>NC_092726.1:16978708-18423770 GCF_047496885.1 Scyliorhinus torazame
GCCGTCGTAAACCTCAACGGCATTCACGACGGTGCGAACACCCTGCCTCCATTTCAGAGAATCCCGCCCCTTATTTTATCTTGTGTGTATTATTTTACAATTTGTAAAAAAAAAAAATCAAGTATTTGCCCAGAGCTGTGACTGGATCACAGCAGTTTATTGTTTGAAGTTGTGCATGACCCCAGTTGAAGTGTTTCATATAAAATGATAGACTGGTCGAGAGCAGCTGGTCTATCAAAATCTGCTCTCCACCCTGGATCAGTGATGCACTGCAGCCAGAGGTTGCCTACCCTTCCACAAGCATCTCGTCTCCAGCAAAAGGTGAGAAACCTGAGGCCAATAAAAGTTTACTCTGGAACATTTCTCTCCAGCTCCCTCGGGCAATTGAATCTACTCCAGAAGATTACATGAACCGTGTTATCTGTAAATCCTTTTTATTGGCCTTCGTATATTGACCTAGTTTCATTATGCTTATGCAATGTTATTTGAGGCACTGCTGGGTTGCATGTTCGATTGTGCTTACCTTGAACTTTAATGCACATACGGCTGATGCATAATTGGGAACACAATCACTTTTACTTTGCTGTGAATCCTGATTCTCTTCGTTCAAGCTGAGTTATCCTATTACTTTATGATTTGCACATATCCTAGAGGGCTTTCTCTGGCCTCTTTGACTGCAGACAAACCAACCCTTGGTTCTAAGGATCTCGTGAGCCAGCCGCACAAGCAAGATGCAAACCTGAGCAATTAACCAATGGCTAAATGTTAGATGTGGGATTTAGAAGCACAGCAAGAGCTTTGCAACAAAAGAAACAAATAAGTGGAGGTTTGCTTGCTTTAAGAGGGGCATATACCAAGAACAATTACCGTTCAAATTAAGATTATATGTTGCATTTAAGGAGGAGACCCAGGTGAAGGCCGATTACACCCTTGTTTTTCAAAGTATATATTCTGACTTTCAAACCTTTTTTTATATAGTCTATATTCTAGTCCATCACTGAATTACAGAATAAATAATCACTAAATTGTTACAGAAAGAGACCATTTGTCCGATCGTGTCTCTGCCGGTTCTCTGAATAAGCAGTTCACCCAATGCTATTCCCCTGCCTTCTCACCATAATCCTGCACATTCTTCATTTTCACAGCCAGCAAAAATATATCCCAGAAATGAGGAAAGATAAATCAACTATGGCTAACCAAGGAAGTTGAGGAGAGGATTAAGTTCAAAGACAAAGGGCGGGATTCTCACACCCCGGGGCCGGGCCAGAGAATCCCTTGAACCGGCGTGAATTGCGCCACGCCGGCCCGAAGCTGGTCTGCCGATTCTCTGGTGAGCGGAGAATCGGCGCCATCGCGGCGCCAGTCGGGGGCCGCTCTACGGCCCCCCCCCCCTCCCCGGCGATTCTAGGTCAGGGATGGGCCAAGCGGCCACACTAAAAAGCCAAGTCCCGCCGGCACCGTCCATGCCTGCTCTTACCCGGCATGGATGCATCTGGGGGGGAGGGTGAGAGGGGGGTCCGACCCCAGGGGGGGCCTCCGCTGTGGCCTGGCCTGCGATCGGGGCCTACCAATCAGCAGGCCGGCCTCTCGGGCTGGGGGCCTCTTTTGTTCTGCGCCGGCCCCTGTAGCCCTACGTCCATAACATCTGCTCACATTTCCATCTAAAACTCAACTAACTCTCCTGTTTTTCAAAATGCCTCATACCTTGGCTCTTCCCAGTTAATACATCATCTTACCAAGCTGAAATCTAATTAACTCCACAGGGTATCCCCTTTAATCCAAACAAAATTCTATTTGCCCAAACTTTTTACGATGCTTTAATTGCATTTCTGGCTCCAAAACTTTTAAGTCTTTCAAATATGACTGCAGTAGTCACATATGAACTCGAGCTTTAAACCTTACTGCAGCAAATACATACCATACAGTATATTTGGAATTTCTACATTCATCACATGGAGAACTGTGAGCAGTTTTGATCCCTTTACTTGAAGAAAGATATTATTTCATTAGAGGTGGTTTAGAGAAGATTCATTGGGATGATCCCTGGTATGGAGGTATTATCTTGTGAGCAAAGGTGAAACAGGTTGGAACTCTAGTCATTTGAATTTAGAAGAATGAGAGGTGATCTAATTGAAACAAATAGGGTGCCTTCTAAATTAAAGGTTTCTCCTCATTTCAGGCAGGTGTGGCTGGGAGTTTCTCCCCGGCTCTGTCAGTGGGTTCCTCACTGCTATCTAACCATACTTTGGGCCTTGGGGAGTTTCTCCCTGGGCTAGCCCACAATTAGAATTTTTTCATCACTGGGAAGCTGAACTTGAGATCGGGCCACCATTTTGAAAGGTTTAGATCTCTAAGTGAGCTGAAGAGTCCTCCATACACCCCCCCCCCCCCCCCCCCCCCCCCCCGTTCGAGTGAGGACACCCTGCTATGGGCTGTTTGAGGCCACCTCCCTTTAACAGGTCATCCCACTCCCCCTTTCGGACCCCTTCCCCCTCATCCATCCTTTGCTGGGCATGACCCTAGGCAGTGCTACATTGGCAAATGGCACTGCCACTCTGGCAGTGCCTCCCCCAGGTGCTGTTGCGCCTGGTCCACATCTCTTATTTTTTTAAAGTGCCCAATTCTTTTTTTTTCCCCCAAGAGGCAATTTAGCGTGGCCAATCCACTACCCTGCACATCTTTGGGTTGTGGGGGTGAGACCCACGTAGACACTGGGAGAATGTGCAAGCTTCACACAGTGGGCCGGGATTGAACCAGGGACCTTCGTGCCATGAGGCCACAGTGCTAACCACTCCACTACTGTGTTGCCCTACTGTCTGGTCCACGTTTTTGTGAAACCGCATTAATCGGCGCTCGCGTGACCTCTTGCTGGGGGGGCCAGTTAGATTCCAGGAGGCTGTTCGATGGAGCGTCTATCTTATTAATAAGATAGAGATTGGCCTTAATTGGTGATTATTGGATTCTCGCCATGTCTAGACGGGATTCGGAAGCCAACAACAGGAGCGGGCTGGTTAAATTGCAAACCTCTTGGCACCAGGCGCAGTTCCCAATTTTACCCCCACCTGCTATCTGACAGGCTTGCACGGATCCTCACCAGGCTCAATGCGGCTGTTAAATCGTGCCCATATGTTTCTTGAGGCGTTTGACAGGGTAAATTCTCAGAGGATGTGTCACTCATGGGAGGGTCTCGGACCAGAGGGCATAGTCTCAGAATTAAAACTGAGATGAGGAGAGGGTTGAGAGCCTTTGGAACTGCTTGCTACAGAGAGCTGTGGGGGGCAGAGTCCTTATGTATTTTTAAGGCTGAGATAGATTCTTGATCAGTAAGGAAATCCAGGGTTACGGGGAAAGAACAGGAAAGTGGACGTGAGGAATGTTGGATCCTATTGAATGGCAGAGCAGGCTTGAGTGGTCGAACGGCCGACTCCTGTTCCTATTTCTTCTGGTCTTACAACCGCAACAATACAATCCCCATTGATTCTGTTGATTGTCTTCCTTGCTGATTCACTGCTGAACCCAGTGGTCCTAAAATCTCAATGGCATGGCAGAGGTACCGGGGAGGGAGGGGGAGGGGGGCAGCAAGTGGTCTCCCAATTGCACAAAGGACACTTACTTATTGGTAAGGAATGGGGGCATGATAAATTGGTCAACAGCAGGACTGTTATAGCGTGGCAAAGTGGCAAGATTTATTAAGCATAAAATATGACTTTGACAAACGAGACAGTAATTAACTCCGCTTGACAGGTTCTACTTGCTGCTTTGACTATGGTTAATAGAGTGGACAAAGGAAAAGGACTGCATTCATCTTGTCAACTTCTCATACTTCTGTAGATTATTTAGATTTCTTTAATCTGCACTGACTTCGATGGTACTCCTGGGTCGCGCCAAACCTTTCCCTTAGGGCTGTTCTTCTCTCTGCTGCAGAGAAGTGTTTCCACCTTCTTTTTGCAGAATATCTTAACCGTTAGTTTGCCCCCTCCCTTGACGAGCCATTTGAGCCAGGGCAAGTAATCGATCTTTAATTGTTCCCTGCCATTTGCTGCTCGTTTGTGATCTGTAACAGTCCAAAGAGAATCTTGCCCATCCAGACACCTGGTCCATTAGGTACCAGTTTTTGATTAGTTCACTACAGTTCCAAGGAAATATGTAAACTAAGGTGACAGATGTTCACTGAGTATCTAATCTACAGTACTTGAGGTTGTGCAGACATGTGTCAAAGCTGCAGAATTTAATACATGGTTTAATTCCCTTCTAAAGCATGATTCTGAAGTGATTTTTCTCACACTGAACACAGTAGTTCATCTGAAAGTTTTTTTTAAAGCATCATTTGTGACCATTCTCAGCCAGTGAGAGTTCCACTGGCTTCATTGAAGGAAGAAGAGCTTTGAATCCAAGGAAAGTCAGGAAACTCTTGTCCCCCCCCCCGCCTCCCCACGCCATCGCATTGCAGTGGAAGATCCCAATGACAGCCCTTCACTGAAGCCACTACAAGCCGTAAAAAATAAGATTGGTTACCAAGCCTAAACAATTGTAAGTTTAAGTACTCCGAAACAAATATGAGCGTTATTATAAACTTGGCTCCAGAGACTCCTTTCTCCTTCGTTGCACAAGCATATGACACATGCTGACAGCTGTCTGAACATCTTGGGATCTAAACACGCCCTCTCTCCAGCGAGCTCGACCCTATCCCCTGCCAAACAACTGCCCACAATTACAACTGAAAAACATGACTCCATTCCAGGAGCCATTTACAGACCCTGATCCAAGAAAGCGTAGGAGTAAGTGTGCAGGGCTTAGCTTGTCTGCATTTTGCTCTATTAAACTTCGTGGATGCCTTCCCCACCACTCAAGGCTATGAATGCCACTGTTGTTGCTGTTTTTGTTGCTGCTGTTTCTGTTCTTTGACAGCCTGTTCCTTCTCTTTTCCCCCTCGTCCCCGTACCTCCCAAATCACATTGCCTCCACCCTGTCAAAATGTAGCCTTCATTCGGGCAAAAGATAAGACAAGTGCTTCAAATATGTCCTTAAATGCCAGTGAAAATGTAATTGGTAGCTGTGATATTATCAGCTGTTGACGCAAATACAAATGAGCTGCCCTGAATAGTCGGTGGTTATTGTGGAAAACATTTACTCAAAGACTCATGTCTGTGAAATTATAAAAAAGTGGAGTTTAGTGCTGGGAACTGAAGTTCAGACAACTTATTTTTTTGGACCAAATTCAAGTTTCTTAGAGCTTGGAACTTGACATGAAAGCAGTGAAAAGAAAGTTATTGGATTTGCTTAAATGTACTTTACTGCTTGTCCAAGATTTGCCGAGCTGCATTGCTGGAGGCTGTTAGTCCCACAACAGCAGTCCCTCCATTGTAAGGCAAGAGGATTGTCTCTCCACACTTTGAGCGCAAAAATATCTGCCATGTGTTGTAGGATGGTGACGTGGCATTTTGATACCCCATAATTCTTTGATGAACAAATCTCCAGCGTTGGACCAATCTCCACCCAAACCGTTAACTCCTCAGCTCTCTCTGCAGCAACGTGTGAATGGAGGAGATGCACATGTAGAGACACTGCCTGTACACAGCAAATTGGGGGAGTGGAGAATTACCCCTTGCCCATTTTGTGTCCAATGCAATAGTACCCTCACCACTGATGGATCGTCTGATGGGAAGCTGAAACTCTGATTTATAGAATAATTTAGTGAAGAAACTAGAGGGGAGGATTTCTCTTTTCACACAGGATTTCCCGAGTCACATTAATCCGAGTGTGTCTTCATTTAGAGTATCTCAAAACAACCCAAAGCAATTGGTCCCTCCGGAGGTCTGATGAAATCCTTTGACAGATGAATAGTTGTCTTGTTGAGTTCCCAAGGATCGGATGTTTTGAGACAGCAGCCAAATGTCTCTCCCATAGGTGTAGATAGAGAGAAGCTAGTTGAAGGCATACTGTAAACATCAAAGCCAGATCTTTCAAGAGTAAAATAAGGAAACCACTTCTATGAACAGAATGGCAAACATTTGACATTCACGACAGGAAAGGATGCCAGGTCCATCACAAATCGGAAAGCTGAGATTGATCGATTTCTTTACTTTTCAAATGCATTGAGGGATATGGGGCAAAGATCACATTTGGGGTGTGATTTTTGGGTCCACATTGCGCTTGAGCGCGAGTACAACGCGGCCGGTAGATCCCGAGAGACGCTTCCCTGTAGCCTTCACACCTCGTGGGATCCACCCTAGTCCTGCGAGGCATTGGAGTCAGAATCATGTCCAAAAGGGATGTGACCAAATGGTGCAAGCATGCCTAAGCCGGGTTTAAACCTACTTGGGTGTGCCTTCCCAGGATCTATCAGCCTCCCCAGCGAGACTGCAGGCGGGCACCGTTGAGACCATAAGATATAGGAGCAGAATTAGGCCACTCAGCCCATCGCGTCTGCTCCGCCGTTCAATCATGGCTGATATTTTCTCATCCCCCATTCTCCTGCCTTCTCCCCATGACCCCTGATCCCCTTATTAATCAAGAGCCTATCTATCTCTGTCTTAAAGACACTCAGTGATTGGGCCTCCACAGCCTTCTGCGGCAAAAAAATCCACAGATTCACCACCCTCTGGCTGAAGAAATTCCTCCTCATCTCTGTTTTAAAGGAGCGTCCCTTGAGTTAAGTACTGGTCCACACAAACATGGACCAGGTGGATTGGCACCCAGACGATTTCCTGGGCCATCAGAGACCCCTAGGTGGTCAGGGATAGTGCAGGCTGGCTCCCTGGCCCTCCTTCTGCAATTTGGGCACCTAGGCACTGCACAGCTGGCACCTTGGCACTGCTGCCAGGGTGGCAATGCAAGAGTGACAGGGTGGCACTGCCAAGAATCTGGGCCAGAGGGGGTCCATGCTCATGAAAGAAAAGGTGAGAGGTTGAAGGGTAGGGGGTGGCATAGATAGTAAGTGGGGGGCCTCTGATAGGGAGGGGAGGGGGTGTGGGGGGAGCCAGAAGAGGAGGGAACCCCCATAGCAGGGTGTCATCACTTGGGGGAGGGTGTAGTGCCTATGTGTGTGGGTGGTAACATTGCCCATGGATGAGGGGTGTGGGGCCCACAAGCTCTCTTGGAGATTGGGACACCCAAAATGGCAGCCCGATCTCAGCTCTCCAGTGCTGAAACAAATTCGAAGTGTGGGTTAAACTGGTGAGAAACTCCCAAGTGCCCCAAAAAAGTGGCAGGTAACTAGAAACTCCCTGAAAACTCCGCCACAAATGAACTTAGAAATTTTCCCACGAAATTCAGCCCATGGAGTTTGGTCTCCGACCAGCCCCGATGGATCTCAAGTGGCTGAATGGCCTCTTCCTGTGTTGCCATGTAGCTGACTCAGGGTTTGTCAAAACTACACTAGTAGCGGGATGCAAAATGCATGCTGTGATATTTACAAACCAAGTTTTCCTCCAGAAAGTAAGCAGGTGCTTTTTCTCTGTTGATTTCTCTGGAAGTCTGTTCTTGGAACACATGAGATTTGGGGGTGATGGTCACTTTTTCCTTCCGAAGGAGCTTACTGCTTTGCTTGGTGAATTATTTTGTTTCCATTTCTTGGTATCTGAAATTGACACCTCGGCTAATCCTGAAGGAGACTGGACTGGCTGGTCAGACGTGTCTGTCAATTATTTTAAGAAAATCACAATAAAGATACAAGGATGCATTTTTTTTTAAAAAGGAGGTTGTTGAAGTCCACGCATCCCTGACTGTGAGTGCTGGTCTGTTGCTTTTATATCATAAATTTCAATCTAGCTGACTATTCTAGCATCAGCCCTTGAATCATTACTAGACACGCCACTATATTTATCCAAAATCACGTTTCTAAATAGGCCTAGTCCAACATCACGTTTCCAAATAGACCCTCATCCCACATCCAGTGGGATGTGACAGGGAGTGGGATAGCTTGTTCTTGGTTTCAGACAATGCTCGGCACAATATCGAGGGCCGAAGGATCTGTGCTGTACTGTTCCATGTTCTATCTCTGAAATATCGAAGTGGCAAATCGGTTCTTTAGCATTCTTAGCAGTGTTACTCTGCACCAGCCCTTGATCATCACAAGTGCAACGTGACTGCATTATTGATGTGCAGGCAGTGTGCGGACTCTGAAATTGGTGTCATTAAAAAGCCTGCAATTCCCCCTGCTTTTGCCCCCACCGAGAAGACTCATGTTAGCATTGTCCATTTGACCACTGTGCTTTCATTTCCTGCCAGCTCAGAAATGTCAACTTTAATCAGCAATTAGGTAAATAATCTTTGCTGTGTTTTTGTTTGGCTTTGCTTTTGTCACATGTTGCTGGCAGGGATGGTGGGTGATAGCATCCTCTTGCCTTCTGGATAGGATGCCCCATGCCTTTCATTTGAAGTGGACATGTGGGGGCGGGGGGAACTTGATTTTTCAAATTTGTGGCGATTATGTGATAGCAGAAATTGCTGTTAAATTACAGAAGATTGCACCTCCCATGTTGCGTTTACGTTAGTTCTTTCCCATTGTTACTTCATAAGGTCATGAAGCCCCTGCATCACGGCATTTACTGGCAATTTTACAACCGCATTATGGCCCCAAGACCCTTCATCCTCTGTATGAAGAACTTCTGAACGCTGTTTCTGCTGCACAACCGTTCTGCAAGTTTTTTTTTCGTTGAATGTGGCCTCCTCTTTTGCCTAGTTTCCAAACCTCCGGGCTCATTGGCCATGCAGAGATGTAGGCAACTCGACGCCAATCCATTGCTCTGTAGCTGACCACAATGGAACAGTAGCTCCCTGGGAAGAGGGAGCAATGTGATGGTGGCTACACCTCTATTTGGAAGTTTTCCTGCCATGGGATGGGGGCTGGAGGGGAAGAATGCTTGGCGTCTGTGTTGGCAATTCCCTGGTGGAATGAATGAGATCGGAGGAACTATATCAGAGACATGGCTAATTACTTTGCAATATGACGGCATTGGATTGCCAATATAGTGCATCACTTAATATATTGAAAGTGTTGGGAACACGGTCTGAATGAGAATGCTTTTATGCTTCCATATAATAATTGTTTATTGTCGCAAATAGGCTTTAATGAAGTTACTGTGAAAAGCCCCTAGTCCCCACATTCCGGCGCCTGTTCGGGGAGACCGGGACGGGAATTGCCAGCAGCGCGGGTTCATTGTTCTGCATTACAACCCAGCTGTTTAGCCCGGTGTGCTAACATTTCATAATGTGTGCTAACTTCATAATGTGTCTGATTCTTTTCTTGATGAATAGAGTTTTACGCTGGAATGGTTGGGTGCATCAATGGCAGTGAGTGCTATATTTGGGATGGAGATCTCCGCATATTCAGAGATTCTGTTCCTTGGCAATGCAGCTTGATTAACACAGGCAAATTGGATGAGCTGTTTGTGCTGAGATTTCTGTTGCTGTGTTTAGTCATTTTTAAAAATGTTTTCTGTTTCTGTTGACCACACTGCCTTTGTCTGCAGCAGCCTTGCACCCAGAAGACAAACAGTTGTTTGCAGAATCTCCAGCGCCTTTGAAGAGTCAAGACTCATTGTTGGAGTCAGCCCAGTGTGATGGCTTCAAGCCACATAATCAAGTAGGAACTGAAAGGACTGGCACCGCTTTGGAGAAGGTCGTTGATGCCAATAGCTTCTCCACAGTGCAAACCCCTCTGAAAGTTGAGGAAATTGCAGGTGAAGTAAGAACAGCCAGAGATTCTCCACCTATTTCTTCAACAGGTCACTTGCTGCTGCCTGATGCAGCGCCCAAAAACCAAGTGACTGGTGACCAAGAAAGAGAAATGACTGTTTCTGAGGACGAAGTACCAACAATGGACCAAAAGGCCCAGGCCTTGGATATACAGCCTCCAGCTGGCATTGGCAAGCCAGGAAAAGCTACAGTCTTGGTTGGTGAGACTCTTGAACCCGCTGCAGCAGTGGGAGATGATATTGTGATGGTACGAACATCTGCCCATAATTTTGACCCCAATGATTTCGATGTGGCTAAGGACCCTTTGAACACTGGAGCACCCAGACCTCGACACACACCCCCGGCTGACGGGCAGCCGTCAGTGTCTTTGACTGCAGCAGAAACGGAACCCGAAGGCCCGCCACTTCAGGTGGAACTTGAATTTTCGGACGATAAGGAGAATGCAGAAAATCGGATGCCAGTGTCTAAGAAAGCGGGTAAAAAACCCAGCGGCAAGTCGAGTGGGAAGAAACAAAGAGTGGCTGGGGTTAAGGCCGCTGCTCCTGTGGGAAAGGACGAAGCGTGCCCCGCCACCAACTTCGATGACCTTCCCATTCCCAAAAGGTCATACAATTTTGATTCTACTCAGTGGGATGATCCTAACTTCAACCCGTTCGGCGGCTCCTGTGGTTTGCAGAACTCTCCCACCCGACCAATTGCCTCGTATAAATTTGACCCTGATAATTTTGACGATTCACTTGACCCTTTCAAACCCTCAAAAGTTTTAGCCAACACGTCTGACTCCCTCACGCCCTTCGAGCCGGTGAGCGACAGGACTGAACACCCCAGTCTGGAGATTGCTCCTGACGAGGAGAAAGTGTCGCCCAAGAAGACGAAGCCTCGAGTGATAACGTGAGTTTTGCCAGATTTAATATCTTGTGTTTTGTATTTTAGAAATGCTGTTGGGCAGTCAGACGTAATAGTTGTAAACCTTAAAAGAAAAGATTGTTTTAATTATTATAGTTCAAGCCATTGTTTTTTCACCCAGAGATCATGAAGATCGGATATTTAAATAAGAAAGACTCTTTTTTTTGTAATGCTTTGCTCTCTACTGACACCATTAACTTACATCAGAGACAATATCTTTTCAATTCCAAGCCTCACTCGCCAGATTATTTTATGCACTTGTGACATAAGTGATACAGCACAGTAGATACCCACAGTGGCGTCAAAAGACATTTTGGCATTCGTATCCCTCAAGATCTATTTGAGCATTTCCATGTTGAGCATTTCTTTTTAAGAGTTTAAATTATTTAAGCATCACCTGTGAAATGTGGATGCAAAAAATATTCTGTGTTTCAAATTGTGGAAATCACATGGTCGCTTCAGAAAGAATTTAACAATCTGTTTGGTTGCTGCATGAGAATGAGTCGCTTCAGACAACGTGATTACAGGATAAATGAGCAGTCGCAACTGCTCTCTGATATATTCTGACTGCTTTTACTCCATTTTTAAAATACGTTTACAAAGATACTACTCAATGCACCACATGTTAAATTCTCCAATCCCTCAGCCTCAGTCAGACAAAGAGTTGTTGGGTGGATTGGTGCCATGTCTGACCCACACTCCCTTGACTGGGAAGTTTTGTTGCAAGCTGTTGCGGCACTCTTTGAAGTCGCACTTCTCTTTTTCCATGAAGACTCAGCACACCCTTGTATTCTGGCCAGCTTGAATACTTATACAGTGGAATTATTTCCATGTCCAGAAGGAGCAGCATTATTTCTGATGGCACACACCCTGTGGTTTTTGCGGTGAGTCTTAAAATACACTCCCTACATTTTTCTAACAATGCTAAAAACTTATTTAAAACAATTTTCATTGTGGAAAGCATCACTGTACCTGTCCATTTTCAATATTCCTGCAGTACAGAGGGCGAGGGCCATTGGTATCTTGTAATTTCCTTATTGTCGGTGACTGGAAGCTACAAGCTTCATCAGTCTCACTCTTGCTGGATCCCTCTGCCTGAGATAGAAACATAGAAAATAGCAGCAGGAGTAGGCCTTTCAGCTCCTCAAGCATGCTCTGCCATTCAGCATGATCATGGCTGATCCTCTATCTCCACATCATACTCCTTTACTCTCCCCATATCCCTTGACACCTTTTGAGTCTCTCAATCTCACAATTTGCTTCTGTTATAAATTTAGTGTACCCAATTAATTCTTTCCAATTAAGGGGCAATTTAGTGTGGCCAATCCACCTAGCCTGCATATCTTTGGGTTGTGGGGCTGAAACCCACGCAAACACGGGGAGAATGTGCAAACTCCACACTGACAATGACCCAGAGCTGGGATCGAACCTGGGACCTCAGCGCCATGAGGCTGAAGGGCTAACCCACTGCGCCACTGAAAAATGAAATTAAAATCGCTTATTGTCACAAGTAGGCTTCAATGAAGTTACTGTGAAAAAGCCCCTAGTCGCCACATTCAGGCACCAGTTCGGGGAGGCTGGTACGTTAATTGAACCGTGCTGCTGGCCTGCTTTAAAAGCTAGCTATTTAGCCCAGTGTGCTAAACCAGCCCCTGTGCTGCCCTGCTTCTTAAATATATTGATGTAGAGTACTTCACTTCGCCAAACCCGTTGACAACCTGATGCTAACCAAGATCCAGTGATGCTCACGAGTCTAAGGTATCAATGGTTTGAACGCCAGTCCTGGAGGAACTTGAGCCCTCAGCATATTGTTGTATTGAAGAGTTGGGTACCTTGACTGTTCTCCAGATGTTGCAAAGAACAAAGAGAAGTACAGCACAGCTCCTTTGGCCCTCCTAGCCTGCGCGGACCATGCTGCCCGTCTAAACTAAAATCTTGTACGTTTCCGGGGTCCGTATCCCTCTATTCCCATCCTATTCCTTTATTTGTCAAGATGCCCCTTAAACGTCACTATCATCCCTGCTTCCACCTCCTCCGGCGGCGAGTTCTAGGCACCCACTACCCTCTGTGTAAAAAAAAAAACTTGCCTCGTACATCTCCTCTAAACCTTGCCCCTCCTCCAAACCTTGCCCCTCGCACCTTAAACCTATGCCCCCAAGTAATTGACCCCTCTACCCTGGCAAAAGGTCTCTGACTATCCACTCTGTCTATGCCCCTCATAATTTTGTAGACCTCCATCAGGTCCCCCCTCAACCTCCTTCGTTCCAGTGAGAACAAACCGAGCTTATTCAACCTCTCCTCTTAGCTAATGCCCTCCATACCAGGCAACATCCTGGTAAATCTCTTCTGCACCCCCTCTAAAGCCTCCACATCCTTCTGGTAGTGTGGTGACCATAATTGAACACTATATATACTGCAAATGTGGCCTAACTAAAGTTCTATACAGCTGCAACATGACTTGCCAATTTTTCCACTCAATGCCCCGGCCAATGAAGGCAAGCATGCCGTATGCCTTCTTGACTACCTTCTCCATCTGTGTTGCCCCTTCAGTGACCTGTACACCTAGATCTCTCTGACTTTCAATACTCTTGAGGATTCTACCATTCACTGTATATTCCCTACCTGTATTAGACCTACCAAAATACATTACCTCACATTTGTCCGGAATAAACTCTATCTGCCATCTCTCCGCCCAAGTCTCCAGACGATCTAAATCCTGCAGTACCCTCGGACAGTCCTCATCGCTATCCGCAATTCCCCCAACCTTTGTGTCGTCCGCAAACTTACTAATCAGACCAGTTACATTTTCCTCCAAATCATTTATATATACTACGAACAGCAAAGGTCCCAGCACTGATCCCTGCGGAACACCACTAGTCACAGCCCTCCAATCAGAAAAGCTCCCTTCCATTGCTACTCTCTGCCTTCAATGACCTAGCCAGTTCTGTATCCATCTTGCCAGCTAATCTCTGATCCCATGTGACTTCACCTTTTGTACCAGTCTGCCATGAGGGACCTTGTCAAAGGCCTTACTGAAGTCCATATAGACAACATCCACTGCCTTACCTGCATCAATCATCTTTGTGACCTCCTCGAAAAACTCGTAGCAAGTTAGTGAGACACGACCTCCCCTTCAAAAAACTGTGCTCCCTCTCGCTAATACGTCCCTTTGCTTCCAAATGGGAGTAGATCCTGTCTCGAAGAATTCTCTCCAGTAATTTCCCTACCACTGACGTAAGGCTCACCGGCCTGTAGATCCCTGGATTATCCTTGCTACCGTTCTTAACAAAGGAACAACATTGGCTATTCTCCAGTCCTCTGGGACATCGCCTGAAGACATTGAGGATCCAAAGATTTCTGTCAAGGCCTCAGCAATTTCCTCTCTTGATCCTTCAGAATTCTGGGGTAGATCCCATCAGGCCCTGGGGACTTATCCACCTTAATATTTTTCAAGATGCCCAACGCCTCATCTTTTTGGATCTCTATGTGACCCAGGCTATCTACACACCCTTCTCCAGACTCAACATCTACCAATTTCTTCTCTTTGGTGAATACTGATACAAAGTATTCATTTAGTACCTCGCCCATTTCCTCTGGCTACTCACATAGATTCCATCCCCTGTCTTTCAGTGGGCCAACCCTTTCCCTGTCTACCCTTTTGTTTTTATGCATGTGTAAAAAGCCTTGGGATTTTCCTTAACCTTATTTGCCATTGACTTTTCGTTACTCCTTTTAGCCCTCCTGACTCCTTGCTTCAGTTCCTTCCTAATTTCCTTATATTCCACACAGGCTTCGTCTGTTCTCAGCCTTCGAGCCCTGACAAATGCCTCCTTTTTCTTTGTGACGAGACCTACAATATCTTTTGTTATCCAAGGTTCCTGAAATTTGCCATATTTATCCTTCTTCCTCACCGGAACATGCCGGTCCTGAATTCCTTTCAACTGACGTTTGAAAGCCTCCTACATGTCAGATGTTGATTTACCCTCAAACATCCGCCCCCAATCTAGGTTCTTCAGTTCCAGCCTAATATTGTTATAATTAGCCTTCCCCCAATTTAGCACATTCACCCTAGGACCACTCTTATCCTTGTCCACCAGCACTTTAAAACTTACTGAATTGTGGTCACTGTTCCTGAAATGCTCCCCTATTGACACTTCTACCACCTGGCCAGGATCATTCCCCAATACCAGGTCCAATATAGCCCCTTCCTAGTTGGACTATCGACCTATTGTTTTAAGAAAGTTACCCACAATCTGAAACCATTTGGAAGGATTAAGGAGGAGCCAACAAAGTCTCCAGGCTTGGACTGAGGAGTTCAGTCAGGTTTAGAATTAGGAGAAAGCTTAGTGGTGGATTGAGAAATCACCATGTATTGTGCACTATACTGGGGAGCACTTGACTAAACCGGAACCACAGTTGTAACAATCACCACTGAGATTAGTGATCCATTTTTACTGACATTTTCTGATTCAAAATCACGTCAGAGTAACAGATACTGAGTAAACCTGCATACTCCCACTCGTATAACCTCATCCCAGTCCATTTGTCCTTGGGTGTGCTGGTCATCTTCTCTCACACACTTGTAAGAAATCGGGGCCTGGATTCTCCGGCCTTTGGGATTGTTCCCTCCTGCAGCGCACCCCCGTCCGCGGGTTTCCTGGCTGTGTGGGGTAGCTTCAAAGGGAAATCCCATTGACAAGCAGCGGGGTTAATGAATCCAACCGCCAGCAAACGGCACACCTCCGAGAATCCAGTCCCAGCTTCCACCCATGCATAGGGTGACGGTGGTTAGCAATGCAGTCCCACAGCGCCAGGGACCCAGATTTGATTCTGGCCTTGGGTCACTGTCTGTGTGAAGTTGGCACGTTCTCCCCTTGTCTGCGTGGGTTTCCTCCGGGTTCACTGGTTTCCTCCCACAGTCCAAATGTGTGTAGGTTAGATGGGGGTTACAGGGATAGGGTGGAAGAGTGGGTCCAAGCAGAGTGCTTTTTCCCGAGTCCGTGCAGACTCGATGGGTCAAATGGCCTCCTTCGGCACTGTCGGGATTCTATATTCAGTAAAGCTACTTTTGTGTGCATTGTGACCGGATATCATGAAACCTAAACCAACACTCCATATATCACATACCATTCAAGAGAAAAGGTGTCGAAGGTGGCCTCTCTCAATACCAACAAATGCTCACCTCAAGAATGCAGAAGGGAAGGCTTGCAGACAGTGACATCTTTGTTAACTACTTCATGATGTATCCTTCAAATAAATAGATACGGAAAAGGTGGCACCCACTAATCTACACAAATTATGCTATCCCCTACATTTGGACCTTAAAACACGAGCACGTGTTCACTGCTAGCTTAAAACATAACAAATTTATGATTTCTTTGATACATTCAGTAAAGTAACAGCCACAGCATGATGTTCAATCTGATTGTCCCTTTCTGTAAAAGGTGTCTATTGCAACAGTACAGGAGAATGTAGAGTCATTCCAGGCAGCTCCAGTTAACACTCAGAGACCATTTAAGCTTGTGTGTGAATTCACCTGAGCCACTTAACATGTTCAGGCCTCTGATTATATTCCAAGGTCGTCGCTGTTCCCCAATTCAACAGTAGTCCTTTGCAAGTATAGTCTTCACCAGCAAATTGTTTCACTGAACAACTCCAGGCCTCAATACAGCATCAAGAAGAACACGTTTTGTTCTGGGATTTGTTCATTTTGTTGCACCGTATAGAATTGAAACTCTGCAGTAGAAGGTGAGGTCCTATGAGTTCTACATGCCTTCACTTGCAAGCAGATAGGCAAATGTTAGGGAGGAGAGGTTCTAGCCAGTAATAGCTGTAAGCTGTGAAGACCGACCTGTTCTCACAGGGAGCAAGGCTGTTCACCCTTTGGTTGGTTGCAATCCTCCAGTATGGCATGGCGCAGACACACCCATACGGTGGGGGCTTGCCAGGTATGTTGCCAGACAATGTGGACTCAGTGTCACATGGAGACCAGACTGGGAAGAGGTGGCAGCTCTTTCCTCTCCCCCCCCCCCCCCCCCCCCAAAACCCCCGAAAGACATTAATCAACTTGCTGGAGGGTATTCAATATTGATTGGCCATTTTCTTTCAGGAGTCCACCCTTTAAAATGAACTGATTTTATTGAGATTAGTTTTGCAACTTGCCATGACCCAAGTCTCGCACAGTACCATAGCCACAAGGCTATTGTGTCCAAAAGGGTTGAGCGTAGTCCATTGCTGCAGGGTATTCAGACTCTCGGAAGAGAGTCACTTAAAATGAGGTACCAGAAAGCTCCCAGGACCAGAGAGATCATCTTTCTGAGGGAGTCACAATTTTTAAGAAAGGATGACACAAGCTGCTGAAGCAAAGATCTAATTCTTTGATCCTCTTTCTCCAGAAGACCCATCCACTCTAGTAAAATGGATAGCCAGAAAATTTGTCACTCAGTGCAGTGGAAATTATCATCACAAAGAAAATCAGGCTCATTATTCAAAACCTGTAGCTTTTTGGAATTTATTTTCCTGCAGCTGACGACAGCAGAGGGAGGTGAAACCTTCCCTTGCGATGTGTGAATGGCTCATTTAAAAGGCATTTTGAGCTCAGTCAGAGAGGACAAATTCCATTGGAATATCACAGTAGTGGCTCTCTGGCATGTTGCCCTTGGAGCTGCTTTACTGCAATGTTTTGAGGAATTTTCAACAAGTACAGAGTTACAGAGTCTCTGAAAACCCCAACCATCGAGATGCTCGTGGCTACACTAGATTGAAAGTTCAAAATGACCATAATGGTCTCAAAGCATGGCAGCATTGTCCAAGTTCCTACTTTTTTTTTTCTTTGAGCCCTGCTTGTTGAATTTGCAGCTTGATGTGTAGGCACATCCCCTACTGCAGGTAAGTGAGGACACTTTCAGGAATGCCCACCATTCAGGGCTTCTCCTTACTCCGGTCACCTTCTGCAGACCTGAGAGATTCTTATGAAGGCACCAATTTTCAATCCCCCGCATTTAAAATCATCACTGTTTGTGAGTACAATCTAACAGTGCTAAAGTTTTCTTTTAATCGATCAGGTCTGTCGACTATTTTGCAAGTCTGCAAAGGCAAACCTGTCAAAGCATCAGCTAGGTTGGGGACTGTCAACTTAATCTGAACAGTGACTCCCATCTTTATCCGGAATCAGCACAAAAATAATTCCTCACAATGCACTGCTGAAGCTTCCTTTGACTAATACCGGTGTTGCACTTAACAGTTTATTTTTCTGTGACCTTTATTTTTCCCCCTTTGTCTTTGTGAACCCTTTGATTCTCCATCTGTATGTGTGTCTTCCTGTCTCTCGTTCTCTCTTGTGTTCCCTGTTTGCCTGTGCACCAGGACTATTGAACAAGTGAAGTTTCTCTGTTTTCTGATGTAAGTACTCGGAACTGCTTTGCACGATCAGGAGTCTGCTCCTTTATCTGTGCTAATTCATTGTATGCATTGTACAGTTCCTTAGTTACCATTTGTTCAATAGCGATGACCATAAAACTGCAATGCCCCAGAATGTTAGCACGCATGACTCTGATTAATGAAACTGAGGCAGTGCGGCTGCCAGGTACATGTTCAGTTGTCTCCTTCAGCTTCCTCTTTCAGCCAGGTTTAGATAGAATTAGTGTTGGAGCCATTGTCCAAATCGGTAGAAATCCAAGGCAAAGCATGAGAAGGGAGGTAATATCCCACATTCCTTCCAAATTGTTTCTATGAGCAAATTTGGCACCACCAAGGCTTTCTTTTGATGGGGAGGCACGGGGCGGGTGCTTGGTCTCCTGACCACTGGTCACCATCAGCCAATGTAAACCTGATGGTCTGGATCAGGCTGAGGAGACAGTCCACCTCGTCAGGCTTGCAGATGCTTCTCCCGTGGCTATAATCTGAAGGCCATCTGCAAACAGCAGACTGGCATGGACAAATAGCATTTGAAAGCTGGCACACCTGTTGGTTATCTTGAATTGACAAATTCTTTGTCATCGTGCAAACTGGGTAGAGGGGCTCGCAGAGAAACTGGTTTTCGAGATGAGAATCTCTTCCAATGGAAACAATGATAATATAAATGTGATTTTAGTGACATTGTGAAATTCAGTTTTGGGGAGGCCCTTGGGAGCTTGTAACTCCCCAGCATCATCTGTGCGGTACCCTGGGACACCAAGTACAGTGAAGCCATTCCCTCAGGAACCCAGAGATATCACCTCGTATCTTCTGCATGATGGAGGAATAAAATAGCAGCTGGTAGCCAAGTGCCACCAATGTCATTAAAAGAAAGAATTGGTAAACCAATCCACAGCAGACGCTCCCTTCTAACCACAGTGCAGAAGTTTTCATTACTTAATTAGATCAGCCCTTTTTTAAGTTTCCCAAATCTCTGGGGCACTGCAGCTTTACTTTCTATTGAATTCTAGAATGTATATTCTGTGTAGCACATCGCTGATTTTGAATTCGTCTTCACACGAGGTATAAAATAGAACACAAAGCAATGTTCTGAGGAAATGTGCAATAAATTGCCAAAATTTCTCACTCTGGAAGGAATGAAATCTTTCCTTCCAGGAGGCGCTGCGTTGATTATTTTATGCCTCACAAACATTTTTCTGCCATTGAATGTTTTTTTTTTTAAGTAAATAGAATTTCTTAAAACTATACAAAGGTGCTGCTTTGATGTGAGCTAAAACAGTAAATCTTGCCAAAGAGATGATCACTCTTTCTGCTGACTGATTTAAACTGTATTGAAGTACAAAAACTAATCCCATTCACAAAACTTGCTTTTGAAATACTTGTCCTGCCTGAGTTAATGACAAGGCAATAAACAACATACGATTGAATTATCATCAATATAAGTATGGAGGGCGAATTCTATATCCAGCAGACTGAATGTGGGACATCTAAATGCAGGGTATTGGTGAAATAGGCCACATATTAGTTGTCCTATTATTATTATTTTTCTGTGTGAAAATTAATCATTTTTGAAAAGCAAGGTTTTGCTCTTTACCTGTCCTGTTTTTGGTAAGATGACCAGTTTCAGGAATGTAACTTTTTGTGCATCTATATTTCAGCGATGCCTTGCTTATCTCCTCCCATTTCATATCTTCACCTTAGTTCCTGGTAATTACAGGAAGTGTGACTGGGCCAAGAGGTCATTCCTGTCAGGGCACTTGTAAAGGTTAGTGGCTTATATAAAAATGCTTCCCTTCGCTCTCCAGAGCATTTTGCAAGAAAATCAACCCATGGAGAGTAGTTAGAAAATGATTTCCTCCTTTTGTCTGCTCCTCAACCTCTGTTCTGTTGCAGCTCTAAAGTGGCTAATGTCCTGAGCCAGCTGGCTGTGAGAGCTATGAAAAGTTGAGTCCCCAGCACTGATCCCTGAAACACATCACTCGTCACATCCTGCCAACCAGAAAAGGACCCATTTATGCCAACTGTTTCCAGTTCGCTAACCAATCTTCAATCAATGCCAGTATGTTCCCCACTGGCTTTTATCTTGCGCAATAACCTTTTGATGTGGCATCGTGTCAAATGTCTTCTGGAAATCAGTACATCCATCGGTTTCCCTTTATCCACAAAACCTTTCAAAGGGATATTGCTGAATATCTGCAGGCATTTTCAGAAACACCAATTCAAATGGTTGGGAGGGTAAAGAGAAAATGGTCAGTGCAAATCCTACAGAATAAACTGAGAAAGTAGGTCATCTCCGAAATACATTGAAAGGTGCTCTGAGGAGTGACGGGTGACATGGAGAAAAGATGCGGTATCCAGAGTTGAACATTGTTTGATTAACATAACAACAATAAGGCAGTCAGATGCAAATTGGCTTGAAATGAGGATGAGCACAAATTAATAAATACTGTTAATGACTCCTTCATCTATAAATTCATAAGAGAATATACACGCAAATAGACGATTCAAACAAAGATATCCCAAGTAAAATGATTGATTCATCATAAATGAAATGGAAGCCGGAGACAGGCGAACTGGACTTGGAGCAAGTACAGTAGATCCCAAAGGACAAATTTATTTATCGCATAGCACTAAAAGGGTTTTGTGAAACATTTTCTGGTCATTGAGCAATTTATTGGACATTGGAGAGATACCAGTGAACTATAGGTTCATGTAATATCCATGTTTAACAAGAGTGATAAAACCGATACGTGGAATCGCAAATCCATTAGCTTCGTCTATAATCCAGGGAGAATAATTGGACTGGTTATTGGGAGAAAAATAGTCCCCACTTTAACCCCTCCCCCCACAATCATCACCTCCCTGCTCTTATGTCCTGTACTAATAAAGGCAAGTATTCCATATGCCTTCTTCACACCTCTCTACCTATCCTGCTGCATTCAGGGATCTATGGACAGTGCACCACAAGGTCCCTCTGTACTTTGTCATGTCCTACCATTCATTGTGGTATTCCCTTGCCTTGTTAGTCCTCCAAAAATGCATCACCTCACACTTTTCAGGATTAAATGCCATTTGGCACTGTCTGCAAATCTGACCAACATGTCTATATCGTCCTGAAAGCTTTGAGGATATGAGGTATAACTTGGGAATGGAAGCTGCCCAATGGGTAGGCATGAACAAGTACCCATTGGTGTCATTATTTCAGAGTTGGGGCGAAGTACCGAGTTTGGTGCCTCAGGGCGCAGTGCTGGGACGACTGCTGTTTCTAATTAAACAATTGACCTAAATTCAGAAACATAGTGCAAAATGATCAGTTTTGCAGAAAATGTCCAATTAGAAGGGGCAGTGGAGGCAGCTTTGACAAATTACAGCATGTAACTGCAGAAGAATGGCAAATGACATTTGAAGAAGAGAAATGTCAAGTTCAGAATGATGATAAATCTAACCAGCCAATGCTGAGCAGCGTCCACAAAGTCAATACGGATGTTCAGCTACTTCGCAAAAACAGTAGAATATCAATTAGAAGAGGTCATGGTCAAATTGTACAGTGCTCTTGTCAGATGTGAGCTTGAATGCTGCAACCAGTTCTGGTCGCCAAGATACAAGACGTTGAAGCTCTGGACTGGAGGCAGAGATGAAAAAAGCCATGGTCTGCAGTGTCAGTAGGGGTCTGTGAACTGGTGTGGAATGAACGAATGGTACAGATGATTAAAAGCGTAGAAATGGTTAGCTTAAATGAAGTTACACAATTAAATTAAAGTAGTTGACCCGGAAAAGGCAGAACCTTTGGCACCGATATCAACAACTTTTTTAAATTCGATGAACGATCAACTAGGGGAGACAGTGATGCAGTGGTATTGTCACTGCACTAGTAATCCAGAGACCCAAGGTAATGCTCTGGGGTCCAGTTTCAAATCTGGTGGGAAAGGAGAAAGCTGTTTAGAAGACATACACCAGCCCCTATTTGGCTACCAGAGGGAGAATTCAGAATGTCCAATTCACCTAACACTTGCGTCTTTCGGGACTTGAGAGGAAACCGAAGCACCCGGAGGAAACCCACGCAGACACGGGGAGAACGTGCAGACTCCGCACAGACAGTGACCCAAGCGGGAATCTAACCCTGGCGTTGTGAAGCAACAGTCATTTCATTATCATTTTACCTGGATATAGAACATACAGTGCAGAAGGCGGCCATTCGGCCCATTGAATCTGCACCAACCCACTTAAGCTCTCACTTCCACCCTATCCCTGTAACCCAATAACCCCTCCTAACCTTTTTGGTCACTCAGGGCAATTTATCGCGGCCAATCCACCTAACCTGTATGTCTTTGGACTGTGGGAGGAAACCGGAGCACCCGGTGGAAACCCACGCAGACACCGGGAGAATGTGCAGACTCCGCACAGGCAGTGACCAAGCGGGAATCTAACCCTGGCGTTGTGGAGCAACAGTCATTTCATTATCATTTTACCTGGATATAGAACATACAGTGCAGAAGGAGGCCATTCGGCCCATCGAGTCTGCACCGACCCACTTAAGCCCTCGCTTCCACCCTATCCCAACAACCCCTCCTAACCTTTTTGCTCACACGGCAATTTAACATGGCCAATCCACCTAACCTGTATGTCTTTGGAATGTGGGAGGAAATCGGAGCACCCGGAGGAAACCCACGCAGTCACGGGGAGAAAGTACAGACTCCGACGTCACAGACAGTGACCCAGCGGGGAATCGAACCTGGGACCCTGGCGCTGTGAAGCCACAGTGCTATCCACTTGTGCTACTGTGCTAACCACTGCCGCCCATTCTGATTCTGAATACCAGGAAAGCAGCAGTTTGGATAGGATAAGGTAGCTTAATTTTTTTTTTCCAATTCACATTCAGCACTGAACCACCATGATGGCGAGTGGTGCTGTCAGCGGGAAATCCCATTTGACAACAGCTGGACCGGTCGATCCCGCTGGCGGGCTGTCTCCCTGTTGAAAAACACATGGTGGGGTGGTTGGTAAATCCCACCTATGGTGTCTCCATTTTTTATTTGGCATGTTATGAGCTCAGGGGAAATGACTGACCTCTGGTGTAGTAACAGAGGGACACAGAATCAGGCATTCACCATTTAGTGCAACCAAAGCTGATGTACGTATTACTCCTATTTGATTGGCGCCTTGAATTGGTGTCATTCATTGGAGATCTGGTTGTGATTAAAAAGTGACTCTTAATTTATGTTGTTACTTATAATATTTTTATCACTAAGGAAAGCAGCATCTTTTGTCTGTTGCCAACAATTCCTTTCCATGGATAGCACAACCATTGCCTTATTCAGAGGGTCAGTAGCAGGAATTCCAAGGTCTAGAGATCCAGGTTATGATGATGTGACATGACAGACTGGTGTGTCATCAATGACTGACCAGAATGTCAGACCGTAAATGTTCAGGGAAATTGTTAGTTGTTGGGAGTCATTGCTAATCTTGAATGTGTGTATTTGTCTTTCTCCCTTCATTTACAGACATTATAGCTTGCAAAAAAATAAATCTTGGAGGGAGGGGGAGGAGGAGATGATGTTAGAAAGAAGGTAATCCCTCACACTTTTGATCATTGGGATACACTATGGAAATTAATCTTCTGTCTTTGGTTAACTTTAGTGGGGGGTAAAAAAAAAAAAATTGAGCCGCACCTTTTAATTTAAAAGCCTCTTTTCACTATTTAGACAGCACATTGTTGCCTAATTCAGGTGAGGCACTGTATCAGAACAACTGAAGGGGCTGTCACAAACATGGGCCAGGAGAATTAACTCGGGTAGGTCATCTACAAAGCGATATTGGTGGAGGAAACCTGGGACGGGTTGACTATTGAGGCATTAAGTCTGAAAAGTAGCCTTGCACAGTATTTACAGCACAAACAGGCCATTCACTCCAACGGTTCTCTGGCAGTGTTTATGTTCCATAGGCGCCTCTCCTGGTTTCACTTTTTCATCGAACATTATCCTTCTGTTCCTTTTCCAATGCAACCAAGAACCATAAAATCTAGAGTACTGAAGGGAGGCTGATCAGTCCGTTGTGCCGCTGACAGCTCCTTTCAAAGAACCGTCCACTTCATCCCTACACTCCATCTTTTTCCCCATCACTCTGCAAGTTAGTGCATGCCCAACAGCCTTTCGAAAGTTCCCATGGGGATGGATTCTACAGCCCCTCCCGCCAGCAGGAATTTTTGGTTCCAATAAGTTAATGGACTTTAGAACGACGAGCTGTGTTTTCCAGCCCCACCCCTGCTGCGACAGGGCCATAAAATTCCACCCATGGAGTCTGCTTCAGTTGTTCAGACCTTAACCCCCTTTGTGTGAAGAGATCTCTCCTCCTCCTTTTCTCTCCTTCCACACCTCGTTCCTCTTTGCAAATGTATTCAAAGTCTTTGGCCTCTGGTTCCTGAGCTGTTCGCCTTCGTACAGATCCCGCCCCCCCCACCAACCCCCAAAATCAAGTCCGGAAGCATAAGGGCGCAACAAAAAAATTCCACACTGCCTTTGTCCTGTCCTCAACTCAGTCAGCACAAAGGGTTTGTTTGCCTATTGGGTGAAAGGTGGTTGTCTGCAAATTGTGTTCACAGAAGCAAGTTGTGTGTGTGTAGCATGGATTTACATCGAATGGGAGGCTGGAACTGTGCTGGCATGCAATGAAATTCAAGTGTCCTTTTTTTATATATCAGTACATATCATTTCATGCAAATTTTATTTCTTCCTTTTTCGCCCTTTAAGAGCCCACTGCTAGCATGTGCATCATTAGCTCCTTTGAGTTTATGAAACCAAGGTTAGATAAAATCTTGTGTTCGATGTGAAATAATGTGATTTGACTGGTCTCCTGTATTTTTCTCCCCTCTTTCCCTCCCTCTCTTTTTCTCTCCGTGAAGGAATGCTTGCCGAGTGAAGAAATATGAAAACCAATCTCTGGTGTTGGACGTTTGCCAACAGGTAAATTTTCTGCATGAAGTTGAAGGGGAAACTCCACACTGGCTTCTACTGGTTATGCTGTAACCTTTAGGCAGATCTCATCACTTAAACCTGGGGTCAGCAATGGTGACGAGCTTCCTCAGATAGTACCCACGTCTTATAGGGGGGGGGGGGGGCGTGTCAGGGTTAGGGTGGTGCAATTCAGCTGCATTGCTTGCATAGCTCCGTGTTTGTCTCTTGCGAGCATTTTATTCTGATTGTGGATTGCTGCCAAAAAAAATGGCCGCATGGCTCCAGGGGAGTGACATTCAAACTGAACAGCAATCCTAGCGGAGGATGTTGACATGGTTTGTTTGAGTGGCCAGCCAACTGATGAGAGAGTAACTGAACAACCTTTTGTTGGAGATTGAATTATTGCCACGTGGCTCAACATCCGGTCAATTTGCAACCCAACAACCTGGGGTGGGGTAGGGTAAGGAGGGGAGGACAGAGATATCCATCTGGCCCTGCTCCTGCACACGCAAGTACTTTTTCACTCCTCCTTGTCCTACCTTGATAACATTATTTAGACCATTCTAATACATGAACACCATCTGAAAACCTTTACTGGGTTTGCAAACTTGTATCGATATCATGCCTTGAACTATGTTATGATCCCAGTTGATATAATTGAACAGGAAGATCCCAGAATGGAACGCTTGCTCAAAAGACCGTAACTCTTTAAAAAAAAATTAAACCTGGAGGAACAGAATCACAGGACCACTCCAACAAGGAAAAAAAGATAAACATGAAAAGTTGGATTATTATACAATATTCCTTTACTACTCCTGCCCCCACCCCCGACAGTTTAAATGCACACAGATTTAGATATTAACATGGATTGCCAAGTACATCTTAAACTACAATGGTCTGATCCCAAAAGTCCCTTTTAAGCACACAAGATGATTGTTGTCAAATACACCCATTTTGCTCTGAACCCAAGTTAGCGTCTGTGGATTTCTCCTCTGGGATGATCACATAAGAGTTTCCAAACTCACTCCAAAAACATGCTTTAAAATCTTCTCACGATAATGCTTTCCATTGGGATTGCATTCCAAAATCCAGTCCATCTTGTTCAAATGACTCTTGTAAACAAAGCTTCTGCTCCACTTTTAACGCCGAATCCAGTCCAGGATTTTACACCACCCATTTCCGATTTATTTCTCTTGACTGCTGCGCAAGCTTTAACTATCGATTCCCAGACTGTACTAAAATGGCATCAAACTTTTCATATACCTCTGAAGTCTGCTGTCTCACTTTCAATCTAGTTACTGCAATTGTCTCTTTAACTCCAAACACTTGTTAACTTTCCTTGATTCTTTTCTGAAAAATATCTTGGTCACTATTGTCTTAACTCCAATAATCTTAAACATTCTTTCTGTCCAAATTCCCTGGTTATCTGGATTGTATCCTGTTCCTTAGGAAGCTTGAACCTTTTCAACTTCCTTGTCCTGTTCAGCTTCTCCTGGCGGAGTTGACAGCTGCTCACGCCCCAGTGTCTTGTCTCCAACTGCCCACAAATTTCAGCTAAAACTTAAAAGCTTCATTCCCTTGCAAGGCCCCAGTTGCTGAGTAACATCCACATGCTCATGTATTTTATTTATTGGTAATGCCATAGCCCCCTCGAAGCACAATGGAGACAGATGGAACTAATCAACGTCCACATACAAACACCGTTTGCCAGTATGAATCTAACTTTCAATTTTACCCTGCCAGGCACAGAAACATTAAATTAAACCTGCTTAAAACTGAATCTTATTTCTAATGTTTACCAATACAAATATAAATCCCTTAAAACTACCTTTATTTTCCTAACCACAATCTCAGGAGGGTACACCAAATTAATTGCAATCACTGTTGTAATGATGGGAAATTTATCAAAATCTGTTTCACAAACAGCTATTTTGTTGTTTTAGTGATGTTGGGACATAAGGAGGTTACAAAAAGATATGAATAGGTTTAGAGAGTTGGCAGAGATTTGATAAAATGGATTACAATGTGGAAAATGCTCATTTCGACCAGAAGAATAAAAAAAGAAGCTTATTATCTAATTGATGAGACATTGCAGAGCTCTGAGAAGCAGAGGGATCAGGGTGTCCTAGTGCATGAACCAAAGAATGCAGATACAGCAAGTAATTAGCAAAGCTAATACAAGGTTAATGCATAATGCGAGGGGAATTGACTACAACAATCGGGAGGTTATGCTTCAGTTATACAGGGCATTGCTGAGACAACATCTGGAGCAGTGTACAGTATTGACCTCGTTAATTAATGAAAGACATAAATGCATTAGGTTTACTGGATAGGGAAACCAGGAATGGGCAGGCGGTCTTGAGGAAAGGCTGGATAGGCTAGGCTTGTATCCCCTGGCGATTAGAAGAGTAAGAGATGGTTTGATGAAAACATGAAAGATCTGAGGGCACTTGCCGAGGTGGATGTGCAAAGGATGATTCCTCCTGTGGGAGAATCTAGAACTAGGGGCAGGATTCTGCCGCCCCGCCCGCCGCAAGATTGCCACGGCCAAGACTGGGACAGTGAAAAGTTCATTGACATTGGGCAGAATTCTCCGTTTGCCGGGCAGGAGTGGCTGGAGAATCCCGCCCTGGGGGTCACTGTTTAAAAATGGGAAGTGACCCATTTAAGATGGAGATGAATTTTTTTTATCTCCGAGGCACCCCCCCCCTTCCAAACCCGGGCACATCTTCCCCGGTTCCCTGCTCCTTTTGATCTAATCTCATTCTCCACCTGCGAAGGGGAGCACGCAACCCACTCTGTTCATGATGTCTTGAGGGCCACATGAGCTCTTCTTGAACTAGCTAGGTTAGACTTCCCATTCATAACCTCTTGGCAATTAAAGGCTGAAGTATTGATGATTGGTATTGTTGTAATATGTATTTTCGGGGTGGGGGGTGGTCTTTGGTCTCCATTTGAAAGGGTTTTATATAATCAGTGGCCGAGTACACAAATTTGGAGCATTTCTCAATTAATAGAAAGCTTGGGGTTGATTCTAATACTTGACCATTGAATCACTTGGACTTCCTGCACTGTTTCTACTCTGGTGCTCAGTACATTGGTGTCAGTTAAGGTTTCTGTGAATATCCACAGTGCTTCAGGAGACAGTGTAATTTTAGCAGCTTCATTCTGTATTGCCCATATGTTGTGACACCGTTCATGTCGTAATGGGCCTCCAAGCATTGACAATGACTGACTTGCACTTACAAAACTCTTTAGTATAGCAAAAATGTCGCACAAGCTATTATCGGACATAAATGTGAAGACCCAGCCACAAAATGAATACTAGGAGAAGTAACTGAAAGTTTGATCGAAGTTTAAGCAGAGGACAGGTGGAAAGGTTTAAGAAGGGAATTCAGGAGTTGAGAGTCAGGACAGCTGAAGGGCCCACAGCTAATGGAGAGGCATTACCAAAGCTATTCATCCAAAACAAACCAGGATGATCCTTTCATATTTTACATCGAAAACTTGTGCCAGCCAAACCTTGGTCTGCTACTTAAACCAACATTACAAACACGAACCAACAGAACTGCTGTGTTGGGTATGGAGCTTTTGGTCAAGTTTCTATGAAGCAGGACAGGGAGGTCAGTGGACCCCTGAGTCCAGAGGTGGCAGGATGGAGTCCTGCAGATTAAAGCACGGATGCAATGCTGATTTTTCAATCTTGATGGCACCATGAATTCTAATTCTTGGATTGTGTGTAGCTCGTTGTGGTGTAGCTGATATTTGGCATCAGGCCAAGCAGTCATGTTTGACAGTGTAGGGGCAGCACGGTGGTGCAGTGGGTTAGCCCTGCTGCCTCACGGCGCCGAGGTCCCAGGTTCGATCCCGGCTCTGGGTCACTGTCCGTGTGAAGTTTGCACATTCTCCCAGTGTTTGCGTGGGTTTCGCCCCCACAACCCAAAGATGTGCAGGGTAGGTGGATTGGCCATGCTAAATTGCCCCTTAATTGGAAAAAATGAATTGGGCACTCCAAATTAATAAAACATTGTTTGGCAGTGCAGAAATTCGGCTCCACCTTTGATGGGCAACACCGGTGCTGGAGAATTTCCAAATTCCCCTTTCTCCAGGTGAAATGAAGATCAGTGACATTGTGCGGCCACCAGTTAGTGCATGGAATAGGGGAAATGAGAGAGAACAGAAAGGTCACTGGCAACGGGCAAGACTGCAGTACTGCTGAGTACGCAGTGAGGTCAATTGGTTCATTGTGTCTTGAAAACAACATGCCCACGTTGTCGACAGCCTACAGAGAAATGAGTCTTCGGAATGTCCCAGGCACATCAGGAATACACCCCACTGAATCAGAGCAAGCTTCAACTGAAAGCAGTTTAGTTTTGAGCTGCAGAATTTGGTTTCCATTTGAACAACAACTTGCATTTATATGGTGCCTTTAACATGGCAAAGCATCCTAAGGTGCTTCACGGGGGAATTACGAAACAAAATTTGACAGTCCTATTGGGAGAGGTGACCAAATGCTTGGTAAAAGAAGCAGATTTTAAGGAGAATCTTGAAAAAGCGGAGCGAGGTGGGGAGATCTAGGAAAGAAATTCCAGTGTTTTCAAGTCTCGGTGTCACTAGATATGGCCACCAATGGTGAAAATTGTAAGTCTTTCGTGTTTGAGGCGAGCAGGGATCTCTATTTGAATATAAATGAGAATTTTGAAATTGAGGCGTTACTGGAGTGTATAAGATGGAGTGAGAACGAGTGATGAGCATTTGGGGTTCATTTATATACACTCACAGTTCTTTTATTAAAATGGCATCAGTGACCTTTGGTGATGCTAAGTGCTCGATGCTCAGAAACCCTGTGACCTACGAGCTGAGAGTAAATTCACCAATCCTGCACTCTCAGAATAGCTTAGAACTGAAACACCAACCCACACTCCTACTGGGAATACAGGATGGCTGAATACACCTTGGGGAAACTGAATTAAGGTTTAATGTTTGTGATTTGTTTCTTGTGATGTGGAGGATCCTAGTTTTATTCAACCTAACTTTTGATTCAAATTTTCTGTATCAGCACAGTTGTCACACATTAAACACGCCTGGGTGCCTCCTCACCAATATCAGTGAAATGCTTTTCCAAGCACAGCCTTCCAGGTACAATAGGAGCCAGTGAAAGTCCTCAAAAGTGGACTTTAATCTGGAGATTAAAACTTTAATCACGCCGAATTCAGGAAAGCGATGAGGAAAAGAGTATGATTGTGTGCATTGGAGTGCAGTGGAGCTGAACTAATACTCCTTGTTAGTGCAAACATTGGAGTGATAAAACTAGCCAGAAAGTCCTGTTCAAGTTGTATTTTCCTGCAACTGCACTGACATGCCAAGAATACAAACAAGGTGCTGTGGCTCACAGTTACAGATATCTACCAGGTTATAATCACAGACTGCAATGGTTTACACATCACTCTGTGCCCAGAGAGGCAGCTGCAGCCTTGCTTTTGTTCACAGTCGTTTTTAGTGTGAACTGCAATAGTTTTTTTTAAAACAAAAATGCTCCATTGCTATTTTGCTGGGTGTTGTTACTGTAAGGGAGGTTTTCCACACAGCTTCCTAACTCTCACTGTTAAGAACCATGTGTTGGCTACACCTGCTGAACATGAAGCCTCAGCAGATCCCATCTGATGTGAGATACCATGAAGCTGTGGCACTTAAGTCTTGCTCTGCTTAATTTAATGAAAGAAAACCTTTTTTTTGTTTTTATAGAGAGCCAATTATTTTTTTTTCCAATTCAGGGGCAATTTAGCGTCGCCAATCTACCTAACCTGCGCATCTTTGGGTTGTGGGGGTGAAACCCACGCAGGCATGGGGAGAATGTGCAAACTCCACACGGACAGTGACCCAGGACTGGGATTCGAACCCGGATCCTCCGCGCCGCAGTCCCAGTGCTAACCACGGCGCCACATGCCGTCAAATGAAACAAAACCTAACACGCAAGCGTCACAGTTTAAAAGGTATAAAGTGTATGCGGTGATAGGGTAGTGACTCTTGGGTTTGCCCATCAAAATGTTTTACAACAGGGGTTTATATGTGACTGCTCATGGGAAGCAAGTGACTAATTAAGGATGAAAACACTTTGAGAAAAAAACACGAGTATTGATTATGTAATGCCAATGACCTCTCTGATATGTAGGTAGAACACTTCTGTGCTTTGTTTTGTATAATATTTTAGCGTTACTAAGCTTTCTGCAAAGAAATTGCAGCGCTCATACACCTTCTATAACGATGTAAATTGGAGTGGAGAATTTCTTTTTGCACAGCTTTGGAATGTTACACCCTGTATTATTCTTCACAATGTTAAACGCCCCTCTCAAATAACCTCAATCTCGTGTGCCAATGAAAAGACAGCATTGAGTATTTTAACTCTGTATTTCCTCAAACCAAACAAATCTGTGCTGTACCCACTCACTCTCTTGCCTCCATTTTCCCTGAAGGCCAAACCTGCATATCATATTCCAACTGCAGCCCTGGGAAGAGATTATAGACTGACCATTATATTCCGGATTCGATTTTCTGCACCTCTTGCCACAAGACTTAAGTAGGCTTTACCTGACCTCGCTGCTCCTTTTGACATCTTCTGAAACTGAATCCCCTCCAAACCCTCCAGTCTTGCCAATGACCCAGACTTTCACCACACCAAGAACACATTCGTCAACTGAAATGTACCAGCTGACGTTGAATTTGATCTGCCACTTCTTCCTTATAGCCTATTCCGCTCTCTCTAATCAGTATTCCCTGTACCCTTTGACCTCTGAATTGTTTGCTGTTCTCACCTACAAATTTGGTCAGCAGTGCGGAGCACAATTTTTAATATAAGTAGCAGCGTGAGGCAGCAGAAGAACAGAAACTGATGGGACACCGCCTCCATTCTGCCCTGAACTGTTTAGAAAGGAGGAAATTGAGAATGGGATTTTGGAGTCCAATTTGCTGTTCTCTCTTTGCCTTGATCTTCTCCAACAGTCTCCTTGTGTGGTACCTTGTCAAAGACATTGCAAGACTTTTTTCTACACCCATTGTAACTGTCAGCTCCTGGGGAGCTAAGATCTTTAAGGATGATCTTCCTTTCTGAAATCTATATTGGCTGCTGCTGGTTATTTTTCCTTTTTATGTAGATATTCCTCAATTTCCTGTCTAACACGAGCCATTAACCAGGTTAATTGTCTATGCTGTTGAGAATTGGCACTATGCTGACTACTTTCAATCCTCAGCCTCAATAGAAACCCAAGATATAATTTCTAGGGGCCTCAAAGACATTTCTCCCCAGTTTTTCCTATTTCACTCCCTCTCCCCAGGGATCCCAGGACATTTCCCATAAGAAATTGGAGCACGAATCCTATTTGACTGTTCGAGCCTGGTCCACCATTCAACATCACTGTTGATCTTATACCTCCAAGCTCCCGTCCCACACTCGCCTTGTATGCTTTAATTGTCGTGTATCAAAGATCTATTAACCTTGGTCTTGAATATACTTTCTTTAAATTTAGAGTACCTAATTATTCTTTTCACCAATTAAGGGGCAATTTAGCGTGACCAATCCACCTAACTTGCACATCTTTGGGTTGTGGGGGTGAGACCCACGCAGACACGGGGAGAATGTGCAAACTCCACACGGACAGTGACCCAGGGCCGGGATTCGAATCCATGTCCTCCGCGCCATAGGCTGCAGTGCTAACCACTGTGCCATGTGCCGCCATGTCTTGCATACACTTAAACAGTTCCGGAGATAATTCCCTGGACTCTCAACCCTTCGAATGATGAAATTTCTCCTCATCTAAATCCTGAGACTCTGACCAACAATTCTTGACTCTCCAACCAGGAGAAATCTCCTCTCATCATCGACCCTCCCACCCCTTAAGAGTCCATTCGTCAAGTCAGGTTTCGAAGTTTTGTCCCGATTTTTAGCCAAATTAATTTCTTTAGTCATTTATTGTATCGCACATTGTTTGTTAACCATTTCAGGTTTTAGGGCTGGTTTAGCACACTGGGCTAAATCGCTGGCTTTTAAAGCAGACCAAGCAGGCCAGCAGCACGGTTCAATTCCCGTACCAGCCTCCCCGAACAGGCGCCGGAATGTGGTGACGAGGGGCTTTTCACAGTAACTTCATTGAAGCCTACTTGTGACAATAAGCGATTTATATTTCATTTCATTTTCTCCACCATGCTTCTCTTCTGTACAGTTTTTAAGCTCGTCTTCAGACGCACAAAATTAGAAGAGCAGTGATTTGAGGCAGCATTTGGTGCATTATTGTGATGGGTTGTCAAAGAGGTGAATGTCAACGAGCTCATACAGCTGATACAGAACAAGATGCCAAGGCTCGAAAAAGTAACCCAGGGAGGGATACTGTAAAAGAGGTTGATGTAGGGGGCTTCCATTTCATTCCTCACCAGAGATTGACCAGATTTTAAAAAATCAAGTCTACACACAAGTGATGGTAAATAATGAAGGAATGCCCAAAAAGAGGTCACATTGTCATCAAGGCACTAGTGAATTGAGCAACTGACGATTGACAATTTATTTTGCCATTTACAAAAAACAAAAAACAATGCAAAGCAAATCTATATCCTTATTCTACAATTAAATTGTCCACTGATACATCTTGGAATGATACAATGCTCAGTGTACAATGTTGGAAAAGGTTTGGGGAAGTGAAAAATGAGCTGCAACTGCATTCCTTAATGATACCCAGTTCCATATGTATTATCCACTATTTACTCAAAGCTCCCCAATATCTTCTCTGATTTATCTCACTGGGTTTCCTTTTGCTTAGAGGAGAATTTCAGCTGGGCCCTGAGATTACTATTGACGATGGGCTTTCTGTACATCAGATGGAATCTGGTTTGGTGCTGCCCTCTGCTGCTCTGCATGCTTATTGAAATATGGAAGTTTGCCTGATCACTCGCTGCTTGCGTTCCTCCTGTGGTCAAGACATGGTCTGTGCCGAAAGTTTAGCTTTTGACTTGTATGATAGATTTCAACAATTTTCAAAAGCATTTTCCTTGTTAGCTCCAAAGTTAACTATTCCAATGCTCTTCTGACTGGTTTCCAATCTTCCAACCTACATTAGCTTGAGTTCATCCAAAGCGCTGTTGTCTGTATCCAAACATGTACAAATCTCATTCACCCATCAGCCCATGTGCTTGCTGACGTACCATGGGCGCTATTCTCACCCCCCCCCCCCCCCCCAATGCTGGGTGGGAGAATCGCCGGGGCGCGTCGCCCCGACCCCCGCACGCAATTCTCCCAACCCCCAGAAACCAGTGGCACGCGATTCGCACCGGGCCGCTCGGAGAACCGCCGATTCTCCGGCCGGATGGGCCAAGCGGCCGCTACGATACGAAAGGTTCCCGCCGGCGCCGTCCACCCCTAGTTGCTGCCGGCGGGAACGCTGGGGGGGGGGGGGCTCCTTCACCGGGATGGCCTCCGATGGGGTCTGGCCCACGATCGGGGCCCACCGATCGGCGGGCTGGCCTCCTCTCTCTCTCTTTCCCCCCTCCCCCCCCCCCCCCCCCTCCGGGCCTACCTCGCGGCCCCAGAACACCGGCTCCATGTTGGTGAGGAGCCAGCGTGCGAAAGACGTTCCCCACGCATGCGCAGGATGGTGCGGCCCAACTGCGCATGTGTGGGTTGGTGCGGCGCCCATTTGGCATCGCGTAAGAATGCTGGAGCGGCGTGAACCGGTCCAGCGCCGTGCTGGCCCCCTCTGGGGGCCAGAATAGGTAGTGTCCAGGCCCTGTTTGCGTCGTGGTGAAACGCGACGGTGTTCTCGACGGTGCGAACACCTGGCCTCTATATCGGAGATTGGCTTCCGATCTGGCAATAACTTGGTTTTAAAAGTCATGTCTTAGTTTTCCAATCTCTCCGTGGCCTCTCCCCTCTCTATCTCTGAGCTCCTTCAGCCCCACAACCCTCCCTGATATCTGTGCTCTTCCGAGTCTAGGACTTTGAACATGCCTGATTTTCATGCCTCCAGCACGGGACGGGGCTTCGGCTGCCTGGGCCCCAGGCTGTAGAATTCCCTCCCTATATCTCTTCCCCTTTTACCTTGCACTCCCCTTTTAATTTGTTCTTTTGTCATCTCAGCCACCCTCATGGCTGATCATAACCTGTTCCCGCTTCCCCCACCCCCCCATATTCTTTGACCACTTTAGTCCCAAGTGCTATATCTTACTCCTTCTTGAAAATCTACATTGTTTTGGCCTCCACTGCATTCTGTGGTAGTGAATTCCACAGGCTCACTGTGGTAGTCACCACTGTTTTATAGTATATGCCGCATACGAGGGGTATTACGGTAAGGCCCCTGTACTACAGGTACAGGGGTAGATCCCTGCCTGCTGGCTCCGCCCAGTAGGCGGAGTATAAATGTGTGGGCTCTCCAAGCTGCAGCCATTTCGGCAGCAGCTGCGGGAGGCTACACATCCCTGCATAATAAAGCCTCGATTACACCCTACTCTCGTCTCGTCGTAATTGATAATGCATCACTCACCACTCTCTGGGTGGAGAAATTTCACCTCATCCCTGTCATAAATGGTCTACTGCATATCATCAGACTGTGACTCCTGGTTCTGAACACCCCCACCATCGGGAATATCCTTCCTTCATCTGGACTGTCTAGAGCTGTTAGAAATATCTATATATCTGTGAGATCACCCCTCACTCTTCTGAACTAGAGTGAATATAAATCTAACCGACTCAATCTTTCCTCATAAGTCAGTCCTGCCATCCGCCTGGTAAACGTTCTCTGCACTCCCTTGAGAGCAAGAGCATCCTCCGAGATTAAGAGTCCAAAACTGCACAATATTTCAAGTGTGGTCTCACCAAGGCCCTGTATAATTGCAGCAAGGCAACCTCTGTTCCTGTACTCTAATCCTTTCGCTATAAAGGCCAAAATACCATTTGCCTTTTTTACTGTCTGCTGCACTTTGATGCTTGCTTTCAGTGACTGCTGTATAAGTACACGCAAGTCTCGTTGCACATTCCCCTCTCTCAATGTATCGCCATTCAGATAATAAACTGCCATCTTGTTCTTGCTTCCAAAGTGAATAACCTCCCATTTCTCCACATTATACTGCATCTGCCATGCATTTTGCCACTCATTCAACTTGTCCAAATCACGCTGAAACATCTCTTGCATTATTCTCCTCATAACTCACCCTCCCACCCAGATTTGTCTCACCTGCAAATTGATGGTTATGTTTTGTAGAATTGTCAATGAGAATGTGGTCTGGAAAGTGACCTGAATGAAGAAGAATTACATGTACATAATCCTATCGACATAGTCTGTGATGCCTCAAAACCTTTCACATGTAATCTGTGACTGTGGAGGGGCGCCGCATGAGGCGCTGAGGACCCGGGTTCGAATCCCGGCTCTGGGTCACTGTCCATGTGGAGTTTGCATAGGTGTCTGCATAGGTTTCACCCCCACAACACAAAGATGTGCAGGTTAGGTGGATTGGCCATGCTAAATTGCCCCTGAATTGGGGGAAAAAAAATTGGGTAATTTTTTTTTTTTAATGTCACTGAAGTGCGGTGATGGGTGTGCGAGCAAATGTAGGTCCTTTAATGAAGTGCAGAGATTCTTTTTTAAATTTCAAGCAGCCAATTATTTTTTTCCAATTAAGGGGCAATTTAGCCAGCCAATCCACCTAGCCTGCACATCTTTGGGTTGTGGGGGCGAAACCCACGCAGACACTGGGAGAATGTGCAAACTCCACACGGACAGTGACCCAGGGCCGGGATCGAATCTGGGACCTCGGCACCGTGGGGCAGCAGTACGAACCACTGTGCTGCCCTAGTCAAGCGGAAGAGATGAACATTGGCGATGTCGCCTGTATTGATGATGCCATAACCTTTTAAACTTCACCTCCATAACACCCCCATCAAACTGTAAATAAAATAAGTGCACTCGATGCAACACTAATTGCATTTCTTGTTTACTAAAAATTTTGTTTGCTTCTTTCCAAGACAAAAAGAACAGTGTGACTCCAACACAGTCCCAAGGCACAATTGAAGCTTGCCAACATTTTAAATACCACAGTGGGGGAAATTGATGGTCAGGCTGTAATTAGATGGGCTGGGCATGTCACGTCACATGTCTCACACACACTTTCTAAAGTTTGTGGTTACGAAGTAAAATTAGCATTGCCCATACTTAGGGCTGTGTTGTAAAACAAGCAACTGCCATTGTTTACTGGGATTTCAGGAGGGTTCACTGGCCTCCTGCTGGAGTTGCAGCAGAAGCCTAGTATAGTGGAATTATTGAACCGCTATCTCTTTGTTGTCAAAGCACTGGCTGAAACTTGCAGTGGCAACTGGAGGCTCTGTTGTAAACTTCATCAGACTGTGAATGGCAAGCCTCCAATAAGATCAAATCGGTGAACTCTGAAGCAGTCATGGCTCAACGAGCCTTCTTGTTTTGCTTTACCACCAACGAGAGGCGGAGGTGATGAACTGGGGACTATCACCTGAGTGGGCTTAACTTAGTAAGTCTGCCACAAGAAATTGCTCATTTACAGCAGAGCTCCCAGCAGATGAAGGTATCACTTTCAATGGATCTCCACAAGCCATCTTTAAGTGTACAACCAAGCCACTCCTGCTTAGCCGCAATGTGGTGTGTTGTTCTGGGTGTTGTCAGAGGAGATGCATTTAGTTAACCACCCAGTACCTGGTGGTTTGCCAATTGTACACCACCGTGTCTACACTTTTTTTATTTTAAAACAAAGCAGCAACAACAATAATTGATCTGGTTGAAGCCCGAAAGGATAAGAGTTGTTAAAGGCTAGTTTTGTAAGGGCCACGAAGTATCCAGCACGAGTTTTAAGGATACAAAGTAATAACATTTATTTACTATAACATATATACATAACAGTAGCAGCAACTTCCCTTGCTACATACTCCTTCCTGCTGGTTCCTGAACTGGCCAGCTTTATTTATACTAGGAGTTTCTCCGCCCCCCTCATTGGGGAAGCTTATACTCCCACAGGATTGTGGGATAGTCATTAGTCCCCAGCCAATGGTAAGTAGGCAGGTTATAACATCCCCCCCCCCCCCCAAAGTCCAAGGAATCCACCGAAGACCCTGGCGAAGGAGGGCGTCGGACTCGTTTGGCCGCAGGCCGGACATCATTTGCACGCGGCGCTGGATCAGGTGGCGTGTAACGAGACGGAGACCGGTGCTTCCGTGATGAACGGCGCGGTTGTACATCCACGGCCCGTGGACCCGAGGATTCCCCCTCTGATGCATCCTGTGTCTCCATCTCTGAGTCAGAGTCTGCTGCCTCCGTCATGTCAGCGTCTCTATCTCCATTCGGTCCCGTAACGACCTGCGCAGGCTTCAAGTGAGGCACCAGTGGAAGATTGAGGACTACCTTCCCTTGTCTCTGGTCTCTGCGGCTGTTGAAATGAGCTCCGGGGGTGGGGACTCTTGAGGGGATGGTCTTCTGGACCGAACGTGGTCTACATGTTTTCGCTGGAGACGGCCCTGGGCTTGCACTTAGTAAGATATAGGGCCTGTTTGGCGAAAGATTACGCCAGGAACCCATTGGGCACCACCAGCAAAATTCCGAACGAACACGGTCACCGGGCGCAAATTGCCGAATCGGCCGATGCCGAGAAAATCCATGTCCCTGCAGTTCTTGTGTGCGGCGTACTTTTGCGGCAATGTCCGGGAAAACCATACTAAGGCAGGTGCGAAGTCTCCGGCCCATTAGGAGTTCTGCGGGAGCTACCCCAGTCACTGCATGGGGGGTGGTCTTGTACGTAAACAAAAAGCGAGCCAGTCTCGTGTCCATTGATCCTGAAGACTGCTTCTTTAGGCCTCTTTTGAATGTCTGCACTGCGCGCTCTGCCAACCCATTTGAAGCCGGGTGGTAAGGGGCAGTGCGGATATGGCGGATGCCGTTCATCTTCGTGAACCTCTCAAACTCCTCACTCGTGAATGGAGTGCCGTTATCCGTGACCAGCACCTCGGGGAGGCCATGCGTACTAAACAATAAACGCATTGTTTCAATTGTTGCGCAGGACGTTGTCCCCTGCATCTTATGCACCTCTAGCCATTTGGACTGGGCATCAATTAGTAGAAGGAGCATGGATCCTTGAAAAGGGCCTGCGAAATCTGCATGCAAGCGTGCCCAAGGCCGCCCTGGCCATTCGCAGTGATGTAGGGGCGCGGCCGGCGGAAGCTTCTGATGCTCCTGGCAAATGGAGCAGTTTTGGGCCACCTTCTCAATGTCGGTGTCGAGGCCTGGCCACCAGACATAACTCCGGGCCAACATTTTCATCTTGGTCACGCCTGGATGCCCATTGTGCAAGTCTGATAGTATCAGCTCCTGGCCTTTTTCCGGGACAATCACACGTGTTCCCCACAAGAGGATGCAGTCTTCCACGCTGAATTCTGACAGCTTGGAGGAAAATGCCCGCAACTCGCCTGGGAGCTGTCTATGCTGCCCACCATACAGGACTATGTGCCGAACCTTTGACAGGACTGGCTCCGTCTGGGTCCACTCACGGATCTGTGATGCCGTGACAGGCAAGGTGTCCATAAAATTTCGGGTTGCAACCACCTCACCGATCGTGGGGGTCGACATGGGGCTGGTCGATAAAGGCAATCGGCTCAGTGCGTCGGCATTTGCTATCTGCGTACCTGGTTTGTGCTCCAGAGAATACTCGTATGCAGCAAGCAACAAAGCCCAGCGCTGGATCCGTGCAGAAGCAATGGGCGGTATTGGCTTATCCTCTCTGAAAAGTCCCAGCAGGGGCTTATGATCAGTCACGATAGTGAAATGGCGGCCGTACACTTACTGGTGGAAGCGTTTCACCGCAAAAACCACTGCCAGGCCCCCCCTCCTCTATCTGCGCGTACTTTTTCTCCGCTGCAGTCAATGTGCGGGAGGCGAAAGCTATCGGTCGTTCGGCCCCGTTCTCCATCTTGTGGGACAGGACGGCCCCAATACCATACTGGGATGCATCACATGTGATGAGCAAAGGCTTTCCAGGATCATAGTGGGTTAGTAACCCAGACGACGACAATTGTTGCTTGACCTGCCGGAAAGCGGTTTCTTGCGGCTGACCCCAAACCCAGGTGTGATTTTCCGTTAGCAGAAGGTGCAAAGGGGCCAGCGTAGTTGCCAGATTGGGGAGGAACTTCCCGTAATAGTTTACGAGACCGGGAAAGGACCAAGATGTGAAGTGTCAGTCGGGGCGGGGGCATGTTGAATTGCACGCACCTTCTCAGCGACGGGTGCAGACCTTCGCGGTCCACCCGATAACCTAGGTAGACTACTTCCTTTGCCTGAAATACGCACTTTGTGCGACGTAAACTGACTCCAGCCTCCGAAAGGCGTCTAAGGACAGCCTCCACATTTTCCAAATGTTCCTGCTCCGACGTCCCTGTAATCAAAACGTCATCTAGGTAGACAGCCACACGTGGTAAACCTCTCAAAATGCCCTCCGTAACACGTTGAAAAATTGCGCAGGCAGAGGATACTCCAAAGGGGAACAGTGTATATTCATACAGGCCCCGGTGTGTATTAACGTTACATATGGTCGGGAGGCAGGGTCCAGCTCCAACTGCAGGTTGGCGTGACTCGTATCTAATTTTGTGAACGAGAGTCCACCTGCAAGTTTCGCGTAGAGATCCTCTATGCGAGGCATTGGGTATCGGTCGAGTAACTGTATTCACTGTAAGTTTATAGTCGCCACACAAGCGAACTGTGGCATCTGACTTCATTACAGGTACAATTGGTGCTGCCCAGTCAGCAAAACAGACGGGCCTGATAATACCCAAACTCTCCAAACGAGTGAGCTCCCCTTCTACCTTCTCGAGCAAGGCGTAAGGCACTGGGCGCGCCCGGAAATACCGCGGCGTGGCTCCTGGTTCAACTTGGATACAGGCTACAGCCCCTTTTATTTTCCCCAAACCAGGCTGGAATACATCTGGGTATCGTCCTAGCGCCTCAGTCAACCCTTCAGAAACTGTTTGGAGGATGTGCTGCCATTGCAACCGCAAATGGCGCAACCAGTCCCGACCCAACAGGCTGGGCCCATGGCCGCGCACCACGATAAGTGGGAAACGCCCCTCCAGGCGTCCATAGACAACAGGGGTCATTGTAGTTCCTGCAATGTCCAGTGGTTCCCCCGTGTAGGTGGCCAACCTGGCCTGTGAGTCGGTTAATGTAAGGGTCTGTATACCCTGCTTGATGCGGTCGAATGTCCTCTGGGCGATCACGCAGACCGCTGCACCAGTATCCAACTCCATCTCAAGCGGGTGGGCATTGACCCGTACTGTCACCTTAATGGGGGCCACACGGGGAGCTGCCACACAATGCAGCTGCAGGCAGTCGTCCTCCGTCTCCACGTCCTCTGGAGTAGGCGCCGCAGGTTCATCCACATGGAAGGTACGGCCTCTGGGCTGGTCCCAGTTACGGCCCCTGGGCTGGTCCCAGTTTCGGTCGGAACGACAGCGCCACTGGCGCCCCCAGGACCGCCGTCCACCAAGGGGTCGGCGCCTACAAGTCTGACACGGACATGGCTCTGGAGTAGGCTCCCTTCGGGGAGGAATGTCAGACGGCCACTGGTGTCGGTCCGGACGGTGCCTCGCCCAAGGTACTGCAGGAGTGCGGGGGGACGTTTTCGGACGGAAGGGGTTGCGCCCCAAGGCATGCACTTCCATTCCCTGTAGCTCCTGTACTCCTCGCTCTGTTGGGACAATACTATTTGAATGGCCTGTTGAAAAGTCAATGTTGGCTCCGCTAACCACTTTCTCTGGGTGGCCGCATTGTTAATACCGCAAACCAAACGGTCGCGTAACATTTCTGACAAGGTCTCACCATAGTCACAGTACTCCGCAATCCTGCGTAGCCTGGCTAGAAAATCGGCAAGGGATTCTCCAGGGGTCCCCTCCGGTATTAAACCGGTAACGCTGGACTATCATGGACAAGGTTGGTTTAAAATGTTGCCCCACTATATTCACAAGTTCATCAAACGTTTTTGTGTCCGGCGCAGCTGGGTACATAAGGCTTCTAATCACCCCAAACGTATGCAGGCCGCAGGCAGTGAGCAATATGACCACCTGACGCTCGTTTTCGGTGATATTGTTTGCCCGGAAATAGTAACGCATCCGTTGTGTGTACTGGTTCCAGCTTTCCAGTGCAGCATCAAAAACATCCAAACGTCCGTACAGAGGCATGGTGTAATAGAAAACAACTTCCAACCTGTATCCAACAAAAATCCAGGGAGGTGGCTTCAGCAGTGTAGACAGCTATTCACTTTAACCTTCGTCACCAGTTTTGTAAGGGCCACAAAGAATCCAGCACGAGTTTTAAGGATACAAAATAATAACATTTATTTACTATAACATATATACATAACAGCAGTCACTTCCCTTGCTACATACTCCTTCCTGCTGGTCCCTGAACTGGCCAGCTTTATTTATACTAGGAGTTTACTAGTGGTTTCTCCGCCCCCCTCATTGGGGAAGCTCATCCTCCCACAGGATTGTGGGATAGTCATTAGTCCCCAGCCAATGGTAAGTAGGCAGGTTATAACAGCTAGGAAGGAAAAAAATGAAATTCGCAGTCAAATCTCCCATGGCTGTGTAAATGAGGAAGTCGATAGCAAGTGTACTCTTCCGGTAAACTGGCAGAGGGGAAGGTATTATCGGACCAGGTATGCAAGACCGAATTCCATCCCCATTGTTTCTCTGCAATGCAGGTTGAAGAAAGAGAGATGGTAAAGTGGAGCACCACTGCTGGTGGGAGGATGTCATTACAGTGTGACAAGTTTACATCAGCAGTTTCTATTTAAAATGTGGTCAATTGTAATGGAAAATGTTGGCCCACGAGTGTTACCAAAGTATGACAATAGGAATTAATTTTAGTCATTGGTGTAAGATGTTGAATAAATGCTAAACCCTAATTTAGGATAAAGAAATTATGGGTTGATGGACATGAAAGGATAGGGGAGTAAGCACAACTTGTCTTTCGAAGAGCTGGCACAGGCATGATGGGCTGAATGGCCTTCTCTGAGAGTTTGCATGATTCTTTGAAAGGCTCCCAAGTTGATCATGCTTCCTGGGGTTTATAAAGTCAGTATATTTTTTAAGGCGCTGAAATTAATGAAACTGTTGTATTCGCAAGATGGTAGTGTTCAAAGTTACGAAGCAATATTAAAGTTTTGAGATGTCGCAGCATAATGACTCGAGTCAGATGACCACGAGAATGATTTGCTCCCAGTTTGCCTGAATGTGCCTTTTAGCTGGAACCGTTGTCACATCTTGTATCAGCAGAAAAAACAGGAATATTTTAAAATAAATTTAGAGTACCCAATAATTTTTTACATTTAAGGGGAAATTTAACGTGGCTAATCCACCTACCCTGCACATCTTTGGATTGTGGGGGTTGAAATCCACGCAGACATGGAGAATGTGCAAACTCCACACAGACAGTGACCCAGGGCCAGGATCGAACCCAGGTCCTCGGTGCCATGAGGCAGCAGTGCTAACCCCCCCACCATGCCGCCCAAAAAAACAGGAATATTTACAGGTTTTATGACGCCTCATTGTCTCCTGTTTGGACCACGTGCTGCACAGGTAGAACATTCAATGCTGCTCGTTGAAATTAGCTACTGGCAATATGTCTTCATTCTTTAAAATTCCAGGACGGTCACCCTGCAGCTGTGCCATTGCCAACATGCGTTTCTGCAGTTGCCGTGTTGAAACTTGCACCTTGAAGCTGGCACCCCTTGATAGATAATTGTAGGGATTTATAATAGTGCTGCTGGTGCTTCCCACCCTGCCCCAACTCCGAGCATTTATCCTGACAATGAGAAATCCACAATTAATACATCTTCCATTGACTGCCCTCTGAGGAGAGAAGGATCCTCTTAATCAGGGAGGTGGAGAATGGGTTGGTGCAGCAAGTGGTAAGAAAATACTGAGTTGGGGTGAAACAGGGTAGATATTAAACTTGTGCTGATTTTTGATCTAAAATTCTCAGTTGGAGGAATGTTTTACTCGCCAAGCCAACCCCCCCCGGTTAGAGTTTAACCGCTGTTCTGTTTGTTTTATGAACTTAAACTCGACTGAGCTGGAGGCAGCTCTGTTATTTAAGAATGCTGCGTAACTTTATATGCAAGAGCTCATCAACATTAATTAACATTTCACATTTGATAGACAGATGTGAAAAGTGGCTTTTGTTGCTTGCAGAGGGTATGCACTTTTGCTTGCTTCGCACTAGGCCCAATCAGCTTAGATTCTGTTACATGACCAAACACAAAGACCACTTCCTGGTTAGTGAAGCGGCAAAATGACTGCTGGAGCTTGATTTAGTTGGGAAGACCGAAGCCTCAAGAAAACTGCCGGTACATTGATAGTGTTTGAAAATTCAAAGATGCTTTCAAGCTATTCCAAAATGGTTCAAGTTACTTCTGATGGCCTAAGCTCCTCACAATAATGGTTAAGTATCTTTTGAAGGGGAGTGGGGTGGTGGGTGGATTGGTGCGAGGGGTGAGGTGTATTGATCAGACTTAACAGGAGAATCCTGAACATGGGTCACACAGACAGCAATGGCCAGTGCCTGGTCATGTCATCAGGTGACTGAGAGTTGTGTATGATACTTTGCTTTAAAAAAAAAAAAAAGACTATGATCTTCATTTCAGGATGCGGAGCCACTTGAAAGCTGTGACGTCCCCGACATTGCCCACCGGGAGAGGCATGCCACAGACGAGGAGAAACTGGCTTCCACGACAACAGTCAGTCAAAAACCTGGCTGCCAAGAGGTGAAAGCTGAAGTGGAAGAGGACACAGAGTACTTTGAATGCTCCAACCAATCGACGACCGCCACTAAACCAGAATTTTCAGCCCCTTCAGAAGGTAAGAGGCCTGTTTTGAAGGGCTTTTGTGCTTTGACCCAAATTGTCTGCACTCCATTGTCGAACCATCTCCCTCTTGGACATTTGGTGGGTGCACGTTGCCTGAGGTCTCTTGTGCCCGGTCAGCATTTCACATGAACATCCTCGCTTTGCAATCATTTATCCTCAACTCTCATGTCAAGTGATGATTGGAAACACTGTTCATGGCAATAAAGAAATGAGTAGAAAACTCAGATTGAAAACTGAAGTGCTTCCAACAATAATACAAAGGCAAATACTTCACTGCTCCCAGTGAATAGAGAATGTTAAGTGCACATTTTCTGCACATCTGAAGAGGTTTCCTGCACTTTGTTATAACTACCTCGGTGCAGGTCTTTTCCTGCATAAGAAGACTTGTGGGCTTTAACCCTGTGAGCCGTCCCAGGGACTGAATACTGGGCCATACATCAACGTCTCCACCTCCGGGGAAGCAGCAGTGAATTCTCAAGTGGGACTTGCAAGCATTGAAGGGTTCATTGACCATCCAGAGCAAACTGCATTTTTAAATCCTTGTTACTCAGGTTATGCAGAACTGGTCCCAAAGACTAAGAGTAAGTGTGCCTGAGTGGTAACCAAGCGAGGCCGTATGTATGCTTGGATGCTGTCATTAGTGTGCTGGCTGAATGTGAAGACAAAGCAACCTTGAATAAAAGCTTTTAATCTTGTGCACATTTTCAGTGTGTCATTTTGTTTTTCTGAAGGCACTCTGCCTTCTTTGTTACATCAGCTCATTTTGAACGCCTGTTGTGTTTCTTCATCCATTTCTCCATCTGTCAAATTGTCTGCGTAACATGTATCTTTGAGCCAATGATCACACTGGAAGCATTCTGCAGAAGCTGTTTGGCTGGTGGGCAGTTTGGAGACCTGTGAACATTTGTTACCTCACAGTTAAAACTATCAACTATTGAGTTGAGCACAGTTACTGGTCCTGAGAAGAACGAACTATCTTTTACACTGCCCGGTATACCAATCCATGTTTTTAGACGGCTCCTCCGCTTAGGCCCCTGCCAACTGCTGTAACCTCTCCACCTTCGAGATTGCTGCACTCCTCCAATTCTGACCACTTGTGGGTTCCTGATTTGAATTACTCCAACATTGATGGTCGTGCTTTCAGATCTGGGCCCGAAACGCTGGATAACTCCTCTGCCTCACTACTTTATATTCCTCCTTTTAAGATGATCCTTAAAACTTAGTTCCACACCAATTTCTTTTTTTTGTCATATGGCATAATAGCTCCTTATGTGGCTTGGTGTTAACTTTTTGGTTTGATAATGCACTTGTGAAATGCATTGGGATATGTTACTGTGTTAAAGATGCTCCTTAAGTGCAAACTGTTGTTGTTTCGGAGTCAGGTGAAACGCGTGCCACCATTGCAAGGAACACGAGGCTAGTTTCAGTAGATTGATAATCTCTCTCATTGGGTTTGTATTGCAGCTCATGAGAGATTGAAGCTAAATGCCATGGGCTGCGCATTAAGTCTGGCCCACCATCTATGATTAGCTGAATAATTTTTAAAAGGTAGTCGTGAATGAAAAATGTGAAACCTGCCCTCCCGTGTGTACGAATCTGTGCCAGAGTTCTGTCAATACTCAGCAATAACTTGGTGACTTCAGAAGAACAGCTGGGGAGGGAGGTATGCAAGAGGAATTATCATTTCTATTTGAAAGCAAAGTTTTATTTAATATTTGCGAACTGAAGACGTATGTGTTGCAGGACCAAATGGGAGTCAGGCAGTGTTCCAGAGATGCATGTCTTTCATCACTCTCTGCTTGTTTCACCCATCAATGTGATTACCTGACCATTGCTTTTTTTAAAGTTTAATTTGATGCACGGTTGCTTCAGTACACATCCCTCTCCATGCTACTCTTTTGTGTAAGGTGTGTAATTTGAGTACAAAGGTAGCTGAGCATCGTCTCAAATGGCTGACACTGCACTACTACATGTAATTTTAGCACGGCATAATGCGGAACCTATTTTAATCCAGTCATACAATCAAAGAATCATAGAATCCATACAGTGCAGAAGGAGGCCATTTGGCACGTCAAGTCTGCACCAACCAGGGCAGCACGGTGGCACAGTGGTTAGCACTGCTGCCTCGCAGCACAGAGGTCCCAGGTTCAATCCCGACCCTGGGTTACTGTCCGTGTGGAGTTTGCACATTCTCCCCTTGTTTGCGTGGGTTTCACCCCCACATCCCAAAAGATATGCAGGGTAGCTGGATTGGCCACGATAAATTGCCCCTTAATTGGAAAAAATGAATTGGGTATTCTAAATTTTTACATTTTTTTAAACGTCTGCACCAACCCTCTGAAAGAGCACCCGACCAAGGTCCACACCCCGGCCTATCCCCGCAACCGTGTAACCTAACCTACATACGCCCTTGGACACTAAAGAACAATTTAACATGGCCAATCCACTTAAACTAAGACACGAGGAGAATGTGCAAACTCCACACAACATAAATTGATCCCGGGTCCCTGGCAACCAGTGTTCCGCCGTGCCACTAGTCAACCCCATCCCATCCTATCCAGAATGTGTATTGCTCTTTTGGATCTAGACCTGGGGCTGATTCAGCAGCTCCTCAACTGAGGAAACTGTGAACATACAAACACCAGTCTGTCATGGAATTGACTGAATAGTGTTGATCCTACAACCAGGTGCATTCATCGTCAAATAGCTTAAAAAAAAAAAAAAAAATCTTGTGGTTGTAACTTTGCTTTTATTTATTTCCTCATTTGCCATCCAAAGTTATTTTAAAATCTAATGATTTTCAAGAGGATGAGGATATTAAAAATGCCTTGCCTAGGTAGTGGCGCAGTCATAATCTGCTTGCAAGAACAAATGCCAATTGCATGCCATCTCTCTTGGAAAACAATCTGTTGCAAAATCAGGATTTAGATTTGCCACCTGCCAAACAGTAACCAGGGTGCTAAACTCTGCTTGATGATGTGGGGTTACAATCGCCATTGCTGTTTAATATATTTTGTGCACTGTTGGTTTTGTTGGCATCTAATCATTTACAACCTTTATTTACCTCCCCTCGAGGAGGTACAGACTCATTTTGGGCTACTGTTCTCCTCCAGGAGGGACTGATTGATAGGGGTGCACAGTTCCCCTTTCTTCAGACAGTGCTGACACATGATCAGCTAGGTTCCTGTGTGTTCATTGTCCTTTGAAAAGATTATCTCTCTTCGCTCTATAAAAATGGTTGATATTACCACTGAACATCAGTACCGTGGCATGGGTTTGCATAAACAAAGTCGTGGCTGACTATACCTTGAGCACTGTGTTCACTTCTGGGAAAGGATATATTGAAGTGAGTGCAACGTACAATTTATTAGAATAATATCTGGGCTCCAAGGGGTAAATAATTACCAGGAGAGATTACAAAACTAGGGTTGAATTCGCTGGGATTTAGAATGTTAAGGGGTGATTTGATCTAAGTTGATGTATTACAAGAACTGAGGGTAATTTAGGAAAGGAAGTCTGCCATCCTGACAGGTGACTTCAGATCCACAGCAATGTGATTAATTGTTAAATGCCCTCTGAAATGGCCCAGTGAGCCACTCTGTTGTACCAAGTCAAAAAGGAATTGAACTGAATAGACCATTCGGCATTGCCCTGGGCATCGGAAACGACAACTGCAAACCCAGCCCTGTCAACCCTGCTTACATCTTACGAACATCTGGGGGTTTGTGCCAAAATTGTATCATACCTTACAGACCATGTCCTAAACACCATCATCACCATCACTGTGTATGTCTTGTCCCTCAGTGGGACTGACCCACCTAAGGTGGCAACACAGTGGTATAGTGTTGGGAGAGAGTTGTCCTCTCAACATCAACTCCAGGCCCCACGAAGCCTCATGGCATCAAGTCAAACATGGGCAAGGAAATCTCCTGCTGGTTACCATGAACTGTCCCCGCATAACCAATGAATCAATACTCGTCCATGTTCAACACTTCTCATGACAAGGGCACAGAATGTTCTCTGGTCGGGGAACCTCAGTATCCATCACCAAGAGTGGCTTGCTCGTACCACCGCAGACCAAGCTGGCCATGTCCTAAAGGACATAGTTGCTGGACTGGGTCTGCAACAGGTGAAACCAACAATAATGAAAAACCTACTCGACCTCACCAGTCTACCTGCCGCAGGTGCATCTGTCCATGAAAGTCTTGGTAGGGAAGACCGCATGATCCTTGTGGAGGCAAAGTCCCATCTTTATATTGAGTATGCCCTTCGTCATGTTGTGTGGCACTCCCACTGTACTAAATGTGATGGCATTTGAACAGATCTAGCAACTCAAAACTGGGCTCCAGGAGGCATTGTGGGCATCAGCAGCAACAGAACTGTATTCACCAATTGCAGTCGGTAACCTCATGGCCTGGCATATATATAATAATATGTAATGTGTCACAAGTAGATTAACACTGCAATGAAGTTACTGTGACAATCCCCTAGTCGCCACACTCCGGCGCCTGTTCGGGTACACAGAGGGAGAATTCAGAATGTCCAAATTCCCTATCAGCCCGTCTTTCGGGACTTGTGGGAGGAAAACAGAGCACCTGGAGAAAACCCACACTAACCACTGTGCTACCGTGTAATTCCTAATAATAATAATTAAACTAATCTTTATTGTCCCAAGTAGGCTTACATTAACACTGCAATGAAGTTACTGTGACAATCCCCTAGTCACCACGCTCCGGCACCTGTTCGGGTACACCGAGGGAGAATTCAGAATGTCCAAAATACCTATCAGCACATCTTTCGGGACTTGTGGGAGGAAACCGGAGCACCTAGAAGAAACCTACGCAGACACGGGGAGAACATGCAGACTCCACACAGACAGTGACCCAAGTGGGAATCGAACCTGGGACCCTGGAGCTGTGAAGCAACAGTGCTACCCACTGTGCTACCTACTCTACCATTATGCCAGGAGATCAACCCTGTTTCAACAAACCGTGTAGGAGGGCATTCCATGATCAGCAACAGGTGTACCTGAAAATGAGGTGTCGACCTGGTGAAGCTTCAAGACCATACTGTTTGCATGCTAAACAGCATAAGCAACAAGTGATAGACAGAGTTGAGCAATTCCACAACCAACAGATCAGATAGAAGCTCTGCAGTCCTGTCGTATGGATGGTGGTAAAAAATTAAACCACTAATTAAGTAGAGGAGGAGGCTCCATAAATATCCCCATCCTCAATAATGAGGGAGCCCAGCACATCAGTGCAAATGGTAAGGCTGAAGCATTTTCATCCTTCAGCCAGAAGAGCTAAAAGGATGACCCATCTCAACCTCCACCTTGAGACCCAACATCACAGATACTAGTCTTCTGTCAATTCAATTCATTCGACGTGATATTAAGAAATGGCTGAAGCCACTGGCCCTGAAAATATTCTGGCAGTAGTATTGTTTGTGCTCCAGAATTTGCTGCACTCCTAGCCAAGCTATTCCAGCTTGGCATCTACCCAGCAATGTGGAAAATTGCCCACCTATGTTGTGTGGACAAAAAGCAGGACCAATTACCGTTCCATTAGTCTTGTCTCGATAGGCCCAGCTCCTGACCTCATTACAGTCTTGTTCCAAAAATGGACAAAGATGAATGCCAGAGGTGAGATGAGAATGATTGCCCTTGACAGCAAGGCAGCTTTTGACCAAATGTAGCATCTTGGTATCAAAGTAAAATTATAGTCATTGGGAATTATGGGGGGGGAAGCTCCACTGCTTGGAGTCATACCTGGCACAAAGGAAGTTGGTTGTGATTGTCAATTATCTCCGTCCCAGAACATCACTGCAGGAGTTCCTCCGAGTCGTGGCCTCGGCCCAGCCACCTTCAGCTGCCTCATCAATGACCTTCCCTCCATCATAAAGTCAGAAATGGAAATTAACATGTTCAGATTCTGAAGTAGTCTCTGACCATGTGCAACAAGACCTGGTTAATGTTCAGGTTTGATCTGGTAATGACAAGTAACATTGCCCGACACTTGTCTGAACTGAATGACTATTATGCAAGAGAGAATCCTGCCATCTCCACTTGACATTCAGTGGCATTACCCAAGCAGAATACCCCATTAACAATATCCTGGATGTTACCATTGTCCAAAAGCTAAAATGGACCAGTCATATAAATATTATGGCCAGTAGAGCAGGCCATAATTCTGCAGAGAATAACTCTCCTCCTGACTCTCCAAAGCCTGTCCACCATCTCCCAAGGCACAGGAGTGTAATGGAATACTCTCCACTTGCCTGGCTGAGTGCAGTTCCAACAACACTCAAGAAACTTAACACTATTTAGGATAAGGTCCACTTGATTGGCACCCCATCCACCCTTCAACATTTTCTCTCCACCACCAATGCACAGTTGCAGCCCTGCTGTGGGAGCTCCTTCAACAGCACTTTCCAAAAGCGTGACCTCTACCACCTAAAAGGACGAGGCCAGAAGAAGCATTGCAACACCACCTGCAAATTCCCCTCCAAGACACATGCCATTGTGGCTGGGTCAAAATCCTGGAACTCCCTTCCCAACAGCACTGTGGGTGTTCTGACACCACAGTACTGCAGTGGCTCACCACCTTCTCATGGTCATTTAGGGATGTGGAACAGATGTGATTGGTGGCTTCGGAAATTATATACTCCAGTTAAAGAGTCAGTTTCCACTGAAATGTCTTTGATCAGCTGGGCAGCATCAATTTCATACGGTGGTTGAGGCTCCTGATGAGCCACAGGCTAAAGGAGTCCACAAGTATTCTGGAATTGGGGGGTTGGGGCAGTTTGAGAAGTCCAGCGAGGAGTTGTCCTGGAATAGTGTGCCTGTGAGGGTGATGCAAGTGAAAATCGGTGATACTGCAGTGAAATTGGACAGGCACTTCAAGAAATTGAACATGCAGGGCCCCAGGGATTGAGCACTGGAGTGGGGCTGACTGAATTTCTCGGTGGGGACGTCAGCATGGTTTGGAGGGACCAAATAGCCACCTTCTGTGCCATAATTCATTCTGTGGTCAGATTGCCTGAGATGGCATTGTGGCTCCAAATGCATTCTTCATTGAAAATGGGCTGTTTGCAATATCAAACCCCTTTTTAGAAGTTTCAGAATGTGTAGAGATATCAACGTGTGCATGGCTCTGGGCTGAACTGGAAAACAACCGAAGAGGCAGCAGGGTGTTTCTCGACAAGTGAATGAGTTAATGTATTTGAAAATTTTGTTACAATGTCAATGCCTTTGTGTAAACAAGCTTGTGTGATGTGCTTCTTGGAAGCATAGAACTGCAAAAAACCACTGCAGGGTTAGCTGGTGAATTCCTTCAGCCGAGGAGGACGAAACCGAGAGCCCCACCCTGTGTTTACAGTGCCCACAATCCACGGGAAACTGCAGTTCTCTGGGCCACACCGTCATGCTGAAACATTAATCCATTATTCTGCTCACAGAACTTTCATTGCTGCAAGTGGCTATTGTGGTGTTATTATTTTTGGTCAGTGGGTGAACTTGTTTGTTACTTATGAATCACAGCACCTGCACATGTAGAACTGCCAATGATTAGAATGATATTTAATGCACAATACTTATGGACGTGTACTGACCACACTAGTCAAAATTGTAAGCAGCTTTGTCATGTTTCTAGAATTGGACTTCTCTTTCTTTTGGTGCTTTTCTTTCTATTGTCCCATCAATAGGACTACCACATCCACATACATCCATTCCCCTCTATTACAAGTTAATCATAGGTGGAAAACAGCTCGTGTGTCTCTTCCCATGTCACCATCTCGCGCCCAAGGGCAACCATCTGTGTGTTCACTCAAAATACTGAGTCTTGGAAACTCCCCTAACTTAGAATTATTGGAAGCTACCAACTCCCTCCTGATTTCAGATGCCACCATGGTTCTCTTCGATAAGAAGGACATTCTGAGGGACAGCATTTTGTTTCCCCAGTAAATTAAGGTGGATAAGCTCCACAAGACAGTAATGAAGTGCCATTCTGCAACATTACAATCCTTCACATGCCAACCTAACATGTGTCTCTCTGTTTCACTTACAGGTTTGGGTAAATCAAAAGAATTAGACTACCAGGAGCAGTATGTACCCTCGTCACCTGTAAGTATCTGACGATCTGCAACTGTACACAACAAAAATCTTAGTCTTCTTCAGAAAGGCTTTGGAAGAGACACAGTGGGCTGGATTCTCTGTTGCGCCGGCCCGGGGATTTTCCGACGGTGTGGGGCTGCCCACAATGGGGAAACCCCATTGGCCGGCTGGCGAGACGGAGAATCCCTGGGGAGCGCCGCACTGGAATCCCACCCAGTAACTCTTTCCTATCTCTGAGCAACTTGTTTAAGGAGTTTTTTCAGCTGAGCTGAGTCATTGTTAAATTATGTGGACCTAATAAAAAATGGAGGAATTCTAATCGGGCTTTCAGATTTTAGGGATTTAAAACTTATTTGGGAACAATCTTTGCCAATCCCACAGTCAGGTTTCTCAAGCAGGCAACTAATTTCACAAAGGTATGAAAGGCTTCCAGCATTGATATCTGTTAATAGAAAACCAAAGTCAAGTTGGTGAGTTCGATACGACACTTTACTGAGAGAATGTCTTGACTTTGTTCACTTTAATTTCTCTCCTCTCACACCCAGTGTCCCAGTTGTCCCCTATTTATACTTGCTCAAAGTACTTAATTAAACAGGTGTATTTCACTTGTGCAATGTTAACAATATAATTAACATACAATTGACAGTCCCTGCTCGAGCTCATTATTCTGGATGTATACACAGCTGAAAGATTTTTGCGGGTCTGAAACTCAATGTAGGACAGCCAGAAAAACAAATTTTAAAAACTAGTTTAAGTGTCTACTACATTGCAGAAGAAGTTACCATCTATTCAATACCTTGTAGTAGTAGGTACTTACTTAAAACAAACCTAAATCTAAAAGCTTGCACAGAAACTTGAACCAAGCAAAATATCAGGATTAAAACTTTTCATCACAATGCAGCAGGAAGTGGTGAGAGCTCTTACAAAGGGAATCCTCAATCTTTGTTGCTTGTTGGTGAGCGTCTCTAGTAAAATAAGTGCGGGTGACGAGGGTGATGCAGTCGTCCACATGTGCCTCTCTTTTTCCCACTCTAAATCCCAGGGTTCCCATTGGTGGTGGCCCAAGCCAGTACTTTACACACAGTTAAACCCTGTTGTCTTCACTCTGTTTAAGTCAAGTTAGTGACCAAAGGAAAGGAGAGGGGTCATGACAAACTAAGCTGGCTGAAAGCAGAAATGCTGCATTTTGAAAAGGTGCAATGAAGATGGTGCAATATTAGTTTTTTCCCCGTGTTTTCTGTGAAATCTCTCAAACATATGAAACTGTATCATCTTGGGAGTTGTTTGTGGGTCACAACTGCACATTATGGATTCTTGGGTGGGTGGGTTGCATTGAGGGGCTCTCAAAGTTTCATCTGTGTGACTGTCCAGTTACAAGTGACAACATGTCGTGGTGTTCCAATATACATGGATTCACTAATGGGCGCCAACAGCATGAAGACTAGCCCCAGCCAGGTTTCCGAACCCCGAAACAGCATGAATCTGTGGAGGAGAAATTTTTGTTTGCACTTGCTCGACTTCTGTATCCCAACATGGGCCAGTGACTTCAGGGTTGTGATAATTTCTTTTTTTTTTTTTTAAATTTAGAGTACCCAATTATTTATTTTTTTCCAATTAAGGGGCAATTTAGCGTGGCTAATCCACCTAACTTGCACATCTTTGGGTCGTGGGGGTGAAACCCACGCAGACATGGGGAGAATGTACAAACTCCACACAGACAGTGACCCAGGGTCGGGATTCGAACCCGGGTCCTCAGTTCCGCAGTCCCAGTGCTATCCACTGCGCCATATGCCGCCCGGGTTGTGATAATTTCCAGTGGGAATGTGATCACCCTTGGCTAAGGTCTTGCCTCCGATTATCTTCCAGCGTGGCCTCCCACCTTTTTGTGGGATTGAAATAGCTTTAGTCAGAGTCAGAAACGACAGGCTGCTCGCTTCACTGAATTGACCTGGTTCTTGTCAGTGGCTTTGGCAGGTGTCCAGCGTTGTGATGGGATGTCCAACCCGTGGGTCTCCATGGATTTGCAACCTTTTTGTTTTGCTTTCATCTTTTAAAGAACGAGCCCTGATGAAATCGGGTTTAGAGCATGACTGACCCGATTAGCAAGAGACACGGATTAATATTGGAAGAGCTGCAGTTATAAAATTAAAGCAGTCCAACCCCAATAAATCCAGCTTCCACACACTCCAGTGAACCTTCCAAACCTAATTGAAGTGGAAAAGGCTATTGACAACAATTATAATTCATTACATCAGGTTGATTTTGTTTTGAAAGGGTCCAGGTGGTGAGAACCATTTGTCAGCTTGTATGTCAAATAAAATAAAGCTTGTTGTAGTTGTTGGGAACTCAAACCCAAGTTCACTGCACCACACTGAACAAAAGACAGAAATTGGAACTATACTTCAGGCACAGTAAAGGGTTTTTTTTTTTTGTTGATACTGGTTCTGAGGTGCAGTATAGGAGTGCAGTGCCTTGTTTCTGCTGAAGCTGACTGGCATAACTTCATGTTAAAGCTGAAAAGAGAAGTTTGTAAAAGTATTCCAACTTTCTGCCAGCCAGCTTGACTGAATTGCAAATACACAAACATACAAAGCAAATAAGAAGCCGGAGGAGGTCATTCGGCCCTTCTAGCTTGCTCCGCTGATCATCGAGTGCAATACCCAAATTCAGCCATCTCCCCATATCCCTTTAGCCCCAAGGGCTATACCTAATGCCGTCTTCAAATTACACCATGTTTTCGCCTCAACTACTTTCTGTGGTAGTGAATTCCATAGATTCACCACTAAGTGAATAAATTCCTCCTTACCTCAGTCCTAAACTGTGTCCCCCATATGCAATTACTATGAACCCTAGTTCTGGACTCCCCCACCTTCGGGAACCTTCTTTCTGAATTTACCCAGTCTAATCCTGTTAGAATTTACAAATTTTATAATCTAGCAGAAATGTAAAACCTTGTGTCCTCAGGTTTAACATCAGAAACGTGCATCTTGCTGGCATTTTATGTGGCACTGGGTATGCCAAATTTGAGGGTCTTTTTAATTAAAGATTGAGATATAGTTTGGAGAATGAGAATTCCACTCGGCAGCTGAAGTTTGTTTTTCGCTGAGCAGAGTTTGCAGGTGATATTTCCCGAGCTTCAGCTAAATAAATGTTGGGAAAAGACATTGCGAAAAGCTGAAGATCATTGAGAGAGTTGTAAACAGTCAGAGGAATAGGGGCTGATCATTTTATGGGACCAGGCAAATTTGTTTCTTGCTAGTTTCTGAACCCTCTTTCATGACTTTGTGTGTTGATTGGCTTCCCCTGGTGCTGTGCTGGCCTGTACAATTCTGTGATATACAGGGTTAATGCAAGGAATTCTTTTGATGGAGATTCTGGTGCAAGATCTGAGGTGAAGCAACATTCATGGACCGAGACCATAAATCTTTCCATCTGCAGTTTTGGTTCAAATACTAGGAGTAGTGAAATTTGGATTTTAAATGATGCATTGTGCTCTCCCATCTATTTATATCTGAGTCAGTATTAAAACACATGCTCGCATGTCACTGCTGTCAGGAAAGTTGAGAACTGATACAAGTGTTTTGGTTAGCATCTACCAATGCACAGGTTGCAAACCTTGCTTGAACAGCTGGCTGGCCCGAGCACAGAGTGACAGTTGAGCACTGAGTTATTTTTGAGCAGAATGAGATTAAACTGCTTGCGCAGAAATCTGCTTTAATACAGGCCAAGGACACCTGCAGAGCAAAACCTTCTGACTCAGTGGTGCCTTCTGGTTCAGACTAGAAACTTGCATTTCAATTTTGCACGCTTATTTCCCTTTTTGGAAATATGTTACAACACTTATGCAGATAATGGCTCTCAAGGCTTCATCCAAGTTGAGAAAGAAGGCCAGAAAGATTAGCAAGAAATTACCAGCACCACTTACTTAGTAACCACCAGATTACACCTTCAAGTTGTGTTCCAATACACTTCATTGCCCACCAGAATTTTAAATCCATGAAAATACAGGATTATTTTAGTTAAGCATATGCTACTTATGAGGCTTCATCACATGACCGCCTGTCTCCAACTGCCCTTCCCCCATCCTCCTGCCACTGGTCGTACAACATGGCCATTCTCGCAGTTAACCACCAATTGGAAAGTCAGAAGGCTCTTCAATTACTGACTATCGATAACCAACAACCTTTTTACCATCTGGGACAGTTTTTTAATGAATAATCTTTCAAAAATACATACAACTGTTTCAAAATCCCAGTGTAACTTTCTGTCCTGCACCCGCATGATGGAATCCTGGATATTAATGTTCAAATCCTGGAGAATCCAAGCCAGGTTTGGCTACCCCAACAATTGGTGAATTGTTTCCTCGTCAAATCCTATAATATTGGCCAAGCGGGGTATTTATGTTGAGAACAGGGTTCACGACTAATTACTTTCCTTTTTCCTTCCTGCAGCAAATCCCAGTGCCTGGGGTGTGCACCACAGAAAGCATGCTCTCATTTAAAGAACTTCTGAGTGAGATGGAAGGTTCAGTGGGCAACGAACTCAACAACATCCAGGCAGACAAGACAGCCGTGCTGAGTTTAATCAGGGAAGAGGTAATGCCTCCTGATTTATTTTGCTCCAATAATACCATCATTGGCATCAACTGTTGCCTGCCGTGGTCTGAGTGACCAGTTATCAATAACAAGCAGCAAAACATTCCACAGCAAGAACATCCTTTTCTCCGATAAGGAGCCCAAAACTGCACAGAATATTTTGTGTGCGCGTATGGTGATATGCCTGTGCACAATAATGTATATAGTTACCAATACAACCTCCGACCAGCAGGTGGCGGTAGAGATCTACTATGTGACTCGAGATATCTGGTAGGTTGGTAGTATGGTAGTAAGTTGTACAGGAGGATAGTCACTAAAATTAGCTTCAGGGGAATTCACTGAATTCATTTATTTTGTTACCGTTTATATCATAGTTCATTACTTATCTTTCCGCATGTTCATCTTGTTAATAAATTATCATACTAATCAAGGAACTATATGTTCTGTGTTGGTCTTTACTACGGCCATAACACAGAAGGTAAGTGTGGTCTCACCAAGGTTCTGTATAATTGTATTAAGACATTCCAGCTCCCGTACTCCAATCCCCTCACCTTTGAAGGCTAACACAGCATTTGCCTTCACTGCCTGCTGCACCTGCATGCTTTCAGCGAGTGCCCTCTCTTCAGTCTATAGCCATTCAGATAATAATCTGCCCTTGACCAATTCTTGGTCATCTACACTGATAGATGGCTCAATGGTAAAATCTAATTTAGCACTTCCGTGATGTGCCATAGAACATGTTGCATTTACACTGCATCATGAATATAGTTAGTTGCTGAGAGTTGCAACTTGTAGATGTGCTAAATGGAACAATGAACAATCTGGTCTGTAATCTCGTCATCCTTTATAAAGTGTTGCCTCTCTTCTCACAAGAATTTTAATTTTTGATTGTGAAGTTTCTCTTGACCCTGAGTGCCCTCTCTTGGTCTCCAGGATCTGCAGGTGATGGGCATTGTTCAATTAACTACTGCAATGGCAGAGGAGTGTGCTAGGTGACACCATTTGAACTGGTACATCATACATCTGTTGACGTCCAGCCCGCAGATAACACCATCTACAGCTTCGAAACAGTGATGCTCGGCATCGATTGCAGCTGTGGTGTCAAGGTGGCTTGAGCATGTGGTAGACTCTCATTCAGACTGACCCCAAAACCTCTGTTGGGGGCCACGGCCCCACAATTTGAAACATCTCTTGGAAATTCCCTCCATGTCTTTTAGTTTGGCGCAGAGGGCTTTCCTGTACGGGCTGCAACTGCACACCCATTGCCAACCATCCAGTCACGCTTCAACTTTCGGCAGGGGTCCTCAGTGGAGAGGGCTCTCTCCGAGGAAGTCCTCCTGTTTTCCATCAGGGATCTGGCATGAAAGGTTCTGCATGCAGAGTCCCATACAACTTAGGCTATGATGGATCACAAAGTCCCAGGCTGCCTATATTGACTGCATCCTTGTCCAATGTCTATGTCCAATGTGTACATGGAATGTGGGAGATTGCACTCCCCTTCTTAATTTTTGAAGGAGTTGCTCCTCCCCACATTCCTGACCTTTTATAATCTTTATTGTCACAAGTAGGCTTACATTAACACTGCAATGAAGTTACTGTAAAAAAAACCCTAGTTACCACACTCCGGCACCTGTTCAGGTCCACTGAGGGAGAATTCAGAATGTCCAAATTACCTAAAAGCACGTATTTCGGGACATGTGGGAGGTAACCGGAACACCCGGATGAAACCCACGCAGACACGTGGAGAACGTGCAGACTCCGCACAGACAGTGACCCAAACCGGGAATCAAACCTGGGACCCTGGCGCTGTGAAGCAACAGTGCTAACCACTGTGCTACCGTGCTGCCCTTTGGCCATCTGGTGTCGAGGGGGGCAGGCAGAGAGGAGGACCTCCTTGTAAGCCTGCTCATGGGCTTGGTATCAACAGGTCCAAGCAGTGGGTGGTTTAGGGTGTCGTCCAGCCCGACTGTCTATCCCTCGTCCACAGTCAGGTGACTGCTGGCAGTCTTGAGGCCTTCCATGGCCGCTGGACACTGCAGGGGCTACAGTGCTTCATTGGCCTCCAACTCAACATTTGCTTTGATTTGGAAATATTCCTTTAAACCTTTGCCTTGTGACAGTGTTCCTATCAGAAGCTGTCAACTTTTTAAGGCAGTTTATTTGAGTAATTGCTCTTCGTTCATAGGTGCTCAAAAATAGGATAGAGAGTCAGCTAGGACATTGGGTTTGATATTTTGATAGTTTTATTTATTTACTAATTCATTTATGGGATGTGGGCGTTGGAGGTATAGCCCTGTAATGCTCCATCCTGCAAGCGAATTATCTCATTTGGCACTTCATCTGGCGCGGAGCTATTTGACAGGGTCTTATACCCAGGTCACCACAACCACTGCTCTATACCCAGTGTGTGTTTGAGTGGGGGTGGGAACACCGAGACCGAAGGGAACAGGAGTTTTGACCTAGACACATTCCAATAATGGTCAAACTGTGACCAGGAACCGAGGGGTATTGGAAATTGCTGCTGTGAAGCAGCATCCTCTGGCTTGGTAGATCCATGCTAGATCACTGTGTCATCTGTAATATGTTCGGTACCACCAATGACGGAATCCTTTTTATTACAGATTGTGGCGAAGGAAATAGAAGTAAATGAGTGGAAGCAAAAATATGAAGACAGTCGACAAGAAGTCATTGAGATGAGGTAAAGCAGCAAAATTGTTCAACAATGCACAACTGAGGCCATTTAAAAATGAAAAGTAACTTCAGGTTACTTTCTTTGACAAACTGAGATCGGAATGTTCTGAAATGAAGTATGCTTTGGATTCTTATTTCCTGACAACTTGATGACTATTTAAGTTGGGGTAATGGAGAAAGAAAGGTTTGGGAAAGCTTTCATTTATTTACAGGGACACATTTGACCCTGACTTCTATATGTCGTGTTTCTAATAGGCTGATTGAGAAGTCGAATTGTCTATCTGGACAAGGGAACAAGGACACCAAAGTAGATGGGAACGCAAGAATAACTCTGTTTTGGGTCCAAGGCCCAGAATGTATGGATCTGGGTTAGTGCAAATTAGACAGTGGCAAGAGTCCCAAAACTTTTGGAACCTCTTGAAATTTTAATCAAATAGCTATTGGCGCGATCGAACCCCCTCGTTTCATCTGACTTGGTGACGAGACAAGGCCATTAAATCTCGGGAGAGGCTTCTCACGGGATTTGCGACCCTCTGAACACTTTGAGATCTCACGAGAGATCGTAATCTGGCACTGCCAGGGTGCCAGGTTGGAGGTGCCTGGGTGCCAGGACCAGGGTCTGGGCCCACAGGTGCCCTGCACTTTGAGCCCCCCCCCCCCCCCCCCCCCCCCCCCCCAGAGAAATGTTGGGGTGCTGGGTGGGTCCAGAGGTAGCAGTAGTTTTTCTGGGGAGGGGCAGGGTGGGAGGGTGGTCAAAAGATCGGTGAGGCATTTAAAAATCATCAGTGCAGGAAGCAAGATAAGTGCGGCCTTGGCAGGGCATTCCCAACTGAGGCCAGAAAAAAATGACAGAGTTTTGTTTGATAGTGGGGTTGTTCTCATTCGCTGCAGGTGCTGAGCAAGACCCTGCTATATGCGCCCAAAGGGGGACATACTTTTGCATGTTATGCCACGCCCATTTAAATTAAAAAAAAAAAAAATTTGTGTACCCAATTCATTTTTTCTAATTAAGAGCAATTTAGCGTGGCCCGTCTACCTCGCCTGCACATCTTTGGGTTGTGGGATCGAAACCCACGCAAACATGAGGAGAATGTGCAAACTCTACACGGACAGTGACCCAGAGCCAGGATCGAACCTTGGACCTCGGCGCCGTGAGGCAGCCAGGGTTCTTTTTTTTTGTGAAGCATTAATATCGGCACAAGTCTGAATCCATTTCTGATTGTGTTTTTCCACAGAATTGAACGAGTTGATCTCTTTTTTTTGTTGTTGTTGTATCTGGTCCAGACAAAACAAATTTAACGTGAAAAATAAATGTGAACCAAAAGCTTGGGCAGCTGTGACTGCAAAGAATTCCATTTGGTGGCAAGGTCCTAAACTAAATTGAGCCAAAATTAAATATCTTCAATTGGTCAGTGTAATAATTCCAGGAGGCATGGAGTGAAAGGCCTAACTGGTTTATTTTCAACTGAAAGTAAAGCCGCTACCACGGCACACAAAACAAACGTCCCAGCCCATGACTATCAGGAAGTGCTGGTCTGGGTCTGGGAGCTACATTTGAAGGTCCCATTAACAGGCCCCAGCTGGGCGGCCTCTGCCCGCTCACCCCAGGAACTCAAATACTACAAAGCCCATGGGGAGATCAATCAGCAATCCCCCGTGGTCCTCAGTCGGGACTACGGTCATTATAGTTATCCAAGGAGATTGCAGGTCAGTTTTCCCAGGTGTGCAGAAGCTGGGGGGGATATTGGTGACTGGTTACCTTGCACATTTGCTGTGATTAATTAGAAATGGTTTCTGTGAAATTCGATGTTCTGCTCGTCGTGGGAAAGATTAAGCCAGAACTAAAGAATTACCAGAAGCAAGACTATGAGCGCAGCGTGTAACAGGAGTTGAACTGTCAGACAGTGGCAGATGTAACCTGTGATCCACTTAGTTTCTGATCCTGGGTTTGCAGCATGGGGAGCCATGTTTGTCTCCATGGCTGTGGAGTTGGGGTCCACTTTCCCCAGCTCACATGCTCTGCGTGTGAGATTATGGAATTAGCCCTATTAGGTGCACGAGACCTCAAAAATTAAACCACCCTGCCCTCCCACGATGGTGGGAGGACGTCCGGGAGTGGTTTAAACCTTTTTTTTTAAAGCGTGAGGAATGTGCCCCAACCTTTCGTGTTTGTGCCTTTTGCCGTTGAGCGATGATGGGTAACAAAACTTGTGGTGCCTTGTCTTGTAGAGGTGGGATACTTCCCGTAATTAAACTGGTTCCTGCAGTACACATGGGAGCTGGATTTGAATGTAAATACTGCTGGCCAGGTTTTGAGGGCTCAGGAAACCCACTAGGCTAAGGGAGGAGAGAACTGCCAGCTCCAGAAGGCAAGTGCTTTTCATAGCACTCCTCTTGGAACTTGAGGAGTGGAGTGTTTCCCCTGGCCCCTTAGTCTCCCTTGTGATGATTGTAGCCTCTCTCTCCCCTCTCTGCCACAATGAGCACCCTTTGCCTCCTTCAAGTGCTAATTGACCTGTCCCACATGCTGTAGACTGTCCCCGAAAGTCTCCTGACGCTGGTTTAACCACTCAGCAGTCAGCCATCTGGCTGCTGGGGAAGGAAAGAAAAGTAAAGAAAGATCATATTAAGGTTCTGATGTTTAATTTCAGCATGACCCAGGGGCAGCACGGTGGCCCAGTGGTTAGCACTGCTGCCTCATGGCGACAAGGACATGGGATCAATCCCGGCCCTGGGTCACTGTCGGTGTGGAGTTTGCACATTCTCCCCGTGTCTGCATGGGTTTCCTCCGGATGCTCCGGTTTCCTCCCACAGTCCAAGGATGTGCAGGTTAGGTAGATTGGCCATGCTAAACTGCCCCTAGGTTGGGTTACGGGGATAAGGTGGAAGATTGGGCCTAGGTGGGGTGCTCTTTCAGAGGGTTGGTTCTGACTCGATGGGCTGAATGGCCTACTGCACTGAAGGGATTTGATGATTAACTGGTCTTGCCCAGTTCCCAACACCACACGATGGACCAAATCCTCCCCAGAGGCCTGAAACTCAACACAACAGAGACCGGTCACACTTGCCTTATGCTCATGCTGCCAAAGAACAGGATTACTGGGCAGTGGAAAGAATTCAGAGTAGAGTACGGATTATTTCAGACTCTACTTATCTGGTCTGGAAAGATATATTGAAGGGTGACCAACCCAATCTCCTGGAAGATTGAAGAGAAATTTCACTCAGATTTTCAGTCCGTTGAAGGGGTCAAATCACATCGGTGGCATCACTTAAGAACAGTTCAAAATTCCCAGATACATCACTGTCTCCATATAACATCAGTGCTGGTCCCATATGTTCCTGGAATGTCTTCTTTCTCTCATCCCTGACCCTGGCCCATGCAGGGTCTAGTAGCATAGTGGTTATCTTAATGATTTGTTGACACGAGATCAAATATCACCATCACAGCTGGGGCATTTGAAAACTGGAGTAATAAGCAGGTATCAGCAATTGCAACCGCTAATCTACTGGATTGTTGTAAAAACCCATCTGCTTCAGGAAGGGCCCCAATCTGCCGTCCTCTACCAGTCTGGGCTATATCTGACTCTCGGCTCACAGCAGTGTGAGAACTGCCCTCTAAAATGGCCCAACTGGCCATACAGATGAATTCAAGAAGGCAACTCTCAGCAGCTCCTCCTTGAGGGTAATTAGGGATGGGAAATAAATGCTGGCCTTGCAAGTGATGCAAGGCCAGCATCACTTGCATGAATGAATAAGAAGAAAGTTCAGCCAAATTTGACTTTGTGTCCTTCTGCAAAGGTGTCTCCATCTATTAATTCTTTTCTTTGCTCCTCGCTGTGGACTTTGCTCTCCGCTCCTCTCAAACCAGCCAGTGGTGGGAAGATGGGGAACTTGCCATGATCGTTTTGTTTGCCGTTTGATTTTCCACAGACTTCATTTTTCTTTGATCTGCTGAGAGGCAACCTAACCACTAACCACTAAGCTAAAAAAGCTTTCAATGCTTTTTATCCAGCATGGCGATTTTGAAAATGAACACCTTACTTTTGTGAAAAACCATTTTTGATCTTCTTGAGTCTTACCAACAATCATGATTTTCTTCAGAACTTCCTGCTTAAATAATGATTACTATGACTGAAGAGTTTCTCATCCTGTGAAGCATTTCAAGGTACTTTAATGAGTCAAGGCGCCATAAAAAATCCAAGTTTTCCAACGACTGATTTGATTGTTGCCTACATAGATTTCATAGATTTCATAGAATTTACAGTGCAGAAGGAGGCCATTCGGCCCATCGAGTCTGCACCGGCTCTTGGAAAGAGCACCCCACCCAAGGTCCACACCTCCACCCTATCCCCATAACCCAGTAACCCCACCCAACACTAAGGGCAATTTTGGACACGAAGGGCAAATTATCATGGCCAATCCACCTAACCTGCACATCTTTGGACTGTGGGAGGAAACCGGAGCACCCGGAGGAAACCCACGCACACACGGGGAGGATGTGCAGACTCCGCACAGACAGTGACCCAAGCCGGAATCGAACCTGGGACCCTGGAGCTGTGAAGCAATTGTGCTATCCACAAGGCTACCGTGCTGCCCTAATGTGAGAGCCATCTGGAGAGGATAGAGTGAGAATTATTCTTTCACTGATTCCTCCCGTTAAATAGCTCAATAAATTGTTAGAATTACAAGGGTAGCTACTCACTTGAAAGACACTAGCAGACAATAAGACACATCAACAGAAATGTTTAAGGACATTCATGATCAATGTTGCATGTCACGTTTTCTAACTGTGAAATCAGTTAGCTGATGATTTGTTCCTTTTTTGCAGAAAGATTGTCGCAGAATATGAAAAAACGATTGCACAGATGATCGGTAAGTCTCCTGGTCATCTGATTGAATTAGAACAGTCTTAAGCTGCTCCAACTACCTACCCTCCGTATTAATGTAATGAGAGTGGAGCAACACAGCATTCATCCAGAATTATAGAAATTTAGAGTACCCACTTTAGGGGCAATTTAGTGTGGCCAATTCACCTACCCTGCTTCATCCAGTCTTAATCGGAAGGAGCAAATACCAGTTACTGCCTGTGCTGATAGTGCCATGCCCCTCTCTGAAACATCTACTGGTCGCGAAGTTGCTCCTTTAAATACTGCTTCGGGCAGGCAAAGAATGAGGAGCGCTGTTGTGAGTATTTCGAGTTGTGGTTTCCGCAGGGTTTAAGGGTGAGATTAGGAACTTGCATTGAAGTCATTTCACTTTTCTGTGGCGGTGCCATCACGGACCCCCATCACGGACCCAGACACCAGGGTAAATATCTCCACAAAGATTAAAACTTATTTCTTAGTGATTCCAAAGAAATCCTTTCTGCCTTTTAAGTACTTAAAATACTGATCGGGACAGATACATTCCCTCTCAGAGACATATGATTTTACTGGTGATCTATAATCTGGAATCTGTTGTGCCTCTGACATGCATATTGGTTTTTATTGTTTATATTTGATTGACAGACAGAAATGGTTGCTTTGAATCAACTTGGACACAAATTGTAAAGAGTGCTTAAATTAAGTGTCCCAGCACCCATGGCCCCTTTCTGGCAATTCAAGATCTGTGCTTCAATGGGCAGGTGTTAAACTGAGACATACATGATCAGACATCAAGTGCAGGTGGTCAGAAAAATTGCCTTTTGTGTTGCCGACAGGCATATCTAACAAATAGTTTTTGAACTAACATGCAAACGAAATACAAGTTACCATGATATTTTTATAGCTTTTCTTTTGTTTTAAATATCACTGAAAGGCGTACCTGTTGACCTTTACCCAATCAGACCAATCGCGCGCACAACCTCTGGAAACCTGCCCATTGCTGTATATAACTCTGGTACCCATTTGAGGTGGAAAACAAATATTGAGGGACTTCTTCCCCAGTTGACTGACCAGTTCTATTGTAGACAAATTCCATTCACATGCACTTACCTGTTCATTGCACACAAAAGTATATGTTCAAGCCTTGCCCTTTTTCTTGAATTACCTGGGAGTTGGGGAACCCTATTAATTCTCCATGGTAACAGCTTGGCCAATCAGAGTTGACTTGCCAATGGACCAGCACCTTTCTTCTCCTGCAGCATGAATTCTTGTGATAGTTTGAAGTTTGAAATTTGATGCTCTTACGTTTGTCCTGCTGAATGCAAGGTGAAAAACTTTGGCAACATGTCTCTCTTTTCAGCAATATTCTGCCCAGTTTGTTGGACACAGGGATTGCTAGGAATACTAAACTAAATGCCAGTGAATTTTAAGGAGTAAATACTTGTGTTGACATATGGTGCGGAACAGGTGGCATTGGAGTGGCCGCCTCTTCCACACAGCACAATTAACAAATCAAAGTATCAAGCAATGGAACCAAATATCAGCTGCTTCATATAACGGCTAGCTGATCAGCACCCATTTTGCACCATCAGACAAATCTCTTGCCCTCTGTGTTTACCCCGTGTATGAGTTAATCAGTTTGACCTTTCATCTGTTTGTGTTCCAATAGAAGATGAGCAAAAGAACAAAATGGCTTCTCAGACATCCATCCAACAGCTGATTACAGAGAAGGACCAGGCTCTGGCAGATCTTAATTCAGTCGAGAGATCCTTATCAGATCTCTTCAGGAGATATGAGAACATGAAAGGCGTACTAGAAGGATTCAAAAAGGTGCGTGCCACATTTGTCTCCAGTCACGAGTTTAAAATATTCAGAAAACTCCCAGGGGACTATTACAAACAGCAGTTCGCTTCTGCCCCCATGCACGGAAAGAAAAATGATTTACTTTTTCTTTCATGTCTGGTGCTTGAAGAACGAAGAAGTATTGAAGAAATGTGCCCAGGATTATTTGGCCAGGGTCAAACAAGAGGAGCAAAGATACCAAGCGCTCAAACTTCACGCTGAAGAAAAACTAGACAAGTGAGTCCATGATATAATATGAACATTGTTAGTGCTGCAGAATACACAATGATCAAAGATCCCCATGGTTAACTCAAAAGATATTATTGTTGGCTTGTTGGGCTGGTGAGCCGTGCTTTGAAACAACTCCTATGTTTATACCACCCTTATAGAAACATTCCCAAGTGCTTCACAAAGGCAAAAAACAAAGAAAAAAAAATCTGAGCCAAAGAAAGATACATGGGGCGACTGAAAGGTTGGACAAAGAAATTGTGTGCAAGAAGCATCATAAAAGCAGAATGGGATGGAGAAGCAGAATTCCAGAGCATGGGGCTGAGACATCCAACTGCACAGCCATCGATAATAGGTTAAAAGGAAGGGCAGCACCCAAAAACCCAGATTGCGTCTGAATGGTTGAAAGTCCAGCAACAAATATGATGGGCTTGGTTTGGGATGGGATAGGCAGCAGAGGTCCCCAGCAGCCAAACCTAATGGAAGCTGGAGTATGGGAGGCCAGCCAGAAGTGGAATAATGTTGAGATGTCAAGAACATGGATGTGTGGCAGATCAGTTGAGGTACAAGCAGAGTTGGGCAGCTTATTCACAAGTATGCTGGCAAAACTCAAGTAGATCTCGCCTCTCCAAATCTCCAGATTACTCATCCAGCATCCAATACTAAATGAACAAATATTTCCACCAACAAAATATTGGAAGACTGAAGCCATTTCCTTTGGTCCCTGCCAGACATTCTGCTCCCAAGTGACCAACTCCCCAGCAAGTGCCTGAGACTGAACCAAAATTTGACCCTGAACCAAGGTTCTGACATATCTAGGCCAGCACCAAAATCGCCTACTTTGAATCAGCTACCTATAACGGTAGCTGACCGACACTGCCTCAACCCATGATCTGCTCTGAAGTCTTTATCCATGCCTTTTGTGACGTTTCGACTTGATTATTCCAATGCACCAATTGGCTGGTCTCCAGTCTTGGCACCCTTCGTAAACTTCAGGTCATCCAAAATTCTGCCTGCATCTTAACTCCACCAAGGCCCATTCAGGTCAGTGCTCGCTGACCTGCACTGGCTCCATCAAGCAACACCTCCATTTTAAAACCCGCTCCATGGCCTTGTGCCCCTCCATATCTTTGCAATCTACTTCATTCCTGAAGACCTCCGATCTCTGCACTTCACCAATTCTGCCGCCTATTTCCCGATTTTTAATCTGTGACTTCAGCTGCCAACCCTCTATCTCTCTACTTCCTTCTTGTCTTCGTAGGCACTCCTTAATACCATTTGACCAAGCTCTTGGTCATCTACAGTGATGCGGTTCAATGTCACATCTTCTTTGAAAACATTTTTGTGATGCACTCTGCTATGTTCAGGGCACCATAAAAGTGGAAGTTGCTGCTTTTGTTGCTCCAAGACAATTAAAGTTGGCAGAGGAGACTGAGACCTATTGGAACTTGTACAGTCCAGCTATCCCTGCCGATGGATATTTAAACTAGTTATGTGCTCACAACTAGATTGTTAATTGCACCTCTGGCTTTCAAACCAAGATTATTTTAAAACACCTTCAAAAGTCAAACAAACTCTAACCTAGACATTTAACCATTACTTCACCAATACAATATACAATACAATATAGCTGAAATTCCTGCATCCATCACGAGGCATCAGAGTTTTAGATAACTGCACCTTTACAGAGCAGTGCAAAGAAACAGTCAGACATTGCCTTGACAATAATTGAGACCACAAGAACAAGAGGCCACACAGGGATGACCTGGTTGTGGGTTTGGTTGTAAGCGTGGGTAGGAGAGTTTATGTGGATGGAGAAGTTGACAAAGAACAGAGGGTTGGGGGGTGGGGTGAGGAGAAGGAGGAGAAGGGGAAGCTGAGATCAGGCTTGTAATCACTAATGATGAAGAGTTACTCTGGTCAGAGGCTGAGGCAGATATGTCAAATAAGAAGCATTCCTCTCATTTCTGAGATTTGGAAATGAACCCAACACAACCTTGTGGATGAGTTGCTGCAAAGGTCGAAGAGAAATTACTGGTGAACAGTCTCAATGCGGCGACATGTAAGTCCAAGCCCACAACGCAAAACAGCCCTCGACCTTGTACTAAATTAGCAGTTGCACTCAAGGGACCAAAACAGTTCCAACACTGCTCCACCCAGTACTGAATAACTCTCCAGTGGGTTTCGGTCTGTTTTGATAGCTGCTGTGTGCTTTTTCTCAGTCACCCAAGGCTGGAATTGAACCGGGACCCTTGCTGCTATGAGGCATCACTGCTGACCATTGTGCCAACATGCTGGCCTGCACATCTTTCACCAAATAAATCGTTTCCTGAGCCCCCCAAATGATGCTCTTCATCTGGGAAGCTCTGACCTAAAAAAGATGACATGAGTTGGTATGGAGCTGACATTCTCAAACTTTTCAAAATCCCACAGACTCCTTGTAACACCAAATACTTTTTCTGTAAGCAGCTTACTTTCACTATTAAACTTGCATGCCTATATTTATCATTACTTCTATTTTACTTCATGTGAAACTTGTTGCTGATCAGTGGTTCTGTTATTTCTTTATTCCACATGCAAATGCAGGGAGTAAATTAGAAACTGGTAATTATCATGGTCAAGTGGCAAGGCCCAAGCTCCCCATTTTGTTTCGGTCAGGCTTGTCAGTGGCTCTCCCCAGAACTTTGACATATCTATAAAAGCATTAATAACCATTGATGACCTTGGTCAGGCCAGACAAAATTCCCAAATGTGTACTTTTCATTGCTGTCTACCAGTGGTCAAACGGGAACCTGCAGGTGGCCCAAAGGGAAGATATAGTAGCCAGCTTTGCAGGAGAAAAATTAATGCAGTTTGCACTAAGTTGTGTTTGGTCCTTGTACTTAACAAAGAAATCCACCAAACACTTTGACTTGTCCAAACCAGAATCTTTTATTGAGTCTCGTATGGTAAGATAGCAATCTGATCCAGAGCGCGTTATCATGGAGTCTGCTAATTACTCCTCTGGAACTTGTACCTCGCATGGACCATTCACATGTATGACTTATTACCCTGTCAATCTTATTCTGAAGATGGCCGGATGTGTGTCTCCTAATAGTGGAGTCACAGGTCACATGACCTTGGTCTGGAGACCACATGGTGTGTCTGTACCGCCACCTGCTGGTTGGAGGTCACACGCCATCCATCTAGGGTACAGCCCATAAGTATATCACCACACACTGTAGTTATTTTCAAAGCAATATTTCCATATTTATTCCACCTGCTTTCTAAAATGGCGATTAAATTGAAATCCAGCCTTAAAAACAACAGAAGTTGAAAATAGTACAAGAGCAGAGATATAGCTCATGTTACGATCACCATAACAGTGGTTTTCTTCCCGTCAACGTTCGTAATTTCCAGAAGCTTCACCAAATCCCCACATGTACCATTAGGTACTTGATCAGACATGTTAAGTGTTACATTTTTAAGTTTCAACCCTTTTTTTAAAAGCCTCATGTTGCCCACTCGGGGCTCCCTTGGTGTTCCTGTATGTTTAATTCTCAACTGCAGGCCAGGGTCAGCATTTGCTCAGTACCTTTGCATCTGTATCGTCATATCGGATGCAGCAATGCTGCGCTGTCCTCTTATCCAGGCATTGTCAAAATCGGGGGCGTGACCCTCTGGTGGGTCGCGGGCGGGTGTTGGGAGGGTCGCGGAGCCATCCGTCGCGGCGCTCCCGATCACGCAAGTCTGCGCGCAACAGCCACAGCAGCCGGCATTATTAAAAGCGGCCTTCAAAATGGCCAGGAACAGATTTTTAAAATTCGGCCGCACTGTGCATGCGTGCCCGATCATTGGTGCGCACGTGCAAAACTATGTGCATGCGCACCGATGATCGGGGGCACATGCGCAGTGTGTGGCCACATTTTTTTTTATATGGTCGCAGCATTTGTTTATCCAGTTTGAGGGGCCAAAGGGACCCAAAACCATTTCCTCCATTTTTGTCAGCAACAAACAAGGTAAGAGAAAATGGTGGGTCGCGCAGGTCGGCCGGCGAGGTCGCCAAGATCGGTCGGCGTGGGTTGCGAAGCTCGGCCGGCGTGGACCGGCCGGAGTGGGTACCGAAGGTTGGCCGGTTGGTAAAAATGGGTCCCCGGAAAACAAGTTTGAAGAACACTGCTCTTATTCACCTCGATCGGGGGAAGGGGTTCCAACTGTTTGTGCCAGTGCACATTGCAGTTGCTTTGCGCAGGTTGGTCCTTGGGTGACAACTGTCGTAGTTTGAAGTACTCTGATTGGGCTTGCGCTCTTCATCCTCCATCCTCCTTGATTAGACTGAGTTGCTTTCCCAGAGCTGGCTGCCCACTGTAAATAAGGATGCAAAGGACATTGCTGTCAGTCAGTAAGAGTTATGACAGCTAGCAGCTTATTTATTGGTGGACTTGCTGAAACCTTCTCCCAGACTCCTGAGTGATGGGAATGAATGCCTAAATGCACAAGTTCATAATTGTGAGGCCTGCCTTTAGAGATCTTCCTTTCATCCATCTTCAATGCTGTTGTGTAACCAAAGTCATGCTGGCAGTAGAAGTAGTCCATGCAGTAACTCTCGTAACCAATTGCAGGGCCAACGAGGAGATTGCTCAAGTGCGTGCCAAGGCGAATGCAGAAGGAGCAGCCCTGCAAGCTAGCTTACGGAAGGAGCAAATGAAAGTGGATTCCATGGAAAGGACAATTCAGCAGAAGGTAAAGTCATAGAATTTACAGTACAGAAGGAGGCCATTCAGCCCATCGAGTCTGCATCGGCCATTGGAAAGAGCACCCCACCTAACCCCACACCTCCACCCTATCCCCGTAACCCCACCCAACCTTTTTGGACACTAAGGGCAATTTAGCTTCGTCAAACCACCTAACCTGCACATCTTTGGACTGTGGGAGGAATCTGGAGCACCCGGAGGAAACCCACGCAGACACGGGGAGAATGTGCAGACTCCGCACAGACAGTGACCCAAAGTAAATGGGGATTGGAGGTCAAGAGTGCCAAGGCAATGTATTAGAGTGGGAGGACAGCATTGGTATCACTCGCTCTGCCTATGCATGATGTCAGCATTCAGAGGTCTCTAGGAAGGGAAGTAAAATCAAACAGAAGGTCCTGCTACAGCTGCCGTCCTCTCAGTGGTCATGCTCAGAGCGGAAATGCGAGTGTTTGTGGTGCAGGGAAATTCTACGGCAAGAAGGAAAACGTGAATTAATTTTCTTCCAATACCTCTCCTGAAAGCTGTGGGTAGTACCTCTCCTGAAAGCTGTGGGTAGTGACCGTTTTCAGGTGCATTGCTGAATTGGCACAGGTTGATGAATGTTTTGGGGATCTTCACCCCAGGATGCCATCACAGCTGATTCTGTTCTCCCCCAACCTCCAGCTGCGATTGGTAAGTTTTTCCCTCCGGTATTCTGGAGTGACTAGGCCAGTTATCCTTTCTCCCTGACTGATTTATTAATTGCATGAACCAAGGTTGCGACAGGGAATTTCCTGGTGTGCCTGTCTTTATGCAACTTTACAGGGTCAGTTTAGCCAAGCAATTACTTTCCAGTTGGGCACCAGTGGTAAAATTTCCCCTCGATATGCAAAACCTAAAGTGTCAACCATGATCTAGCTTCAAACCGGTTGCCAATGTAATTTCTTTCCTCACTCGCAGAACCAGGAGATTGAAGAACTGACCAAGATTTGTGACGAGTTGATTGCCAAACTAGGGAAAACCGAGTGAAGCCGGCAACCCTGACACTGGACACCGCACGACAAAGCTTTCTGCAGACCCTCGTTCCCAAAGCACGCTGCCTTACTTAGAAATAATATCCAACTACAATGCATCTGGTCCCTGGAAGTGGCCACACCCAGTAGTCTGCAAAGTACATGTGGATCGGTCATGCACTGTTTACTGCACAAACAAGAGGTTGCCAAAACATTCCCAAGGCTGTAGGCGCCCAGTTTCTCTGACATGTAATTTGCTTTGCCAACACACCAACTTCATCTTTTGTTGCCACCCAATCATATTTGCATCTTCAGCTAAATATATAGTGCTTTAAGGTGTCATTCAGTACTTAATGTGTAATTATGAAACCAGCCTTTTACCGTCCGTTACATGTTCTTCAACTGACGATAAACCTAGAGACTGAGTTTTGACCTTCGATTTGACTTATTTGGTGTATTGGTGCCACAATTGACAAGAATCACTGCTTTGAAGTGAATGCTAACACAGCCAGTGCTGGGCTTTTCTTGACTGTAGCATATCTCTACAGGTCAGTTTAAAGGGGTCAACCAAGCCCTGTGATTTACTTGTGTCTTCCGACCCAATTGTTGCCATGACATTGGACAATCCACTGGCTTTCCATTTAACATGGGGGCACTAAGCAGTGCCATTGAAGATGCCAATAATGTTTTTTTTTCTTTAAAGCAGAATTGATAATACATTTTGTGAAAATCCTATTGAAAAAGTACTGGCAGTAGTTTCCCTTTCTCAACATTGAATGTGCATGCACGCTCACTATGTTGGAACCCAGGAGAGCATTCATCCCAAGACCACTTGGGGTTTGGAGGCTCACCCAGTTGAGCATGACCAAAACCCCAGAGCTTGTGGACGATTTGTTTGGCTGCGAGGTAAGCTTATCCTCTGAATGGATAATTGCAGGTTTCCCGTCTCCAGCCCTGCTGACTGTTGCCTGCCGAGACCCAAGTTGCAGCAGATCAGTGCTTCTGAGCTGCGCAGTTCGGGGCCTGAAGTCGGCGGATGTTGTACAAAGTCAGATCTGCAGATCAGATAATGGATCACACATTGTCTTCAGCATAGCTGTTAGGTGAACAATAAGGTGGTGTACAGGCGTGCACCCCTAAGTATCTCATTTCAGAGTTTAAGTGAAGGAGCTCATTTTTCTCAGGACACTCACCATTTTGATACTATGGGGTTTTGGGAGCCTGGGTTTGAGGTGTGAGATGTTGGCACACAGTGCAGTTATACACTGACTCCACTTTCCTCACACCATACAACACAATACACAAATATATTCATATTTCCACAAGTTCCATACTGTTAATAGTATAATGGGATTATGAATGCACAAAAAACTCTGTACACTGTACAATATATGTTTAATATTAATATAAAGATGTTCTAAACACGGAAACTGACTGATAAAAGTGCATATACTCAAATTCATGGTCTAGAGTCTTGTGTTTCCCGCCACCACTCCCACACTAACATCTTCCCCATCCTGACTCCTCCAACAGCATAAGTCAGTGCAGCAAGATACTGGCTGCTCGCCCCTCAAGACCGAACTCTGCAACTCTGAACTTTTGTTCTGCCTGCATCAATAACTTTCTGATATTGTGATAGTGCCAGTGGAAATAGAGTATTTGGTGATTCACGTACAAGTCCTTTTACTGTGTCTTTCCACTTGTGACTTGCCTGAATAACTTGAACCAGCTCTGGTGTTCCTTTGTAATTTGTCTTTTATTTTTTTGCCTTGGCTATGTTTAACTGCTTTTCACTTTGGAAAAACTCTTCACCTGCATAATTTTTATACACAGATATATTTGTCTTTTTATATGTTATGGTTCAAAAAGATTTTTAAAGTTGTAACTACAAAAAAGGAAAGATATTATAAAATTTTAATTCCATGTACTAATATATTTTTTCCATTGTCATTGCCTGAATAAAAATGATGGTGAGTTTTCACTTGCATCAGCTCTGTGCTCTACCTTCCTCCTTTTTCACTATTAATGTTAAAGAAATGAGATGCTTCAGGTGCCTGACGATGCAAATTCCTACCCCTGAAGTGATCACTCCTGACGTCTTGATATTATTTGTTGCCATACAAGTGTAGAAAGGGTAGGAACTGAGTTCCCCTTCGCCATTTCAGCAGCACACTTACACCAGTGGGTTTGTGTTTCTGTCGGACACGAGTACAGCGCAGTACAAGAATAAGGGTCATTGTATGGCAGCAGTCACAAGATGAAGTGGGAAATTCTGAAATGCTGGAAGGCTGAGAATGAAAGTAGACCGCAGCTCCACTATTAAGATTAGGGTTGTGAAAAGAGTCTTTCTCGAAGGCAGCATGGTTCAGTTAAGCTATGTAGCATTGGAACATATCAGTAATAGAGAAGGGCTCCCTTGTGGTATATGTAAATTATGAAATGATTATACGCAAGGTAAATTTGGTTTCAACTCCAGTTGGGAAAAACTTATCTGGCCGTTCATAAAACTACTCTGATGTCTTAACTCTTCCATCATGTTCTGACTATTCTCCGGAAAACGTCCACTAATTTGTTAAGATGCAATCTACCCGAATGAGTCCCATAGCGTACGCAATTAGCTGGGTGTTTCTAGGCACTCAGAATGCCGAGACAACATGCTATCGAACAGCCATTTGGGTAGATTGGTGGCCTCGGTGGGAACGCACGGCCGAGGCCGCACTTAGTCCTGTTTTCTGCACTGAGGATCTCGGCACACTGGAACTCCTCAGTGCAGGCAGAGATTTTAAAATGGCTCCTGATCTCCTGACCCCCCCCCCCCCCTGCTGCGACCCCAGAATTCCCCAAGTTGCCTGTAAAGGGGTCCTTGCACCACCACCCCCCCTCTCTGGGCATCCCTGGGCCCAATCCGCAGTGTGCAGAGAATGCCAGCCTGGTACACTGGCAGTACCACCTGGGCACCGTGACAGTGTCAGACTGGCACCCAGGTGGCAGTGCCAGGGTGCCACCCTGCCCAAAGGGCAAGCACCTAGGGCCTTCTGATCCCCTGGGGAACCTCCACGAGTACCGCTCCATCTGTCCCCGTTTGTGGAGACCAGCAGTGAACAGTGCTTGCTGAGGTCTCCAAGGCAAGAGGGTTAGATTCCATGCCTTGGTTAGATCTCGGAAACGCTTGTTAGTGAGACTGGCTGTCTCGTTCTAAGATGCAGATTTGTCAGAAAGTGATCCCGCCCATAATGGGCGGAATTTACATTGTGATGTCTCAAGATCGCGGCGAGCTGTGTAGATCCCAGAAGAGGGTTGGAGATGTCTTTCGGCATCTACTGCCCGTGCTATGTTTCGGGTGCAATGCGGCCGATCGATCTCGCCTGTAAGTTACAGGAGCCCAATTTTGCCATGCTTCTGGGTGAGGAAGAATTGTCTGGCTCCCCTTTTTGGTTCATCACCCCACCCTGTTGGTTGCAAAAAGGTTAATTTTACAAGGAAACCCCATTGGCCGGCTGCGGAAATGGAGAATCCTGCTGCTGGCAGGAGTTTGCACCGCGCCAGAAAAAGGGGTTGGCAGGATGGAGAATCCCACCCACTTCTTTCGCTCCAGAGTCAGTTTTCTTTAAGTCTGACCATTTCCACATTGAGATACAACTCCGATGTTTTGGGTGTCTGCTGGGATGCGACTGGTCAGTCTCCAATGTCTCTGCAACCGCAGGAGATTAAGGTTCAGTCTTTTGCATTTTTCCTGTCTCCCCTTTCAATTGTCTCTGTCTGAACTGGGCTTGACACCCTTCAAAGCACCATTCCGCGGTCTCTCTCAGGACTAGTTGGTCATGTATAATCTACATCGGATGGCTGACTTTCTGAAAAATGCCTATCGGCCATCTTTGGCTCAGTGCCTTTACTTGCATTTCTTTCAAAAAACGCATGTCTCCCTTAAAAAGTTCAATGTGCCCGAAAGTAATTCAGGTCTGTAATGCATTGTTGGAACAATCATCAGTCATTATACAACAGACATGAAGACTGAATTCAGGCAAGAGCGATGGAGAAGTTTCAATGTAAAGTGCATTAAACAAAATCCTGTATGTCACTGAAGACGAGGCAAAACCTCAAGACACCTTTTACTTATTTTTCAATGATTACTGTACATCAGAACACTCAGTATAGCATCAGCATTGGAACAACCCATTTGCATTCTTGCAAGTGAGAAATAGTTGGAAGAAATGAAAATTAATTAGGATTGCAGAGAAAGGTAAGGAAAGTATACTTATCTCCATGTTTAAACTCTCTGGTTATATTGTTGCTCCCTGTCTCCATGACCTCCTCCAGCCTTGAAACAACACAACCTCTCTTCACCTCTCTGACTCCGGCATTGTGTCCCACCTCCTTTCAGTCCAGCATTGGTGGTTGTGCCTTCAGCTATCTGTTTCCTACACTCGCAAATTTTCTCTCTAACTTTTCCACTTCTCACTTGTGCTCGCTCTCGCTTTAAACCCACCATTTTGATCATACTTTTGCGCACTTTTTTTTTGTTTGACATGCATTTTATTAAGTCTAGCGATATTTTCCTGATATATATTAATGATATAGATGGTGGTGTTCAGGGCATGATTTCTAAATTTGCAGAAGATTCAAAGATTGGCAACGTTGTCAGATGGATGAGGATAGTCTTGAACATCAGAAGCACACGTATGTTGGTGGATTGAACAGACAAGCGGCAGATCACATTTAATGTAGAGAAGCTTGAGGTGATTCATTTTGGCAGGAAGAATATGGAGAGACAGTACAAAGTAAAGGGAGAAACTCTAGAGGAGCAGGAGGTGTATGTGTACACAAGTCATTGAAGATGGAAGAGCAATTTGTGAGGGCAGTTAAATCATGGGATGAGTTAATAAATCATGGGATTTATTAATAGGGGCATTGAGTATAAGAGTAAGGAGGTCATGTTGAACTGATATAAGACATGTGTTTGGCCTCAACTGGAGTACTGAGTCCAGTTCTGGGCACCATGCTTGAGGAAGAATGTGAAGGCATTAGAGAGATTCACAAGAATGATTCCAGGCAAGAAGAACTTTAGCTGAGGCGAGATTGGGGTGGTAGGGACTGTTTTCCTTGGAGAAAAGAAGGCTGTGAGGAGACAGAGCTATTCCAGACCGGGCGGGAAGGGGGGGGGGATAGTGAGGAAACTGCATCCACAGAAGAGTACATCAAGAACTAGAGGACAGAAATTCAAAATAATTGGCAAAAGAAGTAAAAATAATGTGAGAAAAGACTTTTTTTCACCCAAAGGGTGGTTCGAGTCTGGAAGGAAAATCCTGAGAGGGTGTTAGTGGCAGGTGACGATGACGTTATCAAAAGGAAATTGGGTAACTCTCTGAAAATAAATAATGTGCAAAGTTACAGGAATAAGGTAGGGGAGCAGGATAAGGTCGAATGCTCAGAGAGCTAGTGCAGAGTCAATGGGCCGAGTGGTCCCTTCTGCACTGTAAAGGTTCTGGGTCACTATACAGTGCAGTATAAATGAAAGGTGTGTGTATATTCCATTATCTTCATTGTAATTCCCTATTGTTCATCTTGAAATTAGTTGTGTTCTTTAAGCATATCATCAGATGACAGACCCTCTGACAAACTAGATTCATCATGAGCTCTTAATACACAGCGACTGCCTCTCAGAATTCCAACTTTGCCAAAAACGAAAAGACCATAATGAAGACCATAAGGACCTGTTTGCTGGACTGGTGCTGCTTACTGCCAATTTAATGCAAGTGCTGTAGCTACCTGGGTTGGCCACTTCCTGACTTAAAATGGAGAACTGCAAAGACTGAAGGGAAATTCAGCCAACACAGGCAAAGACTAGCAAGTACAGAAATCATGTGTATTGAGACTTGTAAGAAACCAGACAGCACTGAAACCAGCAGCCATCTGCATAGTAATGAACAATTCCAAAGCACAATTGCAACAGTTAAGGTGAATAAAGCCAAGCCAGACTCCTCAGCGCCAGCAGGAGCCAAGACAAAGGAAAGCCAACGGATATTTCGGGACCGCCCAGCGATCAGGGAACAACTCCAGTATTGGAGAAATCAATCCAAGTGATCAGAACGCAGTCCAATCATTTGGAACCAGGTACGGGGTCCGCCCCAAAGGGTGGAAAGCCCCCAAGTTCAAATTGTCCTTCTTGACCGGGTCACTCAGCAACGCGAAGCAACCCCTGAGAGTGAACTGTCCAGTGGCCGCCAACCAAGTAAGTCTCAAGTCAACTCTCGCTACGAGATAGGCGCTCCTAGCTACCAGTCCATACCAGCTTTTGAATCCTGCAGACTCGGGACCTGAACGAAAGGCCATTTGTTCCCCTGACCTGGTGGGCCAGTCCGAAGCTAGGTATAGGCCTTTTAGTGATAAGAATAGTCTAGAAAGTAGAGTTTTATGCATGAGTAGTGATTTACTGTGTAAAATAAATGTGTTTTGATTTGAATCTTACTAATTGGTGTGTTGAGTTATTGATCATTTCTTGAACTTGAACCTCGTGGCGGTATCATAAAGATACCTGGCGACTCTAGAGCAAAGGTTAAACAAACAGAGCAAATTACAAATTAAGAGCCAACCAAAAGTTAGCAACAGTGCTAATGCTTTCTTTTCTCCATAAGCATATCACTATAAACTTGCTGCAATCTGCTTGAGCATTGCAATTCCATTGTCGTTTTGGCTGTCGAAATTGCTGCACCGGGGTTGTGTACACTGACACCACTAAAGAACAAAATGGTGAAGGAAAGGTCTCTCTGCTTTGTGAAACTGAAATCATGAATGTATTAATGACCCAAGCTTGTAAAACTACTCTGTTTGATGGATGCACAGGGCACAGCAACAGGCTGATTTTTATGCTCCCCTCAAACCTCCCATACTTCCTCCTCTAAATCTACTATCATTCTCTATTCCCTTCCCTCTCCAAATGCTTGTTTGGCTTCTCCATAAATGCAATAATCCTGTCTGCCTCAACCACACCCTGTGGCAGGGAGTTCCACAGAAGGAATGTTACAAAACTTAAGCAATTAATTAATGTTATTTTACACTTCTAAAATATTTATCAAAAACAAGTAGGCTTTTGAAATTCTTTATAGGCCCAAGTTAAGCAAAGTGTGAAAGAATTGGGCAAATGATGATAATCTTTATTAGTGTTACAAGTAGGCTTACAATTAACACTGCAATGAGGTTACTGTGAAAATCCTCCAGTCGCCACACTTCGGCGCCTGTTGGGGTACATAGAGGAAGAATTCAATGTCCAATTCACCTAACAAGCCTGTCTTTTGGGACTTGGGGGAGGAAACCAGAACTTCCAGAGGAAACCTGCGCAGGCACGGAGAGAGCGTGCAGACTCCGCACAGACAGTGACCCAAGCCGGGAATCAAACCGGGACCCAGACGCTGTGAAGCAACAGTGTTAACCATGTGCTACATAGGCACGAGCAGAAAAACAGGATGGGTGAGATTTTGCGCCTGGTGCACATCCCGCCGCTATTCCAAGAGAATAACTGGAAAGCCCCTAAACTATGTTTGTGCTGGGCACGGAGCATGATGTTCCCGGCCCAAGGCATCTGACGTCCTTGCTAGGACCAGATGAGCATCTTTAAATGAGCATTTTATTTTTGATAGAAGAGCTACTTTACCGAATTTCTGAATGACACGAGCCTATAAATTAATTTCAGCTGCAGAGGTGTACTGAGTTGCTGCTGCCTATCTGCTCTAACAATCAGTAGAGTGTGTGGGCCACTGGGCTTTATTGAACCCTGCCAAGATCAGTGAACACAGTAAGAAGTCTTACAACGCCAGGTTAAAGTCCAACAGGTTTGTTTCGGATCACTAGCTTTCGGAGCACTGCTTCTTCCTCAGATGAATGAAGATCAGTGAAGGTCAAGGTCTGTCATAATTTCAGGCTGCTATGCTATAATACATCTGATGGTTGCTATCACGGCAGGGATCAATTAATTGTTCTGGGAGGGAAGAACAAAGTTGCATAGGCATGCATGGTTGAAGACTGATGCCAGAGATCAAACTGCAGATTGCTGCCATTTGCTTCTGACAGAATATGTATGTGTTCTGGGATGTGATTCCTACTTCCTGTCAGCACTGTTGTTTCCTGAGCTTGAGGGTGTGTTTGAACAGCTGGATTCACAAGTATTCCCACTTCATAAGTGCTCAAAGAGCTCATTAGCAGCTTCAAACTAATTATTAGTGTTCAGATGCACATGGATTGGACAGTTTTGCCAGGTGAGGCTGTAGTGGTTACAGAGATCAAAAGCATCAGCAGGAAACCAAGATGAAGCCCTTATTTTCCCTAACAGGTGGCATACATAGCCAGAAATAGTACACTAATAATTACTTAGCATGGATGAAAATATACACCATTGTTATTTTACACACAAATTGCTGCTTCCTCCATTCAAATTACAAATATCAATCAGCAAAGCAATAGAAGCCACAGCTTTTTATCGATGTGGAGACTGGGAGATTGAGTGAGGTTCACTAGTATTCCCACTTCATAAGTGCTTAAAGAGCTCATTAGCAGTTTCAAACTGATTATTAGTGTTCAGATGCACAAGGATTGGACAGTTGCCGCCAGGTGAGGGGATTTGATGGGGTGGTTGGGTGGGGGAAGAGAGACTTCAGAAGCTTTATGGGTGCATCGACTATGATTGGACAATCGGCCGTCCTCATCCATTACCTAGCTTGCGCCTGATACTGTCGTCTCACTCGACTTCGACTCATGCTCCTTTTTATCAGCAATCGAATGTTACAGACTGGGGTCGCACGCTGAAGCTCCCGTCTCTGGTCTGGAGGTATGAGCCTTAATTGAAGCGCCCCCTTTACTGGCGATCTCACTGCCTGAGATCACTAAATCAATCGGCATCGCATGAAGTAAAAATACCATCATCTGGTCACATCGACTCAACGAGCATCGTTATCAAAGGAACTTCAAAAGAGATTTCAATATGAGAAAAGCTAGTCGGTTTGGATTTTGCAAAAGGGACAGAGGTTGTCACTGGATATTTCCAGCAACCATAATAAAACATTGGGTGAACCTCTCAGTGACATTAACATTTATACTGTGTGGTTTGGCCATCCTCCCCCAGTAAGTTCTGTCCTCCTGCTGAATGCACTTCGTAATCCTTTCCTGCAGAACTGCAGAGGTGCACTTAAAAAAGATACACAAATGTGTGAGTTAACTGGCACCATGTAGAAATATCCTATACTTAAGAACAGCAATTAAAATTTTGGTTCCGCAATAACGTCTTAGCTATGTTATGCCACAGGTTTATCTTGGATTTGTTGTGTGCAGGTGAAGCATTGAAATGCTACACCTACGTTGCATTACATTAGGATTGTAACAAACGGGGATCATGGAACTGCGTAGTTTGCAGACAGCTGTTCCATAATCACAGGATCAAGTGAATACAGCATGACTAAGAGGAAAACTGCCTGTGACTATTTCTCAGTATACCTCTGCTTTTTCTCTGGCAATGAAACTGGGAAACCACCAGATTCTTTTACGGAAAGCATATGGATGTAGAATTTTGGAGCGAATTATGAAGCTAGCATTTTTTTGGGATCAATTTGGCACATGAAGAAATAGTTGCTTTTATTCAGACAGTAAGACTTGTTAGCCTCTTGAGTGCGACTAAGATGTGGAAAGAAGACGGGAGGAAAGTGGTAACAGACCTTTGTCCAGTTTCAATAGATTTACCGGTTCCTCCCACTCCCACTCTGAAATTTGATGTCATGAGCAAAAGAATATCTTTCTGTTCATGAGATCAGGAAAGTGGACATTTCTGGAAACACAAGTGCTGTCATCGGCTAGTCTTGCAAAGCATTGTATTGGCCTCTTGGATTGCAATCCATATACACAGGATTCTGAGATACAGGAAGTAATGGCATTTCTTCTGTCCTATCAGAAATATTCTTTAATCACAGACATGCATTTCCCCATGCCAGTTTGTCACGAAGTTATGCACTGGACTCTAGATTTATAACTGCAGAACTTAATGCTGAAGACACATTGTTACAACTGGTCCCCGGGTGATATCCTGGGCGAGATTGCTCAAACTTTACCATCCAAATTGTTATGCCCCAGGTGAGGAGGGATGAAATGGCTCCCTTTGCTTATTCAACTCTCTCTGCTGGTCACAACAAGGTTTATCTCTCCCTTCCCAGATCCCTTTTCCCAGTCCATAATTTATGTTTTAAGAGGAGCCAATTTAACCAGGCTTTCTTGAGTTAAAGACGGAATGAGTTTATTATGAGAAAATGGTAAAACATGTGTCAGGAATCTGCCTGAAGTCAGCGGAGACGGTATTCAAAGGGGCCTCAGTTGGTATGTGTCTCTCCCGGTCACGAGTTGATTTAGATAATCAAGTGTGAATAGCCTATGGAGAAGAAACCGATTATAGACGATTGGGAAGGGCCCTGAGATCGACATATGTTAATATATATTCAAGGAAGTTGATGGGGCAGACAGCCGAATGCACAGAGGGCATAATCAAAGAACAACAAAGGTATAATTGACCAGACCCTGAGATGGAAGGGAGGCAGTTACCATCTGTCAGTCTCTGAAAGCAGACAGACCAGTTTACAGCCACCAAGCCTGAAGGCCAAGTTTACAGCAAACAAGCTCCTAAGATTTAGAGCCAGGTCCCTTCAGAAAACCATCGTAACAGCAATTTTCATTGCTGGACCAGGAAAAGACGGTTCCCAGATTTGAGTATCATCCTTGTATTGTGTGGTAACTGTCGCTGGTTATCCAATTTGGATGTTGTTTGGGGAACAGTCTGAAGAGTAGCAGCTAAGGCAGGTAAGTCCTTCATATCGGGAGCAGAGCTGAGTGGGAGAAATCCGGAATGCAGTCTAGGCAGGCTCACTGGAGTAGATTCTGAGCTATATTTTCTAAGGTAAGAGCTTTTTTCTTCTCACACGTACTAGAGAGTAGCAAGTTAGATTTAATATTTTATACCAACCTGTACTAACCAGGAGACGCATTCATTTTTGGGGGCCTTTTCGTGAAAGCAGCAGCAGTAAATTTTTATTAAAGGCCCAACTAGTATTTCATTTTTAATCACACCCAACAGAGGGAGAGAGATGTCAATTAGGGGGTTGTATGCTACTCCTGCACGATGTGGGGCATCATGGACACTTCAAGTGTCCTGCGGACTACATCTGTGGGGAGTGCATTCAGTTGCAGAAGCTCACCAAACGCATGGATTGGTTAGAGCAGCAGCTCGAAGCACTGAGGAGCACACAATTAGCTGAAATTGTTATGGATAATAGCTTCAGAGATATGGTAACACCCAAGATTCATGAAGATAGATGGGTGGCCACCAGATGAATAAGCAGATAGTGCAGGGGTCCCCTATGGTTGTCCTCCTATCTAACAAGTGTGCCGTTTTGGATACTGATGAGGGTGAAGAGACATCAGGGGACAGCAGCAGCAGTGGCCAGAGCGAATGCACCATGGCTAGCCCTGCTGTATAGACGGGGGGTACAAAGCACAGCATAGCAATAGTGTTAGGGGATTCAATAGTCAGGAGCACAGATAGGCGCTTCTGTGGCCGTGCAAGGGACTCCAGCGTGGTAGTTTGCCTCCCTGTTGCCAGAGTCCTGGATGTCTCTGAGCGGGTACAAAGCATCCAAAAACAGGAGGGAAATCAGACCGAGAACATTGCCACGAATGACATAGGTAGAAAGAGTAGCGAGGTCCTGCAATGGCAATTTAGGGAGTTTGGTAGGCCTCGAACAGAAATCTTTGGCTATCCTCCAATTCTCTGGGATCTCACCTGTGGCCAACAAGGAAACAATGTTGCCCCGTTATTTGAGAAGGGTAGCAAGGATAACCCGGGTAATTATAGGCTAGTGAGCTTGACGTCAGTGATAGTGAAATTGTTGGAAATGATTCTCATCTGAGGAGGTGGCAAAAATGATTGACGAGGGAAGGGCTGTAGATGTTGTCCACATGGACTTTAGTAAAGCATTTGACGAGATCATGGCAGGCTGGTGCAAAAGATTAAATCACCCGGGGCTATGGGGTGAACTAGCTCGATGGATTCAGAACTGGCTTGGCCATAGAAGACTAGCACATCTTTTGGGACTTGCGGGAGGAAATCGGAGCTCCCAGAGGAAACCCACGCAGACACAGGGAGAACGTGCAGACTCCGCAAAGTGAGTGACCCAAGCGGGAATCAAACCTGTGACCAATGTAGCAACATTGCTAATCACTATGCTACCATGCTGCCCATCACTAAGATTGCTGGAGTTGCATTGTCAGAAAATACAGCAGGATATATATATAGGCTGCAAAATTGGGCAGAGAAATGGCAGATGGAATTTAACCTGGGCAAATGCAAGGTGATGCATTTTGGTAGATTCAATTCCGGTGGGAGCTATAAAATAAATCATAGATTATCATAGAATTTACAGTGCAGAAGGAGGCCACCCAGCCCATCGAGTCTGCACCGGCTCTTTGAAAGAGCACCCTATCCAAGGTCAAACACCTACACCCTATCCCCACAACCCAGCAACCCCACCCAACACTAAGGGCAATTTTGCACGCTAAAGGAAATTTATCACGGCCAATGCACCTAACCTGCACATCTTTGGACTGTGGGAGGAAACCGGAGCACCCGGAGGAAACCCACGCACACACTGGGAGGACGTGCAGACTCCGCACAGGCAGTGACCCAAGCCGGAATCGAACCTGGGACCCTGCAGCTGTGAAGCAATTGTGAATCACAATGCTACCGTGCAGAATCATCAGGAGCACAGACACACACAGATCTGGGCATGCAGGTGGAAATGTTGGTAAAGAAAGCATATGGCATGCTTACCTTCTTCAGATGGGGTATCGAGTATAAAAGTTTGTAAATAATGTTCGTTATATAGAACATTGGTTCAGCCACATTTAGAATACTGTGTCCAATTCTGGCCACCACACTACCAGAAGGACGTGAAGGCTATGGAGAGAGTACAGAAAAGGTTTACCAGGATGTTGCCTGGTATGGAGGGTATTGGCTATAAGGAGAGATTGAATAAACTGGGATTCTTCTCCCTAGAAAGACGGAGGCTGAGGGGCGACCTGATTGAAGTTTATAAAATTATAACAGGTGAATTATAGGGTGAACAATTGGAAGCTTTTTCCCAGGGTGGAAATTACAAGGGGGTGCAAGTTCAAGGTTAGGGGGGATAGGTTCAGTGGAGATGTGCAGGGATAGATTTTTACACAGAGGGTGGTGGTGGTCTGGACTGCACTGCCAAGTGAGGTGGTTGAGGCAGATATGTTAGTGACCTTTAAGACTTATCTAGATGGACACATGAATGAGCATTGAAGGATACAGGCGGGTTGGTCCAGAAAGGACACATGATCGGCGAAGGCTTGGAGGGCTGATGGGCCTGTTCCTGTGCTGTATTGTTCTTTGTTCTTTGAGTTAAGGTATTGTAGATATATTTTGTAACAAGGGGTATGTTCTATATAAACTGTGTGTGTTTAGTAATCCATACATCCTAATTTTGTGAGACTAGAGTAGTCCTGTTTTTGTGTATTTGTCTTTACTTTAATAAATAGTCTTTAATAATTGTTCCATTCTCATTGGGGTTTAACTTGTCTCCTCATACCAAAATAAAATAAAACTGTACACCCCCATGATCCAAGGTTCCAAGTAGGGATACCTTTGCAGAAAGCTTCAGCATGCTTCGTGACACATTCATACAGATTAAGAAGTGAGAATTGAGTCAAAAGTAAGTTTTTTTTTAAAAAAAGTATGTGAAACAGTCCTTGACTCATGAGGAGCAGGTGATTGGCCATTGCACTGGTTGTGATTCGAGATACCAGTGGCAAATAGTCAGTACTGAAGATCCGGTCTTGAGCAGTTTGGCAGAGAAGCTTCCCCGTTTTGTTCCAGATGTGGGGCGAAATTCTCCCCCAACGGCGCGATGTCCGCCGACTGGCACCAAAAACGGTGCCAATCAGACGGGCATCGCGCCGCCCCAAAGGTGCGGAATGCTCCGCATCTTTGGGGGCTGAGCCCCAACATTGAGGGGCTAGGCCGGCGCCGGAGGGATTTCCGCCCCGCCAGCTGGCGGAAATGGCGTTTGTTGCCCCGTCAGCTGGCAGAAATGGCGTTTGGTGCCCCGCCAGCTGGCGCGGAAATGCGGCGCATGCGCAGGAGCGTCAGCCGGCGCCGGCAGTTTCCCGCGCATGCGCAGTGGGGAGAGTCTCTTCCGCCTCCGCCGTGGTGGAGACCGTGGCGGAGGCAGAAGGGAAAGAGTGCCCCCACGGAACAGGCCCGCCCGCGGATCGGTGGGCCCCGATCGTGGGCCAGGCCACCGTGGGGGCACCCCTCGGGGTCAGATCGCCCTGCGACCCCCCCCCCCCAGGACCCCGGAGCCCGCCCACGCCGCCTGGTCCCGCCGGTAAATACCAGCTTTGATTTACGCCGGCGGGACAGGCAATTTCTGGGCGGGACTTCGGCCCATGCGGGCCGGAGAATTGAGCGGGGGGTCCCGCCAACCGGCGCGGCCTGATTCCCGCCCCCGCCCAATCTCCGGTACCGGAGACTTCGGCGGGGGTGGGATTCACAGCGGCCAACGGCCATTCTCCGACCCGGCGGGGGGTCGGAGATTGACGCCCGTGGTCTTTGCTGATGTGGCTTATTTCAACAATCAGAGAGGGAGATAGAGATATACCTGTAAACAGTTTCTGCAGGGGTGCTGCTGCTGGCTGGCTGTCTTGACACTCCAGCACTTGTACACGCACATGCACGTATCCCACTGTATTTACATTTTGAGTCTACAAATCTGTCTGAACGATATTCATTTCCCATTATAGAACATAGAACATAGAACGATACAACGCAGTACAGGCCCTTCGGCCCACGATGTTGCACCGAAACAAAAGCCATCTAACCTACACTATGCCATTATCATCCATATGCTTATCCAATAAACTTTTAAATGCCCTCAATGTTGGCGAGTTCACTACTGTTGCAGGTAGGGCATTCCACGGCCTCACCACGCTTTGCGTAAAGAACCTACCTCTGACCTCTGTCCTATATCTATTACCCCTCAGTTTAAAGCTATGTCCCCTCGTGCTAGCCATTTCCATCCGCGGGAGAAGGCTCTCACTGTCCATCCTATCTAACCCCCTGATCATTTTGTATGCCTCTATTAAGTCTCCTCTTAACCTTCTTCTCTCTAACGAAAACAACCTCAAGTCCATCAGCCTTTCCTCATAAGATTTTCCCTCCATACCCGGCAACATCCTGGTAAATCTCCTCCATACCCGCTCCAAAGCTTCCACGTCCTTCCTATAATGCGGTGACCAGAACTGTACGCAATACTCCAAATGCGGCCGTACCAGAGTTTTGTACAGCTGCAACATGACCTCATGACTCCGGAACTCAATCCCTCTACCAATAAAGGCCAACACTCCATAGGCCTTCTTCACAACCCTATCAACCTGGATTGGATTTCGGCGGGAGCGGTGCGCAAGTGATTTCTGGGAGGTAAGTTTCTCCTTTAAAAACACTTACTTTCACAGGAGCAGGACATTGGATTTCGGCAGGAGCGGTGCGCAAGTGATTTCTGGGAGGTAAGTTTTTCCTTTAAAAACACTTCCCTTCACAGGAGCAGGCCTTGGGATTTCGGCGGGAGCGGTGCGCAAGTGATTTCTGGGAGGTAAGTTTCTCCTTTAAAAACACATTATGTCCGACTGTCTCCACTGGAAATGGCATTTAGTTTCTGTATGCTTTGGAAGTATCCATGTCTGGAAACAGGGAGATTCCATTATCTCTCTGAATATCAACCACCAGCAATTCAGCCAGTGACTGACTTTACATCCTCAGCCATTTTTGATTTGTATGTTCAATTTTTAAAAACTTAGGTCCTAATAAAAGTACAGTGAAATCATACACTTGAGTAATTGGAACATGTTGCAAAATTAAACCTGGCAAGATGTGAAAAATTGTTTGGACTGACAGGTACATTCCATTTCCACCACCTCCTACATTCATTGCTTTTTTAGTCCCCAATTCTATTTTTTTCCAAATAAGGAGCAATTTAGAGTGGTCAATTCACCTACCTTGCACATCTTTTTGGGTTGTGCAGGGTGAAACACACGCAGACATGGGGAGAATGTGCAAACTGCACACGGACAGTGACCCAGGGCCGGGACCGAACCCGGATCCTCAATGCCGTGAGGCCGCATTGTTAACCACTGAGCCACCCTGTTGCCCTCTACATTCATTACTGACAGAAAAAGGCCCGATCCCAGTAACTGCAGGGAAACCGGTGTGTTCGGCGCGCTGTGCATATTTTTGCATTGTCCAACCATTAGAATTCGAGCCCAGCAAAGCTCCGAGTGTCAGTGGGACGCATCCCAATTCTCCACGGGATGACTTAGGCTCCTGAATGGAGAATCCTGGCCGATAAATCCAGAGAACTGTTCCAGTTCAGGCGGGTTCCTGACTGAATGCAGAATTCCATCAAAAATTATGATGGTGCAGTGAGATGAGGTTGATATTCAGAGATTTGTTCTGCTTGGCAAGCGGTGGCTGGTGGTTTCCAGACAAACAAGTTGCATAGTCAGCCTGGAGTCCTGCTGTTGGATGTTGGCAAGTTGGAGATAAATCAGCAGACTGACCAGTTTCTGAGTTCTCAACTCTGTTTTAGATCCAAGGATGGTTTCGCCAACAGCGTCCTCTGGGTCGCCATATTGGTGTGTTTACGCCACCCTCCAACCGATCTCTCAACATCTTGGGGAGGGATGCAATTTAGTTACAATGCTCGAAGGCGGCGAAGGCATGTCAAAAGCTCCAAGGTTTCGCACGGCCATGTTAAAGCGGTATCGATGCATGAGGTTATAATGATTTGTGACAAATTCTACTAGTTTGTTAAAGATTTTTGAGTCAGGAGCCACTGGGTAGTTAAGGGTCTTACTAACACTGAAAGTTGGGGCCCTGTAGGCGGACAGGAGTTTTACCTATTGTTAGTCATTTTCAACAATCCCATTTTGCTGGAAGAAACACAGCATCCATTCAGTGTACTTTGCCCAGTCTTCCACACCTGCATCCCAAGGCCTCTAGTCTTCTGAAAAGCAGCATTTTAAAGTCTCACCAACCTCGTTCTTGTGCTGGGGAATTCTGGTGCAGTCAGGACATCCAGGATCACATCCATTGTTTGCCTCACGAGTCCCACAGGGATTTCAATTTGGGTATCCCCTTAGGTCTTGTGAGGGTTATTACAATGGTCACCTTACAATTCTAGATATCAGGAACTTGCGGTATCCACCTTTTGGTTGAGCAAAGTTTTTAAACAATTAAAAAAGAATAAAGTTTGATTTACATAGTTTTTGACATCTTTCTTGACTTATTGACATGACAAATAGGCTTTGGGAAGTGCAACTTTAAGGCATGCAGATCCCTTCCTCCCCAAAATCTCCCATTTTCCTCTTAGTGATCACGAAACAGTAATTGGCAAGTTAACACCTCTCGGTGGGGGGAAGGGGCTGGGGTGGCAAAAACTGAGCAATAATCTGCCACTTTGCGAGTCCTCTTCCTCTGTATGGCCCAAAGCGCACCACAGCCAATGAATCGCCACCGTCATTCTACTTCCTTTTTCGTGTGGCTCATTAGATTAAGAAGGGTTAGGGTCTTGGGCACCAGAAGCATTGAGGCGCCTCCGTACAACCCCTTCCAAATCTATTCAAACACAAACCGGTTGTAAAATGCATTCAGTTATAGGCCTGTAGTATATTGACATACTGCTTCATAATCAAGCAAATCATATAATAATCTTCATTGTCACAAGTAGGCTTACATTAACATTGCAATGAAGTTACTGTGGAAAGCCCCTAGTCGCCACATTCCGGCACCTGTTCAGGTACACCGAGGGAGAATTCAGAATGTCCAAATTTACCTAACAGCACGTCTTTCGGGACTTGTGGGAGGAAACCGGAGCACCCGGTGGAAACACACGCAGAGACGGGGAGAACGTGCAGACTCCACACAGACAGTGACCCAAGCCGGAATCAAACCTGGGACTCTGGAACTGTGAACCAACAGTGCTAACCACTGTGAATCATCAACGCAACTATTTTTCTGCATAAGCCACTTTTGGACATTACATATTTCGATGAGCCCTATGTGTTAATTCACCTGTTGCTCATCGTCACCACTTAAACGAGCAATGCCGACAGAACTCTTTATTGGGTACCTAGATTATCAGTGGATATTTGAACTCATCCAATCAAAATCTAATGGAAGAACCATGTGCATTGGTGACAAAATAGGCGAATAGCAAATACATTGGTCAGTGACCAGCAGAGTTTGAAACTTTATATGCTTCTCTCGTGAAGGAAGCAAAATAAGAATATAGTTTAATAAAGAACACTCTCGGATCGCAACTTCTGAGTACGCATTTCCCTCTCATTGCATCCGGTGTGTCAGCCACTTCCCTTATACAGTACTGAGTGGTATAGTGTGAGATATTGGAGCTGTCCCCTGTTCCAGCCTGGACTGCCACCCTCCATGAAGAAAATTGTGACCATGGTCTACTTCACAGCCACTCACAGTACTGTCCTCATCTGCTCGCAGGCTGCAGGTTTGTCTACGACTGGTGGCAGATTTCAATGTGAACCTCCATCATAAATTGGAGATCACGCGCATACTACTCCTAACTGAGGAAAATTGCTCCCTGAAGACCAAGGGTGTATGTGACCTTTGGCTATGATCTCTTTTCTATCCATCTCCTCCCTCTTCCTACAGCTTGTCCTTCTCCATGCACCTCTACACATTTTCCTTGTCATTTGTAACTAATCAGTGGTCTGAGGTCTTGAAATGAAACCCATGCCTTCAACCACGTACCACATCATTCCCAGAAAACTTCACTTACTTCAAATGACAGTTCACGACTGCCACTAGAAATCAATCAGCAACTGACCTGATAGTGGGAGCTCCTTCCTCGTGTTGATCGCGAGTTCAGCTGTGTGAGATTAAGAGGAGGTATTCGCCTCAGTGTTACGGTCAAAATGGCACTGTTCGAGTCAAATAACTATTACATGCTTACTGACGTCATGATCTACCCACTCTTCATACTTATTTTGCACACTTCTGGCACTGGCACGACAGACCTACCAAAATGGCATCCTCTGTTGTGGCCCACATCAGAAATGTGTGAGTGCAGTGCCATTTTGGAAACAAAATGACACCCTCATGCCAAAAATATGGGTATTGTGGAGCTCAATTTAGCAGCCTAAGTGTATGATGCAACAGGATCAGTCTCCACTCGAATAAAAATCTTTTCAGAATGCTCCCTTTACAGTACTTTTGAGTGAAACATAGTTTTGTGGACCTCCGCTACATGATGTTGCAAATGTTACAAATTCCCTTCCACAATTTGCTGATCTTCAGTCAGAATGAAAGAAGTAAATAAGCTGCCCTTTGGCTGATGTTGTGAGAACTCATCCAGATTGTGCGTCTTTCATATCATGAAGTGAAATGAGCTGGGGCCCGATTTTAACTCTGTTTGAATGAGTGCCACAGCTCTCACAACATACAAGATGGGATATTAATATTTAAGGACCCAACTTTTTCTTGAAGGTTCAGTTATGATATCAATTTTCTTTGCCCTTTGAGTGGTTAATGGGGTTTTATCGCACAAACAAGGCCTTGAATTCCATGATTGAAAGTTGCTAACAGTAGAACATATTAACTTAACGTTATTTTGAAAACTCCCTGAAATGAAGCCGTGTTTCCCTATTTGTCACATGCTAGAAACTTTACTTTCATCACATCTCCAAACACACTTCAGTTCCCTTAAATGTGCATCATCTGAGGCTGAGAGATTTGAGTTCATGCGGTTGGAATGAGTAGGCCTGAGGGCAAATGATTGGCACTGTGATTAAATGTATTCCTGGAGGCTTCATCATGACCTGCCCGCACACCCCAGTCATTCATCTTGCATTGTACTGCCTTCGCACGCCAATTAGAAAGCAAGACTCAATACCCAGTTGAATGGTGCTTCACTGTCACCCAAACAGCCTTCTTTTTCCCCTCTTCAATATTTTCAAAGATATTCAAAAAAACATTTTTAAATGTCCCGATGATTCTTCTCCACGGTTGCACATAAGACATGTCCTGGAGATTGATTTTCAATTCCTGGAGATTGATCTTTAATTCCTGGAGAATCCAGGCCAATCCTGGAGAATAGGCAGCTGAAAGGCCCACACTGAGCTTGCCTGGCACTTAACGTCAGCACGACAGCGGGAAAACCATTTGAATTTCAGGCCTGCACCTCTTGGCCCCACATTCAGGCAAGTATTATTTTTAACTTACCTTTTTGGTGCCTGCATGTGGTTTCCTGAATGTTCCGAGCTGCATTCAGGAAAAAAAGATTAGTAACGTTTCTGTCAAATGGGCCCCTTACTTGAAACTGTGAAGGATCTGGGGGCTATTTCAGGCACGGGCCCTGGATGTTTCTTTTGATGCCCTCACCAATATGTCAGGCTTCCTGTTCAGAGTGGAACACCTCCCATATTGGACAATCTCGTCCCTGTTTTTCATCTGCGTCATGGGGTTTCTAGGCCAGAAAATCTGACCTGCAATTTGTACCAACGTGCAATAAAACGTTAAATTGTCTGCTTTAATAATTGTCATGAATTGAAAGCACAATTTAGATTACTTGTCATGAATTGGATTTAACATATAAGACAAATTACAAATGCACGTTAATTAATGAACTGTTTCTTCAATTCATATCTCCACCCCCCCCCCCCCCCCACCCCCCTGGCCATTTTGTCTTTAAATTACCATGAATATGATTCACTTAGGCTCCGTGATACTGAGGCAGATGACCTTGCAGTCTGCCATGTTGATATTGTTGTAAGACGTTGTGTATAGTTCAGAAGGTCTCTTGAAGACGTTCTGAGTCTTGTATAGTTTAACAGTAAACGTTCATTAACGTTTTGTAACTCTAAACGTATGCACAGTACAATGTCTAAGCTGGGAGGGAGCGCCCTGCATGTTTGCATCTACACACGTTTATGTCCAGTACAAAACTGCCCTACAGAATTGGGTCATGTGTCCCTGTACATCACAGTGTAGTTGGCACTGTACCCAGTCTCACATTAACCCTTTCGATGCCAGACCCTTATATTCACAGATATTTGAAGAAAACAGAGAGCTTCCATTCTAACTGAAGCTATTTTGAAAACTATTTGAAATAAAGAACATCTCCCTATTTGCCAGGATAGAAATTCTGCTTTCATCACATCCGCAAACACACTTTACCCTTCAGTTCCCTCAGACTTATATTACCAGTCAGAGAAAATTCTGTTCTGCACTCCTGACAAGCAGTGCTAAAATTATGGACAGGATGCCTGTTAACCCCACTTCTCTGGGGTTAAATACTCACTCATTTTTTGCTTTGAGCCTAAAGCTGTCAAATGCTGCTCAAATTTGTCATTAATGCTCCTAAAAAGCAGAAGTCAGCCTTTTTGTAGAATGTTTTAACTCATTCTTTGGAGGAGGAGTGGAAATATGTAAGATGCTGTTGAACACAGGTTATCCATGGACGATTTTTTCTTGAAATTGCCTGTTTTCGCCACATCCTTTTTTTTGTGTTGCTCCGGCCAAATATGTATCATAGATTTAAGTAATGCATTTGAATCCCTGCTTAATTTCAGAACTATGTTCGTAAAGTCTTCAGTGATGTGATAGGAATCCATGTAGACAAAGAGGGGTACACTTTAAATTCTATGGCTTTACTGAGCCAGCCAAGATGCAGGTGGTATAGTTGGCCACACCTTTCATTGGCTCAGCAGTCTGGGTGGTTTCTTTCCAGTAATTGCTGTTTGAATGGATTTTTGTGTGGATGTCCAGTCAGGACATTACCAGGCTTGTTAGTGAATCCGTCTCCCCACTCATAGTGTGGAATCTTGCAGCCCTGTCGCGGTGAGCCATTCTAAAGTCCATTAAATTTGTGAGACAGGAAAATCCCGCCTGCAGGAGGAGCCATATAATTCCACCCATTATGAGGACTGCATGACCTTTATCATTCAGGGAAACTGAATGCACGTGTTAATATATTACATTTACATTGGGCGTGATCTACCTGAATGGGAACCCGGCGCTCGGAACGCTGAGAAACACCACGCCATTGAACTCCCATTTGGGTAGATGTGGGGCCTCAGCAGGAAATGCCCCAACGAGGCCACACTTAATCCCATTTTCTGCAATGGCGAGCACTGCTTCCCGGAACTCATCAGTGCAGGAGATCGGAACGCCATTTAAAAATGGCATCCCAAAGGTGCCCGATCCCCCCCACCTCCCCCCCCTGCCCCGGCATGACCCTGAATCCCCAACTCAACTTCAAGGGCATCCTCAGGCCCGCCTCCCCCCCTCACACACACTCACCCAGGTGGCACTGACAGGATAGTGGTGCAAAGGTGCCCAGGTGACACCAGTAGTGCCAGGGCGCCACCCTGCCCAGAGAGCAAGTGCCTGGAAGCCTCCAATCCCTTGGGAAACCCTCACAAGTGCCGTTCCGTCTGGTCCCCGTTTGTGGAGACCAGCACTGAACCTCGCTTCGCCAACATCTCCAAGGTGAGGGGATTCGATTCCATTGTCTTGGGTCGATCGTGGGAGTGTACATTAGAGTGAGACTAGCTGTCTCACTCTAATACGCATATTTGTCACACAGTGAACCCACCCACAATGGGCCAGATTCACATTGTGACGTCTTATGAGGTCGCGTGGCAAGCTGGGTAAATCCCAGAAGAGGGACCTCCCGGCATCTACCGGTCACATTGCTCTGTCTTTTGGACATAGCGTGGCCGGTAGATCACGTCCATTATGACTTAAGCTCACTGGGGAGCAGAGTCAACTCTGAAGGTTGTTGGTTTAAATTTCAGAGACTTGAGCACACAATATTAGGCTGACAATTCAGTGCAGTGCTAAGTGCTGTATTCTTCTCAGTGTGATGTTTCAGATCAGACATGAAGCCAAGGTTCCATCTGCCCACTCCGATGGATATAAATGGTCTCCTTGCACCATTTTGAAGAGGAGCAGTGGAAATAACCAAGAGAATGTGTGATGATGCAGTTTAGGACCGTGAACTCAGTTTTAAACTTCAATCAATGCAGGCAATTCATTGGTCTGTTCGTCATTAAAACAAGTAAAGGTGGGAAAATCAACAACGTGAGGAAAGAAAACTTCTGCTATCCAACATCACTCAACGCTTCAACCCAGCAGTGAATAAAGCTCGACCTGATGATCTGATGATTGTTGTCTGCCCACATTTCTGTGGTTTGCGCAGACAGACCAGAGGCCTGCCCAGATAGACTACGCAGTCAGTAAAGAATTTACTTCAGAAGCAGTTAACTTTCGTTCAAAGAATGATTAGTTGATGTGCACCTTGGGGTTCATAGCCCAAGAAAGGTAGGACATACCTGGAAATGCAAGTGATTTACAGTTTTAAAGAAATAAAGGAGACTCTGATAAGCCCCGATTGTTGCAGGAGCAAGTAAACTAATGCAGAATCCTGAAATCTGCAGAATTCTCAGAGGGGGCGATTTTGATGATGCACAGATTTATCACAGACCTTTCACTTCTATCAATCCAACAAGATTGTTGGATTTGTGTTCTCTGTCTACGAGCTACAAGGTTCTCTGTGAAATAAATTTCAAAGGGCTACAAGCTACAACAGAAACTTCCTCAATCTATTCTCGAACATCATTTTTCCTCATTTTGATGAACCTGAATTTCACCAGACAAATTAAGCAATTAAAATAGCTAGCCAATTATTAACTATTTTGCAGTCAGGAAGAATCTGCAATACACATTCCTTTACACAAGCTAAAAGTCAGGAAGTTAAGAAGGAAGCGGCAGGTCACACATTAACAATAATATTCGCAGCCATACGGACGAAAATACAATCCATCTGTCCAAATGGATATTATCTTTGTAATAATGAGACAAATATTTCCTGGTCGGTAACTGTCAGTTGAAATAGATCTGACATTATAAATGCTTGTATTATTCTACATTTATCCATAGTTATATATCATAGTCCTATCACAAAATGTATGCATTAGATTCAAATAGAAAATAAGGACTAGCAGGAGACTTCAGAATCAGGGGCGGGATTCTCCGCAATCGGCGCGATGTCCGCCGACTGGCGTCAAAAACAGCCGAATCAGTCCGGCATCGCGCCACCCCAAAGGTTCGGAATTCTCCGCATCTTGAGGGGCCGAGCCGTCACCTTGAGTGGCTAGACCCGCGCCGGACTGATTTCCGCCCCGCCAGCTGGCGGGAAAGGCCTTTGGTGCCCCGCCAGCTGGCGCGGAAATGACTTTGCCGTGCGGTGCATGCGCGGGAGCGTCAGCGGCCGCTCACGGCATCCCCGCGCATGCACAGTGGAGGGGGTCTCTTCCCCCTCCGCCATAGTGGAGACCATGGCGAAGGCGGAAGGAAAAGAGTGCCCCCACGGCACAGGCCCGCCCGCGGATCGGTGGGCCCCGATCGCGGGCCAGGCCATCGTGGGGGCACCCCCCCGGGGCCAGATCGCCCCGCGCACCCCCCCAGGACCCCGGAGCCTGCCTTGTCCCGCCGGTAAGAGAGGTGGTTTGATTCTCGCCGGCGGGACAGGCATTCCAGCAGTGGGACTTCAGCCCATCGCGGGCCGGAGAATCGCCGGGGGGGGCCCGCCACTCACTTGAGAAAGTGATGGCGCAAACTGCCTCCTTGAATACAACTGCGAGCTTTGCCCAGCCAGGGAACAGTTCATTAGTCCAGGCCTCAGGATTACTCGTCTAGTATCCCAAGAATAATGCTATGTGACCCCTATAATTGCTCAGTCAGAATCTATTATCAATACTGGCGTAGAAATATGTCATCAAAAAGATTGGCAGGAAGCACACTCAGATTTTTAACAGATTACTCGTCCATCTCTTGTAATGCTGCACAACATAATATCTCAAATAATTATTCACAGGATAGAAAAAAGGCCATTTGGCCCAATGGTGGCTATGCTCCTCTTACTTCTTTCTGCTGTTTCTTTGTCTCTCATGTTGCTATGTCATTCTCTTCCCTAAATTCTTCCTGTTGCTGGCTGTTTGTTTCTTCTATCCTTCTGGCGAGGTGTGTTGTGCTGTGTGTGTGTGGGTGGGTGGGTGGGGAGAGGGGGTAAAATGGTGCCACATGGCAGTGAAAAGAGCCATCAATGGCCACGTTTAACTTGCTTGGTAAATATGACCCTGAATGATTTGCTTCCCTTCCATCATGACTCATCATTTCTCTTCTCCACTCACTCCGATGTCTTTTCCTATTCCTCCCCTTCCTACTTCAGTGCCAACACGACCCTTGCCAATTCTCCTTTGAACTCGCCACCCAAACCTTTTATCTTTCCCTAACTCTGACTTGCCTCCTCTCACAGTGAACTCTCTGCCCTCCTCCAGGCCCCTTGAGAAGTTGTGTCTATCTCCCTCAGTCTCAGAAGCACAACAATCGTCAGCACAGATGTGAGGAGCAGCTGGCTCCACAACTCAACTGATTCTTGATGCGCAATCAATTGCATCCATAAAAATGAGTCCGGCGGGGGTGATGTGAAACTATATACAAGTTGTGCAATTCTGTACAGTGTCAAGAAGAAAAAGAAAAAATCCATGTTGACGGTCCGGAGTCCGTCAAAGGTTCAGCCGATCCGGTGCTTTGGTGCTTCGTTGGGAGCGGCGTAACGGTGGCGCAAAGTCGGTGCTGGCGGTTATGGAGGTGACACCGATGGCGGTGGTGGCTGTGCTGATGCTGGCCAGTCATCGGGGAACTCCAGGAGCATGCCAAAGTCCTCTTTGTCCGCTTGTGCGGAAAAGGGGGGGGGGGGGGGGGCGGTGGTCTGGTGGGGTCAGTGTTGGCGGCACGGTGGGAGGGGGGTGCGCATGGGTGGTGGAGTGTGTTGGGGTGGAACCTGAAGGTGCCAGGTCCCTGAGTGAGACAGTATCTTGGCGGCCGTCGGGGAACTCAACGTAGGCATACTGGGGGTTGGCGTGGAGCAGTTGAACCCTGTCCACCAAGGGCTCCGCATTGTGGAGTCGGACGTGCCTACGGAGAAGGACCGGTCCTGGAGCTGTGAGCCAAGTCGGGAGCGATACCCCGGATGTGGACTTCCTGGACAAGGTAAAAACACGATCATGGGGTGTGTTATTAGTGGCGGTGCACAATAGTGACCGGATGGAGTGTAGAGCGTCAGGGAGGAACACCTGCCAGCGAGAGGCTGGGAGGTTCCTGGACCGTAGGGCCAGTTGGACGGCCCTCCAAACCGCCCCATTCTCCCGTTCAACTTGCCCGTTTCCCTGGGGGTTGTAGCTGGTCATCCTGCTGGAGGCTATACCCCTGCTGAGCAGGAACTGATGCAGCTCATCGCTCATGAATGAGGATCCCCTGTCACTGTGGATGTAAGCGGGGAAACCGAACAGAGCGAAGATGGTGTTGTGGGCTTTGATGATGGTGGCAGACGTTATATCGGGGCATGGGATGGCGAAGGGTAATCTGGAATATTCATCGACCACACTGAGAATGTACATGTTATGGTCGGTGGAGGGGAGGGGCCCTTTGAAATCCACGCTGAGGCGTTCAAAGGGGCGGGAAGCCTTCACCAGGCGCGCACAGTCCAGCCGGTAGAAGTGCGGCTTGCACTCCGCACAGACCTGGCAGTCCCCGGTGACTGTCCTCACTTCCTCGATGGAGTAGGGCAGATTGCGAGCTCTGACCAGATGGTACAATCGAGTGACCCCCGGGTGACAAAGGCTGTCATGTAGGGCCCGGGGTTGGTCTACTTGTGCGCTGGCACATGTACCTCGGGAGGGGGCGTCTGGTGGCTCATTGAGTTGTAGCCACCTAAAATGGCTGATTCCCTATTAATTTGGCCAAAACCCGATTTAAAATGGCAAACCGAAAAGGCTGATGGGAAAAACAGCCAACAGGACACAAACGGACAGCTGCAGACAGAATAGCGTATTCGGCTCTGGGGAAGTCGGCCCAGATCGATACTCAAGACTATTAGCAGCACATGAACCCAGACATCTGCAGTTTAATCGGCTATCCCCGGGAACAATTGCAACATATTAGCAATTGAATGCCGGGCCAGACCTGTCGGCGCCTGCAGTGGCCGAAACAAAGACGGTGAACGACCACCCCCCGATCGAGGAATCGCCCCATTATTGGAGCATATCGAACCCAGTGATTGGGAACAAGTCCAATCACTTGGGACTCAGGGTCAAGGGCCGCCCCGAGAGGCGGGAAGCCCCTGGGCCCTATAAAGTGAGGGGCCAAGTTCAGATCTCTCTCTCTCTCCCTTCTTCACCTGCTCGCAACCTTCGCAAGAACATCGACCAGAAACTGTAAGTTTGACTCCAGCGATCGCTACCCGCTAGAGACTCCTAGCCATCGACCCGTATCAGCCTTTTGAATCCCGCGGGCCAGATCCGATTCGATAAGCCATTCGTTTCCCTGACCTGGTGGGCCCTTCCTAAAGTTAAGTATTGGCCAGTAGTGGTAGGTTTCGATATAGATAGTAGGATTATTGTGTAAGCATTTATTGTTGTACATAATAAATGACCGTTGATTTCAATCTTACTAAGCGGTGTGTTAACTTATTAACCATAACTCGAGCTTGAACCACGTGGCGGTATCAGAAAGATACCTGGCGACTCGTGAGCAAAGGTAACATAATCAGAGCTAATAAACTAAGGCTAAAACGAGCAACAGAGTTTACCGGGGCGATACAAAATCTTGTAATTATAGGTGGAGAGCTCGATTCTCCACCGCAAGATTTTATCATTTTTGATCTTGCCCCGCTGTGTTACTGAACATGAAGGCTACCGACCGTTGGTCAGTGAGGAGAGAGAATCTCTTACCGGCCAGGTAATGCCTCCAATGCCGCACAGCTTCAACGATAGCTAGGGCCTCCTTTTCGACGGATGAGTGTCGCATTTCAGAGGCATGAAGGGTGCAGGAAAAGAATGCCACTGGTCTGCCTGCCTGGTTTAGAGTGGCCGCAAGGGTGACGTCTGAAGCATCGCTTTCTATTTGAAAAGGCAGTGACTCGTCCACTGCGCGCATCCCGGCCTTGGCGATGTCTGCTCTGATGCGGGCGAAAGCGTGTTGTGCCTCAGCCGCGAGAGGGAATTGGGTGGACTGAATGAGTGGGCGGGCCTTGTCCGCATAGTTTGGGACCCACTGGGCGTAGTAGGAAAAGAACCCAGGCAGCGTTTGAGGGCCTTGGGGCAGTGGGGGAAGCTCCATGACGGGGTGCATGCGGTCAGGGTCGGGCCCGAGAAGTCCGTTTTGGACTACATAGTCGAGAATGGCTAACCGGGTTGTGCTGAACACAAACTTCTCTTTGTTATAGGTTAGGTTGAGAAGAGTGGCAGTGCGGAGGAATTTATCGAGGTTGGCATCGTGGTCCTGCTTGTCATGGCCGCAAATGGTGACATTATCTAAGTATGGAAAGGTGGCCCGCAAACCGTACTGGTCGACCATTCGGTCCATCTCCCTTTGGAAGACCAAGACCCCATTTGTAACGCCGAAAGGGACCCTAAGGAAGTGGTAGAGGCGACCGTCCGCCTCGAAGGCTGTGTATGGACGGTCCGACTTCCGGATGGGGAGCTGGTGGTAGGCGGATCTCAGGTCAATTGTTGAGAAGACCCAGTGCTGCGCAATCTGATTGACCATATCAGATATGCGTGGGAGGGGGTACGCGTCAAGCTGCATGTACCGATTGATGGTCTGTCTGTAGTCCATGACCATCCTGTGTTTCTCCCCAGTTTTAACCACTACCACTTGGGCTCTCCAGGGGCTGTTGCTGGCCTCGATAATACCCTCCTTAAGCAGCTGCTGGACTTCAGACCTGATGAAGGTCTTGTCCTGGGTGCTGTACCGTCTGCTCCTGGTGGCAACGGGCTTGCAATCCGCAGTTATATTGGCAAAAAGGGAGGGGGGATCGACCTTGAGGGTCGTGAGGCCGTAAACGGTAAAGGGGGTAAGGGCCTGCCGAATTTGGGGGTGAGGCTCTGGAGATTGCACTGGAAGTCCAGGCCTAACAGGAGTACAGCGCAGAGATTAGGAAGGACATAGAGGCAGAAGTTACTAAATCCTACGCCCTGGACAGTGAGGATGACTGTACAGAAGCCTCGGATCGGGACGGAGTGGGATCCGGAGGCTAGGGGGATCCTTTGATTGGCAGGGTGGACCGCGAGGGAGCAGCGCCTTACCGTATCTGGGTGAACAAAGCTTTCGGTGCTCCCGGAGTCCAGCAGGCACGAGGTCGCGTGGCGATTTTCACCGTCGTTGACGCGGTGTCCAGGTTGTGCGGGCGAGATTGGTCCAGCATCATCGAAGCGAGCTGCGGGTCGTCGGATGCTTCGGGTGGCGAGCGTGTGCGGTTCCGATCTCGAGATGTCCAGAGACCCTGTGGGGGACAAGATGGCGGCGCCCATTGCGGGGTTGGGACAAGATGGCGGCGCCCATTGTGGGGTCAGGACAAGATGGCGGCGCCCATTGTGCGCACATTGCGGGGTTGGGACAAGATGGCGGCGCCCATTGTGGGGTCAGGACAAGATGGCGACGCCCATGGGGCGCACATGGCCGAAGGGGGACAAGATGGCGGCGCCCATTGGTCGCACATGGCCCCGGGAGGAGAAAATGGCGGCTCCCATTGTGCGTTTGGCATGGGGAGGGGGTGATAGCGGGCGCGATCGCAGCGATTGCGCGGGCTTGGCACGCAGCCGCGAAGTGGCCCTTCTTACTGCAGGATTTACAAACGGCAGTGCAGGCCGGGCAGTTTTGGCGTGGGTGCTTCTGTTGACCGCAGAAGTAGCTGCGGGGACCCCCGGGGTGCGCGGATCGGCGTGCGGTGCAGGCTTATTGGGAAGACTGGGTCCCAGCTGAGGAGGTCGTTGGTGGGGTCCAGGAGGGGTGGGAAGGGGCAGAAGGGTGGGCAGCACGGCAGGGCGGGGGGGGGTAAGATTGTACATTACGGGATGCAACTGTCATGGAGAGTGCCAAGGTTTTCGTCTCCGCCAGTTCGAGCGTGGCCCCTTCCAGGAATCGTTCTCAGATGCGGTCCGACGTAATCCCCGTCACGAAGGCATCGCGCATGAGGAGGTTCGCGTGTTCAGCGGCTGTAACGGCCTGACAGTCACAGTCCCGGACGAGTGGAATTAGGGCGAGCCAGAAGTCTTCGATGGACTCACCAGGTAGTTGCGAGCTGGTGGGGAGTACATGCCTGGCCAAGAGCGTGTTCGCCTTCTGAGCATAGTGTTCTTTAAGGAATTCCATTGCTTTTGTGTAATTCGTGGCGTCTTGGATCAACGGGGACACGCTGGAGCTCAGTCTGGAGTGCAGGACGTTTATCTTCTGAGCCTCCGTTGGCGCGGGGTCTGCAGCATTGGTGTAGGCCTCAAAACATGCTAGCCAGTGAGTAAAGTCTTTTCTGGCGTCGGGCGAGTGCGGATCCAGCTGCAGGTGATCGGGTTTGATTCTGATATACATTCTGTGGAAAAATCTGACTGCAATAAATTGATGCGCAATGAATTTCACAAAGACACAGATTGGGTACAACTGTGGCTTTATTGCAGTCAGATGCGTGGCCTCCTGCTGCAGCTGGTGAAATGGCAGGGCAATGGAGATCATGCATATTTATACAGTTCTTAGTGGGCGGAGCCAGCCGACAGGAGCTACCGGCGAACCTGCAGTGCAGGTCCTACCTTACATCCCCTAATACAGTAGTTCACCACAATTCTTTCCAAGGAAGCAAGGGGAGGCATTGGTGCAGTGGTATTGTCACTGGACTAGTAACCCAGAGACCCACGGTAATTTGCTGAGCACCCAGATTCAAATCCCACCATGGCGGAGAACTTAAATTCCATAAAAGTCTAATAATGACCATTGTACTCTCGGGAAGGCCATTCTCATACCACAGCAATGAAAGAGAAAATGCTGGAAAATCTCAGCAGGTTTGGCAGCATCTGCAGGGAGAGAAAAGAGCTAATGTTTCGAGTCTGAAAAGAGCTAACGTTTCGAGTCCGATGACTCTTTGTCAAAGGGGGTGGGAGGGGGACTCAAAACGTTAGCTCTTTTCGGACTCGAAACGTCAGCTCCTTTCTCTCCCTACAGATGCTGCCAGACCCGCTGAGATTTTCCAGCATTTTCTCTTTCGTTTCAGATTCCAGCGTCCACAGTCATTTGCTTTTATCTCATACCACAGGAAAATGGTTGACTGTGAAAATGTTCAAACGCAGTCAGTTCAAGCAATAAGATGAGCAATAAATGTGACACCCACAAACCATAAATGAATAGAAAAAGCCTGACCCCAGACTATCGATGAGTTGGCAGTTCATTATCTTTCTGCCAGATGGTTCCTTGTCCTTGTCCTGCTGAGCCTCAACCTAAATCACTGCTCCCTAAATGTTCCCCTTGATTCACTCAAAACATGCTGATGGAGAAAATTCTCTGAACACTGCAGAACCTCTTCCCCCTCTCTGTCCCTTGTAACTATCTCAATCTAGATTCCAATAACAAAAGTCCCCCATTAACTACTCCATAATTCTTGCACTCGTCTGTAGTTTTTCTTGCAAATGTATTCCTCAATATCTTTCCCACTCATTGGTGTAACAGTATCTTTATTGTTTCATTAACTGTTACCAAATAGATTGCGACCTGAACCCATCTAGGACATGCCCTCTCTCTTTCCAGCACTGTAATATTCTCATGAATCAAGATTGCCATCCTTCCTCTTTTATTTTCTTCCATCTTTGTCTGAACACCTTTTAATCCAGGAATCATTAATACCCAGCCCTATCCTTTTTTGAGCCTGGTCTGCATTAACACCACAACTTCACATTGTCACATGGCATCCTGCAGCTCATCAATCTCATTACCACTCTGCGCATTCACATCCATGCACTGTAAACCTAATTTAGATCTTATTACTTTCCCCTTACTCTGAACCCACCTAATCTCCTGTATTATTCCTGTTCTGGTGCTATTGTCTCTGCCAATTCTCTGTACCGTGTTGCCTTTCTCTAATATTGGGCTGGGTTGTCCGTTCAGGAGTCTAAGGGTCCGATCTATTGCTGTTCACACTGACAGGATTTTCCGGTCCCACGCCATTGTCATAATATGCACCAGTATATCATGGTGCAGACACACACTGATGGACACACAGCAAGACCAATTAACACACAACACCGCAGCCAATCACCAGTTAGAGCACACTCACTATATAGACAGAAGGCATCAGAGTTCCCACTCATTCGGGATGCAGCTTCTCAGAAGGACAGAGCTTACAGCACTGATGTTCACCATGTGCTGAGTGCATAGACTGGTTAGGACAGGCATAGGTCTTTAGTTTAATCTAACATCGTGTTAACCCACAGTGAAAGTATGTTCAACAGTTTCTAACTTAATAAAATAGTGTTGTATTATTTTAAGTGTTGATGGCCTGTATGTGTTCCACGGATTCCGAGCACCCGACACAACAGCCGGCGCACGGGTTTCCCGGCGACAAGAGGTGAAGTCACCGGGAATTCCCGCTGACAATGGCGGGTTTGTTAAATCCGCCCCCACTGCCGAAAAACATGCGCCGGGTTGGCATGTAAATCTCGCCCTAACTGTTACCGCCAGGACTGAATAGTATGCGACTGAATAGTGTTGGGGCCCTATTCGTTCTGTGATTCAGGACATGAAAATGAGTTGTACTCCACCAGTGTCAATTGGCAGCAATTCCCCGTCATTAGGCGGTGTAACTGCTAGGGGGCGGAGTTAGTACTAAAGAGCCTCTCAACTGGAGCTGCTTTTAAGCACCACTCACCACGCACTCATTGCAGCCACGAAGATGGCTTATAGAAGACCTGCACCTCCCTCCCTCCCCCTGCCGATTTCAAGTGACTGAAGTGGACCCAATGCTCGATGCCAATCCGGAGAAGTGGGACACCCTCTTCTCCATGGTGGGCCGCAGACTCAAGCCCGCCCTCCTTAACAGCACTGTAGGACGTGATGGCAGGGGCAATCGGTGCTGCCAGCCTCACAAGGAGGAGACAGCTCATGATCCTGTGGGGTGGAGTTCACTGGTGAGGCCTCTGCCCAGAGAGGGTTCCATAGGCCATGGTGCAGATGTCCTTTGATTGGGATGTGCTCTGCTAATCCCCTGTCTCCTCTGCAGTGGGCAGCATTTCTGAGGAGTGCCAACACCTGGTGGGCCACGCTGATGATACAGCTGGGGCATGAGCGTTGCCACATGGGCGGCCTGGTTAGGCTCCCACATTACTAGAGGCTCTCTGAGCATTTACAGGACACAGTGAACAGTCAGTAGTGTGAACTACCAGGAGCCTGTAAGTGTCACCACTTACTGCAGCAATGGTGGTCTGAGCCAGGACACCTTGATCCTGAGGGGAACACCCCGAGTGCACGGACGTGGCACCAAGTTGTTTCCTGCTACTCTCCCCAGCCCAGGCAGTCAACCCCCAGCAAGCCCAACGATTTTTGACACTTTTGAGAGTTTTTAAGCCTCTCGCATCCCCTCAACAGCCACGGCGCCCAGCCCCACTTGTAAATACCTGCATCAATTACTCCCCAAACAGGCGCCGGACTGTGGCAACTAGGGGCTTTTCACAGTAACTTCATTTGAAGCCTACTTGTGACAATAAGCGATTTTCATTTTTCATTCATTTCACCAATTTGTGTCCACGTGACTTCTGCCTTAAGAGGGTCAGAGGATTTTGGAGGGGTCGTGCATGGTGTCTAACCCACTAATGAAATTTAAATCCATACAAATGATGGTTTTGCATGGACCCACAGGGCGCAAAGTTTGATTGGAGCATGGTGTAGGAATCGCTGCTGGGCACAAATGTTGTATTTTCAATTGTGCGCTATTTTCCGCCTGATTGTAATTCTCACTGTTAGCGGCCCCAAAGGGAGAGTTCAGCCCATTACCTCTTGCCGAATTGTTTTCAACTTTTCCCAATGAACAAACAAACTGCTCTTCAAAGATATGTCCCACCTCTTCCAGGTCTGGTCCCAATATTCAAAGAATTTAAAGCCTTCCATCCCGCACCTTCTCTCACCGGTGCATGGCATTGGGAGTAATGTGAAGATCCTGCTTCCTCGTTTCTTTCTTAAAGTCTGCCTGCAGGACCACATCCCTCTTTCAATCTACGCCAGTTTGCAACACATTTACAACACTTCCTAAAACCAAGCAGGGTTAGAATAGGGTCAGTTGCCAAGAAAAGAGGATATCTTGGTAATGTTTGGCTCTATTCAGTGGACACCACATTTCCATTCATTCCTTTTAAAAAAACATTTCCAATTAAGGGCAATTTAGCGTGGCAAATCTTTGGGTTGTGGGGGTGAGACCCACGCAGACACGGGGAGAATGTGCAAACTCCACATGGACAGTGATCAGGATCGAACCCGGGTCCTCAACGCCACGAGGCAGCTGTGAAAACCACTGCACCACCATGCCACCCACATATCCATCCATTCCTGGTTGTGAAAATGAAATGAATAAATGTGCAAAGCCCTCAAAGCAGAAAAATGCCATTGCATGAATAGGGTTGCCAGCTATGATTAAATATATTCCTGGAGACTTCATCCCATGATTTAACCCCACACGCCAGCCATGAGTCGGCCAATACATCCATCCTTGTGACATTAGGCCTTCCTATGCCAATCGGGAAGCAAATAGATTCATTACCCAATTGGATGGGGCTTGACTGTCAGCAAAACAGCCTTTTCCCTATTTCCCACCACCCCACCTCCACGCCATTTTTATATGTGACAGAGAAATGTTCAAAGAAAATGTTAAAAACCCATATCTTTTAACATCCATATGATATTTCTCCAGCAGTGTCCTGGAGATTGATTTTCAATTCCAGTGAACTCTAGGCTAGTCTTGGAGGCTTGGCAACCCTATACACGAACCACGCTGAGTTGAAGGTCTTGAATGAATGTTAGGACAGAACATGTCGATTAAATCACTCTCTAATAGCACTGTGGGTGTACCTACACCACATGGACTGCAGCGGTTCAAGAAGACAGCTCACTACTAGCTTCTCAAGGGCAATTAGGGATGGGCAACAGATGCTGGCCTAACTAACAATGCCCATATTCCATGAATGAATAAATCAGAATAGGTCACCCCAGTTGAGAAAACAGACAGCAAACACACTTTGTTGTTTATTGCTGCTCTCGAAAGACTTGCCTTGGAAGATTTTCCTATTCGGCCTCCATGGCAAGAGATTTTCAATTGGGTAGGTGGTACTTACATCAGCCTCCAATTGCCTGCACGCCTGCCCTCGGCCCATTCCTCGGGAGTCAGGACAATAAAGCTCTGTGAGGTGGCTGACAGGATCACTGTCCCTCAGCCAGCGGGAAACTGCCGTAGCACCTGAAAAAAAGAAAACATTGTGAAACCTTTTTGAGCAATTTAGAAATGGGAAATTTTAGAAACTGTAATTTTAAACTGAAATCCCCTCACCCATATTTTGGGGGGACTTGTGATGCAGTCAATGCTGTTCCCAGTTCCAAACTACAGACCGGCGTTCCAGCTTGATATTCCCGCCCATGCCGGGATACAAGAATAACAAATATTCGGATCTGGTAAGAAATGATTAAGAAATTCTATCCATCACTATGTTTTGGAAAGAGGGACTAAAATGAACCATCGTGCAAACAAGGAGGCCACAACCTAACTCCAACAAGGCAAACTAAAGTATATTCACTCTTTCGTGATTTTGTGTCGCAGAATTAGGCTGCACGGTTACAGCCACTTTGCATAAACAGTTTACTGCTCTTTGGATACACCAATGCCCTTCGGTGAGCTCCACCATGCTTCACATTCATGATGCACTAAATAAATCAGCATTTAGAATCTGCAATTCATCAGAGCATGAGACAAGGGATATTTGCAACAATTATTTTTAGTTGGACTATTTTATTTTCACTGAGTTTGGCTTAGGATTGTATATTTTTGTCCTGCTTACCATTGACAGGCAGAAAATTTATATTTAGAAATTTATGTTTATATTTAGATTGCTGTTTTCAGTCACTCTGAATTCATTATCTCTTCAGAGGATTACATACAAGACCAGAAAGAAAGCTGAATAGCCAGCTCTGCCTCGCAATGATGCAGTCAAGAGAATTGCTCACAATATTTTACCAAGCTCTTTCACTTCTATAACCGTTTTCCAATCGAGTAAACTAGGCCGATAGACCTTTTACGAGTTTAGAAGAATGAGCAGCCATCCCAGTAAAATAGACTTCAGATTTGATAGAATCATAGAATTTACAGTGCAGAAGGAGGCCATTCGGCCCATCTGCACCGGCCCTTGGAAAGCGCATGACACTCTATCCCCGTAACCCAGTAACCCCAGGTAACCTTTTTGGACACTAAGGGCAATTTAGCATGGCCAATCCACCTAACCTGCGTATCTTTGGACTGTGGGAGGAAACCGGAGCACCCAGAGGAATCCCATGCAGACACGGGGAGAACATGCAGATGGATATGCAGATAGGCTGGATGGTAGGAGAATGTTTCCCCTGGCTGGGGAGTCTAGAACAGGGATCAGAGTGTCAGAATGAGGGACGAGATGAGGAGAAATTCCTTCGCTCAATGGGTTGTGAATCTCTAAATTTCCCACCACAGATTTATGGATGCTCAGATGCAGACTACTTTCAAGACAGATACTTTTGAATACTAAAGGAATCTAGGGATATGGGGGAAGTGCAGGGAGCCAAATTTGGTCAATTGATCTACTCCTGTTTCTTATATTCTTCTGATGGGTTTTAAAGATATGAATGATGATCTTAAAATCAAAATTCAGGGGACTTGGGAAGCTAGTGGACGTCAGTGAGGACTGAGGTGATCGGTGAGCAGGGATCTAACATTCAGCCAACAAGGCTCTGGGAGAGTTTAAGTTAAGGCAACCTGGAGCTTACTAAACTAATATGGATGTCAGACCAAGTACATCAAGCTCACCTCACAGGGTTGCCGATGGGATCTCTCTATGAGCCGATGGCACATCATAGAATTGAACAACCCAGTGTCAAGCTAAAATAAAGCTGTTGCCATAACCTTGTATGACACAAGATGAGAAATCAGAATGTACTGACAGTCAATTAGGTCCAGGAGGGTCATGCAGCCCCTCTAGTTAGCTTTTGTTTTCCACGATATGCCTCAGCCAGGTAGTCGCTTTGCTACAATATCCAGCTAAACTTTCCAATGCACATTCAAAGTAGTTAGATCAGCGTAGCTGTTTCTGTACCAGTAAAAGATTTGAGACAGGACAGCACGGTGGCGCAGTGATTAGCACTGCTGCCTCATGGCGTTGAGGACCTGGGTTCGATCCCAGCCCTGGGTCACTGTCCATGTGGAATTTGCACATTCTCCCGTGTCTGCTCAGTGAGGACTGAGGCGATCGGTCCTCACTCAGCAGATTCCCTGGGGGATCTCACCCCCAAAACCCAAAAAGAGGTGCAGGATAGGTGGATTTGCCATGCTAAATTGCCCCTTAATTAGGAAAAAAAGAATTGGGTACTCTAAATTCATATTCAAAAAAGATTCAAGACAATGATGGACAGAAATGGCAGAAGAGCAGGTTTCAGAGTGTCGGATAGGGGTTCTTCTGCCAGCTTTGGCATGCCATTGCCTCTGTCCGGTGAGTGGCACTATTCCAGAAGATGAATTAATTAGGGATCTGAGGTTGCAGCTTTTATGCTTGACACATGGATTACTGGTGTAATTACTTACGTAGTGAAATATAAATGATGAGCATAATGGATTCCTTTCTAAGCACTTCTAACCTTACAGCAACTTAAATATAAATAATACTTAAATAATTAAAAGGAAACTTGTGACTGACTGGTGCAGTTGGTTATGTTCAATAGTTTCATGGTTCCAATTTTCCAGGCATGGGCTTTTTGATACAGAAACATAGAAACTAGAAGCAGGAGTAGGCCCATTTGACCCATCAGAGCTGCTCCATCATTTAATCTGATCATGGCTGATCCTCAATGAAATATATGAGGAATGTTCTTGGGTGGGATGCTGGGTGTGGGGGTGAGGGGCGGCGGTGGGGGGGGTGGGGGGGGGGGGAGGTGGTGGATGACAAGTAGTTTTCCATGGAGCAACCATGGAGGTGGCAGTGTTCCAGAATGCTCTGACAGGAGTTAGCATTAATACCAAGCCAAATGTAAATGAGAGTGAGAAATTGAGTAGAAATTTGCAGCCAAGTCCGTTTCTTTGTATCTCGCTGCACAGGGAAATTAGTAGTTGCCTGGGAGCAAACCGTCTGTTTGTCGGTTGTTGATTGATGGTTGCCATGGGAAGACCAAGAGGTGTGAGGAAGTAATATGTTCTCAAAGCTATGATACAGCTCAGCATTTAAATTGTAATTGTATCACTCTCAAAGTTCACAAATCATTATCCTTGACATAGAATCCCTGCAGAAGGAGGCCCATTGTGTCTGCACTGACCCTCTGAAAGAGTACCCTACCCACGCGTACGCCAGGACTATACTTTTTAATATGTTACAGGCAAAGTAACATCAAACCTCTATGATTATACCTCTGTGCCGCCACCTCCCCCTAATACTGTTCATGGTTTATGATAGTTATGGGATAGGATTCTCTGTCCCGGCAGCCGGCCAATGGGGTTTCCCATTGTGGGCACCCCCATGCCGTTGGGAAAGCCATGGCCTTGAATGTGCTGCCGGCAAAACGGAGGATCCTGCCAACGGAGAATCCAGACAATGAGCTTTCACGTTGTCTTCATTGGGGATCAGACTATTAGTGGAGTTTGGGGCACGAACCCACAACCTATCACATCACTGGAGTGTAGCCAACCCTGTAGTTGTTTCTTTAGGGATTTGGGAGATGCATGGCGGCACAGTGATTAGCACTGTTGCCTCAGCGCCAGGGAGCCGGGTTCAATTCCGGCCTTGGGTCACTGTCTGTGTGGAGTTTGTACGTGCTTCCCGCATATGTGGTGGGTTTCCTCCGGGTGTTCCGGTTTCCTCCCACAGTCGAAAGATGAGCAGGTTAGATGGATTGGCCATGCTAAATTGCCCCTAGTGTCCAAAAGGAGGGTAGGGGTTACTTGACAGGGTGGGAGCGTGGGCCTTGGTTGGGTGTTTTTTCAACCAATCAGTGGAGACTCAATGAGCCGAATGGCCTCCTTCCGTACTCTTGTGTATCTGTGATTCAAACTGTCATACCTTATGCCTTTATCCAGTTTTCCTAAATAAAGCAGTGGACATTGTTAATGAACTCAGTAATATCTATTATCCTTGACCTGTCATGATTATTGTTGGACTTGGAATGATTTATTGCAATCAGGAAAGATTATGTTAGGTTTAAACAAGGTTTTCAATGTTCAGCTGTAATGAAACAGCTGCCAATGTTGTTCATCGGGTGGAGTGTGATGTTTTAACCCAGCAACCTAATCATTCTATGGCCTGGCAATTGTTCATTAACCTATTGAGAAATCATATTGAAATTTGGCTTTTTAGAGGCAGCAACGTGATGTTTGCTCCAACCTCTTTGAAAATGATATCGGTGTTTTGGAGTCCGTCTGAACAAATTAATCTGAGCAGAATCCCTACAATGCAGAAGGAGGCCATTCAGCCCATCGAGTCTGCACTGACCCTCTGAAAGAGCATCCTAACCTGAGCCCACTCCCCGCCCTATTCCCGTAACTCCACCCAACCTTTGGGCATTAGAGGGCAAGTTGAGCATGGCCAATCCACCCTGCACATGTATGGACTATGGAACTGGAGCACCCGGAGGAAACTCACACAGACGGGGGAGAATGTGCAAACTCCACATAGTCATCAACGTCGGAATCGAACCCTGGCCGCTGGTGCTGTGAGGCAGTAGTGCTAACCACTTTGCCACCATGCAGTTAATCCATTAACAATCATCCATACACATTATAAACTGCTGACAGATCCTGTGAACAAATAGAATTTTCTTCAAATGAGCACACAAGGGCAGCTGACAGAATGTATCTTTGTGAGTTTCTCCCAGTGCCCAGCATCAGTCAAGTTGACCATATTGTCAAGTTGGTCATAGTCTTTTGAACCCAGCAACCTAGTCCCGAAAGACATGCTGTTAGGTGAACTGGACATTCTGAATTCTCCCTCAGTGTACCGAACAGGCGCCATAGTGTGGCGACTAGGGGATTTTCACAGTAACTTCATTTCAGTGTTAATATAAGCCTACTTGTGACAATAATAAAGATTATTATTATCATTCTATCGCGTGACAACTGTTCATTAACCTACTAAGAAATTATATTGAAATTTGTTTTTTTAGAGGAAATAAAGTGATGTTTGCTCGCAACCTCTTTGGTGGTTAGCACTGCTGCCTCACAGCGCCAAGGACCCGGGTTCGATTATGACCTTGGCTGACTGTGGTGGAGTTTGTATGTTCTCCCGTGTCTCTCCGTGAGTTTCCTCCCAGTGCTCCAGTCCAAAGTGTTTTTTCTGAACTCTTGAATGGGGAAGCTATATGAACTGAGTCACGATGTCATCTAAAAAAAAAATCAAAGTGGGCTGGGCAAGGAGGAGATTGGTGGGGGAGCTAACCTCAGATGTGGTGGCAGTAGGGACACCAAAAGTGGCTTCAGTATTCTCGGATTGCAATAAAGAAAATGACTTGTTGGAAATACTAGTCTATGGATGCTGGGATAGAGTAGAAATGAGCTAAGATGTGATGTCTACTGTGCTGAAGTAGCATAACCTATGTTGACGGTCAAGGCGAATACTTGAGTAATGGTCTCCTCGGTCAGGTATCAAAGGAGTGTGTGGAACAATAACATAGCATGAGGTCGGCATCTTGCTGCATGTGATCCATTTAGAGCAGTCTGGTTCACAGTGTTGTCCGTGTTATATTACTGGGTTCAGGAATATGTATCGTTACTAGTTGCTGTATATTCAGAAGGGTTGATGGTGTGATCCTGAAGAAACCACGAGTCTTCAACTTAAAGCAAACTAATTTATTAAGTAACGATTAATTATAATTGAGTTCAACACTCTACAGAACTATCACTAGTAATCAAGTAATTAAATATTAATGCACTAACTGATTCAAAACTACACGTGCTAACTATGCTATGATTTATCTATCATACATTACTGCTGTCTAGTCACTCCTGGGTTGAAAGGGACCAAGTTCCTCTGGGAGCTGATACTTGAAAATGAAATGAAATGAAATGAAAATCGCTTATTGTCACAAGTAGGCTTCAAATTAAGTTACTGTGAAAAGCCCCTAGTCGCCACATTCGGGCGCCTGTTCGGGGAGGCTGTTACGGGATACTTATAGTGGGATCTACTGGTGCACTCTAGTGGTGGTGTTACATCTAGATGTTATAATTAACCCTTTAGTTATCTACATGTATACATATTATTACAGTCAATACTTCTTCCTTTCATAAAATGTTTCTTCTTCCCTTATTCTGGTGTGACCCAACCACCTTTCCAGCTTGAACCAAGTGCCCTACCTGGAACTTATGGCACTTTCTGGAATTGTTGCAGAATAATTGAGTTATTCTCTGGAATGTGGATCCACAATCGGTTGACATGAAGAGGCAATTAAAGCCGACGCTTCTGAATCAGCCAACTATTTTTGCAGCCAGTGTGAGTAAATAGAGTTAGGATACAGTGCAGTGAAGATCACACTGAAGGGCAGAATAGACTCAATGGGCTGAATGGGTGTCTCCAGATCCTATGAAGTGTTGTTCAAAAAAAAATCATTCCAATGGGCCAGGTTTCCAGTTGGCCTAGCACTGCGTACTCAATGGTCTGACTCAGATTTCTAATTACTACCCACACAATGACTGAGAATCACAACTCTGATTTAAAAAAAGGCACTTTTTAAGGCGGGGGAGTGTGTGCACATCAGTCTTTGAAAATGGCAGGACGAGTTGAGAAGGTTGCTAAAAAGGTATGTAAAATTCTTGGCTTAATAATTAGAAGCTCAGAGTACAAAAGCAAGGAAGTTATGTTACAACTTTATAAAACAGTGGTCAGGTGCCAGCTGGAGTATCTTACTCGAACGTGGGCACCAGACATTCAGGCAGGACATCAAGTCCTCAGAGAGGGTGTGGAGGAGATTTACTGGAATGGTGTCACGGATGAAGGACTCCAGTTATGGGGAAAGAAGAGGGAAACTGGGGTTGTTCTCCTTAGAGAAGGTGATTCGATAAAGATGTTCAAAATCATGAAGGGTTTTGCGAGAGTAAATGACGAGAAACAGTTTCCAGTGTTAGAAGGGTTGGTAACCAGTGGGAATAGATTTAAGATAATTGTCAGAAGCAGCAGAAGCAATGCAGGTGGGGTAGATCTGGAATGGGCTGCCTGAAAAGGTGGTTGAAGCCGATTTGGAAGAGTGTTGGATAAATACAGGAACAGTTTTCAGGGTCATGGAGAAAGAGCTGTGGAGTAGGAATGATTGGATAGTTCGTTCGAAGAGGCTCAATGGGCCAGATGGCCTCTGTCTCTGCTGTATCATTCTATGATTCAGCTCTGGACTAATGTTTGGAGAAAAAAAAGGTGATCAGAATTTGACAAAATCCTGCCGAGTCCACTGTGACAACAGACATCACTGAGTTGGATGTCACTGACATTGATGAGCTGGTAATCTTAACGCTGCCTCTTACTTCACAGATGCCTGACCTGCTGAGTATTTCCAGCATTTTAGGATTTTATTTGGTAAAAGGGCAATGTTGAGAATAAAATGCCAGGGCCACTTTGTTAATATTACTGCAGCAAGTTCCCTGCCAGAAAGATGTGTCTGTGGTATTGCTAACTTTAGGGTAGGTGCAGGGGAGTGTAGCTAGGTGTTTCTAATTTAGATTTAAAAGATGAGTGGGTGTATTTCACATAGACTGTGTGAAAACTTTGAAGGTGGAAAATAATAGACTAAGAGCAGGAAGCAGAGTGTGAACAATTTTATGAGCAAATGCAGAGTTGACAGCATTGCTAGAAGCTGACCACTATTTTTCCAATGCAGACAAAACCTCAATAGGAAAAACATTTTTAGTTTCTTGCTGATATGCTAGTCTTATGTTATAGGTTTAAACATTATTTCACAGGATGTGTGTGTTGCTGGTAGGCCAAAATTTATTGCCCGTCCCTAATTGCACTTGAGAAGGTGGTGGTGAGGCCGCCCCTTTGAACTGCTGCAATCATTGAGGTGTAGGTACACCCAACAAAGTGCTGTCAGTGAGGAAGTTCCATGATTTTGACCCAGCCACAGTGAAGGAATGATGATATATTTCCAGGTCAGGATGCTGTGTGTCTTTGGAGGGGAACTTCCAGGTGTTCCCATGTGCTGCCCTTGTCCTTCTAAGTGGTAAAGGGTGTGGGTTATGGGCATGCTGTCGAAGGAGCCTTGATGAGTTGCTGCAATGCATATTGTCAACTGTTGCACTGTGCATTGGAGGCAGAAGGAGTTAATGTTTTACAGGGTGGAAAGGGTGCCAATCAAGCGGGCTGCATTGTCCTGGATGATATTGTGCTTCCTGAGTTTGTTGGAGCTGCACTCATCCAAACAAGTGGAGAGTATTCTATCATATTGCTGACTTGTGGATGGTGGACAGACTTCGGCAAGTCAGGAGTTCAGTGACAGAGGTTGCTTTCGGAAGTCATACATGCACTGTCACACAGCTGAAACTTGTTCCACCAGCATCCTGGACAATTTTGTCCCCTGTTTATAGATGTGCTCAATCTAGGTTGTTTCTAAGCCATGCAATATCTTATTCTGTATTTCAGGAGACAGATGGAGGTCTGTCAGAATGCAGCTGACAGCAGTGTCAAACGCAATTGTATTTGCACATTTTACTCTGGTATGAAAAGACATATTTCATGTTTATTCACTGCCGCTAACCAAAACATTTCTAACTTTTCTCAATTCTAATGCAAGCTCACTGACCTGAAATGTTAACCCTGTTTCTCTCCCCACAGATGCTGTCAGACCTGTTCAGTATTTCGAACATTCTCTATTTTTATTTACCATGAAAAGATTCAATATACATCTCTCATCCAACATAAGTTAAAATGGGTGCCTGCCATACCAAATAGGGGTGGGCATAACTTACAAAAGATTGATCATTAAAAAAAAGACTTGCATTTATATAGCACCTCTCACAATGTCAGAGCATCCCAATGTATTCTACAACCAATGAAGGAGGATAGTTACTGAAGTAATGCAGGAACACTCTGCAGGTATGGACACAGAGGGGCGAAGCTCAGATATTTGACTTTAGCTCCAGACAATTTGTCTCTTAGCTGGGCTGTTGAATTGTTCTTGCCTTATGACAATATTTAATTTTAAGGTGATTGGGAAAAGAATCAGAGGCGGCATGAGGAAAGCCTTTATATACATTGAGTGGTACAGATCTGGAATGCCCTGCCTAATAGGCTGTTGAGTACAGATTCAATGGTAGCCTTCAAAAGATAAAGCCCTGAAGGAGTAAAAAAAATTGCAGGGTAATGGGGAAAGAGCAGAGGAGGGGGACTAACTGGATTGCTCTTTGAAAGATTTGGAGCAGACTTGTTGAGTTGAATGGCCTCCTTTGTGCTGCAATGTTCCATGGTTCTAGAAATGCACACCAAACCATACTGTTCTGTGCAGAAATCACTTGCTGTCCCCTGACAGCTAATGGACATCACAATGGTTATACAGAAGGCAGTGTGACCAACCATTCTGTCTTCCAAGCCTTGTGATGTGGTGCTAAGGCTTATGATATAAAATTTGATTTTACCAAGTCACGTGAATCCGTGACTGTGTTCCTGTAATTCACTGTATTCGGGGGTGTTGCACCTATGTGCAATTGTATTATCTGTCTTTAAAATTTACTTCCTATCAGAAACCACCCATTCTAAAAACCACTGTAATAATTTTGTTGAACAACGCTTCATAGGTAATGGAGTAGGCCATTCAGCCCCTCGAGCTTGTTCCACCATTTAATGAGATCTTTGCCGATCTATACCCTAACTTTATTTGCTCACCTTGGCTTCATATCCCTTCATCTATTGGCTTGCAAAAAAAATCTGTCTACCTCAGATTTATGTGATCAACGACCGAGCATCTCCTGTCTTTAGTGGGAGAAAGTTTCACCCTTCTACCACCCTTTGCAAGAAGAAGTGTTTCTTTGTCTGGTTACAGGACAGCAGGTGAGACAGAAAACGTTCAGAGCCACAGGGTAAAAAATGGGGGGGAAACTCCAATGATTAACCTCGTTATATGGAAAACCACAACCAAAACAGAGAACAGCTGTTGTCTGGAAGCTGAAACACACTCCACGTTCTGAGTACATTGTTTCAGCTTCAATCTCACTTTATGATGCAAACCCATGGTTTGTTCTGAAGGACATGTCTGACTATCTCTCAGGCTGTTGCATATTACAAAATCTGCAGCCCACCAGTGCGAAGGAGGTTCTGGGAAATGTGGAATATGCTCCACCTTCCAGTCTTGAGTGACTGTGTGGAATTTGCACTTTCTCCCCATATCAATGTAGGTTTCCTCCAGGTACTCCGGTTTCCTCCCACAGTCCAAAGAAGTGCGGTTTAGGTGGATTGGACATGCTAAATTGTCCCTTAGTGTCCAAAGATGCACAGGTTAGGTGGGGTTATGGGATTACAGGCTTAGGGAGGGGCAGTGGGCTTGGGTAGGGTGCTCCATCAAGAGGATTGGTGCAGACTCGATGTGCCGAATGGCCTCCTTCTGCACTGTAGGAATTCTACAGTTCTATGTCTTGAAGCACAAAGTCAGCTGGTGTGCAAAACAAACTGAGTGTGAATCTCTGAAGAAATGTGTATTTTGATAGCTATAATAGGGAGTCAGGATTCAAAGGAGAACAAGGGCCTGCTGACTGGTCAGCTGTCTGCTTCAGTTACCAGAGAAAAAACACTCATTATAATTGTGAAAGAGGGTTTCTCAAGCTCTTTTTTAAAAAGCAGCTGTAAATTCTCATTATTTCTGACTTTGCTGAGTATTCATTTCTTTCTCTTGCTAAGTTACTTTTGAGGTTTGATGTTTATCATTATCAGTCTGGTGCTTGAGTGTCTTATCTATCCTGAACCAGCCGGGCAAGCTGACATTTACAGTCCTTGATGAGTTTTGCCAGTATCGGCAAAGGGGTGTAAATGTCAGCTGAGTCTTCATATCTCCAGATCTCCTGGTCTAGAGTTCAAACAGCATTGGCATCAGAGGAATGAATGATGACAGTTTAGGAGCTGGAGAAGGCCGCCCAGCCCCTTGTGCCTGTTCCATAATTCCGTGAGATCACGGGCTGAACTGTATCCAAACCCATCCACTCTCAACACTTTTGGTTAGGAAAGTTCTTTCAATCTCAGATTTGGGCGAGTCAGGAGTTCAGTGATAGAAGTTGCTTTTATTAAGTGAGTTAGCATCTGTTGCTTTTGCGGGAGGGAGCTCCATACTTCTCCCACCTTTCGCATGAAAAGTGTTTCCTAACCTCTTATTTCCTTATTTCATTTTAATATCTCGAGGAGAAAACGCAAGGACAATTTGGGATATCGTCGCTTGATGAGTTAGAAGTGGAGGATGAGGAGGAAATTCAAGTGTTTCATGTAGTAATTAGGGTCAAAAGGTACTCCTGAAAGGTACTTCCATGTTAAAGCAAGGTATGAGTTTTGAAGGTTGATGGCGGGAGGGGGGATAGACTTCCAGACAGGGGACTGTAAGCATAAAAGCCTTCACAAACATATTGTGTGATAGGGGATCGGCAGGATGTTTCTGGATGAATACTTCCTTTTATTTCAGAGTGCAGCTGTACATCCCCAGAAAATGCTTTCCTACCAGGAGTCCCCCCCCAGAAAAGAAGCCACAGAGCAGTCCAGACAGAGGCAGTGAAATGAGTTACTGTTATAACATTCACCTGGCATATACCTGCTGGGTCAGAGACAGGAAGCACCACGTGTCAATTCCTGAATTTCTCTCTGTTCTTCCATCCCAGGGCAGCACGGGTAGCATGGTGGTTAGCACAATTGCTTCACAGCTCCAGGGTCCCGGCTTGGTTCACTGTCTGTGCGGAGTCTGCACGTGCTCCCCGTGTGTGCGTGGGTTTCCTCCGGGTGCTCCGGTTTCCTCCCACAGTCCAAAGATGTGCAGGTTAGGTGGGTTGGCCATGATAAATTGCCCTTAGTGTCCAAAATTGCCCTTAGTGTTGGGTCGGGTTACTGGGTTATGAGGATAGGGTGGAGGTGTGGGCTTGGGTAGGGTGCTCTTTCAAAAAAAGAGCCGGTGCAGATTCGATGGGCTGAATGGCCTCCTTTTGCACTGTAAATTCTATGATTCTATGATCCCAAATAAAATAGTCTATGTAAAAATATTGTCAGGGATCTGACATTCAATGCCACCAGTGAACGGTGTGCTGCCGAGAAACACGTAGCTGAGCGGACCGGAGAATGCAGCCCTTTAGGAAACTTTGATTTGATTTCCTATGTCATCAGGAAATCTGTGTCTTGCATTCTGCATCTGTACTTAGTGAGCCAGACACTGCTGTTGAATGTCAGATCCCTGACAATATTTTTACATAGACTGTTTATTTTATTTGGGATGGAAGAACTGAGAGAAATTCCAAGCAATAACCTTCAAACCAATTCATTATAAGATATGGCAACATTTTCTTCCTTCTCATGCCATTTCAAGGGTTATATTAAATGATCTAAATATTTACAATTGCACTATCATTTCCCCTTGGCCTTTATAAGAGCTTAATGAGGAACCAACAAGAATATGTTGTTTCTGAGCAAAACGTTGGCCCTGGAATTTGCAGTTGTAATGATGGTGAAACTGTCAGGGTTGTCTGTTTTTACTGGGTAAAAGTTAACAATAACTTTAGGCATTTGCACCATGCACAGTTAAGTGTGGAAATCCTAGTCCAGCACTATGTGCACTGTTGCAGTCCTCATAGGTGCAATCTAAACAGGTTAACAGACTCGTGAACCCTTTAGGCACCATTTTGACTGCAAAACCAAAGTATTAAATTATGTTCAATGAGGAGTTTCTAATGCCATACTAAATCATAATTACTGTAGAACAACATTTCTGGCGCTCTTAAGCTAATTTTACAAATGTGGAGTCTCATGCTCTCAGAAAATTGCATGATTTAAAAAAATAATAAAGATTTTCCCCATGTGGAAGATCAGTTTCTCGCTTGATTCATGTGTTGTTCTCCCCCCCACCACCGGCAGTGGGATTCTTCGTCTCGCCTGCCAGCCAATGGGGTTTCATATTGTGGGCAGCCCCACTCCGTTGGGAAATCCCCGGGCATGGGTGCACTGCCGGCACAACGGAGAATCCCGGCAGCAGAGAATCTAGCTCCGTGATTTTTATTTTATTGCTGTGAGAATCTGAGAATTCTTCAGTCTGATTGCTGATCAGCCTGCCTACTGCCTGCCATGTTGCTGAATGCCAAAGATTCCCTATTCATGCTACCACATTCAAAGTGACAGTGGACTAGAGGAAATATATGCTGGAAAGTACACTGAATACGTGTCGGAAACTTGTTTCAGGGAGCACCATCTTTCAGCACTGACCACAAAATGCCCACCATTATGTTCTTTTCCCATTTTGATCATAATTCTAACTCTACTCCAATAGTCTTCTTCACAATCTCCACTTTTAAACCAGTTAAAACATGCTGTTGAAGCAACGGGTTCACAGGGCCACTAATTAACTCAGATTTCTTGCAGTGGTGGACTCCGTTACGTTTGAAGCTGCATTATGATAGATATCAAATTAACAGCAAAGAACAGATATTAAAAAAGATGGAGCGTCAGCAAGATCTTCTTAACTGATGTCAAAAAGACATCATCCTCAGTGTCACTCTCAGTAGTGTCAGTGATCTTGCTTAGTCTGCTATTTAGTAGCTATCTTGCAAGCTTTGATATGAATCACAGGGTTGATTCCCCAGTAGGGTCATGGGTCCAAAAGATGCTTAAAAGACTCCTGTTTCGGGCAGGGAAAACACTATGGGTGGGATTCTCCGATTGTCGACGCCAAAATTGTGTTTGCCGTTTGGCCGGAGACTCTATTTTTACGCCAAAATCAGGGGTGGCGCTGTTTGGGGAAGTTCCCACCTCCCCCCCCCCCCCCCCACCCCCACCCCCCCTCAAAAACAGCATAATCACTGAGTACGCCGCATGCCGTCACCTGAGGCCCTCTCCTGATGCTCCGCCCTGATGGGCCCACTTCCCGATGGCGTCAGTCGCGTGAGCTCACAGTTTTCGGGGACCTCGCGTGGCAGCTGCGGACTGTGTCCAGCGCTGCCGCAGTCGGTGGGGTGGGCGTTCCACTGGCGGGGGAAGCTTCAGCGGGGGTTGGTAGGCGGTCAGGGGGGCAAGGGGGGTTACAGGTGGCACTATCTGGCAGGCCGGATACACGTGCTATTGGCGCCATGTTGTATGCCACCGCAGTTTGCCGCCGTGCGCATGCGCGCCCACTCTTCGTCCGCATCTGCAGGTAAAGCCGGGAGCTTTACGTAGCACAACTGCGAGCTCCCCACCAGGCGCAGCATCGGTGCAGGAGCGGCACTAATTAACTCACATTTTGATCGTAAGACCAGACACTTGCTTCGGACATCGTCTCAAAATCAGAGAATCCAGCCCTATGTAAATGTAGCACTTGGGTGATAATCTTAAGACGTGTATCAAGCTGATTCTCCACATATCCCTTCCTGTAAGTGCCCACTTCTCATCATGAGCTGGACCCTTAAACCAACTGGGGAATTAAACCTGTGATACATGTCAAAGCTAGCAAGACTAGCTATCGAGTGTCACACTGAGCTAGATCACTTACGCTACTGAGGGTGAGACTTTTGCTTTAAGCAAACATTTCTAGAAGGAGAATAAAAACTAAAAGTCATGCAAACATTCCTGTGAAATTAATGTTTTGTGCTTAATCCTGGTAATCTGATACTATCCATTTCAGTTTAAATCATACTGGTTTGTGTATTAGCATATTGCAAGCCTTTGTTTTTAATGATTTCTCAAATTACAACAGATTATTAACTATTAAAATCTATTCAGATTTTGAATATCTAAAATCAGAAACACCCATGAATTAGTATAAATAGTCACTTGGCAGTAGAACTTGGTATTACTTCAAGATTCTTTGAACACACAACAAATGCTGCCGAATCACAGAATCATGTCCAATGTTAGACATTGAGCTCTGCATCTCAGTCCCTTTGGCTGCTCATAATAGGCAGAGTACTGACTGTGCTCAACCAACCTGTGCTTGCAAAACTCAGAACATAATGTCTGACATTAGATGTGATTCCGCGATTGGATAGAACTTGTTGAACAGTAACGAATGCTTTAAAAATGACACTTAACCCAATTTGAGATTATCAGTCTGGCTCACAATGTAGTTTACGGTTGCGAGACGCTTTGGGCGGGACCCCTACAGGGGGCCAGCCCAGCTGTCGATCCTGGCATCAGATGGGCATCGCGGATCTGCGCATGCGCAGTAGGACCGGAGCAATTTCCGCCCATGCGCGGTGTCTCCCTTCTCCGCGCCGGCCCCGACGCAACATGGCGGAGGGCTACAGAGGCCGGTGCGGAACAAAGGAGGCCCCCAGCCTGAGAGGCCGGCCCGCAGATCGGTGGGCCCCAATCGCGGGCCAGGCCACAGCGGAGGCCTCCACCCCCCCCTCCCCCCCGGGGTCGTACCCTCTGCCACCCACCAGGCCGCCCCCGGATCCATCCACGCCGAGGTACCGCTGAGTACGACCAGGTTAGAATGGTGCCGATGGGACTCGGTTTTTTTTGTCCGGCTGCTCGGCACATGCCGGGCGGAGAATCGCCGTGGAACCCCGTAGAGCGGCCCCTAACCGACCCCAAGCAGGTGGCCCCTAACCGACCCCAAGCAGGTGCCAATTCTTCGGTCTCCGGAGAATCGCGTCCCGGCGGCGTGGCGCGATTCGCGCCGGTCGCGGCAATTCTCCGGCCCGGCCCGGGGTGAGAGAATCCCGCCCAGGATCTATTCCTAAGCAGTGACCTGTCTTCTGCAGGCAAAAGGAATATATCCAGACATCTTTGAATAAAAAAATGCATGGGGGACAATGGCTCCATGGTAACATCTCAAGCAGTCAGAGTCAACTTGCCAACCAATAAGCACCCCTTTTCTGATCCATTACAGATTGTGGTCCCCTTTGAAATTTGGCATCCATGTATCTGTCCTGCTGACTGCAATACAAAAAGCTTCACCAGCATGAAATTGTGTCACTTAATACTGCATAATCTTTATGTTCGGCACATTGTGAAGCCTCCTAAACACAAACTTTGCAAACCAAAATATTCAATCTCCAGGAAGATCACTGGACAAGGCACAGAGAATAAATGGAAAATTTACACAAAATTCCCATTTAATGATTTGATTTGCGATAAACTGGAAAGTGAACTCCTGCTGCTTCTGGCTCTACAGAATTAGGACCTTTAATGATGCCTTACGGACATTTTGTGAGTAACCTTTAACTATCATCGTTTGTTCATGGGGTCTTCTACTCCAATATGAAGCCAGCGCTTGCAGGGCACAGATTATTTTTCACTCAAATTGTGCACTGGAATTTATTCAATGGTCTCTACTTGTCCTAAAAATAGAAAGATCTGCTTCAGACTGGGCAATAAACAAAAGTAACATTTTATTGAAGTTCTCCTGAATATATTTTATTTCTCCCATTTAGTACGGAATCTGGGAAGCAGGTGGGAAAATAGAGTTGAGGCCCAAGATCATCCATGACCATATTGAATGTTGAAACGTGACAGACCATATTGGCCTCTCCTGCTTCTTGTGCAATTTTGTATTCTGAGTCACCCTGTGTCATCATCACCATCTGTGACAAGAAGGGTGGGACAGTAATCCGGATCTGTTCAAATCAAACGCTTGGAAGCTTCCAAAGCAGCCAAAGGAGTGCCGCTGTCCAGCCGGAATTTTCCGCACCCTCCATGGTGTGTGTCAGGGTGGCGGAGGTGGTCCGCCATTGACTAGTGGCGGGACCTTCTGGTCTCACCGCTGTCCACAGTGTTTCCTGTTCTTTGCCGTCGGCGGGACCAGACCATCCTGCCGGTGAGAATGGCCGGAAAATTCTGGCCACTGAATCTGAAAGTCCCTCCAGAAAAATGGTTAGATTTCATGTAGTCTTTTTCCATTTCAATGCAGCTGTGCTTAAGAAATCAACAGCATAGGATGTAATGGGGGCAAAATGTCATTTTGTACCACTTCATGACACCATAGAGTCTTTATCAGCTGTGGTACTGCACAACACTACTCAGAACTTTTTAGCTGGGGTGTTTCATGGCTGAAACTTTACAGGGACAGTAAGCGGTACTGCGCCCGTTGTGCTACTTTCCATTCAAAGTCACTGAGAAACAAGTCTAGTGTTGATATAGGTGTGTGCAAATATTCTGCCGAAGTGTATGATTTGGGGTTTGTTTAGTGTTCATTCCAAGGCCAGTCTTTCTATTTACAGGACAAAGTAAAAGAGTAAAATGTTACTCCTGTACAGTCCCCACCATGCCATTCCAAATAAAGCCTGAAGAGCTTCACCAATAAAACTCCTCATCCACAGCTGTTTCTCAGCAACAACCATTGCACGTACATTCACAGACTTAAACTCTAGTTGCCAGCTGTCAGTGATGAACAGCTCTTAACATGCAACTTCAATTATCCCTGTCCACATTTAAAAGCCCATGCTCACACTCCCATCACCTCTCACAAATCCACAACTGCCTCGGAGTTTCATGGTCCTACAGTAAAATCCTCCACAAAACATGTTGCTGGTCTCAGATCATTAGGTCTTGCACCAAGATGTGCAGCACTCTTTAGAGTCGTATAATATTGCCTTCTTTCCAATATGAAGCAAGGCACACGGAAGCTCTTGTATACAGTTCTCTCTCGCTCACATACACAAGCACACACAAAAGAACTTGCACTGACAATGACCTAATACACTCACATAGACAGAAGGAAAAGAGGGCAAACCAAAGAAGGAGAGATTCGTAGGGGTAACCTACAGTTTCTGAAGGATGGGGGATGTTTTCAGGAGGGTTTAATGGAAGGGAATGAGATGGAGAGGTAGATGGGTTTCATGGGGAATTCCAGAGAGTGGGACACACATGGCTGATGGCACGATCATTGGTGGTGGGGCAATGGTTGGAGGAGGCACACAAGAGCTTGATGCCATATGTATAGTGAGTTCAAGCTGAAGGACATGTTGGGTAGGCCAACGAAGAGTACAGCAACAAGCAAGTGTGGAAATGGAGGGATTTAAAGGAAATGATCAGAATTTTAAATAGTGTAACATGGTTTATAGCCTATTATGTTGGGTAAAAGAAAAACCCTTAACTCTGATGGTCTTCAGACACTTGTTACCTGTGTAACGGTTTGAGGCGTATATATCAAGGTTGAGAAACCCATTTGTAGCATTGTGCGTTGACAGAACATGTAATATTTACCCAACTTTATATTGATGTACACTTAATATACTGGTTTGAAGTAACTGCAAGCCATTGGGTTGTTTTTTTCACTTTTTCAGCTCGTCATGTGAATTCAGCCTGGGCCAAATAGCAACAAAATGTTTCCATTACAAAATCCTGGGCCAGAATTTTGCACACGGAAGGTTTTACGGCCGGGGCGGCGGATGAAATTCTTATTGGGGGCACCCCACCCTTAAGGCCCAGTGGCCTCCATGCCTCCTTCACCCCCTGAACATCTCCTCTGCCATCCCCAGGCCATGAGACCCCATGAGCTTAGCTGTGTCTCAGGACGTTTTCTCAAGACAGCTCTTCCAGCCATTGAACACAGTTGCTGCAGTGAGTGAGCTACTGGTCAACTCTATGGTGGGATTTCCTTCTGAGCGTGGGGTGGAGGTCCTACCTAATGCAAATCAACACTCGTTAGAATGTAAATTGACAATGGAGAAGTCGAAGTTAGCTGGAATTTATTCCCTACCAACTCTTTAGATGGCAGGGACCATCCTAAAAATTCAGACACTGCTTTGATCAGAAAACATTCATTTGGAGAACAATTCTATGGTTGCCAAGAGTTTACTGGTAAGTCTTTCGTATGGCCAAACACCATATATCCCCAGACAGTAAGCACTGCATGGGGTTTATATTTATATATCAATTTTTGTGACCTGATGACATCCCAGAATGTTTTACATGCCAATGGGATTGCAATGTAGTTAAGTATGACCACCATGTTGTGCACAAGGAGGCCCCTCAAACAGAATTGAGAGAAATAGCCAGATAATCTTGTTGGTTAAATATCGGAACATTGGCCAGGATACCTGGAGAATGCCGCTGTTCCTCTTTGATCAGAGCTTGTGTGTCTATGAGCGAAAGTGAATGTAACCTGAATTTAATGCCACATCTGAGAGGTGGCACATTGAAAGTTGCAGCAGCACCTTCTTAGTACTGAAGTGAAATATCAGTGTGGATGGCGTGCTCAGGTTCAGAGAGTGGAACTTGAACCCACCACCTTCAAACAGAGAGTCAAACCTGATGCCGGCTTTCAGAGCACATGAGTCCCTGTCCTCATTTGATGAGGAGATTGTATTTTCTAACCTGATTCTGGGGTCCTCGATATACGCATCTACACAGAATGGCATTCAGCCTCAGACTAGCACTCTTCTCGTAGCACTGAGTGAGGCTGAGGTGGTGAAACCTTTTCTGTTACAGTGCCACACACTTTCACCCATTGGCACAGCCTCAGTGTTACCTGTCCCTGGACTGCAGCTGGCACTGACAACACCACCATCACACCTCCTGTAAACATAGTCGCTTCATTGGCTGCACTAACCCCCTGAACCCCAACCTCCCCTCCTCATCCCCTTCCACACCCATTCTGTACTTTAAATGGTTTCAACCAAAGCTTATGTGATAAAAGTCATTTTGGGGAAGTTTCCTCACTTGATTGTGTTCGAATGTGTTCGTTTACACAGAGATGTGACAATCAATAGACGTTAAATATTCTGTCATCACAAACCGTGATGCACTCTTTCATTCTTCTGAACTAAAGCCAATCTGGCCAAAATAATCCATCAGAAATAAATGGTGATCCATCCTTTAATTAGTGTTATGTCCGAGGCGTTTTCAGAACCCCAAAATGTATCATGGAGTTCAACTAACCTCTCCCTTTAACGGATTTGTTGCTTTTCCTAGCGCATGGCTTTTTCCCGAGGTGCGATATTACAATTATGGACACATGGGGCGGGATTCTCCGACCCTCCCGCCGGGTCGGAGAATTGCCGGGGGCTGGCGTGAATCCCGCCCCCGCCGGTTGCCGAATTCTCCGGCACCGGATATTCGGCGGGGGTGGGAATCGCGTTGCGCCGGTTGCCGGGCCACCCCCCCGTCGATTCTCCGGCCCGTGATGGGCCGAAGTCCCGCTGCTGGAATGCCTGTCCCGCCGGCGAGAATCAAACCACCTCTCTTACCGGCGGGACAAGGCGGCGCGGGCGATCGGGGTTCTGGGGGGGGCGCGGGGTGATCTGGCCCCGGAGTGTGCCCCACGGTGGCCTGGCCTGCGATCGGGGCCCACCGATCCGCGGGCGGGCCTGTGCCGTGGGGGCACTCTTTTCCTTCCGCCTTCGCCATGGTCTCCACTATGGCGAAGGCGGAAGAGACCCCCTCCACTGCGCATGCGCGAGGATGCCGTGAGCGGCCGCTGAAGCTCCCACGCATGCGCCGCACGGCAAAGTCATTTCCGCGCCAGCTGGGGGGGCACCAAAGGCCTTTCCCACCAGCTGGCGGGGCGGAAATCAGTCCGCCGCAGGCCTAGCCTCTCAAGGTGAGGGCTCAGCCCTCCAAGATGCGGAGAATTCCGCACCTTTGGGGCGGCGCGATGCCAGACTGATTCGTGCCGTTATATATATATGCTTGGTTGACTTCAGCTCCAGCACCTTGCTTTCTTCCTGCAGCTCTCTGGAAATACACAGACACACCCAAGCTGCTTTTTCAAACTGGCTTTCTCCCTTCAAGCAGATCACAGCAAACCAGAACTTCTCAAGCTGCTGTATCAAACTGGCTTTCTCCTTTTAAGCAGCTCACAGCAAAACAGCCAGGCACTTTTCAAAACTGAAACTTCAAAATGGCTGAACTGAGCTGAGCTCCACCCACTCTATGACATCACTGTTTTCTTAAAGGTACACTGCTTAAACATCCAATTCTTAAAGGTGAGTTTAAGAATTGTCACATGACATGAGTCTGCTGCTGCCAATGAGAAGAGAATCTGTCAATCAACAGTTGGCCCCATTCATGGATTCGTCTCTGCACCAATTGGCAAGGTTCACTGGGTAGGTATCAGTCTCAGCAAGGACAGCATTTACCTCTTGCTTTTGGAAGGTATTGGAGTTGCAGTTTGGACTTGTAGTCTGAATTTGCATCAATTGGTAAGCATAATGGCAAATAAAAGCAGATTAAAGTTTTCAGTGGATGAGGAAACATTTTGTTATTTCATCCAAGGTAACGAACTCCTGGAGTCATTGCAAATTGTAGAATAACAGGTCATGAAAGGGCAACAATTCACACCTGGCCTTCCTTGATAAGCCCATGATTACTCACAAGTTGTGCTTATGAAATTTTATTTAGCCACAAAACTACAACTGATATACTTCTGGTCATAGTACTACAGGGTTGCAATAATTCCTGCAGCTGCGCTAACAGACTGTCCCACAATCAAAGATTATCATAGAATTTACAGTGCAGAAGGAGGCCATTCGGCCCACTGAGTCTGCACCGGCTCTTGGAAAGAGCACCCTACCCAAGGTCAACACCTCCACCCTATCCCCATAACCCAGTAACTCCACCCAACACTAAGGACAATTTTGGACACTTAAGGGCAATTTATCATGGCCAATCCACCTAACCTGCACATCTTTGGACTGTGGGAGGAAACCGGAGCACCCGGAGGAAACCCACGCACACACGGGGAGGATGTACAGACTCCGCACAGACAGTGACCCAAGCCGGAATCGAACCTGGGACGCTGGAGCTGTGGTGCAATTGTGCTATCCACAATGCTACCATGCTGCCCGACTGCTGCCCGAATCGGCAGCTGTACTCCTCCACATGCACAGCACTGCCAGTGGCCTACCATGCCTCATTTACCATTAAAAAGTCACACTATGCTTCAATCACACACTAATTTCCCACTGCCCTATTAGCTTCACTCCCTATGGAAAAAAACATTCGCAGGCATGAATAACTGCAAATGAACAAGGAAACAGTCAGCATACTGCACATCCGATTAGAATCAGGAGATGGTGGTGTAGGTATAATGTCACTGGATTAGTTTAGCTTATTTGGTTTGTGATGCAGAGCAAGCCCAGCAGTGTGGGTTCAATTCTTGTTCCGGCTGAGGTTATTCATGAAGACCCCGCCTTCTCAACTTTATCCCTCACTTAGATGTGGTGGTCCTCAGGTTAAATCACCACTGGTTAGCTCACCCCCTCAAAGGAGAAAGCAGCCTATGGTCACCTGGGGCTAAGGTGACTTTACTTTTAGTAATCCTGAGGCCCAGACTAATTCTCGAGGGACACGGATTCAAATCCCGCTATGGGAGCTGGTGGAATTTAAATTCAATGTAACAAAAATTGGAATTTAAAATTTGTCTCAGTAATGGTGACCATGAAACTATCATTGATTGTTGGATTTACTAATGTCACTTTAGGTAACCAAATCTGCCATTCTAACCCGATCTACATATGACTCCAGATCCATAGTAACAATGGGCAGGATTCTCTGGCTGCTCACACTGGCGCAATCTTACAGTCCTGCCGATGGTGTTCCCCTGCCGCGGGTTTCACAGCGCTGAAGGGTGGATTCAGCAGGAAACCCCATTGCCAAGGGCGGGACCAGAAGACCTTGCCGTTGGCCACAGACCTCCATCACTGCCGAACGCACCCCAGAGGGGGAGGAAAATCCAACCCATGGTTGACTCTTAACAGCCCTCTGAAATGGGTGAGAAGCAACTCAGTTCAAGGGAAATTGGGGATAGGCAATAAACACTGACCTTACCAGCTGTGCCCACATCGCATGAGACAATCACAAAATTGCACTGCATTTTGCATTTCATTTCAAATGTAACATGGGAGCACTTCTTATAGGTGCATTAGAAGATACTTAACTTAGCTCACAAAACTATCTACACCAAATTACTTGGAGGCCTGATTAAATAAGATCTGAAGTGTCCAGAAGGACAAATGGCCATATCTCGACTGTGGACACATTGAAAAAGTAGGATTTTAGAATGCTGTTGCAATGCAAATTCACAGCAGGGGACCGAAGTGAGGCGGAGGGATACTTTCATGCGTGGGTGCATCTGTCTCGCCCATGTGTCTCCAGAGATTTGGCTGTCCAAGCAAACCATTCCTGACCTCTGTCAGGGCCTGCAAACTAATTTAGAACAAGTTTTGCAGTGAGTATAAACTCCTGAACGGTAGTGGGAGCAACAGCTGTTCTCATTTCTGTGATAGTTCTGATGTCTGTCAGTCCTCTGTCAGTATTATTGTATGTATCGGTCTGTCTCCCATAGCTGACAGTACAGAACAAGTGAAAGGTGATTTGGGAGCACCAAAATAAAACAGGCTGAATTCCCTCACTAGCTTTGAGCAGCTGAACATAGGGTGGAAACACTCCTCCTGCCCATAATGCAGCCAGACCCCGCAACTGGTGTCAGTTGTGTTCATTGTCAGTGATGACTCTGCTCATTTCCCAGCTTCAGCACAAAGATCATCTGTTCCACATCAGAAACCTACAGGCACTTGGAGCAGAGCAATCTTGCTGAACACGTTGCATCTGAATTATTAGGTCCTATACTGAAAAGGTATAGCTATTTTACATTGCCTTGACTCCGTGTAAACTAACATACTCGGACACACTCAAATGAGGAAACTTCCTGAAAATTATTTTCTGTTTGTAATTTCCATGGGGGTCGTTGGGGAGAGATTAACAAGAAATATCTGAGGTGCATTAGGGCAGGTGGCGGAGGGGATGGTGGTGAGGCAACCATTTCATCTCCAAGTTGCTGTAAAAAGCAGCGGAGTTTGTAGGTCGCCATTCATGCACCATGGAAATGTGGTTCCCTATCCTGGAACACATCAGATGTTTTACACAACCAACTTTGTTGCTCATCCTTGTGCACTTGAGGCCAAATCATATTCAATGTTGACCAAGTAGAAGCAATAGATTTTTGGAATTGGAAGAGGGCGGACATCCTGTTGGAATGGGAAGTTTCCCAATCGAGTGGAGGAATAGAGATCTGGAAGTGTAGCTGCACATATTTCTAAAAGTGGAATTGCAAAGGTGAATAACAGTAAAAGGCAAAAATGTAAATGTCACCGAGACAGAGTAGGGTGATAGGATTAGTGTGGATAGCTCCTAATCTGGACTAAGCCAACACCAACAGAATGGGCTAACTGGCCCCCTTATGTGCTGAAATGTCTACGAGTGGGATTTTCCAGCAACGGGTCCCACCAAAGTCTATGGCATTTTGTGTGGCACGCCTGTCCCGCCCCTGGGTTCACCTTCAGTGGGACCAGAAGATCCTATTGGCAGAAAGGGCCAGAAAATCCCACCCTACCTTTCTATATAATAATAATAATCTTTATTGTCACAAGTAGGCTTACATTAACATTGCAATGCAGTTACTGTGAAAAGCCCCTAGTCGCCACATTCCGGCGCCTGTTCGGAGAGGGAGAATTCAGGATGTCTAAATTACCTAATAGCACATCTGTCGGGACTTGTGGGAGGAAACTGGAGCCCCCAGAGGAAACCCACGCAGATATGGGGAGAGCGTGCAGACTCTGCACAGACAGTGACCCAAGCCAGGAATCGAACCTGGGACCGTGGTGCTGTAAAGCGACAGTGCTAACCATTGTGTTACCATATAGCCCGTATATATATTTGACTAATGAGCCATTCCTATCAAAGTCCTCACTTCAACATTGTGCTGTGAGGCTGAAAAACTTGTTTTAAACTCCGAACACCAACTGTGTAATTTCACAAACATCTTTTGAGCAGATGAAACATAATCCATCATGTCTGAGCGCGTGCACTCATTTTATAAGTGTCTGGATTCTATAAATTCCTTTGCCTATCTATTGAAACCACATGACGAGCATTTCAAATCTGACATTCCCGAAAATCTATTTTTTAAAGAAATGTGTCCTGCTCTCTTTTCAGAAAGTTTTCTTCACAAAACTTTCTTCAGCCAGAGAAAGATGATGTTGTCTAACATTTCCCCTGCAGCTCACATTCAGTGCCAGCTTGTGAAGGTTCAGTCACTGGGAAGAGGGAACAAGTCGAGTGGCAGTACAATATTCGGAGCTACTTGATGAGTTGTGCTCACTAATGTTGGTGCCTCACATCAGCTTGGGCTGTGCAGTGTGAATGAAATCATCAGCACATTTTTAGAATAACACAGAAATCCAGAAGCTGTTGTTAATAATTCTCAGCTCATCCCAGAGGATGCATGGTTGAGGTTCTCCCCACTGCAATCTCCAAGCAATCAGAAAATTGACAAAACCTTCCATCTTTATGTTGTTAGCCTTGCTGTAAGAACAATTGAAAAGGTTGTTCCTTGTTGAATGAAGTGCAGCTGGCTAACAGCATACTAATTTCATACATACTGTCAAAAAACCTCATTGGCCCTGAACAACTAATATTATATTTGTGAAATGTCAAATTTTTCTGTTATGATTTTTAACATTCACATATTTTAAAATAATAAATGTTAGTTATAAAGTTTATTTTTATTTTATCTTCTGTCTTAATTGAATCATAATTTTTGGCACTATCTGAAAACTGAAATTAGAAGTCGGGACAGCACTTTTAATTTCCTGGTTTGCTGTCTGTGAGAATAGTTTAATGTAATTGATTACTTACTCACTTGATGAGATTTCAACTGGACTTTCTTCAACAAAGTGACAGAGTACCTTTTATGTCTACCTAAGAGGGCTTACAGGAGCACAGCTGAATGTCTCATACAGGAAATCACACCTCCAACAGTGCCGCACGCCCTCAGTGCAGACTTGATTTTTATGCTCAACTTCTGGAGTTGGACTTCAGCCCACAACTTCCTGGACTCAGGGGCAAGAGTGCTACAAACTGAGCCATGATTACTAGTCCCAGGTGGAAATGTATCTAATTTCTAGTTGCTGTGCTGAAAATTGTTATTTTAGTTCTAAATCTATCACTGTCCAGCTGTGAATGCAGATTTTCCAATTAAAAATAGCAAAGACTTGAAGATAACCAGCGCCCTTTGGTAGCTGCATGAAACATTGGTTGAAAGATACACGCTTTGTTCCAGTTAGACAAATCACATAATCATGTAATTTGGTGGAAACACTTTCTCACATGCGGGACTTTTTGCGATGTTGGTAAACACCAATAACCTCCTCATGAGAGCAGATATTTCCTTAGTCAAAGTCTGAAATTATCTCAGTTCAGTCTCATTAGCAGAGACAGCACAATGTTAACTAGCATTGGTCTTTGCATCTATCAGTTGGTATAAATGCTCTTGTTCACATATGTATTGTGCTCTCCACTTTATGGGTAAACTTCCATCATGTGTTCTCAAATTTCTGAAAATCACATAATGCAAGCAGAGAAAAACCCAAATGAAACTGTGAATAAACACAAAGGACTCAAGAAGATACAATTGCTGGTGCAAAGTATCACCTTCAGATAATTTAGTTACATTACTTAGAGCCATTAGCTGGGCTGTCTAACCCTGCCACAAGACGGCTAATCGTATCCTTTCTCTGCATTACTCTTTCCCAGGTTATTTCTCACCTGTGTCCTGTGACATTTAGGGAATGCTTGAGACAGAATTTGAAACTGTGCTCAAACAACAACTGAACCTTCTTATCAATAAATAGCTTCATCAGGAGTCTGTTCTCAGTGTTTCTACCCCCAATATTTCCAATAAATTAGAACAAGTTCCAATCCTTATATATCATCTTTCACCTCAATTAGCTCCTCAGTTCTGATTGATGTCTTCAATTCTACCTGGGTGTAAGGTGAACACTTGAATGACAGGACGTTGGCATGCACTTCAGAGCTCCGTGAATATCAAACGCTACCTGACTGCTCAGATCAGCAATAGGTGTAAACTGAAGCCAAAACAGAAGAAATATATTTTCCATGGTCGAAACATGAAATATAATTTTGGTTGTTTACCTTTTTAAAAGTTTCCCCACCCCTTCCCCTCTTGTCCTGAAGAGGATTACTGGCATACAGTTCCAGCATTGGATGCAGCCTTCCATACGTCACTCTTCATAATAATAATAACCTTTTATTGTCACAAGTATGAAGTTACAGTGAAAAGCCCCGAGCCGCCACATTCTGGCGCCTCTTCGGGTAAGCTGGTACGGGAATTGGACCCACGCTGCTGGCCTGTTCTGCATCACAAACTAGCTGTCTAGCCCACTAAGCCAAACCAGCCCTTAGGTCAATAAAGGGTAGGCTTTCCCCCTCAGTGCCCAAGGTATAAGAGCTCAGTGGAGCAGAAGCCTCATTTCAAAATCTGGCACAAGGTGCTTGGTGCTTTCATGGCCAGTGAAATGAATGAACAGGAAGTTGAAAGGGTTTGTCCCCCTCCAAGTTCTTGAATTCTGCTCCTGACACTAAGAATGATTGGCCTCTGGAATGTACTTCTGGAAAGAACAGCTAGGACTGAAACTCCGGGATTGTTACACTGAACACTGCAGACGCTCTGGATGGTTGAATTGAAATTGTTTGAATTGCCTTCTTTATCCATAATTATCTTTTCATGAAATCTTGAAGTACATGAAGTACATTCCTTTGTGAATGGCGGTAGCCTATTGATTGTGGAAAGCATCTCAGATGGCACAAAACCATAATCAGCTAATATCCACAGATGCACATTTTACCTTACAGGTTTCCCGATTGCAAAGAAAAAGTGAAAGGTGGCTTGATTCTGCTCCTTCAAAGGGCGGCGCAGTGGTTAGCACTGCTGGCTCATGGCGTTGAAGACCCGGGTTCGATCCTGGCCCCAGGTCACTGACCGTGTGGGTTTTTGCACGTTCTCCCCGTGTCTGCGTGGGTATCACCCCCACAACTCAAAGATGTGCAGGGTAGGTGGACTGGCCCCACTAAATTGCCCCTGAATTGTAAAAATTAAAAAAAACTATTTTGCTCCTTCATATTCCTGTTTGCTGAGACAGCGAAGTGAGCTCAATGTGGAAAGATGGAATCGAATATTACCAGGTCATTGATGAGCAGATACCTGAAGGAAGCATAGCTGCTTGATCAACATATTTACACCAATGATTCAATAATATCCTACAGGCAAGAGAAGCTGCTACTATGACCCAGTCTCCGCTGCACATGTCTCCAGAACCAGACTATGTGGTTCTTCGCCCAGGGACATTTCTGCACAGTTCTGATCTCCATAATATAAAAAGGATATTGAGGCATTCGGTACAAAAAGGATTCTCAAGAATGGTGTCACAACTGATTTTCTTATTAGGAAAGGCTAACAAGCTGTGGATATGTTCTCTAGAAGGTTTGGGGGATGATCTGATAGAAAAAGTAAAGACCTGTGCTTATTTTGTACCTTTCATGACTCCCAGACATCACAAAGTGCTTTGCAGCCAATGAAATACTTTTGAAGTGTAATCAATGTGTAACATAGGAAATGTGGCAGCCAAATTGTGCACAGTAAGCTTCCACCAACAACAATGTGACAAAGGTCTTTAAAATTATGAAGATAATTATGAAAATAGGGAAGACCCGAACTAGGGGCTATAAATATAAAATAATCGTCAATCAATCAAATCAATCCAATTAGTGCACGGATCACAGGTGCAGCAAGTAATTACAAAGCTAATTTAATGTTATCATTTATTGTGAGGGGAGTTGAACACCAGAGTAGGGAGGTTATGCTTCAGTTATACAGGGCATTGAGACCACGTCCAGAGTGCTATGAATAGTACTGATATTCTTATTTAAGAAAGGATGTAAATGCGTTGGAAGCAACTCAGAGAAGGTTTACTAGATTAGTACCTGTAATGGGCAGTTTGTCTCATGAGGAAAGGTTGGACAGGATAGGCTTGCCTCCGCGGGAGTTTTGAAGTATAGGGGCTGGTTTAGCACAGTGGGCTAAACAACTGGCTTGTATTACAGAACAAGGCCAGCAGCGCAGGTTCAATTCCTGTACCGGCCTCCCCGAACAGGCGCCGGAATGTGGCGACTAGGGGCTTTTCACAGTAACTTGCCTACTTATGACAATAAGCTATTATTATTAGAAGGGTAAGAGGTGACTTGATTAAAACATATATGGTCCTGGCAGGTGGCTGTGGAAAGGATGTTTACTATTTAGGATGCCCATTTAAAACAGAAAGGAAAATGCATTTCTCTCAGAGACTTGTGGATCTTTGGAATTCCTCAAAAGGTAGTTGAGGCAGAGGCTTTGAGTATCTTTAGGGCAAAAGTAGATGGATTCTTGATAAGGAAGGGGGTGAAAGGCTATTGGGGGGTGGTGGTAGGCAGGAATGTGGAGTTGAGGTTAAAATTAGATCAGCCATGATCTCATTGAATGGCGGAGCAGGCTCGAGGGGTTGGTGGCCTGCTCCTGCTCCTAATCCGTCTGTTCGTTTCTGTAATTCATGAGAAACCTCTTTACCCAAAGAGTGGTTGGAATGAGGAACTCTACCACAAGGTGTAGTGGAAGTGATTAGCATAGCTACATGTAAGGGGAAGCAAGAAAAACACAGGAAGGAGAAAGGGGTGAAGGATATGTTGATAGAGTGAGATGAAATGGGTAGAAGATAGTGAGTGCGAAGAATAAATGCTTGCATAGATCAGTTGGGCTGAATGGCTTGTTTCTGTGCTGTAGATTCTCTGTAATTTTCTGTCAAGGTAGGCAATAAATATTGATTGCCTTGTTCAAGTTCTAAAAATAAATATTAAAACAAGGTTCATAGCTACTGGCAGCCAAATGAGAGATCATTCTTCACAGACCGGGGGCTGAACTTTGAACGTACCTCATCTCTGTACCACATCTAACTAAGCCACCAGGGGTGCTATCGTTGCAGCAGTTTTCTCCACTAGTAAACAAAATACATTATATAAACCACTTTAGCAAAAAGTCAAAACGGCATAAGAGTTTGCCACTTATTTTCAGACAGTCAAACAAGTTCAGGAAACGTACAGGGAAACAGGCCGACCACGAGAACAAACTTAGCAGATCGCACTGCAGTTAGGCGAAAGGCTGCTACGTGACCTGACAGTCGCAGCTAGTTACTACGACAACCATTGCTACTTCAGTCAAACACACTGTGTGGAATTCTGCTGAAAAAAAGGCTGTCAAAATGGCAGTTTGAGGGAAGCTGAATCACTAGTGGGCACGAGTCAGAGTGTGAATAACAAAACCCAAGGGGGAAGGGGGAAATAAAACTGAGCTCTGGGCAAGTTAGATCTATCGACGCAAACGATTATGGGGTAATCATTCACAAACTTGCTGTATTTCATGTTGTCCCCCCGCCCCCCGCCCTCTCTTCAGGAGGATTTGTCACATTTTATAAGATCAACTCCAAGTAAAGAAGAACATGATTTCAGTTAGCTTCCTCACCCACCCCCTCCACAAGCTCTGCATCAGTAGAGCCACGGTGAAATGTGATCACCTTGTGCCAATCCACAGTCCTTATACACAGGAATAAAAGAGTGGGGGCAGGATATTAATCTGCACAGGGGAGAAAACATTTGTGATAAAGTTTTAAATTAGTGGTGAGCAGCTGTAATGATTATTCATGAGCTGCACACATGGGCACAGCTCCAGCACAGCTCCTTTGCACCCTTTCATGAACCAAGAAGAAGAAATGCTTCCATTGCTTTGAAATCTGCAGTTTAAATGGGCAACCTCTAAATCACAAAAGCAAAATATTGCAGAGGCTGGAAATCTGAAACTAAAACAGAGAATGCTGTAAGCACTCAATAGGTCTGGCAGCATCTGTGGAGAGAAAAACAGGGTGAACGCTCTTTTGCCAGTTCTGCCGAAAGGCCATCGACATGAAACTTTAACTGTTTTTAAAAAATATATATATTTATTCAAATTTTTCAACAGATTTTCAACAGACCCCCCCCCCAACAAAAAGAAAGAAACAAGAACACAACAATCAAAAATTATACATTGGATTTCCCCCATATACAATAACCCCCCATATGACATTTAAAAGCACCAATAGGGAAGCCCCCCCCACCCACCCAAACGCTCCCCCCAAAAGACCCCCCCCCCCCCCCGGCTGCTGCTGCTGCTGACCTCCTCCTAACGCTCCGCGAGATAGTCTAGGAACGGTTGCCACCGCCTGAGGAACCCTTGCACAGACCCTCGCAAGGCAAACTTTATCTTCTCCAGCTTGATGAACGCTGCTATGTCATTGATCCAGGCTTCCACACAAGGGGGCTTCGCATCTTTCCATAATAGCAAAATCCTCCACCGGGCTCCCAGGGACGCAGAGGCCAGAATACCGGCCTCTTTCGCCTCCTGCACTCCCGGCTCGTCCGTTACCCCAAATAATGCCAACCCCCAGCTCGGCTTGACCCGGGCTTTCACCACCTTGGACATAGTCCTCGCAAAACCCCTCCAAAACCCATCCAGTGACGGGCACGACCAGAACATATGGACGTGATTTGCCGGGCTTCCTGAGCACCTCCCACATCTATCCTCCACCCCAAAGAACCTACTCAACCTCGCCCCTGTCATATGCGCTCTGTGAGTAACTTTGAACTGTATTAGGCTGAGCCTGGCGCAAGAGGAGGAAGAATTAACCCGACTCAGGGCATCAGCCCACAGACCCTCATCTATCTCCTCCCCAAGCTCCTCCTCCCACTTGCCCTTTAACTCCTCCACCGAGGCCTCCTCCTCTTCCTTCAGCTCCTGGTAAATCGCTGAAACTTTGCCTTCTCCAACCCATACACCCGAAATCACCCTGTCCTGAATCCCCTGTGCTGGGAGCAGCGGGAATTCCCTCACCTGCTGCCTCACAAACGCCCTCACTTGCATGTACCTGAAAGTGTTTCCCGGGGGTAACCCAAACTTCTCCTCCAGCGCCCCTAGGCTCGCAAACGTCCCATCGATGAACAGGTCCCCCATTCTTCTAATCCCTGCCCGATGCCAGCTCCGAAACCTCCCATCCATCCTTCCCGGGACGAACCGATGATTCTCCCGAATCGGGGACCAAACCGAGGCTCCCACCTCGCCCCTGTGTCGCCTCCACTGCCCCCAGATCTTCAACGTCGCCGCCACCACCGGACTCGTGGTGTACCTTGTCGGCGAGAGCGGCAGCGGTGCCGTCGCCAGCGCCCTCAGGCTCGTGCCCACACAGGACGCCATCTTTAACCTCTTCCACGCCACCCCCTCTCCCTCCATTACCCACTTACGGATCATCGCCACATTGGCTGCCCAATAATAGCCGCACAAATTCGGCAGCGCCAGCCCACCCCTGTCCCTGCTACGCTCCAGAAACACTCTCTTCACCCTCGGGGTCTTATTCGCCCCCACAAAACCCATGATGCTCCTACTTACCCGTTTGAAAAAGGCCTTGGGGATCATAATGGGAAGGCACTGGAACACAAAGAGAAACCTCGGGAGGACCGTCATTTTGACCGACTGCACCCTACCCGCTAGTGAGAGTGGCAGCATATCCCATCTTTTAAAATCCTCCTGCATCTGCTCCACCAACTGCGTCAAATTGAACTTGTGCAGGGCCCCCCAACTCCTAGCTACTTGGATCCCTAGGTACCGAAAGCTCCTTTCCGCCCTCTTCAGCGGTAGCTCATCTATCCCCCTTCCCTGGTCCTTTGAATGCACCACAAAGGGCTCACTCTTCCCTAAGTCGAGTTTATACCCCGAAAAGTCCCCAAACTCCCTTAGGATCCGCATGACCTCCGCCATCCCCTCCACTGGATCTGCCACATACAGCAACAGGTCGTCAGCATACAACGACACCCGGTGTTCCTCTCCCCCCGGACCAGTCCCCTCCATTTCCTGGACTCCCTTAGTGCCATGGCCAGAGGCTCAATTGCCAGTGCAAACAACAAGGGGGACAGGGGGCACCCCTGCCTCGTCCCCCGGTACAGCCTAAAGTACTCCGACCTCCGCCGATTCGTAGCCACACTCGCCACCGGGGCTCTATATAGCAGCCTGACCCAGCTGATGAACCCCTCCCCGAACCCAAACCTCCGCAACACTTCCCAAAGATACTCCCACTCCACCCGGTCAAAGGCCTTCTCCGCGTCCATAGCTGCCACTACCTCCGCTTCCCCCTCCACCGGGGGCATCATAATCACATTGAGGAGCCTCCGCACATTTGTATTTAATTGCCTACCCTTCACAAATCCCATCTGGTCCTCATGGATCTCCCCCGGGACACAGTCCTCAATTCTCGTAGCCAGCACCTTTGCCAGCAACTTAGCATCAACATTGAGGAGCGAGATCGGTCTATACGACCCACATTGCAGTGGATCCTTGTCCCGCTTCAGGATCAAAGAAATCAGCGCCCTAGACATTGTCGGGGGCAAGGTTCCCCCCCCTCCCTCGCCTTATTGAAAGTCCTCACTAGCAACGGGCTCAGCAGGTCTTTGTATTTCTTGTAGAATTAACCGGGAACCCATCTGGCCCCGGGGCCTTCCCCGCCTGCATGCTCCCCAATCCTTTAACCAGCTCCTCCAGCCCAATCGGCGCCCCAAAACCAGCCACCTCCTCCTCCTCCACCCTCGGGAACCTCAGCTGATCTAAGAATCGTTGCATCCCCTCCTCCCCCGCTTGGGTCTCAGACCTGTACAGATCCCCAGAGAAGTCCCTAAATACCTTGTTTATTCTCACCGCACTCCGCACCGTATTCCCCCCTCTATCACCGCACTCCGCACCTCTATTCCCCCCACCAATCTCCCTCGCTGCCTCCGTCTTACGAAGCTGATGTGCCAGCATCCGACTCGCCTTCTCCCCATACTCATACGTCGCCCCCTGCGCTTTCCTCCACTGTGCCTCTGCTTTCTCTGTGGTCAACAGGTCGAACTCCATCTGGAGGTTCCGTCGCTCCCTGAGAAACCCCTCCTCGGGGGCCTCTGCATACCTCCTGTGCACCCTTAAAATCTCCCCCACCAACCTCTCTCCCGCCCCTCACTTCTCCCTGTGGGCCCGAATGGAGATTAGCTCTCTCCTGACCACCGCCTTCAGCGCCTCCCAGTCTACCCCCATCTGCACCTCCCCATTGTCGTAGGCCTCAAAGTATCTTTCAATGCACCCCCGCACCCGCCCGGACACCTCCTCATCTGCCAATAGTCCCACATCAAGGCGCAACAGCGGATGCTGGTCCCTCTCCTCCCCAACTCCAGCTCCACCCAATGCGGGGCGTGGTCCGAGTTGGCTATGGCCGAATATTCCGTTCCCTCCACTTCCGGGATTAGCGCCCTACTCAAAATGAAGAAATCTATCTGGGAGTAGGCTCTATGGACGTGGGAAAAGAAGGAAAATTCCCTGGCCAGCGGCCTGACAAACCTCCATGGATCCACTCCCCCCATCTGGTCCATAAACCCCCTGAGCACGTTGGCCGCAGCCGGCCTCTTACCCGTCCTGGACCTAGAGCGGTCCAGTGCTGGGTCCAGCACCGTGTTGGAAATCCCCCCCATTATCAAGCTTCCTACCTCCAGATCCAGAATCCGACCCAGCATGCGTTTCATAAATCCGGCCTCATCCCAATTCGGGGCATATACGTTCACCAGCACCACCCGCACCCCCTGCAACCTACCGCTCACCATCACATATTGACCTCCATTATCCACTGCAACATTCATTGCCTCAAACAACACCCGCTTCCCCACCAGTATTGCAACCCCTCTGTTCTTCGCATCCTGCCCTGAATGGAAGACCTGCCCTACCCATCCCTTTCTCAGCCTAACCTGATGTGCCACCTTCAAATGTGTCTCCTGGAGCATAACCACGTCTGCCTTCAATCCCTTTAAGTGCACGAACACCCGGGCCCTCTTGACCGGCCCGTTCAGGCCCCTCACATTCCAAGTCATCAGCCGGATTGGGGGCTACTCGCCCCCCCCCCCCCCCCTGCCGACTAGCCATCTCCTTTTCTAGGCCAGCCACGTGCCCGCGCCTCCTGCACCCTCCGGTTCCCCAGGCGGCGGACCCCGCCCCGACTACCTCTCCTACTTCCAGCTCCCCTTTGGCCAATGCAGCAGCAACCCTGTTTCCCCCCCTCCCCCCGCGAGATCCACATCTAGCCATTTTGCTCCCCCCATGACACTCCCGTAAGTCAGCTGACTCCTGCTGACCCCGGCCTCGCCCGCCATTCCATCGACCCCCCAGTGTGAGAATCGCCCCTCCCCTTGGCAGTCAGTGTGCGCTCCTCTCCAGCACCGCCCTTCCCCCCCGGCCCCACCCCCATCCTTCCCTAACGTGGGAAAAAGCCCGCGCTTTCCTGAGCCGGCTCCACCCCCTCTGGCGCAGCTCTATTTTGCGGCCTTACCCCAACTCCCCATCCCCGGGCCTCCACTCCCCCTCTTCCTCCGTGGGGGCCTGCCCCTCCAACACCGACGCCCACACTCTCCCAGAGCCCTCACACCAAATCCATTCACCCATCCCCACCCAGCACTCAAACATTCCCCAAACATAATAAACAAAGTGAACACAGTAAACATCCCCCCACGACAAACCCTCAATTTGAGTCCAACTTTTCAGTCTGTATAAAGTTCCATGCCTCATTGGGCGTTTCAAAATAGTGGTGCCGATCTTGGAACGTGACCCACAATCGCGCTGGCTGCAGCATACCGAACTTCACCCCCTTTCGGTGGAGCTCCGCCTTAGCCCGATTGAAACCAGCTCTCTTCTTAGCCACCTTCGCACTCCAGGCCCGGTAAATTCGGATCTCTGAGTTCTCCCACCTGCTGCTCCGCTCTTTTTTGGCCCATCTCAGGACATACTCTCTGTCCATAAAGCGGTGGAACCTCACCACTACAGCTCTTGGCGGCTCGTTGGCTTTGGGTCTCCTTGCCAGGACCCGATGTGCCCCATCCAGCTCCAGGGGCCTTGGGCAAGCTCCCGCACCCATCAGCGAATTGAGCATCGTGCTCATATATGCCCCGGTATCAGGCCCCTCCACTCCTTCAGGGAGACCCAGAATCCGAAGATTCTACCTCCTCGACCTATTCTCCAGGTCCTCGAAGTTTTCCGCCCACCTCTTGTGCAGCGCCTCGTGCGTCTCCACCTTCACTGCCAGGCCCAAGGTCTCATCCTTGTTCCCCGAGGCTTTTTGCCGCTTCTCCCGGATCGCCGCCCCTTGGGCCTTCTGGGTCTCCACAAGCTTCTCATTCGCCGCCTTCATTGGCGCCAGCATTTCTGTCTTCAGCTCCTCAAAGCAGCGTTTAAGAAACTCCTGCTGCTCCTGCGACCACTGCGCCCATGCTGCTTGGTCTCCACCAGTCGCCATCTTGTTTTTCCTCCCTCGCACTTTTCGCTGCCCCAAGATCACTTTTTTCACCGCTCCACTCCTGGTCCAATCCATTTAATGTCAGGGGGACCTTGCTGTCACCTTCCCACACTGGAAGCCATCAAACAATTGCCGTTGGGGCCCCTCTGGAGAGCCCAAAAGTCTGTTCCCGGCGGGAGCTGCCGAACGTGCATGCGACCTACCTAGGCATAGCCGCAACCGGAGTCGAAACTTTAACTGTTACCCCCGCCACAGATGCTGTCTGACCTACTGAATATATCCAGCATTCTCTGTTTTTGTTTCAACCTCATAACAGGTATCCTTGGGGGGTAAGAAGAGTGCATGAATATGGGAATTGTACCAGAAACAGAGAACCCAGGCGAGACAGTCAATCCTCAACATGCTGATCCAACTTTTATGGGAACACATGACTGTGTTTTCAAAATCTTTTTAACCATGTTTCTTACTTTTCTCTTCTTCTGCGGTCGGCATCATATCGGAGTGCCTCTGAGGAGGTGGTCCTTCCAGATCCTGGAAGGGCACGTCCTCTGCATATTGATACAGTCTGTGTTGGAGAAAAGAGAGGCAAACACAGCCAGCAACAATAATTTGCTTTTACACACCATTGTGAACATCGCACTTCAAATGAGCATTATTAAATAAAACCTGACACTGAGTAAGGTGAGGAGATATTTGAACAGGTGATCAAACATTCGGTCAAAGAGGTATGCTTTAAGGATCATCGGAAAGTATGGGAGAAAGATAGAGAGGTTTAAGCTTGGGATTCCTTCAGGCTTAGGACCTCGGCAGTCGAAGGCACGGCTGTCAATGTTGAGGAGATGGAAATCAAGGACACATGAGGACTGAAGTGGAGGAGTGCAGAGATGTCAGGGGCTTATCAGCATGAAGAATGTTACAGAGGTAGAGAGTGGCAAGGCCCTGCAAGAATTTGGCCACAAGAATACGAATTTTGAATTCAAAACATTGCTGAACCAGGAACCATGGTAGGTCAGTGAGCACAGGAGTGATGAATGGGATTTTCTACAAGTTAGGAAATGTGGCAGCAGAGTTTTGGGTGTGCTGCAGTTTATAGAGGGTGGAAGTTGGGAAGGCTGCCAGGAGGGCTTTGGAATAGTCAAATTTGAAGGTAACAAATCCATAACACTAGGATAGTGCTGTATCCTTCACACGACTGTTTATTACATCCAGTTCACAAATGTTAAAGAAATTGCTTTTGTCTTAAATTGGTGTAAGTTTCCAACAGCCTTGGAAAAGCATTGTGAAAGGAATAGTAACTGTACACCTCAACAAGATTATATATGACTGTAATGGATAGTAAACTGTTAAAGCAATGTCCTGGGGTGAATTCAGATTCACTCATATTCATCAAGGTTTAAATGAAGAGTGTTCAGGCACCTGGTCAGTCATATGCAAATTCTGAGTGACTGAACAGGAAGTTGAAGGTTACACTTAACCAGACAGTGTCTGCTGCCTGAGCTGAGTTACAACTGCCTCTGGATATGTTTTTGCCACTGCTACACATGAGTAACTCAGTGTGTTGGTTTTCGGGGGAGTAGAATTGGGTTGCCTTGCTGAATTGCATCTTTTGTCCTCTGATCTTGAAAATACAACGCCCAGGCTTTCTCACATGAACTCATCTACTTCTATCTGAGATAACGCTTTGCCATGTCTTAACCATGAGCAGCCTCAGTTGCTTGGGTCTTGGGGGAGTAGACTTAGTGGTTGCCTTGATGAAAATACAGCTGATCATGAAATTACATTGATCTCAACCAGGAACAGACAACAGTCTAAACACTGTGCGCTCCTCAATACAAGTTTTAAGGTTAAGTCTGGAGGCTACCCACAGAAACATCAGTGTGCAGTCATCAGTGAAAAACCTAAGGGCTGTTGGACAGGGGATGATCCAAATTAATGAGCATGCCATTTCACGCTGAATGATGGAGGAGTTATTTCATGAAATTCTTACTGATGAATTATTGACAAAATGTATTAAATTCAGATTATAAACCACATGTCCCTCAACAGCTTTATCACAGTTTAAGAGCATGGAGCATATTCAAAAGCCTTCTGATTTTTCAGCAAGTAAGACTTTTGAACAGAATGATTGCAGTGTAAATGATCACACCAGTGCTTATGTAGGGCACAATGCCTAACTTTACTGTAACCATAGTAATCTGAATCATCTGTGCTGCTTGAATATGTTTCAGCAGAAAGAAAGAATAGAAAAAAAGGAAATGTGCAGGATAGCTCAGCTTTCTTGTGTTGGAAACATATAATTACAACTGCCACTGCAGATACATATGTGCACAGATATATATATATATATACATACACAAAATCCTAATGATGTCAACGCAAATAATATTTCCATGGTAGACGTGTGTATACATTATGCATTTACATCAATGCAGTCATGAAGCTTATGTAGAATACAGGGACCAAACTTGCGGAAAAATTACTCTTCATCACACTTTGATGTTGTGCAATGAGCCTTTTGTGTAACATCCTTAATTCAGAACCTCACATTATTCATACCAGTGGCACATCTGTAACCACAAGCACATCATTCTACTGTTTTACACCTCAAAGAATTGTCTCCAGACGTACAGTACACCAACACTAGGAAGACAAAATCTGAAACTGAACTGCTGGGTGTTTATAACACTTTGACACAATATTGCGGAAAAAAAATCTTACACATAAGAATTTATTAGGGACCTGGTATTCGCATAGATATTTGCACTTCTGACACACATGGGGGCACACACAATTGAACTGAGGCAGCTTTCAGAGGTCCATCTTCAGTTTGCTCAGAATGGATGATTTTGGTGACTTCAGCTTTCCATGGTCAAAACTACCATCAAATAAAATCAAAATAGCCGAAACTGCCCAACCCCAACCATCTCAGCACACTTGCATGGAATACATGTGGCACATACACCCACCCATCACAGTCACACACCGAAAGGATGCACCCATCGACACATAATTCACACGTCAGTTCTGCAGACCACATATCCGTGCATTCGCACTTATGTCCAACACATGGCATTTTCTAACTATTGGTTCTTGGGATGAACTGCTCTGATTGCGAGGACACAGCGCAGATACAGGTTGTGGGAAGGGAGAATGAGAGGGGCCAGAACCGGCTCTTGCTTTCCACTTGTCAATTGGCTGCACTTCACGTGCAGTGGTGCTTTTTAAGGTGCAGATGCATGACAACGGCACAAGTCTGCCAATGATTAACCTCCCAAGCCGTGCCAGGTATACATTTACAATGCTTTTGCTTTGGGAACCTATTTAGTGAAATATCTTCTCATTTTTCCTGCACCGTGCGCCTGCACCAATAGATTCAAAACAATCTAATGTAGCTCCACGGGCTGGCTTAACTCGCTCCGCTGAGCACAAATTGGTGCAAGTGCATCTTGAAATCGTAGATGCAGCAAAAGGAGGAGGCCATTCGGCCCACCGCGGCCGTGCTGGCTCTTTGCAGAAACTCTCCAATTATTCCCATTGCTCTGTATAGGTCATCCCTGCAAGCGTTTGCCCCAATTCTCATGTGGAAAGTTGCAGTTGAATCTGCTCCCCCTTTCAGGCAATGTATTACAGATCGCAACAACGTCTAAAGTAATTGTTCCTCCTCCCAATTCTCCCTCTGGCTCCTTCCGTCAATACCACTCCAGCTTGCAGTTCCTCCTCTAAACAATGCGCGCTGCCTTCACGGCTGCAAACAAGGTTCAGGGATTCACAACTGCTGACTTGAGGGGACAGATAACACCGTCTTGCCAAAAGTCTCTCGGTTAATCGCTGTTGTCTCGGTGAAAGTTACTGAAAATAAAACTCCCGGGGGAAAGGCGAAACAACGCTGGCGGCAGCCCTCTGCATAAGTTTTGCAAAGGGTCTCTCCCCCCACCCTACCAAAAAAAATTGGGGAAGTCAGTCAGAGGAAGGAGTGTTTTATCTTTCGCTAAACCGCACCCACCAGTGAAGTCCAACCCACTTTTAAACTTCTGCTGGCTATTTCCACTCTGTGACACGCCTCCCCTATCCAGCTAAATTGCATAGAAACTCGGTAAAAAAAACTCGTGTGACGCTTTCTTCCTCCCCTTTGCCTCTTTAAATCTGGAGCTCAAATAATCTGGCCTCACTTCTCAGAGAGAGAGATAAAAAAACACACAGGGCTGATCTTACAGTTACCAGTTTCCATTTATAGTTAACGTTGACATCCGGGTTGGGTTGGTTAGCGACTGCTGTCTTCATGTAAATTTCACCCGGAAAAAGCGAGAGAGAGAACACATATTGCAACCCCGCTGCAGAAAAGGGTTTTTATTTTTTTGGCGGGGGACAGAGAGAGTTTCAGCTCCACATTCTGATCAGCCACGTTCCAAAGTGTTTGCTGCATGCAACAGATTGCCGTTTCTCATCTGGGTAAGTTGATGGATAAAGCATCCGGTTTTTTTTTGTTTTGTTTTGTGTTAAGCTGCCTGGGCAGGAGAAGCGTGTGTGGACGCTTGTACTTGTCAAGCTGCTGCCGGGCCGCTCTCAGCAGAGGAGCTCCAAGCTGCCAGCCCAACTTCGTGGCAAAGGAGCTGGCGCGCCTTTTGCCTCGTCCTGCCTGGGTTTGCAATTTTTCTACTGGGGGGTTTTGCACCCATTTGATTTTTTTTGATGGCCTGTATGTGACAGCTTGGCAGGCGTGTGCAGCTCCAAATTTGGGGCACGGACCAGCCAAACTGGGCTCTTGTAGGTCAACGGAGAGAATCTCTCTCTCTCGATCTCTGCAATTGGCAAGTTCGTGTCCAGAGACTTAGGGTGTGGCCAGGTGTGCCCGAGGTGGCAACAGAGGGTTACAATGTGGCGGACCAGGGCAGGAAAAAATTCAGAAAGGCTGATGGGGTGCTGGACTCTTGTAGCCAGAGAGCTGAGAATGCAGCAAGTCGGGCAGAGGTCAAGTCATTCTTTCACCGTGCATTCACCACCACACCTAGAGCCACTTCTGGGCACCACGCCTTCGCAAGGATGTGCTGCTGGCTTCGGAGAGAGCGCAGGGCGGGTTCAGCAGAGTGATTGATTGATACACGGTTCTGCTCCAGACTGGGTTTCTATCTCCTGGAACTTAGAAGGTTCAAGATGAATTCTGTCAACCTCTTGGACATATTGAGGAGGACCAGATGGGTTAGACGGAGATACAGACTGTTTCTGCTGGTTGAGAAGTTGAGGATGAGGAGGCATGGTCAGGAAAAATCCCCAGCCAGACCTGACAAGAAGTGAAGTGAGAGAACACGGGTGGTGATAGAAGTTTGGAGCTGTCCTCCACAAACACCAATTGATAACGAGTCAATTATTAATTTGAAATCTGAGATTGATAGATTTTCAGTAACCACAGGGACCAAGGGACAGGAGACAAATTGGTACATGGAGTTCGATCGCAGATTAACCATGATCTCATTGAAGTTTTGAGCAGGTTTGTGCGAGAGCTTGATGGCCTCCTTCCTGTTCCCATGTTCCGAGTTTCTGACCGTGCTTCAAGTGTAACATGGGGAACCGTTAGGAATGCATATATCCAATCACAGCAATGGGTCTGCGATTGACACCACATAACTTTCACACAAGCCATGAGGCAAATATGTCACACCCAAATGATGCACAGCCTCCTGTTAAATCAACACAAAATTCACAGTAATGATATCAGTCAGCAGGCACGTCTGATATTACTGAGATAGGTGCAACATTTATTTGTGTGAAAGAATCACGTTTTGTCTGATGTAGCTATTTATCTATTAAGGGCTGTCAGTAGTGGAGGCAGGAGGAGTTGGTCACCTACCTGCTTTGCAACTGAAGATTGAAAGATAAAAATAATGCAAATTTAAGCCATGGTCATTACAGTTCAACAACAGCAATAACTTTAAGAAGTCTTACAACACCAGGTTAAACAGCAATAACTTTGTGTTTGTACTGGGACTTTCACACAGCAAAATACCCCAAGATGCATTATCAAAGGAAAGTTGATGATGATGCTGAGCAACATAAGGAGATATGAGGACAGATGAACAAAAAAATTGGTCAAAGAGATGGGTTTTAAATGAGTGCCTTAAAGGAGGAAAGAGAGATCAGAGGTGCAGTGGTTGACTGTGGAAATTCCAGAGCTTAGGACCCAGGCAGTTGAAGGTATATCTGTCGATGGTGCAGCAATGAAAATCGAGCACGTTCAGGAGAATCGGAGTAGCACTCAGAACTCAGAGTTTGAGGGGCTGGAGGAAAGTGCAGAGGTAGGAGATATTCGAAAACAAGGATGAAAATTTTAAAATCAAGTGTTGATTGACCAGAAGCCAATGTGCGTCATGAAGCATAATGGCTCAGTGAGGAAACAGGGTAGTGATAAATAATTGTTTTTCTCAAAAGGATACTGACATGTTGGTGCATTGGGCAGACAAGTGACAGATGAAGTTCAATGCAGAAAAGTGTGAGGTGGTGCATTTTGGCAGGAAGAACATGGAGAGACAGTATAATACAAAAGGAAAAACTCTTAAGCATGTGCAGGAACAAAGAGTCAATGCACATGTCCATAAATCATTGAAGATGTCAGGGCATGCTGAGAGAGCAGTTTATAAAGCACTTGGTAGCTTAGGTTTTATTAATCGAGAGTTGAGTGCAAGGAGGTCATGTTGAACTTGTATAAGATGCTAGTTCAGCTTGAGGGCAGCACGGTAGCACAATGGCTAGCACTGTGGCTTCACAGTGCCAGAGTCCCAGGTTCGATTCCCCGCTGGGTCACTGTCTGTGCGAAGTCTGCATGTTCTCCCCGTGACTGCATGGGTTTCCTCTGGGTGCTCCGGTTTCAGTTCAAAGACGTGCAGGTTAGGTGGATTGGACATGCTAAATTGCCCTTAGTGTCTAAAAAGGTTAGGAGGGGTTATTGGGTTACAGGGATAGGGTGGAAGTGAGGGCTTAAGTGTATCGGTACAGACTCAATGGGCTGAATGGCTTCCTTCTGCACTATGTTCTATGAGACTGCGCCTAGTCCTGGGCATCATATTTGAGGAAGGATATGAATGGATTGGAGAGAGTACAGAGGGGATTAACAAACATGATGACAAGGATGAATAACTGCAGATGTGAGGAGAGGTTGGGTCTGTTTTCTTGGAGAAAATAAGGCTGAGAGGTGACTTGACAGAGGTATTCAAGATCCTGAGGGGTATGAACAGGGTAAATGGTGAGAAACTGTTTCCTCTCAGGAGTATATCAAGAACACATATTAAAATAGGGGGTGGGGTGGGAAAAAAAAAAGAACACAGATTAAAATTAATGGGCAAAAGGAGAAGTGATGTGAGGAAAAATGTTTTCACCCACAGGGTGGTTGGAGTCTGAAAAAAAAACTTCCTGAAAGGGTGGTGGTGGCAAGTTCGATTGAGGTCTTCAAAATTGGATTGCTATCTGAAAAGAAAGAATGTGCAAGGTGACAGGGTTTAATGGGCAAGGAAGCCAGTGGTAAGAACCACAAGGATTTATTGTAACTAAACATAAAGGCTGTGATTTTATGGCCACGTTGCACTCAGGCAAGAGCACAATGTGCATGGTAGTTCCCAGGAAAGATCTCTCACAGGCTTCCCACAGCCTTCCCGCCTCGCGGGACCTACATAAGTCCTGTGAGGCATTGGGGTACCAAATGGCATGCACGTAAGTAGGTTTAAAACCTACTTAGGTGCCCTTACCCGGGATTTACCGGCCTCCCCAGCGAGGCTGTAGCCAGGTGCCGTTCAGTACTGGTCCACACAAACATGGACCAGGTGGAATGGAACCTGGAACATTTTGTGGGTCAGCGGAGGCCCCGGGGTATAGCTCAGGATGGTCCTCTTGCTCTCCCCCTGAAACGGGCACCAGGGAACTGCTCAGCTGACAACTTGGACTGCCAAGGTCCCTAGGCAGCACTGCCAAGCTGGCAGGAGCACTGCCTGGTTGCCAGAGTGGCAGTAGAAGGGTGGCAGGGTGGTACTGCCAAGGGTCAGAGGGGGGCCATGTCCATAAAAAGAGGATGGAGGGTTGCATGGCAGATAAGTAGGGGCCTCTGGGAGGTTGGGGAGTGATGGGTGGGGGTCCTGGAAGGGGGGGGGGTTATATGGAGCTGTGGGGGCCTGAAGAGGGGGGATCCCCCTCAGGACCCCATCGCGGGCTGTCCTCACCTGGGGGTGGGGGGGGGGGGGGGGCGCCGGTGGCATGGGGTAGTGCTCAGGTGTGCCGGGAGTGACATTGCCCATGGGTTGATGTGTGGGGGATGAACAAGCTCACTTAGACATCGGGGCACCCTTTCAAAATGGCGGTCCAATCTCTGAGTTCAGCTCCCTAGTGCTGAAAAAATTCTAAGTGTGGGCTAAACTGGTGAGAAACTCCCCAGAGCCCCAAAAAGTGACTAACTGTCATTTGATTGTCGTGGGGAATTCGCCAACAGGAAACTCCCTGAAAAACCTGCCATAATTGAACTTCTACGTTTTTCCGTTAACTTCCATCCAAAGTCTGCCCACGACAGTAACCATGTACAAATCACAGTTGCCGTTGGGAGAACCAAGTCCCTGCTCGGGCCGGCTTTTATGCTTGGTTTAACGAGTCTCAGCTGAGTGGGCCTCTGCCCACTACCGGGTAAGCTCGTACTCCTCTAGCCCCATGGGGAGATTTATTATAGTTTCCCCCTTGACCTCATGCGGTTTATGACAGAGGGATAAGGCAGGGAAGTGGGAATGGGGAGAATGTTCTTTCAGAGTGCCAGTGCAGACTCGATGGGCCGAATGACCCCCTTCTGCACTGTAAAGATTCTGTGAATTTTGTGAAGTTGGTGCAAATAAGAACGCAGGCAGCAGAGATTTAACTGGCCTCAAATTTATGGAGGCTGCTTGAATCTATTTAGATGTTTTCTGATCACAAAGTATAATTCACTTTCACAAAACAGGAATGCAATGGATATACAATGGTACAAATAATGGGGCCAAATTCATACTTGCAGTAGTTGCAACAGCATATTGCTGGATGTATACTTTTACACTCTTACCATAATTACGTTATTACACTCAAAACTTGTTTTACAGCCAACTTACAAATGTCACTGTAAAAAGGTACCAATTAAAAATGAAGTGCTGATCAAGATCAAAGATCTGGCCAGTGATGTAGTAATTGAATATGCTCGAGCACGTGGGTGTGTGTGTAATGTGTGAGGTCTGTAACTATATAGACTGAGATCATTAATAGCATCACCAAATCTATTTGTTACCTTCATATTTCTGCTTCCTGTACCGGCTGTGGTTATTCATGAAGGCACCGCCTTCTAAACCTTGCCCCTCACCTGAGATGTGGTGAATTTCGGGTTAAATCAACTCCAGTCAGCTCTCCCCTTCACAGGGGAAAGCAGCCTACGTCATCTGGGACTATGGTGACTTTATCTTACCATTTCCGCTTTGCATCGATTCAAGAAGGAAAAAATAGCAAGATTTCAAATAATTCAAGGTACCTACTTCAGAGTGATCTTGTACACAACGAAACAACACAGATATGCATATAAGGTACGCATTTTGAAATGTGTAGAAATTTCTTGGCATGAATTTTCTTTCCGAGGGTTGCAACTCTTTCAAACTTTTTTCCTCAAAGGGTAGTGGAGGCAGAGGCTTTGAATATTTTTAAGGCAGAGCTGGATAGATTCTTGAACAAGGGGATGAAAGGTTACCAGCGGTAGGTGGGAATGTGGACTGAGATTACAATCAGATCAGCCATTATCTTACTGAATGGCGGAACAGACTCGAGGGATTGAGTGGCTTGCTCCTAATTTTTATGTTAGTTTGCAAGGCACCATGAATTTACATCTCCTGCATACGTACTAAATTGCTTTACAGCAATGCTTTTGAACGTTATGCCCCAAAACGCGACAATTAACATTACTCACGGCAAGGTCCCATAGACAACAATGCGATAAATCACCTGTTAATCTGATTTTGATGTTGCTGCTTCAGAGACATAAATCTTGGCAAAGCTGGAGGAACCATCGGATCACCTGACAGACAGATTCTAAAAGGTGGAGCTGCTAGAAAAGCAATTCTTCCTCAGCTCTGTGCTGAAGTGAAAATTTTAGAGCCTTCTACTGCCCAACTGGTAGAAGTGAACCAGTTGGATCAGTTGCTTCTGTACAATCTCACAATACATTGCTGTCAGAAATGGTGAGGTCAGTGTCAAGTCAGTCTGGCAATCACAAGCTCTTTTTTCCCCAACATGCCTGTGTGTGTTCAGAGCACTAAAGGGTGTTATTGTTCTGCAGGCAGTTCTGTTTTGATGTACTCAAATCCATAACCACATGCACAAAAACATGAAACAAATTAGTGCTTAAAATGGTGACTCGACAAAGCGAGGCAGTTCTTGCAGTGACGCATGTTGGCATGTTTGGAGCTAGGAGGGTGTGTATGGAGACAAGTCAATCGCCAAAAAGAAAGTGATTGTATCAAGGGCTTCATTGTGTCCAGTTGCAGGCACATGACAGAGTTGTCTTTTCAGGTCTTTCCCTTGGAGTTGAAATTCTACCTCCTTTCAAAGATTGAAAAGCAATCAGTTTTCTCTCTGCACATTTGTCCCATTTCATTCATTTTAGAAACGTTTTTCCCTTTTGTTTCTCTTGCTAGTTTTACTAATGAGTAGTTAGGGGTAGGAATCCTGGCCGAAGTTTCAACCCTCTCCCTCAGCAAGGAGATCCAATCCCTACCCTGAGGTCAAAAATAGATTGGGGGAATAATACTTGGACCATCCTCGTCTGCATGACTCAGTGACATGCTAGGGAAATGTGTTCAGTCAGCATGGGAAGGCATTTAAAATACGAAAAACACAGTCTGAAAAATGCAGATAGCTGCGGTAGTGTTTCTGCCATCATTTTTGAAATCAAGTAAAATGCGGCTGCATTTGGATGGACCAAGAGCTTTTCGATTGTAATAAACAATGAATAATGATCTAATCAGCTGTGGTGGTTAGATTGATTAGAATAGGACATATGCAATGGTTGAATGGTTTATGACTTGTCTTGTTTCACAGTATTATTTCTACTGTGTTGTCCAGAGTGAAGGTGGAAACCCCACAGTGCAGGAGGCCACGTGGCCCATTTAGACTGCACTAACCCTATGAAAGAGCACCCTACCAAGGCTCACGCCCGCACCGTATCCCTGTAATGCCGCCTAACCTATACATCCTTGGACACTAAAGGGCAATTTTATCATGGTCAATCCACCTAACCTGCACCTTTAGACTGTGGGAGGAAACTGGAGCACCCGATGGAAACGCACGCAGGCACGGGAGAACGTGCAAACTCCACACAGTCACCCGAGGTCGGAATTGAAACCGGGTCCCTGGCGCTGTGAGGTAGCAATGCTAACCACTGTGCCACCGTGCCACCCCGTGTTACTTCCTATTCCATTTCCCCTTTTCCACGTTCCTCCTGGGTTGGACAATTACCGTAGAGCAGCCACGTGCCCTCCCCCTACAAACGCTACAAGGGTGGCATGACAGCACAGTGGTTAGCAATGTAGCTTCACAGCTCCAGGGTCCCAGGTTTGATTCCTTGCTTGTGTCACTGTCAGTGCGGAGTCTGCACTTTCTTACCCTATCTGCACGGGTTTCCTCCGGTGCTCCAGTGTCCTCCCACAGTCCAAAGATGTGCAGGTTAGGTGGTAATTGCCTTTAGTATCCAAAAAGGTTAGGTGGGGTTACTGGGTTATGGGGATAGGGTGGAGGCGTGAGCTTAAGCAGGGTGCTTTTTCCAAAGCATTACTCGATGAGCTGAATGACCTCTTTCTGCACTGTAAATTCCATGATTCTATGTCAGTCACTTCGCAAACCTGCTTGGCTTTGTCCCAAAAGTGTTTTGCTTGCAAAGCTCTTCCTGCTGTACCTGCACATCAAGAGAAACAACTTGCAAAGGTGTAGTTGCCTTCAGAACTCAGGGCACCCCAGAGTACTTTACAGACAACAAATACTTTGTGCAATCTGGAGAATTACATTACAATCTTGTTTCCCTTTCCCCTCCCATCTCCACTCCAGTCTCCAGTTATTTGCAATACTTAACATGCTAAGTGGTTTAGCCAAGTGCTTGTATATAAAATTAAAAAGACGTTCATAAAAACATGCCTGAATTAACTGATAGGCCAGCTACAAATCTTAAAGGCACGGTGCGAATGATGTGACTTGTTCAATGTAAAAAAAAATTGGATTCCATTTCACTGGATTCTCATTCTATCGTCCATCATATATCACAGTAGCTTCATTGCAGTGGTAATGTAAGCCTACTTGTGACAATAATAAAGATTATTATTATTGTGTGGTGAACATGGGAGTCCTGAGGCAATACAATGCATGAAATAGGTTTGAGGGGCTGAATAGCCTACTCATGTTCCTATGTTCAGTACACCACAATGACCTGAATGTCTCTTGTACTAGTTTTCTCTTCCAAACTCTTGCCAGGGCATAATTCCATGAACTCGGTCACTCTCTAGCCTGATGGTTATCATTCACCAATCAGCCTCAGCAGCCTGTATTGGCTGGCTATTCAATATTGGAAGCATTAAGGCCAAATCTAAAGTAAACCTGAGGTTAGCACTAATAATAGTGAACCCGTGTTAGAATCTCACCAGTCTCGGAAGATGAATTCACCTTAAAGTGGAAATGTTTTTAAAAATGAATCCAGTTTGGAAATTAAGAGAAGTGGCATGAGTAAAAGTGTGGTTAAAGCTGTTGGATTGTAGTTAATTAATTAGTGATGGAAACCTGATATCTTTCCACCATTATGTGTCTCCGGTTCTTTGCCAAGGCACTTGACATTCAATTGTGTGTGCAATGGAGCAAACAACACAGTTACATGACATCACTCCCACCTTCTCTGCTTGACTACAGATGGGAAACACCTCCTGAGAACCAATGTTAGGCAGCAGAGCCCCTTCACCTCCATAAGAACACTGTATACAGGACACCTCACCTTCTTTGTACTGGCCCCTGAATAGAAAAAAGTGCATTCCAAATAAAGAACTATTTCCCAACTGAATTCCGCCAGTTTTGAATTGATTGTGAAGCACTTTATTTTGTTTTATTTGTTCATGGGATGACGGTGTCCTGGCTGGGTCCATCCCTAATTGCCTTTGAACTGAGTGGCTTGCTGGGCCAATCACATTGCCGTGGGTCAGGAGTCACATGTGGGCCAGACCAGGTAAGGATGGCAGATTTCCTTCATGACATGAGTGAACCAGACGGGTTTTCACAGCAATGGCTGATATGACCATCATTAAACTTTTAATTCCAGATTTTTAAAATTTAATTCAAATTTCACCATCTGTCATGGTGGGATTTGAACCAAGGCTCCCAGATCATTATTCTGGGTCTCCGGATTACGAACCTAGTGACAATACACTATGCCACTGCCCCCTTGTGATGTCCTAAAATTGTGAAGAGTGTCTGCCTTTTGTGCTGTTTGGGTACAGATTCCTTAGCCCCAATGCCCATCCCCCTCCCCAAAATCGAAGGAAGAAAGCTGTAGTGTGAGTGTAGGCTGTGAGGATTGGGACCAAGGCTGTTGAAAGCATTAGTACGGTTTGCTGTAAATTCAGACCAAAAGTGCGCCCAAGTGACAAAGTGGTAGAATGCTACAAAATGTGTCTTCTATCTGAAATGTGTCAATAAAACCAACCAAAGTGTTGCACTCCCTGTGTGTCCTCCATAATACATTTGTGTGAGTGAAAGAAACACTGTCAGGTTTTGGTGTTTCTCTTCTCTCCGTGGTTGAGTTATCTTAGTCTGGTTACAGATAAGAGAAAGAAAAATATTGGGTCTGTTTTGGTGTGATTGTGTCAACGTGGGTTTATTTGACAGCTTTGTTTTAATCTGGTAAAGGGATGGGAGCAATGGACTGTTTCCCTGTCTTTGAGGAGTCGAGAATGTGGGACACTCGAGGGTTTCGGGGCTGCGACCTTAATGATTGCAGCAGAGATCATTTCAAAGTTTTTAAGGAAAAGTGGTTGAAGGGGAATGTTCTAAAGAGTAACATCAGGAGCACCTGATACTGATGTAACTGCTGACGTGACTGTGCAATGTCACATGATTAAGTAACAGATCTGAAGCAGAAGTACTTATGAATACTAGTCTTGGGCTAACAAATGGCAAACATTAAAGAAACCCCACCTAGACCATGAATGAAAGAAGAAACAGATATGGAATGGGCTCATGTGATTGGACTTCAACTCCCAACGTGGGCTGGATGGGCTAAAAAGCCTATTTCTGCTTAAATAGGGACAGGAAGAGGTAATTTAAACCATTGAATCTGTTCTGTTATTAATGGCTGATATGTGATTAACTCCTTATGCGTCTTTTAGCTTATCATCATTAATACCTTTGCTAAACAGGAATCTATCGTTCTCAGTTTTAAAATTAATAATTGATCCAGCATTAATTGGCATTTTCAGGGAGAGTTACAAACTTTTACTAACTTTTGTGTAAAAAATGTTTATTAATTTCACTCGTGAAAGATATGACCCGAGTGTTTATGCTCTCTCCCTTAGTTCTGGACTCTAGGACTAATGTAAATAGTTTCTCTATCTCATATCTGTCACATAAATATCTTGGAAAGCTATGATTAAATCACCCCATAACCTTCGAAATTCCATGGAATAGTTTGTTTAATCTCTCCTCGTAGCTTAACCCTTAGAGAATAACTATTATTCGAGTAAATCAATGTTGCACTCTCTCTGAGGCCAGTACTATATATCCTTCCTAAGGTTTGGTGCCTAGAACTGCTCACAATACTCCAGCTATGGTCTAACCGGAGGCTTTATATAGCTGAACCATGCTTTGTAACTTGTCTGTAATTTCTCCTGTCATCAGGTGCCTTGGGCCTCAAAGACAACCACCTTGATGAGGCACTAGCTCAGTCTTTTCCCACAAGCATTTACAAATTATCAGATGGAATGACAGTTGAGCTGCTTGTTCAATTATTTGCATGTGATGTAACTGACATGACCCTTCAACCTCAAAACAGAAAAGGGTTTCTCAAACAACCTATTTGTGGAGAGACAAGACTTCAATCCATTATCTCCATTTGCTTGTTTCCCGGATGAGGAGATGCTGGCATTGTGGTATTGTCACTGGACTACTGACCTGGAAATCCATGCTCTGGGGATCCGGGATGAATCCCACTATGGAAGATGGTGGCATTTGAATTCAATAAAAATCTGGAATTAAAAGTTTAATGATGACGATGAAACCATTGTCGTAAAAAGCCAACTGGTTCGTCAATGATGTTTAGGGAAGGAAATCTGCTGTCCTTACCTGGTCTGGCCTACATGTGACTCTAGACACACAGCAATATGGTTGACTCTGCCCTCTGAAGTGGCCGTGCAAGCACTGAGCTCAAGGGAAATTAGGGATAGGCAATAAGTGCTGGCCCAGTCAGTGAAGTCCACATCCCTTTAAAAAGGCTGTGATGTTTTAAGTTTGACTGTGGCCCAGTTTCACTTTCTGCCTGTTGATGTCTCTCTCTCACACAGACACATACACCAACTCTATGATGAGTCCTCTCATGTCTGCAATGAGGGGCGATGTACTGTGGTTATTGTTTAGGCCTTGCTGCAGATAGCAAGAATACTGTGGTCAATGAAAGCTGCAGTGGCACTTTGGGAAAATGACTGTGCACATTCAACCCGACTGCAACAGAGTCAGTTTTCCTTTTCACGCAATGTGTGGAAAGGCGTGGAACCCACTCTGAAACAGTTTGATCTGAAAGCTGGTCTTCTCACTGCCAGCCTTGCGGCTTTTGCAACCTGGCCTGAACAGCCTTTTAATTGGGTTGCTCTGGTTTCGCTGCGGCTTATCACAAAATCCTGTTGCTGCTGCTGCTGCTTTCACTGATGATGAAACTGGCTGTTTCATCTCGCCTGTGTAAGTTGGGGCAGATTTGCCAAGTTCGTCACAGATCTCGTAACGGCGGTGCTTTTTTTCAACAGACTTCCTGTGCAATCACATAAATGTACAGCTAGCTGGTTAATCAGCTTGGTAGATTTCTGATTTCCTTTTGGGTGTGGGTTGGGATCGCAAAGAGTTTACCACTTTGATCACCTGTCCTAATAGGTGGTTTAATATCCAGTTTAGTTTGATCATTTTCCTGTGACATTTGACTATGTTAAAAAGGAGCTAAATAAATGCAAGTTATTGTAGTAGATAGGAGTTTAATTATGCACAATTATAATCAAAGACAGTACTTTGGTACAGTCACTAACTTGGCAGGAACTTCTTCACATCCATATCCCTATTTCTCTCCCTTGTTGTGATCTCGCAGTTTAGTGAAGAAGACCACCTGATAATTCTGGTCCAAAGCCTTGTCCCGACCATTCTGCGGGGTGAGCACGATGTATGGTCACAGCACAGCGGCGACTTTGCCTCCAAACTGGGGCACCAATTTCTAGCCCATTAATGTCTTGTCACAACTGGATCTAAACAACCTGCTTGTCTTGTATTTCTGATTTAGTGAACTTGCAAAAAAAGGAAATGGTCATTCCCTTAATTGTTCTGAACGTTACAGCGGAGGAGACTTAAGCAGCAGTGTAACAAACATGTTGCTAACTCTGTGATGACACTTGGAGAGTCCAGACTGACAGTTCCAAATGCAAATTGTCAGCCCTCCAGAGCACTGGTGCTGCTTGCTTTCAAGTGCATGTTAAAACTCAGCTCAGGGTATCTTGCGTATTTAACTCAAATTTGATTTGGTTGAATATTATCCACCGTTGTCATATTCTACCTTAAAATACAACCTCATAGTTAGGAGGTTTGGAAGACTTGTTTCCTAATTTGGGCTGTATTAGTTTGTGTGTGAGTGTGTGGTGTGAACAGGAATTTGTAAGCACCAAAACTGATGTTTATGGGTCAAGGTGATTCCTGAAGTGAATTTCTGCACTCAACAGCCCCCCCCCCCCTCCCAGTATTGCTTTATGTTTAGTCTCATACACATACTGCACAGTGTATACATTGGACGTGACTTTGCACTGAAATGGCTCAGACCAACTATAGAAGCCCCTACCTTTACAGTGGAGAGCATGCCTATGGTTTTGGGGCGTGGGGGGGGGGGGGGGGGGGGGAGAGCCTTCTCCACCACCCTGCTGTAGAATTGTCACCTATGAAATGAGAAGAGCAATCGGCTGGGGGCTTGATTCCAGGACAGTAGGACTGACCTGCATGACACAGATGACAATGTACAACAATGACAGCAGCAACAAAAGAAAGACCAGTTCAGCGAGCTTCAGAGCAGATCAATGGCATTGCAAATTCTATTGCAGGATGTAAAGGAGCAGATTATATGACAAGAAGAAGGTGGCTGCAGTCCATTCTGGATTTGCTACAGTTTTGAGTGCATGGTACCTGCCCCCAGTTACGCATAAACTAGGGCCAGCCAGAACAAAAATGGCCTTGCTACCATCAAGGAGAGTAAGCTTTCCCAAGCTGAGGATTGTACTATCCTGATCTCATTGAGCTTTGTTCCCCTTTCAGCCAGCAATACTAAAATAAGACTCAATCTCAAAATCCTCACGGACAGTATATTGCAGTACAGAGACTGTTTGCAGTGATTGTTCTGTGTTACATAGGCCTGGATGTGACAGACGATCAGCACAGCCAGAGACCCAAGGCAAACGAGCATCTCGCTACACCCTGCTTCACTCCTCACACCACCATTTCCCAACACTAACACAGTTACACACATCCCACATCATCACAAATGAAGGGCAGCAAGTGACGATAGATTAGAAGCAGACAGCACTGCCGTCTCAGCATTCTGACTTTGTTAGGCCGGCTTCAAGGTGGAGGTTGTTCTCCATGTGTAATCGTTTACAGGAGATCCTGCAAAATAGGCTGTAAGACGTTATGGAGACAGTGCACCAGATAGACCTGTGCAGTGATAGAAAAATAGCTGAATACCGTGGAACCCTCCCACAGATAGGGGCTGGTTTAGCACAGGGCTAAATTTCTGGCTTTGAAAGCAGGCCAGCAGCACGGTTCAATTCCCGTACCAGTCTCACCGAACAGGCGCTGGAATGTGGCGACTAGGGGCTTTGCACAGTAACTTCATTTGAAGCCTACTTGTGACAATAAGCAATTTTCAATTTTCAGATTGCATAGGACATCTGAAGCATGGTCCTCAGATACACGGGACTCTCAGAACAGTTGGAATACGTAATAACATCCAAATTGCTGCTACATAGACTTTTGGCATCCGTCTGCAAAAAAGTCTCTTGTCCGGTTTCAGAGTACTGGGTGATCAGATTGAGGGAGCAGTGAGGCAGGGATCCACAGGTCACCCGAAGGTTGCCTCCTCACAATGGGAGAGTGCCTGGAATACATACTGCTTTAGTAACAGGACACCAGCAAATGTCAGCCAAATGACTTCCTAATAGGTGGAGTTGGGTGTGGGGAAGAGGATCTTCAAACTTATTTTCCTTGGCAGAAAGGCTGATAACCAGGTGATATAGATTTAAAGTAACTAGAATAGGAATTAGAGGGAAGTTAAGAAGAAAAGTATCACCCAGAGTTGCAGGTGGGAGATCTGAATCTCACTCCCTGAAAAGCAAAAAGTGGCAGAAGTCCTCACCTTTTATAATGTACTTGAATATGCACTTGAAATGCTGTTACAGGATTATGAAACCATCTTACCCAAAGATGTCCCTCAGGTCTGACCCCAGTTGATCCTGTATCTCAGGCTTGTCTCCAGGTGAATCCTGTCTCTCTCTGGCTTGGCTCCACATGAATCCGGTACCTCAGGCCTGACTCCAGGTGAATCCTTATTCTAGTGCCTTTCTCCATGTTAATCCTGTTCCTCAGGCCTGACTCCAGATGAATCCTGTTCCTTAGGGCGACACGGTGGCGCAGTGGTTAGCACTGCTGCCTCAAGGCGCTGAGGACCCGGGTTCGATCCCGGCCCTGGGTCACTGTCTGTGTGGCGTTTGCACATTATCCCCATGTGTGGGTCTCACCCCCACAATCCAAAGATGTGCAGGATAGGTGGATTGGCCACGCTAAATTGTCCCTTAATTGGAAAAAAAAATGAATTGGGTACTCAAAATTTATTTTTAAAAAGGACTAACTGCACATGAATCCTGTCCCTCAGGCCTCACTGCAAGTGAATCCTGTTCCTCAGCCTGACTCGACGTGAATCTTCTTCTTCAGGACTGATTCCATGTGAATCCTGTTCCTTAGGCCTGACCCAGGGTGAGTGATTTTTCTCAGGCCAGATTCCTGGTGAATCCTGTATCTTAAGTCTGACTCCACGGGAATCCTGTTCTCCAGGCCTGACCCACAGTGAACCCTTTTTCTCAGTCCTGATTCCAGGTGAATCCTTATTCTCAGGGCTGGCTCCACATGAATCCTGTTCCTCAGGTCTGTGCCTATGGCCTCATTCCAGGTGCATCCTATCCCTCAGGCTTGACTCCACTTGAATCCTGACCGTGAGGCCTGACTCTACGTGAATCCTTATCCTCAGATCGCACTCGATGCGAATCCTGTCACTCAGGCATGAATGCAGGTGCTCCCTGCTCTTTATCGGTGAGTTTCATGTTGGTGTGGAACCATTGAAGTAGGAGTTTAAAATCAGTTGTGAGGGTGTGTACTGAAATTATGAAGTCAGTGAGGAGAGAAGACTCCCTATAATTCTGTCTTGTGTCAGGTCTGGTCCTGACATCATTACTTTAAAAAAAGAATGTACCCAATTCATTTTTTCCAATTAAGGGGCAATTTACAATTTAGTGTGGCCAATCCACATACCCTGCACAGCTTTGGGTTGTGGGGGTGACACCCATGCAAACACGGGGAGAATGTTCAAACTCCACACAGAAAGTGACCCAGAGCCGGTCAAACCTGGGACCTCGGCGCCATGAGGCAGCAGTGCTAACCACTACGCCACTGTGCTGCCCTCTGACATCATTACTTGCATCTGCACCACTGCTGCCTAAGTGTTGCAAATAAGTTGGAGACTGTTTGAAGGCAAAGTGTGCTTCAAGTTGATTCGCACCCCCGATTTCGGGCAGGTTGAAATGACAATTATGAAACACTGAAACCTTGGTACAGCTTCAGAATCTTTTGACCATACAACCGCATTTTAACTCCTCCCACCATTACATCGGAATCTAAATGAGTCGATGAAATTGTGTCTAGATTACACTCAGTCTCAAAATGATGCAAATCTAAGGAAGCCTGTGCTCAAAAGAACTGAACTGGGTTAATGGATTTGTGGATATGTACACTGTGTGGTGGTATGAAGCTGTAGGCTGGAGACCCAAGGATTGATTCCAATTGTCCCCTCACCTCCTCATCGCCCCCCCACCACACACAGGGCTTGCCTATCTCTAGCTATCTCAACTATGAACACTGTACTTCTCAAGACATTTTAATCAGCTTCCACAACAATAGGTTCTTCATCTTTATGTTCCCTCCTCCTGCCCAGGGCCAGATGCAATGTTGTGACAGTCGTTTCTATTTTAAGCAGCAGGATTTTTGCAACTAGGTTTCATTGTTAACTATGCGATGGTAAAGTCCGGGGGTGGGTGACTAGACACAAATCTGCTTAATCAGGAGAGTGCCCTGGATATGTCGCCCTTCTTGCTGGTGTACGTACACATTCAGAGTCATTGTCCTCTTGCTTAGATCACTTAACCCTTTATTTCCAACTTCATGCATTTGGAGGGGGTGATGCCCTCTATCTCCATCAGATGAAGCTGATGATGCCGCTACTTAGTTTAGTTCGTCAGCCATGGTGAGGTACCAGGGTATGCCCACTGGTGGGCAATGCCAGCTGTTTGAAGGCATAAATAAGAGCTGAGGACCCTGCACCAGTGAGACATTCCCATTTAAAGGTGGAATGAGAGAGACTCGCAGTTGGTGTGTTGCCTCCCAGGTGCCAGGGTGCGTGATGTCTCGGATCGTGTTTTCGGGATCTTTAAGGGGGAGGGGGCGCAGCCCCAAGTCGTGGTCCACATAGGTACCAACGACATAGGTTGGGATAGGGATGTAAGGCAGGAATTCAGGGAGCTAGGGTGGAAACTTAGATCTAGGACAAACATAGTTATTATCTCTGGGTTGTTACCTGTGCCACGTGATAACGAGACGAGGAATAGGGAGAGAGGAGTTGAACACGTGGCTACAGGGATGGTGCAGGAGGGAGGGTTTCAAATTTCTGGATAATTGGGGCTCATTCTGGGGTCGGTGGGACCTCTACAAACAGGATGGTCTACACCTGGACCAGAGGGGTACCAATATCCTGGTGGGGGGGAAATTTGCTAATGCTCTTCGGGAGGGTTTAAACTAGGTAAGCAGGGGCTTGGGAGCCTGAATTGTAGCTCCAGTGTACAGGAGGTTGAGAGTAGTGAGGTCAGGAGTAGGGTTTCAAAGTTGCAGGAGTGTACCAGCAGGCAGAAAGGTGGTTTAAAGTGTGTCCTCTTCAATGCCAGGAGCATCCGGAATAAGGTGGGTGAATTTGCGGCATGGGTTGATACCTGGGACTTCGATGTTGTGGCCATTTCGGAGACATGGATAGAGCAGGGACAGGAATGGATATTTCAGTAAGCGCAGGGAAGGTGGTAAAAGAGGGGGAGGGATGGCATTGTTAGTCAAGGACAGTATTACGGTGGCAAAAGGACATTTGATGAGGACTCGTCTACTGAGGTAGTATGGGCTGAGGTTAGAAACAGGAAAGGAGAGGTCACCCTGTTAGGGGTTTTCTATAGGCCTCCGAAACGTTCCAGAGATGTAGAGGAAAGGATTGCAAAGATGATTCTGGATAGGAGCGAAAGCAACAGGGTAGTTGTTATGGGGGACTTTAACTTTCCAAATATTGACTGGAAACGCTGTAGTTCGAGTACTTTAGATGGGTCCGTTTTTGTCCAATGTGTGCAGGAGGGTTTCCTGACACAGTATGTAGATAGGCCAACGAGAGCCGAGGCCATATTGGATTTGGTACTGGGTAATGAACCAGGTCAGGTGTTAGATTTGGAGGTAGTTGAGCACTTTGGTGATAGTGACCACAATTCGATTACGTTTACTTTAGTGATGGAAAGGGATAGGTATATACCGCAGGGCAAGAGTTATATCTGGAGGCAAGGCAATTATGATGCGATGAGGCAAGACTTGGGATGCATCGGATGGAGAGGAAAACTGCAGGGGATGGGCACAATGGAAATGTGGCGCTTGTTCAAGGAACAGCTACTGCGTGTCCTTGATAAGTATGTACCTGTCAGGCAGGGAGGAAGTGGTCGAGCAAGGGAACCGTGGTATACTAAAGCAGTCAAAACACTTGTCAAGAGGAAGAAGGAGGCTTATGTAAAGATGAGACATGAAGGTTCAGTTAGGGCGCTCGAGAGTTACAAGTTAGCTAGGAAGGACCTAAAGAGAGAGCTAAGAAGAGCCAGGAGGGGACATGAGAAGTCTTTGGCAGGTAGGATCAAGGATAACCCTAAAGCTTTCTATAGATATGTCAGGAATAAACAAATGACTAGGGAAAGAGTAGGGCCAGTCATGGACACTAGTGGGAAGTTGTGCTTGGAGTCCGAGGAGATAGGAAAAATGAATATTTTTTGTCAGTATTCACACAGGAAAAAGACAATGTTGTCGAGGAGAATACTGAGATTCAGGCTACTAGACTAGAAGGGCTTGAGCTTCATAAGGAGGAGGTGTTAGCAATTCTGGAAAGTGTGAAAATAGATAAGTCTCCTGGGCCGGATGGGATTTATCCTAGGATTCCCTGGGAAGCTAGGGAGGAGATTGCTGAGCCTTTGGCTTTGATCTTTAAGTCATCTTTGTCTGCAGGAATAGTGCCAGAAGACTGGAGGATAGCAAATGTTGTCCCCTTGTTCAAGAAGGGTAGTAGAGACAACCCCGGTAACTATAGACCAGTGAGCCTTACTTCTGTTGTGGGCAAAATCTTGGAAAGGTTTATAAGAGATAGGATGTATAATCATCTGGAAAGGAATAATTTGATTAGTGATAGTCAACGCGGCTTTGTGAAGGGTAGGTCGTGCCTCACAAACCTTATTGAGTTCTTTGAGAAGGTGACCAAAAAGGTGGATGAGGGTAAAGCAGTTGATGTGGTGTATATGGATTTCAGTAAAGCATTTGATAAGGTTCCCCACGGTAGGTTACTGCAGAAAATACGGAGGCATGGGATTCAGGGTGATTTAGCAGTTTGGATCAGAAATTGGCTAGCTGGAAGAAGACAAACGGTGGTGGTTGATGGGAAATGTTCAAACTGGAGTCCAGTTACTAGTGGTGTACCACAGGGATCTGTTTTGGGGCCACTGCTGTTTGTCATTTTTATAAATGACCTGGAGGAGGGCATAGAAGGATGGATGAGTAAATTTGCAGATGACACTAAAGTCGGTGGAGTTGTGGACAGTGCGGAAGGATGTTACAAGTTACAGAGGGACATAGATAAGCTGCAGTGCTGGGCTGAGAGGTGGCAAATGGAGTTTAATGCAGAAAAGAGTGAGGTGATTCATTTTGGAAGGAATAACAGGAAGACCGAGTACTGGGCTAATGGTCTCGGTGTCCATGTACATAGATCCCTGAAAGTTGCCACCCAGGTTGAGAGGGTTGTTAAGAAGGCGTACGGTGTGTTACCTTTTATTGGTAGAGGGATTGAGTTTCAGAGCCATGAGGTCATGTTGCAGCTGTACAAAACTCTGGTGCGGCCACATTTGGAGTATTGCGTGCAATTCTGGTCGCCGCATTATAGGAAGGATGTGGAAGCATTGGAAAGGATGCAGAGGAGATTTACCAGAATGTTGCCTGGTATGGAGGGACGATCTTATGAGGAAAGGCTGAGGGACTTGAGGCTGTTTTCGTTAGAGAGAAGAAGGTTAAGAGGTGACTTAATTGAGGCATACAAGATGATCAGAGGATTGGATAGGGTGGACAGTGAGAGCCTTCTTCCTCGGATGGTGATGTCTAGCACGAGGGGACATAGCTTTAAATTGAGGGGAGATAGATATAAGACAGATGTCAGAGGTAGGTTCTTTACTCAGAGAGTAGTAAGGGCGTGGAATGCCCTGCCTGCAACAGTAGTGGACTCGCCAACACTAAGGGCATTCAAATGGTCATTGGATAGACATCTGGACGATAAGGGAATAGCGTAGATGGGCTTTAGAGTGGTTTCACAGGTCGGCGCAACATCGAGGGCCGAAGGGCCTGTACTGCGCTGTAATGTTCTATGTTCTATGAATGTGAGGCTGACAATGAGTCCGAGGTACCAGATCCTGTCACAGAAATCCCCCATATGCCTTAGGTTAAATCCTTGGCCAGGATTCCTGCTTCTGATGGAATCCATCAGCTGAGTTGGGGAGCAGGGGAGCGCGGGGGTGGGGGGAAAGGGGGTTGATGGGGGCTTGGAGTGACAGGAAAGGCTTTTGTCCATGGTCAGCAAACTGCTGTCAGTCGCTGGGCCAAGGTACTGGTGCTGTTGGTGCCTGAGATACCCCCAGCTAGAGTTTGCACAGAGACAGGGGACAATACTGGTCAAAAAAGGCTTCGCTTGAAGAAAAACATTTGGAATTTAATAAAGCCAAATGGAAAAGCAATAGGCACAGAAAGTTTGCAAGTATGTTCTGTAAGTGAATTGAATTGTCAAACTGTGGCGTCACATGTTTGGCAGCAATCAGCTGGAAGTTTTCAAATTCTAATGAGAGCGGCTGATTAACTTTTGGCATTTGTAAACAGAGGCTAGCATTGTGGTGCCTTTTATCACCCCACATTTCAGAGTCTCCGCTTTTAAAAAGAGCAGATATCTGTATAAACCCACTGGGAGCTTTGAACAGACAAGGCTCCACAATCCTAATACGTCTGGCCTTTAAGACAGCACGAGCTTAACTGAGGGTGGAAAAGGAACTTTAAAAAGGCTGTCAAGATAGGGAGAGTGATCTCATTGGTCATTATTTTGGACATTTGTCTGGACAGTGGCAGCTTTGCTGCTCTCCTCTGGGGACTTGTGCTGGACGGGTTGAAACCCGCCAGCATTGAGGTCTCTGCTAATTCTGGTCGCAGAATCAAAACTTTTTATTTCAGACTGGACCCAGCAGATAGTCCGCACCAGCTAAGATAGCCTCGCGAACCTTCACCAAGCCACAGTTATCCAGATCATGGGCTGTTGTAGGCAGACGGTTCTTAACTCTCATGTTGTCCGAGTGAATTTCACGATTGGTTTGACGTTTTGAGATGTTTCTCCCTCATCCCCATTCTGTTTTCCACTGTGGAAAGCTGCTTTTGGAGGTGAGAAATTCCATTGCTTTACCGAGGGCATGCTACCTGGATGTGAAAAGCCCCAAAGGAGTAGAATATGTTTGCTGAGAACATTTTAATATAAAAGCACAAATCTGCACCTTTAAGAATTCCTGACTCAGAGTTGTATGCACCCGGAACGTGGACTCCAAATTCCATATCCCCACCTCACAAATTTCCCATTATTCATTCACAACGAGTGGAAAACCATTGGGGAGCACACCCAAATCCCAGTCCAGAATTCTGCAATAGGAGTATTAAAGGATGAAGATTTAGCCAAAAGAGAAGGAGGAAAAGCCAAAATGTGTCCATTATTTACCCCTCAGATCAACATCACTAAAAATAAAAAGATGTTCTGGTTAGTGGGAGCTTGCTGAGCACACATGGACTGCCCCGTCTCACATATTACAACAGTATCTACTTTATCTCTTTAAAGTGCTTTACGTCTGACTCAATGACATCCCAAGGTTATGAACAGTGCGAGCTAAATGCAGGCCTTTTGGTCAAATGATGAGAAAAGGTCATTCCGCCCACCAGCCAGTCATGAAGTTGCTAACTACTTCAGCGTGGTGTCTTGAGTGTGACCCAAATGTCCCTCCCATCTCTTTCCATGCTCTGTGCCAGGCTCTGTTCCAGACGAATATCTGTCTTTGCACAAAGATGCTGTTTTTCTATTTTGAAAGGGCTTTATGAGATGATAGGGTTGATTATCTGGACCCAATGAGGGAAATGCACTCCCACAATCCGGTGATTTTTTTTCCAGCCAATAATTTTAATGGGTATTAGAAGCACAGGCTGCAGCCATCTAATACACAGTTTGTAAGGCTAAATCCCTGCTGGGAGCATGAAATAGGCCCTGCAATTCCCCTGTTAAATAAGGGCAGCACTCTTAGGGTGTCACATCTGTTGTGAATATAAACTCTGCAAGTGTTGAATACAGTCGGAGAAGCTGAGAGAGTTTCATGTCGTGGGGTGTGCAGATGGTTTCAGTTTAATCTTCCCCATTCCCATCTTTGCTCTTGAAAAGGAAAGATCGGGGGGGGGGGGGGGACGTCTTTAAAATGATGGAAGCTTTTGATAGAATAGACACAAGGAATGTGCTTCCACCAGAGGGAAAGAACTGTTTCAGGTGGTCACTGAGAAATCAAATCTTTACCCAGAGATTGTGGAATTCACCATCACACAAAAAGATGGATTTACAGGAATGCTGGGTAAGTACACGAAGGCGAATGCAATAGAGGATGATATTGAGTTAGATGAGGAAGTGTGAGAGAAAGCTCGAGTGGAGCAGAAACACTTGCAAGGACTGGTTGAGCTGAATGCCCTGATCCGGCGCTGTACATTTTATGCTAGTGGTGGGCAACCTGTGGCCTGGGGGCCACGTGCGGTCCATCTGTGTTCTGAGTGCAGCACGTGAGATGTTTTGTTGACCGTTGCCGACACGCCGGATTGCCACATTCCGCTTGTTTCCGTCTGTGTTTTTCCCCCCACCACTATGACTGAAGTAAAATGCACGTAAAGCAAGAGCAAGTGAGGTCTTTGCTAATTGAACACAACATTGACTGTGAGAGCCTGCACTCTCTCCGCATTCAAAGCGTAAATAGTTATTTTGTTTTTACCATTTGAAGTTGATAACAGTTCTATTAAGAAAAGAATGATTAAGCATTTTCTATAATTTATTATGAAATGTTCGACGTGTATTAAATGTATGTATTTGTATGTATTTATTTGTATGTAAATGTATGTATTGTTATTCGTGGGGCCATGGTTAGTGAACATGTCCGACCTCAATCTTGCGGCCCACTGATAATGGAAGTCCACTCATGCGAACCACTCACTCACCTAAGTTGCCCATCACTGTTTTATGCCATAGAAAATAGGAGCAGTGGGCCATTTGGCCCATCAAGCCTGCTCCAGCATTCAGCGTGACCATGGCTGATCCGCTGTGTCTATGCCATATTCCCGCTCACTCCCCATATCCCTTGATGCCTTTAGTGTCTCGGAATCTATCTACTTCCTTCTTAAATACGTCCAGTGATTGGCTTCCACAGCCTTCTGTGGTAGAGAGTTCCACATGTTCACCACCCTCTGAGTAATGTCTCCTCATCTTAGTCCCAAATGGTCCGCCCAGTATCCTGAGACTGACTCCTTGTTCCAGAAACCCCAGCCAATCTGTCCAGTCCTGTCAGAATTTTATACGTTTCAATGTCATTCTGTGTACAATTGGCCTAAGACAACTTGCAGCTGCTTCCCCAAAAGGATGGGCTGAATCAATCGTAGAATTTCAGTTTCTTTGTTCGAAATGTTATGAGAGACCATTATCACAATTGTGCAGCATACCAATCTATAAAGCACTGGACCAGAGCCCTTGCTTACACCAGGAGGGGCATGTTTTCTCTCGTAACAGGCAGATTAGAACATAGAACATAGAACAATACAGCGCAGTACAGGCCCTTCGGCCCACGATGTTGCACCGAAACAAAAGCCATCTTATTCCCATCATCTGGATTGGGACGTTGTTGCAGGGATGGGGTGCAAAAGTACCACTTAACTAGCTCCCCACTGGTCTGTTACGGCGTACAACTGCTTGATCATTTCAACCAGAAATTGTAGAAATATGTGTCTCGATCAGTGCTCCTATATCACTCTCCTTTTTGAAGGTTGGATGGAGACTGAGTAAGTGGGCACCGCACAGGTTCAAATCTCTAAGATTTGATCTATCGCCTCCTACCACCATCCACTAAGTTATCATTACAGACCTGAGTGTATCCCCTTTCTAGAGAACTTGCTTTGTGATTTTCAAGAAGCTATGTTGGAATGGTACCATCTACTGAAAGCTGACCTGCAGACAATCCCAAGCATCAAGGTCACAACAGCCGTCAACTTGTATGCCACCAGGCCGTTGAAGGCTCCTATATCTTTATCATCCAGTTCAGTAGGGGCTGCTGCACTGTGGGAGGTGTTGTCTTTTGGATAAGATAAATCAAAGCCCTATCAGGAGGAAGTAAAATATTCCGTAGTGCTACTATGAAGAATAGCAAGGAAGTAATCTTCAGTACCTTGAGGAATATGTATTCCTCAACATCACCAGAAAACAGGTAAATCTAGCCATATAATGTCCACAGGACAAGAGAAGCCAATAGCCTTCACTTTGAGGACCTTGAATAAAGCTGAAAGCAACTATGCGCAGATCGAGAAAAAAGCCACAGGAATCATTTTTGGAATAAAACGGTTCTACCAATTCATGTACTGGAGGAAATTCACTTTATTGACGAACCATCATCCGCTAACAACGATTTTTGGACCTCACACCGGGATTCTATCACTGGAAGCGAGCAGAATGCAGAAGGTGACATTGTTCTTGTCAGCACATACATACACCATCAAGTATCGTCAGCCAAACCTTCATGGGAACGCAGATGGAACCTCCTGAAAACTCTAACCAAATAGATGAGTGATAAGCAGTTCATGTGGAAACATATTTTACTTTGAGCAAGTAGATAACACTCCTGTAACCGCAGGACAGGTGAAAATGCGTACCAGAAGTGATCCAGTACTGTCAGAGTTTATGGACATGGTGCTTCGAGGCAAGACTTTAGGAGCAAACCATAAGTTAAAGCCATATTCTAGCTGAAGATTCAAATTATCTGTACAGGCAGGTTGTCTCCTCTGGAGAGTGAGAGTCATCATTCCACCATTACATGAAGACGGGCACATTGGCACAGTGGTGAGCATTGCTGCCTCATGGCGCCGAGGTCCCAGGTTCAATCCCGGCTCTGGGTCACTGTCCGTGTGGAGTTTGCACATTCTCCCCGAGTTTGCGTGGGTTTTGCCGCCACAACCCAAAGATGTGCAGGGTAAATTGTCCCTTAATTGGAAAAATGAATTGGGTACTCTAAATTTATTTAAAAAAAGAAAACATGGAGACCACTGTGGTATAAGGATGAAGGAGATTACCAGGATCTATTTCTGGTGGACAGAGCTATGCCAAAATCACAGAGAAGGACATTCTGTGTTCATCTTGTGCAAAAGTGAAGAACCTGCCGACATTAGCCCCATTGCACTTGTGGGAATGGCCAGAAGAGGCTGGGCAACGGGTACATGTTGATGACGCTGGACCGTTTTAAGGCACATGTTGATGCTCATTCAAAGCGGCCTGAAGTTGCCATCATAAAGTCAACGTTATCGGCCAAAACAATTGAGAGATTTGGGTAAATCTTCAGCAGATTTGGTTACCCGGAACAACTGATGAATGATAATGGACCGCAGTTTATATCTCAAGAGTTCATAAACTACGTGAAGGAGGACAGAATCCAACACATCTGGCCCACTCCTTATCACTCTGCCACAAATGGGCTGGCAGAATGTTTTGTGCAGATGATGAAATATTTGTTAAAGGCAACCAGGGAACAAGGTTCATTGTCTCAACGTTTGAGTCAATTCCTGCTCATGTACAGGAACACTGCGCACTCAAAAATCCAGGTTTCTCTGGCATTGCTAATGGTTAAACGTCAACTACGCACAGCATTCGATTTCCTCAGACCACACAAGACAAAATAAACAAGAAAGAAAAAGCAACAGGATCAGGTCAAGAAATAAATTATACCACAAGTGAAAAGTGGATTCATGTCTTAGCACAGACAGGACCGGTTTCATAAACCATACAACCCTAGATGATGTAATGTGGAGAAGGCATGTAGACCATCTTTTGGTGACAAGAACCAATCCGCCAGAGGCAGAACCGACAGAGAGTCCAAATCCAGCTGTGCCAACAGACGACCTTGACCTTCCCGAGAACCTGACACTCGCCAAATCCATTGGAGAAAACAGCACCCTAATTGTGAATCAAACACCGAATCAAACTCAGATCACGATGTCATCTTCGGTTAAGAGAACCACCGACGCTCACACCAAGCCAAAGACATCAGAGGTTGCAGCAAGTACTAAAAAGCACATGCCTGAGGTTCGCCGACAACCACATAGAGAACGACGACCTCTGGAACGCCTGATATATTGATTGTTGTTGATTGACTGTTCATGTTGCTGGTTGATAATGTTATATTATTTATTGTGTCAGGACCTTTGATTTAAAGGTGAAGGAAATGTATCTATTCATGGTGTTTTGAGTGTTTACTCATAAGCAGCTTTGTAGCTGAACAGAGGTACTTTAAAGAACAACTGCATGACGTCATTGGCCGTTTGCACAGGTAAACGGACAGTTTAATATCGCAGCCTGTAGTTTGGAGGTTGAACCTCCAAGGCCTGCAGGCTCAATCTCGAATCCACCACAATACCAAAAGACAACAACAATAACAGATAAGAGCATCATCACTGAGATAGATTTATAATTATGAAGATCATGCTCGGCTCTTATAGAGGAGGTATTTATCAAAGGACTTAACACACTCATTACCCAAATAGGCTATAACTTTTGTACTTAAATTGGGAAAAACACCATCCCCAACACTATGCTTAGTTTTGTTTATCCTTTGGTTAATGTTAATGATGGGCTTCTTCGAGATCATGTACCGCTCTTCCTTCTACACACTTCCCAATGAAAGGATTAAACAATCTGAATGGCTGCTGGAAGTCTTCATATACATCCAAAGAAAATAAATGATCTGGTCAGAATTACATTGATGTGTTTGACGTGACATTGCAGCTCATAAATGCAAACAACTCAATGTTTCATGCTGAGAGGCTGTAGCTTCAGCACAAGCCATGGATTTGAGTACATAAGATGTAGCCTGGTGCCTCATTACAGTGCTATCTTTAAGATGAGAGGCAAAATTCTCCATCCCGCCGCGCCACATTTCTGCCCCGACCCGCCGGCGGGATGCTCCGTTACACCGGCCGGTCAATGGGGTTTCCCATTGTGGGGCAGCCCCATGCCGTCGGGAAACCCCCGGGCGCCGGCAAAACGGAGACTCCCGCCGGCGGAGAATGACGCCCGAGATGTTAAACCGATATCTTGATTGCAATTCTCCAGCTGTCTGGGATTCACTCCACTGCCAACACCCCTGCCCGCGGGTTTCCCAGTGGCGTAGGGTGGCTTCAATGGGAAATCCCATTGACAAGCAGCGGGAGTATAGAATCTTGCCGCCAGCGAATAGCGCGTCACTGAGAAACACGTGGCTGGGGAATCGGAGAATCCAGCCCCTTATCTGCCCTCTAAGCAGATTGATGAAATTCTCCAGTATCGGCGCGATGTCCGCCGACCGGCGCTAATCAGTCCGGCATCGCGCCGCCCCAAAGGTGCGGAATCCTCCGCATCTTGGGGGGCCCAGCCCTAACCTTGAGGGGCTAGGCCCGCGCCGGACTGACTTCCGCCACCAGCTGGCGGAAAAGGCCTTTGGTGCCCCGCCAGCTGGCGCGGAAATGACATTTCCGGGCAGCGCATGCGCGGGAGCGTTAGCGGCCGCTCACGGAATCCCCGCGCATGCGCTGTGGAGGGAGTCTCTTCCGCCTCCGCCATAGTGGAGACCGTGGCGAAGGCGGAAGGAAAAGAGTGCCCCCACGGCACAGGCCCGCCCGCGGATCGGTGGGCCCCGATCGCAGGCCAGGCCACCGTGGGGGCACCCCCCAGGGCCAGATCGCCCCGCGCCCCCCCAGGACCCCGGAGCCCGCCCGCGCCGCCTTGTCCCGCCGGTAAGAGAGGTGGTTTAATCCACGCCGGCGGGACAGGCATTCTAGCAGCGGGACTTCGGCCCATCCGGGCCGGAGAATCGCGGGGGGGTGGGGGGGGGTCCGCCAACCGGCGGGATTCCCGCCCCCGCCGAATCTACGGTGCCGGAGAATTCGGCAACCGGAGGGGGGCGGGATTCACGCCAGCCCCCAGGGATACTCCGACCCGGCGGGGGGTTGGAGATTCTCGCCCAAAATATCCGACAGCATGATAGAAGAATAGGGTGTCTTGGCCAATAGTTATCCTTTGAACAACATCACCAATAAGACGATTATCTAGTCATTTATGTCACTGTAACGTGCAGGACCTTGCTCTATTCAAATTCACTGCTATGTTTCCCTTATTACGACAGTGACTATACTTCAAAAATGCAGAACGTGTAAGTTAGTTCATTCTTCTGTCTGTATTTTCTGATCAAAAGATGCAGACCAAAGTCAAGATTTTCTAGAAGATGAAAAATCAAATCACATACACTCATACAACCTGCGCTGGGAGAGACCAAAGACCAGGGAGGAAATTAAGGTTTTGTTTTAGTACCTAATTTATATTCTGCCTCCTCAAAGATTCAGTGCTGTTTTCTTAGTAAAATGCTTTCTGTGTTCCTGTGCATTGAACTGAAGTTCTGGATGCAGGGGCACTTTTGAAACTGCTGCTCTGACGCCTCTCCTGGTGTTGGATGAGGGAGTAATGGGAACCCTTCTTCCCTTTTAGGCCTCTGTTACAAACTGTATTTTGATCCAAAGTGAAGTATGTTTAGACAGCCCAACCTCACTAACACATCGAATCCAAAGGATCAAACTGCCCTAAAGTGTGCACAAATTGGCACTAAATTGATATTTGTTGGAAAGCATCACAAGATTGGGGTGATTTATGGCATAATTCAAATTGAGAAATCTGGGTGGTTTCCAGATAGTGGCAGTAACATACGCCACTGAGACAGGAGTACATTGCACTTTTATCCCAGGGATGCTTCATAATGCAAGCAGGTGCAAAATGTTTCAGTTTCTTTTTATGTTTCCGTCTTCTCCCCATTCCTTTCCTGAAGAAATTGATTTCTGGTGTCAAGGGTAGCAACCACGTTCCATTTTTGCCATAGCACCAGGAGAAGGCCATTCAGCCCTTCAGGCCTGTCCGGCTCTTCGGTTAGATCATGGCTGATCTGTATCTTAACTTCATCTACCCACCATGATCCTATAACCCTTCATACCCTTGTCTACTATCAATCTCAATCAATTTCAAACTGGCCGAGTCTCAAGATGATTCAAAATTTAATCACTTCTTGAATAAGTGTGGCCTAACATCATCCAGGGATGGCCTAGTTTTAAATTTAAGATGATGCCCCCTTGGTCTGAAACTAGGAGCAAAATTCTCCATCCCGCCCCGCCACATTTCTGCCCTGACCCGCCGGCGGGATGCTCCGTTACACCGGCCGGTCAATGGGGTTTCCCATTGTGGGTCAGCCTCATGCCGTCGGGAAACCCCCGGGCGCCGGCAAAACGGAGACTCCCGCCGGCGGAGAATGACGCCCTAGGTTTCTCTCTATCCTATCAATTCCTCTGGTCATTTTAAATAATTTAATAAGATCATCTTTTAATCTTCTATACTCAATGGGATATAGACCCAGTCTATTCAACCAGTCCTCATAATTTAACCCTTTTAACTCATCTATCATTCTGGTAAATCTGTGCTCCATGGTCAAAACGGCTTCCTAAGATGCAGTGCGATCAAGGTCTAACCAGAGCAGTGTAGATTGCCACATATTTCCCTCTTTTTTTGTTCTAACCCTCTTGAAATTAAAGCCAACACCCCATTAGCCTTTTGAATTATTTTTGTACCTGTGCACCAGCTTTTAGCGATTTCCACAGATCTTGGGCGGGATTCTCCCAGCCCTGGGCCGGACTGGAGAATCCCCGCGACCGGGCCACGCCACCCCTACGGCGGCATGCGATTCACTGCAGAACGGAGAATTGGCACCATTGGCGCCGGCGTGGTTGGCGCGGCGCCAGTCGCGGGCCGCTCTACGCGGCCGACCCGCTGATTCTCGGGCCGGGATGGGCCGAGCAGCCGTTGTGGAAACGCTGAGTCCCGTCGGCGCTGTCCACACCTGCTCTCAGCCGATGGGAACTCAGCGTGGAAGGGTCGGGTGGCGGCCTGTGGGGGGGGGGGGGCCTCCGATGCGGCCTCCGATGCGGCCTGGCCCGCGATCAGGGCCCATCAATCGGCAAGTCAGCCTCCCTGGCTGGGGGACTCATTTCCTACGCACCGGCCCCTGTAGTCCTGCGTCATGTTGCGTCGGGGCTGGTGCGTTGAAGGAGGCCACTGTGCATGCGCGCAGGCGCCGCTGTGCATGCGCGGATCCCGAGGCGTCCAATTCACGCCGGGATCGGCTGCTGGAGCGGCGTGAACCGCTCCAGCAGCGTGATGGCCCCCTGTAGGGGCCAGAATTAGTCCTGGGAGTGGCCCGTTCATGCCGCCATAAAACGCGACGCCGTTTATGACGACATGGACACTCTGCCGTGGGATGAGAGAATCCCGTCCCTTTGCTTTATGTCATTAAGAAAGTTGTCTGATTTTTGTTTTGTCCAAAGCTTTCCCCACATCGATCTCCGCCTGCCAGTTTTGCCCACTCAATTAATTATCAATACCCCTTTACAACTTTCCGCTCCCATCTTTATTATTTACTGTGCCACTTGCCATTACTGCTATCTGATGGAAACAATATATAAAAGTAGCGATTGACCTGTTAACATTGGAAAGTCAGTTGGTGATCATGACGTCACTGCAAAACAGAGACTGGGTACAAAATAGAAACAAATCGTAACGTGTGCAGTTTACAAAATAACAGAAGAGTGAGGCAACGACTTAGCTTCTGCTTAGATTCTAAACATCTGCCATTTTTGGTCTGTTCAATGGAATTATAGTGAACAGAAATTTGTGTCTTTTTTTTGTGTTTCTTTGCTCCACAAACAGAACATTTCACTCTATTGAGATGCATTAAAACAACAAACCACGACTGCAGTTTCAGTGCCAATGAATTCATCTTGAGTTTCAGCCATGTTAAACTCTGCTTCAAATTCATTCTGGAATATTTCGTCTGGTGGGCTTATATTATTTAGTGTGGACTATATTGGCATTGTGTTTTAAGGGATTGCATTTAAAAAAAATTTACAGTACCCAATTTTTTTTTCCTATTAAGGGGCAATTTAGCGTGGCTAATTCACCTAACCTGCACATCTTTTGGATTATGGGGGTGAAACCCATGCAGACACGGGGAGAATGTGCACCCCACACGGACAGTGTCCCGGGGTTGGGATCGAACCCGGGAAGTGATTGCATTGTAGCTAATGAATGTTGGTTGTTTTTCAACAATTTGGCAATCGACTCAGAGGAACCAGAATCTGAAAGATTTGTACATATTGTGTATTAAGGAAATCAATCTGTAAAAGTATCATTGGGTGTGTGCAGGTGAAGAGATAATTAGAGGATGAAAACCACTTATTAAAGACAGCAGAGGAACTTCTCTATATTCGAACAGTTGATGTTCTTTTTTGTATGTGAAACGATTTGCACAACAGAAGTTTCAGACAATGTGGGGAGGCCCCTGGAATTCCACAGCTGAAATTTGAAAGATTTTGCTGTCTGAGAATGTTCTTATCTAGCCAGTGACAAAATGCTCTTCTTATGTCGTCATTGCCATTGTTCATTTGGTCGCAGTCTTGCTTCTCAGTCAGAAAACTGCGTGAGTTCAAGTCCCTCTCCAGAGATTTGAGCACAAAACTCTAGACTGACAGTTCTGCGCAGTTCTGAGGGAGTGCTGCACTGGTCCGCGGTGCTGTGTTTCAGATGACATGTTAAACCGAGACCCTGTCTAAACGCAAGTGATCCCGTAGCATTAACGTGAAGGAGAGCAGAGGGTTCTCTTCGTGTACTTATTAATGTACTAAACTAACACCCAAAACAGATTATCTAGTCATTTTCAAGTTGTTGTTTGTGGGAGCTTGCTGTGCACAGATTAGCTGCCGTGTTTCTTACATTATCATGATGACTAGTCTTAGGTTCAGTGAATTGTACAGGATAGAAAGAGGCCATTTGGCCCACCGTACCAAGCTGGCTCTTTTATTAGTTGACCCCGCAGGGCGGCACGTGGTGCAGTGGTTAGCACTGGGACTAAAGTGCCGAGGACCCGGGTTCGAATCCCAGCACTGGGTCACTGTCCGTGTGCACCCAATAATTGGGTACTGTAAATTTTTAAAAATAAATGAATTAGTTGACCCCACACCTCTGCCTTTTCCTCTTCAAGTGTTTTTCAAATTTCCCTCTGAAGGCAAAAAAAAAAAAAAGAATTTTTCGAGTAAACACGGGACGGTCTGCTCCAGCAAAACCTTGGCCAACGTTTTGCACCAGGAGGGCTAATTTGTAAACTTCAGCCGCCTTTCAACTTTGTTCTCCTACCTTGTCGAAATACAGTTCTGTATTTTTGTTGTATGTGTTTTTCAAAAAAGGGTACTCTTGGAGGGAAAGAACTTATTTCTGGAGAGAGATGGGACAAGTAACCCAGGGCTGTCTAGATGCAGTGCATCTGTAGCCAGTTTTAAAATGGAAATTAAGTGGAGTGGAGGGGAAATGAATGTCAGATCAAAGACTTCCCAGAGAAAGCAATCAAACGTAAACTAAATGAAACGCTTGGTATGATACAGTATTGGCAACACATATAATTACTTACATAAGACATTTGAGACGGGATTTTCCCGGCAGCCAGCCAATGGGGTTTACCATTGTGGGCACACAAAAGCCGTCAAGGAATCCGCGGGCGTGAGTACGATGCTGGTGAAACAGAGGTCCCCGCCAAAGGAGAATCCAGCCATTGATGTTTATAATGTAAATATCAAGGGGAAACAGTTTCATAGAATTGCTACAGTGCAGAAGGAGGCCAGTCACCTCATCAATCCTATAGCGACCCTTCAATTAGGCACTCTACCCAAGTCCAACCCACCCTATCCATGTAATCCCATAACCTAACCTCCACATCCCTGGACACTAAGGGGCAATTTATCATGGGCAATCCACCTAATCTGCACATCTTTTGACTGGGAGGAAACCGGAGCACCCGGAGGAAACCCACACAAGACAGGGGGAGAAAGTACAAACTCCACACAGACAGTGACCCAAGGCTGGAATTGAACCCTGGCGCTGTGAGGCAGCAGTTCTAACCACCGTGCCGCTCCAGTCTACTGTGAAGGTTTAACATTAATATGCTTTTGATCTCGCATTTTCCCCTGAGACAGGAGGGTTCATGTCATGGAGAGAGATGGGGTTGTGTTTGTATGTTGTCAGGTCAGGTCAACCAAGAGAACAGATACTGTATGTACTTCATCATGTATTCATTCTCTTTATGTACAGAAGATGATGAGATGATGAGTGAGAGAGGATGTGCACTGGCAACATTGTGACCCAGTCACCCTCACTCATCAAGACCTCAGGATTGTGTTGGAGCCCATAACACACACTGCCCATTCTCACTAAACCTTATAAGTTCCAGCGTTCCAGTTTTCTGGCGTGTTGGTTGACTTTCCAACTGCCACTATGATTAACCACTGGCACAATGATACACTGATTTTAAAATTACGTAGCCTTCTTTCCGAGTGTCCGCGTGACAGTCAGGAAAGACAGGGAAAGTTGCAGCACTCGGCAAGTTTTTAAACATTTTTTCACTGACTTAACTGTTTTGTGAGCTCTGGAATGATCCTAGCCAGCTGAGCAATAAAACAGATTGAACAGAGCATTGTGGATGAGAGTGACACATTTTCAATAAAAACAGCTGATCTGTGGCCAGTAACCCTGATAAATATGAGTTTGCACAACTGGACTGAAGCTTGTAGGGATGAGAATAGGCCACAGCCCACGTGGAATTCTGCTGTGAAGGAGCATCGTTGAGGTGTGAGAACACAGGTATTCTGCAATGTCACCTGACTGTCTCTTGGGATCAGCAAATTTTACTCACAAATGTAAGGGTTTTGAATTCTGAATCGAACAAAAACATTTGAGAGTCATGGAGAGGGAGGAGTGGACAGAATTTCCGGTGCCAACCCATCATAGAATCCCTACAGTGCAGAAGGGGGCCATTCAGCCCATCGAGTCAGCACCAACCCTACCCAGGGCCACTCCTCTGCTCCATCCCCATAACCCGACCTAACCTGCACATCTTTGGACACGAAGGGACACTAGTGTGGCCAATCCACCGAACCATTGATATCTTTGGACTGTGGGAGGAAACTGGAGCACCCGGAGGAAACACACGCAGACACGGGGAGAAAGTGCAAACTCCACACACAGTCACCAAAGGCTGGAATTGAATCTGGGTCCCTGGGGCTGTGAGGCAGCAGTATTAACCAGTTTTGCTGTGTTGAATTTTAACGGATCATGAGAAATTGGAAAACACGATATGCAATTCACCCATTTTAATAGCTGTGCAGCTGGGGCAAAGAAAGAGGAAGCTGAGCGTCTGCTAATGTGTTTTTGCCTTGTCACTCCTCATGTAATCTCTGTGCATTTTTGTCATAATTTCGTAAGTGATGTATTTAGCTGTCTTTCTTTGAAGCAGCCCTTTTCTTGCAACCAAAGACTTCTGGTTAGCACTGCTGCTTTATTGCACCAGGGACCTGGGTTACGGGGATAGGGCGGGGACCTGATTCTAGATAGGGTGCTCTTTCAGAGGGTCCATGCAGACTCGATAGGCTGAACGGCCTCCTTCTGCACTGCATGGATTCTATGAGTTCTTTCCTAGCGGCAGTTTTTAATCAGAAGCTATTGGCAGTTGTGAATGAAAAAAAAAAAAAGAACATTTTCTGGATCATGACAAAATGCTATGGCCGGGATTGGGTCGGAGAATCGGGGGGGGGGGGGACAATCGCACCATGCCGCCCCGACGATACTCCGGCGCGGTCCCCCGGTGATTCTCCGGGCCTCGACGGGCCAAATGCCTGCCGCGTTCGGCCGAGTCCCGCTGTCGTGGGTTAGAATGGTCCCAACCGGCAGGACCTCGGAGTTCGGTCTGCGGGGGCCGTCCCGGGGGGTGGGGAGGGACCACGGTGGCTTGGCCCATGATCGGGGCCTACCGATTGGCAGGCGGGCTAGCTCCGCAGGGGGCCTATGTTCCTCCGCGTCAGGTCCCTGTAGGGCTCCGCCATATTGCCATGGGGCCGGCGCGGAGAAGGAAACCCGTGCGCATGCGTGAACTCGCGCCGGCCATGGCACGCCGGCCTTCAGGCGCCGGAACCGCAGACACCACACTTCTGGCTCCCCCCCCGCCTGGGGCTGTATATGGACCTGGCCACCTTTGGGCGGCACTCATTGTTACTGAAGTCACAGGCAGGCAAGTTCTCGGTTAATAAAGCCTCTGTTCACTAGTTCTCATCGTCCTGCAGTGAATTGATGGTACAACACACAGATAATGCACTGCTGATGAAACTGTTGACATGTTCTGAGGAAATAATAAGCTATTTTGTAAATGCTTTCGTACTTATAATTACCAACAACTAACTTACAATTAACAACTAAAGGACACACACTGGTGGGATATTATGGATATCAATGGACTGAAGAGAACAGAACACAAGTAGTGCTAAACAATAAAATAAAAATGGTACCAGCAAAGTTTTAGAACATGTCATAGAAATTTACAGGACACGCCACAAAGCGATATGAAATAGTTTGATGTGACCCTTAGCCGCAGAAAAGATAACGGGTCTAAATTTCCCCATCAGCATCATTTCATTATTTAAAATAAATAGGTCAATGCCGGAGTTACAATAATAAAATCAGGCAATCTAGGCTAGCTTCATTACAAGGAAGCAAAGTGATCAATGGAAATTGGTTGTGTGCCATTGCTTAGGCTGGGAACGTAGGGCCTTTTCAAATCCGATTGTCTGAGTGTCCTGCTTTTTGGTGGCATGATGGTTACTAGGGGAACATTTGTTGTGCAGCAAGCACTTTCTGTAGTGACTGGATGAAATCAGCATGATTGCTGTGGTTTAAACAGTGAGAACCTTTGCACTGGCCCAAATATGCAGCGGAAACAGAAAGTGCATCCAATTGGTGCTGCCTCGCAAGCTAAACAATGCAATAGTCAAAGTGGCAACATTTCTACATTGAGTTGAGAAGGAAATGATTTACAAGGCCATGGGGAAGAGCAAGCAAGTGGGATTGATTTGATAGGTCTTTCAAAGAGCTGGTGCAGGTACAGTGAGCTGAATAGTCTCCTTTTGTTTTGCATAATTTTTGTCAATTTTGTTCCTTCTATGGAAGGGGCAGACTCCTGAAGCTGGATGCCCCATAGTCAACAGGTACCTCATTCAAGCAGCTCCTCTTCACATACATGCCCACACACAAGCTTGATCCGATTGTTTACCGCACAGCTACACTTCCAAAAGGTTCATCAAGAGCAGGAACACTGGTTACGTTCCTTCTCCAACCTCACCCAGTGACAAAAGCCAAAAAAGTCTTTCAAGGTCAACTATAATAACCTGTCCCTATTCAGCTACTCATTTAGGATGAGAATAAAGACGAGGATATTCCTGGCCTGCTTGCCTTGCTCTATTCTGATGGATGCATTTTACCAACTGTTGCAATGGGAGGAGTTGGGAATGGTGAACTGCTTGGATTTCAAAATGCTAGTTTTAAATACAGGTTGAGTACCAAAACCACAATTAGAAAAATCATCCACACCAAGGGTTCTAATGGTGTGAAACTCCGTGGGCGCGATCTACCAGTCGCCAGAATTGGAGCGGGATGCGGCCGGTCAATGCTGGGAGAGGCCTCCCATGGGCTTCCCAACAGCTGTTACAGCTCGGGATCTAACCAGATCTCGCGAGATATCACAATCTGGGTCCCACCCACAATGCGTGGGACCCAGTCTCGCATGGTTCCGTGGGCTTAAGAACCCACTTAGTGCTGACGCTGGATCTAACCGGCTCCCGGCATCTGTTGGCCTCCCCAAGGAGACCACAACCAGGCGCCAATTTCTACTGGTCGACACAAATGTGTGGGCGGGTAAAACCCCACGAGTGAAGAAAGTATTGCTGGAGTGCAGTCGGGGGGAGGGTGGGTTGGCGCTGCTGAACTTCTGCAATTACTACTGGGCGGCTAATATAGCCATGCTTAGGAACTGGGTAGCGAGGGAGGGGTCGGTTTGGGAGCGGATGGAGGTGGCGTCATGCAAAGACACCAGTTTGGGAGCACTGATAACGGCACCTCTGCCGTGCTCGCCAGCCCGATACTCCACAAGTCCGGTGGTGGTGGCGGTTCTGAGAATCTGGGGGCAATGGAGGAGATACAAGAGAGTGGAGGGAGCATCGGTTTGGACCCCGATTTATAATAATCATCGGTTTGTACTGGGTCGGCTAGATGATGGGTTCCGGAGATGGCAAAGGGCAGGAATTAGAAGGATGGGGGATCTATTTATAGATGGGAGCTTCCCCAGCTTGAAAGCCTTGGAGGATAAATTTGAATTGCCAGCAGGGAACGGGTTACGTATTTGCAGGTACAAGACTTCCTGAGAAAGCAGGTTCCGGCCTTTCCGCTGCTGCTGCCAAGGGGGATACAGGATAGAGTAGTCTCCAGTACCTGGGTAGGAGAGGGGAAGGTTTCAGATATTTACCAGGAGCTTTCGAAGGCGGAGGAAACTCCAGTGGAGGAGCTCAAGGGCAAGTGGGAGGACGAGCTAGGAGGAGAGATAGAGACGGGTCTTTGGGCGGCTACCCTAAGCAGGGTTAATGTCTCCTCATCATGTGGCAGGCTTAGCCTGATACAATTTAAGGTAGTCCACCGGGCACACATGACAGTGGCTAGGATGAGTAAATATTTCGGGGCAGAGGACAGATGTGCGAGGTGCGCGGGAAGCCCAGCAAATCATGTCCACATGTTTTGGGCATGCCCGAAGCTTAGAGGGTTTTGGCAGGGTTTCGCTAAGGCAATGTCCACGGTACTCAAAACACGGGTGGTGCCGAGTCCGGAGGTAGCGATCTTTGGAGCGTCGGAAGAGCCGGGAGTTCAGGGGGCGAAAGAGGCTGACGTCTTGGCCTTTGCCTCCCTGGTAGCCCGGAGACCGGTCTTGTTAATGTGGAGGGACATCTGAAGCGAGAAAGGATGACAGATCCTTGATAAGTTAAAAAACATACCCAGTATTTCATTGAGGAATTTCATTTAAAACAAGTAATCTAAACCCACCCTGATTTTAACTGTGCAAGTGGATGTAAAATCCCACACAGTGAGTCAAACTCTCGTATCCATCTCGTATGTGATGGAGGGAGTGACGGCTGCATTGATTTTGACTGCGACTTTGTGAGTGAGCATTGTCAACACTGTACAACGAAGGGCAGCACGGTGGCGCAGTGGGTTAGCCCTGCAGGTTCGATCCTGGCTCTGGGTCACTGTCCGTGTGGAGTTAGCACATTCTCCCCGTGTTTGCGTGGGTTACCCCCCACAACCCAAAGATGTGCAGGGTAGGTGGATTGGCCACACTAAATTGACCCTTAATTGGAAAAAATGAATTGGGTACTCTGAAGGTAAAAAAAACACTGTACACCGATGACATCTGTTTCCAGGGTTAAGTTATAAGCTTTTTAATTGAAGTTTACAGCTTTCACCCAACCATCCATCATTTTACACATGTAACAGGCACAATATTCTCAAACAATTCTTTATTGCTCCCTTTCTATTCATGCGCTGCGATGCTGAAGCAGACTTCCATTAAACTGAACTTGATACCCAAACTGTCATCAGTGCAAGAAGATGACTAGAAGTGGTTGGTCAGTCACCTAGAAAATTGTGAATGCTACATCAACTTGGCAACATTGCAGACAACGGTGGATGCAGATTGTGATACGAGAGTTTGACTCACTGGGTGGGATTTTATATCCACTTGCACAGTTAAAATCAGGGTGGGTTCAGATTACTTGTTTTAAATGAAATTCCTCAATTAAATAGTGGGTATGTTTTTTTAACTTATCAAGGATCTCTCATTCTTTCTCGCTTCAGATGTGCACATATCTTAATCAGCATTCAAATTAGTTCCCAAGATTAGGCTGTAAAAACTTATTCCATTGTGAGTTATGAAGGCTGTGTCTAAAGTTGCATATCTAAAGTCAAACATAAGGAGGAGATCCTCATAAAACACTTCACAGAATCAATTCCTCTCAGACAGGGCATCACCGCCCATATTGGAATAGTTCCTGTAACACTTTGGGATAGATTCTGGTGAGACTTTGACCCAGTGGTTCAGGAATGATACATGTTTATTCGGAAAGGGTGATAGAAACAGATGAGATACAGATCATCCATAATCTTAATTAATGGCACAGCAGGCTTGAGACGCTCACTGGCATACTCCTGTTCTAATGCAATACTGTTCACAAAATGGGCAGGATCCCTGCACCCCCTTAAATGCGGGGCTTGGGGGGGTGAGCCTGTCTCTGCATAACCGGCTCACCCCACTTTTTTGTTTTTGGGTGATAACCCTTTAATTTGTATGGGACGGGTCTTCTGTCCATCTCCATTCAGCTTGCATATTCAGGTACATCTGGATCTCACTGAGTCTAGACTGATAGGACCCAGGAAGGTGGGGTGGGGTCCAAGTTAGACAGGGCAGTCCCCGGAGGGAGAGATGGGGAGAGGATATACATAGGCAGGATAAGATGTGGAGAGGAGCCTATGTCGGCACAGATCAAGAGGCCGTAGGGTTAAACACCGGTTGAACACCAGCCTCTCCCACTACGCATTAAATTGGTATGAGGTCCTTAATTAGGCATTAATTGTCCACTTAAGGGCCTCAATTATGCCACTGTTGGGTGGCCCAAACAATGCCTCCCTTGCTGCTTATAATATAATGGTGGGGATGGGCTGACGGTTGATCCACTGCTTATGATGTCCGGCACCCTAATTTATGGGTCAATCCACCCGCTTTCCTCGCTGCAGGTGGCATGTGAAATCCAGCCCAATAAAACAAAGCGTAATGACAACTGGAAATATAATGAAATAAGAATGATGGGCAATACGGGTTGCATAAGAGTTAAAGGGGGGAGGAAATGGAAAAGACAGCATGGTGGCACAAGTGGTTAGCACTGCTATCCCACAGCGTCAGGGACCCGGTTCTATTCCGGTCTTGGGTGACTGTCTGTGCAGAGTCTGCACGTTCTCCCTGTGTCTGGGTGGGTTTCCTCCGGGTGCTCTGGTTTCCTCCCACAATCCAAAGATGCGCAGGTTTAGGTGAGGTTATGGGATTACGCAAATAGGGCGGGGAAGTGGACCTAGGTACGGTGTTCTTTCAAAGGGTCGGTGCAGAACTGATGAGCCGAATGACCTCCTTCTGCACTGTAAGGATTCTATGGATTACAGTGCAGCTACTTGTAACAGTACAAGTACAACAAAGCGAACGACAATTGCTTTGAATAATTGCAACTACTTCCGCTTCATGTGAACATTTCTGCCTATGAGACATATCAAAATCATTAATAATGTACTATTGTTTGTGACATGGTCAGATCTCTTATTTTAAAACCATTTTTATTCGTATTAATAATTATTTTAATTTATCCATTTGAAAGCTAGTGATAGCCAGTTAACATCTGGTATTTGTTTTGTTCCTCAGTGTGATGATTAATGAGAATAGAAATGCCGTATGTGGATCGAAACAGTCGCATTTGTGGGTTCCTGGACATTGAGGAGGTTGAAGGCAGCGGGAAATTCCTGAGACGGTACTTTATTTTGGACACGTTGGACAATGCACTCTTTTGGTACATGGACAACCCGCAGGTTTGTTTACCGTGGCATTGTTGTTTGTGGTGTGACTTATTATAGGCAGGGCTGCAGTCACTTTTGGTAATCCAGGTGTCACAATTTTGCGCGCAGTGCTTATACTCGACGAGAATTCTTGACGTTACTGTCACCTCCAGCCTATTGCCCAGTAATGTTCCTTACGGTAGGGCAGCCATCAAAAGCCCCAAGCACCTGCATCCTTCATAATATTCATTTAAAACTCTCACTCAGAAACTGAAGGGAATGATCAGCGGGAAAGTCATTATGCACAAGCTGATGGAGTTCTGCTTGAGGAAATGTTTGAGGCAAAGACATCTTTCAATGATAGGGACACGAGCCGACCATTCAACTCCCAAGCCATGTCTGCCATTGATTGAGTTACAGCTGCGACAGGGTTTTGGTATGACCACATTTGGAGCACCGTGTATGATTTTGGTCTCCACAATTAAGAAGAATAAAAACAAAATACGGCAAATGCTGGAAATCTGAAATAAGAAACAGAAAATGCTGGAAAGACTCGACAGGCCTGCCAGCATCTGTTGAGAGAAAAATAGAGTTAATGTTCGAGTCCATATACAAACTCTGTTTCTGTCTCCACAGATGCTGACAGACCTGCTGGGTCTTTGAAGCATTTTCTGTTTATATTCAAGAAAGGACAGGGCAGTACGGTGGTGCAGTGGTTAGCACTGCTGCCTCATGAGCCGAGGTCCCAGGTTCGACCCAGGCCCTGGGTCGCTGTCCGTGTGGAGTTTGCACATTCTCCCCGTGTTTGTGTGGGTTTCGCCCCCCCCCCCACCACCCAAAGATGTACAGGGTAGGTGGATTGGCCACGCTAAATTGCCCCTTAATTGGAAAAAATGAATTGGGTACTCTAAATGTATTTGAAAAAGATATTCAAGAAAGGATATAATTGCATTGGAGGTGATATAGTGAAGGTTCACTAGATTTGTTCATGGATGAAGGATCTGTCCTCTGATGAGGGGCTGAGTAAATTGGGCTTATATTCTCTCATTACAATGAGGGGCAATCTCATTGAATCGTACAGAGCTCTGAAGGGGCATGAGTGGGTGGATGCTGGTCCCGTCAAAGTCAGCAGGCATTTGAATGGCTCGCCACATGCTGGAAAATCCCAGTCATTGTTTCTGCTGGTGGGGGAATCTAAAACACAGGAACACAACCTTGGGATAAGGAGCTGATCATTCAGGACTGAGGTTATGAGAAATTATTTCACTCAAAAGGTTTGTGAATCTTTGAAATTCTCTGCCCCGGAATGTTGTAGATGCTCCATCATTGGACGCTTTTGAAAATGAAAATCACTTATTGTCACAAGTAGGCTTCAAATGAAGTTACTGTGAAAAGCCCCTAGTCGCCACATTCCGGCGCCTGTTCGGGGAGGCTGTTACTGGAATCGAACCGTGCTGCTGGCCTGCCTTGGTCTGCTTTCAAAACCAGCGATTTAGCCCTGTGCTAAACAGCCCCGGGGTAAGGCTGGGACACAGATTTTTGATCTTTGAGGGAATGAATGAATATGGGGAGCAGGTGGATAAATGGAGGTGGAGCCTGAGACCAGCCATGAGCGTATTGAATGGCGGAGCAGATTCGATGGGCCATGCGGTCTGCCCGTGTGTGTCTTACTTCTTACACTCTTATGTTCTTATCATGGCTGATCTGTATCTTAACTCTATTCACCCACTGTGGCTTCAATTTACGTGGCTCGTGAAAATCTATCGATCTCAGATTCAAAATTATTAACTGAGCTTGCACCAACTGCCTTTTGTGAGAGAGATTTTCACACTTGTACCACTTTGCATGAAGGATTATTTCCTAATTTCTCTTCTGAATGGCGTGGACTGATATTAAGGTTAAGCTCTCTTCTTAGAATCTGTCACCAGCAGAAAAGGTTTCTCTCTACCATATTAATTCCTTTTGAACATCCTAACATCCCCTCAGTCAAATCACCTCTTAACCTTGTGTGCCAGGGAATGCGAGCCTCGTTTTATGAAAGGAAATTACAAATCATAGAAGTAAATTACTATGTGGAGAGAGTAAGGCAGTTGCATTAGTTTGGGATAACTCTACCTCTTGTAAACAAAGGATCTTATCATGCGTGCGCTGTAAGATTATAAAGTCTCTGCAGCTGAGGTTCAGTGGTGTTCCCAAATGATTTTGCTGAGATGACTGAGACTTCATCAAACCTGTCCCTAATATTTGGGGCAGCACGGTAGCATAGTGGTTAGCGCAGTTGCTTCACAGCTCCAGGGTCCCAGGTTCGATTCCTAGCTTGGGTCACTGTCTGTGCGGAGTCTGCACGTTCTCCCCGTGTCTGCGTGGGTTTCCTCCGGGTGCTCCGGTTTCCTCCCACAGTCCAAAGATGTGCAGGTTAGGTGGATTGGCCATGCTATATTGCCCTTAGTGCCTAAAAAGGTTAAGTGGGGTTACTGGGTTACAGGGATAGGGTTGAGGTGTGGGCTTGGGTAGGGTGCTCATTCAAGCGCAGGTGCAGACTCGATGGGACGAATGGCCTCCTTCAGCACCAAAATTCTATGATAATATAATTTTGCCTGGCTAATCCTGTCTTGGCCAATTTTCGCTGCTCCAGGAATAATAATATTGCACTGAATTTATCTTGATTGTCTGCTAAACCCAATCTCACTTCCTTACTGACCGTATTACCAACAGTTGGGGTCTTCAACCTACAGTATGAAAGTATTCAATTGAGGCAAAATTATTAAATATAGCCGTAAGAGCGACCGAGAGGTTAAAGGTTGGGAGGTGACAAGTAAGTCTCCTTGAAGGGTTTTTCAAAGCCAGTGACGATTTTCACTTCATAAAATCTGCCAATAGTTTTTTTTCTTTCTCCATATTACCATTTGGGAAGTCAAGTATCATTCGGGTACTTTGATATGTTGTGCCAAGTAAGAAAGTAAATTGCCAGACAATAGCACGGATTGACATTCGGTCTTCATTTCCCTCTCATACCAAATTAATTTGCTCCAGAAATTATGAACGCTTGATTTTACAGCATCTGAAATGCATTATCCCACATGGCTGCTGCAAACCCAGCAGTTATTCCCAACAATACATGGGGCGAGATTCTCCGACCCCCCGCCGGGTTGGAGAATCGCCGGGGGCTGGCGTGAATCCTGCCCCCGCTGGTTGCCGAATTCACCACCACCGGATATTCGGCGGGGGCGGGAATCACGCCCCGCCTGTTGGCGCCCCCCCCCCCCCCCCCCCCGCACTAAAATGCCTGTCCCGCCGGCGTAGATTAAACCACCTACCTTACCGGCGGGACAAGGCGGCGCGGGCGGGCTCCGGGGTCCTGGGGGGGTGCCCCCACGGTGGCCTGGCCCGCGATCAGGGCCCACCGATCCGCGAGCGGGCCTGTGCCGTGGGGGCACTCTTTCCCTTCCGCCTTCGCCACGGTCTCCACCATGGCGGAGGCGGAAGAGACTCCATCCACTGCGCATGCGCGGGAATGCCGTCAGCGGCCGCTGACGCTCCCGCGCATGCGCCACCCGGAGATGTCATTTCCACGCCAGCTGGCGGGACACCAAAGGCCTTTTCCGCCAGCTGGCGGGGCGGAAATTCGTCCGGCACGGGCCTAGCCCCTTAAGGTTGGGTCTCGGCGCCCAAAGATGCGGAGCATTCCGCACCTTTGGGGCGGCGCGATGCCTGACTGATTTGCGCCAGAGAATTTCGCCCATGATGTCTTGATGTGCCACAAAAAAAGTGATTCAACTCACAAATAAAATGCAGTTCATTAATAAGATATATAACATCACCTTATCTGGATGCTGTTAGGGTCAAAGGAATAACAACCTTGTTTCCAATTACCAAACCAATTGTAGATTCATTGGGCTTTATTCTCCGATTTTCAGGCAATGTCCTGATACCGGTGCGTGGGAACGGTGGCATTTTACGACCAAAAAACCAGCGCAAAATGCCCACTGATCCTCCGTTTGGTGGGGGGCTAGCAGGCAGGCAGCATACAGCACCCGGCTCGAGCTGCCGATGTGGCCGGAGAATTGCCGGGTCTGTGGCTGCGCATGCGCACGGCTGCGGCCTGCAGCACTGTGCGCGGACCCAGCCTGCCAAATAGTGCCCCCCCTTTGGCCAGGCTCGCGACCCCCGGATCACGCCCCAACAGTGGCCCCAGCCCCTGCCAAAATCCCCCCTGCCCGCGGATTGACTCTCGCCCTACTGCCATTGGGAACTCGGCCGGTTGGGGGCGGAGCATCGGGGGGAGGGCCTCAGTGAACGTCCCGTGGCTGTCGATACGATGCTTTGAAGGTGGCGAAGCATCGTGGAAGCGGCGCCGCTCACGATTTCATCGCAAATGGGGATTCTCAGGCCGATCGCCGAATGCGATTTCGGAGACTGGAGAATCCCGCCATTATTTCTTCAAAGCCCAGCAAATGATGTTAGAGGTTATGATGTGGCCACACAGTGACAATCTGCCTTTCGATTTCTGGCACTATTGTGCAAATGACTGGCCCAGTAAAATTGCTTGCATTTATATAAAACAAAAAAGAGTGGCTAAGGTAAATATTGGTCCTTTAGAGGATGAGAAGGGAGATTTAATAATGGGTGATGAGGAAATGGCTGAGGAACTGAACAGGTTTTTTGGGTCAGTCTTCACAGTGGAAGACACAAATAACATGCCAGTGACTGATGGAAATAAGGCTATGACAGGCGAGGACCTTGAGAGGTTTGTTATCACTAAGGAGGTAGTGATGGGAAAGCTAATGGGGCTAAAGATAGACAAGTCTCCTGGCCCTGATGGAATGCATCCCAGAGTGCTAAAAGAGATGGCTAGGGAAATTGCAAATGCACTAGTGATAATTTACCAAAATTCACTAGACTCTGGGGTGGTCCCGGCAGATAGGAAATGAGCAAATGTGACACCACTGTTTAAAAAAGGAGGTAGGCAGAAAGCGGGTAATTATAGACCAGTGAGCTTAACTTCGGTAGTAGGGAAGATGCTGGAATCTATCATCAAGGAAGAAATAGCGAGGCATCTGGATGGAAATTGTCCCATTGGGCAGACGCAACATGGGTTCATAAAGGGTAGGTCGTGCCTAACTAATTTAGTGGAATTTTTTGAGGACATTAACAGTGCGGTAGTTAACGGGGAGCCAATGGATGTGGTGTATCTGGATTTCCAGAAAGCCTTTGACAAGGTGCCACACAAAAGGTTGTTGCATAAGATAAAGATGCATGGCATTAAGGGGAAAGTAGGAGCATGGATAGAGGATTGGTTAATTAATAGAAAGCAAAGAGTGGGGATTAATGGGTGTTTCTCTGGCTAGCAATCAGTAGCTAGTGGTGTCCCTCAGGGATCAGTGTTGGGCCCACAACTGTTCGCAATTTACATCGATGATTTGGAGTTGGGGACCAAGGGCAATGTGTCCAAGTTTGCAGACGACACTAAGATAAGTGGTAAAGCAAAATGTGCAGAGGATACTGGAAGTCTGCAGAGGGATTTGGATAGGCTAAGTGAATGGGCTAGGGTCTGGCAGATGGAATACAATGTTGACAAATGTGAGATTATCCATTTTGGTAGGAATAACAGCAAAAGAGATTATTATTTAAATGATAAAATATTAAAACATGCTGCTGTGCAGAGAGACCTGGGTGTGCTAGTGCATGAGTCGCAAAAAGTTGGTTTACAGGTGCAACAGGTGATTAAGAAGGCAAATGGAATTTTGTCCTTCATTGCGAGAGGGATGGAGTTTAAGACTAGGGAGGTTATGCTGCAAATGTATAAGGTGTTAGTGAGGCCACACCTGGAGTATTGTGTTCAGTTTTGGTCTCCTTACTTGAGAAAAGACGTACTGGCACTGGAGGGTGTGCAGAGGAGATTCACTGGGTTAATCCCAGAGCTGAAGGGGTTGGATTACGAGGAGAGGTTGAGTAGATTTAGGACTGAGTTTAGGAGGAACTTCTTCACCCAAAGGGTTGTGAATCTATGGCATTCCTTGCCCAGTGAAGCAGTAGAGGCTCCTTCATTAAATGTTTTTAAGATAAAGATAGATAGTTTTTTGAAGAATAAAGGGATTAAGGGTTATGGTGTTTGGGCTGGAAAGTGGAGCTGAGTCCACAAAAGATCAGCCATGATCTCATTGAATGGTGGAGCAGGCTTGAGGGGCCAGATGGCCTACTCCTGCTCCTAGTTCTTATGTTCTTATATAGCACCTTTGAGATTTCACAGAGCATTATCAAGCTCAATCTGGCAACTGAGTGAGGATTGTTTGCAATCTGGGTGCCATATTTGACTCAGAGATGAACTTCCAATACCAAATCCACTCTATCACCAAGACAGCCTATTTTCATCTCCATAACACCACCCGACTCTACCCCTTTCTCAGCTCATCTACCACTGAAACCATCCATGTCTTTGCTACCTCGAGACTGGACTTTTATCTTGCTCTGCTGGCCCATCTCCCATTTTAACTCGCACCAAACTTTGTCCATATATCATCCTTGCGGTCACTGGTCTACAATGGCATGCCGATACATCAACACCTCAGTTTTAAAATTCTCACCTTTGTCTTTAAATCCATCCTTGGCCTCATCCTGTCCAATCTCTGTAACCTCCTCCGGCCTTCAAGATCTCTTCCTTCCACCAATTCTGGCTTGGTCATCGATGGCTACACCTTCAGTTGCCACGACCCAGAGCTTTGGAATTACCTCCCTAATCCGCTGTGCCTCTCTGGGCTGGATGCTCCGGACCCGTGTTCTTCGGGAGTGCGCCATTCCCTGGCGCCGGGATTCTCTGCTCCCGCCACTTGTTGATGGGAATTTCCACTGAAGCCACTCCACGCTGCCAGTAAACCCATAGGTGGGGATGCCCTGTTGGCAGGAACAGTGAACCACAATGGCTGGAGAATTCTGGGCCCTGTCTCCTCTTTTAAGACCATCCTTCAAACCTCTTTGACCAGGCTTTTGGTCACCTGTTCTGATTTCGTCTCTAACCCGGCACCAAAAACTGATGAAAATGATCTTTTTTCAGCTTTCTAGCTCTTGCTCAGCGCATTGGGATATTTTACTATATTACATGTGCTCTGGAAATGTAAGCACTTGGCCCACCTCGGGCGAGCGCCGTTCAACACTGGTCCCCATGGGATCAGACGGAATGGCATTCGTGGGGGGGGTCTCGCAGGGGATCGGAGGCCTGCATGCCCTTTGGGCAGGATGGTGCCCTGGCACTGCTGGTGTCACCTGGGCACCCTGGCACTGCCAGCCCAGCACTCTGGCCTGCCCAAGTGGCACTGCCAGCATGTCGCGTTATATAGCCATGTTTCCCGGCACTGCGGGCGCTGGGAAACACATGGCTAAGCGCACTCGCTGTGGGACTTTGTTCCCGTTCAGTTGAATCGAGGATGTTCTGCACCTATAGAGATGCTGTCATTCAGATGAGGGGTTGGATTTTATGGGGCACTGTATTCCACGCCCCCCCACCCCACAACCAACTAAAAGGTGAGTGTAGGGCCTTCCCTAGTGTAGGGCCTTCAAGCTGTTCTTGAGTCGGTTGGTACGTGACCTCAAACGTTGGTTTCTTTTTTATGCTGGTTGCCTTTCTGAGGCAGCGGGAATTATAGATAGAGTCAATGGATGGGAGGCTGGTTTGCGTGATGGACTGGGCTACATTCACGACCTTTTGTAGTTTCCTGCGGTCTTGAGCAGAGCAGGCTCCATACCAAGCTGTGATAGAACCAGAAATAATGCTTTCTATGGTGCATCTGTAGAAGTTGGTGAGGGTCGTAGCTGACATGCAAAATTTCCTTAGTCTTCTGAGAAAGTAGAGTCATTGCTGGGCTTTCTTAACTATAGTGTCGGCATGGGGGGGACCAGGTCAGGCTGTTGGTGATCTGGACACCTAAAAACTTGAAGCTCTCCCCTTTCTACTTCGTTCCCATTGATGTAGACAGGGGCATATTCTCCACTACGCTTCCTGAAGTCGATGACAATCACCTTCGTTTTGTTGACATTGAGGGAGAGATTATTGTTGTTGTACCAGTTCACCAGATTCTCTATCTCATTCCTGTACTCTGTCTCATCATTGTTTGAAATCCGACCCGCTACGGTGGTGTCATCAGCAAATTTGAAAATCGAGTTGGAGGGGAATTTGGCCACACAGTCATAGGTGTTTAAGGAGTATAGTAGGGGGCTGAGGACACAGCCTTGTGGGGCATCGGTGTTGAGGATGATCGTGGAGGAGGTGTTATTGCCGATCTTTACTGATTGTGGCCTGTGGGTTAGAAAGTTCAGGATCCAGTCGCAGAGGGAGGAGCCGAGTCCATGGCCACGGAGTTTGGAGATGAGTTTCGTAGGAGTGATGGTGTTGAAGGCTGAGCTGTAGTCGATAAGTAGGAGTCTGACATAGCTGTCTTTGTTATCTAGGTGTTCCAGGGTAGAGTGCAGGGCCATGGAGATGGCGTCTGCTGTGGACCTGTTGCAGCGGTAGGCGAACTGTAGTGGATCAAGGCAATCCGGGAGGCTGGAGTTGATTCGTGCCATGACTAACTTTTCGAAGCACTTCATGATGATGGATGTCAGAGCCACTGGACAATAGTCATTAAGGCACGCTGATTGACTTTTTTTTGGTACAGGGATGATGGTCGTCTTCTTGAAGCAGATTGGGACATCAGATTGTTGTAAAGAGAGGTTGAAGATGTCTGCGAATATCCCCGCCAGCTTATCCGCGCAAGACCTGAGTGCCCGTCCGGGTACCCCATCCGTGCCAGTGGCTGCTCTGATGTCTGCAGGGGTGATCTCAGATACAAGTTCATCCGAGGCTTCTGGGGTGGAGGGCTCGCTCTCGCTGACCTCTTGCTCAAAGCGGACATAGAATGCGTTGAGCTCATTAGGGTGGGGTGCGTTGGAGCCGACGATTTTACATGCCTTCATCTTGTAGCCCTTTATGTCTTGCAGACCTTGCCATAGACGGCGGGGTTCCGTGTGGTTAGCCTGGGACTCGAGCTTGGTCCGGTACTGTCTTTTGGCATCTTTGATGGATTTCTTTAGATCATATCTGGCTTTCTTGTAGAGGTCAGGGTCGCCTGACTTGAACGCCTCAGACCTAGACTTCAGCAAGCAGTGAATATCCCTGTTCATCCAGGGTTTCCGGTTGGGAAACACGCGGATTTGCTTCTTTGGCACACAATCTTCTACACACTTACGAAAGAAGTCAGTTACTGTAGTGGTGTACTTGTTCAGGCTGAGTTTTTAAATACTGACCAGTCCACTGACTCTAAGCAGTCCCATAGGAGATCATCCGATTCCTCAGACCAACAATGCACAACTTTCTTTGACGGATTCTCCCGCCGGGAGCAGGAGCACAGCCTTGTGGTCAGATTTGCGAAAGTGAGGGCAGGCGATAGAGCGGTAGGCATGTTTGATATTTGTGTAGCAGTGGTCCAAGATGTTTGGGCCTCTGGTGGAACAGGTGACGTGTTGGTAGTAACTTGGTAGTACGCTCTTGAGCTTGGACTGATTGAAGTCCCCAGCTACAGTGAACAAGGCCTCCGGATGTTTCGTTTCAAGGCTATTTGTGGTGGTGAATATTTTGTCCAGTGCGATTTTAACGTTCGCATGGGGTGGGATGTAAACTGCCGTCAGGATAATGGAGCTGAACTTCCACGGAAGTTAGCAGGGGCGGCATTTTAGTCTCCGGTATTCTAGGTCCGGGGAGCAGAAACTCGCCAGTGTTGCTACATTTAGGCACCAGATGGTGTTGATTACGAGGCAGACCCCACCTCCCCTTGCCTTGCCTGAGGCCACCGTACGGTCCATTCGGTGGATTGAGAAGCCCTCTGGTTGTAGGGCACAGTCCGGTGAAGCAGGAGTGAGCCATGTCTCCATGAAACAGAGCACACAGCAGTCCCTTGGTTCTCTTTGAAAAGTAAGTCTGGCTTTAAGTTCGTCCAGCTTGTTTTCTAGAGATTGGAGTAAGCTAGGCAGAGGGGCTTTGGGGCCACGTTGTTTCACTCTCACCTGCAGGCCTGCACGTTTTCCATGCTTCCTGGAGTGACTGCTTCTTTTCGAGCCTGGGAGACGGTGAGAGTATGCAGTGTTAAGGGAATTGTTGTGTCCAATGAGGTTATTCACTCTGGTCGGTGTGTGGATGGAGGATTTGTTGCCTTACTTGCGGTTCCTGCGTCGGTAAGTGGGTCTACGCGGTCGAGCGTTCCAGGTCGCTGTCGGGCTGCGATTTGTCTTCACAGGTTGGTGGATGTCCAGACCATGCTCCGGTGTGGATGGGGTGAAGGCCGGTAAGTGGATGACGTCTCTGGGATCGCGGTTGCGGATGGGGCGATGGCCGGGTCCGTGTGTTGGGATCTGCAGGGTCCTTTCCAGATCGTAGATTTTCACAGTGACTTCATTGCAGTGTTAATGTAAGCCGACTGGTGGCACTAATAAAGATTACTATTATTATAATAGAGAGATGCTGGCAGAAAGCCCCCAATATTCTGGAACAAAAAGTGTGTCAAACTTAGTCATAAGTGGCCCAGACAAGCACAGTGCAGGTGAAAAAATTTGACCCATTTCTATTTTTAACTGAGGTCGGGAAGACTGGGTGGTTGGCATGCCAGGAAAGTCTAGGCCCCACCTCTTTTAAATAAAGCCTTGCAAAAAGCATCAAAATGTGACAGAAGCGGCACAGTAGTTATCACTGCTGCCTCACGGCGCCGAGGATCTGGGTTTGATCCCAGCCCCGGAGTTCTCCCCTTGTCTGCGTGGGTTTTGCACCCACAACCCAAAGATGTGCAGGTTAGGTGGATTGGCTACGCTAAATTGCTCCTTAATTGGAACATTTTTTTAAAAATGTGACAGAAACCAAGTTTCTGTGGTCAGAACTTTGTCTGAAAATTCTCTCTGTTTGGTGACATATGCTCACGCTCAGAGCAAATATGACTTTCCTTAAGGTTATCTTTATCTCATGATAACTTCAGTAACAATGACACAATGTGTCTCGTCTCTTTTGATCACTTCAACTTTCCTCTTTTTCCAATCTTCTGAAGGTGACACCTCCCTTGACAAGAATTTGCCTTTCAAGATCGGGATACTTTCGATTACATAGGGGTACAAGACAAGGGTGCCCCTTGTCCCCGTTACTGTTCGCGTTGGCAATTGAACCATTGGCCATAGCGCTGAGGGACTCTAAGAAGTGGAGGGGGGTGCTTAGAGGGGGAGAGGACCATCGAGTGTCACTATATGCAGACGATTTGCTGCTATATGTGGCGGACCCGGTAGAGGGGATGCCAGAGGTAATGCAGATACTCAGGGAGTTTGGAGAGTTCTCGGGATACAAATTAAATATGGGAAAGAGCGAACTTTTTGTGATGCACCCCGGGGAACAGTGCAGGGGGATAGATGTTCTGCCGCTGAGGAGAGTAGCAAGGAATTTTCGATACCTGGGGATTCAGGTGGCCAGGAACTGGGGAACCCTACATAAACTTAACCTGACGCGATTGGTAGAGCAGACGGAGGAGGACTTTAAGAGGTGGGATATGGTGCCCCTGTCATTGGCGGGCAGAATACAGGCGGTCAAAATGGTGGTCCTCCCGAGGTTTCTTTTCGTGTTTCAGTGCCTCCCCATCCTGATTACAAAGGCCTTCTTCAAAAAAATAGACAGGAGCATTATGAGCTTTGTGTGGGCGGGAAAGACCCCAAGAGTAAAGAGGGGGTTCCTGCAGCGCAGTAGGGACAGAGGGGGATTGGCACTGCCGAGTCTGAGTGACTACTATTGGGCCGCCAATGTGACGATGGTCTGTAAGTGGATGAGGGAAGAAGAAGGTGCGGCGTGGAAAAGGTTGGAGATGGCGTCCTGTAAGGGAACGAGCCGAAGAGCGCTGGCGACGGCACCACTACCGTTCTCCCCGAAAAGGTACACCACAAACCCAGTGGTGGTGGCGACCTTGAAGATCTGGGGGCAGTGGAGACGACATAGGGGAGTGACGAGTGCCTCGGTGTGGTCCCCGATAAGGAATAACCACAGTTTTGTCCCGGGGAGGATAGATGGGGGATTTCAATGTTGGCAGCGAGCAGGAATTAGGAAGCTGAAGGACCTGTTTGTGGACGGGACGTTTGCGAGTTTGGGAGCATTGGAAGAAAAATATAAGTTGCCACCAGGGAATGCTTTCCGATACATGCAAGTGAGGGCATTTACGAGGCAACAGGTGAGGGAATTTCCGCGGCTCCCGACGCAAGGGGTCCAGGATAGAGTGATTTTGGGGGCATGGGTTGGAGAAGGTAAAGTGTCCGAAATATACAGGGAGATGAGAGACAAGGGGGAGGCGATGGTAGAGGAGCTGAAGGGAAAATAGGAAGAGAAGCTGGGGGAAGAGATTGAGGTGGGGCTATGGGCAGATGCCCTAAGTAGGGTAAATTCCTTGTCCTCGTGTGCCAGGCTTAGCCTGATTCAATTTAAGGTTCTACACAGAGCGCATATGACGGGAGCAAGACTGAGCAGGTTTTTTGGGGTGGAGGACAGGTGTGGGAGGTGCTCGGGAAGCTCGGCGAACCACACTCACATGTTCTGGTCGTGTCCGGCACTGCATGAGTTCTGGGAGGGTGTGGCAAGAGTGATCTCAAAGGTGGTGGGGGTCCGGGTCAAACCAAGCTGGGGGTCGGCTATATTTGGGGTTGCAGAAGAGCTGGGAGTGCAGGAGGCGAAAGAGGCCGACGTCTTGACCTTTGCGTCCCTAGTAGCCCGGCGAAGGATTCTACTTATGTGGAAAGCGAAGCCCCCGGGCGTGGAGGCCTGGATAAACAACATGGCAGGGTTCATAAGACTGGAACGAATAAAATATGCGTTAAGAGGATCGGCTCAGGGGTTCACCAGGCGGTGGCAACCGTTCCTTGACTATCTCGCGGAACGATAATGGAAAAACAGAAAAGGCAGCAGCAGCAACCCGGGGGGGGGGGGAAGGATTATTCCGTGTTCTTGTTTTTTTAGTTAGTTGTTGATATTTGCTTTTTGTTTATTTCTTTTTCCATCTGTTGTTAGTTTAATATATTATTTAAATAATGTTTAATGTATATTCCTTTATTAAGTTGTAAAAACGGAAAATTTTTGTTTGAAAAACTTCAATAAAATATATTTTTTTAAAAAACACAAGAACTTGCCTTTCATGTGGACAAGTAACATGACAGAGGTCCAATTTCTTTTCTTAATGGATGTCAACGCAAGAAAGGGATATTAGGAGAGAGGGAGGGGGAAATTTCTGGCAATCGACAAAAATGCAGGGCAGATGAAGATGGGTTGAGAGTGTCTGTGCATAAATATACAGAACATGGTAAATAAGGCTGGTGAGTTGAAGGCACAAGTAGCCACATGGGATGGTAGCAGTATTGGAGACTTGGCTCAAACAAGAGGATAAATCAACACATAATATTCCAGTTACAATGTATTCAGGAAAAAATGGAAAGTACAAATGGAGGTAGTTTTGGTAATATGCACCATGGGAGCGATTCTCCAGGGGACCCTCTGCAGGGGTGGCCCGCCATGGGAGAGTGGGGGGAGGCGCTGGTGGAGCAACCAGTCGCGACACCACCATGCTAACCCCTGGATCGTGTGTACCTGTTCTGGGGGCAACCCTTGTCCCTGCCCGTCTGCTCCACCGACCACCCATACCCCCATCGAATGCCGAGGACTCTGGCCATGCGGCTGAAGGCTATTGCTGCTGGGGAATTGGCAATCATGGTTAAGTGAGCACTTCACACAACCCAAGTGGATTTCCATGGGTAGGCGGGCCATGTAGCATGTGTGTGTCATTGCCTAGCATCCCAATCACACCTTGATGCATGGACACTGTGCTTGAACACAGCGGGAGGCAACACCACACACGCAGCAGCCAACATCCGGACACCCAGGGGATGGAATACAGCTCTGTGGGCAAATCCACGAGCGGAGGGTGGGTGACTGCCACGGGGAGGTGGGGGGATGCCTGGAGAGATTGGCCAAGGGTTTGGAGTTCGTGACAGAGGTGTCATACCGGTTGTGCACAAGGGTGTTTGTTGTGACTAACAATTCCCCACTCTCCTGATGGTACCTCAAAGGAGGTGAGGATTCTTATGTCTGGCACCCCAGCACCAGTCTGGGCCCTCTTCCGGCAATTGTGGGAGCTTTTCCTGAGGAGATGCAGCAAGGGCACCGTTAGCACATGCGTGGTTCACAGTGTTGGGAGGGTGTGTGTGTGAAGGAAGGGTTGGGTTGAAGGGAGAGAGGGGTGGTTGGGGGGGGTTGCATGAAGAATTGGAGGGGTGGATGCTCGTAGGTGGATGGACGGAAAGGTCTGTGTGTGTGTGTGTGTGTGTGTGTGTGTGTGTGGGGGGGGGGGGGGGGGTCTGCTCAGTCTTGCTGCCCAGTTTGGTTGTTGACCTTTTTCCGGCACCGGAGGCCAGTCCTCCGGATCATACTCCTGGTGCTCACAGCCGCCGCCACCACGTCCCAGGCAGCACTGGCTGCCCTCTGTGTCTCGGAGCCTGGCCAGATCTACATCCCCGAATCTAGGGGCCGGATTCCTGGCACCATTGTTGCGAGCTGGCTGGGGTTGGCTGTGCAAGAGCTGTTTAAGTGCTGGTCGACCTTGTTAGTGGTGGGCTGGCGAGCTTTCATTTGCGGTGAGAAGCCCGTGGGGCCTCATTAATTAGACCAATTAACATTGAGTAGCATTGCTGGCCTCACTGGGCTGAGCGCCGGGAAGTTTGCGGCAGTTCCCGTTCACTACCACACTTAGAAACATTTCCGGTGAATCCCGCCCCATATCACTTTAGAAAGGGATGATAAAAGGTTCCAAGGCCGATTGGAGCCTGTTGAAATTCTATTTGGTTTTACTTAAGGAACAACAGAAGAGCTGTATGCCTGTGCCTATAATGTATTTACATTGTGCATTTATGTATGCCCCATGGACTGTACACAGAACAATACTTTTCACTGTACTTCGGTACACGTGACAATAAAACAAATCCAATCCAATAACATTGTTGGGTGTATAGTATAGGTTTGCAAATAGTGGGATGGAGATAGACGGGCAAATTTGCAGGCAGATTGCAGAAATTTACAAGACATTTTTGATAATGAGGACTTTGATTGTCCTGCTATAAACTGAAAAATTCCTGAAATGCGGAGAGGAACTTTCTTCACCCAATATTTCCAGCCCAAATAAGAAGGGGGCATTCCAGGGAATGAAGTAGGGGAAGGGCATTAGGAAACAGATCACAGTACCTGTAGGTTTAGAGCAGTTATGGAACAGGCAAGGAAAATACTTAACTGGAAGAGGGCTCATTTCAGTGAGTGGCGAAGGGATCTGGCCCAATGGTTGAGAATCATAGAATGGGTTGTAAAATAGGGCACTCTGGGCAGCACGGTAGGACAAGTGGATAGCACTGTGGCTTCACAGCGCCAGTTTCCCAGGTTCGATTCCCCGCTGGGTCACTGACTGTGTGGAGTCTGCACGTTCTCCTTGTGTCTGCGTGGGTTTCCTCCGGGTGCTCCTGTTTCTTCCCACAGTCCAAAGACGTGCAGGTTAGATGGATTGGCCATGATAAATTGCCCTGAGTGACCAAAAAAGGTTAGGAGGGGTTATTGGGTTACGGGGATAGGGTGGAAGTGAGAGCTTAAGTGGGTCGGTGCAGACTCGATGGGCCAAATGGCCTCCTTCTACACTGTATGTACCACAGCAATAGGAGGGCTTTAAAGAGGAGATAGTTCAAATACAGACCAGGCACATTCCCACAAGGAGGTAAGGAAGAGCATCCGAGCAAGAATTATCTGGATGCCTAATGATATACTGATTAAAATTAAACACATAAAGGAGCATGATAAACAGTAGGTTTGAAATTCAGTCGAAAACAAGGAAGTACAAAGGAGAACTGAATAAGGGGCGTAAAGAGAGTGTATGGGAATAAATTAGTGAGTAACATAAAAGAGAAAGCAAAAGTTATTTTCCAAACATTTCAATAATAAAAATGTAGTTAAAGGAAAGATGGGATTTAATAGGGAGCTTAAAGATATTTTTGTGGCGGCAGGGGGCATGGATGAAGTATTAAATGACTACATAATAATAATCGCTTATTATCACAAGTAGGCTTCAATGAAGTTACTGTGAAAAGCCCCCAGTTGCCACATTCCGGCGCCTGTTCGGGGAGTCCAGTACGGGAATTGAACCCATGCTGCTGGCCTTGTTCCACATTACAAGCCAGCTATTTAGCCCACTGTGCTAAACCAGACTATATGCACCTGTCTACAGCAAAGATTGCTAATAACTATGAAAGGAGGTGGTCATCGATAAATGGGACAGAATAAAAGTATGTGAAGAAGAGATATCTCATAGGTTGGCTGCACTCATCGCTAAAAAAACTTCAACCAGTCCAGATGGGAGGTTTTCTGGGTTATTGAGAGATGAAAGGGAATTGTGGAAGCTCTGGTCACAATATTCCAATGCCCCTTGGATATTGGAATGGTGATACATGACTGGAGGATTGTAAAGTGGGGGGGGAGGAAGCAGAATTAACATGACAACTAAAGGACAATCAGCCCAATGTTAGAGGTATGAAAACTTGTAGAGGTAATAATCAGGGTGCAAAATTAATTGACACTTGGAAAAATAGAAGGTAATAAGTGGAAAGCCAACATTGATTTGTTCAAAGCGAATCACGTTCGACTAACTTGATTCCAAGTCCCACCCTGTGCCTGAGAAGGGATTCAAATCAGTGAAAGCTTCAGGAAATCTCAAACAGCTTTTATCCAAGTTCAGATTCTGTAACAAATCAGACAAATTGGCATCTGTAACATGTTTACTTGTCTCCTGCAAGTGGGAAAACAACCCCAAGAAATCCTGAATTATATTATATTTATAGCAACAACAGTTTGATCCACACCGGTAACCAATTCTGACAATTAAAGTTCTGCAAATGTTCCCTGTACTGAGACAAAGCAGAGCAGCTTGCAGACAGAAAAGCTGAAGTGAAGGCAGGAAATTAGGCAAAACAAGGAGGGAACAAAGCACTTCTGCCTTTGTTTTGGATTAACAAATACAATTGTAGAACAGAGTTACAGACCACAATAAATTATCGCATATTCCAGTAACAAGCCACCAAGCTAACATTCAGCAGGTATTGTGCCTGTACTAAAATCTCAACTGAAAGTAAGTTCCAGTTTTGCCCAGTGATGTGGCAGCTATGTGGCACATCTGGTTAATTGAGAATCCAGATGTGGCCAATTGCATCTCTGATTGGTAAATAAACAGTGAGAAATGGTCACTGAACATGTGATCTCAATAGTCATATTCACATGGCCGAGGCAAATGATCTTGAACCTTTTGTGCATCGGTGAGTAAGATGAAAATTGAAGTGTGTTAATATTTTGGATGATAGTGAATGCTTCATAATCTTTATTAGTGTCACAAGTAGGCTTACATTAACACTGCAATGAAGCTACTGTGAAAATCCCCTAGTCGCCACATTCCGGCACCTGTTCGGGTACACTGCGGAATTCAGAATGTCCAATTCCAATTCTTTCGGGACTTGTGGGAGACAATTGTAGCACCCGGAGGAGAAACACGTAGACACGGGGAGAACATGCAGACTCCGCACAAACCCAGACTGGGAATGGAACCCAGGTCCCTGGCACTGTGAAGCAACAGTGCTAACCACTGTGTTACCTTGTCGCCCATCTAATAATTCAGAGACCTAGATTAATAGTCTAGATACATGAGCAATGAGAAATTCAACTCAAGTAATCTGAAATTTAAAACTAGCAGCAATGAAATTATCAAATGATCGGAGAAATCTATCTGGTTACTTATGTCCTTGAGGGAACAAATCTGCCATCCCTACCTGGTTTGGCCTATATGTGATTCTAGAGCCACATTTGGGGGAAAGGCGGGATCAGGGTATGGAACTTGATAATCAGCCATGATAATGAATGGCGGAGCAGGCTCGAAGAGTCGAATGGTCGGCTCCTGCTTCCATTTTCTATGTATGTTTCTAAACTCCCTCTGAAATGGCATATAAAAGCCACTCACTTGCATGCAAGAGGAAAGTTCACCACCACCTTCTCATGGGCAATTAAGGATAGGACTGCTGCCTTGGCAGCAATTCCCACATCCTGTGAATAAAAAAAAAAATTGAAGCACGTGTATATTACCTGAGCAGGATGAGAGAACTGGACCTCTTACGGCTGTGACAGAGATCACCTTGCCCCAAAGTTTTACACTGCATAGAATTATTGGGACCAAAGTGATCTCTTCTGCACCACTTTGAATCATTATGGAGTTGTCAGAGGAATTTCCTCGACCTCCCCCTTCAAATTGGGTTTGAGTCTGGTTTATCGTCTCTTGTAGGGAATCAGATGGTTTGGGAAGGGATGGAGTAGGTGTTGTATATTGTCAATGCACAAGGTGCTACAATTGTGCAGGCTGGGCTGACTGGAGCAGAAGGTTTTGCCCACTAAGTATGTTTGGGTACTAAGGGTAAATCGCCCAGAAATCGGCAATGTCCAGAGTTGGGTGGGAAAATCAGCGTTGGACCCGCCAAAGCCAATGGCAGGATTTTCTGTCGTATTGTGCAAAGAATGGGCAGGCATAGGTTAGGTTGAAGGTCAGATTGTTGGCGCGGCAGCCTCTGATTCACCCATCTCGCCATGACCTTCGAGCTTCAGTAATCCTGACGCTGTATTTGAACGGTGCCCTTCATGTGACGCTGCCCTCTCCTGAATGCACTGAACACTTCCACAACTCATCAGTAACTTGTTCAACTAATCATTCCTAAATTGAGTTCAGTGAGTATGGATACAGCTTTTGGCTCTAAAAAGCATCACAGCAAAGTCCATGTCTGCTCACCATGTGATAGAAATTAACCTCAATTCGTGTCACAAAATGTTTCCAATTGGCTGGTAGAAAGACGGGAGCATGAGCTGGCTAGAAAGGAAGGGATTTTGCACTCCTTTCATGTCTGATGACATACACATATTGACACACACTGATAATCACCAACACTGACTAGTACAAGTAAGGACACACGCACATTCATGAATACGTTCACTTTCCAACAAGTGTTACTCTCCAGTGATTGACAAAGCTTGGCTGATTTCCCCTTGCATACCTCAAGAATGCTCAAGGCGTTGTGGTGCCCCCAGTGAGCTCATCACAGGACAGTTATTGAACGTGGGATGAGGTTGATCTTTATGACTCACTGGCACGGCAGATAATCAATCCACTTCTCCACTGAGAATGGACTACCGATAGTGAGGCCGGGATTGAAATTCCTGCCTGACGTCAACTGACATTTGGCTGGTCCGTCAAAGTTTCCATTCCACCCGAGATGATTCCCGCCGCAGGTGGGCCCCGAAAATCCCAGCCTAAGTTCCAGGCAGCAGTTCAGCTGTGTCCGGGTGGCACAAACTGATCTGCTTATAAATAACAAGGTGTGCCTCCTGGTAAAATAATTGCTGTCAATTTGTTTCTCACTTGTTACAACTGATCCTCAGATGTCAACCCAAAGATGAACCCTCAAATTGTTATGCTCCCAGTGAGGAGGTGTGAATTGGCTCCATTTCTTGATTCAACTCCTTCTGTTGATCTCAACAAGGATCCCTTCCTTTGCAGATACCTTTTCCAGTTCAATATTTTTGTTTTAAAAGGAGCCAGGCTTTCTTTAGTTAAAGAGTGAGTTTATTAATTCCCAATTTATTTTTTCCAATTAAGGGGCAATTTAATGTGCCCATCCACCTACCCTGCACATCTTTGGGTTGTGGGGGCGAAACCCACGAAAACACGGGGAGAATGTGCAAATTCCACACGGACAGTGACCCAGAGCCTGGGACCTCAGCGCCGTGAGGCAACAGGGCTAACCCACTGCGCCACCATGCTGCCCCTCAGTGGGTAACTCTGAGTCAGAAGGTTGCGATTTCAACCCACCCTCCCAAGACTTGAACACATCAATCTCAGCAAACACATCAATCTCAGTGTAGTACTGAGGAGTTCTGCACAGCCAAAGCTTCTGTATTGCAGCAAAGATGACAAACCAGTGCTCTGTCTGCCCTTTCAGGTGGAGTAAATCATTCAATGGCAGTATTTCGAAGAAGAGCAAGCGTGGTCTCCCTGATCTCATGGCTAACATTTATCCTTCAGCCAACAACACTGAAGAAAGGCGATTATGAAATGAAATGAAAATCACTTATTGTCACAAGTCGGCTTCAATGAAGTTACTGTGACAAGCCCCTAGTCACCACATTCCGGCGCCTGTTCGGGGAGGCTGTTATGGGAATTGAACCGTGCTGCTGGCCTGCCTTGGTCTGCTTTAAAAGCCAGCGATTTAGCCCTGTGCTAAACAGCCCTTTAATTTATCAGGTTATTTATCTGATTGCTGCTTGGGGGAGTTTGCTGTGTGAAAATCAACTGCTGTGTTTTCTACATGAAGGCAGTGACTGGTGTTGCAGTGTCCGTCCCTGATTATCAAAGCCAGGCTATCATATCTTCGGTGATTTTTTTCTCAATTTTAATATTTTAAATCTGATCAGGATTTATACAAGCTAGGAGTGTGACACATCTGCTAGTTTCATAGCTTTAGGTTCAGAGGGAATCTAACTTCTGTAAAATAATGATATGTTGGGGCAGAACGTTTCTCTTGCCCCTTCACTACACGCTCCACAATGTGCTTTCTATGAAATCACCAATTGTTTCTGACTCCCACAGAATTGGAGAGACTGTTGAAAAACATCTGGTCAGTAACATATGCTAGCTCGATAAAACACATTTTTGTGAGTGATTGAAAATGTCTCTTCTCTAATTATAAACTCAACCCCCACGGGAGATAAAGACAGCACTGTCCTTGCACAGACCGTCAGGATGAAGGTGCCAACACACCGGTGTTGGAAATGGAATCTCATACGATAAATGATCTCTGCTGTGTCTCCTCTTTTAATCTACTTGTTATTGAGGATTCCAGAATTGGGATCCTTATCATGAAGAGCACGCCCATACTTTATTGAGTGAAATTCGAAGAAAAACAGTTCAGTTAAAACGGAGCAGCTTTGACTATTACCGCCCATGTCTCTGATCCTGGGTGTGACTTGCGTTCTCTGATCTCCTCAGGAAGAGTGAAGTAAGTTGAGGTTCCAGTCCCGAACACTATCCAGCAGCCCCTTTTTGGAAATTGTGTTTGCGTAGCTCTTGGAGGAGGTCAGGAACTGAGGTGGTGATGCCTCTTTTGGTCCAACAGCCCACTCAATTTCAATGTTGAAATTCAAGGATTGAAGATGGACAAGGTGCCAGAGGGACTTTTGATGCCTAAAGATCACAGGTCAGCACAAATTGGTAGCCTACAGGAGTAAATTCCAGCACAAGGGAGGCATCAGTACCCTTAACTAACTGTCCTCACCAAGCAATTAGCACAGTCTGTTTTGGAAGCTTTTGAGGGTTACATTTAAACAAGATTTTGGGTTAGAGAGCACAAGCAAGTTACAACGGTGCCTTTATTTCCTGGTCCAGCCTCCTGTCCAATGTCCTGTCCTGTTCAATGATGCGCCTGATGCTCAGTCCTTCACTTATCCCACATCTGCAGTTTGTCATTGTTTTAACCAGAATAACGCTTGTTGGAATGTACTTACCATGCGCATCTATCATAAATGGACTCTGAACAGCTTAATTTCTCACTGATGTTCCTTGCAGCAATGGGAAATGTTTCCTCATGCCTTCACAAAAATCGCGGTCAAAACGAAAATAATTAACAAGCAACAGGTGACAGAAACCTTTTCTTCCGCGCTAACTGATTTGAATGTAAAATACTGAGGTATAGGAGGTGGTGCATGGATTGATTTCAGTGACTACCAGCATTCTTGACAGGTGAAACTAAACAAATGAGCACTTACGATAAACTCCCTGAACCCTGGCTCCAATCCAACTGTTGTTCGAAAATACATGTTACAGCTGTCCTCGTAGAGACTGAGAGGAGAGCTTTACTTCACCTGCCCTGGGGAGGGACCTGACTGAACCTTTACCTGGTACATGCCTGCCCCCCCATCACAGGGCAATGGGTTCACATCCTGGATGTCACTTAAATCCATCTGAATCTGAGAGAAACCTATCTGCTAAGATCTTTGATGGCTTGGGCCTGTAGTGGGGCAGGGTGGGGATGCTGACAGAGGAGTCACACTGCTGTTTTCTCCTGTCAGAAGATCGAGATTCCACTTTGCTTGCAAACTGCACATTGGAGTGAGCTGGTCTTGGAAAAAAAAAGTTTTATCGACTCTTGGAGCGTGAGCATTCCTGCAAAGCTGGCATTTATTGTCCCTCCCCCATTGTCCTGGGAAGGCGGTGAAGGGTTGCCTTCTCAAGCTACTGCTGTTTCAGCAGTTTGATACCTTTCCCTAAGTCACTTTAGAGAGCAGTTATGTGCCAGGAATATGGGTGAGGAATTGGGAGTGTGGACAGGGGCAAACCCCTAATCCAGCTCCTTGCCTGATCCAAAAATCAATTCAAATTGAATCCAATTCATGGTCTCCACAAGAGCGACATACCAGATCCAGTCATTAAACCTGATCCCACGCTCATCTTAGCCAAAAGGCGCAGAAGTGATGAACCTGTTGCATTTTAAATAACTTCATGGTCACTTTTCACCAATACCGTTCCAAGCTTATTGACAGGGGTTTTTTTTAGTAACTAATTCAAATTTTCAAACGAATGTGGTGAGATTCTTGATGTTCTCCTGCACTTTATAGAACACACAGTGCAGAAGGAGGCCACTCAGCCCATTGAGTCTGCACCGACCCACTTAAGCCCTTACTTCCACCCTATCCCCGTAACCCAATAACCTCTCCAACCTTTTTGGTCACTAAGGGCAATTTATCGTGCCAATCCACCTAACCTGCACGTCTGTGGACTGTGGAAGGAAACCGGAGCACCCGGAGGAAACCCGCGCAGACACGGGGAGAACGTGCAGACTCCGTACAGACAGTGACCCAAGGCGGGAATCGAACCCGGGACCCTGGTGCTGTGAAGCCACAGTGCTAATCACTGTGCTACCTTTCTGCCCATGGTTATAATCTAGATTTCTGGATTACTTTTCCAGTAATTGTGACATAATCATTGTATTATCATACCCAGATCATGTGGTGATGAGAAATTTCTTTGAGGAATGTAAGGGGGTAGGGGAGAATTAGAGAGCCACGTGGTTATAGTTTCTGTATTTTGCTGCAGTTCTGTGGAGTACCACAGTGGCATTAGATGTGGGCACACGGCACAGCTCATTTCCAGATGAGTTCCTAATTGTGGTTTGAATGTCAATGGGGTGGCACTGGAGGGTGATCTGGTGCCAGCTCTCCTTGGAAAATATGATGGACAGTCAACGTGCCCGCTACAGAACAGTGTTGGGTAAAAAGCTGCTCGATCAATAGGAGGTCACCAAAGAATAATCAATTTTAAGACCAGGCAACTGGATGATTACAACAAAGACTACCGTGGGATTTATTTCACATTTAAAATACCGGGGGCTGGATTCTCCGATTTGCAGAATAAGTGCTGACGTCGGCGTGGGAACAGTGCCATTTTACGCCAGAAACAACGGCGCAAAAGCTGCATCGATCCTTCATCTGGTGGGGGGGGGGGGCTAGCAACTGTGCAGCATCAAGCCCCCGGCTTTACCTGCGGAGACTTGCCGGGTCCGTGGCCGTGCATACGCACGGCGGCGGCCTGTGGCTACCACACTGTGCAACATGGCACCGGCCGTGCCACATACTGTCCCCCAGTAACACCCCTCGCCACCCCCAGACGACCCTGTACCAGTGCCCCCAGCCCCTGCCAAAGGCTCCCCTGCCCGCGGAACGGCTCCCCCCACGACTGTGGCGCCGTTGGACTCAGTCCGCAGCCGACACGCGATTTAACGAAAAAAAAGGATAAGTATTACACGCCGTCGGGAACTCGGCTCATCGGGGGCGGAGCATCGGGGGAGGGCCTCAAGTGACGTCCTGAGGCTGTCCCGACAGTGTGCAGAGTACGCCGTTTTCGAAGGGGCAGAGCATCGCAAAAGTGGCACCACCCCCGGTTTCAGTGCAAACAGGGATTCTCCGGCCGAACACGATTTCGGCGACTGGAGAATCCTGCCCCGGATATCTGCACATAATGCCGATTTTAGTTTAGTTGAGACGGATTAAATATAGAATCAGATATAATCAGGAACGATTATTATCCCCAGAATCCTGATAATCCTGAAGGGGTTAATATCCCTCAGAATACTGATAACCATGTCTTGACTCCCTCACGTCCTGACTCCCTCACGTCCGGACTCCCTCACGTCCTGACTCCCTCACGTCCTGACTCCCTCACGTCCTGTCTCCCTCACGTCCTGATTCCCTCACGTCCTGACTCCCTCACGTCCTGACTCCCTCACGTCCTGACTCCCTCACGTCCTGTCTCCCTCACGTCCTGACTCCCTCACGTCCTGACTCCCTCACGTCCTGACTCCCTCACGTCCTGACTCCCTCACATCCTGACTCCCTCACGTCCTGACTCCCTCACGTCCTGACTCCCTCACGTCCTGTCTCCCTCACGTCCTGACTCCCTCACGTCCTGACTACCTCACATCCTGACTCCCTCACGTCCTGTCTCCCTCACATCCTGACTCCCTCACATCCTGACTCCCTCACGTCCTGTCTCCCTCACGTCCTGACTCCCTCACGTCCTGACTCCCTCACGTCCTGACTCCCTCACGTCCTGACTCCCTCACATCCTGACTCCCTCACGTCCTGTCTCCCTCACGTCCTGACTCCCTCACGTCCTGACTCCCTCACGTCCTGACTCCCTCACGTCCTGACTCCCTCACATCCTGACTCCCTCACATCCTGTCTCCCTCACGTCCTGACTCCCTCACGTCCTGACTCCCTCACGTCCTGACTCCCTCACGTCCTGACTCCCTCACGTCCTGACTCCCTCACGTCCTGACTCCCTCACGTCCTGACTCCCTCACGTCCTGACTCCCTCACGTCCTGTCTCCCTCACGTCCTGTCTCCCTCACGTCCTGACTCCCTCACATTCTGACTCCCTCACATCCTGACTCCCTCACATCCTGACTCCCTCACGTCCTGACTCCCTCACGTCCTGACTCCCTCACGTCCTGACTCCCTCACATGCTGACTCTCACATTCTGATTCCCTCACATTCTGATTCCCTCACATTCTGACTCCCTCACATCCTGACTGTCTCACGTCCTGACTGTCTCACGTCCTGACTGTCTCACGTCCTGACTCCCTCACATCCTGACTCCCTCACATCCTGACTCCCGCACGTCCTGACTCCCTCACATTCTGACTCCCTCACATGCTGACTCTCTCACATTCTGACTCCCTCACATTCTGACTCCCTCACATCCTGACTCCCTCACGTCCTGACTCCCTCACTTCCTGACTCCCTCACATCCTGACTCCATCACATTCTGACTCCCTCACATCCTGACTGTCTCACGTCCTGACTGTCTCACGTCCTGACTCCCTCACGTCCTGACTCCCTCCCGTCCTGACTCCCTCACATCCTGACTCCTTCACGTCCTGTCTCCCTCACGTCCTGACTCCCTCACATTCTGACTCCCTCACATGCTGACTCTCTCACATTCTGATTCCCTCACATTCTGACTCCCTCACATCCTGACTGTCTCACGTCCTGACTGTCTCACGTCCTGACTCCCTCACATCCTGACTCCTTCACATCCTGACTCCCGCACGTCCTGACTCCCTCACATTCTGACTCCCTCACATGCTGACTCTCTCAGATTCTGATTCCCTCACATTCTGACTCCCTCACATCCTGACTCCCTCACATCCTGACTCCCTCACGTCCTGACTCCCTCACGTCCTGACTCCCTCACGTCCTGACTCCCTCACATTCTGACTCCCTCACATGCTGACTCTCACATTCTGATTCCCTCACATTCTGACTCCCTCACATCCTGACTGTCTCACGTCCTGACTCCCTCACATCCTGACTCCCTCACATCCTGACTCCCGCACGTCCTGACTCCCTCACATTCTGACTCCCTCACATGCTGACTCTCTCACATTCTGACTCCCTCACATTCTGACTCCCTCACATCCTGACTCCCTCACGTCCTGACTCCCTCACTTCCTGACTCCCTCACATCCTGACTCCATCACATTCTGACTCCCTCACATCCTGACTGTCTCACGTCCTGACTCCCTCACGTCCTGACTCCCTCACGTCCTGACTCCCTCCCGTCCTGACTCCCTCACATCCTGACTCCTTCACGTCCTGTCTCCCTCACGTCCTGACTCCCTCACATTCTGACTCCCTCACATGCTGACTCTCTCACATTCTGATTCCCTCACATTCTGACTCCCTCACATCCTGACTGTCTCACGTCCTGACTGTCTCACGTCCTGACTCCCTCACATCCTGACTCCTTCACATCCTGACTCCCGCACGTCCTGACTCCCTCACATTCTGACTCCCTCACATGCTGACTCTCTCACATTCTGATTCCCTCACATTCTGACTCCCTCACATCCTGACCCCCTCACATCCTGACTCCCTCATGTCCTGACTCCCTCACTTCCTGACTCCCTCACATCCTGACTCCCTCACATCCTGACTCCATCACATTCTGACTCCCTCACATCCTGACTGTCTCACGTCCTGACTCCCTCACTTCCTGACTCCCTCACGTCCTGACTCCCTCACGTCCTGACTCCCTCACGTCCTGACTCTCTCACGTCCTGATTCCCTCACATTCTGACTCCCTCACGTCCTGACTCCCTCACGTCCTGACTCCCTCACGTCCTGACTCCCTCACGTCCTGACTCCCTCACGTCCTGACTCCCTCACGTCCTGACTCCCTCACGTCCTGACTCCCTCACGTCCTGACTCCCTCACATCCTGACTCCCTCACATCCTGACTCCCTCACGTTGGGACCCAGCTCTGTTGGGTCTGTATTCTGCTCAATGATCTTGTCCACCTTCAAGCTTGCTCCTTCCTTTCTGGCCCTACTAACTGCATAGGCTTCCTTCATTGGGTATGGTTAATGAATTTGAGCTGGCAGCTTGGGCAAGTGACCATGATTTTAATGTGAGCCCTTCAAGAAGGTGTTGATCAGCTAAGACAGTCAAGTCCAGTCAGTGCTAATTTGTAACCATCGTGGCCAATTATGAAGCTCCTACCCAGCAAGCTCTTTAAACATTGCACAGCTCAAACCTGACCTTTTCTTTATGAGACTGAAGGGAAAGAGTGGGTGGGTTCTCTGATCCTGAGGGTAAGTGTTGACGCCGTTGTAAACGCCGTCGTGTTTTACGACGGGGTCAACAGGCCCCCAGGAGCAGCGATCCTGCGCCCTACAGGGGCCAGCACGGCACTGGAGCAGCTCCAGCTGCTGATCCCGGCGTCAAACGGGCGGTGCGGGTCTGCGCATGCGCTCTGCGGCCGGCGTGAATTCGCGCATGCGCTTTACGACGGGCGGGAACCCGCGCATGCGCGCTAGTTGCCTTCTCTGTGCCGGCCCCAACGCAACATGGCGTAGAGGCCCGGGGTCAGAGAATCCCGCCCAGTATGAGGGCATGATTCAACGGAAACATTTCTAAGTGTCATTTTGGGCGCGTTTGGCAGAGTGTTTTTCGACGGCCGGGTTGGTGAGATTGTGGCCCTTATTCAACGGCACCTAATGGCAAACATGAGCCCCCACGAGCTTCTCGCCATTGCTGGCTGTCTCGCCGTCTGATTCATCTGACACGTGCCGTAGCTTCTCGCTGCTAACAAGGGGGAGCTGCTTTTAAACACACCCTCACCACTCATTCCCAGTCAACACACAAGCATGACAGCGTGCAGACCTGCCCCTTGCTTTGGGGATGCCAAACTGGCCAAGTGTCTCGACGCTGTGCATGAGATGCGGAACATCCTGTTCCCCCAAGGGGAAAGTCCAATGTCGAAAGAAACCCAATGACCTCCTGGCATCAATTTGCCTGCCACGCCTCAAATCCCCAAACCCTCCGCAACAGATCACTGGCTCATACCTCGCACCCTCCCCACATCTGATCTTTGTACTTGTTACACAGAACCCACTGGCACCCACCAGCACAACCCCTTCATGTCCAGGTGCGGTGCCCACACATCTCAGCTGCAAGAGACATCCCAGACCCATCAGGCCTGCAGCTCATAATGCCCTCTCCTTGTACCCACACGAGAAGATAGTCCTTAATAAATGGGAAAGGGCCAAGCCGGGTGGAGGGAGGGAGTGGGGGGGGGGCGCAGAGTCCCAGAGATCCGAGTCCTCACCCTGTTACAGATGCCTGGTCAACCCTTAACAATGGCTAAGATACTGAACAAGATGGTAACTTATTGAAGTTCTAATCCGGTGCAGAAAGATCGATTTGTTCCAAGAGTGATAATATAAGAAATAGGGCGTGATTAGTTTTACAAACAAACTTTATGATAAGAAAACAATGGGTGGGATATACCGGCTGTTCACGCCGGTGGGAAATTACGCTCCCATGTCAGCATTTCCCGTTGACAATGGCGAGACCTTTGCCAAAAACCACGCTGTGGTTGGTAAATCCCGCTCAATATTTAAACTTCTACTTCAGCTAACACAAACAGATTTCATGCAGTTTCTTAATCATACATACGAGTTCCCATTAAACCACACGGTACATGAAAATGCAACTCTTGATCCACTTACACAAACAGACAAAGTTAATATTTGCTTTATGAAGCACTTTTCTTATGTTAGAGACATTTGTTCAAAATCTTTTTTCCAAGTCTGCCTTGGTGGCAGCTTTCATGACCTTCCTGGTTGATTCTACAGCCTTCTCTGTAACAGCATTTCCTGTCTCTCCCTCAGCTCCGCTCAGCCCCTCAACCAAAGGTTCTCCCCTGAGATGGTCAAGACTTGAATCTATTCTCGTTATCTTGGCTGATTTCCCACTCCCGTTTATACAAAGAAACAGAGCTATGCCATTTATATGCAACTAACTTTCCACTGACAGACAAATAGGTCATCAGACTCTGTGATGGGCTCATGACTGGTCAAACAAGGTTGTCCTGAATGACAATGGATCTTGAGTGGATCATTCTGGGTGAACGCATCCTGTGTATTCAAACTAATGAGGTTAAGTCTGAATGGGACAAGGTAACTCAGGCTATTAGTGTATCCCTCTACCTCTGCTAATAGCAGCTTTTTTGACCCCTATATTGCCTGCTACATCTTGGACCCCATTTCTGGACACAAGTTCCTAATATTTCCCGATCCTGACAGCCCACTATGGGGAACATGGAGGTTGCCTGGTTGACCGAGAAGAGAGCAGTTACTAACAGCAAGGTTGACCTGCACCACAGAGGTGAGGACCCACTGTCCTTTCACCCAGATGACCTGTCTCAATTGAGTAGTTCATGTCAGACAAAGTGATCCTTCCCTCTCATCAACCATATATCCTTTGTCTCGCAAGATCTCCATCTGATGAGGCTGGGACATCCAGAGTCGTTCCCTCCCCTGCCACTCAAGAGACCACCTTGCAGGAGAGCTCCGAGGAGGCCACTGGCGAAGTGTCACAGCTATCACCCTCACCTTCCACCAGCGCAGAGTCACACACCTCGGCGGGCGACATTAGTGGAGAGGCTTCTGGGGCACAATCTGGTGAGCAACACAGAATTGGTGATGCACATCAGGTGAAGGCAGGAACATCCAAGGGAGACGGCAGTCGGAGATCTGCTGGATCCCAGGACTCAGCTGGGCCCCAGTCAGATGTCGAACCTCTGGACAAGGTTTCCAGAGCTGATGTAGATGATAGGACATGGCTGTGACATTCAGGAGAGCATTCCAGCAACTACATAGCCGATTGGAGAAGTCCCAAAGGCTTCGGTTGCAGGCGATGTTACCGGCCATGCGTGGTGCTGAGGCCAACACTTCTAGGGTGGCAACCTCAGTAGAAAGCCTGAAGCATGGCATCCGAGTCTTGAATGGTGGTGTCCAAGATATGGCTCGGACTGTGACAACTATGGCTGATGATCTTGACATCATGTTCCAGTCACTAACAGACGTGTCCCAGATGCAGGTGGATATTGCACTCCAGAGCATGGCCCAGTCACAGAGGAACATTGCTGAGAGCGTCGGCACCATGGTGCAAACAATGGGGAGCCGCCAGGACTGGCAAAACCAGAGGACTCAGAGGTCTCTGGCGCTCACTCCAGTTCTCACTGCATTCCATGAAGACTCCTAGGGCCCTACAGGCAACATCAGGGAGGAGGAAGCGCTGATGGCCAAACCGGAGCCTGCCGGCAAGGAGACGACGGGGGCCTCCAGTTCTCCCGATTCCCCCCCTCCTGACACTGGTGGATCTCAATGGCAGTGGGCAGAACAGGGCGGCACAGCACGCCAGCAAGTGCCCCCCCCCCACGGGTCCCCGCAGAGAACGTCCGACTAGGGCATCCTAGGATCATAGGCCACAGGAAGGCTGCCTCCATCTCTGATGTGGATCCTGGGAACACACCGAGTCGTACCAGTAGACCATGTAAGATCAAGAAGATTGAGGAGCGTTGAGTGAACACTGGTGGAGGGGGAGGTGGTGGTCACTATCTGCAGCGAGGGCGAATCAAAATGTCATTAGTTCACTATTAAAACCTAAAACACCTGATACATGTGAAACCACTGTTACGTTAATATTCACAGTGGGCCTGCCTGCACCCCTACCCCCTGTTGCCTTTTGCTGCCCCCCACTCCCTAGGAACAGTGGTCCAAGATCAAACGCCCCTGATGCAGACCCCTTTCAGGAGAGGTGTGAGCGCGCGGTCAGCAGAAAGACAGGAGTCAGACATTTGCAGAGACTGAGGAGCACCAGAGCTTTCCTCACAGCAAGTTATCATCAATCTCCTCCCTTGCATATTGACTGCTGACAGTGCCAACACAGGCCCATTACCCTAGAGTGAGGTAACACAGAACCTTGGAGGTGGAACAGGGTGGTCGGGGAGGGGGCAGTGTGATGAGGGGTAATTGGGTCATATTTTACTGCTGACATCCTGATTGAGATTAGCACACTTGGCACAGAGCATGTTGGGAACGGAATGAGGGGGTGGGGACCTGAGAGGAACGTTCCGATGAGTGTACCTAATTTACAAAATTGAACCACTCTTACCTCAATTCCAATCCTTCTCTATCAATGCTTCCAGGAAACTTTGATCAGCTTAATTTTACATTTAAGTTCACTTGAACTTCCTGCTTTGTTTCAATGACTTCAGCAGCTGTTCCGAAATAGATTCTCACACCATCAGCTCCAGCTCTACATTGTGCTCTGGAGCCGATTAGTAGATGTCGTCACATGACATAATTGCCCTTTAGACGAATAGTTGATCTCTAAAAGGGTCATCTCTTTGCCCAGTGTCCCCACTCCTATGGAATGTAAGGGTGCAGCAGTGCTCAGCTGACTGTCTTTACACTCTTGTTAAATTGTGAAGATAGAGAAGGAATTAACTTCCACATCACACAGGGGTAGTTACAGTCAGATTGTGGGTGATGAGTAATTGTTCTGGTTACAGCTGCAAAAGCCTTGCCCTTTGACTGTGGTTTCTGATCAGCTGAGCAACTCCCAGGAATTTTTACGCCACCCCCATCATGCCAATAGCACCACATGAGCTTTATGTACAAGATAATTACATACTTTCACCAAATGGAAGTACTTTTTGTGCCATTGCTAAATCAAAATTATACCCTTTGAATGTAAACAAATGAGTTTTTGGATTGATTTGCCCTTAGACATTGACACATACGTTGCAAATTCTGCTGGCAAATAGCCGTGCTTAAGACTGGGTAAGGCTCTCAGTGATGGGCAATCTGCAGGCCAGGAGCCACATGAGGCCCATCTGGGTTTTGAGTGTGGTCCGCGAGACATTTTGCTGACCGTTGCCCATGCGCACGGTTGCCACATTCCGCTAGTTTCCGTCGGCATAGTTTTTTTATCTACTGATATGACTAAAGTGACATGCACAAAAAGCAAGGGCACATGAAATAAGGTGTGCTGTTTGCACACAACATTGACTGTGAGAGCCAAGCGGTCCCTCAGGGTCCAATCAGAGCGCAAATATTTCTTTTGTTTTTTCCTGATGAGGTTGATGACAGTTCTTTTAATATATGAATGACTGAGCAGTCTCTATAATTCGTTATGAAATATTTGGCGTGTATTAATTGTGTTTTATCTTCTGCATGGGGTCATGGTTAGTGAACAAACCTGATTTCAATCGTGCGACCCACTAAGACGAAGGGGGACCACTCATGCGGCCCACTCACTAGCCTCAGTTGCCCATCACTGCAGCCTCTCTACATTCAAAAACTGCATAACAGCCAAGCACTAGGAGAGGGCCAGTGTGAAGAGACAATGTCTGGATTGGGTTGGATTTGTTTATTGTCGTGGACCAAGGGACAGTGAAAAGTATTTTTCTGCGAGCAGCTCAAACAGATCATTTAGTACATGAAAATAAAATAAAATAAAATACAATGCCGGCATTGGGTGAAGCATACAGGAGTGTAGTATTAATCAGGTCAGTTCATACGACAGTCGTTTTGGAGTCTGGTAACAGTGGGAAGAAGCTGTTTTTGAATCTGTTCGTGCGTGTTCTCAGACTTTTGTATCTCCTGCCCGATGGAAGAAGTTGGAAGAGTGAGTAAGCCGGGTAGGAGGGACCTTTGATTATGTTGCCCATTTTCCAAAGGCAACGGGAGGTGTAGACAGTCAATGGATGGGAGGCAGGTCCATGTGATGGACTGGGCTGTGTTCATGACTCTCTGAAGTTTCTTGCGGTCTTGGGCCGAGCAGTTGCCATACCAGGCTGTGATGCAGCCAGATAGGATGTTTTCTATGATGCATCTGTAAAGGTTGGTAAGAGTCAATGTGGACATGCCGAATTTCCTGAGGAAGTATAGGCGCTGTTGTGCTTTCTTGGTTGTAGCGTTGACGTGGGTGGACCAGGGCAGATTTATGGTGATGTACACACCGAGGAATTTGAAACTGTATCTTGGAGGTGATTTAAAAAATCATCTCTGCTGTCATCCCCCTTGTCATCCCCCTCTGGGTGAGGAGGTTTCTCCTGAATTCCCTGCTGGATTTGTTAGTGACTGCCTGATGTGAGCCCCAGTTCTGGCCATCCCTGCAAAAGGAAATACCTCTGAGTGACTACCCTATTCAATACCTTTCATCATCTGAAAGACCTCAACAGATAACCTCTGAAACTTCTACTTTCTTGTGAAATGAGCCACAGCTTGTTCAATCTCTGCTGATTGATAACCTCCCTGCTCTGGTGTCATTGCACTAAGTATTTGTTTGCACTTTCTCCAGTCCCTCTAATGTCATTTTTATGATGTGGGGCCCAGAACTGTTCACAGTGTTTCAAGCGTGGCCTGACCAAGGTCCAATACAAGTTTAACATAACTTGCCTGTTTTTTAATTCTGGCCCTCTGCAATTAAAGCCTTTGGCTGTGTTGTCGAGCCTGAGCAAAAGGGAATAAGTCAGGAACGATTACATTGGCAGTTACTCCTGTACACTCAACCAATAAGGACCTCTTCAGAGTCAGGCAGCTCTGGTCCAAAGCATGCCTTTCAATTTAAGGTGGTACACATGGGACAAACTTAATGTGAGAGCTTTGCAAATAGAGACATTGAATGAAAAAAACCCAAGGGAATTGCACTAAACTTTCCTCCGTTAGCTGAGATGGAGTATTGTGCACAATTCAGCACACCAGTCAAGGAAGGCCTTGCAAGGATTGAGGAGAGATTTGCCAGAATGATAGTAGGGATGAGGGAGTTCGTTTATGTGGAATGATTGGGATTGTATTCCTTAGAGCAGAGGAGGTCAAAGGAATGGCGTGAATCCCGCTCCTGCCGTGTCCCGAAGTCTCCGCCACCAGAGATTCGGCGGGGGCGGGAATCGCACCTCGCCGGTCGGCGGGCCCACCCCCGCCGATTCTCTGGCCTGCGATGGGCCGAAGTCCCGCTGCTGGAATGCCTGTCCCGCCACCGTGGATTAAACCACCTTTTGAACGGTGGGACAAGGCGGCGCGAGCAGGATCCGGGGTCCTGGGTGGGGGCGCGGGGTGATCTGGCTCCGGGGGGTGCCCTCACAGTGGCCTGGCCCGTGATCGGGGCCCACTGATCCGCGGGCGGGCCTGTGCCGTGGGGGCACTCTTTTCCTTCCGCCTTCGCCATGGTCTTCACTATGGCAGAGGCGGAAGAGACCCCCTCTCCTGCGCATGCACGGGGATGACGTCAGCAGCCGCTGACCCTCCCGCGTCTACCCGCGTCGCCCGCCGAAGACCTTTCGGCCCCGGCTGACGTGGCGCCAAAGGCCTTTCCCGCCAGCCGGTGGAGCGGAAACCACTCTGGAGCGGGCCTAGCCCCTCAAGGTGAGGGCTTGGCCCCAACTCCGCACCTTTGGGGCGGCCCGACGCCGAAGTGGTTCCCGCCACTCCAACACGCCGGAACCCCCCGCCCCACCGGGTAGGGGAGAATCCCGCCCCTTGTGTGGATAGGAGGATAAATTCCAGGGTTGTTAGCACACTTCAAGAAAGGCTGACGGTATCAGATCTCAGAGGAACTTTCAAAAAGCAATTGGACATGTTTCTTGAAAAGGACTAATTTGTTTGCTATGGGAAAATGCTGATGAGTTGAACAAAATTGGACACTTCTTACAAAGATGCACAGGAGACTGGATGGCCCCTTTTCTGTCCTGTAAGATACTTTAATTGTAAGGAATTGGAGGCACAAAGTGATAGTTTTTAAAAATCAAAAAGATAAGGTGCTGACCTATCACCTATGGTTGCACACTCTTCTGTAGCTGGTACTGGGTGGGGTAGTTTGCACAGGAAATACTCCCCACAGAACTTCCTTATCTTTTAGCCAACAGTTTATCTTGATTCTGTTTTAATTGAGGGCACACATATATGCCTTTATTGCAAATAAGAAAGAAAAGCATCGTTCCAACACCGACTTGCAGGCATAAAGATGCCCACCAGCTTCACTGGATGAGTACTAACCCATGCAGGTTGATTTGGCTCTCCCAGCTTGCAAAAGTGTAAAGAAAGACTTGCATTTATTGCAGTGCCTTTCATATCCTTAGGCAATTCCAAAGTGTTTCACAGCCAATAAAATACTTTTGAAGTGTACGCACTGTTGCAATGAGTAAATGTTACACCAAGGAAAGCTCTCAGTGAATTGCATTGTGTTTATCACAACAGATCAAGCATGTCTATTAAATAGACATGTGCAATGCAAGGCTAGGAAACTGCTTTTGAACGTAACACTTGAATGCAGTAGGAAAATGGGTTACTGTCAGTGGTGAGACATTGATTCATGACCCAAAATGGTGGGGAGATAAAAGCTGTTTTTTTTTTCTGTTTACTATGGCTCAGTTGGGAGCACTTTTGCTGTTCCAAGTCCCACTCCCGGCAGTTGACCACGATAATCCAGGCTGACACTTCAGTGCAGGATTGAGGGAGTGAATGCTGCATTGTCGGACCGACCATCTCGGAGGTGAGATGTTAAATCGTGTCCTTCCCTCAGGTGGCTGCAAAAGGTTCCATGGTAGTATTTTGAACAAGAGCAGGGGAGTTATCCCTGGTGTTCTGGGTCAATATTTATCTCTCAATCAACATCACCGAAAACAAATCGTCTGATCCTTATCATATTGCCAGTTGTGAGGGCTTGCTGTGCGCAAATTGGCTGCTGTGTTTCCTACATTACAACTCTTACTGACTTTCAAAAGTATGTAATTGGCTGCAAAGTACTTTGGGACATGCTGACGTCATGACAGGCACTATATCAATGCAATTATTTAATCCTTCCCCTCCTTTCAGTGCTTTGTGAGATTCTCCGTGTACTAGGTAGTCATACTAGAATTCAGAAACTATAACCATTACATACGTGCTGTGGGCAGCACGGTGGCAAAGTGGTTAGCACAGCACCAGGGACCGGGGTTCAATTCCGACATTGGGTGATTATCTGTGGAGTTTGCACATTCTCCCTGTGTCCGTGGGTTTCCTCCGGCTGCTCCGGTTTCCTCACACAGTCCGAAGATGTGCAGATTAGTTGGATTGGGCATGCTAAATTGTCCCTTAGGCTGGGGTTACAGGGAGGGAGATTGGGCCTAGGTAGGGTGGTCTTTTGAAGGGTTGGTGCAGACTTGATGGGGCGAACAGCCTCTTTCTGCACTGTAGGGATTCTATGCTCAGCACTGATGCCAAGTTATATTGAATTCAAACTTGATACTTTCCTATCGATTGCAAAAGCAAAAGCAGCACTTGGTAAAATGTCTGTGTCTTTTATGTACTGGGCAATTTTAAAGGATACTGAGGTGCAGGGTTTGCTTTGAGCCAGATCTTGGTTGAATACTGTAGGGTTGGGGTATAATGGAAACATACAGACCGTTCCCACCCCTGGGATCTTCTGGGCGAACCCCGACCGTGGGTTTACAAGCGGCAGAGGATGAGTAAAACTGGAAGCCCTGTTGACAGTAGTGGGACCAGAAGGTGCCACTGTCAGCCAATGGCAGGCTGCTGCTCTCGGTGGAGGAGGTACAGAAAATCTCATCCACAGAGTGGGCGAATGTTGCATGTCATTAGATGTTTCAATTTATCATCTGTTCACTGTTCATCTGTACAAGCTCTTTGTACAAGTAACATGTGCACACAGACAAGATCTAATAATGTATTTTTTTGTTTACTTTCAGAATCTACCACCTGGAACCCAATATGTTGGCAGTCTGCAGTTGCCCTACATCTCTAAGGTATTTTGTCTACCTCATCTTTGCTGGGAAAATTCTGTATTTACACTCATTACACTCACCTGAGGGAAGGAAAATTAAATAATTACCCAGGCTGGTTTTTCCGATCAGTGCCATCGCTGAGGAGTGGCACTCGCACAGAGCACTAGCGACAGCAAATCATGGGCTTGTGGCTCAGTTGTTCAACCATTGAAATTATTGGATGGAAAGTAAGGGGTTGTGGGCCAGCCAAGGTCTGATTGGCCCCCTGTGAGTGACACCCCTCCCAGGAGTGTTAGACTCAACAATGGAACACTTGATAAAAGCAAATTATTGCGGATGCTGGAATCTGAAACCATAAGAGAAAAGGCAGGAAAATCTCAGCAGGTCTGGCAGCGTCTGTAAGGAGAGAAAAGAGCTAATTAATGTTTTGACTCCAGATGACCACTTATCTTTTTGGAGGCTGTTTTTATCGGCAAATTGTCTTTCTCACCTAGTACTTGTCTTTGCAAGTGTTTTCTCACCAGCCGACAACAGCAGTGGAATTAAACAGGCACTCAGAGAACTTCAATTGGGAAACAAAAAGAGTTTTTTCTTGATGGATTAAAAACATTTGCCAAAAGTGGCTAGTGGAAATCTTGGGATAGATGTTGGTGGCCTCCACTTGATGCTGCTGCCATTGAATTGGAAAAGTGTCATGTTAGGAGTGCACATTGGGAAGATGATCCCTTTATTTACAGGATAAACCTACATTGTATTCTGAGTAAATTACTGCAGTGTTTGCAGGGAGTGATACTGTGGCACATGACATATGCCCATTGTGTATCCTCATAATGTCAACGACCCCATTTAATATTACATGTAAAGCTGAGATGACATCTGTGCAATTTACTCTTCCTGACGCAGTGTGAAAATACAACTGATAATAATCTTGGTAAGTCTGTGAAGCTATTGCATCATGTCAGTGAATAACAGCCAAGAGTCTTTGGGGAGGCGGTAGCATAGTCACTGGATAGGAAGTTATAGGGAATGCGGCTCCAATTTGCGCAAAAGCAAGCTGTGACAAACAGCAGTCTGACAATGCTCAGCTCATGATTTTTCAAGGTATTAGTTGATGGATAAATATTGGTCAGAACACGGGGGATATCTCCGCTGCTGTTCCTTGAAATAGTGGCATGAGATCCTTTAAATTCCTTTGGGGAGGTAGATGGGGCCTTGGTTTAATCTGTCTCATCCCAAAGTAGCACCTCTCAAAGTGCCACACTCCCCCATGCCATATTGGAGCAACAGCCTAGTTGTGCTCAAGTCTCTGAAGTTAGACTTGAACTCACAATCTTCTTTTGAAATAATTCATATACAGGATGTGGGCATTGCTGGCCAGCCAGCATTTATTGTCCATCCCTTGTTGCCCTTGAGAAGATGATGGTGAGCTGCAACCTTGTGCTGCTGCAGTCCCCAAAGTGTAGGTACATCCACAGTGTTGTTAGTGCTGACTCGAGAGCAGAAGTTGCCCACTGAGCCATGAGAGACAATCCAGCAACAGAGCTACATCAATCTTAGTGGGAGGAACCCTTAAGTTAGTCATAGATTTATTTTGCTGAGCCCTTCAGTTGCCCAGGTCCTATGCTGTGGAATTTCCTTCATGATATCACTCTGTCTCTCTCTCTCTCTCTATCCTTTTTAAAAATAAATTTAGAGTACCCAATCATTTTTTTTCCAATTAAGGGGCAATTTAGCGAGTCCAATCCACCTAGCCTGCACACCTTTTGGGTTGTGGGGAAGAAACCCACACAAACACGGGGAGACTGTGCAAACTCCATACGGACAGTGACCCAGAGCCAGGATTGAACCTGGGACCTCGGCGCCGTGAGGCATCAGGGCTAACCCACTGCGCTACCGTGCTGCCCTCTCTCTCTATCCTCCTTTGTGGCACAGTGGTCAGGTCCCTACCTCTGGACCAGAAGCTCCGGGTTCGAGTCTAACCAGGACTGGCTGGCCAGGGAAGGAATGTTCACAACAAGGTTCAATCGGCTGATAATTCAGCTCGGGAATCCTTCCACCACTTCCCTCACTATTCCCCAAAAGGAAAAGCAGCGTAGGTGTGAGGATACACTAATAATAATAATCATCATCTCTTCCTTTAAGCCACTCTTCAAGATCTGCCTCTTTGACTAAGCTTTTGGCCATCTATCTTGACATTTCCTTATGTGGCTCAGTGTCAAATTTTATTTGATAATAACTTCGGTGGTGTTTTACTACAATGTGCCTTGCTGTTTCAAAATGGTAGGCAGCAGATGGTCAGACTCCAAAAGAGACCTTTATGCAGCGAAGCGACTAGTATTTATATAATGTCTTAAACATAGTCCAAGGACACTTAAGAGGAAAATAAAATTCAGATGAAAATTGACACCCAATCAAAGATACTGATTCAAGTAAAGATAGATGATGTGTTTTATGATTGGTTTTAAAGGAATTTTGAAAGACAGGTATTTTGGTGCATCAACTGCTTCAACTGACTGTCAGAGAAGAGGGGAGATGCTAGTGTGGTGGTAATGTCCCTGGACCAGGAATCCATCCTGATGGTGTGGTGACATGGGTTGAAATCCCACAGTGGCAGCTTGTGAATTTTAAATTTAATTCTTAAATCTGGAGGACACAGTGGTTAGCACTTCTGCCTCACAGCGTCAGGGACCCTGGTTCGATTCCGACCTTGGGTGATTGTGGAGCTTGCACGTACTTCCCGTGTCTGCGTGGGTTTCCTCCGAGTGCTCTGGTTTCCTCCCACAGTCCAAAGGTGTGCAGGTTAGGTTGCAGGGTTGTGAGAATAGGCAGGGGAGTGGGACTAGGTAGAGTGGGTCAGAGGGCTGGTGTCAACTCAAAGGGCCGAATGGCCTCCTTCTGCACTGTGGGGATGCTATGATAAAGCTTGTCTCATGAAACGATTATCACAAAGGTGCATCTGGTTCATTTATGTTCTTCAGGGAAGGAAATCTGCCATTCTTACCCATCGACTCCAGATTCACAGCTATGGGGTTTACCTTTAACTGCCCTCTGAAATCACCAGACAAGCCACTCAGTTCAAGGGCAATTAGGGATGGGTAACAAAATGCTGACCCAGCCAGCGATACCCACACCCCACGAAAGTAAAAAAATGATGCAGATCACCGGTTTTGCATGCTTGCTAAACTATAAAGTGCTAGCGTAAAGTGAGATTGAATCGTTGTCACGGGACAAAATATCATTATTGCTTTGATGCTGACTGAAACTTGATTTATATCACCTTGAAGAAATGTGTTGGAACTTCAAAGGAAAACCAATCTGTCAGTCCTGGGCAGATTGTGTCAGCTATGGCTCAGTTGGCAGCACTCGTGCATCGGAGTAAAAAGGTTGTCCTCCTGCAGAGATTTGAGGACAAAAGTCTGAGCTGACACTCCAAGGTCAGAAAATAGAAGATGCTATTTGTCAGATGAGACCTTGTTTTCTCTTTCAGGCAGACATTAAAGGTCTCATAGTACTATTTTGAAGAAGAGCAAGGGATTTCTCCCTGGTTTCCCGGCCAGTATTTATCTCTCAACTGAAAACAGGTTATCTGATTATTATCACATTGCCGATTGTGGGACTTTGCCGGGTGCAATTGGCTGCTGCATCTCCTGCGCAGCAATAGTGACGACACTTCAAAAGCACTTCACTGGCTGTAAAAAGTGCTTTGGCACATCCTAAGGTTGTGAAAGATACAACATAAATGCAATGCTTTCTTTTCTTTCCTGTGGTTATTAGTTTTCTTGCTGTTCCTCTGTGTGTAAGGGACAATAACAACTTGCACATTTTGTCTATGCAGTTTTGAAGATTATCATCATAGTCGAGGAGAGTTGCAATAAGCACAATCAATTAAAGGTTGCTTCATTGTAAGCTTGCAGTCCTTCTGGAAATTCCAGGATTTTGACCTAGTGACAATGAAGGAACAGTTATCTCTGTCCTCATAAGCATAGTGTGTGGCTTGGCAGGGACTCTGGAGTTGATTATGTATCTACAGTATCACTGTTCTTGTGCTGCTTGGTGACTGGGATATGGGGTGCATTTGACTGAGCTGGGTGTGTTTCTGTAGATTATACAAAGTACAATATTGGTAGTCAAGAGCGGAATTCATGCATTGATGGGCTCATTGGTCAAGCTCTGAAGTGTTGAGACTTGAATATGCTAGTTGCACCCATTCAGGTGAGGGATGACCATTTCTTCGTATTCTTGACTTATGGCTGGTGGACAGCGGCAAGCCTTTGCAGAGGTGGGCCATTCATTGCCATGTAGCCTGGCCCGCTCTGATTGGCATATATGATTGGTCCCCCTAAACTTCTGAGCAATAGTGATCCCGAGCCGTGATCCCGAGCCATGATGCTACATGGGCTAGGCAGGGGATGGTATTTGCCAATCGTGCTGCTTTTGGAGGTCAGGGGGAAGTGACAGAACATTCTCTTGTTGAAGAGAGTCCATGCCCAGCAAGTATGTGACAGAAATGTTACCTCCCGTAGCTAGTCAGATGTTGTCGGAGTCCTGCTCAAGACTGTCATGGGATGCCACATTCTCAAACAAAATTCCTGGAGTCAGTTGATGTGTTTTATGTTTAGATTTTGCTGACAAAAGAATGCGGTGGAGATCCCAGAAATGACCAGGAAGTGACTGACTGGGTTTCAGAGTTAATTGTTAACCTGGGTAACACTAGGTTTCATGAGAAAATTAATAAACAGCTTTGAGCTCCTGTCTGCTTCTGAAACTGTAACCTAGTTGTGAGAAGAAGGAAGATCATGGGGAGAAAAAGCTTGACATGAAATGCCATATCCTGAAGAATTTGCCTCCCACTTAACACAGAATGCAGATTGAGGAATGATTTACCATCTTTGGAGAGAATGGTTTCCCAGTCAAAACGTGGCTTTTGCCCCGACTATCGGACTTCTCTTTCTTGCAGGAAGCAGGAAGGTCAACAAGCAGATTCCTAGCATATTTATTACCTCATGTTTGCAGTGCATCACCACCCCTGAGAGTGCTCTGCCTTGGCTGATGGATACGTTAACAATTAACCTATTTACCTTCTTCTTGGTAAAATCTCGGCCCCAGCCGAGACTCAAGGGAATTTTACGGCCCCGTCGCAGTGGGGGAAGGGGTGGTAAAATGCGGCGAGTAGTTCAAAGGTCCATTGACATCCACTGGATTGGAAAATCCCGCTGGAGGGAGGAACCTTATAATCAGCGAGAGTAGACACTGCCTGGCTATATTCCAGAAAATTAAAGCTCTCTTGGGAAAGAAGGATCGGCGAACATCTTATCAATTCCAACACTTTTGTAATTTTGAATGCATGTTACTGATCCTTTCCAATAATCTATTGACAAGTCCCTGGCGAGGGTAGGGAAGAAGGTTTACCAAGATGAGAGGAGAGGAGAGGTTGGGGGAGCTGGGATTATTCTCCCCAGAACACAGAAGGTTCGAGGGAGACTTAATAGAGATATTCAAAAATGTGATGGATTTTGATAGAGAGAGGAGAGAGAAATAGTTTCCTCCAGTGAGAGGATCAGTAAGCAGAGCACACAGCTGTGAAATAATTTGTCCAAGAACTAAATTGGGAGAAATTTCTTCACGCAGAAGGTCGTGAAGATCTGAACACACCACCTGGAATCAATTTCCTCAGAAATTTTGAAAGTACTTCAAAATAATAATTTGCAGGGTCAGTGAGAGAAATAGGATATGGGCCTAAATTGGAAAGATCTCTCAAAAAACCAGCACAGGCACACCAAATAGCCACCTATCTCCTCTGCTGAAACCTTCTACGACTCTGATCCATAAGCATGCAATCCAGTCCTTTCACTATTTAATTTGATGAGCAGCAACTGCCCATTACAAGTAATAGACAAACTTTTCAATAGGTTCAGGACAATCATAAAATGAGTTTCAGCTGATAATGCCCCAGTCGTTTCCAACATTATCAAAGCTTATGGCCGGGATTCTCCAACCACCCCCCACCCGCCCCCGGCTGAGTCGGAGAATCTCCGGGGGAGGGGCGCGAATCCCGCCCCACCGCCGGCTGCCCTATTATCCGGCGCCGTTTTTCGGGCGACGGCGGAATTCCCGCCACGGCAGTTGGGGGCCGTTGACAGCGGCCCTCCCGGCGATTCTCCGGACCCCGATGGGCCGAATGGCCATCCAGTTTTGGCCAATCCTGCCGGCGTGAATTACTCACCTCACGCACAGCAGGACCTGGCAGGTTGTACGGGGGCAGTTCTGAGGGAGGGGAGGGGGTATTCAACCCCGGGGGGGCCCCCATGGTGGCCTGGCCCGCCATCGGGGCCTACCGATGCTGCGGGTGGACTGTTTCCATGGGGGCCTTCTTTCCTCCGTGCCGGGCCCCTGTAGGGCTCCGCCATATTGCCCGTGGGCTGACCGGAGAAGAGAACCCCCGTGCCTGTGTGGAAATACACCGGCCGTTCTGCGCATGCGCGAACTCACGCCAGCCCTTTGGCGCCAGCTGGAGCAGCGCCAACCACTCCAGCGTCAAACGAGCCCCCGAAAACTTGGAGAATTCATCACTCTCGGGGGCTGTTGACGCCGGAGTGGTTGGCGCTGGCTCTCCCGCCGGCGTGGGGACTTAGTCCCCAGAAGGGAGAATCCCCGCCTATATATTTGTGTCTTGGACTAACTCAGTAATCCTAACCTGGTCCTTTAATTATGAATGTGTCCATCCCTATTTTCAATGTTTCTTGAAACAAGTAAATTCAAAATCGATGCACTATTTGTGAAGCAGTTTCCTGCAGCGTCTGTGTATACCCTAGCAATCGATGTTCCCTCTAATTTTCCCTACCTTCAAAAGGAACTTCCCCTGAAAACTGCAACTAATCTGGGTGAGTCATTGGTTCGAACCAGAGTGTTTTTAAAACATTTACGCAGACACTGAAAAGAGGTTTTCACAAAGCTTACTTTTTCTAACCACAGTGTCTAAATTTTGTGGCAGCTGTGACCCAACTGTGCTCCGTGGTGCAAGTGTAGGTCACTGTTTCACAAGAGGAAAATTTCAGCAATCCGGGTTAGGAGGCATTTGCTGCTTACATTAGCCAATGCATTTTGTCACATTCGGGATCCGAAGATCAAACAGATAGCATAGGAACCGGTTGCATTCACACACAAGTGAGGAAGTTCAGTGTTTAGTTCTGAAGTGCACTAGCATTTTTCTGGGTTTGTGACAACGTGCAATTCCTCATTTCGGTCTGGATTTGGAATTACCCCACACCATCACAGTGCACCTTGTTCAGTTAAGAAGATGGTTGAGGACCTATACTATGACATTGCACAGTCCGTGCAGAAAACTCACCCCACTTCTGTTCTGTTGGCATCTTTCCTTGGGGGAAAAACAAGTTTATCCTTAACACTCAGAAAGAGATCGGTCACAGTTTGTTATGTGGAGGTGGAAAGTACTGTAAAAACTCAGTGTCTAATGGCCAAATTTGAATGAAGGCCCCAAAGAAAAGCACATTTCAAAATAAGAACTGCTCCCCTGAAAAGTCTCTTTTGTAAAATCTCAACTGTAATATGGGAGCGATTCTCCGGCCTCATTGCACTCTTACTCAGGGGGTGGGGGGCGTTGGTGACTACTCACTTGTGCTGCTTGGTATAGGTCGTTGACCTTTTGCCGACACTGGAGGCCAGTCCTCCTGGTCACACTCTCGCTGCTCACAGCCGCTGCCACCTCCCCCCAGGCAGCACTGGCTGCACTTACCTCCAGGACCCTCGGGAGAACAGGACATCCCTCCTGGCCTCCACTGCTTCTAGGAGCCTGGCCAGATCTGCATCCCTGAATCTTGTGGCCGGTCTCCTGGCTGGGGTTGGCTGAGCAAGAGCTGCTCGACCTTGTTAGTGGGGGGTTGGCGAGCATGGTGCCAGCAAATCAGCTGCCGAGCCTTCATTTGCAACGAGAAGCCTTTGGGGCCTCGTTAAGTAGACTAATAAACGTTGAAGGGCGTTGCCGGCCTCGCTGGCAGAGCGTCGGGAGTCCCGCAGCAGTAGCCGTTCGCCACCACACTTAGAAACCTTTCTGAAGAATCCTGCCCCACGTCTCCCGGATATCGAAAGAAAACCTTTCCTTAATCTGGGTCCACCGCTTGGAGGTTTCTGGCTCTTCCAGGCCAGTACTCACATGTCAGCTTTCAACTTTTTGGTTTATTCTGTTTTGCTTCATCCCCCAAGGTCTTGAAGCTTTCAATTTTCTCCCGAAGATTTTAGGCCATCTTGAAAACGTTTCCTGAGCCATTTCCCCACCATATTGTCATTTGGCTAAGATGAGCGTGCGATCAGGCGTAATACTTGGATCTGGTATGTCTCTCTTGTGGGGACCATGAATTGGATTCAATTTGAATTGTTTTTTTTAGAGCAGGTAAGGAGCTGGATTAGGGATTTGCCCCTGTCCACACTCTGAGCTCTGGCCTTGTAACTCTGATAAAGTTATAAAAAAATAAAATAACATTTTAAAAAAATTATCCAGTTGACTGATGTCCCTTAAGGAAGGAAATATGCCTTCCTTACCCTATTTAGTCTGTAAATGACTTCAGATCATAGCAATAGGGTTCATCCGTAACTGCCCTCTGGGATGGCCTCAGAGGTAATTCAGTTGTATCCACCATCTCCTCAATAGCAATGAGGGATGGACAATAATAAACGCAGGGCTCAGTGTCTGTGGCTCCAGGAAAGGCAGTATTCATCAGGCTTCCCAATCCTGTATTGGTTCACGCTTCCTGAACAAGGTCCAAATTAGCCACTGATGATCATGTAACTGTCATTCAACAAGAGTTACGGGTCCCAGGAGTGGAGGACAGAGAAGCGGTTGGAGGCAAGGAGAAGATTAAACTCGAAGATTGACATGAAGCATGAATTGTGCAGTGCAATTGATGTGAGGCAGTTGCTGCAACTTGTGAAATGTGCAGGGCAAACAGACCGCCGTAAATCACCTCCTATCAGGGAATGAGCTCTGTGCACTTGATTCAGACCATCACGCGGCACGATGACATAGTGGTTAGCACTGCTGCCTCACATCTCGAGGGCCCAGGTTCAATTCCAGCCTCGGGTGACTACCTGTGTGGAGTTTGCACTTTCTCCCCGTGTCTACGTGGATTTCTTCTGCGTGCCCTGTTTCCTCCAACAATCCAAAGATGTGCAGGTTAGGTGGATTGGCCAAGCTAAATTGCCCTTAATAATGTCCTGAAATGTTACTGGGGTACGAGGATAGGGTAGAGGCATGGGCTTAAGTCGGGTGCTTTTTCCAAGGGTCCGGTGCAGACTCGATGGGCTGAATGACCTCCTTCGGCAATGATCACTGCCCGACTGAGAATCTCAATTTACGACTTTCTCCGGCTGCAGTAAGTCTGCAGACTACAGGAGCGCCAGCACAAATGCTTACATAGCTTTTGAACTCAGTTTGGTATCAGTGGCTAGTTCTTCCGCACAGGGTTGACGTGGCCTTTCCCAGACAAGGCTGTGCACCCCTTGCTTCAGTGCATTCAGAAGTTGGGTCACTTTTTTTGGTCAGTTTCACAGTCGATGTGCAGCTGAAATGGCTTTGCACCAGCATGGACATGCAGAGCAAGTACAGCAAGTGTGAGGGTCTGCCTTTCAGCTACGGTTTGTGGCTATTGGAGTAAACCACCTACCAACAGCATTCTGCTCAAGCGATAATGGGATACTTTGCATGGTTGTGTGTAAAATCTGTAAAAGGCCCAGTCATGTGAAACTACAAATCCTGAATTTTTCACCCATCACTCAGTGGGCTTGGAAGCGGACTCGAAAGGAACGCAGCCCCAGCTGTGATTCGCCCTGGTGCACAATTCCACACTAGCTGACTAATTAACGGCCATCCAGCATGAAACACACTTTGAGGAAGGCTGAACGGTGCCAGGCTGGGCGGGCGCCCAGAACAGGGAGTGTGCAGGCTGACCTTTGCTTAAGGGTGGGTACAGGGAGCTGCTGGCCCATATAAAAATAAATATTGATGCTAGAATTATGCCACCAGTGTCTCGGCAGCACAATCATGCACACACAGTGGATTATGCCACCAAGGCTAGTAGGATTCACACCAGCTTTTCACCGAAGTGACATTTAGTTACATTTTGGGAAAATTTTGTCCATGAAATAATGCACTCCAAGTGTAGAGCCTTCAGGCTGAGAATTTGTCATTTGAAACTAAGACTGCCACCACTCTGTACGTTTCCATCATGTAGTGCTTGAGTTTTCTGCAGTATTTATAAGCAGGACTGACAGTCAACATTGAGATTTTGACCATTTGCAAATCTCAAGGAGAGTTCTCCTTAAGTCATTGGAAATAAGAACTTTCCTCAATTGGGAAGAGTTGATGGGAAAATCAATGGCTTCTTGCCTGTCATTTTCTGGTCCATTCTCTGGGCCTATGAATTCCCATGCAGAGCTCCCTCCGAGCATTGCTCCACACTGGATAGGGGAAATCAGCTCAACTGTTACAGAACGTCAGTACTCCTTGCTAAATACAACCTGCCATCGATATTTGAGATTTAATCTTTTTAATCTAACTGTTTTTTGGTTTTCAGGTCAGTGAAGCTACTGCAAAGCAGAAACCAAAAGTTGAATTTTGTTTTGGTAAGTGTTTAAGTTTGACATTTAAATATAAACACTGTGCACCTTTAATTATCCTTGGAATCTCTTTAAGTCTCATTGGGCACTGCCATTATGTTGTACAATGGTCCTGCCGTTGTGTTGGACGAGTGACACGTTGAGAAATATATTTCCTCCCAGCTGCGAAATTCAGTTGTTCCAAAGAGGTCTGCACCCAAACCACTGCTCTGTAATTCTGATCCTGTCAGGAACCTTTGGCTATGGGGGTACCTCCTTAGCACTGACTTGACCTATTGACTCTCTTGCTGCTCCTAAATAAATAATCTTTTATTGTCACAAGTAAGCTTACATTAACACTGCAATTAAGTTACTGTGAAAAGCCCCTAATCGCCACATTCCGGCCAACCGGAGCACCCGGAGGAAACCAACGCAGACACGGGAGAACGTGCAGACTCCGCACAGACAGTCACCCCGCAGGGAATCGAACCTGGGACCCTGGCGCTGTGAAGCCACAGTGCTATCCACTTGTGCTACCGTGCTGCCCCACGTGCTGGTACGGGAATTGAACCCGCACTGCTGGCCTTGTTCTGCATCACAAACAAGCTGTCTAGCCAACTGAGCTAAACCAGCCTGTCTCCATTTGTCATACAAGTAAGAAAGACAACATTTTGAAGGTTCCAGTTAAAGAGAAAAATATTTCGAGCAACTTTGGCTATTTCATGTTTGCTGTTGTGCGTGTTGCACAGACTTCAAATCTGTTCTGCTATCACCTTGTAACCACAATCCATCTGCTTCAATTTACCATTTCTGAGCTGCAATGCTTATAATATTTGCACATGAACATAACCAATTATTGTTATATGACAGGTGCTTATCTCTTAAGCAAATGTTCAGAATCGTACGTGCCACAGCTCAAAGAGTTATTACATTTCAACAAGGCTTTTGGGAAAGAACAGACATGCTGCAAGTGGTGAATGGGTTGAAATCTCAGTTCTATGAGCTATATTTCCATTCTCATTCAAAACATGCTGTTGGCATTCTCGATTTCACCAATATTTATCTCTGGTTACTGGATATTTCCACCAGGCCATTTTTCGAACCCCAACAATTGCCACATCATAACCTGAAATTGTTGAGCCTCGATCTTTGAAATTGAATTCGGTAAATTGAATTGGGTAAAAAATTATGAATAGGCAGACAGCCTAACTCATTTGGAAGAACTTGGACAGGCTAGGCAAGTGGGCAAAGAAGTAGCAGATGGAATAAAATGTGGAAAAGTGGGAAGTTGTGCACTTTGGTAGGAAGAATGGAGGCATAGACTACTTTCTAAATGGTAAAAGGCTTAGGAAATCAGAAGCACAAAGGGATTCAGGAGTAAATTTCCCCTTAATTGGAAAAAAAATGAATTGGATACTCGGAATTTACAATGAAAAAGAAAGAAGGCAACGTCAATGTTAGCATTCACGTTGAGAGGGCTAGAATACAAGAGCAGGGATATACTTCTGATGTTGGATAAGGTTCTGCTCAGACCCCATTCGGAGTATTGTGAGCAGTTTTGGGCCCCGTATCTGAGGAAGGATGTGCAGGCCTTGGAGAGGGTCCAGAGGAGGTTCACAAGAATGATTCCTGAAATGAAGAGTTTGTCATATGAGGAGCAGTTGAGGATTCTGGGTCTTTACTTGTTGATGGTTAGAAGGATGAGGGGGGGAGCTTATTGAAATTTACAGGATACTGTGAGGCCTGGACAGAGTGGACGTGGAGAAGATGTTTCCGCCAGTAGGAAAAACTAGAACTCGAGGACACAGCTTCGGACTGAAGGGACGATTCTTTAAAACTGAGATGAGGAGGAATTTCTTCAGTTTCAGTGAATCTCTGGAACTCTGTGCCGCAGAAGGCCATGGAGGCCAAATCACTGGGTGTCTTTAAGACAGAGATAGATAGGTTCCTGATTAATATGGGGAACAGGTGTTATGGGAAGAAGGCAGGAGAATGGGGATGAGAAACATATCAGCCATGATTGAATGACTGAGCAGACTCGATGGGCTGAATGGCCTAATTCTGCATCTATGTCTTACAATCTTATCATATTCCATCTGCCGTGTTCTTGCACACTCACTAAGCCTGTCCATACCCCTTGAAGCCTCTTTGCATCATCCTCACAACACACATTCCCACTAGGCTTGTGTCATCAACAAATTTGGAAATATTAAATTTTGTCCCCAAATCCAATTTTGGTTCCCAAATCATTTCAGTCCTGAAACATCATAGCACGAATTTCTCAGGGTAGTGTCCTCGGCCCAACCATCTTCAGCTGCTTAGCAGTGGCTTTTCCTCCATAAAGTCGGAAATGATGATGTTTGTTGATAATTGCACCTTTCATGGTCCCTCAGATACTGAAACAGTCTTTGCACTTCTGCAGCAAGACCTAGACAATATTCAGGCTCGGTCTGCAAAGTAGCAAGTGCCAAACAGTAACTATCCCTCCCCATGGCATTCAACTACATTGCTATTGCTGAATCCTCCACTATCAATATCCCGGGCGTTACCATTGACCAGAAGCTGAACTGGACCCAGCCATATAAATACTGTGGCTACAAGAACAGGTCAAAGGCTAGGAATTCTGCAGAGAGTAACTCACCTCCTGACGCCCCAAAGCTTGTCCACCATCGACAAGGCACAAGTCAGGGGTGTAGTAGAATACTCTCCATCTTGCCTGGTTGAGTGCAGCTCCAACAACACTCAACGAGCTTGATACCAGCTGCTTGATTGGCACCCCCTGCACAAACATTCACTCCCTCTACCACCGATGCACAGTGGCAGCGTGCGCACCATTTACAAGATGCACTGCAGGAACTCACCATTGGTCTTTCGACAGCAACTTCCAAACCCATTATCTCTATCATCTAGAAGGAGAAGGGCAGCAGATACATGGAAACAAGCAAGCCACTCATCATCATCCTGACTTGGAAATATATCACCGTTCCTTCACTTTCTCTGGGTGCAGGAACTCCCTCCCTGACAGCATTGTCGATGCACCTATACCACATGAACTGCATCGGTTCAAGAAGGTGACTCACCACCACCTTCTCAAGGGGAAATTTGGAATCATAGGATCTCCACAGTGCAGAAGGAGGCCATTCAGCTCATTGAATCTGCACCGACACACCGGGCATTCTACTTAGGTCCCACCCTGTTCCTGTAACCTAACCTACACATTTTTGGACACAAAGGGACAAGTTAGCATGGCTAAACCACCTAACCCTCTCATCTTTGTCTGTGGGAGGAAATAGGAGCACCCAGAGGAAACCCACACAGACACAGGGAGAACATGCAAACTCCAGACTGGAACCGAACCCACGTCCCACAGTGCTAACCACTGTGTCACCTGTCGCCTATGTGCCACCATGCTGTCCCGATGGGCCCAGCTGGGAAAGAAATGCTGGCCTAGCCACCAAAGCTAATCCCATGAATGAATATAAAGAAATTCTAACTCATTGATATAGATTTTGAACAGCTGTGGCCGAAGTACTGATGCTTGCGGGTACCTCACTAGTTACTGCCTACCAAGCTGAGAATTACCCATTCATTCCTACTCTCAGGTTTCAGCCTGTTAATCCTCAATTATTTTACCCCCTATCCTGTTGACTCCAGTTTTGTTTACCAATCTCCTGTGTGGGACCTACTCAAAAGCTTTCTGAAAATCAAAATACACCACATCCACTGGTTTCCCCTTATGTATTCTGAGAGTATCATCTTTAAAAACTCCGACAATTTGTTTAACATCTGCCCAATCAGATCATTATTTTCTAAGGGCCAGATCTACTGGCCATGTTACGCCCAAAAGAAAGCGCGGCACGGCGCAACAGGACCAGTAGATGTTGGGTGATCCCCTTTCCAGAGTCTAACCGACTCGCCACGCCTCCCGAGACCTAACACAGTCTCGCGAGACATTGCGATGTGGAAGGGTGGGATCACTTTTGGGGAAATCTGCATATTAGAGTGAGACAGCTAGTTTCACTCTAATATGCATTCCCACGAGCTACCCAAGGTGTGGTATATAATGGCGAGTGGAGCTCCTCAGTGCAGAAAATGGGATTAAGTGCGGTCTCAGCTTCGCGCGTTCCCGGCTGAGGTCCCCAATCTACCCGAATGGCCGTTACAATAGCACGGTGTTACTCAGCGTCGAAAAACACCCGGTTAATCACGCCTTACAGGACTCTGTTTCCATTTGGGTAGATCATGCCGTAAGTGACTCGTCATCACATTTTTTATAATAGATTCCAGTACTTTCCTTAATACTAATATCAAACAAATAAGTCTGTTGTTCCCTGTTTTCTCACTCTCTTCTTACTGAAACAGTTACATTTGCAACCTTCCAATTTGCTGGCACTGTTCCAGAATCTATGGAATTTTGAATGATGATCACCAATGCATTCACTCCTCTGTGTTTTTGCGGTAGTGGCCCAACTTTGGCTGGCGGCGGTGGAACCTTCTCGTCCCACCATTGTCAACCGGAACCGGAAGATTCCACCAGCAGGAGTGGCCATAAAATTCCGCCACTATCTATTTTGCCTCTTTAACTACTCTGGGATATAGACCGTCGGGTCCCATGGATTAACAACTTTCAGTCCCATTAATGTCTCCAATGTCATTTTTTAATGAATACTAATTTCTTTTAGTTCCTCAATCCAGCTCGGCATTTAGTTCTCTGTTATTTCTGGGAGGTTTTTGTAACTTCTTCTTTGAAGACGGACACAAAGTAATGATTTAGCTTCTCTGCTATTTCATAATTTCCCATTATAAATTCTCCTATGTCTGCCTGCAATGGACACAGATTTGTTTTTGCTCAGCTTTTATTTTTACATACCGAAAAAAGCTTTTGCAGTTACTGCCGTGGATGTGTTCTATTCCCTGAAAAGCAGAGGACAAACCTTATGGGTTAACAGCGGTTAAGAACTGCTAAAATAATATCACACAGGAGGTGGCCTGTTGTTACCCTGTGGCTCAGTTAGCAGCATTTCTGTCTCTGAGCTGGAGGGTTGGTTAAATTCCACTCCCAGATTGGTTGGCCACGGTAGGAGCATTCATGGCTTAAAGCAGGTTGCTAATGAGCCTGTAGGATCCTTCCACCATTCATCAAAAGAGAGAGAGAAGAGTATGTAAATACACAATGCTCTAGGCTTCAACGTGCACGTTGCCTCAGCAGGTTGGGCTGCTTGAGGAACACTTGGCTCAGTTGGCTGGATGGCTGCTGTGGATCAGATTGGTGCCAAGAGTACAAAGTGTGTTCCCCTTTCTGGCTGGGGTTGATTCATACAAACAAGGAGCAGGAGTAGGCCATTCAGCCCCTCCAGCTGCTCTGCCATTTAATTAGATCACGGCTGATCTCAAATCTGCAACAAATCTGCATCCTGCCTCCCCCCCGAATCGGGACCGGCTTCCTTCCTTGTGGTGTTGTGGGTTAGACCTGCCTTTGGGAGGAGAACTGAAGAAGGTGTGGAGGCTTGTTAATTGGCCTCCTCCTGTAAAATTTATACCAGCGGCACGACTGGAAGGCTTGAGGTGGGGACCTGGACCTGGTATTGAATTTGGGGTTCCAAATTCCCTGGGAAAATTGAGCCTAAATGTCAAAAGTGTGCCCTGCTGATGCAAAAATAAAGTCAAGCAACCCCGAAATAGCAATGAAAAATTGGACACAACTTTATATTAAGGGTAATGTCAAAGGCTTGAGAGATGGGCATAAGGCAAGCAGGGTTTATAAACATTTAAGTCATGTATAAGACAATTCAACTAGTCTGATTCTTCAGACCTGGGGCTAGGCCCTTTCTGAGTAGATGAATTGGCCAGATTTCACATAGAGCTGCTAGTGAGCTGAACTGACGTATACTGATGTGCTGATAAAGCAGGTGTTATAAATCAACCACAAGCTAGTAACGGATGAAAGAGTACGTGGGCAGGTTGTTAAAGCCAACGGAACTGTCTCCACATGTTCCATTTTATGTGACCTTTCAGCTTGTCTTCAAGTGTAGAAGTCTGATGTGAGCCAACATCCCTCCTCAACAGTAACAGCCTGAGACAAGGAAGTACAGAATGTTCTGTTTGCTTGTGACAGCTCTGTTCTATGGTTATCTGAAATTTCAGAGGTTCCAAGTGAGTTTTTCTTAAAGTATGCCACCGTCACCGACAACTATTTTTGGACATTGCAAACAGTGTGGCGACTCCTGTGATCTTCTGACCAATTACGTACACCGCCACCTTATGTGGCAAGTGCTAAACTGCCCAAACCTCTATGCATCCACCTCATGAAATAGCGAGTCTCACCTCTTTAGCTAACTCACAAGTGACTTGCTCTGTTTTGTCCATCAGTGTCGTGTTTGGATCACTTTATTTTTCTGTTCTGTTTCTTCACCTAGAATGGATGTGCAAGTCCCCATGTGACTTCCCCCACTTGCAACATCCCAGGATAGCAGAGGTCAAATTGACTGCACCTCATTTGTGCGAGCATGACCATGAATCGATATCTTACCACTTCACACCACTGACCTCCATTGTGGATAAATGTCTTGAATTCTGCAAACTGTTGTCATGTGAGAGTACCTTTAAGAAATGGGTGTTTAAGAAATGTACCTTTAAGAAATGGGTGTTTATCAGTGATGTCAGAGTGTAGATGGAGCTGGGCTGTCTGTCAGCTTTTTACTTTCGTTTTAGGCTGTTTGCGGCAGGGTGCGTTTTAGTCTCATTTTCAGTGTTGGAGCTGAAGCCAGACCAAACAGGTGTACTGCTGTTCTCTCTGCCATCAAAAGACTATCTCTTGATCATTTGGTGAATTCAGAATTATAAATGTAGTGAATGTAAATCTAACGTGCTTCTGTTAAAAGGTGTTTCTTTTGTCTTCTGGATGTTGTTCGGGAAGTTATTAAGTATTACTTAGTGTTGCATTCTTTGGGGGTTGTATTTGAATTGATGGTTGCTAAGATGTTCACTGTATGTTTTAAAAAGGTTAACTTGAGTTCATAGAATAAACATTGTTTTGCTTTAAAAAATATTTTTCCATTTCTGCTGTACCACACCTGTAGAGTGGGCCGTGTGCTCCCCATACCACAATCTAGTAAAAGTTGTGGGTCAGGTGAACTCCATGATACACTTTGGGGTTCTCTAAACCCTGGCCCAGAACACTGTTTACTTGTTTCATGCACTGTACATGTATATTAATGTATATTGGTGGAAACAGTGAAGTTAACTATTTCTGTTTGAATTGCAGTTATAAATGCAGGACTACGACGCTACTTTCTACAAGCCAATGATAAGAATGATTTACTTGAGTGGATTGACGCCTTAAACAAGTCGTGCAAAATTACAGTAAGTTCTTTTTTTTCTAATGTTCCTGCTCCTTTCAGTATCTTGGACCACATGTTGTTGTCATTCTGCTCATCACTCTACCCTGTAGTTTGAGTTGTAGAGGACATGCATCCTTCTCTCACACTTTGCTTCAGCCCATACCAACTCAGGTCAAACTCTAAAGCAGCAGTCGACTTGCCTTCAGAATGTTTCAGTGGAACAGGAGAAGGCCATTCAGACCCATTAGGGTGCTTCGCCATTCAATCAGATCGTGGCTGATCTGTTTCGTAATTCCATTTTAGCTCCAATATTCCTTCATGTCATTATTGAATTTAAAAACCTGGGGGAGATTTTGTGGCCATTCTCGGCAGCGGGATCTTGCTGACAGGGAACCACCACCGTGTGTTTCCTGGTGACAAGGCGTGGAATCAATGGGAAATCCCATTGACAGCGATGGGACCAGAAGATACTGGCACCGGCCAACTGCGGGCTGCCTCCGACCACTAAGAAGCACGCTGCTGGGAGGGGGGGGGGGCGCAGAAAATCCCTTCCCCATCTCCATCTAAACCAGTCTTGAAAGCCCCAGCTGCCCAAGCATCAACAGCCAGATTGACACAGCATGCATCCACAAATGCAAAGATTAAAAACAGAAAATGGTGAACACTGACTTACAACAGGTCAATTAGTGTCTGGGGAGAGAACAGATAAATTCACCTTTTTGGGAGGGACTGAAGCTTCAGAAGAGGCCGAAGAGCACGTTCGTACAATCAGGAAGACATGGCAGAGGAAACAATAAATTGTAAACACACAGAGACAGCCCGAGATGTTCATGAGTGGGATGATGTGACTCGTTATCTCAGTCTTTGATAAATGGCAGTGTATCAGCTTCAGCCAGAGATACTCAGGTTAGAGGGCTGAACACATGAACAGGAATTGGTGCAATATATAAACAGGTACACAAGGCTCCGGGGTATAGTGAGCGGAGGAATACTAAGACACCTCAGTGAGCAACAGACATTAGACATTAATAATCAAGTACATAATTACTGAGCATCAACCTCTGTAACACAGTCGCATAGTGCAGCAAGATATGGGTAGAATTAGAGCTTTACTCCGCTTTGACGTTCTCGCCCGGCCCTCAACCTTTTGTACTGAATGATCTTACTTCTGATTTCAAAATGACTTTTCCCCCTTTTATTTATTAACCCAGCCCCAATTGTGTCCCCCACCCTTCCACCCTTCATTTTCAAGCCTGCGGGGTTGGAGTTTGGATGCATTGAGGATGTAATGTGAGGTTCAGGGATAGAACATAGAACATTACAGCGCAGTACAGGCCCTTCGGCCCGCGATGTTGCGCTGACCTGTGAAACCACTCTAAAGCCCATCTACACTATTCCTTATTGTCCATATGTCTATCCAATGACCATTTGAATGCCCTTAGTGTTGGCGAGTCCACTACTGTTGCAGGCAGGGCATTCCACACCCTTCCTACTCTGAGTAAAGAATCTACCTCTGACACCTGTCTTATATCTATCTACCCTCAATTTAAAGCTATGTCCCCTCAGGCTAGACATCACCATCCGCGGAAAAAGGCTCTCACTGTCCATCCAATCCTCTGATCATCTTGCATGCCTCAATTAAGTCACCTCTTAACCTTCTTCTCTCTAACGAAAACAGCCTCAAGTCCGTCAGCCTTTCCTCAGATCTTCCCTCCATACCAGGCAACATTCTGGTAAATCTCCACTGCACCCTTTCCAATGCTTCCACATCCTTCCTATAATGCGGCGACCAGAGTTGCACGCAATACTCCAAATGCGGCCGCACCAGAGTTTTGTACAGCTGCAACATGACCTCATGGCTCTGAAACTCAATCCCTCTACCAATAAAAGCTAACACACCGTACACCTTCTTAACAACCCTCTCAACCTGGGTGGCGACTTTCAGGGATCGATGTACATGGACACCGAGATCTTTCTGCTCATCCACACTGCCAAGAATCTTACCATTAGCCCAGTACTCAGTCTTCCAGTTATTCCTTCCAAAATTAATCACCTCACACTTTTCTGCATTAAACTCCATTTGCCACCTCTTAGCCCAGCGCTGCAGTTTATCTATGTCCCTCTGGAACTTGTAACATCCTTCCGCACTGTCCACAACTCCACCGACTTTAGTGTCACCTGCAAATTTACTCATCCATCCTTCTACGCCCTCCTCCAGGTCATTTATAAAAGTGACAAACAGCAGTAGCCCCAAAACAGATCCTTGTGGTAAACCACTAGTAATTGGACTCCAGTCTGAACATTTCCCATCAACCACCACCCTTTGTCTTCTTCCAGCTAGCCAATTTCTGATCCAAACTGCTAAATCACCCTGAATCCCATGCCTCCGTATTTTCTGCAGTCGCCTATTGTGGGGAACCTTATCAAACGCTTTACTGAAATCCATATACACCACATCAACTGCTTTACCCTCATCCACCTGTTTGGTCACCTTCTCAAAGAACTCAATAAGGTTTGTGAGGCACGACCTATCCTTCACAAAACCATGTTGACTATCTCTAATCAATTCATTCCTTTCCAGATGATTATACATCGTATCTCTTAAAAACCTTTCCAAGATTTTGCCCACAACAGGATTAAGGATCACTGGTCTATAGTTAGCGGGGTTGTCTCTACTCCCCTTCTTGAACAAGGGGACAACATTTACACAGTTACCAGCCCCTCTTTAGTATTAAGCACACAGACCGGGGTTTTATACAGTTACCAGCCCCTCTTTAGTGTTAAATCACACAGACCAGGTTTTTTTTACACAGTTTCCAGCCCCTCGGTGTACATTTGCTGCAAGAACTTACACAGTGGCCTTTCCCCATTGAGCCTTGGTGCTGGGTACCCCAAGCTTGAGTGCGTCCCTCAGCACGTAGTCCTGGACTTTGGAATGTGCCACTCAGCCGAGGACAATTCTTTACCCTGGAAGATCAACAGGTTACGGGCAGACCAAAGAGAGTCTTTCACAGAGTTCATGATCCTCCAGCAGCAGTTGATGTTTGTCTCAGTGTGTGTACCTGGGAATAGCCCGTAGAGCACAGAGTCCTGTGAGACAGAGCTGCTCGGGCTGAACCTGGACAAATACCACTGCATCTCTCAAACAAAGAACAATACAGCACAGGAGCAGGACCTTCGGCCCTCCAAACCTGTACCGGTCATACCAAACTTTGCCAAAACCCTCAGCACTTCCTTGTGCCGTATCCCTCTATACCCATCCTATCCACGTGTTCGTCAAGATGATTTTTGACCGCCGTAATGTATGTGCTTCTACAACCTCCCCTGGCAACGCGGTCCTGCTCTCCCCACTGTCTGCATTAAAAATCTGCCTCGCACATCCTCTGCAAACTTTTCCCTGTACACCTTAAATCTATGCCCCCTGGTGACTGCCCCCTCCACCCTGGGAAAGATTGCCTGCCCATTCACTCTATCCATGCCCCTCATAATGTTGTAGGCCTTTATCAGATCACACGTCAAACTCCGTCTTTCTAACGAAAACAGTCTGAGTCTATTTAGCCTCTCCATATAGCTCACACTTTCCAGACCAGCCTGATAAACCTCCTCTGCATCCTCTCGAAAGCCTCCACATCCTTCTGGTAGTGTGGCAACCAGAATTGTGCACAATATTCCAAGTGCGTCCTTACCAAGGTTCTATACAGCTGTAGCATGACTTGCCAGTTTTTATACTTGATGCCCCGTCCAATGAAAGCTGGCATTCCGTCTGCTTTGTTGATGACCTTGTCCACTTCCGTTGCCACCTTCAAAGATCTGTGGACCTGCGTGCCCAGATCTCTCCGACTTTCTATATTCCTCAGTTTTGCCATTTCCGGTATATTTCCCCTCTATGTTAAACCTACCAAAATGCATTACCTCCCGTTTGTCCAGATTAAACTCCATTTGCCATTTCTCTGCCCAAGTCTCCATCCTCTGTCTGTCCTGCTGTATCCTCTGACAATCCGCAACACTCTCAGCCACTCCCACCAACCTTGGTGTCATCTATCAACTTTCGCTCTCCAGGCCTTCTTTGGAAAGGCACATTCCACATGGAGGTGAGTGACCCTTTCATCCCCCCCCCCCCCCGTTGAGACTTCGGGTGTGCATGCAGGATCTGACTGGGAGGACCCTTCTCACCACCAGCCAAGCTGGGTCTTGGTGCTTGTTTGAAAGTTCTGGCGATGAGATAATCTGCCAGATGCCTCTGACAGTCTGCGCAGGGGAACCATCTGACATGATCCACCGCCTCCTTTTCCCTAAGGGCCTTGAGGACATTACGTGCAGATCACTGCTTGGTCGCCTTGTGGTCAAAGGTGTTTTCCTGAACAAATGTTTCCCTGAGGGACAGGTACGACAACACGGTTCAACTACCAGAACATCCTGCGGCAATGAGGCCAGACCCATCCTACGTAACACCGGGGACAGGTAGAATCCCAGTACGTAGTGACACTTGGTGTTTGTGTACTGGGGGTCCACACACAGCTTCATGTAGCCACACACACAGGTGGACATCAGGATGAGGGCGGCCTTGGGTATGTTTCTCCCTCCCTTATACAGAGATTTGTACATGCTGTCCCTTCTGTTTGTAGATTTTGTATATGGTGTCCCTGTGATCTCCAGATGAACTTGATGATGGCTCGGGTGACTGCTGCGCGCAGGACTGGGGAATGGGCCAGACCTGTGCCACATCCAGCATCACCGAGATCCTTCCCATATAATTACTAGTGCAGGAGGCCATTCAGTCCATCGAGTCCACAGCGACTCTCTGAAAGCGCAAACCTACCCAGGCCAGTCCCTCGCAACTCCACCTAACATACACCCTGAGACACAAATGGGTTAATTTAGCATGGCCAATCCACCGAACCTGCGTATCTTTGACTGTGGCAGGAAACCCACACAGACACAGAATGTCAGGGTCAGTGAACCCGGGACCCTGGTGCTGTGAGGCAGCAGTGCTGACCACTGTGCAGCCCATAATGTTGCAGATTGTACGTGTTGTTCAGCGTGCTCTTTTCACTTCTGTTTGGAATATAAAATGTGTGTTGGAGCAGGCAGGAGGAGGAGCTGGATGATCAAAGACATTTCACTGCTCTATCTGTCACTCAGTCTGCTCCCCGCCTCTCTCTCTCTCTCTCAGTCAGGTCGGGGCGGGCTGTATAATAAAGAAAAGTGCAGCAGCTCGTCTCACATTCAGCAGCGATTTGACTGAAGAAGCATGTTGTCTGGCAGAGGCAAAGGACTGGGAAAAGGCGGAGCGAAGCGGCACCGCAAAGTGCTTCGTGATAACATCCAGGGCATCACCAAACCAGCAATCCGCCGCCTGGCTTGCCGTGGCAGCGTCAAGCGCATCTCGGGTTTGATCTATGAGGAGACTCGCGGGGTGCTGAAGGTTTTCCTGGAGAATGTGATCAGGGACGCTGTCACCTACACTGAACACGCTGCTTCAGGCCCTGCACTTTGACAGCATTGGGTGGGATCTGACAGCATGTCGATGGGATGGAAAAGGTTTAGGTGCTGAGATAGGTGTTGCAGGACTGAGAGAGGGAAGGGACATCCTCGTTTCACTGTGTGAGAGAAAGATCTAAAAAAGAGAGGCACACTGGGGCACTGAGGAGGCAGTCAGTACACTAGCTGCTAAAACAGCAGTAGAAGTGAGAGCTCTCGAACAACATAGAACATACAGTGCAGAAGGAGGCCATTCGGCCCATTAGGTCTGCACCGACCCACTTAAGCCCTCACTTCCACCCTATCCCTGTAACCCAATAACCCCATCTAATGTTTTTGGACATTAAGGGCAATTTAGCATGGCCAATCCACCTAACCTGCATGTCTTTGGACTGTGGGAGGAAACCGGAGCACCCGGAGGAAACCCACGCAGACACGGAGAACGTGCAGACTCCGCACAGTGACCCAGCGGAGAATCGAACCTAGCCACTTGTGCTACCGAGCTGCCCAAACGTGGTTAGAAAACATAGCCTCTGGCCTATGACTGTTTGCGATTTTCAAGCTATCACATTTTGTCGAGCCAAAACATTTTTCACGAGCTGAAGTAGTTTGTAACTTGGTGAAATGTGTTGTTTTTTTTGTACAGAACCTGGGGCGAGATTGTCCGACCCCCCGCCGGGTCGGAGAATCGCCGGGGGCTGGCGTGAATCCCGCCCCCGCCCTTTGCCGAATTCTCCGGCACCGGATATTCGGTGGGGGAGGGAATCGCGCCGTGCCGGTTGGCGGGCTCCCCCCGCGATTCTCCGACCCGGATGGGCCGAAGTCCCACTGCTAGAATGCCTGTCCTGCCGGCGTAGATTAAACCACATACCTTACCGGCGGGACAAGGCGGTGCTGGCGGGCTCCGGAGTCCTGGGGGGGGCGCGGGGTGATCTGGCCCCAGGGGGTGCCTCCACGGTGGCCTGGCCCGCGATCGGGGCCCACCGATCCGCGGGTGGGCCTGTGCCGTGGGGGCACTCTTTTCCTTCCGCTTTCGCCACGGTCTCCATCATGGTGGAGGCGGAAGAGACTCCCTCCACAGCGCATGCGCGGGGATGCCGTGAGCGGCTGCGCCGCCCGGAGATGTCATTTCCGCGCCAGCTGGGGGGGGCGGAAATTAGTCCGGTGCGGGCCTAGCCCCTTAAGGTTGGGGCTCGGCCCCCCAAGCTGCGGAGGATTCCGCACCTTTGGGGCGGGCCGATGCCCGACTGATTTGCGCCGTTTTGGGCGCCGGTCGGCGGACATCGCGCCGATACCGGAGAATTTCGCCCCTGATTCTGTATGGTCTTGGTTCCAATAAACCGAGGAGAATATCAGCAGGTTCAGGAAGTGGCCTTGCTTTTTGATCACCACCTCAATTTTTTGCATTCACGAATAGCCCTCACTTTGAATTGTGCTCAACTTGTTTTCAAAAAGAAATGAGGAATCTCTCATTTAATGACCCACAGCCCCCAGCAAAACAATCATTGCCGTTGTTCTTCTTTTGTGAAAATTAAATGAGCACATAAAGCTGCTTAGGTTTGAAAATGATCCTCCATTGGACAACTCAAAGTACCAGACGGATGTGACTCTATTGCTCAGCTATCAAGGGGTAGCACAAGTTCCTGTCTGATTAAAAGGCCCTTCTCCCAGTGTCGAGGGTGGTAGGATCCAGGGTCAAACCGGGCTGGGGGCTCGCAATATTTGGGGTTGCAGGGGAGCCGGGAGTGCAGGAGGCGAAAGAGACCGGTATTCTGGCCTTTGCGTCCCTGGTAGCCCGGCGAAGGATTCTTCTTCAGTGGAGGGGTGCGAGGCCCCCAAGCGTGGAATCCTGGATCAACGATATGGCGGGGTTTATTAAATTGGAGAGGGTGAAATTCGCCGAAAGGGGATCGGTACAAGGGTTCTTTAGGCGGTGGCAACCGTTCTTGGACTTCCTGGCAGAACGATAGACAACGGTCAGCAGCAGCAGCAACCGGGGTGGGGGAGGGGTTCAACTTTATTTTTGTTTATTTGCCCTGGGAGACCTGAGGGGGTGTATATATTTGCTATGTTTGCTTTGTGTTAAACTCGGGGTGTTAATTTATTATTTATCTATAGGGGAGAGGGGGTTGTTTTAATTTGTTCTGTATTTAATTTTATTGGGTTTCTTTTCCATTCTGTTGTTAATATATTGAGAAAACCCTAATTAAAATTAAAAAAAATAAAAAAAATAAAATAAAAAGCCCTTCTACCTACTGAAACTAAGCTGGTTTTGCATCACTCCATTGCCAAATTTTCTTTAATTTTACACATGTTTTCATTGGAGCAGGACAAAGAGAGGTGTGGGGAATTTCTGAAGCTTTATAGAGACCTGGGACTGACAGGATGAACTGAACTCCGTTGTGAATCCAATGGCTTGTAATTTTTGTGATAATTCTGTGCTCAAAAGAATAGTTTGTGCAAGCAGCAAAAAAATAGCTCTGGGACACCTGACGTTGTTGGAGAGGGAAGGACACTAATTTGCTTCAGAGTTGAGACATACGGTGGTAACGAAAAGAGATTCTTAAGACAACAATGTTTGCATTTCTGATAGAACATCAATGAGTGATGAATTGTAAGGAAATCAAAGGTAGTTTTAAGGGAATTAAATTTGTATTTAATACAAACGGGGGTCCTTGCCATGGGGGTCATTTGGGGCAGCACGGGAAAGAGTGCCCCCACGGCACAGGCCCGCCCGCAGATCGGTGGGCCCCGATCGCGGGTCAGGCCACCGTGGGGGCCCCCCTGGGGCTAGATCCCCCCCCGCAACCCCCTGAGGATCCTGCTAGATGGCTGACAAGTCAGGTTCCGTCAGGATGGACCATGTCCATTTTATGCCGGCGGGACAGACCGAAAATGGGCGGCTGCTCAGCCCATTGGGGCCCGGAGAATTACCGGGGGGGCCACTGCCAACCGACCCCAACCGGCGCGGCGTGATCCCCGCCCCAGCCCGAAAACCGGCGCGGGAGATTTCGGCAGCCGGCATCGGAGTGGGAATCATGCCGCCCCCCTGCGATTCTCTGACCCGGCGAAGGGTCGGAGAATCTCGCCCATTGGGTTACGGGGATAGGGTGGAAGTGAGGGCCTAAGTGGGTTGGTGCAGACTCGATGGGCCGAATCACCTCCTTCTGCACTGTATGTTCTATGGGCAAACATTAGAAATAAGGTATAGTTTCAAGTGCAGTTAGTTTCATGTTTTTGTGCTTGGAAGGGTAAAACCTAGAGATAAATTCATGCTGGACAACGGTATTTATATGTGTGGAGATTAGTTAAGTTCCAGCTGTGTTTCTATTGTGGATAAAGAGGGCTACGGCATGAAGAATAAATAGGCCAACAGAGGTTTGTGGGTGTTGCTTAGCAAATGGGGACTTGTACAGTAGACAAGCTTTTAAGTTTTAGTTCAGCTAATTTGATTGCAGTTAGAGACAAGATCTCGGGGAGTGAACATCTCTCAATTCTGCCAAAAGAAAGATTGGGACAGGTTGGGAGCTGCAAAGAGGCAGGCTTCCTAAAGTATAAGATAATGCCCAGATAACCAGGAAATTGGGACAGAAAGAAGGTTTAAGCCGACTGGAGTTAAGTGAACAGAGGTATTGTTCAGAACAATTCAAGGAAGAGTAAATTAAATGTTCTGAGTTAAAGAGACAATTGCAGTAACTAGACTTAAAGTGGGACAGCAGCCTCCAAAGGTAAATCAAACGTCTGATGCTATTTTAATAGATTCTGGAAATCGAGAGTTAAAACAACTGTGAGCTGTTTGCACAGCCGTCAAGACAAAGAAATCCGAAAGGGATTGGTATACAATCGTGGACTGGATTTACTGTTAAAAGTGGAGCAGAAGCTTTGTTAAAAAGTGTAATTTGGAAAATCTGGTCTGGATTTCAAAATGCAAACCTCTGTGGGAAAGCATAATTTTGAGAGAAGATTTTAAAGTGCGTTTTTGGGAGTGGAATTTGGAAACTCTCATGAAACATTCACCTGGGATGATTCTACAAGACATCTACAAACATTCACTTGGAGTTCAGAATGGAGAGTGTATTTGCCCAGTCGACTTGTATGCTTAAAAGGGACTTTGTTTTAATGACACCATTGGAGATTTAGAAGTACTTTGTAACCTGTGTTAATCCTAAAACCTGTGTATAATTGTTTTAAAAAAGGGAGGTGTAAGGGCGTGGTCCATCATAATCTAATTATTAGATGTTTAATAAATGTTTTGTCCTGTTGTAAAACTAATTTGCGATCCGGTGACTGTTCCTCCACATTTAATTTTAAAATAATTACGGTCTTTTGAGCCAGGGTTCCATTCTGGGATTTCCCCGGCTAGTTATAACATCAACTGGGATCGTAATAATCTACTCCTCGTTCTGTAGCTGGTAGAAAGAATTACAGACTAAATGTGACATTAGATGATGTATACATGGCAGCAGTTTTGTTTTCTTGACATTCGATTTGTAATTTTACGTTGATAGGTGCCAAAGGGCAATGCGAATGACCCACAACCCAGTGCTGAACTAAAAAGACCTACAACAGAAGGCCAGAAGCAGCAGATACCATACAAGACTGAAATAATTGGAGGGGTTGTTGTTCAAACACCCATCACTCAGGTGAGAAAGGACTCCCCACCAAATTTATTTGCCCCTTCATTGTGAAATTCTGCTATATGTTCTTTTTAAAAAAAAAATTTTTAAGGGGCAATTTAGCGTGGCCAATCCACCTTTGCACATCTTTGGGTTGTGGGGATGAGACCCACGCAGACACGGGGAGAATGTGCAAACTCCACACGGACACTGCTGTACATTCTTTTTGAGATTTATTTATTGGACTTGAACATTGTTGTCAGTGTGGCATTTATAGTCTTTAACATAGAAAAATGTTCCAAGGCATTTCACAGTGTGAGCCAAAGGAGGAGAGATCAGAAATAATACCCAAAGCTTTGTCAAAGAGATGAGTTTTAAGGAGGGTCTTTCAGGAGGAGAGGAAGGTGGAGAGGCAGAAGAGGTTCGAGAGAGAAACCCATAAAGTGAGGCTTCAGGTAAGCATCAAATGTGGGAGAAGGTGGAGGGGATGAAGTAGAAGAGATCCAGTCAGTGAAAAGGGAAATATCCTGGAGTGGGATGTGGGACTTACGGAGACGATAGAGACTGCAAGGCCATGGTGGGATTCACATTTTCACAAGGGAGGTACAGCTTAGCCATGTGCAGTGCATCCTCCATTCTCTTTTAACATTATGGTTGAACGTCAGCCTAATAAATGAACAAGCCCCAGTGTAATAGAGTAGAATGCTTCCATTTCCTATCGCACCTCGAAATGCGATTGCCATTTTACTGCCAAACTGAGTGGTTTTGCATTTTTACCAACACTTGGGGACAATTGTAGTGTTTTTCAAGAAGAGATCTTTAGCTCACATGTCTCCAATAAAAACTTTCCTTAAACTGCCATGAAGAGTACACACACTCCTCACAATTGGGAATTGTGTGCTTCAGCAATGTCTTGGGCTTGGTTACTGATCTAGTAGATCTGTGTGTGGTGATAAGAGAGTGTAAAATGTATGCCTGAGATCTGTAACTGAAGTTTATGCAAAACCTACCAAAATATCTATCAACTTTTAATTTCCACAAAACACTTGCAAATGTTGTGTCTCTGAAGAGCTCATGTTCAAGTAATTGCACAAGTTGGCCATTTTGCCAGTGGTATGTGGAAGAAAATGTTCCTTTCATGCAAGCCTTCTTTTAACTAGCTTGTACAGTTCCATTTCTTCAACAAAAAAGGTGATGCAACATTGACCGGTGCAGCTCATACTTTGGAATGCTGACACCAAGTTCCATTCCCTATAACCCAAGTGTCCATATGCCTGGTCCACGTTTGTGGAGACCAGTGTTAACCGGTGCTCTCTCGGGGTCTCCGGATTGGATCCTGCAGCTTAGGGAACTCCAGCGAGTGCATAGGGGCTGGTTTAGCACAGTGGGCCAAACAGCTGGATTGTAATGCAGAACAAGGCCAGCAGCGCGGGTTCAATTCCCGTACCGGCCTCCCCGAACAGGTGTCGGAATGTGGCGACTAGGTAGGGGCTTTTCACAGTAACTTCATTGAAGCCTACTTCAATAAGCTATTATTATTATACTCTCTCCCCGCCTGTCTCGCTGGAGGATAAACTTGGGCATAGCAGGCGTGAGCGAGCACAGCCACAGGAGTCATGCGCGTGCTCAGAAACCTCATCCCCCTTTGAGGAAAGAGCCCTTGAGCTGGCCGAAGAAGAGCAAGACCAGGGCCTGCACAGAGGACTAAGTGGAGATGCAGACAAAAGTGAGAGTCATGCAGCCATAGTTCAAGCCTCATGTGAGTAAACGTTCTCCCATCAGTCTGCCCCTGTGATGCACTAATCCTTTGCAGATCAAGGATTCAACCTGCTTGGACCATCCTCACACCTTCTGGACATCAAAGATCTGAGCAGCTCCGAAGCAGACAATTTAGAGACAGACATTGAGGAGAGTCATTGCTGTCACCCGCACCCTTCACCAGCACAGCTATTCACACCTCGGATGGATTAATGAGTAAGCAGGTTCCTGGGGCACTGACTGGTGAGCAGCTCCCACTTGATGATTCACAGCAGGCTGAGGCAGGGGCATCCCAGGGATCCAACATTCGGAGGGATGTCAGAACACAAGACTCTGCTGAGCCCCAAGCCGATTACATGACCCTGGGTACAGTTGTCCCAGAGCTGTTGACACTGCAAAGACAGAGTCACAAGCATCAGGCAGGATAACAGCATCCCACCTCAGATTGCAAGGCCGACTGGAGGAGTTCCATCACTTTCTGTCTGAAGAGATGCTCCCATCAGCCCAACTCACCGAGGCCAACTGTAAGGGTGACATCCAGATTGGGACATTGGTGCAGGATCTCCATGGTAATATCCATTCCATGGTTCAGCTAATGACCTCCATGACTGAGCACAGTACGAAGTCTTACAACACCAGGTTAAAGTCCAACAGGTTTGTTTCGATGTCACTAGCTTTCGGAGTGCTGCTCCTTCCTCAGGTGAATGAAGAGGTATGTTCCAGAAACACATATATAGACAAATTCAAAGATGCCAAACAATGCTAGGAATGCGACCATTAGCAGGTGATTAAATCTTTACAGATCCAGAGATGGGGTAACCCCAGATTAAAGAGGTGTGAATTGTATCAAGCCAGGACAGTTGGTAGGATTTTGCAGGCCAGATGGTGGGGGATGAATGTAATGCGACATGAATCCCAGGTCCCGGTTGAGGCCGCACTCATGTGTGTGGAACTTGGCTATAGGTTTCTGCTCGGCGATTCTGCGTTGTCGCGCGTCCTGAAGGCGTTCTCCAAGGCGGCCTTCAGGACGCGCGACAACGCAGAATCGCCGAGCAGAAACTTATAGCCAAGTTCCGCACACGAGTGCGGCCTCAACCGGGACCTGGGATTCATGTCGCATTACATTCATCCCCCACCATCTGGCCTGCGAAATCCTACCAACTGTCCTGGCTTGATACAATTCACACCTCTTTAACCTGGGGTTACCCCATCTCTGGATCTGTAAAGATTTAATCACCTGCTAATGGTCGCATTCCAAGCATTGTCTGGCATCTTTGAATTTGTCTATATATGTGTTTCTGGAACATACCTCTTCATTCTCCATGACTGAGGGCATGAGCTCTATGGTGTAGGGCTTCAACTCCATGGCGGTAGGCACATGTGGGAATCCATTAACAGGCAGCATGGTAGCACAGTGGTTAGCACTGTTGCTTAACAGCATCAGGGTCCCAGGTTCGATTCCTGGCTTCGGTCACAGTCTATGCGGAGTCTGCACATTTTCCCTCTTTCTGCATGGGTTTCCTCCGGGTGCTTCGATTTTCTCCCACAAGTCCCGAAAAATGTGCTGTTAGGTAATTTGGACATTCTGAATTTGCCCTCCATGTATCCGAACAGACGCCGGAATGTGGCGACAAGGGGCTTTTCACAGTAACTTCATTGCAGTGTTAATGTAAGCCCATTTGTGACAATAAAGATTATTATTTTTATATTATGAGTGTATATGGCAGAGGACAACGGGGCTTCTCAATATCACTTCAGCTGCCCCTCAATCCCAGGGGCCCCAGGGCACCTGTAAAGGATGAGTATCGGCTGTAGCACAGTCCGGTACCCTCCATCCAGGAGACCCTGGGGGTGTCCAGCCCATTTGACAACCCACTAACTTTGAGCGATACACCTCAAGCCCCAGACACTGAGTACGGTAGCACAGCAACACACGTCCAGCCTGACAGAGGGCCGGACCCTCGGACCCTCAAGGTCCAGGCTCCATGGGACACCTGCCTAGGTCATCTCAGGCAACAGGGCGTGGAAGACAGCAGGACACCTCAACCTCAGCTGTGGATCCTAGGGAAATACCTAGACATAGCGAGAGGGTGAGGAAGAGTAAGAAATTGTAGGCACCTAGGGGTGCGGGTGAACCTAGGCACTAGTAGAGATAACTCACCATTGTAATACAGCACTTTAATTAAACATAACTGTGTTCACCCATACAGATCCTCCTTGCTGTCATTTCATGGTACCATGCTCTGCGAACCCCCACACACACTCGGCGCTTCAGCCGTGTGGAGTGTGAGAATGGCAGGGCTATGTCTCTCCTACCTCCCACACTGGCGACGAAGTAAAGAGGTGCCACTGCTGGCACAGACCCCTGGCCTCGGAGAATACAGTAGTCATCCAGCGTCTCTCAACCCCATAATAAGTCCGTTCATTGGCAGGAGGCCCTCACTTCTCTGTCTTGCAAGTTTGACACATTGTTGAATATGAGAGGAGCATCAATCTGTCCTCAATGTAAATAATCTTTATTCTCCTGCAGCGTGAGGCCAATGTCTTTAGCCCCCTGCTCATGAATGTAGGAACAATCACGAGGACCTCACGCAGGCGCCACATTGGTGAGTTGATGTCAGACCCCATGGTGAGAAATCCCTTCACTCCCTGGTACTGATCATCCCAAACCGGGAAGTTATGACGGCGTCCCTAACCCTTCACCCCATGCAAGCCTTGGCCATCTTCCAAGATCCTTGCTACTCCTCCTCTGTGTGGTGACACTTGCCACCCTCCTCCTCATCTGAGGAGATGTGGTGCTCCTCCATTTTCTCCTGATATAGCTGCTCCGGAATCCGCACTGCAGTGCCGAGCTGTGCAGTGCGCAGCAAACCACAACGATGCGGAACACTATCTGGGGCTTTATGCGAGGGCTCCCCTCCAACTGGTCCAGGCATCAGAACTGCATTTTGAGCATTCCAGTTGTCTGCTCGACCAGCGCGCACACTGACGCATGTGTCTCATTATTGTGAGTCTCAGGGTGTTTGTGGCCTCCGCAGTAGCGTCATCCTCAGTGGGTAGCCTTTGTCCCCCAAGGAGCAATCCCTCCAGCTGCTGCTTTCCCTCAAAGGCGACTGGGATTTCCAAGTGTCCCAAGATGTAAGTATCATGGATATTCCCAGGAAACAGGCACACATCTGCATGATGTGTATTGTGCGGTCACAGACAATCTGGATACTGAGGGAGTGGTGTTCCTTGCACAATGGTGCCCCATGCCTCCATGGAGACTGCAGACCCAAAATGGGTGCAGTCAATGATACCCTGCACCTGGGGCATGTCTGCTAAGTGGGCGAACCCCATGGCCCTGGCATCCTGGCTCGCCTTATCCTTCTCCAAATTGATGTATATGTGGGCCCTCGCGAATGGTGCATCTGTGGCCTCTCTTATGCAGTTGTGTGCGTTGACTGGGATATGCTGCTCAGGCCACCCGTGCTGCCCTGAAACGAGCCACTGGCATAGAAGTTCAGAGTGACGGTAACGTTCAGGGCCACAGGAAACGGGTGACCTCACAGTTCATGTGGTGCCAGCTCTTGCATAACCTGGCAAAGATGGTCCACCATCCCTAGGGACAGATACAGTCTTCTCTGGCACTGGACCTCTGACACTAGAGCTAAGATGTTCGATAACAGAAGACCTTTTGGCGGTAGTGTCTCCTATGGGGCTCCATCATCTGTATTTCTGCTCCCAGAGGAACAATAGGGCAGACTTCCCTTCCTCTGCAGGGCGCTGTTCCTGACCACGTGCAGCGACACGTAAATGCCCTTGCAGCTGGTCGATCACAATCAAAAAAATAGCCAACTTTACTGGCTCCATGATTTCTCAGAATTACAAACTGAAAGGAAGAGAACGTCAAAGTGAGCAATGAGTGTTCCTGACAGTGCCCTGACCCTCAGACCTCTACACTTCAGGGACATCCACCCCCTCAAAACAAGGCCAAACCAGAGACCGGTCTGCAGCATGGGTAAGGTGCATCTGAAAAGAATCAAAAATAGGCCGAAGAGATGGATTGGCGTGGTAAGAAATGGGAGATGCATCTCAATGATGCGGCCTTTGTTGTCTGTACCATCACTTGATATTGATTCAGAAATGAACACTCCAGGCCTGTGAATGACATGAAGCTGGAAGGAACTGCAAACAGCTTGGAATAGGTAAAACCACAAAACTCCTTCCCTTCTTTAAAGATCCTCCCCAAGCCTCCCTTTTTGACCAACTACACAGCACCCCTCCCAGTACATTCATTTTTGTCAGATTACACCTTGTATATTAATGGCTCCATATATTGGAGTGTGGTTGCAGAAGATGTGGAGGTGAATGACTAGACATGCTGCATGCAAGGTTTTGATGCATAGATTTGAGGCCTCAGGGAAAACTATTCTATCTGAGGAGTGACAATAATGAGAGGCTGGCTTGAGATTTAGTGGGAACAATGACATTGAAGGTGGCAGTGAGGCAGGGATGCACAAGGATAGCAAAGGCATAAACATCTGTAACGGTGGAGGAGCAGAGTGAGGGGAGGTAGGATTTGGAAAGAAAACTAGTTGGGGAACTGAGATGTAATTCCTTCCAAGGGCAAAAAGTGAAAGCAAAGGCCTGTTGGAGAGAAATCTATAAGAAAAGAAATAACAGTGGTCTTAGAGAGCTCTACTGTCAACAGAGATCTTCCCCGTGTGCTCATGAGATTGAGGAAGTAGCCTTATATATGACTGAGGAATCTCCGTGGAGTGAAAAGCAGAGAAGAGGTGAGTTTGAGATCGGCAATCGTGAGAATTTGCTCAGTGTAGGGACAGAGGCCACACAGAACAGGGACATTTCAGTGAAGGGGGTAGGACGTGGTTAATTCAGTCAGTCCATTGATGTGTCATGGGAAGTCTCAGTTTTCTGGATGTTGGGTCGCCCATGTGGAATTCCCTTCAGTTTTCCTTGAATTTGGCTCCACAGGTTTTTCCCCCTCCTGCAGCTGAGGTTAATAAGCCATGAGTAGTGAGTGCGGGTGAATATTGGTAAGTCTGATAGTTTCTGCTCCACTTTATGGATCGGGCGGGTGATCTCACATGATTTTATATTAGTGACTACCATTCCTTGAGAATCCTGCGCCCTTTTGGGGAGGGAGAGGCAACCAGTCCGGCCCTTGAACACCACCCCTTTCTCAAAACAACTTTGCCCATATAATGACCACAAGGAAAAAGTGATCAGTACTTTCCCACAGATACTAAAATACACATACAAGTCAAATAAGAACTGAACTGCAAATTTCACATATATCTTCCACACCAGGCAGACATCCAGTGAGGACCTGCAAACTTTTTATTTTAGTGCTCAAACTACTGATGTGGTTGAACTCAGGTTGGCATCATATGACGGGGTTAGTTGATAGGGTGGTTGGCCGTTGCTGGTTAACTTCTGGTTCAGTTATCTCATCAGCCAAGTCAGTCACTTGTGGCCACCACAGCACTGAAATTACTAATTTAGAAATTACATTTACATTAAACCCACATCTGCGCCGCTCTTCCTCATTTAAAAAAAAATCTTTAACCGTTTGAGCACCAGACTACATTTGACAGTTTTCGAAGCACACGTCCCACATGAATCTACCACAAGATTTCTGCAAAGATTTACTGAACACCTCTCATCCCACTGCATTCTGCAATAAACTGGCACACTTATTTCCCAATTATTTAGTATTACTAGAATACTCAAATATATTTACTTTGATGCAATGATTCTGCAGACTTTTGGTAGTTATTGATCTTTCACTGTCAAAATGTCCAAGCGCATAGGCGGCTTCATTGGTTTTCAGCTCACACACATTATGAATGCAACAAAATAAAGCTCCCCAAATGCCAAGAACAGCTAGATACTGTGACAATAAATCGAAGCTGCAGAAATATGCATCTAAAATGTAATTTAAATAGAAATTTTAAAATGTAACAGTTTTGGCTACCTCCCTCCTGATTATCTCGTTACAAATTCTGCCAATTTTCATGGAATCAGACGGCACAAAAAAACGAGGCTATTCGGCCCATCAAGCCTGTGCTGGCTCTTTGAAGGAGTTGCCTAATTAGTCTCAGTCCCTTGCTTTTTTTCCACAGTGCTTCAGTTTTTCCCCCTCCTTTTCAAGTCGTTATCCAATTCCCTTTTGAGAACTACCACTGAGTTCCTCTTGAATTATTGCGTAACAACTCACGTGTTAAAGAAAAATCTCCTTATTTCCCTTCTGGTTCTTTTCCCATTTATTACGCTTGGGTTTAACTTTTTCTGTCTAACATTGCATTCAAGTTTGAAAACATTTAAAAACATTTAAATAGTTTTATTTTTTTCTAAGTTCACTTTACTGTTCATTTGGAAGGTGGCACAATTACCCAGAAGAAATAGTTGTCATGCTGAAAACTGTCAACTAATTAGCAAGTGTAGAGATTGACAAACAGAAAGTAAACTCTTATGCAAGTAAAGGTTAATCTTTAGAATAATGCAATCAGTAAAATGGGACTTGTTGCACTTTGGAACTCATAGCACATTCCAAGAGCTCACGTTGTGCAATTGTGGCCCTATTTAATAGATAGAGTAATTATTACTGTTTGGGTGCAATTCTCTGACCTGACAGAGAGAGTGAAAACCGTCTTTTGATACTCTGTAAATAAAATGTTGAAATGAATTTGCATTTATGTAGCCCCTTTCAAATCTTCATGGCATCCCCAAAGGATTTTAAAGTCAAAAGTTAATTCTGAAGCGCCGCGAACGGCCTGTTAATTAGTTTTTGGTGTTGGCTGAGGGATAAGTGCTGACATCGGGTACGCTCACATTGGTGTGCAGCGGGAGAGAGTTTTTACTGCTGCCTTCCTGAAACACGTGGCCTACACTGCCGCTTGGCTACATTCACTGCTGCTTCACAGGATCTTTTGCATTCACCTGACAGGGCAGGCTTAAAGTTTTGTGCAAAAGACACCACCTCTAGCGGTGCAGCATTCCCTCAGTGTTTCAGTGTGAGTGTGAGACTGTATTTCATGCTCAAGTGCCTGGAGTAGGACCTGAGCCCATGACCTCAACTTCACACAAGAGTGACATTGCTGAGCCAGGACTGACAATGGAATGACGCGTGATGGCTTAGAGCTACATACAGAACTATAGAAGTCATCATGATTTTACATGTTGCCTAAATGTACTGGATACAATACATTGAATAATAGGCGTCTACAAGACAAACATTTCATGAAAGGATTTAGGTTATAAAGTATCACCTGATCATTGAAAGCGAACAAACTTTAAATTACCTTTGTTAAATACAAAATATATGTATTCTGAACTTCCTGTGATGATTTCAACTTGTGACATTGAATCACCCTGACTAGGAGCATCCCAGAATCGCTGGTCTGTGGCGGGTGAGGTGATAGCTCCTGGGATACTGTTGCGCTGCCCGAGGATCTGGAGGAATGCCAGCTCGGATTCCCACTTATTAACTCCTGCTGGAAAGTGCTTGTGTGTAGGCAATGTATAAAATCAGGTTTCGGCTTCCATGTGGTATCCTTTACATAGAAATATATTTATGACACAGATAGAGGCTATTCGGCCCTTCATGTCTCTGCCAACCAAATGAAAGCTTTCCGGCCTAATCCCACTTTACAGCTCTTTGTCGATAACCTTACAGATTACCGTGCTTCAAGTGCATAACCAAGTACTTTATAAATTAGAGTTTCTGTCTCCAGCACCCTTTCAGGGAGTGACATCCAGACCCCCACCATCCTCTGGATGAACAAGTTTCTTCCTAACTCCATTTTTACCCTCCCATCAATTATTTTAAATCTGTTGAACCCTCTCCATTTACAAAAAAGGATCTTTCTCTATCTCGGCCCCTCATAATGCACACTTCAATCAGGTCTCCCCCGCTCCCCAGCCTCTTCTGTTCCAAAGAAAACAATCCCACCTAGCCTGTCCAATCTTTCCTCAGAGTCGAAAGTTTCCAGTTTTGGCAACATCATTGTAAATCTTCTTCATCCTCTCTCCAGTGTGAACATATCACTCATGTGTTGCAGTGGCCAGAACTGAATGCAGAACTCTAGTTATGGGCTAACTAGTGTTTGCACAGGACTGTCTTGTGACGCAGTCATCGTGTCCCTACCTCTAAGGCAGCAACTCCAGGTTGGAGTCCCACTCTGGCACTTGTTGGCCAGGGAAAGTGAATTCATAACATTCATTGTCTGGCGGTGGTAAGAGGCTCCTGGTCAGCCAGAACCTGCAGAGGGCACTGACAAACCACTTCAGTACCTTGTCAAGCATAACCATGGTCAGGCAGCACGGTGACGCAGTGGGTTAGCCCCACTGCCTCACAGCGCCGAGGTCCCAGGTTCGATCCCGGCTCTGGGTCACTGTCCGTGTGGAGTTGGCACATTCTCCCCGTGTCTGCATGGGTCTCACCCCACAACCCAAAAATATGCAGGGCAGGTGGATTCGCCACACTAAATTGCCCCTTAATTGGAAAAAATTAATTGGGTACTCTAAATTTATTTTTTTAAAAGCATAAACATGATCCAAAACATGGAAGTCCATTGTTGCCTACGCCATCTATGGCATGGTACCTTCTTGGTTTTCCACTCGATGTCTCAGGCAATAATTGAATAAGTGTCCAGCATCCAGAGGCAAGGGTCCCAATGCAACATGGTGTGGTATCAGAGGGTTATGGCCTTTTGGGTAACTGAACGCAAGCGAGAGTTCCTACTTTCATAGGAAGCTAAGAAAATTCTTGACACAGCTCAACAAAGGATGAGCTATGTGAGGTTATCAAACATCATCACTTCTAAAATTAAAACTTAGATTGTCATTTTTTATCATCAGTCAACAAGTATTTATTTTTAGAGCTGAACTTGTTTTAAAAATTGAATAGTTTCAATCAAGCGCGCTGTGCAGAACATAGTGGAAAGTTTCTGCTTCATCAATCACTTTCAAGCCAACAGAGAATTATCTTTGCCTTATTTGGCCAATCACATCAGTTGCAGTTGCTTAACTCAATTCCGATCTGAATAAAAACCATTTCAGTTTTCAAACGCTGGGAACTATTCTTAAAGGAGCACAAATGTTACTTCAGGTGTTTTGTTTCTTCACTTTCTTTTGTCATGTTCTTTCTGGCAGAAATCTGCTCTGCACAGAATGCAGTCTGTGCTCAATCACAGCAGGAAAGCACGTTTGATGCGAGCACAGGCCAGGGAATTAGTGCTGCAAAGTTGCAGCCTGACCTCTGACCGACATTCCCTTCAAACCCGGTTCTCATATTGTGAACGTAGGATTGGTGAATTTACACCTGTTGAGGAATGGTGCACTGATCTGGGACGCTGGTACCCACAGGATTGTTGTAGGGGAAATGGTGGGAGTGGTAATGTCACTAGATTCGTAATCCCGCAGACGGGGCTAATACTCTGGGAATATGGATTCAAATCCCACCACGGCAGCCGGATTGATAAATCTGGAATTGAAAGCTAGTCTCAGTAATGGTGCCATGAAACTATTAATAATAATAATCTTTATTGTTGTCACAAACCCACACAGACATGGGGAGAACGTGCAGACTCTGCACAGACAGTGTCCCAAGTAGGGAATCGAACCTGGGACCCTGGCGCTGTGAAGCAACAGTGCGAACCACTGCTACCGTGCTGCCCATCTGGCTCACTAATCTGCCACCCTTACCTGGTCTGACCTTCATCTGACTCCAGATTCACAGCAATGTGGTTGACTCTGAAATGGCCTAGTAAGCCTCTCTGTTCAAGAGCAATTAGGGAAGGCAACAAATGCTGGCTTTCCAGTGACACCCACATCCATGAAAAACTAAGTAAATATGTACATCGGCCCCTAACTGACTGTAAAAATAATGGCAAAGCTAATAGCAATCGCTGTTATTTGTGCACATGTTCTGTTGATAGGCAGGTGGGCGTGTAATGTAGATAAAGCTGAAGTTGCTATGCTCTGATCTTCCATCAGCTTCTTAAACAGCATCTTATTGCCTGGCTCACTTTGAACATCATGAAGTCTCTATGCTTGGGTAAATGTAGATGCATCTCACCAGAGAATATAAATTCTTGTCCATTGTGCTCTTTTGAAAATGTGGTCAGTGTGAGTTATTGCCAAACAACCTCTCTGGCACTGAATGTTAACTATTACCAGTGAGAGTCTCATTACTGCAGATTTTAATCGTTCGAGATTTGAAAAATGATGGCTGGGATTCCCTGGTCCCACTGTGGCTGACCCACCTTGGGGGGATGTGGCGGAGCCAGCCAAAAGTCCACTGAGTTTTGGAAGGACCGGACGAAACCGGTGGTTTGAAGTTCAAAACATTTATCAATAAATTATCTTTCCCTTTTGCCTCCTCTCTCAATCCAATATTTCTCTCCCTCTCTTTGTTTCACCTTCTATACGTGATTTGATCGTGAATGTATGCACGCTAATTTACATTTTCTCCACAATCTGGAAACGTCACTCCCCTTCAATCTGACTGGTTAAGAGGCTGCTTACTAGCTTGTCCTGTTCACTCAGGTCTCAAAGCCTGCTTGGTTGACTCTGCACCTAACACCTCGTAACGCTTCCATCCGCCACTACTGGCACACCTTGGCTACAGTGTCTATCATCTACAGGATGCACTGCACAACTCATCTAGGGTTATTCAGCAGTATCTCCCAAAGCCTCACCTCCTAGAAGGACAAGGGCAACAGGCACATGGAAACCATTTCATATCTTCCAGACTTGAATCTATGCTTGCTTATTGTCACTGGGTCAAAATCCTGGGACTCCCTTCCTCGCAGCACAGTGGGTGTACCAACACAGAATGAATTGCAGCGATTCAAGAAGATGCCTCACCACCTCATTCTCAAGGGCAATGAGGGATGGGGAATAAATGCTGGCCTAGCCAACGATGCCTGTGAATGAATAAATAAAAAAGACAAATTGGAAAATCAAACCTCGGACTCTCTGGTCTACATAGCTTATGAACACAATACATGGTCGGGAAGCATATTGGGGCAGAGACCAGATGTCAAGAGAGTTTTATCGTGTGTTGTGCACTGTGGTGAGGCTAATGGTGCTCCAAGTTCACGCTCCAGCAACAGATTCAGAGAGCTAGCACCACCACCAAATCAACTGCTGACATCAGTGGGGGTGAGATACAGCTGTATAGCCCAGCACTGTAAAAACCACACTGCCTTCCTGTACAGGTGGGATGAGAAACCATGAACTGCGTGCTTGAATTGGGCGTTATGATGCCTTACAGACTTCTACAGTGGCATTAATGAGAAAGTGTAAAACAAAATAATGACTTGTATTTCTGGCCGACTTTCACAACCTCATTATGTCGCAAAGAGCTTTATACCCACTGAAGTGTTTTTAAAGCAGGGCCGTTGCTGTAATGTAATAAACAAGGCAGCCATTTTGTAAATTTACATACACAGTAATGTGCTTTAGTAATGTTGCTCTTCTTTGAAAACAACCTTTTCTGGCCACCTGAGAAGGCAGAAACTTAGAAAATTAGGAAGAGTAGGCCATTCGAGCCTGATCCGCCATTCATTCTGGTCATACCTGATCATCCAACTCAGTAACCTGTTCCCGCTTTCCCCCATATCCTTTGGTCCTTTCGGCCCCAAGGGCGAGATCTAACCCCTTCTTGAAAACATACAATATTTTGGCCTCAACTGCTTTCTGTGACAGTGAATTCCACAGGCTGACCACTCTCTGGGTAAAGAAATGTCTCCTCACCTCAGTCTGAAATGGTCTACCCCGTATCGTCATACTGTGACTCCTGGTTCTGGACTTCCGCACCATCTCCCTGACATCAGGAACATCCTTCCTGCATCTACCCTGTCTAGTCCTGTTAGAATTTTATAGGTTTCGATGAGATCCCCCCATATTCTTCTAAACTCCAGCGAAAATAATCATAACCGTTTCAATCTCTCCTCATACTTCAGTCCAGTCATCCTAGGAATCAGTCTGGTAAACTTTCACTGCACTTCCTCTATGGCAAGAACATCCTTCCTCAGATAAGGAGACCAAAACTGAACACAATATTTCAGGTGCGGTCTCACCAAGGCCCTGTATAATTGCAGCAAGACATCCCTGCTCTTGTACTCGAATCCTCTCGCTATGAAGGTATCATTTACCACTTACTGCACCTGCATGCTTACTTTTAGGACTGGTATATAAGGACACAGGTCTCACTGCACATTACCCTCTCTTAATCCATAGCCATTCAGATCATAATCTGCTTTCCTATTTTTGCTACCAAAGTGGATAACCTCAAATTTATCCACATTTACTGCATCTGTCATGCATTTTCCCGCTCACTGGAGTGTCCTAAAGGAGGAAAAAAGGAATAAGATTTGCCTTTACATAGGACTTTCCAGGAGCTTTGGATACGTCAAAATGCTTTGCAGTCAATGAAGTACAACTAATGGGCCTTCAGCGAATGGCCACAAGCAGCAATGTGTTCTTGACCAGATAATCTTGTGATTAATGGTTCATTCTCGGGTGGTTGGTGACAAGGAGCTCACTGTCTCTCCTTTGCTTTGGTCTAAAGGTGAATGGGGGCGAAAGTCAAGAAGCTGCTGAATCTGCAACACACAGTGTTTTGAAGCGTTCCTTAAGTCACATTCCGGTGTCTGGAAACAAGCAAACGTCAGGACCTCAGTTTTTGAAGAGTGGGTTCTGTGTGAAACAGGGCATTGTGGTGAGTGCTTTTGCAAGGGTTATTTTCCAGTTTGCTTCTGAGGATGACTCAATCCGAACATAATGTGGATTGATGGTAGCTCGTGCATTTGACTGACATAGTTTCCAAACTCCAATACTGTGATAGAGAGGGCTCAATGAGCCCTAGTGTTTTGAGCATTGAAGTCATGTATTATGGGGCCTGTTGGCTCGTCTACCCGCTGCCTGGTAGGTGTCCTGAGCATTGCTGCCACTTTGAGCCGGCATACAAAAGCCTCGAGGCCTTACCGAAATGATGCCCAAACCCCATAATTCAGTGTGGGCTTCGAAGCAATGTTCAGCATATGAAGGCTAGAATGGTCAAGCCGACTTGAGTTTTCAGTTCACTGCCATGTTGCTCTTTGTTCTCAGTTACCCTTTGTTTCCAATATTCTTATACACCTTCAGTCAACTCATGAACTTACAATTAATGTTGCAGAGAAAAAGCTGGAAGAGAAGATACTTCACACTGGATGAAAATTTTTTCAGTTACTTCAAGTGTGAATTGGTAAGTTTAAATTGGGCGATGTTTAATGCAGAACCATTTCTACTTCTACTGAAGTGCACGTTTAGTTTTTCCTTCAGTTTTATCATTTTAAAATCATGACTGTTTTCTCGAGTTTCAATCAGTTGTGCCATCAAAGAGAATGGAACGCAGGTGTAATGTAAAATATTGATATGGATTCATCGAGCTCTCAAACTGCACTGATCACGATGTTGAGTTATTACAGAGGTCTGTGCACATCAGCTGACTGTGAACAATCGCCAAAGCCCACTTTTTATCTTTTTCTGCTTTCCAACCCCGTGGGTTGCAAATGTTATGACAACACAAAAAACTACCTTGTGAGTTTTGGCATTGCACTGATTCTGTGATTCGGAAAGTCCTGCAAACTACACACTCGGGAGACTTATTCAAAGATTGGAGTCAGCAGCACTGCTCCTTCAGTCAATTAACCTGGTGGCACTCAGTGTACAGCCACTTGGGAGAAATACAGGAGGGTTTGCATTGCCCAAGAAACACGCCAGCTGGACCCACTGCCTTTTCCAGAAGGAAAGAGCTTGCAGATTAGCTATGATCCCGTTGAATGGTGGACAGGTTCAGGCAGGATAGGTGGGCCAGCTAAATTATCTCCTTCTTTTCCAATGGAACTGGAAGAGAAGAAGACACATTAAATGGAATTGGTAAGATTGAGAGCAGCAGTAAGGAATAATTCATGAGGATTACTGTGAGGGAGCCAAATACAAAACCAAATAGTTGATGCTTGGCTGATCTTCCGCATCTCAATTAATTCAACTTCCTGGAAGGCCAACTCAATTTCCCTTCAACGTCATTACCACCTGTACCATTAAAAATCATCAGCACTCTGATTTTAGAACAAAATATCTGTGACAGTTAAAGATCACAGAAAGGAATGCAACAAACTACAATTAAATGTTTTAATTCTTTGCAGCTCTTTGTTTCATTGTTAAAGGACAACCCCTCTGCAAATCACCACTCAAAAATGATTCCAGAAAAGGGTTTTATGAGAAATGTGCGCAGTTAGTCGTGCTTCAGGATAGGAGTTCTAGTTTTAGTGACAACATCATGTCATGAGAAAGAGGAAAGCTTTGTCTAATCCACCTGATGAGCCTAGTCCCTGAAGGCATTCTTTTAGCCTTCATATTGCACTTGACTGAAATGTCTTTCTAAATATAAATAGTTTTACAGCCTGTGTTCAAAAATAGAGCTCGTGGAATGTTTCCTCACAAACTTCCATTAATTAAGGATGAGAATTTTTTTTGACTAATTCTAGATAAGGCATTACTCACATTGATTTTGTCCTTTCCTCCTTTTGCTCGTCCTGAATTAAATCAGGTTGGGGTTCCATGGGCGCAAACAATTCCCCAATACCTCACTCAAATGCCTAGTGTGAGTTTAGAGAGTGAATGCTCAAACCGTAAAACATTAAGGTTAATCCAGTTGCTCTGCGTCCCTTGCCAAGTGTAGAATCCGAATGGGAGAAGTGACAGGAACACACGGTAGGGTAAAAATGAATGACAGGTTTATTACGGTGCATACAAAACTACGAAAGACTGGGGAATGGATTCTCTGTTTTTGCACCCAAGTGCCGATGCCGGCTTCGGGACTGTGGAGTTTCAAGACACCAAACTCAGCGCCAAACCCTCACTGATTCCGGGACTGATGATGGGCAAGCAACAGCGCCGGGTAAAACTCCCGGATACGGCGCTAAAAACAGCCAGACAATGGCCGGGTCCGTGGCCTTGGCAAGCGCACGGTGACGACCAGCGGTCGCTCCGTACAACATGGCGCCGGCCATGCGCGAACCTGACCTGCCAAATACACCCCCACAGAACATCACCTGGCCACCCCGCACCAGTCCTCCCAGCCCTCGCAGATGCCCCCGCCCCCCCATCTGCCCTGGCTAGCAGCATGGCTCCCAATGCGTTCCAACGGCGTACGATGTGATCACGCCACTTTGGAGGGCACAGATATTTGAAAACCGGCATCACCCCTGATTTGGGGATCGGAAAGGATTCTCCGCCTGAATGCTAATTACGATATCGGCTTCGGGCAGCGGAAATTCCCGCCCTATAACACCTCCCACAGGTCAGGGTTTTTATACTGTGTGGTTTTCCCTTGTTAAGGGGAAACCCGCCCTCAAATACCGGGGGAGTTCATAATCAGCTGTTTAAGGGGGAAACGAATGGAGCACAGTCCTTGGCCCCCAAGGGTGTTATAAACACCAAGCATGATGACTTTCCAGCAGAATTGCTGGACAGCAGATAGAATCAGGAATGCTGGGCGTATTTTCATTCTGCTGCAGCTGCTGAGGCCCTGCTAACTCGATAGAGATCAGGATTTAAGCCTTTGGATGGCTTGACCTTTTAAAATTCATTCAGGGCATTTGTTTCCCATCGCTAATGACTTTTGAGGAGGTGGTAGTGAGCTTGCTCGGCTATTTGAGAGGCAAGTTAAGAGGCAATCACATTGCTGTTGGTCTGGGTTTATGTATAAGCCCGGCCAGGTAAATATGACCGATTGCATTCCTTAAAGGAGATTAATTAACCAGATGAGATCTACGATGATCTGAGGGTTACACGGTCAAATTGACGGGCAGCACGGTAGCATTGTGAATAGCACAATTGCTTCACAGCTCCAGGGTCCCAGGTTCGATTCCCGGCTTGGGTCACTGTCTGTGCGGAGTCTGCACATCCTCCCCGTGTGTGCGTGGGTTTCCTCCGGGTGCTCCGGTTTCCTCCCACAGTCCAAAGATGTGCAGGTTAGGTGGATTGGCCGTGATAAATTGCCCTTCGTGTCCAAAATTGCCCTCAGTGTTGGGTGGGGTTACTGGGTTAGGGGGATAGGGTGGAGGTGTTGACCTTGGGTAGGGTGCTCTTTCCAAGAGCCGGTGCAGACTCGATGGGCCGAATGGCCTCCTTCTGCACTGTAAATCCTATGAAAATTGCTGATACTAGCTTTTTATTCCAGATTTACTAAATGAACAGAATTTAAATTCTTCAGCTATCATGTTGGAATTTTAACTCACAAGCATTTTACATGGGGGTGGTGGAGGGCCATGGACCACTCGTCATTCCTGATCCCCACCCCTAAAAGGAATGTTGGTCAGAAGCCGACACACCTGGGAGAAGCCCGTCCCGAGCCAGAACAAAATGCAGGCGGGCTAAATTGGTTGCGATTTGGATTTGTACCCCTCAGTTGGAGGCAATCCTGCCCTCAGCAGCTGCTGACCAATCTGATTGACCAGCAGCCCCAGCAGTTATTTTTTTCATCCATTTGCAGGATGTGGGTGTCACTGGTTGGCCAGAATCTATTGTCCGTCCCTAATTGACATTGAGAAGGTGGTGGTGAGCCACCAGAGTGCTGTTAGGGAGGGAGTTCCAGGATGTTGACCCAGCAACAGCGAAGGAGCGGCCAATATAGTAGACCTTGCAGAACCCAATCTGAACATCAGTAAGCAGATTATTGCTGAGTAAGTACCCCTTCATAACACTGTGGACCATCGCTTCCATTAGTTTGCTGATGATTGAGAGTGGACTGGATTGGATTTGTCTTGTTTCTTGTAGACAGGACATACCGGGGAGATTTTCCAATTTCTGGGTAGATGCCAATGTTATAGCTGTATTGGAACTGTACTGGCTCCCCTATTGTTGAGGATGGGGATAATTATACCTCCTTCTCCAGTGAGTTGTTTAAATTTTCTCCCACCATTCAGAACCGGATGTGGCAGGACTCCAGAGCTTCGATCTCATCCATTGGTTGTGGAATCACTTAGCTCTATCTATCGTGTCGTTCTTCAGGATTTAGCCTGAAAGTAGTCTTGTGTTGTAGCTCACAAGGTTGACACCTTCTTTTGGGTTTGTCAGGTGCTGCTCCTAGCAAGCCCACCTGCACTCTTTGTTGAAGCAGGTTTGCTCCCCTGGCTTGATGCTTATGGTAGAGTGGGGGATAGGCCATACCGTTTTGGGAACCAGCTTGGGAGTTGGACAAGACGATGGTAAGCTAGGCACTGACATGTTTTATGCGCCAGTACCCCACCCCCCTGCAATCGTGGCTGGGACATGTAAAATCCAGCTCATATTTCTGGACTACAACTCCAGTAACATAACTGCTACATTACCCTACCCCTAAAATGGCACATGTTTACTGCAAACAAAAAACATTTCAACATCTATTTTAAAAAAGACATCTCATTGTTAGATTTAGAACTGATTGTGTGATTTGAATCCTGCCTTTTCAGGAAAAAGAACCACTTCGAGCAATACCACTTAAGGATATACAGAAAGCCCAAAACTGTAGCTGCAGGTAAACAAAGTTACTTGTTGGAAAAGTTCTGTAAATTAATTTTATCCAGATTATCACACTATTCCAGAACTCAACATTTTCTGGCTTTGCTTTGACAAAATAAATCTCACCTTTCATCTTAACTTATTTTGTCTTTTTTTCCCCGCAGTCAAGCACTGATGAGGGATAATTTGTTTGAAATAGTCACAACGTCTCGAACTTTCTACATTCAGGTAAATCTATCAAAAATATTACTCCACCTGAGCACCTGAGTGTATTTAACTCTGATTGGGGCCAACTAAAAACACAGGCAATCAATGTATTAAAAAAACCAAAAACTACACAGAAGCCAACTCCAAGTATTGAGCGATCAAAATGAATGCGATCAGTGCTTTTTTTTTCCAAGGTTCAGCGTCAGCTTCTATGATAATTTCTAACACCTGTCCAGAAGGTGAAATAATGCATGCTCTGATTGACAGCATCAACAACTCAGCCACATCCGACTGCGAGCAGAGAATAAAACGTCACATCACAGAAGGAAATCACTTGACCCATCCATTGTGCCTCTGCTGCACTGTGAACAGAGCGTGAATCTGTTTAGTTAGAATATGTGAAGTTGGTTGCGATGCCCAGTTGAATTGTTGAAGGGGCCATAAAATGTTTAAAAGCAATTTTATCTGGTCAGTCACTGAGGAACCGGATGCTCCCTCACTCCTACCTATATACAATGTCCCTTTTGTCAACTGAACAACAGTCTTGTGGCTTAAGACACCAGCTCAAGAAAAGCAGTTGGTCAATTCATGAATTTCAAGAAGTTTAGATGCACTCCACAGTATGTACTTAATCAGGCAGATCAAATTCATTTCTGGCTGCCAGCTTCTATTGAATTTTTGAGTATGTTTCTAAACAATGACCCCAAGGTACTGAAATGTTCTGAGAGTCATTTTCGCCATGCAGCCACTGAGATCTTGATAGCTGCAGCTGAGAGCAGGCAGAAAACCAGGGCTCACCTCATCAACCCCTGCACTTCCCAGTTGTCATGGACCCATTCTCAACCTTAGACCATTAAACTATAACAGGCTGGAACTAGGCTTGTCCCAAATGGGCTTCTCAGCCAATTGCCTGCCCCAGAAAGGACTGACGAGGCAAAAGAACCAATCACATGATAAAGAGCGATACGACCTACCTCACAAGATTCGGTATCTCCTCAAAAATCCCTCAGAACCTTCTGGTCCATTCCCCAAACTTTAGCAACAGGGAGTTCCCAGTTGTATTCACCATTGGTGGATTCCACCACAACTACAACAACACCAGACTGGTTCAACTCTTCAACAGAGACCAGTGTTGCTCTTTGAAAACTGTCAAGACAAAATGCCACATAGACTCCCAACTCGGCAGCATGTGCAGATAAAGCACACTGCACACTAGCACAAAAACACCGTATCACCCTGAGGGATAGAATGGCTGCAGGCTGTGTGCACGATATACTGTCAAAGGGATCAACTCATTTCAGCGGCATAGTGGAGAGAGTAGGAATTGTGGAATTTAACCTCATTCAATTAGATTGTGGTTTATCTGTGACCTAACCCCATATACAATGGCCGTGGTTTCAGGAAAAAAATCAGAGTCCACTGACTTAGCTCGCCAGTACAGGAAGACCACTCACTCGCGGTTCGGGGTGCCATACGAAAAGGCGGCCCCGATCTTTTGACTCCCCCTCAGCATCCCCACCACAGCCTCCGAACCCCCCCCCCCCCCCCTTGCACCCAAGCTACCTCTTCTGGGGTCCTCGAGCCACCCCCCTCCCCCCCTCCTCCTCACTCATCCGTTAATGGCAAGGCCCCCGGGCCTGACCGCTGGCACCCAGGCATCTTGGCACAGGCAGCCTGGCAGTGCCCCTGCCAGTCTTTCAGTGTCCCTGACAGCCTTGCATTGCCACCTGGGTACACTGGCAGCACTACCAGGGTGCCAGGCTGGCATTACCAGGGTGCCCAGCTGCCAGCGAGAGTGCCAGGGCACCACCCTGCCGAGCCTGACCTCCCAGGGGTCTCCAATGGACTGGGTGATTCACTCCCCACCCCCCCCCCCTCCCAGCTGCCATTACATCAGGTCCACATTTGTGTGGACCAGTACTAAACGGCGCCCAGTCTAAGCCTCACTGGGGAGGTCGTTAGTTCCTGGGCCCCGGGAGAATACGGCGCGCACATATTTAAATGAGCCTCTAATCTGGATCACGCCCAGTGAGGGCGAAATCCAAACGTCTTGTGAAGTTTGGTTGAATCTCGCGAGAGGTCTCAAGCGTAATGAATCTCGCGAGATTCAGTGGCCTCATCCTGTCACCAAGTCAGGCACGACAAGGCCGGCAAATCCTACCCTGCATACCTCAGTCTAGCTCCAACATTTTCTCATAATATGCAGGCTGGTGCAGCCATTACTGTCAGCAACAGTGTGCTGGTATTCCCTCCCACCCCACCGTGATGAAGAGAAGCATCCCTGAAAGAAACTGGTGTGAAATACGTATGGCAATCGGAAATTGTGCTTGCTGAACTTTTGGCTGCAATACATCCCCTGGAACCTGTGGAGTACTGGGCAGTGTCGGGCTAATTACTGGAGGCCCACAAACCTAAGCAGCTCCATACAGTCTCAACCCCACCCATAGAACTGAATATGATCAGCCCTGCACTTGGACACAATGAAATGCAGCGCTCCAAAACTATAATACCCATCACCAAAGTCAGAAGAGCCTTGATGTCCTGCCTCCACAACTATTGTCAAATTAACCAAAACGTTGCGGTATTCCTGTGTGCACAATGTGCAGACTATCCGGTGTATTCCTTTTGAAGTGCCCCCTGCCAGGATTAATTGGGTTCCTAAAATAAATCTATAAACATAGTTCCAACACCTTGAACAAATTAATTCAATAAAACAAATTTCCTCCTGCACAGTAAATGGTTACCATTGGGGTTTGTCCTCTCAACAATGTTTTTCCCTTTTCCACCACATGGCCCCATTTGAAGATAGACTGTATTGTTGTTAAATAATATGCATCGAATTGTAACTTTACTCATGACTTGATAACACAAAATGCACCAAAATAATGGTGCTGAATGACATTTTCTGACCTGTCTCTTGCTTCCCTTGCCGGTCGTAGATATTCTTAAACTCATTTATACTGTGTGCTTCTGAGGCCTTCAGTCCAAGTATTTCATCCTTTAGGTGAAGAAGGTGCGCCTGAGTTCCTTTCTCATTCTCAATGGCCCTGAACAGAAAAATGTCAGGATGACCCAGCCGTGATTCCTATGTAGCTTTTAAAGGAATTAGCAATAACATGAGCACTGTCTACAACCTCCGCCAGGCCCAAAATGCTAAGGAATTACAGTCAAGGATGTCAGACTTTGTTATATCAGCAAATTCGGTGACCAACTTTTGCAAAGTACCACTTAGAGAAAATGAATAAGTCATCGGTTTATCTCTCTTTGGGCTTGGTGAAGGGGTGTGTTGTTGACTGAGGCACTGAGAAAGCTCCCCTGTTCTTGCTCCACATGAGCCTCCACTTGTCCTTTGTCACTGTGGTACCCTCAATAACGACGCTTAGAGTGTAAACGGTAAAGAAGGCTTTAATAGACTAAGAACTATGCTAGAGCCGAGACATGTGCTAACTGCTGCACAGCCCACAAGGCAGCCCCTTGTAAATGGCTCACAGATGGGCGGAGTCCCCAGGGTTCCAAGCCCGGTCTTAAAGGGGACATCACCTTACATGATGACAAGGCAGTAACCGTTCATCACAGTCACTCAACCCAATCAATATAACCTTTTATCCCTTTCTCCCTCATATGCATATCTAACTCCCCCTTAAATGCATTGATGCTATTGACCTCAACGATTCCCTTTGTTAACCCGTTCCATGCTCTTCCCACTCTCTGGGTAAAGATGTTTCTTCTGGATTTCCTATTGGATTTATGAGTGACTCAGTTATATTGGCTGCCCCACCCGCAAGTGGAAACATCCTCTTTACTTTTGCCTCTTTCATAATCTTAAAGACCTCTATCAGGTTACCCCCTCAAGAGCATTGGGCTGTTCTTTGAATGATAAGGTGGGACAAGGCATCGAACCTAATCTAAATCCTAGCATCTCCAATAGAACAGCAGGGGCTCAGTGCTGCACTGCTATGCTTCTTTGTATTCTCCAAGCAACTGATAGTACTTTCAGCAGATATTTTGCAGCGAGAGGTCAATCGCCCACTTTTTTTGATATTTAAAGGTGGTGCTTTGGAGTGATTACACTGATCAGCAGAAAACAGGGGGCGAAATTCTCCGTTATCGACGGAAAGTCCGCCGATCGGCGCAAAAAACGGCGCAAATCCGACTTGCGTCACGTCGGAAAAATGGGTCGATAGTCTCCGGCCCGAAATGGGCTAGCAGCGACGTAACGGGATCCGCGCTTGCGCAGTGGTTCACGCCGTGCAGCGTCATACGCGCTGCACGGCGTGACGGCTCATAAGGCTGCGCTGCACCCCCCCACCCGACCGCAACACCCGACCGCAACACCCGACTGGATGGCTGGCCGTCGCTCAGCCCCGAGGTTCGAGTCACGCGATGTGGAGGCGCTCCTGGACGCGGTGGAGCAGAGGAGGGACGCCCTGTATCCCGGGCACGGCCGCAGAGTTGCCCCACGCCACAGCCGGCGTCTGTGGAGGGAAGTGGCAGAGGCCGTCACCGCTGTGGCCCTGACACCACGGACAGGCACCCAGTGCCACAAGAAGGTGAACGACCTCGTCAGAGCAGGCAGGGTGAGCCTCCCCCATATCCCCCCTCCCCCATATCCCCCCCCCATATCCTCCCCATATCCCTCCTCCCCCATCCCCCCTCCCCCATATCCCCCCTCCCCCATATCCCCCCTCCCCCATATCCCCCTCCCCATATCCCCCCTCCCCCATATCCCCCCCTCCCCCATATCCCCCCATCCCCCATATCCCCCCTCCCCCATATCCCCCCCTCCCCCATATCCCCCCTCCCCCATATCCTCCATATCCCCAAGTGAATCCAGCCCTAACCTTAACCTCTGCAATGCACGCGCAACCGATGGCGTGCATTCATATACCTGCCTAACACTGTTGCCTTTTACCCCTGCCGCCCCCCCCCCCCACAGGAGAAGCGCGCACACAACAATAGGGAGCATGTGAGGACTGGAGGAGGGCCCGCTGATGAGAGGCCACTGACCGTACACGAGGAAAGGGCCCTGGAACTGGCTGGCGGACCTGAGGACCGGGAGGTTGCTGATGCAGAGGTCGGGGGCGTACTAGCGAGTGAGCCACCGACAGCCCGTCCCCATATCCCCCCTCCCCTATATCCCCCTCCCCCGTATCACCTGATCACTGCCTGATGTCTAACCATGCATGCTTCATTGTGTATCGCAGGACCAAATGTCCAGGCACCCATCCCCGCAGATGCAGACCGCCCGCAGGATGCCCCTCGGAGACCACGGGAGACGGAGAGACACGGACCCTCCAGCATGCGACGCCCGCAGGATGCCCCTCGGAGACCACGGGAGACGGAGAGACCCGGACTCTCCAGCATGCGACGCCCGCAGGATGCCCCTCGCACACCACGGGAGACGGAGAGACCTGGAGCAACAGGGAGACGACACCCCCGTCATGTGCGGGAGTGACCACCCAGTGACGAGGGGGGCAGGACACCACTACCCAGGACACCACTACCCGGGACAGCACTACCCAGGAAGACGAAATACCGGACAGTGACTCAGAGTGGATGGGTGGAGACGAACCCCCACCCCAAAGTGCCATGGACTCAGAGTGGGATGAAGAGCACGACACAACGCCACTGCTGTCACCAACACCCTCCACCATCGCAGAAACACTCACCACGGTTGGGCACTTTAGTGATGAGGCGTCTGGTACACTCACTGGTGCGCACAACACAGCCGTCCCGGTACAGCAGGTGGAGGTAGGAGCAGCAGAGGGACCGGGCGGTCGGAGGGCAGCCCAGCCCAAGCGAACATCTGCCGCCCAGATGGATCCCGGGTTCCTGCAGTTACCACACCCACACATAGATCCGATGCAACCACCGACCCGGAGACGAGCGAAGAGGGTGACGGGCGGCTTGCGGTCGCAGGTGGAGGAGTCCACCCGCGTCCAGGAGCTGGGAGTGGTGCCGGTCATGCGTGCCACCCAGGCTGACACCGCACGGGTGGCGTCCGCGGTGGAGGCAATGGGTGCGACGGTGTCAGACATGGGGAACGGTTTGCGAGGCCTGGGGCCTTCCGTGCAGGTGGCGTCTGTGGCCCAGGACATGGCTGCCCTCTCACAGGAGGCCATGAGCCAGTGCCAGCGCCAGATGGCAGAGGCGCTCAACGCCATAGCCCAGTCTCTGCAGGCCATGGCCCAGTCTCAGCAGGCCATGGCCCAGTCTCTGCAGGCCATCACTGAGGGCATCGGCGCCAGTGGCCATGTGCGAGCCGGCGTCGCACTGTCACAGACAGGGTTTGCCAACCCCCTGGGCTCCATGGCTGCAAACCTGCAGACCCCTGTCGATACCAGCACGGGCCTCCAGGACTGGCAGCGACAGATGTCGGGGGGGCGTCCGTTTGCATCCCCCACCCATGTAGAGGCCTAGGGGCCATCGGGCACCCCGAGGGAGGAGGAGGTGGTGTGGTCCGTCCCGGCTCCCTCTGTAGGGGAGGTCCCGGTACACCGCGATACCTCGGACTCCCCCCCTTCCGTCCCAGGTGCATCGGGTGGGCAACGGGCAGGACAGGCTGGCAGCTCGCCATCCCAGTCACCCGGGCCGCTGCCTGGCCCATCTAGGCCAGGACGCCCCAGGAAACGGCCGCCAAAGGGATCCAGTGTCAGAGGGCAGGAATCACAGGAGTCCACCTCCAGTTCTGCTGTACCGTCTGGGGAACCACGTAGACGTAGTCAAAGGGCCCGTAAGGCCAAACAATTAGACACTGAGTAAGTGGGCACCTACCGAAGCTGCCTTTGTGCTCTGTCCAAAGTGTGCGGGGGTGTCATGTACGTTGAGCGCAAGTGTGTGTGTGAGGGGTGGTCTTACCTCAGCCCCAGGTGAGTCTGCCCCCTTCCCCTGGGCCACCATCAACATCCCCCGGGCAGAGGACGGGACCGTGCGCTGCAGTGTCACAGCCGCATGCAGGGATGGTCCGGGTGGATGGTGGTACTGTGGCCATGGGTCAGACATAGTCCAACGATGTAGAGCCAGGAGCTCATCGGAGGCGGGTTGTCATCATCCTCCATGGCCTGCGATAGACACGCGTCCACCCGCAACTGTGTGAGCCCGGCCCGTTGTGCCGCAGGTGGATCGGCAATGGGGTGGGTGGCGTTGGGGGTGAGGGTGCTGGGTGGTGGATGGGTGGGGGGTGTGGGTGGTCGGCTGTTGCCATGGTGTGCGGTCTGTGGCCATACTACCCGATTCCCACGCCCATCTAGTCAGTGAAGCGGGCGTCTATCAGTCTGTCCCGTGCCCGCTGGGCCAGCCGGTAACGGTGGACAGCCGCCCGCCTGTGTCTACCCCGTCTGCCCTGACCATTGCCCCCATCCCCCTCATCTGGGGAGGACTGGGCCTCTTCCTGCTGCTCCTCCACTCCGCCCTCCTCTGCCTGCGGCACATCGCCCCTCTGCTGGGCTATGTTGTGCAGGACGCAGCACACCACAATGATGCGGCCGACCCTATCTGACCGATACTGGAGGGCGCCCCCAGAGAGGTCCAGGCACCTGAAACGCATCTTCAGCACACCAAAGCACCTCTCGATCACTCCCCTTGTCGCTACATGGGCATCATTGTAGCGGTTCTCCGCCTCATTGCATGGCCTCCGTATAGGCGTCATCAGCCACGATCGCAATGGGTAGCCCCTGTCGCCCAGCAACCAGCCCCTCAGCCGGGGATGGCGTCCCTCGTACATGCCGGGGATGGATGACCGCGACAACACGAATGAGTCGTGTACACTGCTTGGGTGATGGGCGCAGACGTGCAGGATCATCATGCGGTGGTCGCAGACCACCTGTACGTTCATCGAATAGGTCCCCTTCCTATTAGTGAACACGGCCCTGTTATCTGCAGGAGGCCGCACGGCGACGTGCATCCCATCGATCGCGCACTGGACCATGGGGAACCCGGCAATGGCAGAGAAGCCCACGGCCCGGGCATCTTGGCTGGCCCGGTCCACGGGGAAGCGGATGTAGCGGTGCGCCATGGCATATAGGGCATCTGTCACTGCCCGGATGCACCGGTGCACCGATGTCTGCGATATGCCAGACAGGTCTCCACTCGGTGCCTGGAATGACCCCGTTGCATAAAGGTTCAGGGCCACCGTAACCTTGATGGACACGGAGAGAGGGTGTCCCCCGCCAGTGCCACGCGGTGACAGGTGTGCCAGCAGGTGGCAGATGTGTGCCACGGTTTCCCGGCTCATCCGGAGTCTCCTCCTGCATTCCCGGTCCGTGAGGTCCTGGTATGACTGCCGGGGCCGGTACACACGGGGCGCCCTCGGGTGCCTCCGTTGCCGTGGGGCCGCGACGTCCTCCTCCCCCTCCTCGTCCTGTCGGTCAGGTGTCCCTCCAGCCTGGGCGGCTGCCACCTGCCCCTCTGCGGCAGCCTGCGCCGCCTCTCTGGCACGCTCCTCCTCCTCATCCAGGGCAACATAGACATGAGCGGCTGCCACCACGGCGGCCAACATCGCTGGATGATCTGAAAACATGACGGCCTGGTGGGGGGGAGGGGAATGACGACATGTCATCATTGCCCATATCCCCTCCTCCCCCCAGCCAGGTGGCATGGACCGCATGGGTCCAACTGTTGGAGGCTGGCACCTGGCCAGGTGGACCAACTCACTTGCCCTCCCATCCCCCTCCTCGGCACGGACCCCCCCCCCCCCCCCCCCAACCTCCACCCCAGCACGGACCGCCCTCCAACCTCCACCCCAGCACGGACCCCCCCCCAACCTCCACCCCGGCACGGCACGGACCCCCCCCAACCTCCACCCCGGCACGGCACGGACCCCCCAACCCCCACCCCGGCACGGCACGGACCCCCCCCCAACCTCCACCCCAGCACGGACCCCCCCCCCAACCTCCACCCCAGCACGGACCCAACCCCCAACCTCCACCCCGGCACGGCACGGACCCCCCCCCCCAACCTCCACCCCAGCACGGACCCTCCCCCAACCTCCACCCCAGCACGGACCCCCCCCCAACCCCCAACCTCCACCCCAGCACGGACCCCCCCCCAACCTCCACCCCAGCACGGACCCCCCCCCAACCCATAACCTCCACCCCGGCACGGACCACCCCCCAACCTCCACCCCGGCACGGACCCCCTCCCGGCACTCCCCCGCAGCCCAGCCTACTCTAACCCCCCCCCCCCCCCCCCCCCCCGCCGCACACACACACACACACAACCCGAGACACACCTCTCCTCACGCAATCAGACTGCGGCCACGCCATTGCCTGCCCAGAGCCAACCCCCCAGGCCGTCACTCACCTCCACGCTGGTCGGCGTGATCCTGGAGCACCGGGTCACGGCGATGAAAAGGAGGTTTCATTCACGTCGACGTGAACGGACATCACGTCGACGGGACTTCGGCACATCGGGAAGGGAGAATATCGGCAGGCCGAAAATCGGCTGCCTTGCGCAGACCCGTGACATTCTCCGCGGCAGCGGCGCCATTAACGCCCCTCCGACTTTTCTCCCTTCGGAGACTTCGGCAACCGGCGGGGGCGGGATTCACGGCGGCCAACGGCCAGAGGGTCGGAGAATGACGCCCCTGATTCACAAAGTGCAACAGCACCATGTGGTGGTAGAATAGCACAACTGCATGAAATCATGCCACAAATCTGTCCTCATGCTGTATGTACATCCTTTTGCTACCAGCAAGTTGCACTGTTGTACAATGGAATGAGGGAGCTGAACTTTACAAAGGGGGGATTTCACGTGCATATTTGTGCTGCAGATTTTGTTTTGTAAATTGTTAGTTGATCTTCCTTGACAAAAATTATCTTTCTGGTAACTGTATTGTCATTTCCCCCTCAATGACTTTGTAAAATAAGTCCAAACGCCTTGAGCAAAACTGTAATGTAAAAAAAAAACTTTCTTTGAATTGCACCAAAGTAGATGATTACCATGGTTATTTGAGGCAACCCTGTTCAACATAATCCATGTTCTGTCCCACTTACAGGCCCAGATTGTTTTCCCCGTGTTCCAAAATATTTCATAACAGAAGAATGAATCACTTTAGTCTCTGTTGCTTTCTTTTCGCCAACTCTTTTTGCTACAATTTTGGTCTTTTTTTGACAGCTGATGGACATCTGAGTGGGGGAATGAGAACCACCAGCGGCTGGATGCTGCTTCTGGTGGGGCCTGCAGGAAAAGTCTGGTTTTGGGTGGCTCCACTCCTATTCTCCGTCATTTGACTAAACTAGATTTAAACAGCCAAGATATAAAACAGCCAAAAACCAAGGTGCAAAAGGAAGCAGAATCTGGGAGACAACAGCTTGTGGAACTTGCATTGAACAGTCTTTCGGGTTCAATCCTGGGCCTTGTTTGACAACAAATGTAGTCAACATTTGTCCAAAGTGAGCAGCATTCCTGCCAGTAAAGGTGACGCCCATGATCCAAATACATGTTTCAGTCTACATCGCTGTCACCAGCCCTGTCTCCAAGTGCAGCACAAATGCAAAGTAGTTTTTAGTTTAAGGTAGAGACTGCCCAGGTCTCAGCTGCCAGTCAATTGAAATGCTTGTGCTTTGTGCCCAGCATGTCAGTTGGAAAAACACCAGCCAACGCTGAGCGTTGTTCGCACATTATTTCAAAGTGGGTCCAGCTGTTTTCAAAACCACTGGTCCTGCAGCACGGGAGAAACCGCCAGGTTGGTCCAATCTCTCCAGGACGCAGTTCTGCACTTTAATTGTAGCATTGGGCCTGTGTTTCGTACCAAAAACGTCAAAGACCTTTTTTTTCAGAAACCACACCTTCAAGGGCTGTTGAATTGTTGCAATTCAGAAAAAGGCCAATTCCAGTTACCGGAATAGGTGGGTGGGTGTACCCCAAATGAAAGTTCCTGAGGGAGACCACATTCAGCAGCAGTCAATCTATTTAAAGCTTGATTTCCAAAGATCAGCAGTGCTATTTCCTGGCAGGCACAGAATACCACATAGCCAGAAATCTCCAGCAGCAAGACTATAATTAACTCATTCTATGTCTTTCAATATTAAGAAGTCTCACAACACCAGGTTAAAGTCCAACAGGTTTGTTTCAAATCACTAGCTTTTGGAGCACTGCTCCTTCCTCAGGTGAATGAAGAGGTAGGTTCCAGAAACATATATATGTAGACAAAGTCAATGATGCAAGACGATACTTTGAATGCGAGCATTTGCAGGTAATTAAATCTTTACAGATCCCGAGAGAGGGGTAATCCCAGGTTAAAGAGGTGTGAATTGTCTCAAGCCAGGACAGTTGGTAGGATTTCACAAGCCCAGGCCAGATAGTGGGTGGGGGGGGGGGGGGGGATGTAATGCAACATGAATCCAAGGTACCGGTTGAGGCCGTACTCAAGTGTGCAGAACTTCAACCGGGATCTTGGATGGCAGTAACCCCATTACTTCATTTGTATGGGGCAGGGGCAAATCTCAACAGGAAATGTACCGGCGTACAAGCTGTTTTGGGACATTCCGCCCCCTTCAGCTTTCCCACCCACCAACATTCGCTCCCTTAATTTTAAATGATTTAATTTGCATTCTCTTTTCATTAAACTTGAAAAACAATATGACTTAAAATGACTTGCACTGTTTGATGAAAAAACTAAATTCAAACTTCTTAGTTATTCAGTTTTTCCCACTTCAAAGATGACATCAAAATTGTCCTTCACAACGTAACAGGCGCACTAAATGACCAGTCCTGTTCCTATAACTCCATTAGAATTGTATGTGATCGTACACCCAAACCTAGGGCCTCTCCCCCGCCCTATCCCCATAACCGCACCTAACCCGCACATTTATGGTCACTAAGGGGCAATTCATTTGGGTATCCAGGTGGCCAGGAGTTGGGGGGCCCTGCATAAGCTTAATTTGGCATGGTTGGTAGAGCAGATGGAGGAAGACTTTAGGAGACGGGACGTGTTGTCACTCTCCCTGGCGGGCCGGGTGCAGTCCATTAAGATGAGGGTCCTCCCTAGGTTCCTGTTTGTGTTCCAGTGCCTGCCCATCCTCATCCCCAAGCCTTTTTTAAGCGAGTAAGCAGGAACATTATGGGGTTTATATGGGCAAGTAAGACGCCAAGGGTCAAGAGGCTGTTACTGGAGCGTAGTCAGGACAGGGGTGGTAATGATTTGGAAATGGGTAATGGAGGGAGAGGGGCTGGCGTGGAAAAGATTAGAGGCGGCGACATTCGTGGGCACGAGCTTGGGAGCGCTGGTGACGGCACCTTTGCCGCTACTGCCGATGCAGTACACCACGAGCCCGGTGGTGGCGGCAATACTGAGGATCTGGGGGCAGTGGAGATGGCACAGGGGTGAGTTGGGGGCCTCAATTTGGTCCCCAATACGGAATAATCATAGGTTTGCACCGGGCAAGATAGATGGCGGATTCCTAAGCTGGCAACGGGCGGGAATTAAAAGAATGGGGGACCTATTTATCGACGGGGCTTTTGCTAGCCTGGGGGCGCTGGAGGAGAAATTTGGGTTACCCCCCGGAAACGCTTTTAGATACATGCAGGTGAGGGCGTTTGTGGGAAGGCAGGTAAGGGAATTTCCGCTGCTTCCCGCACGGAGGATTCAGGACTGGGTGACCTCGGGTGTATGGGTGGGAGAGGGCAAGGTCTCGGCGATCTATCAGGAGTTGCAGGAGACGGAGGAAGCCTCGGTGGAGGAGCTGAAGGGCAAGTGAGAGGAGGAGCTGGGCGAGGAACTGGATGGGGACCTGTGGGCAGAGGCCCTGGGCAAGGTTAATTCCTCCTCGTATTGCACCAGACTTAGCCTGATCCAGTTCAAAGTGATTCACAGGGCACATATGACAGGGGCGAGGATGTGCAAGTTTTTTGGGGTGGAGGACAGATGCGTGAGGTGCTCGGGGAGCCCAGCAAATCACGCCCATATGTTCTGGGCGTGCCTGGCGCTAGAGGGGTTCTGGAGGGGCTTCGCAAAGGCTATGTTCAAAGTCTTGGACACTCGGGTAAAACCGAGCTGGGGAATAGCAATACTCGGGGTATCAGATGAGCCGGGAGTACAGGAGCCGAAAGAGGCCGGAGTTCTGGCCTTTGCGTCCTTGGTAGCCCGGAGGAGAATCCTACTAATGTGGAGGGATGCGAACCCCCAAGCGTGGAGGCTTGGATTAATGACATGGCAGGGTTCATCAAGTTGGAGAGGATAAAGTTTGCCTTGCGAGGGTCTGTGTAGGGGTTCTCCTGGCGGTGGCAACCGTTCCTAGACTTTCTCGCGGAACGTTAGGTGGAGGTCAAGAGCAGCAGCAACCCAGGGGGGGGGGGGAAAGGGGTTTTTGGCTTGTTTTAGGGGCTGTTTAGCACAGGGCTAAATCGCTGGCTTTGAAAGCAGACCAAGGCAGGCCAGCAGCACGGTTCAATTCCCGTAACAGCCTCCCCGAACAGGCGCTGGAATGTGGCGACTAGGGGCTTTTCACAGTAACTTCATTTGAAGCCTACTTGTGACAATAAGCGATTTTCATTTCATTTCATTTCATTATTGCAAGGGGCGTTTGCCCCATTTTTGTTCTTAGTTTGTCAGATAATTTAATGTTTAGTGGTTTAAGTTGTTGGAGGGGATGGCGTAAGGCCCCCCTTTTTATTTTTCTTATGTATATTTTCTTTCCTTTTTGGAGTGTTTTGTAAAAATTTATTGAAAATCTTGAATATAAACATATTTTAAAAAAACAAAAACTAAGGGGCAATTCAGCATGGCCAATCCACTTAACTTGCACATCTTTGGTCTGTGGGAGGAAGCCAGAGCACCCGGAGGAAACCCACATGAATTCCACATTGAATCTGGGTCCCTAGTGCTGTGAGGCAACAGTGCTAACAACGGTGCCACCATACCACCCAAAGACAGCTCCCAAGAAAAAGGAACTTGAATTTATGCAGTGCCCATCATGATCTCAGAGCATCATTAAGTACTTTACAGCCAGTATTAGTCAGGATGACCAAGGGCAGGATTGACAAGGGTGCAAACTGTAACTGTGCGAAGGGTCACAGTGTTTTCATCCACAGAACCCAAAAAGATTGTTCAGTGAAGTCAGTTTTTTAGCACTTTCTTTCAGTGCATGATTAAAGATGAAATAATTTCATCTTTGTATTTTGTTTTCTGTAAACAGGCAGACAGTCCTGCGGAGATGGAAAGCTGGATGAAAGCCATAAATCAGGCAATCAAGGCGATGAAGTGTTCAGGCAATAATATGGTAGGTCTCCTCCGACATGTTAAACACTTGATTTGAGAGTCTGCTGCTTATGAAAAATACAGTTTAAAGTAGCATTTTGGCCCAAAAATAAGTTGAAAAGCAAATGGTTATGTTATTGTTACCTGGTACTTCTGAGAAGATGCTGGTAAATAAACAGCATCTTCTGACAAACTTAGCCATGTATTTCTTTAAAATGTAGCGACAAAATTGTAGATTAAGGGGTTAGATTGTAAGAAAAGCAATCTGAAATGGAAGACGCAATCTAACGGCCGCATCGTGAGACATAGCGACCTAGATCTCACCCACAATGAAAATGAATGAAAAAAATGAAAATCGTTTATTGTCACAAGTAGGCTTCAAATGAAGTTACTGTGAAAAGCCCCTAGACGCCACATTCCGGCGCCTGTTCGGGGAGGCTGGTAGGGAATTGAACCCGCGCTGCTGGCTTGCCTGGGTATGCTTTAAAAGCCAGTTATTTAGCCCTGTGCTAAACCAGCTCCCGGAGAGGGCGTGGTCTAAATTTCCATATTCTGGTATGCACTCGCTGGAGTTACCTAAGCTGCAGGATCCAATCCGGAGACCCCGAGCGAGCGAGCACCGGTTAGCACTGGTCTCCACAAACGTGGACCAGGCATATCAGCACTTGGGGTGAGGGCTCCCAGGCGATCGGGTGTCACTGGGTGGTCGGACTCCTGGTAGGGTGGTACTGTCCCTGATGCCACCTGGGCACCCTGGCACAGACACGAAGAGAATGTATGCAAACGGTGTTTACTGTACGTGCGTTCTGGACCTCATTGATGCCGCTGTCGAGGTGACGGAGAATTGAGATTTTGCGTCGAATCGGCGCCTACTGCGATTTTGGTGTCGGAACCTGCCCAATCGTGTTTCCTGATTTCGGTGTCAGCTAACGGAGAATCCCGCCCAGTATGTTCCACCTTTTCGTGATGGTCTTATGGGCGTGAATTAGTGCAGGCATTGACAAGTGGGGCCTGGGCGCCATGTCTGCAGAGGGGAAGCGGGAGGCTAAAAAACACCGAAAACCTCTCTAAATTGCCGGGCTTGCTGGGGGGCGGCTGCCCAGGCCAGGGGCAGTAGGAGGGAATGACTTGGTGCCAAGTGTATGCCTTTGGGATTGGGCCACCATTGTTGCAGTCTGTCTTTTAAACACAGCCCCTGGTGTTACTTACAGGCTCCTGGCTGCTTACACTGCCCGTGCCCTTTGAATACTCAGATGACCTCTGGTCAACTGGGAGCCCATCCAGGCCCCCCCAAGACACCCTCATACCCTAGCTGTAACATCAAGGGAATGGACGTTGGCAAGTTCAATCAGGGCCCCACCATGTGTTGGCACTCCTTAGAAGTGCTGCCGCAGAGCTGACCCCAACCAGAGAACACCTGCACCTTGGCCTTTGGAGCCCTTCCTGGTTCTCTGCCCCTCTCAGGGCCGAGGCCTCACCAGTGACCCCCACCTCTCCAGATCACCAGTTGTCGCCTCCTGATGAGGCTTGCAGCGCTGACTGCCTCTACCACCACCTTTCAGGTAGTGTTCAGGAGGGTGTCCCTCAGCTCCTGACACCTGACTGGAATAGAGCTGTGGGTCCATCCCAGACACCCGATCTTACGAGGCAGGTATTCTGTGGGCCACCTTCGTATCTGGAGTGAGTGTGTGGTAACTGGAGCATTTTAAACCAGCTCCAGCTGCCAAGCTGTTTAGCTCTAACTCCGGCCTCAGCAGTTAGAACGCCCCTGGGTCGGGAATTGCTCTGAATTCGCGCCGGCATTGTGCTGGCTCATTTGCATGTCCTGACTCGCTGACCGAATAGCGCACCCAACTGGAACGCGAATCGCATGCTATTCAAAACCGGCGGCAACACTAGTCTCCCAAATGGAGAAGACTACCCCTGGAATTAAAAAATTCTAGTGGTGCCCATGAAACATTGTTGATCGTTGTAAAAGCCAATCTGATTCATTGATGTCCTTTCGGGAAGAAAATCTTCCGTCCTTACCTGGTCTAGCCTGCATGTTACTCCAAACCCACAGCAATGTGGTTGACTCTTAACTACCCATCAAAATGGCCCAGCAAGCCACTCCGTTCAAGGGCAATTAGGGATGGGCCAGCAAAGCCCACACCTCATGAATGTGTCAAAAACAAGAGGCTGACTCAGCACCACCTTCTCAAGGACAATTCGAAATGGGCATTAAATATTAGCTTTATCAGAGGTGCTCACACCCTGTGAACAAATATATTTTAAAACTTCCTTGGCTCCTTACTATCTATTATTTACTATATCCAAATTGGATATTTTTGTATGGGTTCATTGAGACTATGGGCTGGAATCTCCAGCCGTGCCTACCCGTCGACCGGAAATTCCTGCCCGAGCTCAATGGACCTTAGCATGGTCCAGATCCTCCCTGTGCCAATCTTACGGCAGGCGGGGCAGAAGAATCCGGCCCCCTGTTTTTCTAAGCTCCCATTTTGAGAACAAGTTTTGTGGTGGGGAGCAGGATTGTAGATTGTTTCTTGCTGCAGAGATGGGCCCTGATCGCATCAAATATACATCCGGGTGTTTATTCAGTGGCGTGACTTGAATGGCGCATGGTCTGCCTTTGCATCCGGGTGCCATATTAAAAAGACGGCCAACATCACTGACCGACTATTGAAGAAAGAAGGTGGATTGCCTGAAAATGAAGCTAGATTTCCGGGAGCACCCTGAGACCGGACGATGGACCAGCTGAGAACGAAGATGGATCTTCAGGAACGTTCTCTATCTGGAAGATGGACCTCCTCCAGGACACTGAATCTGGAAAATCCACCTGCAGATTCACCCCTGACCCACTGATGTGGTGTTCTGGGTCCAGGGTTGCTGGCTGCTTCCATCCCAAACTCTGGAGGCAGCCCCGGCCATTGTTCAGGCGAGTCCTGACATCTGTATGTCTCGTTGTACCAACGTGTTTCCCGTGAGTGTTTTCCTGCTGGCATCGTGCAGCATCTGCTGGGGGCGGGGGGAGGTATTCAGGCCGCCTTCTGCATCCCATTAACAGGATGCAAATGAGATTCAGGCCGGCAGCTGGCGGCTTTTCCAATCTTCCATGATGGACACCAGTGGAAGATCCTGTTGTAAATTCACGCCAACATGCAACGATTTCTGGGCCACCCGCCATATTCTCCCTCCATCGACAGCGGGAGCTTGCGAGAATTCCGCCCAGTGTCTATTCACACACTCTGATTCTTTACATTGCAAGTTCCCCATCATTGGAAATTAGAGGGCAAATCATCTGTTAATCCCAGCTCTAAATAATCAGATTGAAGAATCGTTCATGACACATGCATAGTCTAATAAATCTAAGCAATTATATTTATTTAATAAATTGTAAAATCGTGTACAGCACACTACTGAAATAAAGAGAGGAAAGGAAAGATGGGACAAGGTAGAAAAAAGGAGATACAAATAGTTAAGAAAAATGTCAATGCTTTTAATATCTTCATCAGCAATTAAATTGTGAAGGGATGAGCCTCCATTCTTGTGAAATTACACGCGCGATCTTCCGGCCTCATTACACTCGCGCTCACGCGTAATGAGGCCAGTGAATAACGGGAGAGGACAAAAATGAGATCCACGCCGGACGCCAAACAGTTTGCGATGCAACCGGCCCACTCCCGTAGGCGAAATTGGGATCTCGCCGTAGTGAGGCGAGAAACAAATTAGCACAACTTGAGCCACATTTCCCGACAAACAACGAGAACGAGCGCATATCCAACGGCCTCCAGTAGATCATCGGCCTCTCCAGCAAGTGACTCACACTGGCACTGATTATTACTCCTTTTTAAAAACGTGAACTTGGCGCAAGAGCTTCTATGGGCAGGGGAGAAGGTGAGTAGCAATCTTTGCTTACAGGCAAAGAGCCCGGATGTGCTGGGTTTACCACCCCAGTGCTCGGCGGGTGTGAGGAACCCTCCGCAGGGGTGGGCCGCCATGGGAGGGTGGGGAAGAGGCACTGGGTGGGCAACTGGGAGGGGGGGGGGGGAAATCGCTCGTGGCACCACCATGCCAATCCCTGAATCCCAACTCCATTCTTGGTACAACCCTTATCCCTGCCCGCCTTCCCAACCGATCACCCATAAGCCCCACCGACCGCTGAGGACTCTGGCTGCACGGCTGAAGGTTAGCGCTAATAAGGAATTGGCAATCGTGGTTAAGTGAGCACTTGATATATGCCAAGTGGATTCCTGTGGGTAGGCGGGCATTTAGCATGTGGGAGTCATTGCCCAGCATTCCAATCGCACCTTGTTGCCTGGACATTGCCTGAACACTGTGGGAGGCAACACCACACACACATCATCCAAATACCATAGGGTTGGGACAGAGCTCCGGGAACATGTCCAAGGCCGGAGGGTGGGTAAGCGCCACGGAGAGGGAGATGGGGGAGTGGGGTTGCCTGGAGAGATGGGCAAAGGGTCTGGGGGTAAGGCCGCATTGCAAAAGAAAGTGACAGAGGCATCACAATGGTTGTGCAAAAAGTTGTTTTATGGGCTGTACAATACCCCATTCCCGATAGTGCCGCTCCCCGTATCCTCTTACATCTACCCTGGTGCCCTCAGTGGTGCTCAATTTGCCTGGCCCTCCTAGCTCTTCCACTGCATCTTGGTGCTTCCCCAGGATGCACATCTGAGGTGGAGGCAGCCAGCTGCTTACCTTGTCCCTGGTGGGTGTCCTCTGGAAGTTCTGGGGCTGGAGGGCCTCGGCTCACTTGTTGGCGGCACATGCACAGCGGTGCTGAACTGTCCCCGAGACACAGTCTCATCAGAGGGGCGGTCTCAGGGGAGCTGGTGGCCACCGTCGCCACTCCATGGGATGGGTCCGGATTGGCACCCAGAACAGTACCCATGGGGCCCTTGGGTTCACCTTGGTATGGAGGGGCAGCTGGTGCAAGCCCTGGTTGTCCCTGCAATGTCAGGCTCTGCCAGTCCTGGTGGTTCCCCATGGACCGCACCATGGTGTTGACACCCTTGGCGATGCTTCTCAATGACTCAGCCATGCCCACCCATGACTGGGACAAGCTCCGCAGCACCTCAGCCATGCCCATCTGAGTTCGGAACATGTCCCGCAGAACCAGTCCTGGTGGTTCCCCATGGACCGCACCATGGTGTTGACACCCTTGGCGATGCTTCTCAATGACTCAGCCATGCCCACCCATGACTGGGACAAGCTCTGCAGCACCTCAGCCATGCCCATCTGAGTTCGGAACATGTCCCGCAGAACTTCATCAAGGCTTTTTAAAATATTTTTTTTAAATTAAAGTTTTGCAAAGTTTTTCACAATAAATAGTAATAATCCTAACACAGCAAAATAGAGTGAACATTAACATAGTTCAAAAAGAGAATATACAATAGCAATTGATGAGACGTGACCCTACGCGCCTCAGTCTTCCCACACCCTCCCAACAGAGCACTCACCCCCACTCCCCTACGGGTCGCTGCTGCTGTTGACGTTTTAATTTTCCCTGAGAAGCCATCGGACGGTATTATGCCCCCGCTCAACAGCAGCAGCTATGTACACTTGGCAAAATTATTTACACACATAAGTAGGCATCTGTTCGTGGTGTTGTCGTCCCTTGCTTCTCCCAGACGGAGTTCGCTGCCGTTGTCGTCTCGTTCCGCTTCTGCGCACTTCCGCTTCTGCGGCCCTCCCGTCTTCCCCGTTTTCTCTGTTCCTTTGGACGTTAAGTTTGTGAATGTTTCCCTGCCTCCCCCCTCCCCCTCCCTGGCTCTCCTCTATTGTTCCCTGTCTCTTCCCTCTACCCTCCTTCTCCCCGCTCCTGCCCCCACCCCCCCTCCCCCCTGTGGCTCGCCTTTCCTTCCTCTTAGATTTAGGTGTCCCCCCCCCCCCCCCCCCTCCCCCCTCCCGGTCTATCTCTCCCTCTGATGCTTTGGCTACTCTCCCCTGTTTCTTGGCTACCTGGCTATTCTTCTGCTTGTTTGTTGGCCACAAACAGGTCTCAGAACAATTGGGTGAATGGCTCTCACGTTCTGTGGAGGCCGTCACCTGACCCTCGGATGGCGAATTTGGTTTTCTCCATTTGGAGAGATTCCGAGAGGTCGAACAGCCAGTCTGCAGCTTTGGGTGGTGCTGCTGACCGCCAGCCGAACAGGATTCTACGGTGGGCGATCAGGGAGGCAAAGGCAAGGGCGTCCGCCCTCCTCCCCAGGAATAGATCTGGCTGGTCTGAAACCCCGAAGACCGCCACTTTCGGGCATGGCTCCACCCTCACCCCCACCACCTTGGACATTGCCTCGAAGAAGGCTGTCCAGTACTCCACAAGTCTGGGGCAGGACCAGAACATGTGGGCGTGGTTGGCTGGGCCTCCTTGGCACCGCTCACATCTGTCCTCCACCTCCGGGAAGAACCTACTCATACGGGTTCTTGTTAAGTGGGCTCTATGTACCACTTTTAGTTGCGTCAGGCTGAGCCTTGCGCACGTGGAGGTGGAATTGACCCTATGCAGTGCTTCGCTCCAGAGTCCCCACCCTATTTTGATCCCCAGGTCCTCCTCCCACTTCATTCTTGTTGCGTCCAATACGGTGTCGGCCCCTTCTACCAGTCGGTCATACATGTCACTACAGTTTCCTTTAGCTAGTATGCTTGCGTCCAGTAACTCTTCCAGTAGTGTCTGTCGTGGAACCTCATTAAGTTTGGCCTAGTACTGGGTAACACCCATCAGTGAGGCAGACATACTGCCGAGACCCTCAGCCATGGCCGTGACTGACAGCGCGATGCCTTGGACATCTTCACTCGTGCAACGTCATGCACCAGGCTCTCCAATGCGGCTGTCACCCTAGCAGTGTTGGCCTCATTGCCAGCGCCATTGCCTGTGCCCATAGCCTCTGGGAGTCCTCGAAGCGGCTATGGATCTGCTGGAGTGAAGCTGACCTCTTCCTCTGAACGTCCTGACCGCTCCCTATCGTCTCCATCAGCTCCGGGAAACGCTGTTCAGGTTGGGATCCAGCTGGGTCCAGGGATCAAGCAGCCCTCCGACTGCTATCTCCCCTGATGTTTCTGTCTCCATCTGATGTACATCAGCAGCAGTGTGGTGCTCACCAGATTGTGCCCCAGGAGCTTGCCCGCTAACATATCCCACCTCGATGTGGGTGTCTGCGTTGGTGGAAGGTGGGGATGACAGCTGTTCTGCAACTATTATGGTGGCATCCTAGGAGCTCTCTTCCGGGGTGTCCTCCTTGGAGTCAGGAGAGGGAGCCACCCGGGATGGGCCGGTGCCGTTGGCTGGGGGCCCTGCAGGAGAATGGTCATGTGGGAGGGATGGGTCAGTCAGTAAGGCAATCACTACTCACATTTGGCAGATCCACCTCTGCGGTGTCCACCAGCCTCCATGTTGGTGATCGCCCTGTCCTCGGCCACACCGGTCACCTCCAGGGCCCGCTGCCGCTGCTCGAACGAGGTGAGGATTGTCAAGTCCGGCATCCCTCTGCCAGTCTGGGACCTCTCCCACTGATTATGGGAGAGCTTTTCTTGAGGAGACACGGAGAGAGCATCGTTAGCCACACAGGTGGTTCAGTGGTGGGAGAGGGGGCATGAAGGTGGAGTTGGGGGAGAAGAGGGAGGGAGGGCTGGGGGTCACTTGGAGAGATGGGGGGGGGGCATGCTCCCTTGCAGGGAGTGGGAGAGGTGGGGCGACTCACACGTGCTGCCATGAGTAGGGTGTTGACCTTCTTCCTGCAATACTGGCCAGTCCCTTTGGTCATACTGTTGGAACTAACGGCTGCTGGCATCTCATCCCAGACAGCACTGGCTGTCTTGTGGCTCACATTCCCTCCTGGTCTCCACCATTTCCAGGAGCCTCCCCAGGTCAGCATCCCTGAATCTTGGGGCCGGTCGCCTCAGCGCCATTATTGCGAATTGGCTGGAGTTGGCTGAACAAGTGCAGTTAAACTGCTGCCCGACCTTGTACGTGGGGGGCTGATACTGACGAATTGGCTGCCGAGAAGCCCGTGAGGCCTCATGAAGTGGACCAATTAACGTTGAATTGCGTTGCAGGTTTCACTGGGCCGAGCGCCGGGAAACACGCTGCAATTCCCGTTCGCTCCAACACTTGGAAATGTTTCCGGAAGATCGCGCCCGACATTTCAGTGCCAGAGATGTTGCTCATAAGTAATTAAGGCTCATCACATTATTAAAAACTCACTTACAACTGAATGCATCAGCCCTAGCTTATTCTTTAGTAGGTAGGTAGCACAAATTCATGCCTTTATGAAGTTTGCAGCACTGCTTCTGTTGTCAAAGTACAGGTCTTGTGTAGCGTCTGGAGAAGTAGAGCAAATATGCATTTAACTGCACATGTGCAGACTCCAGAAGTTGCTATCACATTTATTCCACAATAACAGTGAGCACTGTTTGCCTTGCGCTTATTCTCAATGCAAAAATCTGGGCATTCAAATGGAGTGAGCAGAAATATGAAAAGGAAAGTGGGTAACTTCATCTCAAAGTTGCCCACGCCATCATATGTATAGCAGTAACGTGGGAACCAAAAAAGACATTTGCCACTTGCGATTCTTAGTTGTACCATCTCATAAACATTTGGGTCGATTGGCAGTTAATTTTGACAAGGACGGGATGGAGTCTTACATTTTACATCCAGTTGAATGAGAAAATAAGCAGCGCATGTCGTTAACTTGTCAGTTACCCACTGACTGAAGTGCCCGGGGAATGAGTCAGAATGCAGATGGTTGTTCATTATTTCAAGCTGTGGCTTAAGCAGCTCAATGGAATATATGATTAACCCTCTCCTACCTCAAAAGATAATCAAACAAGACCACAGAGCAATTACTTTCAAACAGCTGATGCAAGCTCGCATCTGGGGTCATTTTGACAGGGCAGCTCCAGGGGCTGTATAACTTTTAAAGTATTGCGCCAGGCTCATCCTTAGGTGCAAGTTCTCGCAGTGAAACGTCATACTTTGAAAACGTTTGTGAATGTTTTAATGCATAATTTACATATCGTGAAAACATTGACAATTCGCTGGACTGTCATTATGCTGCAGTGCACATGTCTACACAGAATGATTGCAATTTTTTTGGGTGGGCTGCAGTGTGTGCTGTGCTATACAAGGTATCAACATTTTCTGGGGCAGGCTACAAGGATTAGAGGGTCTTCTCCGATCCGTCATTGTTGCTTGGTATTTGGAAATGAAATCTCGCTAACATTATATTTCCTCTTTCTCATTTCTATTATGCTGTTCGCAGGCAGTTCCAGTTCAATACACCATCACCGGCAGAACTTCTTCATCACAGCCGCTTGATTCCCTGACTGTATCTAACCCTTCCTCCTCGGCGCCTATGTGGCCTCAGTCCAGCTCGAAACCGCAAGGAGAAGAAAAGCGACCTCTTGCCAAGTCTACCTCCGTGGTGTCATCATGGCAGCCATGGACTCCTGTACCAACTGCTGGAGAGTCACATTTATCCCCGGTAGAAGAGATAGGCAGGCATGAGAGTGCCCTGAAAGCACCATCTGAAGTACCTAAGTCACAGCTGCCAATGAAGGAAGATGTGAATGGTCAAGGGAAGCGCCGCAGACACAGGTCACAGCCAGCGCCCAGAAATGAGCAAAAGATCCAATACAACATAGATGATGATGGCATCCGAACAACGGATGTTTAATGACAGTAAACTTCCCTCTTCTATTATTTGTTCTGTCTAGGATTAGTGACTCAAATAGTTTTTGTTTTGGGTGAAAGTGCCTGCTTGTAAACAGCTTAGCTTGCCATCCTCCTTGCCACACCTTGGTTACTTCGTAAAGTCGGGAAGCTGTGTTGGAGACTCTAGAGCAGCAAGTTTGTGTTGTTGGCTGCTCATTACATTTCCATCATACTTTTCATTCCCACTAGGTATGGTAGGATAACCTTACAGCCGGGTTCTGTCTGTTCGGCAACTGAAACTCAAGACAAAAGAAGACCCAGCACTACTTACCACAGCCAATGGGTCTCCATGATACACTGGTGATAAGGAATGTATTAGAATTTGAACAGTTTTGACATTCCTGAGGTGCAGCAAAGACCTCTTGCACATTTGTCACTGAAACACTGTTGAGAAATCAGAAACACAGATGTGTGTTGTGACCTTGCAGCCGTTGCAAAAAATGGAATTCGTACTCTGCATTCCTTAATTATGTTATTGTAGCTTAAATCTTCATTGCTGCTTTACTGAAAATGGACGCAAATCAATTCCTTGGACAAGGAGTGAACCTAGAAAAGAGCCGTTGCGATCCCTCAACTGGGTTGTCATCACATTTAATGCCTGCTGCTTCAGTACTTGAGCAAGGGATTGGATAAATGTTTATTTCATCTGAGATTCCTTGGATTGTTTTGTTTATGTTTCTCCAGAATCATTTTTAATTTACCGATCTGAGGGCCTCGGCCTCCCGCTGTTCTGTATATCTTATTTTGGTTCAGGCATAGTTGGTAAGTGACTCAGCAACTGAACTCAGCTCCAAAATGTCTCAACACATTGCATAACTCAGTTGAATAAACTCAGGAGGGTAGACAGCCCATCTGTGAAAAGTTGCAGTGAGGGCACACTATCAACCGAGAGACCCAAACTTGATTCTGTTTTCAACTAACCTGTACTCTTGGGAGAAGCCTGTTTGCACTAGGAAGGTCAAGTGAGGAAAGGGAGAGAGGGTGAGAGAGAAATTTCTCCTAATTTTCCTGAAGCATCCAGTATTTCTCTGTCTCTCTTCTACATGGGCCTATGAACTATATTTTGCTGCATGTTTTTTAGGCTTTCTGTGGCTGTGGGCAGAGAGTTGGTGATAAACCATCAGGCTTTATATCAAACATGTAAACATCTGCATTTTGACTCTGTAACATCTGCTCATGAGCTTTTCTGCTGAAAACAGATTGTCTGAATTAACTTTTCCTCGGAAGGAACAGGATTGGATGGGGTGGGGTGCGTTGTTTTGCTTCGAAACAAGAAGTTATAGTCTGCTATACTCCAACTCCTTGCAGATTTCACCAAAGCTAAATGCTTCAACCGTTGAAAATATCATAAAATTCAGCCGAGACACATTTGGATAGTTAGAGTTCTATCAATTTTCCCAATGATTGGCGATTGCAATATTCACAGCTCGGTTCATTTGTGATATTTGCAGTTCAAGTCTGCCAACGAAACATTTTAACAGGTTTAATGCATTACCGATTCTTGAGGAGATCTGCATCTGTAAGCTCCATTTGTATTGAGTTGCCCAGTGTTTGGCATCTTTATGTTACATTTTGGGTACGGCCACAGTACTAACCCATGCAGTCTTTGCACTTGTACCAATTAAATAGTTATTTGTTGAACAACGTGATCCCATTTTTCACTTAAAACTTGAGAAATGGAGGGAGGTCCTTTTGCTGGGCATAAGTGTAAAAGAGTGATGACGAATTGGCAGTCTGGATTACATCTCTTTCCCTATTAAACCCCATTAAATGAAAAGCAGGGGAATTGAAAAAGGAGCAATTGACTCACTGATAGCCATTTAACACGACAAAGTCACGCATCCTCCTTTGCAAAGGACAAGGCAAACAAGGTCCATCATCACTGATTTATCCAAGGTCAATCATTCAAATGCAAGATAAAATTTATGTTTCTGTATTTAACACCCACACACTCCGAGATGCACCTACATGCCCAGCTGAGATCTGAACATGCTTTGCGTGTGCAGAGCTGATAGATTTGAATGTCAGGACTCGGAATGGCAACCTCAGGAATGTGAAGCAGGTTATAATGGGTTAGTGGCCCTACCTACCTTATCTATCATTACCAAAATCTCAGGTACAGAAGAAGCAATAAAATCTGAACACGCAAGTGTTGGAATTTGTGAGAGTGTATGCAGACTGCTGATGCTTACTTCCTTCATGTCTAGACCATTGCACATTTCTTTAATTTCTTGCTTGACCAAGTGTTGCTTGGTGCCAGTGATTCTGAGCCAGATTATCCTCTTGCAGATGAAACTATATGGGCCTGAAGATTGGTGGTTATTAATTCCCTCGCACTTTGGTCATTCCAAAAAATGGAACTAAGAACTGCACAAAGTAACTGCTTTGGATTTGCCTGATCTTTGAAATAGGCCCATTCAGGATAACAGTCCGGCACTTTTATAAAGTTTTACAGTAAAGCTGAAAGAAAATACAGTCTCAAAAATAAAATTGTGTCCCTCAAATTATTACTGTGCGATATGGCAAATCTGAAGATATGGTGATCAATAGAAATACTTGAGATAACTATGTTCATTTTTGACATACATCCCGCCCAATGATTCTAGAATCAAACCACCAAGCTAATGATCGATCATGAACGTGTTGTGGCAAAGCAACTTATTATTTTAGAAAACTTTTACTTCACATTCTATCAAACAAAATAAAAATGACTTTTTGCAAAAAAGTATGGGAGCCTTAATTAGGCCCAAAATTAAAGCAGTCTAATCTGTGCCTAATGTTTGGGGTGTATTTTTCAGCAGATATTGCTAATTCTCAGAGGAACGAGCAGTTTGAGAATGTACTACACTGTGAATTTGAAGCAGATAAACTGAAAGGTGATGATCAATAACCGTTGTTTCAAACATCTCTTTTCAGATGCATTGTTTTGGTAAATGCTTTGGCTATCCTCATGTGACCGCCCCAAATCTGTAGCTAGCTTCACTTGATTGACACCGCCACAGCGATGCTTTATGGGGCTCCATCCATTATTCAGTGTTAGCATAGATCTCTGCCTTAAGTAGTTCCCTTCTCCAATGTAACCAGTTGTATGTGTGCTTATTTGATATTTGTGCTCAGTCACCAAGCATTATAAAACAAGTTTGTATTTTCTTTAAGTTATGGATTGTGCCCGATTCAAGGAAAATTAAAATCAGTTTCATTGTTAAATGATTCTCCCTGCCATCAATCACCCAGGCAAACACTTTTTCCTTGTTGTCTAATGGTAACCTACAATAATCACTTGCTCTTGTCATTATGACCAATTTCATTCTGAATGAATGTAAAGTTTGGTAACCGGTTGTTGAATTTTTATTGCATTAAACAATTTCAAAATCGCATTTTGCTTTGAAAGTATGTTCTGAATTACTTTCCATCTTTGAAGTTCGTGTTGCAGTTTTGGGTGATCTTCAAAAAATTCTGGGGGAAGGCTTGGGCATTTTCATATTTGTGTCCGAGTTGCAGTTCCATCGTTTATCTCTCCTGTTTGTTTTCCAGCCTGAGGAGGGGAGAGGGGGACACTATGTCTTGTTGCAATTCCCAGGACAGTATTCCAAGAGGATGTTGAGTCGAGTCAGTTGAGTGTTCACTGTTTGCAGCCCTTACAGATCCAAGTGATTGAGGAAGTGCAGATTGCTGCAGAAAGATTCTCAGTTGCCACCCCGTGGAAAGCAGTTGACCGACAAACATAATGGATGACGTGAATGGAAAAAGGAGAATGCATTCGTGTAGCATCTTTGACAATCTCTGGCGATCTAATGGCTTTTTGCAAAGTCCTTTTGAAGTGTAGTTGCTGTTGTGAAATGCATCAGTTAACTTAAGCACAAACAGCAAGAATGATGATGACCAGAGGAGGTGTTTTTGTTTTTGGTTCATTGAGGAATAAGTGTTAGCCAAGACATGGGGAGAACGTCCCTTATATTTCTTCAAAGTAGTGCCATGGTAGCTGGAACCTTAACAGTAATTAACAACGACAGCAACAAAATGGCGGCATGGTGGTCAGCACTGCTGCCTCACAGCGCCAGGAACCCAGGTTCAAATCCAGCCTTGGGTGACTATCGGTGTGGAGTTTGCACATTCTACCTGTAACTGCATGGGTCTCCTCCAGAGGTTCACATTTCCTCCCACAGTCCAAAGATAGCAGGTGTAGTGGATTGGCCATGCCAATTTACCCTTAATTTCCAAAGATGTACAGGTTAGGTAAGGTTACGGGGCGGGGTGAGGAGTAGGACTAGGTAAGGCGTTCTTTCAGAGGGTCGGTGCAAACTTGGTGGAACAAATGGCCCCCCTTCTGCACTGTAGGGGCACGGTAGGATGAGCTTAGATTTTGTGTGCATATCTCTGGAGCAGGATTTGAACCAACAACCTTCAGAGGTGAGAGTGCTACCCTGTGAGCCATGGCTGACTCACATGATGTATACAGAGCAGCAGCAGGTACAAGTTCATTCCATCCTAAATCCCCAGGTAGGTTTAACTGGGTTTGCCTTCAGCCCGCTGCCTCTCCCGAGAGGAGTGTCACTACATCCAAAACTGCCGCAAAAATTCTTAATTAAAAAAAGCCATTGTGCACTGGCTATGTAGGCAACCATGATACATTATAAAACCGCGATGTATTCACTAACAATTGAAGTCAGTGACAAAATCAATGTAAAATTCACTGCCAGTTTGGTTTGCATGATCGCACAATGTCAGGATGGACCCACTGTATACTCTGCCACACTGGGGGGACAGTATTGCTGTACAATTTGCAATTTGCCTGAGTTTGCTTAATGCTGGATGGAAAAACATGTTCACATTTAGCAATGGCCTGATGCCATCATTCCACTGTGGGAGGTGACTGCATACCGAAAAATCTTTGGCAAGCAGAATACTTCTGAGCTTTCAGGATGGGGCACATTTCTCATCTTTTCTGCAAAACTCTGAGTGCCACAATTTTGTCTAAATTTTCAGAATGCCAACTAGGTAAGTGTGAAAAATAAACATGCTTCTCGAAATATATGGAAGCATTCAGGTGTGTTGATCAATACACTGAGCAATTCTTGCAAAATGCATGAAGACTGAGCAGCTTTTAGTGGAGACTTTGCAACCCCTCCAATGACCACAGACTCCTCATCTATAGACTATGATTGAGGTCTCGGAAAGGAATAATGCTTTGTGCCTAGGATTAAGGTGATCCCCATCCCTTTCTCCCCTCTGACCTTTCAGATTTTCATGATAAAATGCCAGTGTGGTCGAACCAATTTATACAGTTTCACACCAACTCTTGCCAGTAACTAACTTCACCAACTCAACCAGAGCAACTGAGCAAAGAGAAGCTAAGAAAACAACAAGAGAAATCTTCAATTCAGATTCTGGTCCCATAGACTTCCACTTCAGTTTTTGTGCTGTTTCTTTTGATCTGCTTGCTGCAGTCAGCATAGTGTCACAGACTGTTAGCATAATGGCTTGCAGTTAACTGAATACTTTCCAACAATTCCATTTCAACTCCCTCCGAGGGCAGAAACAGGAAATTACTCAAAGAAGGGGGAGGGGAAGTAATAAATGAAAGATCAAAATAACAAATTGACAGAATATAAATCAAATCTTGGAGGGGCCTGTAGCTTTGAAACTCAAAAGGGTGGAATTCTCCCATGCCCTCACCGAGGGGTTCAAAGGCAGGCGGAGGGAGAATCCGGTGAAAGTTCAAAAATTGGTTTCACACCAGTATGAAATGATGGTGGGATCTTCCGGCACGATCTGCCATGGCCAATTGCAATTCCACAGAGGCCATGTACAGGAGCAGGTCATCCGCATACAGTGAAACACGATGCTCCTCCCCCCCAAAACCAACCTTCTCCAGTTTCTGGACTCCCTCAATGCCATGACCAGCGGCTCGATCGCCAGGGCAAACAGCAGGGGGGACAGAGGACACCCCTGCCTCGTCCCTCGATGTAATCTAAAGTATCCCAACCGCAGCCGGTTCGTCGACACACTCGCTACCAGGACCTGATACAACAATTTGACCCACCCTATAAATTCCTCTCCAAACCCAAATCTGCCTAACACTTCCCACAGGTACTCCCACTCCACCCGATCAAAGCCTTTCTCCGCGTCCATTGCTGCTACCAGGCCAAGATCTTCTTAACTTATGTGTTGACTTTTTCATGTCATGTTAGTAGTTTAAGGTGGTGCACCGGGCGCATATGACAGTGGCGAGAATGAGTAAGTTCTTTGGGGTGGAGGACAGGTGTGTGAGGTGCTCAGGGAGCCCAGCAAACCACATCCATATGTTCTGGGCATGCCCGGCACTTACAGGATTTTGGAAAGGCTTCGCAAAGGCTATGTCCAAGGTCTTGGATGCTCGGGTAAAACCGAGCTGGGGGATAGCGATATTTGGGGTATCAGACGATCCGGGAGTGCAGGAGTCGAAAGGGGCCGGAGTTCTGGCCTTTGCCTCCTTGGTAGCCCGGAGAAGGCTCTTGTTAATGTGGAGGGACACAAAACCCCCAAGCGTAGAGGCTTGGGTAAGTGATTTGGCGGGATTTCTCAGGTTGGAGAGGATAAAGTTTGCCTTGCGAGTGTACTTGCAGGGTTCTCCAGGCGGTGGCAACCGTTCCTTGACTTTCTCGCGGAACGTTAGGTGGAAGTCAGCAGCAGCAAACTAGAGTGGGGGGGGGGAGGTGGTTTGGGCGTGGATGGTTTTCATTTGTAAAGGGCAGATACCCCACCTTGTGTTGAATTGTTAAATGGTTAAGTTGTTTTCTGTTTTATTGCTATGTTTTCTTTTCGTTGTTTTTCTTTTTGTAGTGGTTTGTAAAAATTATTGAAAAATTTTGAATAAAAACAAATTTTAAAAAAAAAGATCTTGGCCTGGGCGGTAAGCTCGATTGTGGTTCCGGGTCACTGTCCGTGTGGAGTTTTCACATTCTCCCCGTATCTGCATAGGTCTCACCCCCCACAACCCAAAGATTCAGGGTAGGGTAGGTCAATTGGCCCTGCTAAATGGCCCCATAATTGGAAAAATTAAAAAAAATGTCTTGGCCAGCTCACAGATCTCTGTGGGTTGGCCAAGACATTTTTTTTAATTTTTCCAATGGCTTAAGGGGATGGCTCTTCCCCCCTCATCTGGGGAGGTCATACTCAGGTGAGGCCACAGGGACTCTAAGGTTGCAGAGTCTTTGGCCTCCGGTCGGGTTATAACATCTCCTCTACTCTCTCTCTCCCCCCCCCCCCCCCCCCCAACAAAGTCCGATACATCTTAAATGGCAGGACAAAGAGATCCTTTGCCTGCTTTGCTTGAGGCTGTCTCTCGAATGCACGCTGTTCTGGATCCGGAGGGAGCGCTGTTTGCGAGCCGAACACCTGGGTGATTCTACTGTGTTCGGCCTAGCAGTCGCTGCAAGACCCGTTTTGACTGCTATAGGCAAAGTCTCCATGTCAGACTTTGGGCTGTATGAGTCAATCTCTGAATCGAGGGACTCATCCGCCTTACTGGTTATCACAAGTGGCTGCTCCAGTTGAAGAGGCATCACCAGTCGTGGAGGCTTTGATCTGTCCTCGAGGACCTGTAAGGCTTGTCTGCGGAGATGGTCCACATGCCTGTTCGATTCTTTACCTTGTAGTCATACGGAGTATGAGACCGACCCTAATTGCTTTCTCCCATCGCAGGGATCCACAACACCCCATCAGCGAAGATTCGGACATCGACCATGTTGCCCACTACAAATTTCCTGACGAGTCTGGTTCATCGTGTCTCAACGTGTTCCTGCATCGCGGATCTTTTCCACAATGTCTGGCAAGACGAGGCTCAACTGCGTGTGCAGCCGATGCCCCATTAACAGTTCTGAGGGTGCCACTCCACTGGTGGCGTGTGGTGTGGTCCTGTAGTAGAAAAGGAAACGGGCGAGGCGGGACTTTGGGGAACCGGTGTTCTGTTTTCACATGCCGAGCTTAAACGTCTGCACTGCCCATTGGATGACAGGTGGTAAGGTTCAGTCTGTACATGACGGACCTTGTTTTGCTTTCGAACATCAGTGAATTATGTACTCGTAAAAGCGGGTGGCCGTTGTCCAACACCAACACCTCGGGAAGTTCATGAACACTGAAGGTTTGTCTGAGCCTCTCAGTGGTGGCTTGCGATGTCATCGTGGTCAGGCGGTGGACTTCCATCCGTTTTGAATGTGCGTCCACGATAATTAGATATATTGCTCCTTGAAAAGGTCCCACAAAATCTACGTGGAAGCAGGACCATGGTCATCCCGGCCACTCCCACTCCCATGGCGCTGCAGGGTGTAGCTTCTGGTGTTCTTTGCGCCGTGTACATTGTTTTGTTCAAGTTCCAATATCTGCATCTATCCCGGGCCTCCATACATAGCTCCTGGCCAACATCTTGGAGACTCCGGGTATCCGCTGTGGAGGTCTTGCAGGGTTGCTCCCTTCCCGCGCTCAGGGATGACCATCAGGGAGCCCCACAGCAGGATACCATCACCACACTGAGTTCGGCCACCTTCATGGTGAAAGTGCGTAGATCCTCCGGCAGAGCACAATGCTGAGCCAGGTACAGCACTATGTGGCGGACACTGGCCAACAATGGGTCCATTTGCATCCATGCCTTTACCTGGGCTGCTGTAACTGGCAAAGAGAACATAAAATGTAAAGCTGCAATTACCTCGTCTGACGCGGCAGGCGTTGGCGTTCTGGTGGGCAATGGGAGTCAGCTGAGGACGTCCGCTTGCAGAATTTTTGTTCTTGGATAATGTTCCAACATGCATTCACAAATAGCCAGTAGAAGAGCCCAATGCTGAATGTGGGCGGACGCCATAGGGGGAATTGTCCTATCTCCCTTGAACAAACCCAACAGGGGCTTATGGTCTGTATAAGCCTTAAATGTATATCCATAGACATAATGGTGGACTCGCATCACCCCGAAGACCAACGCCACACCTTGTATTTCGATTTGTGCATAGTTCTGTTCTGCTGCCGCCAGGATGTGTGAAGTGAATGCAATGGGTTGTTCTGTTCCGTCATCCACATGGTGCACCAGAACCACCCTGATGCCGTAAGGTGAGGCATCGCAGGTTAACAACAAGGGCTTAGACGGGTCAAAATGAGTCAGCAGATGCGAAGACGATAGCCGATGTTTCACTTTGCCAAAAGCCATCTGTTGCGGCATGTCCCAAAACTATTGTTGCCACTCCTTTAGTAACAAATGCAATGGGGCCAACACTTGCCAAATTTGGAATAAACTTGCCACAATAGCTTATGAGGCCCAAGAAGGAGTGGAGTTCCGATGGATTCTTTGACATGGGGCCTACCCGATTGCTCGTACCTTGTCGTCCACTGGGTGCAAGCCATTCCTGTCCACCCTGTAACCTAAGTAGAACACTTCTTTTGTGTGAAATACACATATCAGGTGGATACCGTATGCCTCGAAACAACGTAGTACATCCTGTTGGTTCTTCATTTGTTCCTGGTTGGACGAATTGGTGATCAATATGTCTTCCAGGTAAACTGCGATCTGTGGCAATCCTTGAAGAATATTCTCCATTACTCACTGAAACTTCAAAATTCCGAAAGGCAACCTGGTGTACTCGTACAAACCCCAGCGTGTGTTGATGATCACGTATTTCCGAGAAGCAGGGTCTAAAACTAACTGTAGATAAGCGTGGCTCAGGGCGAGTTTTGTGAAGGTATGCCCTCCGCTGAGTCGTGCGTATAGGTCCTCAATCCTGGACACCGGGTAATGGTCAAAACAGAACGCCTGATTGATTATCATCTTATAATCCTTGCAGAGATGGATGGATCTGTCAGGCTTCATGATTGGCACAACCTGCGCAGCCCAATCTGCGAACTGCACCGGGCGGATGATCCCTAACTGTCCAATTCTGCATCTATCTTAGGCTTCAGTGTGTAGGGATGGGATGGGCCCGGAAATACCGTAGCTGGGCCTCGGGGTCCAATGAAATCTTGGTGGAGGCTCCCCGGATAATACCTGGTCCGTTTTTTAAAAACGGAAAAGGCGCCAATACTGTACGCCCATCGGGGTACAGGCAGCACACTTGTTGCCTGTCCAGCTTCAGCCAATCCCGCCCCTGAAAACCGGGGCCCGAACCTTTCACTACCATCAATGGTAGGTTTGCTGACTCTGCTCCATATTCCACGGGGACTTCCAAGGTCCGTTTATGTTGCCAGCTGTGCGTCAGTGTCTGACGCCAAACAGCAGATTCCCGAGCGGATTTGGTTGTAAATTCGGTGGCTGATTACTGAGACCACAGCCCCGGTATCTAGCTCCATTTGGATAGTGAAACCGTTGATCTGGTCCATGAAGTGGGTCCTTCTCCTGGAACGGTCATCAGGGGTGTAGTGGCGGCCGGTCGGGTGGGCTCCCCCCCTGGTGCCCATTTCTCCCGACACCAGTGCATCCATCCCTCAGAACGGGAGTCTCCGCTGTGGGGGAGTGACGGTGCCTCTCGACAGGAAAATGCTGATGCTGGTCCTGGTCTCAAGGGTGTGTCCCCAATGCCAAAAGTCCTGAACTACAGCATAGGAAGGGGGTGCTCCGCGCCCAGCTGGGCATCCTCAGTTGAGGCAGGCCATTCTTCGAAGCTCCTGGACTCTGTGCTCTGCATCCTCCCGGGACAAGGCCAGTTTGGTTGATTTCTTCATATCAAGATGTGTTTCACCCGGTAAGCGTTCTTAGGTCGTCCCATCGCAGATACCGCCAACCAACCAGTTTCTGGGTGCTCGGATAATGTTGGGCAGAACTTCGGTCACAGACTCTCACTGGTTTTGGGTGGCCATGTGAAAACAAAAACGGTGGATAATCAGTGGGGTCTTGGATCAAAATGGTTGCTCACCAAGGTAACTAATTCCGCCAACTGGCGGGTGTCGGGCAAATCCGGAAAAGTTAAACACTTGATAATGCTGTAGGTGTCAGTCCCGCAGACTGCAAAGAGGGTCACCATTTGTCTTTCGTCGCCGACGATGTTGTTGAGCCGAAAAAAGTAGTGCATTCGCTTGATAAATTGGGTCCACTCACCCGTCTCGATGTTGAACGCCTCTAGGTTTCCGATAGTGGCATACCCACAGCCTGGATGGAGGCCTCCTGAAGCCTAGTCGAGATGGGAATGCCATCTCCTGCAGTTCCACTTTACCCTAGGCATCAGTGTAAAATTCCAGGCAAGTGACCACTTGGAAGCGATGACTATAAGAAACCTCCAATTTATTAAACCTATTATTTCACACCTCCTACCCCTACCCGCCTGTTCCACCAACTACCCACAACTCCCAGCCTCTGGCTGTGGGGTTGAAGGCCGTTGCTAATAGGGAATTAGCAATTGTGGTTAAGTGAGCACTTCACACAACCAAGTAGATCCCTTAGGTGGGCGGGCCATGTAGCATGTAGGAATTATTGCCTAGCATCCCAATCACACCTTGATGCATTGACACTGTGCTTGAACAATGCGGACGCAAAACCACACCTGCAGCAGCCAACATCCGAACACACAGGGGTTGGGACACAGCTCCGGGGACATGTCCACGGCCGGAGGGATGGGCCAAGTGTTCAGAGATCAGGCTGCATTGCGGAAGAAAGTGACAGAGGCATCATACTGGTTGTGTCAAGGGTTTTTAATGTGTCATACAATTCCCGCCTCACCCCATGCCCCCTCACTCCCAACCTAACCCCCCCTCCCACCCTTTCCCCCACTCCCCAGTGCCCTCAGTGATCCTCAATGTGCTTAGCCCTCCTAGCTACTTCTAGGTCTATCCCCAGGATGCACATCAGAGTTGGAGGCAGCCAGCTGATTACCACTTCCTGTGGCCTTCAATGCTCCTGACGGATGTCCTTTGGGACCGGAGGGTCTCGGCGGACTTGCCGAAGGCACATGCACAGCCGTGCCGCCCTGTCCTATGTGCTGCCTGCGAGCTGCAGCCTCATCAGAGAGGTGGAACTCGTGGGAGCTGGTGGCCACCATCCCCACTTTATGGGACAGGTCAGGGTTGGCACCCTGCACCCACTCCCCCTGCTCGGTGTCCATAGGGCCCTAGGTTTCACCTTGGAATGGAGGGGCAGCTGCTCCTACATAATCTGGCTCTGCCAGCCCTGGCGGCTCCCCATGGTCTGCACCATCATGTCGACGCTCCTCAGTGACTGGGGCATGCTTTGCAGCGCCTGGGCAATACCCACCTGTGACTGGGACAAGCTCTGCAGAGTCTCGGCCATTCCCATCTGAGATGGGACATGTCCCGCAGCACCTCATCAAGGTTAGCCTGGAACTGGGTGACATTTCCCAGCAAGTTGGAGATTCTGCCACCTCAGCCATGGCCGTCACCAACTGCGCGATGCCTTGGACACCTTCACTAATGATGCCAACGTCATGCACCAGGCTGTCCTGTGCAGTCGCTATCCTAGCAGTATTGGCCTTGGTGTCACGCATTGCAGGCGGCATCTCCTGCGCCCGTAGCCTCTGGGTCTCCTCCAAGCGGCTATGGACTTGCGGGAGTGTCGCTGACATCTCCCTCTGAATGTGCTGGCCACACCCAAACGGCTCCATCAGCTCCGGGGACCCCTGTACCAGAGGTTCAGCATCAGGCTGGGACCCAGCTGGGTCCTGGGATCCAGCAGACCTCCGAATATTGTCTCGCATGTGGGTTCCTGCCTCCATCTGATATGCATCAGCAGCAGTGTGGAGCTCACCAGATTTTGTGCCCCAGAAGCCTGACAAACATTTCCCACCGGCATGCGTGTATCTGCGCTGGTGGAAGGTGGAGATGACAGCTATGACCCATCGATTGAGTCTTCCTCGCAGCTCTCTACCAAGGTGTTCTCTTTGAGGCTGGAGGGGGAGCGGGGGTCCGCCCGTGATGAGCTGGGGCATCGGCTGGAGGACCTGCGTAGAATGGGCATGTGGTCAGTGGGAGGGATGGGTCAGTTAGTAAGGCAATAATAACTCACGTTTGACAGGTCCTCCGGGTGGGGCCAGGTGGATTCTCACCTCTGCGGCTTCCGCCAACCTCCACGTTGGTAACCGCTCTGTCCTCGGCCACCCCGCCACCTCCAGGGCCAGTTCCTCAAAGCTAGTGGGAATTCTTAACTCCTCCGCCAGTCTGGGCACTCTCCTGGCGATTGTGGTAGAGCTTCTCCTGCAGAAACACAGAGAGGGCATTGTTAGCCACACACGCGGCTCACAGTGCTGGGAGGGGGAGGTGTGAAGGAAGGGCGGAGGGGTTTGAAGGGAGAGCGGGGGTGAAGAGAGGGTTGGAGGCCGCATGGAGAGTTGGGGTGGGGGTGGATGCTCACGTGGGGAGGGAAAGATCTCAGGGGGTGAGGCGGGGGCCTTGTTGTCTACTCACCCGTGCTACCCGGTGTAGATCATCTACCTGTTTAAGACGGTGGAGGCCAGTCCTCCTGGTCACGCTCCCAGAGCTTATAGCCGCAGCCCCCTCGTCCCAGGCAGCATTGGCTGCCCTGTGGCTCATCCTCCAGGACCCTCGGGGGTGAGGGGGGGGGAAAACAAGACATCACTCCTGGCCTCCACTGCATTTAGGAGCCTAGCCAGGTCTGCATCGTTGAATCTTGGGCCCGGTCTTCTCAGCGCCATGGTTGCAAGCTGACTGGTGTTGGATGTGCAAGAGCTGTTTAAGTGCTATGTTAGCGGGGGGAGAGGGGGGCGGGGGGGGGGTGGGTGGGTGTGTGTGTGGCAAGCGTGGTCCTAGCGAATCAGCTGGCGAGCCTTGATTTGCAACGAGAAACCAGTGGGGCCTCGTTAAGTGGACCCATCAATGTTGAATGGCGTTGCTGGCCTCGCTGGGCCGTGCGTCAGGAAGCTTGCGGCAGTACTTCTTCGCTGCCACACTTAGAAATCTTTCTGAAGAATCACTTCCTTTGACTGAAATGCTGTTTCTGATGTAGATTACCAGTTCATGAGTGATGGCGAGGACATTTGGCGCTCATCCATTTATCCATTCCAAAAGATCCTAATACCTTTCCTCACGCCCCCATGCATTCTGTAAGGCTTGGGTGCAGAGCAATGGTTAAGGAGTGGGAGTGTTTGAGTGGAGTTCCCGCTTCCTTATCCCTCTCCTGGCTCAGAGTCACATCACTCCTACCACTCTACTGAAGGAAGCTCAGTGGAAGTCAATAATGAGTTGTAAAGCTATGGATAAAAGGCATCTGTGGCATGTTTAAGGTGGCAGACATTGGCATTCAAACTATGCGTGGTTGTGCAAACAGTCCACAGGGATTAATATGGGAAACCTGCTTGAAATTCCGTGGTAGAAAACTTTCTCTTCATGGCAGGTATCCTTGTAATTCTCTCAGCCAACAATGCACTAATGGGAATATTTATGTAATCTCTCTTCATAAACTAACCCCTGGAGCTGTGGTAACCTTCAGCTGAATCTGCACTGCAACTCATTCCAAGGCCAACTTATTCTTTCCAAGGTGCAATGCCCAGATGTGTACACTGTCTCCCAATGTGGTCTAACCAGTGCTTTGTTAAGCTGCCGCAAAACATCCTCCCCATTATAATCAAGCTCTTTTTAGATTCAATGGCAAACATTCATAGAATCATAGAAAAGTTACAGCACAGAAGGAGGTAATTCGGCCCAACTTATCCATGCCACAAGGTGCCCTTTCTAATCCAACCTTCCTGCACCCGGTCCATAGCCCTGTTGTGTCATACAGCACTTACGATGCAGATCCAGGTACTGTCTCTGCCTCCAGCACCAACTCGGGCAGCGAATTCCAGACTCCCACTACCCTCTTCTTCATCTCCCCTCTGCAACTACATATCGCAAACAGTAAGGGTACCAACACCGAGCCCTGTGGAAGACCACTTGAAAGAACTTTCCAATTGACTCTGTAGCTCTAATTGTAAGGGCAGGCACCAACCATTACCCTTTGTTTCCTGTTATTTAGCCAACTTTTTATGCAATTTGCCACATTGCTCTGAATCCCGTGGGCTTTCACTTTATTGACCAATACTTTGTCAAACGTCTTGCTAAAATCCATGTACACAAGATCCACTGCACTACCTTCATCCACCCTTCTTTTCGCTTCCTCAAAGAATTCTATCAACTTTGTGATGCAAGACCTTCCTTTAATAAATCTATTCTATTCACCTTTTATATTGGAAGGCAAGAAAAAGCAAACTCCAAAACAAGGAGGGGGCACAAAATTTAAAGTTTAAAAGAAAACTCAGTATTTAGTGAGTTAATGGAAGCACTAAATAGTGAGGAAAGAACTTTCCAAAAAGGAAAGGGCACATCAGTAAATGAAAATGAATTTACTGCCCTTGGAGTTATTTGCATTTGTCAGTAATCCAAAGTGGGGCAGCACAGTGGGTTAGCCCTGCTGCATCACGGCGCCGAGGTCGCAGGTTCGATCCCGGCTCTGGGTCACTGTCCATGTGGATTTTGCACATTCTCCCTGTGTTTGTGTGGGTTTCACCTCCACAACCCAAAGATGTGCAGGGTAGGTGGATTAGCCACGCTAAATTATTCCTTAATTGGAAAAAGTGAATTGGGGACTCAAAATTAAAAAAAAAAGAAATCAAAAGTGTCAAAGGCTGAAAGAAACAGTTTTCCTGGGCTGTGTTGGGACATGCTCGATACAATGAGACAAATGGCATGCAAATTCTTAAGACTGCACCCATGTTTTTGGTACATGTTGAGGTTTTAAAACGTTTTTCTTAATGCAGCCTTGCTGTGGTAAGCATTCAAACAACTTGTTTATAATTATCTTGCTCAGCCCATTCAGCTTATGGAACATAGGATGGAATTTCATAGTGGCTTTAGTGATTCATAGCTAGCTTGTGTGATTCAACATGTAGTAATACTGCGGAGAGCAGTTTCAGCAGTCTGGAATGGCTGCGGGAACATGCCCACATCCTGCAGATATTGTTGTTCTGCTCATTCACTCAGTAAAGAGTAGATCTTTACCGATTTTTGGGAACAGAACTTGAGAATTGGCAGGTGGGTAGTTTTTTTTTCCAATTAAGGGGCAATTTTGCATGGCTAATCCATCTACCTGCATATCTTTGGGTTGTGGGGTGAGAATGTGCGAACTCCACACGGACAGGGACCCAGGACCAGGATTGAATCGGGGTCCTCAGCGCATTGAGGCAGCTATGCCACCATGCCACCCCTGGGTGGGTAGTTTTTTAATGGGTGACTTTAATTAATTTGCAGAGAACATATATTTCAGGTATCTGCCTTCAAAAGAAAGCAAACAGTCTGCAGAACTACAGGTACTAGAAATCTGAAACAAAATTAGCCAGAAATACACTGGTCCATCAACATTGTGAAGAGAAAAACAGAGGCTATTGTTTGAATGGGAATGCTTCAGAAGGGCTGGTAAGTGGAAGATACATGAAGCAGTTAATGGAGTTGAAATCAATGGATGGAAAATCAGAGACAGTACACATAATTTTCTTGGCTGCATGTGTGATCCAGCTGAAAATACAAGCCTTGAAAAGTCTGCCATATTATCTCCGTCTCAAAAATGTGTCATTCTCTTAACTCCTTCGAATTTTCTCAATACTCATTCCCTATCTTCATTTTCTGATACTTTTACCAAATAAACATTTGTCGATATTTGTGAAAGTTTCAATTGTCCCATTCTTTAGCAGGAAAGAGTTTCAGTTCTCCAATGCACATTGTGAAAAAGTACTTCCTGATTTCACTCCCAAATGGCCTAATTTGAGATTTATGGTTGTTCTGTCTCATGGCACCCCCGTGAAGGAGGAGGGCACCCGCTTCTGTTGGCCGTGAAGGTCACTGCAGTACTAAACATTTACGCCACCGGGTCATTCCAGACTTTGAGCAGGTGTGTGTGTGGCATATCCCAATCTTCTGCCCACAGCTGCATCTGGAAGGTGACTGACATTCTGTATGCCTGCGCCTCTGACTATATTGCCTTTGACCTGGACCAGGCTCATCAAGGTGCACGGGGTGCAGTGTGCCATCTGAGCTGTCTGTAGTGTTCTGTGAACTTGCCGTTGCAATTACGCACACAGAACTGCTGGTGACTGAACTAGAATGATGATTTATTGATCAACACAAGGAAGGATAACATACATAATACTATACAGACTAGGTTACTGCTCGAGATCTGCGAACTCTCCTGGACACCCAATGTGCGACTGTCTTGTTGTGCGCCTTACTACCAAGTGTCCCACGTCACGTGACCTATGTCTGACGCCACCAGCTGTTTGGAGGTTGCATTGCTAACTATGTACAATACTGTTCACAAGCATATCAATACCTCCCCCTTCTTTTGCAGATGTTAATATTTCTATACAGAAACATTATTTGTATTATCTTTTAACACATGTGAAATATGTCTATACAGATTTAACTGTGCTTCAATTAACATGAAATGCCTGCTATATGTGTCCTTTGTGCAGAGCTGATTGTGCATCTCCAACGGGATCCCCCGCGGATCGTCTGGGCTCTTGTCAGCTTTCTGAAAGACTTGTTTCCATGTTGGTCTTTTGTGCCTTAGCCTTTTGACGCGATGCATCCTGAAGACGAGTCTTTTTGTCTTCAGCTTGTTTGTCACCAGCTTCTTTTGTTTCTTTTTGCTGCTGCGTTGTGTGCTTTCTGGCCTATCGGCCACATTGCCAATGTCTTTTTCCTTGGTGTCAGCAGTGGGACTCACGGTATTCCCCACTCTCCTTCTCTTCATCTTTTTTGTCCTGAGAACAATTTTGTGACTGATTTTGTGACAGCACCTTTTTGTTCGCTTGGCACTGGTGGCACCCATCTTGCTGCTGGCCTGTGCCATGGAAGCAATGGCTTGTAGGTCATCTGCAGAGATGCCTCATGTTGGCATGCTTCTGAGGGACTGTGCGATGGTGGTCAAGTCTGCACCTTCAACGGCTGGCTGCAGAGCTTCGCACTCTGGTGCCTGGGTAGGGTTGCACTCGGGTGTCTGGATTGAGTCCACATCTCCAACTGTCTATATATTCTGTGCTTAAACCCCAAGTGATGGCTTCTCGTCACTTGAAATTACAATACACAAGTCACCTTTTCCAGAGAGACCAGGTAGTGCCTCATCCTCGTCTTGTGAGATTATATACATATCATCCACCGTCATGGTACTGCATACAGATACAGCCATGTCTGGTAATATGGTACAAGTATCAACTTGTTGCGGAGCTGCATACAGACACATCCAATGGCTCCTCCTCCTCTTGTAATATTATGTACCTATCATCCGTCATCGTGGAAATACATGCAGATGCCAACGTGTGACTCCGAGATTGAGACACAGGCTGCATCACAGGGGGAATCCTCGGGTCCACGGGCCGTGGATGTACAACCGTTGCGCCGTTCATCACGGAAGCGCCGGTCTCCGTCTCGTTACACGCCGTCTAATCCAGCGCCACATGCAAATGGTGTCCGGCCTGCGGCAAAACGAGTCCGACGCCCTCTTTCGCCAGCGTCTTCGGTGGATTCCTTGGACTTTGGGGGGGAGGGATGTTATAACCTGCCTACTTACCATTGGCTGGGGACTAATGACAATCCCACAATCCTGTGGGAATATGAGCTTCCCCAATGAGGGGGGGCGGAGAAACCATTAGTAAACTCCTAGTATAAATAAAGCTGGCCAGTTTAGGAACCAGCAGGAAGGAGTGTGCAGCAAGGGAAGTTGCTGCTGCTGTTATATATATATGTTATTGTAAATAAATGTTATTACTTTTGTATCCTTAAAACTCGTGCTGGATTCTTCGTGGCCCTCACAAAAAGTACCATCGCTGAGGGCGTTGACATCATGCTGCAGACATTAGGAACCACCAGGACTGGCAGTGCCAGATGACCCAGAGGATCTGGAGCTCACTCCAGCTGCCCATCCGTCCCATGGAGTCACCTAGGTCCTACAGGCACACTCAGGGAGGACGGAGCGCTGAAGGGCCTTTCACGAAAGAGACTACGATGGTCTCCAGTTCTTCTGAATTCCCCCTTCCTGACATTGGCGTATCTCAAGGGCAGCGGGCAGAACAAGGACGGCACGGTGACGCCTGTGACACCAGTAGGTCGGCCAGGCCCTCCCGAGGATGTCCGTCAAGGGCATCAAAGGTCACAGAAAGCAGTAAGCTGCCTCCATCTCTGATGTGCATCCTGCGGACACACCTCGATGGAGCACTAGACCACAAAAGATCAAGAAGATTGAGGAGTGCTGAGTGGGCACTGGTGAGGTCCCTGTGCGTAACTAGGGGGGATGGAAATCCGTCACGTTAAAATATTCACCGTTAAAACATGTCACATATGATAAATATGAAGTCACTTTAGTCTTCACAGAAGACTCTCAACGAGATATGCAGTTTTTTGATGAGAAGCAAGCGGAAGACAACAAATCAGATGAGGAGATGGAAGAGCCAAAAGGGAATTCTAGATTTCTTTTTTTTAAAAAATATTTTATTGAAAATTTTTGGTCAACCAACACAGTACATTGTGCATCCTTTACACAATATTATAACAACACAAATAACAATGACCTATTTTATAAACAAAAAATGAATAAATAATAAATAACAAAAATGAAAACTAACCCTAATTGGCAACTGCCTTGTCACAAGTAACACTCTCCAAAAATATAATTTTAACCAATGCAATGTGCCCCAATTCTTGGCTATCTGGATCCCCAGGTAACGAAAGTCCCTTGTTACCTTCCTCAACGGTAGGTCCTCTATTTCTCTACTCTGCTTCCCTGGATGCACCACAAACAACTCACTTTTCCCCATGTTCAATTTATACCCTGAAAAATCCCCAAACTCCCCAAGTATCCGCATTATTTCTGGCATCCCCTCCGCCGGGTCTGCCACATATAGTAACAAATCGTCCGCATACAAAGATACCCAGTGTTCTTCTCCTCCTCTAAGTACTCCCCTCCACTTCTTGGAACCCCTCAACGCTATCACCAGGGGCTCAATCGCCAGTGCAAACAATAATGGGGACAGAGGGCATCCCTGCCTTGTCCCTCTATGGAGCCGAAAATATGCAGATCCCCGTCCATTCGTGACCACGCTCGCCATCGGGGCCCTATACAACAGCTGCACCCATCTAACATACCCCTCTCCAAAACCAAATCTCCTCAACACCTCCCACAAATAATCCCACTCCACTCTATCAAATGCTTTCTCGGCATCCATCGCCACTACTATCTCCGTTTCCCCCTCTGGTGGGGGCATCATCATTACCCCTAACAGCCTCCGTATATTCGTGTTCAGCTGTCTCCCCTTCACAAACCCAGTTTGGTCCTCGTGGACCACCCCCGGGACACATTCCTCTATTCTCATTGCCATTACCTTGGCCAGGATCTTGGCATCTACATTTAGGAGGGAAATAGGTCTATAGGACCCGCATTGTAGCGGGTCCTTTTCCTTCTTTAAGAGAAGCGATATCGTTGCTTCAGACATAGTCGGGGGCAGTAGTCCCCTTTCCTTTGCCTCATTAAAGGTCCTCGTCAATACCGGGGCGAGCAAGTCCACATATTTTCTATAGAATTCGACTGGGAATCCATCCGGTCCCGGGGCCTTTCCCGCCTGCATGCTCCTAATTCCTTTCACCACTTCTTCTACCTCGATCTGTGCTCCCAGTCCCACCCTTTCCTGCTCTTCCACCTTGGGAAATTCCAGCCGATCCAAAAAGCCCATCATTCTCTCCCTCCCATCCGGGGGTTGAGCTTCATATAATTTTTTATAAAATGTCTTGAACACTCCATTCACTCTCTCCGCTCCCCGCTCCATCTCTCCTTCCTCATCCCTCACTCCCCCCATTTCCCTCGCTGCTCCCCTTTTCAATTGGTGTGCCAGCAACCTGCTCGCCTTCTCCCCATATTCGTACTGTACACCCTGTGCCTTCCTCCATTGTGCCTCTGCAGTGCCCGTAGCCAGCAAGTCAAATTCTACATGTAGCCTTTGCCTTTCCCTGTACAGTCCCTCCTCCGGTGCTTCCGCATATTGTCTGTCCACCCTCAAAAGTTCTTGCAGCAACCGCTCCCGTTCCTTACTCTCCTGCTTCCCTTTATGTGCCCTTATTGATATCAGCTCCCCTCTAACCACCGCCTTCAGCACCTCCCAGACCACTCCCACCTGGACCTCCCCATTATCATTGAGTTCCAAGTACTTTTCAATGCACCCCCTTACCCTTAGACACACACCCTCATCTGCCATTAGTCCCATGTCCATTCTCCAGGGTGGGCGCCCTCCTGTTTCCTCCCCTATCTCCAAGTCTACCCAGTGTGGAGCGTGATCCGAAATGGCTATAGCCGTATACTCCGTTCCCCTCACCTTCGGGATCAACGCCCTTCCCAGCACAAAAAAGTCTATTCGCGAGTAGACTTTATGGACATAGGAGAAAAACGAGAACTCCTTACTCCTAGGTCTGCTAAATCTCCACGGGTCTACACCTCCCACCTGCCCCATAAAATCTTTAAGTACCTTGGCTGCTGCCGGCCTCCTTCCAGTCCTGGACTTCGACCTATCCAGCCCTGGTTCCAACACCGTATTAAAATCTCCCCCCATTATCAGCTTTCCCATCTCTAGGTCCGGAATGCGTCCTAGCATCCGCCTCATAAAATTGGCATCATCCCAGTTCGGGGCATATACGTTTACCAAAACCACCGTCCCCCTGTAGTTTGCCACTCACCATCACGTATCTGCCCCCGTTATCCGCCACTATAGTCTTTGCCTCGAACATTACCCGCTTCCCCACTAATATAGCCACCCCCCTGTTTTTCGCATCTAGCCCCGAATGGTACACCTGCCCCACCCATCCTTTGCGTAGCCTAACCTGGTCGATCAGTTTCAGGTGCGTTTCCTGTAACATAACCACATCTGCCTTAAGTTTCTTAAGGTGTGCGAGTACCCGTGCCCTCTTTATCGGTCCGTTCAGCCCTCTCACGTTCCACGTGATCAGCCGGGTTGGGGGGCTTCCTACCCCCCCCCCCTTGTCGATTAGCCATCCCCTTTTTCCAGCTCCTCACCCGGTTCCCACGCAGCTGTATCTCCCCCAGGCGGTGCCCCCCCGCCCATCCCCTCCCATACCAGCTCCCCCCTCTCCCCAGCAGCAGCAACCCAGTAATTCCCCCCTCCCACCCCCCCCCCCCCCGCTAGCGTAATTACTCCCCCCATGTTGCTCCCAGAAGTCAGTAAACTCTGGCCGACCTCGGCTTCCCCCCGTGACCTCGGCTCGCACGTTGCGACGCCCCCTCCTTCCTGCTTCTCTATTCCCGCCATGATTATCATAGCGCGGGAACCAAGCCCGCGCTTCTCCCTTGGCCCCACCCCAATGGCCAACGCCCCATCTCCTCCACCTCCCCCCATTACCACCTGTGGAAGAGAGAAAAGTTACCACATCGCAGGATTAGTACATCAAATTCCTCTTTCCCCCCTTTTTAACCCCCCTCTTCGCCCCCCACATTCGCCCCACCACTTTGTTCAAACGTTCTTTTTAATAACCCGCTCATTCCAGTTTTTCTTCCACAATAAAAGTCCACGCTTCATCCGCCGTCTCAAAGTAGTGGTGCCTTCCTCGATATGTGACCCACAGTCTTGCCGGTTGCAGCATTCCAAATTTTATCTTCTTTTTATGAAGCACCGCCTTGGCCCGATTAAAGCTCGCCCTCCTTCTCGCCACCTCCGCACTCCAGTCTTGATAAACGCGGATCACCGCGTTCTCCCATTTACTGCTCCGAGTTTTCTTTGCCCATCTAAGGACCATTTCTCTATCCTTAAAACGGAGGAATCTCACCACTATGGCTCTGGGAATTTCTCCTGCTCTCGGTCCTCGCGCCATCACTCGGTATGCTCCCTCCACCTCCAACGGACCCGCCGGGGCCTCCGCTCCCATTCACGAGTGCAGCATCGTGCTCACATATGCCCCGACGTCCGCTCCCTCCACACCTTCAGGAAGACCAAGAATCCTCAGGTTGTTCCTCCTTGCATTGTTCTCCAGTGCCTCCAACCTTTCCACACATCGTTTCTGATATGCCTCATGCATCTCCGTCTTCACCACCAGGCCCTGTATGTCGTCCTCATTCTCGGCTGCCTTTGCCTTCACGACCCGAAGCTCCCGCTCCTGGGTCTTTTGTTCCTCCTTTAGCCCTTCAATCGCCTGTAGTATCGGGGCCAACAGCTCTTTCTTCATTTCCTTTTTGAGCTCTTCCACACAGCATTTCAAGAACTCTTGTTGTTCAGGGCCCCATGTTAAACTGCCACCTTCCGACGCCATCTTGGTTTTTGCTTGCCTTCCTTGCCGCTGTTCTAAATGATCCACTGCGATCCGGCCACTTTCTCCTCCTTTTTTCATCCGTATCCAGGGGGGATTCCCTTCTGGTTTACCGCAGTGTTTTTAGCCGTCAAAATTGCCGTTGGGGCTCCTATCAAGAGCCCAAAAGTCCGTTTCACCGGGAGCTGCCGAAACGTGCGACTCAGCTGGTCATCGCCGCACCCGGAAGTCCCGAATTCTAGATTTCTGGTTAACAGTCTTGAAGAAGGAGTAGAAACTCAGTGGTATGATACAGGAGCATGTTGAGCCTATATTAAAGCATCTACAAGATGTGAATGTTAAATGTGCCAATGTGCTTCATTCTGGAGTCTTCAGTTTGAGCCAAATGAGTATTTTACTACTGAGGTAATTACAAAAGCATACCTACCACCTGGAATCGCGGCCTGACGAGCATGAATTCTGATTCTGTGACGAACCAGAAATTATGTGGTGCATAGGGTGCCAGATCGACTGGAAGAAAGGAAAAAATGTCACATTGAAAACCATTAAAACAAAGCTGAAGCATAACGGTCGGAGCACTCGCAAAACAGTTATGAAAACTGCACCAAATGACTCATTCTTTCATTTCTTCAGTTTGCCTGAAGCTCCACAGCATGGAATGTTAAATAAAAGTTCTGCAACAAGACTCGCTGCTGACTTTGAAGTCAGTCGCCTCCTGCGTGAACACATAATTCCCTGTGCAATGTCGTACTTACAGGAGAAGTCTTTGCAGATGATGCTGACTCCGATGATAAGTGCGATGATGATATTTACGAAAACCATGAATATGATGAAGAAAGTAAAGGTTTGGAGGATGAGCCGGAGGAGGACGGTTCTGAAACGTTAGTCAGGTTGTTTCGCGGGAGAGATGGCAAACGCAGTGAGGGAGCCTATGAAGTGCTAACCTGATGATGTGATCACAAGGGACGCCCAGCCTGCACTGGACATCGAGTCGTGCGAAAGCTCTGAGATGGCGTATGTAGAGATGAAAAGTGAGATTGCAGTAGCAGATACCTTGGAGGAAAACGACTCAGCTGCGAACAATCTAATAACGGAAGATATATACTCCACTCTTCCAACTTCTTCCATCGGGCAGGAGATACAGAAGTCTGAGAACACGCACGAACAGACTCAAAAACAGCTTTTTCCCCACTGTCACCAGACTCCTAAATGACCCTCTTATGGACTGATTTCATTAACACTACACCCTGTATGCTTCATCCGATGCCAGTGCTTATGTAGTTACATTGTATATGTTGTGTTGCCCTATTATGTATTTTCTTTTATTCCCTTTTCTTCTCATGTACTTAATGATCCGTTGAGCTGCTCGCAGAAAAATACTTTTCACTGTACCTCGGTACACGTGACAATAAACAAATCCGAATCCAATCCAATCCAATATGTGGAATTCAGGATGAGAAGAGTATGTCACGACATCCTGGGCTAGTGCGTGTCAATTCCAGCCCCACTTGACCTGGAGTTGCAACATAGTTGAAACAAGATTTTATTTAAAATACCCAAGGTCCTTGGTTGAGAGGAAAGAGTGGTGGAAGGGACAGAAAATATTGATTAAAAAAAGGATAAAGATCTTAGATGCACTGGGATGATTTTCAGTTTGTGGCTTTCTAAAGTTTTTTTGGTTTGATACTTTTTCTTTCTTGATTTTTTTTCTGGCATTATTTCAGGTTCACGGCAAAGCATGTGCCGGGCACTCACACTTTCAGACCAACACACCAATTATTTCCCTTCAGCAAGCAGGAGAGAGAGAGAGAGATATTTTGGTGTCGCAAGCTATTCACAGCCCGATCACCATTCCTGATTTTGGCGTCAGGCGATAAAGAATCCCGTCCCATCCCACCAATTAGACTGTATTCCTTTCACCCCTGTCTGCTTCTTTGCACTCAATCAATTGCCAATGACAACTGCTTGCAGTTATATAGTACCTTTAAAGTTTTAAGATGCTTCACAGGAGCAAATAAAATTCGAGTCACATAACAAGACATTAGGACTGGTGACTAAAAGCTTAAAGAGACGTTTTTAAGGAGATTATGAAAGGAGAAGATAGAGCTAAAGAGTTGGGAGAGTTCAGGGAGGAAATTCCAGAGCTTCAGACTGTGGCAGCTTAAACACGACCATGAAGGAGTGAGCAATGGAAATTGTGGAAATTCAAGAGGCCATGAATCAGAGAAGTGCGGCCATAAAAAGATTTCAACACAAGAATGAGAATTTTAAATTTGAAACATTGGCCAAACTACCCCACCTTGCAAGGTTACCTTCAATGTTTTTATTCTTGCTAATAATCTCTTGTGCAGAATCCTCAAGGATGTTCGTACTAGTCAGGCTGCTATCCACCATGTTTCTGCCCTTTTCAAAAAAACTCAACAAGATTGGTTGGGCATGACCTACCCTTCACAAATACATCCTGACCCTCTTTGATCAAGTGTTCATTGAAGATCATTCAAGTGCTCAGTTATTCTATTCCTGATGACAGAACCCAGGAGGCCCCATTCACTGATATTAACCCGATGGACATGCAGATTCCTGGTTTTTCTGCCTCCTTTCTTAAAACGATGGAATGACATATGCAATTTCCCCACCTGCTTTTCATATTCTAACCATTATGTTCTGAAGATCTATATCTATTCTAAGGCCCATCGATTTCTCCAATACCACATTTTACCTTGGCCTCCACTGTGAAAATAGACACCAAGCCCTCAATGAAGAAGTCTGCCATTACTTTATTGTCCATCATAGTATTACGCTCTTTTTTTTAATAATGGAAGAGGTGCACATTAGTGACTACATGCACAATGTAGTCATATAAACTCGAGTAAGATCAAACTCCATTTCCATATATAATTTCAGTACAAACTTGCCAATTTTTCAGTACTCCGTTAATGAGTGAAAATGTTTCCAAATTTAAAACATCAAAGACGTATTTTTAATGTTGAAACAGTACAAGCTGCAGAATGAGAAAACCTCATTTGTTCCTATAAGGCAATCCAGATCATGTACGATTGGCCCTTTCATAGACCCTGGGCGGGATTCACTGTCGGCCAACGCCAAAATCGAGAAACACGATTTGGCGGCCAATCAGTTCTGGCGCCAAAATCGAGCCGGATATCGATTTGATGCCAAACCACAATTATTAATCGCCTCGACAGCGGCACCAATGCGTTCCAGGCGCATGTACAGTAAACTCCGTTTGCATTTCATTAGCGGGACTGAGCCAGTACCTCCGGGGCCTCCGCGATTCTCTGCCTCTGATGTGCCGAATTCCCGATGGCACAGATCACTTGTGGTTTTAAAAATCGTGAAATTGGCGTTGTGACTGATGAGGGAGAGAGAGGGGGTACGGAAAGTGTCCAACATCGCCAGTTTGCTGCCAGTTGTGCCGCTGGTCGGGGGTAGTAGCGGGGTGTGCCCAGGAGGTGGGCTGTGGGGTCGGAGTGAACGGGCATGGAACACCATTGCCACAGCCTGCGAGGCAGACATGCAGCTGCACATGCAGCTGACTGGCCACTGTGAACTTAGGGCCACAGGTCGTATGGATGTCCTTCCAAGGCACCCCCCTAGGTCCCTCTGCCCTAGGCGACCCATCAGCAGGGTGGATGCGCTCCAGTGCAACCAGTGCCATCTTGTTGGCTGGGATGAGTGTGTGTGGGGAATGAAGTGTGTATATGCGACTGCAACTTGTCAGCCTCATGTGCGTCGATCGCGAATCCGGCGAATCCAGCAACGTTTCTCATTGGAATCGATTGTGTTCCACGTGATGCTAGTGCTAGCCCCTCAACAGTCGCTGAATCAGTCCTGGTGCAGCGCCAGTACTGTTGGAATTGCTACTGCTTGGATGAAGCATAAAACTGTGGCCCACACCTATTCTCTCGGGTGACGTTAAAAGGTCCTACAGCACCAGTTGGGTAAAAGAACGGAGGAGTTCTCCCAGGTATCCTGGTCAATATTATCACTCAGCCAAAATCAGTAAAATTCCAGGCTCAAGTTCCATCATAGTGTAACAATGAGGGAATGTTATATTGATGAAGGTGCCATCCTTCTTTACCTTAAACGTTAACCGAGGTCCATTTGCCTGCTCGGGTGGTTGATTGCAGAATATCCCATGTCTCTTTTTCAAAAGAGGACAGCGAAGCTATTTCTGGTGTCCCTCAATCAACACCACAAAAAAAATATTTCATTTCATTATCAGATTGCTGTTTTGAGGCAGTGTGTGCAAATTGGCTGCTGTGTCCCTTACAAGAACAATGGCTACACATCAAAAGTTCTTAATTGGCTGTAAAGCACTTGAGACATCTGGAGGTTCTGAAAAACGTTTTATAAATACAGGTCTTTCGTTCAATTAAATTCCTGAGAGAAGCTTTGATATTAATAATAATAATTGCTTATTGTCACAAGTAGGCTTCAATGAAGTTACTGTGAAAAGCCCCTAGTTGCCACATTCCGGCACCTGTTGGGGGAGGCCGGTACAGGAATTGAACCCACGCTGCTGGCCTTGTTTTGCATTACAAGCCAGCTGTTTAGCCCACTGTGCTAAACCAGTTTTGAGATAAGCTTTGATATAAAAATTCCCAAAGGGAAAACAATCATCAATTCTCATACATTTCACTGTATTGGAATACACAAACAGCTGGGGGGTAAGAAAGGATCACTATACAATAACCACACATCCCTACATTGCATCTGTATTTTAAGGACTATTGAAATAGTTTTTGAACTTTGAGAACTCGTAACATTTCAATGCTAAGTGAATATTCAAAAAATTGAAACTAGATTCAATATTTTCATTCGGATAAAGGAATAACTTGAATTGATATGATCCCTCATGGAATTGCAAAGAGTTTCCCAGTTAATGAGGTGCCTTTCAGCGATAGTTACTGGTGTAATGTTAGCAATCAATTTGGCCACATTCTGGAAAAGGAGCCTTGCGAATAAAAGCAATTAGATAAATGATCATGAAATCTACATTTCAGTAGTATTGGTTGAAGGTCACCAGTTATTGTTGACCAGGACAGCAGGAGAATTCCAATCTTCTGTTGAAAAGTGCCATGGAAAATTTTACCAATGAAGATATGGGACCCAGGCCAAAATGGGAGGAAAGACAAGGGGTGTGATTTAATGGCCTTGTTGCAACTGACTTGCTGACACGACGAGCCCGTTGAATCTCACGAGGCCCCTAATGAGATTTGTGATGCTCGAAACGCCTCACGAGGCTTCACGTGATCTCACGAGATGTTGCGATCTGGATCTCACCCTCGCTGGCCAAAATCAAGTTTAACATATTTGAATGAGATATGAGGCTCATTTAAATATATCTGCGCCAGGACTGCCTTGCTCTTAAGAGGTGAGTTAAAGGGGGGGGGCTTAAGGACCCCATAACAGGTAAGTTGGGTGCAGTGGGGGGGTTTGGAGGCCGTGGTGGGGCAACAAAGCTGGTTGAAAGATCAAGTTACCTTTAAAAATAGCACCCCATTCTGCGATCTCTCTTCCTGCACTGGCGAGCTGAGCTCGTCAGTGCAGGAAATTAGGTAAGTGCAGCCTCGGTGGGGCGTTCCTTGCCAAGGCCAAAGAAAATGGCTAAGTCTCGTTAAGTAGCACAATGCACATCCCGCTAAATGCGCTCAAAAATGGACTCTTCTCTTGACCCTTTGAATCCCGCCCAAAATGTTTCTGATTTTAATTTTGTCTTTTTTTTAAATGTGGTTAGGATGCTGCATAGTCAACAGTTTCTCAGTGGAATATAATGTTTAAATGATGTGGACTTAATTATTTATGACTTTAAACTTTGGTCATGATAACTTACCAATCGAGGGAACTGCCATCTCAAATAACTTTGGAATTTCCTCTCGGGCACTTCATTTAGCTTTCCTTATGTAATTAATTACTCAAATAGCCTACAGACACCGGAAACTAACTGTTGAAACCAAATAATAGGGATGCCATGATGATTAGCATGACTAACCGTGCTTAAACCAAATGCGTGTGATTCATACTATGTTTGTTGCACAAATACTTGAATCTTTAGATTTGTCATGTTTTTTTCTCACGTACTGTTTATTCTGTTGCGTGCAGCTTGCCAGTGTACCTCTTTTTCATTGTCAGCAGGCTGGAGTAATCTGGTCAGCATATATTTTCATGACTGGCGATAATGAAGCCTCATTGATGGCAGCAGGAAGTCTGATTGAAACAAAAAATACCAGATGGTGTCAGGTTTTCCCTTCATTCAAGTCAAAAATTTCTTGTTTCCCTTGCGGTGTCCAGTGAATGTCCCAGCTGGAATCTGGCAACATCTACCGAACAAGGGAAAAGTGACTCCGAGTGACCAGCAATTTCTGGAAGTTAACCAACGCTTTCAGTCAGAGCCAGACCATCAGTTTGAATTTCTATTCATCATTAATTATTTCAAAATTAAAGCAGCCATCTGACATCCAAATGAACAATGCAAATTATTTGTTCACAGGTTTTGCCAACGACACTGGCAAAACTCCATTTGCTACTCATCCATGTCTGCCCTGAGAAGGTGGTAGCGGGCCTTACCTACAGTTTCTGCAGTGATGATCCTCCGGCAGAAGCGTTCGGTAGGGAATTCTATGACTTTGACTTTGTGACCATAGAGAAACAGTAATAAATTTATTTCCAAGTCAGGATAATCTAAGGAGGAGAACCTAGAGGTTGTGGTGTTCAAGTCCTGGCTGCTCTTGCCCTTAAGCTGTAGTCGTCTCACTGTTACGACCGGGTGAGGAGGAATAAGCTGGCTCTCCTTTTCACCATCCTCCTCAGTTGGATTGCAACATGGGGTTGTTTAAAATCCTTTCCCCGTGGATACCTATTCCCAGTCCAAATGTATTTACTTTTTAGAAGGAACCAATTTAACCAAACTTTCTTGAGTCAAAGAAAAAGTAAGTTTATTTTGTTCCAACACATGAAGAAAAATAATAAAGACACAACGCACAGACACAGGTCATAAAGTTAAGAGGTCAAATAAATCTTTTTAAAAATATATACAAATCTGTCCCTGGCTCGTCTGTGAGGGGTAGATGGTGGTATATTGCAGCTGTTTAGTAATTTCAGTACAGCGAAATGTAGCGAGTTATTTACCTCATACGATGCAGGAAAGGATATCCCGAAGGCTGGTACATTGGCGAGACCATGCAGATGCTGCGACAACGAATGAACGGACATCGCACGATAATCACCAGGCAGGAATGTTCCCTTCCAGTCGGGGAACACTTCAGCAGTCAAGGGCATTCAGCCTCTGATCTCCGGCTAAGCGTTCTCTAAGGCGGCCTTCAGGACGTGCGACAACGCAGAATCGCCGAGCAGAAGCTTATAGCCAAGTTCCACACACATGAGTGCGGCCTCAACCGGGACCTGGGATTCATGTCGCATTACATTCATCCCCCACCATCTGGCCTGCAAAATCCTACCAACTGTCCTGGCTTGACACAATTCACACCTCTTTAACCTGGGGTTACCCCATCTCTGGATCTGTGAAGATTTAATTACCTGCTAATGCTCGCATTCCAAGCATTGTCTGGCATCGTTGAATCTGTCTATATATGTGTTTCTGGAACATACCTCTTCATTCACCTGAGGAAGGAGCAGCACTCCGAAAGTTAGTGACATCGAAACAAACCTGTTGGACTTTAACCTGGTGTTGTAAGACTTCTTACTGTGCTCACCCCAGTCCAACGCCGGCATCTCCACATCAGAGTTATTGTAAGTGAGTGTAACACTTACAGCCACAGTACAGCAGTGGTGGAGGAGATGGATAATGAATCTGGGGGGAAGTATGCTGATTAAGTGGTGGATGTTGGCAAGCTTCTTCAGCTTTGTTCCACTGCATTCATCCATCCAGGAGGGCAGAATATTCCAAGAACCCAGTCAACTCTTATATATTTGCGGACGACACAAAGGTTGGCGGAATTGTGGATAGCGATGAGGACGGTCAGAGGATATGGTGAGAGTGAAAGCCAATCTGGCAAGGTGGGACGGCCTTCCTCTGTCACTGGCGGGTCGGGTACAGGCGGTTAAAATGAATGTGCTGCCACGATTCCTGTTTATTTTTCAATGCCTACCGATTTTCCTGCTAAAGTCTTTTTTCAGGGAGATTGATGGAAGGATTACCTCATTCATATGGGGAGGGAAGGTGGCCAGAGTGAGAAAGGTGCTACAGAGTGGAAGGCGGGCAGGGGGTTTGGGTCTCCCGAACCTGTTGTACTACTACTGGGCGGCGAATGTGGAGAAGGTGCGGAGCTGGGTCAGAGGGGTTGATTCTCAGTGGGTCAGAATGGAGGAGAGTTTGTGCAGGGGGTCGGGGTTGAAGGCACCAGGGAGTCCGGTAATAATAGCTTCATTGAAAATCTGGAGGCAGTTTCGCCAACACTTCGGGTTGGTGGTAGGGTCAAGGGAAATGCCGATTTGGGGGAACCACAGATTTGAGCCAGGGAGGTGGGATGGAAGTTTTCAGAAATGGGAAGAGAGGGGGATTAAGACGCTAAAAGATTTGTTTCTTCGGAGTCGGTTTGCAGGATTGAGGGAGCTGGAAGCGAAGTATGGGTGAGAGCAGGGAGAAGTGTTTAGGTCCATGCAGGTTCGGGATTTTGCCAGGAAGGAGATACAGAGCTCCCCAAAGGAACCGGCCTCCACATTGCTGGAGGAGGTGTTGACGACAAGGGGACTGGAGAAGGGGGCAGTGTCAGCGGTGTACGGAGCTATTTTGGAAGAGGACAAGGCACCACTGGAAGGGATCAAAGCAAAGTGGGAGGAAGAGCTGGGAGAGGTGGGAGAATCGCGTTTTTCGATTGTCTCCGGTTTTCAAGCCCACGCCGAGGTTATCACAAGCATAGAATTTGAGCTCATAGTTTCCCCCATTGTATAGGCAGGTCTTGCTGGGGTTGTGGCCAAATCACCACTGAGGGAGTACCCACCCACAGTGATAGCTGGAAAGTGGATGCGAGGAGGTGAATACTGATATCAGTACTGGGGTGACTGTAAGGTTCCTGGGTGGTGTCCAATGAGAGGCCAGGCTATAAGGGAGAGTGGGGTTCTCAGGAATGGTTTGCATCCCTGCCTCATGATGAATGAAGACCCTCTCACTTGGAAAAGCACAACCGACTATGAGTAGAAACCCACACAGAGGCAGAACTCTGAGGATCAAGGGGTTAAGCTCTATTGAATAACAATTCCACTTGTCTTGGACGTTTGTCTCTCAGGAATAAGTGCATAGGGCTGTGACATGGGAGAATGAGAGCGCCCTCTAGATGTGCTTATCATGCTAATTGTAGGCTTTACACTAATTATCTGTACTCGTCTGTCACAAGAAGCAGTCATTAGCTTGACATGCAATTTCACGCTTCAGTGAAAAGTCAATTGTGCCAATTAAATATGCACAGCTAAAGTTTTCTGCCACTGACTTGAGTTCTAAGCAACCTCGTAAACCTGCTTCTGGGCCTGGCCAAATTTGACATAAACAGGTCCAGGCAGCGGGCGAACGAGGGTCATCTGAGCCCACTATATGCCCCTCTACCATGGCCACATTCATGGCTAGGTGTTCCTGGAGAGGGTCCATGTGGTATCCGCGGGTACCATTTAGGCCTTCCGTGCCCGCTGGGCTACGCAAGGACTGGGGTGCTTTATTGACCCTTTTAATCACATTTTAGTTTGAAATTTTAAGTTTCATTTGTGATTTTTTTTTTGTTTAAGACAGTATTCCTTTAAGGGGCTACCCCTTTTATTTTGTCTGTCAGTTTATTTAATTTAGTTTATTTGGTTCAACCAAAATGTTTGCAGTTCCAAGCATTGAGCCTCATTGCTCAGACAAGAGTTTACATTACACAGGATGTGAATCCCAATGCAAGACTGCGTGGTGAAGGCTATTATCACTCACCCTGTTACAGGTCATGACGGGGCCTTTGAGGTGCCCCGTGAGGCTGCAGACATGGGAGCCACCCATCCTGTCACCTAATGCAAGAGGTTGACGGTGGGTGGGGGAGGGAGAAGTTGAATAGTCAGGAGAAATGTGCTGGTGAGTCGTTTAAATGGAGCTCCCCAGTGATTAATTTTTTTCTGGGGCAAGCGAATTCGTGGGAGGCTGCCAAGAGTTTCCCCGCGTGATTCACAAAGGGGAAAAAAATACTTTCAGAGGCTCAGAATTCCATTGATTTTCACTCTATTTCTCATCGGGACTGGCACGTTGCCATTTTTTGGTAAGATTCCACCCTATATCTCTTTGTAGCCTCTTTGTGTCTTCTCACAGCCAATATAGCACCAAGCTTTGCATCAGCAAACTTCGATGCATTATTCTTGGTCACTTTGTAATTAAGTAATATAGCTTGTAAATAGCTGAGACCCAAACACTAACCCTAAGGGGCTGTTTAGCACAGGGCTAAATCGCTGGCTTTGAAAGCAGACCAAGGCAGGCCAGCAGCACGGTTCGATTCCCGTAACAGCCTCCCCGAACAGGCGCCGGAATGTGGCGACTAGGGGCTTTTCACAGTAACTTAATTTGAAGCCTACCTGTGACAATAAGCAATTTTCATTTCATTTTTCATTGTGACACTCCACCAGTTACAGCCTGCTAACCTAAAAATGCTCCATTATGTGTACTCTTTGCTTTTTGTCCATTAATTAGTCTCTGTCCATGCTAATATATTACCCCGAGCTCCATGAGCCTTTATCTGGAGTATAAACCTTTTGTTGCCACCTTATGCTACATCTTCAAACCATTTAATCAATGTGTAAACACGATTTCTCTTCAGTAAAACCACGTTGACTTTGTTTGATTATTTACTTTGACTTTCTCGCTGCTTTGTTAAGATTTCCTCAATAATAGATTCCAGCATTTTGCCACCAACCGATGTCAGGTCTATGATTTCCTGTTTTCTTTCTCTCCTTTCCAGTGGTGAAGAACTATATTTGCTAACTTCCAATCAGCTGGGACTGTTCCAGAATCGAGGGAATTTTGGAAAATAATAACCAGTGCATCTACTATCTCTGCAAGTATCTCTTTCAGAACCCGAGGATGTAGGCCATCACCTCCTGCAGATTCATCAGATTTTAGGCTCTTTCACCAATCGTTTTTCTCTGCTGACCTTACCTTCATCTTAAATCGCGCCCCGGCTATCCTCTATTTCTAGTATGTAACATGTGTCTTCCGCTGTGAAGATAAACCAAAATATTTGTTCCACATCACTGGCATTTCCTCATGCGAACTTCTCCTTCTTCGAAATGACTAATATTTATTTTAGCTACTCTCCTTCGACATACTTCCAAAAGCTTTTACAATCTGTTTTTATATTCCAGGTTGGTTTACTTTCGTATTCTATGCTTTTCCTTTTCATCAACTTTTTAGCTGTCTTTTGTTGGTTTATAAATCCTGAAGCTTATTTGCTGTTCTCTGCAACACACCATCCCGACTTAGAAGTATCATCAGCATTCCTTCAGTGTCGCTGGGTCAAAATCCTGGATCTCCTTCCCGAACCCCAGCCCTGTGGGTATACTTACACCACATGAATTGCAGTGATTCAAGAAGGCAGCTCACCATGACCTTCTAAAGGACAATTACGTTTGGGCAACAAATACAGGCCTTGTCAGTGACACGCACATTGAGATGGTTGACAGCTTCAAATTCCTCAGTGTGTACATCACCATAAATCTGTCCTGGTCCACCCACGTCGACTCTATGACCAAGAAAGCACAACAACGCCAATACTTCCCCAGGAAATTTGGCATGCCCACACTGACTCTTACCAACTTTTACAGATGCACCATAGAAAGCATCCTATCTGGTTGCACCACAGCCTGGCATGGCACCTGCTCGGCCCAAGACCGCAAGAAACTTCAAATTTGTGAACGCAGCCCAGTCCATCACACAAACCGGTCTCCCATCCATTTACTCTATTTGCACTTCCCACTGCCTTGGGAAAGCGGGCATAATCAAAGGGCCCTCCCACCCGGCTTACTCACTCTTCCAACTTCCTCTATCAGACAGGAGATACAAAAGTCTGAGAACACGCACAAACAGATTCAAAACCAGCTTCTTCCCCGCTGTTACCAGACTCCTAAACGACCCTCTTATGGACTGAACTGATTAACACGACACTCCTGTATGCTTTACCCGATGCTGGTGTCTATATATTTACATTGTGTACTTTGTGTTGCCCTATTACGCATTTTCTTTTCATGTACTAAATGATCTGTTTGAGCTGCATGCAGAAAAATACTTTTCACGTGACAATAAACAAATCCAATCCATGAATGAATAAATCTTTGGAAAAACATTTTGAAGCTTTGGTGTTAATCTAATACTGTCCTTAACTTCCCTCGGGTCAGTGTTAACATAGCGTGTTTCTTGACCTCACAAGGTTCCAGTGTTTCACAAACAACTCCTGTTGTCTGGTCGAAAAATACGCACAGGAAGATCCCACAAGCAGCGAATGAGCAGATACTGTGGATCTACTGACATTGGCTGGGGCAAAACAAAAATGATCAGGGAACCATAAGCATTTTCTGCCTCTACACAGAGCCTGCCGTCCATCCTGTTTGCATCCATCGCCTTGAACACTTCAGGCGAAAAGTGCCATCTCCGGCAATGCATCACGCTCTTCTCTGTCAGCCTGAGCTGTGGGCTTCGGTCCTGGGGCTGAAGCCTTTTGGTTCAGAGTTGAGAGGGCTGCCAACTGAACGGAGCTGACATTCTGCACAGTACTTTACGACATCTTATTTTTGGAAGGCAGATTGAGAACATGACATGTATTTTCGAACAGAAAAGCTGATCCAAGATCTATTGTCCTCCCCACAACCGTTTGAGGAGATAAGCCTCGCATGAGAAATATGCAAGCTTCTTTTCTTTGATGCTGGTTGTAAAATAATCGTTCAAGGTGCACGGCTTCCTAAAAAGACGTTCGCATAAATAGTCTAAAGGGTTAATTTGAAAACGGTTCTTGTTCAGAACTGATCTCAAGTGGGCTGCTTGCAAGGGTTAAATCTTTTTGCAAAGAATGCAATTTAATGGGAAACATCCAATGGGCTTGGTGGAGGGGATTTTGGCACAGATTTCATTGGCTTTGGTCCTTGCCCTACTTTCCCACAGCAACAGACTACAAACTACATCCATAAGCCAGGAGAAACCTGAGAAGTGGCAGTGTTGAGCTGTTCCATCCGGAGAAATAAAGCATTCAGCCCAGCGCTCATTCCAGTCCTGTAAAGGACTGCGTTTCATTGCTCCTGCAAGCTCTGTGCAGTGCACCGACCCGCTGGGAGAGAAGTAACGACACTGTTGCATTCGCCCCCAGTTCCTGTGGGGTTTAAAACATTATTGCAGGCTGAAAACAAGCTTTCCTCGTATTCTTGGACCATGTTGAACGCTGGGCTGCTATTAAGCTTCTGCCTCGTCGCAGTGAACGGCCGGGTGGTGAGACACGTTTGCCCCGAGGTCTGCGAGACATCCAGGTGCCCCCCGACGCCGGTGAATTGCTCTGAGGGCCAGGTGAAGGACTCTTGTGGTTGCTGCACTTTATGCGCCGCGGCTGAGGGTGAAAGCTGCGGGGGCCGGGATGACATGCATGGTGTCTGTGCAGACGGCTTCCAGTGCATCTACTCCGCTGGCAAACGCAAGAAGGGCATCTGCGGCTGCATGCACAGCGATCAAGTGTGTGGGAGTGATGGGCAAACTTACAAGAACATCTGCAACCTGAAGGCTTTGAGCCGCAGGCATCAGTCCTCAAACGCGCTTCCTGTAATCCTGATCCAGAAGGGAGCTTGTGATGCAGGTATGTAGGAATACGATACACCACTGCGATACAAATGGACAGCGAGTTCATGAGGGAGCAACTGCACAAGAGATCATACAGTATGGGGCTACCAGTCCGTTTACAACCCAGCTTCCTCAGCTTGGGGTTTGGACATTGCCTCATCAACCCAGCCCGATTCACTGCCGCTTCATTTATACATTCATATATCAAAAATAAAAGCCTTTTTCAATCATCATTTAACAACTCACTGACATAATTGTCGGAGTACCAGTTCTATCAGTGCCAAAAAAGAACAGCAGTCAGTTATTTGCAATTATAAATTTTCATTGTTTCTTATGTGAATAATTGTCACGGTAGCATGGTGGTTAGCACAGTTGCTTCACAGGTCCAGGGTCCCAGGTTCGATTCCCGGCTTGGTTCACTGTCTGTGCGGAGTCTGCACGTTCTCCTCGTGTGTGCGTGGGTTTCCTCCGGGTGCTCCGGTTTCCTCCCACAGTCCAAAGATGTGCAGGTTAGGTGGATTGGCCATGCTAAATTGCCCTTAGCGTCCAAAATTTCCCTTAGTGTTGGGTACGGTTACTGGGTTATGGGGATAGGGTGGAGGTGTGGGCTTGGGTAGGGTGCTCTTTCAAAGAGCCGGTGCAGACTCGATGGGCCGAATGGCCTCCTTCTGCCCTGTAAATTCTATGATTCTATGGTCTCCTGTAAATGCCAAAAGTTTTCTGCTGAGAACGATGTTGAGAAAGGAAAGTTAGTTTTAAAAAGACAGTTTTTTCAAGGAGATGATGGGAAACAAATCATAAAATCAGATTTATTGACAGGATAGGACTATCCACATGCTAGGAGATTCTGTTCCGTAGAAATGGGAGCAAGTTTTTGATGGATACACGTCCAGTCAAAGTAAAAATACACGACAATATTATTCCAGAAGTGAGCTGATCATTAACTACTTAAAGGAACTTAGTATGGAGCTGGTGGATGTTGCAGTTCTCAATGAGGAGCGCACAAAAAGGCATGAACACTAATAGGAGTAGCTCTGTACATGGATGGTTTTGAAGGTATTTCATCATTAGAAGAATGTGCCAATTGTATTATAATTGCCACAATGGGAAATAAAGTGTTGTGCAAGGTGGAATTTCCATAGGCCAGACCTCAACTGATAATTTATTTTAAGGTAGTTGTACACAGCAGGAGAACACAGCATGGAATAAGTAACATGATTGGCCTTTAGCAAAGCCACCCATGTCAATAATTCTCCATTACCCACACTTCCTGATAATTTAGATCCATTCGCCTGCAGTAATTATGACAAGTACATATTTTCAACTTAACTAAACATGGACAAATGAGATTACCTGAACAGGTGAGGTGAGAGCGACTGCCCTTCACGTCAAGGCAATATTTGACAAGAGTGTGGTATCAAGGGTTCCCAGCAAAATTAAAATCAATGGGAATCAAGTAGACAACTCTTCCCTGGTTGAATTCATACCTTGCACAAACAAAAATGTCTGTGGTGGTTGGAAGTCAATCATCCCAGTTACATACATAGAAACAGATAGAAAATAGAAACAGGAGGAGGCCATTCGGCCCTGTGAGCCTGCTCTGCCATTTATTATGATCATGGCTGATCATCAAGTTCAATACCCTGATCGCACCTTCCCCCCATATCTCTTTCACTCCAAGAGCTATATCTAATTCCATCTTGAAATTACACAACATTTTGCCCTCAACTACTTCCACAAATTCACCACTCTCTGGGTGAAGAAATTTCTCACCTGTCCAAAAATGCTTATCCTCAAATTATGACCCCTAGCTCTGGACTCCCCCACCATTGTGAACATTCTTTCTGAATCAACCCAGTCTAATCCTGTTAGAATTTTTAAAGTTTCTATGAGATCCCCTCTCATTTTTCTAAATGCCAGTGAATATATTCCAAACCAATTTAGTCTCTCCTTATATGACAGCCTCTCCATCCCAGGAATCAGCCTGATAAACCTTCACACACTACCTCCATAGCAAGAACATCCTTCCTTGAATAAGGAAACCAAAACTGAAACAATATTTCGGGGAGTTCAAGGGCTTCGTTACAGGAAACCCCCAGGGTCGTGTCCTCGGGCCAACCATTTTCAGCTGCTTCATCTATGACCTTCCTGCTGTCATAAGCTCAGAAGTGGGAATTTTGTTGATGATTGGACAATGTTTAAACCCATTTATGACTCCTCAGATGCTGAAGCAGTCCATGTCCATTTGCAGCCCTGCACAATATTCAGTTTAGGGCTTCTAGGTGGCAAGTAACATTGGTGTCACACAAGTGCCAGTCAGTGACCATTTCCAATAAGAGAGAATCTAACCATCTCCCCTTGACATTCAATGGTATGACCATCACTGAATCCCCCACTCTCAACATCCTTAGGTTACCATTGACCAGAAACAGAACTACACCAAGTACTGTGGCTATAAGAGGTCAGAGGGTGAGATTTCTGGAGAGAGCAAGTTGCTTCCTGACTCCTCAAAGCCTGACCATCTATAATGCACAAGTTAGGAGTGTGATGGAATACTCTCAGCTTGCCGACGTGAGAGCCTACTTTGATGTGTGCAACTCCAACACTCAAGAAGCTCAACACCATCCAGGACAAAAGCCCACTTGATTGGCATCCCATCCACCATCTAAAATATTCAGGCCCTCCATTGCTGCTGCATAGTGACAGTAGTGTTTACCTCTGCAAGATGGACTGCAGCAATTCACCAAGACTCCTTCAACACCATCTTCCAAACCCATGTTCTCTGCCATCTGGAAAGACATGTACGGTAGATGCATGACAACACCACTACCTGAAAGTTCCCCTCCAAGTCACACACCATCTGAACTTGGAACGATATCACTGTTCCTTTGCTGGCACTGTAAGTGTTTCCACATGGACTGCCGTGGTTCAAGAAGACTGCACACCTCAAAGGGTAATTAGGATAGGCAATAAATTCTGGCCTGGCCAGTGATGCCCACTAGCCACGATGGGGGGAGGGGGGGGGGAGGAGTCCAGAGCTAAGGGGGGGGGTCATAGTTTGTAGATAAGCCTTTTAGGACTGAGGTGAAGAGAAATTTCTTCACCCAGAGAGTGATGAACTGTGAAATTCACTCCCATATAAAGTAGTTGTGGCCGAAATGTCCAAAAAGCTGAATTTCTGGAATAATCTGAGTTTTTACACAAACGTGAATGGAAGAGCAACAAAACCAGCAGTGGCATTGTTTCAAAGTTGCACTTTTCATAAATGCTTTTGTCTGGAGATCAAAATATGTAACCATAACTTAAAATCTTAAAATTGGAGGGTGAATACTAATATAGTTCAAAAAGGGGAGCAGAGACAACCCCGGCAACTATAGACCGGTGAGCCTCACGTCTGTAGTGGGTAAAGTCTTGGAGGGGATTATAAGGGACAAGATTTATAATCATCTAGATAGGAATGATATGATCAGGGATAGTCAGCATGGCTTTGTGAAGGGTAGGTCATGCCTCACAAACCTTATTGAGTTCTTTGAGAAGGTGACCGAACAGGTAGACGAGGGTAGAGCAGTTGATGTGGTGTATATGGATTTCAGCAAAGCGTTTGATAAGGTTCCCCACGGTAGGCTATTGCAAAAAATACGGAGGCTGGGGATTAAGGGTGATTTAGAGATGTGGATCAGAAATTGGCTAGCTGAAAGAAGACAGAGGGTGGTGGTTGATGGGAAATGTTCAGAATGGAGTACAGTCACAAGTGGAGTACCACAAGGATCTGTTCTGGGGCCGTTGCTGTTTGTCATTTTTATCAATGATCTAGAGGAAGGCACAGAAGGGTGGGTGAGTAAATTTGCAGATGATACTAAAGTCGGTGGTGTTGTCGATAGTGTGGAAGGATGTAGCAGGTTACAGAGGGATATAGATAAGCTGCAGAGCTGGGCTGAGAGGTGGCAAATGGAGTTTAATGTAGAGAAGTGTGAGGTGATTCACTTTGGAAGAAATAACAGGAATGCGGAATATTTGGCTAATGGTAAAGTTCTTGAAAGTGTGGCTGAGCAGAGGGATCTAGGTGTCCATGTACATAGATCCCTGAAAGTTGCCACCCAGGTTGATAGGGTTGTGAAGAAGGCCTATGGAGTGTTGGCCTTTATTGGTAGAGGGATTGAGTTCCGGAGTCGGGAGGTCATGTTGCAGCTGTACAGAACTCTGGTCCGGCCGCATTTGGAGTATTGCGTACAGTTCTGGTCACCGCATTATAGGAAGGACGTGGAGGCTTTGGAGCGGGTGCAGAGGAGATTTACCAGGATGTTGCCTGGTATGGAGGGAAAATCTTATGAGGAAAGGCTGACGGACTTGAGGTTGTTTTCGTTGGAGAGAAGAAGGTTAAGAGGAGACTTAATAGAGGCATACAAAATGATCAGGGGGTTGGATAGGGTGGACAGTGAGAGCCTTCTCCCGCGGATGGATATGGCTGGCACGAGGGGACATAACTTTAAACTGAGGGGTAATAGATATAGGACAGAGGTCAGAGGTAGGTTCTTTACGCAAAGAGTAGTGAGGCCGTGGAATGCCCTACCTGCTACAGTAGTGAACTCGCCAACATTGAGGGCATTTAAAAGTTTATTGGATAAACATATGGATGATAATGGCATAGTGTAGGTTAGATGGCTTTTGTTTCGGTGCAACATCGTGGGCCGAAGGGCCTGTACTGCGCTGTATTGTTCTATGTTCTATGTTCTATAGTTATAGAAATATGTTACATGACTTCTTCAAACTAAGTTTGAGTTTATTCTTTCTAAGCAGTTGTTTTCCTTAGAGATGAGAGGTTGCAGAGATTTCATAGAGGTGTTCAAAATCATAAGGTGACTAGACAAAGTAGATGAAGAGAAACTGGTTCCATTGGCAGTAGGGCCGAGAACCAGAGAAGACAGAGCTGAACTGATTGGTCAAAGGTGACTTGAGGAAAAACTTCTTTGCATAGTTAGGATTTGTGGAATGCACTGTTTGGAAAGGTGCTAGAGATGGTTTCAATTAGGATTTTCAAAGGGATGTGGATATGCATCAGAAAGGAGAACATTTGCGAGGCTATGGGAAAGAGTGGGTGAGTGAGATTTGCTAAATTTGCTCTTGCAAAGAGGTGGCAGTGGCTCACTTTGCTGAATGTTCTCCTTCAGTGCTGTGACCATTCTATCACCCTCTGATTCTTTCCAGCAATGTTGCCACCTCAAACAACTGATTGCCAAGACCAGCACGTCTGGCTTATATCAGCTGTGAAAGTCCTCTTGCAGCCTTTTTATGTTGACAATGTAACGTGATTCTCAGTTATATTTTTGAACCTTTTGTCAGCAGTTTTTGAAACCTGGCATTTCTACTGAACATGAGCAGAGTAATTGATCACTGAGTCAACAAGACCACATGGCACAGCCAATAATGACCTTTTTAGGCTGGGTGCAAGTAACAGTAAAAGTATACTGGAACCAATGTTTAATGTTTCATCTTCCTCATGGGCCAGGAGTGCTTAGCGCCATGTGTCTATAAAGTCACAAGAAATAAAGTAAGACTGATTATCCATGTAACTCTTTCCTTTTTGCACCAGCACCACTTGTTGGTGAGGCTGTGAGTCAATTGGGAGCAGGTGTGCTTCTGAGTCAGAGGATTCAGGGGCGAAATTCTCCCCCAACGGCGGGATGTCCGCCGACTGGCGCCAAAGCCGGCGCCAATCAGACGGGCATCGCGCCGACCCAAAGGTGCGGAATGCTCCGCATCTTTGGGGGCCGAGCCCCAACATTGAGGGGCTAGGCCGACGCCGGAGGGATTTCCGCCCCGCCAGCTGGCAGAAATGGCGTTTGTTTCCCCGCCAGCTGGCGCGGAAATGCGGCGCATGCGCGGGAGCGTCAGCGGCCACTGTCAGTTTCCCGCGCATGCGCAGTGGGGAGAGTCTCTTCCGCCTCCGCCATGGTGGAGGCCGTAGCGGAGGCGGAAGGGAAAGAGTGCCCCCACGGCACAGGCCCGCCCGCGGATCGGTGGGCCCCGATCGCGGGCCAGGCCACCGTGGGGGCACCCCCCGGGGCCAGATCGCCCCACGCCCCCCCCCAGGACCCCGGAGCCCGCCCACGCCGCCTGGTCCCGCCGGTAAATACCAGGTTTGATTTACGTCGGCGGGACAGGCAATTCCTGGGCGGGACTTCGGCCCATCCGGGCCGGAGAATCCAGCGGGGGGTCCCGCCAACCGGCGCGGCCGGATTCCCGCCCCCGCCCAATCTCCGGGAGCGGAGACTTCGGCGGGGGCGGGATTCACGGCGGCCAACGGCCATTCTCCGACCCGGCGGGGGGTCGGAGAATGACGCCCCAGAATTCCAATCCCACTCCAGAAACTGGAAGAGAGGCTGGTACTCCAGTGCAGTACTGAGGAAGTGCTGCACTGGTGGGGGTGCTGACTTTTTGAAGAGACTTTTAAACTCTCCCTCAGGTGGACCCAACACTATTTTGAAGAAACAAATAGGGGTGCTAACCAATATTTATTTGTCAATAAACAGCATTAAAACAGATCTTGATTACATTGCTGTTTCTGGAATCTGGCTGTGAAACAAAAAATGTACATTTATGGAATGCCCTTCAGGATGTCCCAAAGTGCTTTACAGCCAGAGAAATCGTTTTGAAGTGTAGTTACTGTTGTGCAGTAGGAGATGTGCTATTTGCACACAGCAAACTCCCACAGCTAGGTGACACTGGCCAGTTAATTTCTTTGTTTGATGATTGTGACTGAGGGATGAATATTGGCCAGGACAAGTATGGAAGATCCCTGGCAGGGGATTGTTTACATTCTACTGAGAGGGTAGACAGGTTCACTGTTTACTATCTCTCAGCACCTTCTGCTCTTTACTGCACTGAGTGTCAGTCTTGACTTATTTTGTTCAAAGAAGCCTCTTGACTGGGATTAAAATTCACAATCATCAACAGCGACAGTGCAATCACTCAGCGTGCCTGACACAGCTATGATCTGTTCGACTGTACGTTTCCTACAATTCAGAAATATTTAATTGGTCATAAACTATCTTCTGTGGTTGTGAATGGTGCATGTCTATGTCTTATTTGAGGAGAACAGTAACAGAAACAGATTTTACTCTGGCTATGACAGCTGGCTGAGAATTGCTGAGTATTTTTCCCATCCTATGAAGATTGGGAAAATGCTTGACAACTCGGTCAGCCAAGTAAGTGGTTGTGTGTCAGTTGATGCAGATATTTCCATAATAATAATAATTTTAATAATCTTTATTATTGTCACAAGTAGGCTTACATTAACACTGCAGTGAAGTTACTGTGAAAAGCCCCAAGTCACCACACTCCGCGCCTGTTCGAGTACACAGATGAAGAATTCAGAATTCACCTAACAAGCACGTCTTGCGGGACTTGTGGGATATTGTTTGTCCACGTTTGCGTGTTCAAATGGTCAAAAATGGTCACTTACCACTTAAAGCTCTGCTTAGATCCTGTCCCAATGAAGGTAGAAACTGTAGGGTTACGGCCTTGTCCCGTTCTGCTTTCTCCTAACTGTGGCATTCAAATCAGGCTACTGTTAAGTGGACAAGTGTATAGGCTACTTCATAGTGGGCAACAGAGAGTGAGGGGATCAATGAGCTTTCATTAGGAGCCGTCAAAATAGAATTTGCAGAGGAATTACACAATTTTCTAGTGTAATTAGTTGCATTTTCCTCAGCAAATAGCATGATCTTGCTGTAAGAATGGCATCACCATGGCACAGCTCTGACTGAATCTTTGAGCAGTGAGAACATTTTGGTCAACAACCGAGCACCGTGCAACAGCTGCTGCGATGGAGGAAGCTGAAACTCTTGCACAAAATGTGTTTGTTTGTTTCGGTAACTACATTCTGTCAGTTTGTCCCACAGTTGAGAATAGATCTGGAAGCTTGAGCCCCTCAGGCTGTGTTTCATTTGTGTGCGTGCACTCTATATTTATGAAGATAAAATCTTGGCCGCTGGCAGAAATTCCACCTTCTTTTAACTTCTCAGCCTGCTATCACAGCATTTTTTCTGAGTGTATAAACTTGCCCAGTGAAAGATGATGTTTTCCGTCTCAGGCTTTGAAGTCACACATTCTGTTTTGGCAAAGTTATTTAAGATTTTTGACAGTTTACTTGATGAAGTTAAATGAATCTCTTGCCGACTGCCTTAATATTTCTAGTATCATGGGAGGGTGACAAAGCCCTGAAGCACAGATGGGAAGTTGATTTAAAAGCTTCTGCAAAAGCTGAAAAAAGCATTTTCTAGTTTCTCTTGGGACTTTGTGGAAGCAGACCCGACTTCCTAGAGCCGTGAGGTTAACAGGGCAAAAACAAAACTCAGATAGCCACTTGCCTCCAAGTTCATTCCCACCATAAGACCAGTTGAGCACATTTTTAAGTAAAATTTCTGTCGCTGTTTTGATTTTTAGCACTTCATGTTGTACTTCAGCAGCTTAAGAATCAAATAGGGCAGAGTACATCTAAGAGTTTTATATTTAGGTTTTAGCTGAACAGATTATTTTTCATCCGAGTCTGAAATCAAAAGGAATATTATTCTTGGATTCAACATCGAATCCCAAGACTTAACTGTGCAGTGCTGGTATATATTAATGGGACTTGAGATTAAATGTACTGGAACAACAATGACTTTGGGTTCAATTCATTGTTAATTGTCATTTGATTAACCCTTTGAGAACTTATTTTTGCACAGTGCAACAAAACATAGCAAGAATCATAAAGTTTACAGTGTAGAAGGAGGCCATTCGGCCCATTGAGTCTGCACCGGCCCTTGGAAAGAGCATTCTACCCAAGCCCACGCCTCCTCCCTGTCCCCATAACCCAGTAACCCGACCTAACCTTTTGGACACACTAAGGAGCAATTTAGCATGGCCAATCCATGCACATCTTTGACTGTGGGAGGAAACCGTAGCACCCGAAAGAAACCCACGCAGACACGGGGAGAAAGTGCAAACTCTGCAGTCATCTGAGGCCGTAATTGAACCCGGGACCCTAGAGCTGTGAGGCAGCAGTGCCACCTTGCCACCCCACTAGAACCTACACTCCAGAGAAATGTGCCATGACAGGTGACTCCTGTAAGTATAGAGCAGTTGTGTGATGACGTAGTCCTCACAACTTCCTCAATGATGCTCAGCCACCATCTCTGTCGTCTTCTGTTATTAAGCATGCGTAACCTTACTTGATCATCAGTGCTGCACAGCCAAGTTAATATTTAAGGTGAACTGCAGAAGCAACAATGTGACACAGCTGATACGATTGTTTCATTGTTTAGAAAAAAATGAACCCAAACATGAGATTGCAAACCCAGAGCCCTCGGATCAGTCCAAACTTTACTGTGCAGCATGGTTAGGATTTCAGATCTTGTCATGATTATTTTTGGCAAGACTCCAAATCTGAGTCTAAACCATAAAAACAAATAGTAACTTTTCCTTTACTATACTGTAGATTTTTAAAAAAGGAATCTAAGACTTCGTGATTGGAGCAGGGCATAAATTACTTTTCATCCATCAGCCATTCCCATTTTGTGAATGCCAACAGTGAAGCAATATTTCTTCATTTTAAAAAAGCAGCTGAATTCCTGAGCTATTCGACAACTTTCAGTTGTCTAAGCTTGAACACGAGCGAAATTCCTTTTTTCCATAAATCCTTTGTAATTTAAGTTTCTTCCTCCTCTCATTTCCATTTGTTCTCCCGGGCCTACTTCATTTAATTCCTCTCATTGATTATTCTCTTGTGCTCAAGATGTTTCAAAGACTTTTGCCACTGCTAGGAAATGTGCAAAAGACGTTACAAGTTGACTTATTTCCTTACCCCATTTTGCCCATCATTGATGCCCCCCCTTCATAGCTCATGAAAAATTGGGACTTCAAGGTTTATGAGGAAATCTGAGTTCAGACTCATGTTCTCTGATACAATGCTCATGCTCCAAATTAGATACCAATGTGAGAAAAGAAAAAAAATAGAATCTTCAAGTTCAAGAAGAAAATGTGAAGACTTCAGCCTTTGAAGGGAACAAGTAGAGATTTTTTAAAATAATGAGAGTCCTTATGCAGTGCCCAATAAGCTCGCAAGGGTTTTGACACCCTCCATTCAAAGGTGAAATACAATCCTCTTTGTCCCCGTCAAGTTAGTGACAGACTGCTATGTTATAAATCGTTTACTAAATGAAAACAAATTGCTTAGTTTAGGTCACCAGCACCCGGACAGTATGAGATTCAAGTTTAACTTCATCGCAGACGTGGTGGAGAAAATTGCTCCTGCTGTGGTTCATCTTGAACTTTTAAGGAGGTGAGAGAAAATTACTTAAAATTACAGTAAAATATATGCATGTACTTGGCAATTGCATATTCTCATTGTTCAATATAATAAGGTGGTCATTTCCTGGTCTTTTCTAGTGACATGAAAGAGAATGCATAGGCTTACATAAGGAAGGGGGCAGAAAGTACTTTGGTGTGGCAAGAAAAAAAGCTGCCACTTTCTGAAATATAACTCTGAAGAAAATTTATGCTCCTTTCCCCAAATATCCTCCAATAAATGCACTTTATCTCAACATTCATGGGAGCTTTGGAATCATAATGCAAAGTTTCAAGATATTCGTCAACATTTGTGAGAAATTGTGTCCTTCTTAAATGTCATAAAATCTCTCACGCATCTTCAACCTCTCCACATTCTAAGCTAAGGTGGCAGATGTGGGCAGGACCTAAAGTAACACGAATGGATTGCTGCATTGTAAAACTTCATCAGCACAAGTTTGATCGATCTTTTCTATAATCATTCCTGATGTGTTATGTACTCTGGGATAACACAGGCTGCAACTGGATGCAGCTTTAACCAAAAGATACTCCAGACCTTGAAGTTAGTTCAATCTGATTTATTGAACCAGTAGCACAGTTAGCACAGTTCTCTATGAGTTCGACTCTCTGCTAATCTAGGTGTGGTTATTCTGTCTGATTGAACCAGACTAGCTCTTGGCCACGTGCTGGAGGTGTGATACTGTACATACATCCTGACTCACTCTGTAGATGTTCATCAGTGGAAAGAGCGGAGTGTGAGCGCCTCGTGCCTTTTATAGTGAGATACCACCCCTGAGTGTCCTGCCTGCTCATTGGTCATGTCCTGTTCTTTGTGTTCATTAGCTGCCTGTCTGTGCCATTCTGTATATCATTATCTGCATGTCTGCATATCATGACAATTCCTATCATTCAAGAAGCATGGCTACTAAGGTGCCCCCTTTCAGTATCTGTAAAAGGTCTCCCAGTCAGAATCACAGTGTGTCACTCTGGCCGAGTAACTGAAAGTCTGAGGCCTAACCATGTTTATCAAATCACTGTGCCCAGAAAGCAATATTTTCTGCAGTGAATTTGTATTTCCTGAATTGTCCTCCGGATCTAAATGTTAAATGGGCTGAACTCAAATAGTGTCAATTCAAAACTTCATGACATCTTTGAAGGTGGTAGCTCATGACAATAATTGTGCCGAAACAGAGTCATGAGGGATTATGGCACAATTAAAGGAGAGCTCCCATTCAAGAGGAATTTCCACCAGGTACCATCTAGAGCTGGATGGAGTTCCTCTAAGTTGGTCACGTACACGTTGGTTCCTTTAGATTACCACACATGGGAGACTGCACAAAATCCTTTATCAGGAGTCACACACTTAAATACATCCTAGAACTCCAAATAATATTAGAGGGAATGTTGGTTGGGAGCTATGCGATGAAACCTCCACATGTAAGCCCAATCAGAGTCAAGCACAATTATTGAGACCATATGTCTATAGGGCAGTGTTCCATTAGTTATTAGTTCACCTTCCTTCTTTCCTTCTATGGTCCACAATGACAGTCTTTGAATAAGCACAAGATACTTGATAATGGAAAGAAGTACTCATATGCAGGGCAAGTCATCAACCTAACTGTACAGAGAGTAGCTTTTTTGGTTTCCATATCTTTAGAGACCTCCAGATAACTGTTGAAAACCATATTCCTTCAGAAGCTTAGTTTGCCTATATCAAAGGTACATGGCACAGAATGACACACATCTACTGTATCTGTTCTTGAATCCTTTAAAAACTGTCTATCTGCATAAATGTTTCTAGTTTTGTACGTCAAAGTTACTTCTTTCAACTGAGACTTCTTGGCAGCACAGTAGCATAGTGGTTAGCACAGTTACTTCACAGCTCCAGGGTCCCAGCTTCGATTCCTGGCTGGATCAATGTCTGTGCGTTCCCCCGTGTCTGCATGGGTTTCCTCCGGCTGCTCCGGTTTTCTCCCACAGTTCAAAGATGTGCGGGTTAGTTGGATTGGCCATGCTAAATTGCCCTTAGTGTCCAAAAAATGTTAAGTGGGGGTGACTGGGTTATGGGGATAGGGTAGATATGTGGGCTTCAGTAGGGTGCTCTTTGTAAGGGCCGGTGCAGACTCGATGGGCCAAATGGCCTCCTTCTGAACTGTAAATTCTATGATTCTATGACTGTTCTCAAATCCTTTAAGAAGTATTGTTATGACAGCCTATCATTGTATCATAGTTAATGGATTCTCTGGCTGTGTTTATTACGTTCAGCATTGAAGTTATAATGCTCAGAGATTTGGAATGGAGAATAAGCTGAGCTTTCTCCTGTTATACCCCACTGCCACCTTGCTTTTTCTAGGGAAGCCTGTTGCTCCAAATTACAAAGAATTTCAATTATTAACTTTCAACTCTCCAAGGTGTACAGGATGACCCAAAGTGCAGAAACCCACTTCGCCCATTCATACTGCACCGACTTTCTGGAGAGCTAACCCGTTAGTCTCATTCCTTTTTCCCATAATCTTTTAAATTATCCTTTTTCATGGAACCAACACCATGGAAATAAATAATGATCTATTCACGAGAGTACGTTTTGATGAGGGAATAGTACATAACCAAGCTGAAACTATATGCCACCTTGGAGAATCCTGCTGTACTGGAAAATTGCACCATTCTTTGCTGACTGTGTTCTGTTACTACTACTTGTTGCTTTGCAGGATGCCTTTCACTAATCGTGAAATCCCTGTGGCAAGTGGCTCAGGGTTCATCGTATCGGAAGATGGTCTAATTGTCACCAATGCTCATGTTCTCAGCAATAAGCAGAAAATAAAAGTGGAGCTGAAGAACGGAGAAATTTATGAAGCAAAGGTCAAAGATGTTGACCAGAAGTCAGATATAGCATTAATTAAAATAAACCCAAAAGTAAGTTTACGGAAGTAGAATCTTTTCCCCTGATTAATGTTAAGCTGTAGCAATTCTTACATTTATGCATTAGATTTCTTGCTATGAAGTACTTTGTTTTACAAATCCCATTTTATCTTTAAACTCCAATTGGCCAATTTGGCTCTCAATTAGTCACAGATTCCTTCTTTGCAAATACGGAACAAGTCTGAGCCAACTGGGAGGCAGTTTACACAAAGGGTGGAAACACCAATCCCAATTTGATCATTTCAGCTCTTTTATTTCAAACCATGCATTTCTTTCAAACTATTTCATACCCTGTGTTTTTTAAAGCTTAAAAAATGAGCATTAATCTATTTTTTTCTCTGTGAACAGAACCTCCTACCTGTGCTTTTGCTGGCACGCTCTTCAGATCTCAGACCAGGAGAATTTGTGGTGGCAATTGGCAGTCCATTTTCACTGCAAAATACAGTGACGACAGGGATTGTCAGCACCACCGAGAGAGGAGGCAAGGAGCTCGGCCTGAAAGATTCTGATATGGACTACATTCAGACAGATGCCATAATCAATGTAAGGCCCAAGAGCAGAATATGTGAAAAAATATAAAACTATTTTCCAAAGTAATAATTACTCTAAATCCAATGCGCACTTTGTCCAATAGAGACATACCTGGGAAATGGATGACTCAGAGCAGTCAACAAAGGCTTTAAAAAAATAATGGTCTAGATTCTCCGATTTTGGGGCTATGTCCGGAGGATCCGTGACGTTTTACATGGGAGAAATCGGCGAGACCCGAGCACTGATCCTCCAACTGGTGAGGGGCTAGCTGCCACGCTACGTAAAACGCAAGCCCTTTCCGATATAAACGCCTGGATTGCCGGATCCTTGGCCATGCATGCGCACGGCGGCGACCTGTAGCAGTCGCGCTGTACAACATAAGCCGGCTGTGTGCGGACCCGACCTGTCATAGTGCCTCTCTGGACAACCCATTGCCACCCCCTCACTAGTCCCCCCAGCCCTCGCAGAAGCCCCCCCACACTCCCCCCACCCCCACCCCGGCCAGCAGCCTGACCGTTGGCGGCACTGGACACAGTCCGCAGCCGCCAGGCCGGGTTCCCGACCGCTGAGACTATGTGTCAACCGCGCGGTCGGGAACTCGGCCCATCAGGGATGGGCCTTCAGGTAACGTCCTGACACTGTCCCAACAGCGCGCGGCTTACTCTTCGATTACACTGTTTTGGAGGAGGCGAGCATTTGAAAACAGGCGCTGCCCCCGATTTCATCATAGAAAGGGATTCTCCACCCGATCGCCGATTACGAAATCAGCGTCGGGGAACGGAGAATCCCGCCCAATATTCCAACAAAACAGAGAAGTCTGCAGTGGGTTAGCACTGCGACCTCACGGCGCTGAGGTCCCATGTTCGATCCCGGCTCTGGGGCACTGTCTGTGTGGAGTTTGCACATTCTCCCCGTGTTTGCGTGGATTTCGCCCCCACAAGCCAAAAGATGTGCAGACTAGGTGGATTGGCCATGCTAAATTGCCCCTTGGAAAAAAATCTATTGGGTATTCTAAATTTATTTAAAAAAACAAAGAAGTTTGACAAACTATTGCTAAGCAAGACAAAGTAGGCAAAGTGTGATTCTGGAGCATGCCAAGATCCATATAGTTTAAGAATGGGAGAAACATGTCTCAGTGCACAATGCATAATCTTGCTTGTAACTGCAATCCCAATTTCTGAATGGGTAAATTACCATGCATTTACTTTTATCTCGAACACAACGTGCATTTATGCAGTACCTTTTACATAGTAAAATGTTCTGCGACACTTCACAGAAGTTCGATCAGAAAAAAATGTGACACAGAACCTCATAAGGCTATACTACGCCAGGTGACCAAAAGATTGGTCAGAGGTAGGTTTTAAGGAGTGTCATCAATGATGAAGTAAGGTGAAGAGATTAACCTTTAGTGAGAGAATTCCAGAGCTGACTGCAAAAGGCACAGACATGGATGATGGAGCAACTAAAATCGGGGATGCCGAAATTAGAAGGAATTCCAGGATCACAGACCTCTCAAGAAGACGGGGAGGTGGAGATGATGGCGTGGTGATCACGTCACTGGACAAGTAATCTAGCAACCAAGACTCATGCTGTGGGACAAAGGTTCAAATCCCACCATGGCAGTTGGTGGAATTTAAATTCAGCTAATTGATAAATCAGGAATTCGAAACTAGTGGTAATGGTGACTATGAAACTATCATTAATTTTTGTAAAACCTCATCTGGTTCACTAATGTCCCTGAGGGAAGGAAATCTCTCATCCTAACTGGGCTATATATGTGACTCCAAACCCACAGCAATGTGCTCGACTTTTAACTGACTTCAAGGGCCATTAAAGATGGGCAACAAATGCTGGCACTGCCAGCTACACATCCACTTGTTGTGAAATTTTTAAAAAGACAATGGAGCTGGAGATAATTTTTTTCTTTCTGTCGCTTTACCTGTGTTATTGGTGCTACCTCCTCGCCTCCCCCTAGTTCTCCACCCCCCCCCCCCTTTTTTCCCCACCCCTTCTCCCCCAGTTGCTGGTCACAAATAGGTCCCTGAAAATGTTGGTGAATTTTTTCACATGCAGTGGAACCTTCTCTCTGACCTGCGGATAATAAATTTTATTTTTACCAGCTTCAGGAATTTCACCGGGTTGGACAGCCAGTCTGTGGCTTTGGGTGGCACTGCCGACCTCCATCCAGGCAGGGAGGCAAAGGCCAGGACGTCGGCACTTCTCGTCATGAAGATCTCTGGATGCTCCGAGATCCAGAACACCCTCCCATCGCTCACATTTATCTTCCACCTGCTGGAAGAACCCACTCATGTGTGTCCTGACCACGTGCACCCTGTGCACCACAGAGCTGGGGAAAATTAGAGATTAGGGATAAACAAAGCCAGATTTGAAAAGGATGAGACTGGTTTAACTGGGAGAATGTGTAAGGTCAGTGAGCACAGAGGTGATGGGTGAAAAATAATTAGTGGGAGTTGGAATACAGACATTGAAATAGACAAGTCTAGAGTTAAGGCATGGATAAGTGTTTCAGCAGCACCTGAGCTGAGGCATCTCGTGCACATTTCCTGGGATGCGAGCTCACACCTGCAGGATCTGTTTGATGTGGTCGCAGACCAGCTAAACATTCAGCGAGTGGAAGCCCTTGCGGTTTACATAGTTCACAGCGCGATGCCACAAAGCTGAGTGCCACGTGAGTGCTGTTGATGGCACCCTGCATCTCTAGAAAATCGGAGAGCTGCCCAAATCTCATCGCTCTTGCTTCCTGGCATGCCTGATCCCACTCAGAATTACAAAGTTGTGCACTCTCGAACAAATTGTCTATAACCTCCTGCATGTACTTGTGTGTAGAAACTATTGAAGTCCCCCCGGAAGGAGCCACAGGCATAAAAAGTGAGCACCACAGTAATTTCCAGCGACACTGGCAGTGAGTGCCTTCCAAGTCCCCATGGCATCAAATTCTGCAGCAGTAAGCAGATATGACCAACGTTCCTTGGACATGTGTAGTCTACGGCAACATTTATTCTCGGATATCTGTAGGTTTGTTTAATACCACCTGTAGACCCTGGGTCCAGAGAGGCGCCTCCGAGCGACGGCACTCTGGGTTCATCCTCTGTGTGCAGAGCAGACCCTGTCACATCTTCCTTTCGACAGTTCTGCACCTGCCTTTGCAGAACCAAGCGCCACTGTTGCAATTGAACAGGGCCTTGATGAGGCCACACTTGGAGTATTGTGTGCAGTTTTGGTTTCCTTCTCTGAGGAACGATGTTCTTGATCTCGAGGGAGTGCAGCGAAGGTTTACCAAATTGATTCCAGGGATGGTGGGACTGTCATATGAGGAGAGATTGACTACGTTGGGATTGTTCTCGCTGGAGTTCAGAAGGATATGGGGGGATCTCAGAGAGACTTAAAAAATTCTAACAGGACTTGACAGGATAGATGCAGGGAAGATGTTACCAATGATGGGTGTGTCCAGAACCAGGGGTCACAGCCTGAGGATCCAGGGTAAACCATTTCGGACAGAGATAAGGAGACATTTCTTCACACAGAGTGGTGAGCCTGCAGAATTCATTACCACAGGAAGTAGTTGATGCTAAAACTTTGAATGTATTCAAGAGGCGGCTGGATATAGCACTTGGGGAGAATGGGATCAAAGGCTAAGGGGAGAAAGCAGGATTAGGCTATTGAGTTGGATGATCAGCCATGATCGTGATGAATGGCGGAGCAGGCTCGAAGGGCTAAAAGGCCTCCTCCTGCTCCTATTTTCTCTATATCTATGTTGATGTCTTCTTTGCGATTTGCAAGAGGAATGACAACCATCAGGCTCCATGTATGTGACAGATCCACACTGCAGTATCAGAGACTTGACGATTAGCATTTGTCTCCTAAGGACCACCCTTTGCCTATTCATTGTCTGAAGTTGCCTCTCAAAGTCAATTGATTCATGTCCTGGCCACAACATTGATATCCAGTCCGAAACATGCTGGTTTGGCAAGATCCCACACCACCACCCTTTCCGCTCACTGTGGTGACAGCTTTGGCCACTCTACTGCATCCAGAACTCTCATCTCAGATGCAGGCATTGTCCTAAGCTTCACTCCAAGGCCTTGCGCTTAACTTGGACTATATCCAAGTTACTTGTCAATACTTGTCAAATGGACTTGTCAATACGTACCTCAGCACACAGCCAAGGATTAGGAGCTCTCTTCGAGCATTGTGTCACTGCCAACTTTCTGAGGGGATATAATTTCTTGCCCATTAATAATAGGCACACCACAGCAGTCATCAATTTCGGAAATCCGTGCGTTTGGAAATCCGAGCAGCAATCAATGGCACTCAAATAGATATGTACAGCTTGAGTTGGCATAATTTTTTTTAAAAATCAATTAAGGGGCAATTTAGCATGGCCAATCCACCTACCCTACATGTCTTTGGGTTGTGGGGGTGAGACCCATGCAAACGCGGGGAAATGTGCAAACTCCACACGGACAGTGGCCTGGATCGAACCCAGGATCTCGGCGCCATGATGCAGCAGTGCTAACCACTGCGCCACCGAGCCACCCCGAGTAGATGTAATTATGTGACTAGTTTGACTCCATCATGTCAATTGAGTAAACCCCGGTACTGCGAGTCAACCCATCTTGTCCCCGCACCCCGTATCCCCCAAATCAGCCCCGTCTTCGACAAGTCACTCCCAGTAGCTCCTAGTCAACCCTCGTACCCCCCCCCCCCCCCCCCCCCCGGAAGAAATGCTACCCACCACTGACTGGGGATGATTGCTTCCTGCTGTCACATCAACGTGAAATGAGACTTTGGCCTTCTCGCAATCGTCATCAAACCTGCTTGACTCGAACAGGAGTGGAAAATCCCACCCAGAGAAGATAATGCCAGTAGGTTTATCATTGTCAAAGATTCCACAAATGGATATTGCCTTTAAACTTAGTAAAGGGAAGATGTAAAAGACAGTTTAGATCTAGAATATATAAAGGGTGCTAAATATGTGGATGGATGCAAAGGGAGGAAGTGGGAGCTGCTTCTACCAACAACTTCAACAGGGGATGAATAATTGCCTGGAAAAATCTTCGATAGTGGTGTGGGTTATATTGTTTCTCAGACAAAAGCCAGGTGGGCCTTGATGGATGTTCAGAGCCAGAAAGAAAACATGTATTCTCAATAATTCAAATTAAACAATTTTAAAGGAAGAGGAGGTGTTCTTTTGTCCAACTTCAAGTCAAATGAACAGATGAGAGTAGGCTTTTTCGATTGAGGAGTCTTACCAACAACGGTTTGTCTGGAACAATTTGAAAAGCCATGGGCGGAGGCCAGGAATTAAATTCATATTATAGAGGAACTTGATGTTTTTCCAATAGCAGCTTCCTCAAATGTCATGGCTCCAGAACGTGGAGTCCTTCATCAATTGCCCCATTCCTCTTGTGCTTCTAAATCAAAAGGCACTGCAAATGTATGAAGGACAGGTGGTTCATATAATTTGAGGGTTTCAGTTTGCAGCTTGCTGGCCAAGAATGACTGATGATCCAGACTTTCTTTCTCCTCAGTTCATTGTCCTTTGATGTGCAGGATGGGTTAAGAATGTAAAATCACGGCTGCAGAGTCCACACTCTGTGGTTCCCCACCCTACTGTCCCAAAACATTAAAAAATATATATATCTAAAGTGGCCTCTTCATGAGAACACAGCCAAAGTAATCCAAGATGAGCAAATTGCAAAAGCATTCTGATAAACTCAGTTTGCTTGGGTTGTTCGATTTATCCTGGATTGCAAGAGAAAAGGAAGCAACTTAACAGAAAAGTCATTTGAGAGAACAGAAAATTAAAAACGGTCGAAGTAGTTTGCCTTGCAAAATTGCAAATTATACCATGGTGGCTCACGCAGGCATTTGCATTAGTTATTTTAATGGGCTACACTGAAGATTTTATTCCGGAATTTTCAATCAATGTGTGTTATTAGTTCGCTGAATCTTGTCATTTCTTGCAAAAATTAGACTTTGGAAATAAAATCCAACATACAACAGACGTGACTACGTTTACAGTATTCAACATTGCAATTTTCAAAACTAAAGCTTTGAAATTTAAAATATTCTGAGTCAAAGCTTGTGAATTGATTTAGTATGGAAAATATATTGTAAACTCATCTCGTGTGACCATGTTCTGTTTTTATTACAGTATGGAAACTCAGGAGGACCACTTGTCAATCTGGTGAGCTCCAGTTTAACATATTTTTTAACTAATAAGAGTATTTAGAAAATAGCTTTTTTTGGTATGTAAGTTTTTAACTCTTGGTGACTCAAATTATTCTGGTGACTGACGGCTTTGAGATTAATGTTTGCTAATCAAGAATACAATGAAAATGGAGATCATGTCCTATGATGAAACTTACATGTTTCGAATTTTGGACAAACTCTCTGCAAGAACTGTCATTTAACTTCTGGTGAAGCTTGTTACCAATATACAAAACGGTGAGACGGACATTATAAAGCTTTGAATTGGACATGGAAAAAAATAGAAAGCACTGGAAGCTTTGTGTCTATCAGAACTTATTTATCTTGGAAATGAGTGGCATGCTTAGCTTGAATTTTCTGCTTGGATCTGGTGTGTGGCTTCGACTTTCCCATTAATTCTCTTGGAGTCAGGCATGTTGAAGTAGACCAGCTGCTAGACTGTGGTTGGTGCCAAATGACTTTGCTCAGGCAAAGGCAGGGTTGATGAGAGTAAATAGGTGAAAAGCCATGTTCTGAAAGAAAGCATTCAGATTTACAGCTGTCCGCAGCACTTCTATAATATTTATTTTTAGTGAGATTGGCACTGAAATGCCTTTTCATGTTTTCAAGCTGGTATGCTTGCAAATGAACCACATACTGCAGGAGTGGGGCATTTGGCCTTTTGAGTCTGCTCTGCCTTTCAATAAGATCTTCTCCCTCAACTTCTCTTTCCTGCACTATCCCCATATCCATTGATTCTCTTAGTATTCAAAAATCTATCACTCTCTATCACCAATTGAGCTTTCACAGCACTTTGGAGCTGGTTTAGCACAGGGCTAAAGAGCTGGCTTTTAAAGCAGACCAGCAGCATGGTTCGAAGGTGCTGGAATGTGGCGACTAGGGGCTTTTCACAGTAACTTCATTTGAAGCCTACTTGTGACAATAAGCGATTTTCAATTCTATTCATTTCATTTCATCAAAGAACTCCATAGATTCAGAAACCCTTTGAGTAAAGAAATTTAGGAACATAGGAGCTGAGGTGCAGGAAGAGGCATTCAGCCCATCGAGCTTGCTCTGCCATTCAATACGATCATGGCTGATCATCTACTTCAATGCCTTTTTCCCACACAATCCCTATGCCTTTATATCATTGGTATTTAGAAATCTGTCAATCTTCCTTTAAACATATTCGATGACTGAGCTTCCACAGTCCTCTGGGGTAGAGAATTCCAAAGATTCACAACCCTCCGGGTAAAACAACGTTCTCAAGGGCAGCATGGTAGCGCAGTGGTTAGCCGAGGTCCCAGGTTCGATCCCGGCTCTGGGTCACTGCCCATGTTGAGTTTGCACATTCTCCCCGTGTTTGCGTGGGATTCGCCCCCACAACACAAAGATGTGCAGGGTAGGCGGATTTGCCACGCTAAATTTACCCTTAATTTGGAAACAATGAATTGGGTACTATAAATATATATTTTTAAACGTTCCCCTAATTACGGTCATTATGGTTTCCCCCTTATTTTGAAATTAGATCCCCTGGTTCTAGACTGCCCAACCAGGGGAAGCAACTGACCTGCATATACCATGTCTAGCCCTTTAAATATTTTGTAGGTCTCAATGCGGTCACCTCTCATTTCTTGAAACTCCAGAGAATACAATTCCAGCCAGAGTTTACCCAATTTCTCCTCATAGTGGTCCCCGTGATCTCAGGAACAAGTCTGGCCAACCTTCGCAGTGCTCCTTCTCTGCCAAGAAATAATATTCTTCCGAAGGTAAAGGAACCAAAAAGGTACACAGGTGTGCTCTAACCAAGGTACCATACAATTGAAGTAAGACTTTGCTCCTCATATACTCAAATCCTCTTACAATAAAGACTAAAGGCGCAATCTACCGGTCGTATTGCGCTTGAGTGAAAGCGGTATGTCGTAGAGGCCTCCCGTGGGTTTCCTGGCAGCTATTACAGCTCAGGAAATGTACCCAGCTATCACAAGGCGTCAGAATCAGAATCCTGCCAAAAATGGGCATGACCACACACACATAAGTAGGGTTTACACCTACTTAGGCGAGTTAACCCGGTGGCTGCACTTGGGCGCCATTCCATGGGCCAGGCAGAACGGCACCTGTGGAGTCTCCCAGGTCATCGGAAGCCCCTGGGTGGTCAGGGATAGGGCAGCGTGGCCCCTGGCCCTCCCCCTTGAATGCGGGCACCTTGGCACTGACACCCTGGCACTGCCAAGGTGCCTGGGTGGCACTGCCAAGCTAGCAGGAGCACTGCCAGGGTGCCAGTACAAGGGTGCCCTGGTGCCACTGCCAAGGCTCAGGGCCCGAGGGGACCATGCTCATGAAAGGAGGGTGGAAGGGATGGTATGAGGGTGGGGAGGGGGTTGGTACAGGGCAGCAAGAAGGGCCTCTGGGAGGTCGGGTGTGTGACGGATGGGGTCCCTGGAAGGGGGTACCTGTAAGGGATCATGGGGGGCCTGAAGAGTGGGGGGAACCCATAGCGGGGTGTCCTCACTTGGAGGGGGGGGGTGGGGGTGGGGGGTGAAATGTATGTGAGGGTGACATTGCCATTAGGTGGGGTGGGGGACCCACAAGCTCACATAGAGATCGGGGCACCGTTTCAAAATGGCGGCCCGTCTATGAGTTCAGCTCCCCAGTGATGAAAAATATTCTATGTGCGGGCTGAACTGGTGAGAAACTCCCCAGGGCCCCAAAACGTGACTGAGGGCTTGGTTCTCTGACCTCATTACGCTCTCGAAACAAGGCCAGTGAATAGCGGGAGAGGCCGCAAATGAGAACCGCGCCAGGCATCGAACAGTTTGCGATGCAACCGACCTGCTCCCGTATGCGACATCGGGATCTCGAGATTGGCGAGAAACAAGTTATCACCATTTAAGCCCTATTTTCATACAGTTAGTGGGAGGGACCCCATATCCAACAGCCTCCCGTGATTCAGCGGCCTCCCCAATAACTCTCCCAGCCCTGGTGCCACATGGTCTGCACCATTGTGGCGACGCCCTCGGCGATGCTCCTCTGTGACTGGGCCATGCTCTGCAGCGCCTAGGCCAGGCCCACCTGGGACTGGGACAACCTCCGCAGCATCTCGGCCATTCCCATCTGAGAGGGGGGCATGTCCCGCAGAACCTCATTAAGGTCAGCCTGGTACTGGGTGACATACTCCAGCGAGACGGACATTCTGCCTAGACTCTCAGCCATGGCCGTCAGCGACTGCGCAACGCATTGGACACCTCCACTAATGGTGCTGATGTCGTGCACCAGACTGCCCACTGCGGTGGCTACCCTAGCATTGTTGGCATCCATGCCACGTATTGCCGGTGACATCTCCTGTGCTCACAGCCTCTGGTCAGCTATGGACCTGCTGGAGTGTCACTGAGATCTCCCTCTGAATATCATGGCCACACCCTAACGTCTCCATCAGCTCCAGGAAAGCCTCTTCCACAGGCACAGCATCAGGCTGGGACCCAGCTGGGTCCTAGGATCCAGCAGACCTATGACTGCTGTCTCGCCTGGGGGTTTCTAACTCCGCTTGATGTGGTCCCCAGATTGTGCCCTAGATGTCTGATCACTAACGTTTCCCACCGAGGTTCATGTATCTGCACTGGTAGAGGGTGGGGATGACAGCTGCGACTCCTCGATCGTGTCTTCCTCGGACATCTACTCCAAGATGTTTTCCACGGGATGGACAGGCATCATTGCCTGGAGGACCTATTATAGAATTTACAGTGCAGGAGGCCATTCAGCCGATCAAGTCTGCACTGGTCCTTGGAAAGAACACCCTACATAAGCCCACACCTCCACCCTATCCTTTTTATTTTGACACTAAGGGCAATTTAGCATGGCCAATTCACCTAACCTGCACATCTTTGGACTGTGGGAAGAAACCGGATCACCTGGAGGAAACCCAACTAGACATGGGGAGAATGTGCAGACTCCGCACAGACAGTGACTCAAGCTGGGAATCGAACCTGGGGTCCTGGAGCTGTGAACCAACAGTGCTAAGCACTGTGCTACTGTGTCGTCCTGCGGGAGAATAGACATGTAGTCCTTGGGAGGGATGGGTCAGTCAGTAAGGCAATAACTCACATTTGACAGGTCCTTTGGCTGGGGCCCGGTGGTTCCTCACCTCTGCGGCATCCGCCAACCTCTGCGACGTCTGCCAACCTCTGTGTTGGTGACCGCTCTGTCCTCGGCCATCGCCGTCACCTCCAGGGCCCGCTCCTCGAAGGAGGTGAGGATTCTTATGTCCGGCAAGCCACTGCCAGTCTGGGCCCTCTCCTGGCAATTATGGGAGAGCTTTTCCTGAGGAGACAAAGAGAGGGCATCATTCGCCACACGCGTGGTTCACAGTGGTTTGGGTGGGGGGGGGCTAAAGGAAGGGTTGGGGGGTTGAAGGGAGAGAGGAGAGGGGGTGGAGGGAGGGTTGGGGGTCTCATGCAGTGTTATGGGGTGGATGCTCGCATGGGGGACGGAAAGGTGTCCACTCACTCGTGCTGCCAGGTGTAGATCATTGACCCTTTTCCGGCACTGGAGGCCAGTCCTCCTGGTCACACTGCCGGCGCTCACAGCCACCATCTCATCCCAGGCAGCACTGTCTGCCCTGTAACTGACCCTCCGGGATACTTGGGGGAGGGGGGGAGCAGAGGCGGGGGGGGGGGGGGGGGGGGGGTGGGGGGAACAGGACATCCCTCCTGGTCTCCACTGAGTCTAGGAGTCTAACATTGAATAGCGTGGCCTGCCTCGCTGGGCAGGGTGCCAGGAAGCTCGCGGCAGTTCCCGCTTGCTGCCACACTGAGAAATCTTTCTGGAGAATTGCGCCCTGTTAAGTAGCGGTGGGGAACTCGCCAGCAGAAAACTCCCAGCAAAACCCGCCACAAATGACACTTAGAGACTTTTCTGTTAGATCGCGCCCTAACATACCATCAAACTTCCGAATTGCTTGCTGCACCTGCAAGTTACATGTCTCCGCCACTCAGTCCTGGATGGTCAATCCCTTATTCTGAAACGGTTAAACCCCGAGTTCTAGATTCTCTGCCCAGACAACATCCTCCCATCACCTACCCTTGGAAATGTACTGTGGCATAACTTTCTAGTCAGCTCAACCATTGTAAACCTGTTATTCTTTGTTAAATATTAAAATATTCTCTTGAGTTTTCCCCAAACACCCGTCCACTTAACTGATGGGAGTATTAAGCTCCCCATACAAGGAAGGATTCAGGTTGAGTCTGCGTTCTCTTTGGTGTTAAAGAAGCTGATCCAGCGCAGCACAGATGATGCCGCATGTGGTCTTTCATCTAAAAGACAAGCAGTAATTCTGCTGATACCTTTCCCAATTGTGTCAAACTTTCCTCAGAGGCAGCATTTCTTTTTAAATTTGGGCCATGTTTTATGGAAGTGAAAATGGACACCAAAAGTAATTGACTGTCCGACCTGCATGTGGCTTTAGAATGTTGGAATTTTGTCAGTTATGACATTAAGCTCTGTTGGACTGATCATCGCGCTGATGTTGGGCGAGGGCAGCACTGGGTTTGAGCTGCAATGCTTCCCACAGTTGGACTGACTCTCGGTGTAATTCACATGCCATTAATTCACATGAATTAATGGCACATACGGAATTGGATCATAAAATGATTTTCCCCCATTCAGAAGAGGAGATCTGATGAAATGACACTGCAGTTTAAAAGAAGTGGGGAAAGCAACAATTGTAGGCTTTACTGAAATACCAACTCTCCCACGGGAGAAGAATCAATCAGGCTGCTATTCCTCACTTCCTGCTCTCCAGTTAAAGGGATCACTTTTGGAACTACAGTTTCGGAATGATGCATGGGAAAATGTTTTAAACTGGTCAAGTGTCACATCAATGGCTAAAGTCCAACCAGGCCAACTGTCAATATATGACTACTTCTTGGAAGTGTAATGAGTTTCTAAAAATTAAGTTGTGAAATAATTCACCATCTTAATGATGGAAACTGCTGTTATCCACTTGCGAGTGAAAGCAGATGCTCAGTGAATGATAAAATTATTTTGCATTTGGCAAGAACTCAAAGTACCAACTGCAAAGTTATGAGGTTGTGATAGGGGAGTCACAAATCAGGGACGAGATTGTCCGACCCCCCGCCGGGTTGGAGAATCGCCGGGGGCTGGCGTGAATCCCGCCCCCGCCGGTTGCCGAATTCTCCGGCACCGGATATTCGGCGGGGGTGGAAATCGCGCCACGCCGGTCGGCGCCCCCCCCCCCCCCCCCCCGCGATTCTCCGGCCCGGATGGGGGGTCCTCTTTAGCCGGGTGCCCACTTGGGAAAACCACCAGAGCACTTCTTGCAAGTTGTCCATATGCTCTTTCTCCGTGGGGCCCGTGATGAACACATCATCTAGTAGGACTTTAACCTTCAGCAGACCTCATCTTGGTGTCGCACGACAGTGGCATAATCCCTGTACGAAGTCGTCCAAATATCTGATGGTCCACGATGGCTCAGTGTCTATTTTCATCACCACAGGATGACAATTTATTTGTAATGTGACCTGGATTGGCGCTATCTTTGAGGCAGTAACGCAGTTCAGTTGTATCAAACAGTCCTCCTCATTCGGAGGGGCCACGTGCAATCTCAGCTGCTGCCATGGATGCCGTTCTCTGCACCAGATTTGACAGCTCTGGCCATGACGTGTCCGCCGACCACATTTAGCAATGTGGTAGGCTCTCCCTGTCATCCCCGTACATTTGCAGTGGCTGCCGAATGCTTGGCCCGGCTGTGGAATTGCCTCTGGAGTTGCCCTTTGGGAGGTGATCTGGTCTGAACGGCATCGCCGAGGTCAAGCCAAAACACGGACGCCATAGTCTATGAACCGTTGCAGCTCCTGCATTTTTTTCTCTGCTCCTGTACCCCTTTCAGAATTTTACTCCTTATTTTATACTGTCTCTCCACGTACTTCCTCTGAAAATGAATCACCTCACACTCTCCGCATTGAATGTCATCTGCCACCTACCTGCCCATTCCACCAACTTGTCTATGTCCTTTTGAAGTTCTACATTGTCCTCGACAGAGTTTACAATCTTTCCAAGTTTTGTGTTATCCGCAAATTTTGAAATTGTCCCCTGAACACTAAGATCCAGATCATTGATTTATAACAGGAAAAGCAAGTGCAACAATACTGGAGAACACCACTACAAACCTTTTCCGAGCCCGAAAATGATCCACTGACCGTTACTCTCTTCTTCCTATTCTTCAGCCAATTTTATATCCGCATTGCAACTGGCCCTTTTGTTCCATGTGCTGTAAACCTTCTCATATTTGTTATGTGGCACTGTATTGAATGCCATCAATTTTGGAGAGAGGGAAAGTGCCCAGAGATAGGGGAAGGAAATCAATGACGTAGCCTTGAAAGATTAGAGGAAGGGAGAGGTTCATGGAGGGTGCGAGAACAGAAGATGGGGTAGTTTGATTACTCAGGTTAACAAGTTTGCTTGCTGGATCAGAGAGTTGAGACGGCAGGGTTCGAGAGGGGTGTGGAGATTCAACTCCAGCTTCTCCTGTCCCACAGGCAGTACAGGAAAACCAATTACCTCTTCCTTGCAGCACAGCTTACCTCCCTTTAGCTGCTGGCCGAGTCCTGGTAAACGTTGGAACAATAAAGAAATCTGAGGCAAGCAGCATGTTTTAAATATTTAAATGAGAAACCTGCTTATTGAGAGCTGGTTGGTCACCCACCACCACTCCTCTCCCTGTCACACTTCTGTTAAAACCACAAGTGGTTGGGTTTGTGGTTCCAAATATTTTACAGTTTTACTTCCTGCCTATCCCAAACCTATATTGAGCGGCGCAGTAGCACAGTGGTTAGCATTATTGTTTCACAGCACCAGGGTTCCAGGTTCAATTCCCGGCTTGGCTCACTGTCTGTGCAGAGTCTGCACGTTCTCCCTGTGTTTGCTTGTGTTTCATTTCATTCCAGTTTCCTCCCACAAGTCCCGAAAGACGTGCTGTTGGGTAATTTGGACATTCTGAATTCTCCCTCAGTGTACCCAACAGAGGCCGGAATGTGGCAACTAGGGGCTTTTCACAGTAACTTCATTGCAGTGTTAATGTAAGCCTACTTGTGACAATAAAGATTATTATTATTCATATTTGGGTGTTAAAATTCCATTCCAGATATCAAAAGTTCAATACATGAAGCTTTTCCATAGCTGAGCAACTCCATTAAATGGCCTTTTTGTTATCAATTATTTTACACTACAGGATGGTGAAGTCATTGGCATTAATACGCTTAAGGTGACAGCTGGGATATCTTTTGCAATCCCCGCAAAAAGAATTCAGCAGTTCCTTGCAGAATCTCATGACCGCCAGCTAAAAGGTACGAGTTAGGAAATTAATCGCACATTACTGATTAAGAACAGACTTTAATATTGTACACCATTGGTTGCTCCAACTGATGTTTTTTGAAGGAGACCGACTGCGAGGTGGAAAAACTTTAACTGGTTTTGATTATCAGAACTGTAAAATCAGCAGAAAGGAAAGAAATTGGCTTTATATTTTTATGGTGTGCTGATGTTTTACAAATTCCACAAAAGGTGCGGCACACGGAGAAGAGCTGTTTTATTCTTCTCATTTAACAAACTCTTGGTGCCTTCTATCCCCAGTCTAAAACTAATGTTTTAGTTGATACGTGACCCGTTTGCACATTAATTTACACCTCGTCTCTGCTGAGTGAATTGATCCCAGCTATTCTACCAGTGGACGCAGAACAGTGCAATTAGTGGTGGGCTAAAAATTGGGAAAATGGAACAAGCGACACAGCTTCTTAACCTATACTCAGTGGCTCTGGCAGAAAATTGCATTTGAGGAACAGATCAAACAACTCCCCCAGTGTTGAACACTTCACAGTGTCTAGAGTCTGGATGCTTGAGGAAAGTATCACTGCTAGTGGCTGAAGAACTGAGTCCAAGCAAGAATCTGTGTTGTCATAGTTCCTAGGTAGTATATCACTATCAGCAAATATGATCCTCTGTTTCGAATTCAGCAGGGATTTTCTAATTCTGGTTTTTCTACCAACAGAAAACTCTTCACCTAAGAAGAGGTATATGGGAATAAGAATGGTAGCACTGACGCCGAGGTAATTGTTGTGTACCTGCCCTCAAGTACTTGTTAACTTGTTGTCAGACTTTCGTCTTGGACATGTATAATTTGATCCCTTGATCCGAGCACTTCTACTGCTGTTCTTTCATGCTTGGTTGATCAGGTGTGTTATTGATGCAATTAGGAGAAGGAACAATCACTAAGCTTAATTGAGGGAAATTAATTACCAAATCACCATGGAAATTTAGTGACTTTGCAACCATCTAGATTTCATATATAATTTACAGTGCAGAAGGAGGCCATTCAGCCCATCGAGTCTGCACCGGCTCTTGGAAAGAGCACCCTACCCAAGATCCACACCTCCACCCTATCCCCATAACCCAGTAACCCCACCCAACACTAAGGGCAATTGTGGACACTAAGGGCAATTTAGAATGGCCAATCCACCTAACCTGCACATCTTTGGACTGTGGGAGGAAACCGGAGCACCCGGAGGAAACCCACGCACACACGGGATGTGCAGACTCCGCACAGACAGTGACCCAAGCCGGAATTGAACCTGGGACCTTGGAGCTGTGAAGCAGTTGTGCTATCCACAATGCTACCGTGCTGCCCTGCCCTATCTATGCTGGCTTTTATCCTTCTCACTGCAACGGTCAGTAATATGGACTTCTATTGAAGTTGCTGGAGTTGACTGTAACACAAGACTGTAAGATTTTGATGTATGCAGTTTCCAGTTATTATGGAGGACTCATAATTTTCCATTTAATTTCAGTCTCTTGCGTGACTTGAAAATGCGTGACAAAGACTTTCCTGATGTTCCTGCGGGGGTTTACATATTTGAAGTCATTCCAGCAACACCGGCTGCAAGGTAGGAGATATACAATAAGGCAAGGCAAGAGACAAGTTCCAAGGGTCATGAAATCCACACAAGGATTAAGAACCTATTTATTGGTTGTATTGGATAAAGCAATGCTCGCTAACTGTTGACTGCCTAAATCAAAACACCAAATCCTCCTGTTATGCAAGCTGTTACGCTATTTTTGGAGTTAACAGCATGGAATTTGAATGGATTTGAATTTTTGGGGGAAAATGTTTTTATTGAACTTTCATATTTTATGTCCAATAATTCTTAAATTGCAACTTACAGAACTGCGGCAAAAAAAACAACACATATGTTTACAATTAAGTGTCTTCACTGCAACTGTGGCCGCAACCTCCCTTTGGTCAGCAGACATATTTTACAATCCCCAATATGGCCAAAGCATGTATTAGTTTGGTTTGGGCCTTAGCTTTCCCTTGGACCGTTCCCCTGCGGTTTGTCCCTTGTCCTTCGTTTTCTTTTTGCGTATCTTCGTCCTTTCCCCCCTGACCCTCCCTCCCTCCCCTCCCCATCACCCCCTTTCCTTTTGCTTTCTGTCCCGTGGCTTGCCGGGTCTCCCTCCTCCCGTGCTCCAATGGTTGCTGGCTACTAACAGGTCTTGAAACAAGTTGATGAACGCGTGGAAGCCACCTTCCGACGCCCCACGGATGGCAAATTTTATTTTCTCCAGCTTGAGAAATTCCGCCAGTTTGGACAGCCAGTGTGCAGTCTTGGGTCATGCTGTTGATCGCCAGCTGAGCAGGATTCTTCAGCGGGTGATCTTGGGGGGTGTTGGCCTCCCCTCCCCATGGAGTTCTGGCTGATCTGATACTACGAAGGCTGCCACTTTTGGACATGGCTCCACCCTCACTCTAACAACCCAGGATGTGGCCTCAAAGAAGGTCATCCAGTACCTGACAAGTCTGGGGCACGCCCAGAACACGTGGGTGTGATTGGCCGGGCCTCCCTGGCACCATTCACATTTGTCCTCTGTTTCCAGAAAGAACACACTCATTCGAGTTCAGGTTTGTTGCGCTCCAGCTGCGTTAGGCTCAGCTCTGCTTACATGGAGGTGAGGTTCGCCCTGAGCAGTGTTTCCATCCAGAGTCCTCCCCTATCTCTATACCTAGTTCCTCCTCCCATTTTTTCCTCGTCTTGTCCAAGGGACAGCATACCTCCTCCAACAGTTATCCGCATAGTCTCCCTTCCTTAGGTCACTTGCTTCCAGCAGTTCTTCCACTAACGAATGTCCTGGTATCTGGGGGTATGATGTTGTTCCCTTGAGAAGGAAGTTTTTGACCCAAATGTATATCAGATAACTGGAACCTCTCCGTGAGTTCCCCAGGATCGCTACTCTATTGTCCGTGTATATGCCCCTAACCATCAGAGCCCCCTTGTTCTGTCACCGCCTTTAGAAGATGGCGTCCATTATTGAACGAGTGAATCTGTGGTTGTTGCAGATGGGGATGATGGTGGGCATTTCGGATAGGCTGAAGTGTTGCCTCATTTGGTACTACAACCAGAGCATGGCTACTGCCAATGGGCTCCTTGAGTATTCCACTGGGAGGATCGGAGAGTTGCTGTGGCTAGGGCTTGCAGGAACTCTCTTCTGGGCGGCATGGCAGCACAGTGGTTAGCACTGTTGCAGCACCAGGGTCCCAGGTTTGATACCCGGCTTAGGTCACTGTCTGGGCCGAGTCTGGACGTTCTTCCCATGTCTGCATAGGATTCCTCTGGGTGCTCCGGTTTCCTCCCACAAGTCCCGAAAGGTGAGGGGCGGGATTGTCCAATTCCCCGCCGGGTCGGAGAATCGCCTGGGAGCAGCGTGAATACCGCCCCGCCACTCCGACGGCAGCTGCCGACTTCTCCGGTGCCAGTTTCAGGGCGGGGCAGGGATCACGCCACGCCGGTCAGGGGCCGTTGGCAGCGGGCCCCCCGGCAATTCTCTGGGCCCCGATGGGCCGAGCGGCCACCCATTTTCGGCCAGTCCCGCCGCCGTGAAATAGACATGGTCCATCTCGGCGGGACCTGGCTTGGAGGGCGGCTAGAAGAGTCCTCGGGGGAGTGCAGGGGAGATCCGGCCCGGCGGGGGGGGGGGGGCCAAGATGGCCTGGCCCAACTGCGGGCGGGCCTGTGCCATGGGGGCACTCTTTCCCTCCGCGCCAGCCTCGGTAGTGCTCCGCCATGGCCGGCGCGGAGAAGAAACCCCCTGCGCATGCGCAGGAAACACGCCGGCGGTGCGCAGAACCTGCCAATTAAGGGTCAATTTAGAGTGTTCAATCCATCTAGCCTGCACATCTTTGGGTTGTGGGGGGTGAAACCCACGCAAACACGGGGAGAATGTGCAAACTCCACACGGACAGTGACCCAGAGCCGGGATCGAACCTGGACCTCGGCGCCATGAGACTGCAGTGCTAACCACTGCGCCACCGTGCTGCCCTCATGCCGGAGGTTCTGCGCATGCGCCAACTTGCACCGGCCCACTGCAGCCCTTCGGCGCCAGTTGGCACAGCGCCAACCCTGCCGACGCCGGCCTAGCCCCCGGAAGTGCGGAGGATTCCGCAACTTCCGGGCGGCCCGACGACAGAGTGGTTTGCGCCTCTCTTGGCGCTGGCGTCGGGCAGTCCCACCAAATGCAGGAGAATCCTGGCCATGCTGTTTGGTAATTTGACATTCTGAATTCTCCCTCCATGTACCCACACAGGTGCTGGAATGTGGCGACTATGGGCTTTTCACAGTAACTTCATTGCAGTGTTAATGTAAGCCTACTTGTGATAATAAAGATGATTAAAATTAAATTATAAATCTTCATCCAATCTGCTCCCGGTTCCTTCACCCATCCCTGTACTCTTTCTGCGGTGGTCGCAGAGTGGCAGAACTGTCCTTCGGGCGGGTCAGGCCTCCCATGTACCTTCTTCTTTGTAGGACCTTTTTGGGGTTTCTCGGGCTCTTACCCTCCAGAGACAACCCATGAATAGTTTGTCAAATATGTTGAAAGAGGCCTTGGGGATGAAGATCGGGATGGATCTAAACAGGAAGAGGAACCTGGGCAACACGTTCGTTTTGATCATCTGTATTCTCCTTGTGAGTGACAGTGGGAGTAGGCCCCACCTCTGCAGGTCCTCCACCAGATTCATCAAGTTCCATTTGTGAGTCCGTGTCCAGTCATGGGCTGTTTGGATCCCCAGGTATCGGAACTTGGTCTGGGTTTGCTTAAACTGCAGTCCCCAGCTCTGTCCCAGAGGCACAAAAGCCTAACCGTCCAGGACCTCTATGAGATACTCCCATTTGACTCTGTCGAAGGCCTTTTCTGCATCCAGGGAGTTCTCTCCCTGGATGGGGTCATTATCACGTTCAGCAGGCGTCTGAAATTTGATGTTAGCTGCCTGCCCTTGACAATGCCCGTGTGGTCCTCCACGACTATGTCTGGCATGCAGCTCTCCAGGATCTTTGCATCTACGTTAAGTAGTGAGAAGGCCTGTGCGATCGGCACTCTGCCAGCTCTTTGTCCTTTTTTGGTATCAGCGATACTGAGGCTTGTGCGGTGTTGGTGGCAGTCTTGCAAGTCTGCGAACATCCCCCACAAGTGCGGGGCCAATGTTGGTGCAAATATTTTGTACAAGTCCATCAGGAATCTATCTGGCCCTGGTGTCTTCCCAGCCTGCATGGAGATAATGAGTACCGCCAATCCACCTCCAGTATGAAGAAGACCAGCTGTTGCCTAGCCGCCCTCTCCTTCCTATCTTTGCATGCCTTGAATGCAGTAATTTCCCCCCTTATCACAGTTTTCAGTGCCTCCCAGAACTTGGAGGGTGAGACCTCCCCATTTTGCTTGTTGGTAACATACCGTCACTGGCCTGTGACATCCGTTCGCAAAGTGCCTTACCGGTCAGTAGGGCAGTGTCCAGCCTCCAAGGGAGGTGTTGTGCCCGGCCCGTCTCCAACCTCACATCCACATAGTGTGGAGCGTGGTCAGAGATTACAATTGCGGATAACTCTGCTTCCACTATCTCTGGAAGCTTTCCCAACTACGAAGAAGTCAATCCTGGTATATAATCTGTATATATGGAAGGAGAACTGCTCCTCCCTGAGTGTGTGAAACTCCATGGGTCCACTGCCTCCATCTGTTCCATGAAGACGTTCAGTTCCTTTGCCATGTTTGATCTTTTCCCCGACTTGGGGTTGGGTCTGTCTGTCCGTGGGTCCAGAGACACCTGCAGCAATAAGTGTATTTGTGAGTTATGGGCTGAGCCATATTATTGGAGCCAAATCGACAGAGATTTATTCTACTTTACTGGATGTGCTGTACCTGACCTGTGAGTGCTAAGTGGTGACATGAGGTGCAGAGCTGAATTCTCTGACACAAGCAACTTGACAAGTAAAGTAGTTTTTAATGTTTGCTTACAATACATGTTAAAGATTCTTTTGTGTCCATCATTTCAATAGAGATGTTAACTCAGGAAAGCAAAAGCAAATGAATACTTGAAAGTAATTTCTATCCAAGCTTCTACTTTTAAATGGTCCATTGATCTATTACCACTGCACTATAATTCTGCACAAAAATGACAGAGGTTATATTTCTGTGGTGAAATGGTTTGTTTTCCAAAGTAACTGATTTTTACAATAAGTTAAACAGCAATCTTACCAGGGAACCAAAGGGCTACTGAAACCCATGATGTTGTCAGCACTGCATACAGTTCCTTTTCACAATTTGTTGTCATTGCCCTTATTGTTGACTTTTCGAACTTTGTGTACTTATATACAACCGCACTTACATAATTCTTCAAAATTCTTTATTTTCAGTGGTGGTTTAAGAGATCGTGATATCATTATCAGCATCAATGGACAAACAATCACTTCTTCAGAACAAGTGAGCGAAGCAATTAAAAACAGTGATACTCTGGCCCTTGTTGTGCGCCGTGGAAATGAAGACTTGATGATCACAATAATACCTGACATCATTGATTAGAAAAAAAAAGTTTTTAAAAAAGTTTATTGCAGACTATTGTAATCAGATTTAAATGCTGTTACTTGAATATTTTGTTCATCAGTAGTCCTTTTAGAAAAGTTCAATATCAAGTGTCACGGTAAAGGGCTTTGTAGGTATAAATAAAAAAGATGAATTATATTGTCACATCTTTTTAAAAGAAATTCTGCTGTTACTCAAGTCCTTAGAAGGCAGCATAATCCAACCTTCAAAGTGTACCCTGCTACACATCTCAATGAATGTTTTTCCATTGTGAATTATATCTGATACTTCTCACAACTGAAGTCCAGGATGAGAAAAAGCTGCTGAAACTCAGATATCTGGTTCTCTACCCTGGATTTAAATTCTCTGGAGCGTTTGTGGAGAACTGTTGTGAGGTTTGGAAAACTAGCAAAATGGGTCGCTCAACGTCGTTCAGAGTTAAACTGCAGGGTGCATTGAAGTTGCATTCCGAGCCACGGGCCCTCTGATTGAATGGAAACTTTGCAAGTCTGCTTGGCAATATCGAGGGCAAGTGGATGCTTTGGTGGAGTGAGTAAAACTGTTGGGGCGTAGCCATGATTGCAATCCAGATCATGGGTGGGAATGTCATTCCAGTCCAGGTGGTCCACATCACAAAGAAATGGGGAGAAGGAGGTGTAAGAGGTCCTGATTGCAATTGCTGGATTACATTGTCTGGGGAAAGCCACAAATACATGGTGAAAGAGGGGATTGCTGGGCTAGGAGGGATCAGATGGTGATTCGGAAGTCCTGCTTGTGGGAATGGGCGGGGGGAGGGGGGGTTACTGGTGTTATCGCAATGGATGAAATGCTCCAGATCCTCCTGGCCCACAAGTGGTGCTGTAAAGGTCATTTACCTGAAGGATTCTCACCATCATTAAACTATGAAGTTTTCCAAGGCTTGGAAAACCTGGCAGCCAGTGGTTAAAGATAGAATGGCTGCTAAATTGAAAGCAATCCATAAATGCTTTGGTCTGTGTCTCGTTACACCTGTTAAGTAGGCAGTACTTCTTGCATTTTCACCTCTGACACAGCCCACATTTGCTGCCTTTTCAGAGTTAAAATTCAGCTCAATCCAATCTAGCAGATAGCTGCTTTGACTCTACTGCCTTACCATGTTTTTTCATTGCTCATTTCATTCCACGCGACACGAGGTAATTCTAACTGTTCTCCACCTGCCACTCCCTCACATACTTGGGGTACAGCAGTGTCCTGTTCCACTGGTCTCTGCTTGTACTGATCTGCAATGATTTAAATCTGCTTTCCAAAGTGCCAGACTGACTAGTACCCATTGCAGCACTATTAGTAGTGCCTATTGCAGTTTGGCTGTACTTGCGGTTTTCCATTGTGGAACAGCAGGACCAATTACACATTGGCAACATTGTTAGTTTGCAAGATCAAACATATGAACAGGTGATGCTAATTGTTTTTGACTGATTGACAGAAGGACCAAACATTAATCAAAAAGGTTCCATCGGTTTTAAGCTGAGAGAAGATAAGAAATATTAGCCACCATCATATTTTCTCACTTGGAGCTGAATACATTTCCCCTCTCTAACCACTGCCCAACTTTGTTGTTGATCTCAGCCCTTGGCAGATGCTTGTTCTTTTTTGCCTCAGGTGCTTCTCCTCCTTATTCCTGGGCTGTATTCCTTGCTGAGCCTCAAGCCAGTGTTTTGCCACTCACTTTCCATTGTGCTTGTCTTAAGGGTTTATGGGAATGGGGCTTTTTTGTGTCATAGCAAGTTACAGTCACGGGTGACATGGTCACAAGGAATGATCAATATTACAGTCCTGAAAATTACAGGATCTCATCAAATGATTTAAAGCATTGCTTTGAAAACCTTCTAGAGTAGACTTTCTGCCTAGTTTCGAACTACGTATGTTCATTTGAAGGAACAAACAATTCAAAGAATCATAGAATTTACAGTGCAGAAAATTGAGCAACAAGCCAAAAAAAAGGCTGAAAATAACAGTGAGCGGAATTTTACAACCCCTTCTACTTGCAAGATCTTTTGTTCCCACCAAAGTCAATTGAGTTTTGAATGACTCCCTGCATTTTATGGCCCCACCCCCACTATGAAAGGGCCATAAAATTCTCCTTAATGTGTTCATTCTATTGCAAGAATGATGTTCTCATTCATTAAATCTATCAGTTTAGACTGTCCCAGTCTCGGGTGACACATGTTTGGTGAGCGGCAAATTACTTTACAGCTGCATTAATCGCACGGCTGCACTATAAAATAAATCCACCTTCCAAATCTTACGTCCAATTCTTAAAGCGCAATATAAGGAACATGGAAAAATGAGAAGTACTAAGGAAAATAATAATCATCAAGAAGGTAGTACGAAGAAGTATCACAACAGTGGATTATTAATGAAAACCAGTATTCAGCAATCAAGGTGCAAACAAGAACAGTGATAATCAAGATATCGATTTGCTGCATATCATGTGATACACTGACACTGAAGCAATTAACAAATTACTGCACCATAAAAGACAAGTCGATTTGATGCTCCTTTCACATGCTCAGGATGCTGCAAAGCGTAACCCAAATAAGTTTTGAATTGTAGATATTTTGGCTGTGCAGGAAAACATAGGAATCACTTTGCATAGAGCAAGGTGCCACAAACAATAGTGCAGTGAGCTGTTTATCCAAAAATATTGGCTGAACTTTCCGGCCATTCACCAACTTTCATGTCGGTGGCATAGTCCGCCTCGGGTTTCACGGAGACGAGGAGTGCATTCAACAAGAAACACTGTTGACAATGGCAGGACCAGTAGATCTCGCCACCAGCCTATGGCCGGCCACCTCCGGCTGCTGCAAAACACGCAGCAGGTCGCACCGTAAATCCCACCCATTGAAATAGAAACAGGCCATTTTGCCCCTCAAGCCTGTTCTTCCATTCAGTGAGATAATGGCTGATCTGAGACCCAACTTTATTTATCTGTCCTTGCCCTATCTCCTCCAATAACTTTAACTAAAGTCTATAAATCTCAAATTAACAATTGATGTAGCATCAACTCCTTTGACGATTGTCATTTGCGAAAACAAATTTCAAACTTCTACCATGCTTTGTGTGTAGAAATGTTTCCTAATTTCACTCCTAATAGGTCTGGCTCTAGTCTTTAGACAATGCCCCCAACCAGCAGAAATAGCTTCTATCAACACTCTTTGTTTTCCTTAATATCTTGAAAACATCTATGCAATCACCTATTAAGGGAACCCAACCCTAGTTTATGTAATCTATCAATTTAACCCTGGAGTTCAGGTATCATTCTGGTCAGCATGCACTGCACATCCTCCAGGGCCAGTATATCCTTTCTCACATTTGGTGCCCAGAACTATTCACAGTATTCCAGGTATTCTCTAACGAGGGTTTTGTATAGTTGAAGCCGAACTTCTACCCCCAGCCCTCCAACTATCATGGCCAGCTTTTTGATTATTTTCTGCATTTGTTCATGGCATTTAATTGTCTATATACCTGGACCAGCATCTGCAGTAATTTGCATTTATCACAAATATTGCCCTACTCTGTGCATCTTTTCAAAAAATTCAATAAGATTTGGCAGATAAGGCTTACCATTTGCAATTTGATTCTGGTTGTCTTTGATCAGTTCAAATTAATGATCAACTTTTAGTTTATGTTGTTTTGTCTCTTTAGTCATCCATTTTTTGGGCAGAGTCTCAACTGTATTAAGGGTCCTGTATTACATTAAATTATTTAATGATCACCTCCCACCAATCTGCTGTTTTACCCATGAATAGGTTTATCCAGTTTACTCTGAACAGTCTCTGTCTCACTGTATTGAAAAGCACCGTACCTAAATCTAGAATCTCAGCTAATTTGCGGTTCTCCTTCTCAAAAATTCTGAACTCGTTATCAGACGCTTTGGCAGTGGGCTTGAAGGCATGAATGTTACCCAGGGTACTAGAACTCCCTGAAGTTTTTCAAAAAAATGCCAGTTGTTCAGGAAGACAGTTCTTCAGGTTTTGTCAGAAAGACAGCATCTCCAACTGCGCGAATAGTTCTCAATGCTGTATTGAATGCTAGTCTGAAATTGTTCGCTCAATTCCGACATTTAAACAATTGGAATTTGCAGTTAGTCACCAGTTGACCGAGTCAAGCTATTACTTTGAAATATTACTGATAAAATGTCAAGGGTGCAAACATGCTTGCTTAAATGCTTCAGTTCATGTACCAGCCGAACCTCTAATGCCTCTTTTGAAAAAAAAACATTACATTCCCCTTTGTTAGATCAAGGCAAAGTTACAAAGATTTGGAGATGGTTCACGACCCTTTCCTTCCAGTTCACCAAATTATAAGTAGGAACTATGAAACAAGCTGTTGCTCATGGATGAACATACCCATTTTTTCAAACATTTCCAAAAGCACTCAGAATACTGTGATATCTATTTCCTTTGCAATGCGTGCAGAGTGTTTCTGCTTTTGTTCTATTTTTCTGTAACGATTTGTGGTGTTATGCGGTGCCCTCTGGTGATCATCTACGGCAGTGACTTGAATAAAGCAGCATAAGTGGGCTGTGTATATTGACAATACTGTGATGGGCCATTCGGCCCATCAAGTCTGCACCGGCTCTTGGAAAGAGCACCCCACCCGAGGTCAACATCTCCAACAGTATCCCCATAACCCAGTAACCCCACCCAACACTAAGGTAGTAACTTTCATTTCTGCCGATAGGAATGGGGAGGTCAATACTTACCAAAACTTTGTCAGCAATGTGTGCTGCAGAGTAATTCGTATTCTCTGACTGCTTCAATTTATACCGTGCATTGTCAGGCATGTTCAGAATGCACAGCCCCAACACTAGACAGGAAAGGAGGGGGGTTGGAGGAATCTGAATTTTAAAATCAAGGTGTTGGTGAGCTGGGAGCTAGCATTGGTCAAAATGTCTGTTACTGTGGGTTTATCTCAAGAACTATTGACTTCTTACTCTAGAAGACGTATTGCTGGAGGCAGTTGTCTATTGTTTAAAACCATGGGTGGGATTCTCCCCTACCCGGCGGGGCGGGGGGGTCCCTGCGGGACGGAGTGGCGTGAACCTCTTCGGCGTCGGGTCGCCCCAAAGGTGCGGAATCCTCCGCACCTTCAGGGGCTAGGTCCACCCCGGAGTGGTTTGCGCCCCGCTGGCCGGCAGGAAAGGGGCTTGGCGCCACGCCAACCGGTAGAAGGGCCTCCGCCGGCCGGTGCCAGTTGGCCCATGCGCATGCTGGCGTCATCCCCGCGCATGCGCAGAGGGCTTTGTTTCCGCACCGGGAATGGCGGACCGGTACAGCCTCCGGTGCGGAAGGATAGTGCCCCCACGGCACAGGCCCGCCCGCGGATCAGTGGGACATGATCGCGGGCCAGGCCACCGTGGGGGCACCCCCCGGGGCCAGATCCCCCCGCGACCCCCCCCAAGAACACCGGAGCCCGCCCCTGCCGCCAGGTCTCGCCGGTAAAGGACTTACTCCAATTTACGCCGGCGGGACTGGCAAAAGACAGGTGGGACTTCGGCCCATGGCGGGCCAGAGATTTCAGGCAGCCCCGGCGCCCATTGAGTCACGCCAGACTCCGCCATTCTCCGAGGTGGGCGGCGCGGATTTTGGGGGGGCCGGAGAATTAGGAGGACGGCGGGGGTGGGATTCACGCCGACCCCCAGCGATTCTCCGACCCGGCGGGGGGGGTCGGAGAATCCCGCCCCAGATATTTATATGCTAACTATTTACAAAGATTAAATAAGAACAAGGCAGAGCTCAAGTACTTTCTCAGATGTTGAAATGTTTCTTTTCTTGCATTTTTTTCCTTTCCTGTCTTCTTTGTACTTTGGGAAAGATTGGACTGCTGGTTGCTCTTGCTTGAAAGAATGAAGCTCGTTCAGCTCTTGTGAAGATGTCTATATCTGGAAAGTGTCTGTAAACTTCTACTGCTGTACAAAGTATTATGTTCTCCCTCAGAAATAGATGGACAAAGAGAAGGGCGAAGAATATTCCGCAGAAAAAATTCTGAATGTTCTGCCAATATTGTAGGACTTTAGACAATGATTCAGCTGGCACACTCTCTTTGGTTCAAGTTTGTTCCTCAGCGGGCCTGAAGATCTCTGGAACGTTATCAGAATATATGCTGCCTTCAAAAGTAAAGCAAGGTTCAGGGTCTCCTCCTGCGACAAATCAGCAATCTCAGTGGAATCTTGGTTACCATCTTCCACTCTTTCCTGAAAGAGCAAATTAATGTCTTGAATGTCATCTTGCGGCTGTCACCTTCAACCTTTGTGCATCTGTCTCCTGCTGCATCTCGTCTCACCTCAAAGAAAATTGAAAAATCCACAATGTCCTCCTGTGGCCGGCTGTAGGAATGGAATTTTGTTTGTGAAGACTGATTCACAGTAAACTGGACTTTCTTGAATGGAAGTTAATTTAGATTTCATCATCTGCCTTGTAAACACAGAGTTCCTAGAAATGGCCTAACTTGTCACACCAATGGCACAACACAATTTGGACGGGGCACTCTTCCCACCTGTGGACCTTTTCCCAGCCACAATAGGGATATTAAAAAATCGCAGTTGCCACCTTTTCAGGGAGTTTCCCTGGTTGCAGTCTTGCTACACTTTAGATTTTACAACCCACAAGTTGAACGAATTGGGACATCGTCCTCTCATCTCTGACAGAAGCCTTATTCTGTCTCCACTCTTCAGCCTGTCTGGCCAGTCATGCAGCTTTGCTCAAATTTAGATATTCCCAAGATGGTAAGAAGTCAGAGAGATAAAATGCCAATACTTCTATATCTGATCAGGTCATATTTTCATGTTTCATACTCTCATACTCTCAATTTCCGGCGAGGCAGTACAATTTGTGGCTGAATCCCTTCACCCTGTTTTTGACTGTGCCGAAGACTGAAGTATGAGTCAATGGCCCCGATGTCATCCTCTGAGGAGGCTATTACTTTATTCAGCACCTGTCTAGCCAGCGCCTGAACTGCTTTGTGCTATTTGGAGCTTAGCAAAGTGCTAACTTGATCTTGTTTTCTTTACTCGCAAGGCCTGAGGCATTGCAGAACTGGGCAAAACCAATTTTGCCATTGTTTAGTCAGTCTGGGGCCATCAATTTTAAAAAGACTCTGGTAGGGGCAAAGTCGTAGCCATTTTCCATCCTGCTTCAAAGTTGTATTTCCCCGCGTTGCTTGTCTTGCCATCTGATGGGCTGCCCTCATTGTTTAGTTGGCTCTGGTGTGATTGATGGGTTGGCCTCGAAGTCCTTCACCCGCTGCTGTGAACTGTTGCTGGGTATGTTTCACCAGAAACTTTTCCCACTGTTTTCTAACGTTCCCCATGTGAGTGCAGTCACTGTTATTGTGGATTTATCTCAGGAATAACCACCTGTTATTGTGGGTTTATCTCAGGAATAGTTGGCTTCTTACTCAAGAGGAGATCCTGCTGCATTGGGGAAACGATTGAAATCAGGGGCGTCATTCTCCGACCCCCCGCCGGGTCGGAGAATGGCCGTTGGCCGCCGTGAATCCCGCCCCCGCCCCCGCCGAAGTCTCCGAAGGGAGAAAAGTCGGCGGGGCGTTAATGGCGCCGCTGCCGCGGAGAATGTCACGGGCCTGCGCAAGGCAGCCGATTTTCGGCCTGCCGATATTCTCCCTTCCGGATGGGCCGAAGTCCCGTCGACGTGATGACCGTTCACGTCGACGTCAATCAAACCTCCTTTTCATCGGCGTGACCCGGTGCTCCAGGCTCACGCCGACCAGCGAGGAGGTGAGTGACGGCCTGGGGGGTTGGCTCTGGGCAGGAAATGGCGTGGCCGCAGACTGATTGCCTGAGAAGAGGTGTGTCTCGGCTTGTGTGTGTGTGCGGCGGGGGGGGGGGGGGGTGGTTAGAGTAGGCTGGGCTCCGGGGGAGTGCCGGGAGGGGGTCCGTGCCGGGGTGGAGGTTGTGGAGGGGGTCCGTGCCGGGGTGGAGGTTGGGGGTTGTGGAGGGGGTCCGTGCCGGGGTGGAGGTTGGGGGGGGGGGGGTCCGTGCTGGGGTGGAGGTTGGGGGTTGTGGAGGGGGTCCGTGCCGGGGTGGAGGTTGTGGAGGGGGTCCGTGCCGGGGTGGAGGTTGGGGGTTGTGGAGGGGGTCCGTGCCGGGGTGGAGGTTGGGGGGGGGGGTCCGTGCCGGGGTGGAGGTTGGGGGTTGTGGAGGGGGTCCGTGCCGGGGTGGAGGTTGGGGGGGGGGGGTCCGTGCTGGGGTGGAGGTTGGGGGTTGGGGAGGGGGTCCGTGCCGGGGTGGAGGTTGGGGGGGGGTCCGTGCTGGGGTGGAGGTTGGGGCGGGGGGGGGTCCGTGCCGGGGTGGGTGATGGGAGGGCAAATGAGTTGGTCCACCTGGCCAGGTGCCAGCCTCCAACAGTTGGACCCATGCGGTCCATGCCACCTGGCTGGGGGGAGGAGGGGATATGGGCAATGATGACATGTCGTCGTTCCCCTCCCCCCCACCAGGTCGTCATGTTTTCAGATCATCCAGCGATGTTGGCCGCCGTGGTGGCAGCCGCTCATGTCTATGTTGCCCTGGATGAGGAGGAGGAGGAGGAGGAGGAGGAGGAGGAGCGTGCCAGAGAGGCGGCGCAGGCTGCCGCAGAGGGGCAGGCGGCAGCCGCCCAGGCTGGAGGGACACCTGACCGACAGGACGAGGAGGGGGAGGAGGACGTCGCGGCCCCACGGCAACGGAGGCACCCGAGGGCGCCCCGTGTGTACCGGCCCCGGCAGTCATACCAGGACCTCACGGACCGGGAATGCAGGAGGAGACTCCGGATGAGCCGGGAAACCGTGGCACACATCTGCCACCTGCTGGCACACCTGTCACCGCGTGGCACTGGCGGGGGACACCCTCTCCCCGTGTCCGTCAAGGTTACGGTGGCCCTGAACTTTTATGCAACGGGGTCATTCCAGGCACCGAGTGGGGACCTGTCCGGCATATCGCAGACATCGGTGCATCGGTGCATCCGGGCAGTGACAGATGCCCTTTATGCCATGGCGCACCGCTACATCCGCTTCCCCGTGGACCGGGCCAGCCAAGATGCCCGGGCCGTGGGCTTCTCTGCCATTGCCGGGTTCCCCATGGTCCAGGGCGCGATCGATGGGATGCACGTCGCCGTGCGGCCACCTGCAGATAACAGGGCCGTGTTCACTAATAGGAAGGGGACCTATTCGATGAACGTACAGGTGGTCTGCGACCACCGCATGATGATCCTGCACGTCTGCGCCCGTTACCCAGGCAGTGTACACGACTCATTCGTGTTGTCGCGGTCATCCATCCCCGGCATGTACGAGGGACGCCATCCCCGGCTGAGGGGCTGGTTGCTGGGCGACAGGGGCTACCCATTGCGATCGTGGCTGATGACGCCTATACGGAGGCCACGCAATGAGGCGGAGAACCGCTACAATGATGCCCATGTAGCGACAAGGGGAGTGATCGAGAGGTGCTTTGGCGTGCTGAAGATGCGTTTCAGGTGCCTGGACCTCTCTGGGGGCGCCCTCCAGTATCGGTCAGATAGGGTCGGCCGCATCATTGTGGTGTGCTGCGTCCTGCACAACATAGCCCAGCAGAGGGGCGATGTGCCGCAGGCAGAGGAGGGCGGAGTGGAGGAGCAGCAGGAAGAGGCCCAGTCCTCCCCAGATGAGGGGGATGGGGGCAATGGTCAGGGCAGACGGGGTAGACACAGACGGGTGGCTGTCCACCGTTACCGGCTGGCCCAGCGGGCACGGGACAGACTGATAGACGCCCGCTTCACTGACTAGATGGGCGTGGGAATCGGGTAGTATGGCCACAGACCGCACACCATGACAACAGCCGACCACCCACACCCCCCACCCATCCATCCACCCAGCACCATCACCCCCCTCCCCAACCCCACACACCCCACCCGCATGCACACCACCCCCCCACTCCCAATTGCCGATCCACCGGCGGCACAACGGGCCGGGCTCACCCAGTTGCGGGTGGACGCGTGTCTATCGCAGGCCATGGAGAATGATGACAGCCCGCCTCCGATGAGCTCCTGGCTCTACATCGTTGGACTATGTCTGACCCATGGCCACAGTACCACCATCCACCCGGACCATCCCTGCATGCGGCTGTGATACTGCAGCGCACGGTCCCGTCCTCTGCCCGGGGGATGTTGATGGCGGCCCAGGGGGAAGGGGGCAGACTCACCTGGGGCTGAGGTAAGACCACCCCTCACACACACACTTGCGCTCAACGTACATGACACCCCCGCACACTTTGGACAGAGCATAAAGGCAGCTTCGGTAGGTGTAACATTGACTTTAATAACCAAAGGAGTTCATGCACGTGCCCTAGCGCCTAAAACTCATCTGTGCCCTGCACCCGTGCCAACTTACTCAGTGTCTAATTGTTTGGCCTTACGGGCCCTTTGACTACGTCTACGTGGTTCCCCAGACGGTACAGCAGAACTGGAGGTGGACTCCTGTGATTCCTGCCCTCTGACACTGGATCCCTTTGGCGGCCGTTTCCTGGGGCGTCCTGGCCTAGATGGGCCAGGCTGCGGCCCGGGCGACTGGGATGGCGAGCTGCCAGCCTGTCCTGCCCGTTGCCCACCCGATGCACCTGGGACGGAAGGGGGGGAGTCCGAGGTGTCGCGGTGTACCGGGACCTCCCCTACAGAGGGAGCCGGGATGGACCACACCACCTCCTCCTCCCTCGGGGTGCCCGATGGCCCCCAGGCCTCTACATGGGTGGGGGATGCGAACGGACTGGCCATCCGACGCGCCCCCGACATCTGGCGCTGCCAGTCCTGGAGGCCCGTGCTGGTATCGACAGGGGTCTGCAGGTTTGCAGCCATGGAGCCCAGGGGGTTGTCGAACCCTGTCTGCGACAGTGCGACGCCAGCTCGCACATGGCCACTGGCGCCGATGCCCTCAGCGATGGCCTGCTGAGACTGGGCCATGGCCTGCAGAGACTGGGCCATGGCCTGCAGAGACTGGGCTATGGCCTGCTGAGACTGGGCCATGGCCTGCTGAGACTGGGCTATGGCGTTGAGCGCCTCTGCCATCTGGCGCTGGCACTGGCTCATGGCCTCCTGTGAGAGGGCAGCCATTTCCTGGGCCACAGACGCCGCCTGCACGGAAGGCCCCAGGCCTCGCAAACCGTTCCCCATGTCTGACACCGTCGCACCCATTGCCTCCACCGCGGACGCCACCCGTGCGGTGTCAGCCTGGGTGGCACGCATGACCGGGACCACTCCCAGCTCCTGGACGCGGGTGGACTCCTCCACCTGCGACCGCAGCCGCCGCAAGCCACCCGTCACCCTATTCGCTCGTCTCCGTGTCGGTGGTTGCATCGGATCTATGTGTGGGTGTGGTAACTGCAGGAACCCGGGATCCATCTGGGCGGCAGATGTTCGCTTGGCCTGGGCTGCCCTCCGACCGCCCGGTCCCTCTGCTGCTCCTACCTCCACCTGCTGTACCGGGACGGCTGTGTTGTGCGCACCAGTGAGTGTACCAGACGCCTCATCACTAAAGTGCCCAACCGTGGTGAGTGTTTCTGCGATGGTGGAGGGTGTTGGTGACAGCAGTGGCGTTGTGTCGTGCTCTTCGTCCCACTCTGAGTCCATGGCACTTTGGGGTGGGGGTTCGTCTCCACCCATCCACTCTGAGTCACTGTCCGGTATTTCGTCTTCCCGGGTAGGGGTGTCCTGGGTAGTGCTGTCCCGGGTAGTGCTGTCCCGGGTAGGGGTGTCCTGGGTAGTGGTGTCCCGGGTAGGGGTGTCCTGGATAGTGGTGTCCTGGGTAGTGGTGTCCTGGCTCGGATGTGACGGGGGCCTGTGGCTGCCCCCCTCATCGCTGGGTGGTCGCTCCCGCACGTGACGGGGGTGTCGTCTCCCTGTTGCTCCAGGTCTCTCCGTCTCCCGTGGTCTCCGAGGGGCATCCTGCGGGCGTCGCATGCTGGAGGGTTCGGGTCTCTCCGTCTCCCGTGGTCTCCGAGGGGCATCCTGCGGGCGTCGCATGCTGGAGGGTTCGGGTCTCTCCGTCTCCCGTGGTCTCCGAGGGGCATCCTGCGGGCGTCGCATGCTGGAGGGTTCGGGTCTCTCCGTCTCCCGTGGTCTCCGAGGGGCATCCTGCGGGCGGTCTGCATCTGCGGGGATGGGTGCCTGGACGTTTGGTCCTGCGATACACAATGAAGCATGCATGGTTAGACATCAGGCAGTGATCAGGTGATACGGGAGAGGGGGATATAGGGGAGGGGGGATATGGGGACGGGCTGTTGGTGGCTCACTTGCTCGTGGGGCCCCGACCTCTGCATCAGCAACCTCCCGGTCGTCAGGTCCGCCAGCCAGTTCCAGGGCCCTTTCCTCGTGTACGGTCAGTGGCCTCTCATCAGCGGGCCCTCCTCCAGTCCTCACATGCTCCCTATTGTTGTGTGCGCGCTTCTCCTGGGGGGGGGGGGGGGGGGGGTGGTGGCAGGGGTAAAAGGCAACAGTGTTAGGCAGGTATATGAATGCACGCCATCGGTTGCGCGTGCATTGCAGAGGTTAAGGTTAGGGCTGGATTCACTTGGGGATATGGGGGAGGGGGGATATGGGGGAGGGGGGATATGGGGGATATGGGGGAGGGGGGATATGGGGGATATGGGGGAGGGGGGATATGGGGGATATGGGGGAGGGGGGATATGGGGGAGGGGGGAATATGGGGGATATGTGGGAGGGGGGATATGGGGGAGGGGGGATATGGGGGAGGGGGGGATATGGGGGAGGGGGGATATGGGGGATATGGGGGAGGGGGGGATATGGGGGAGGGGGGATATGGGGGAGGGGGGATATGGGGATATGGGGGAGGGGGGAATATGGGGGATATGGGGGAGGGGGGGATATGGGGGAGGGGGGAATATGGGGGATATGGGGGAGGGGGGATATGGGGGATATGGGGGAGGGGGGGATTTGGGGGAGAGGGGATATGGGGGATATGGGGGACGCTCACCCTGCCTGCTCTGACGAGGTCGTTCACCTTCTTGTGGCACTGGGTGCCTGTCCGTGGTGTCAGGGCCACAGCGGTGACGGCCTCTGCCACCTCCCTCCACAGACGCCGGCTGTGGCGTGGGGCAACTCTGCGGCCGTGCCCGGGATACAGGGCGTCCCTCCTCTGCTCCACCGCATCCAGGAGCGCCTCCACATCGCGTGACTCGAACCTCGGGGCTGAGCGACGGCCAGCCATCAAGTCGGGTGTTGCGGTCGGCTGTTCCGGTCGGGTGGGGGGGGAGCTGCGCGGCCTTATGAGCCGTCACGCCGTGCAGCGCGTATGACGCTGCACGGCGTGAACCACTGCGCAAGCGCGGATCCCGTTACGTCGCTGCTAGCCCATTTCGGGCCGCAGACTATCGGCCCATTTTTATGACGTGACGCAAGTGGGATTTGCGCCGTTTTTTGCGCCGATCGGCGGAGTTTCCGCCGATAACGGAGAATTTCGCCCCAGGTCTGCTCAAGAGGTCAGAATAGAAGGATTAAAACAGCAACCAGGAAGCAAAATGGCATCTGTTGATGGGAGTTTGTGGCAGAGACCAAAGACAACTATCTTTGAACTTTCCAATGTTTAAACAGAGGGATGAAGCCAAAGGACAGCAGCATTGTTTTCTATTCCACATTTGCAGATAACAGCACCCTTTAAAATGTGTGCCAAAAGGTTTTAGAAATGACAGATCAACAAGCTCCTCTGTTCCAAAGCAAAAGAATCACAAAATGGGTAATACTAATTTAACAGAAGTGTGAGTGAAGCTTAAAGCCAGATTCAAGTAAGTGAGAGATTGGAATGCTGCCGATGGGGGGGGTTACATTTTTAGGCCTTTTTGTAAAATGAAAATATTTGTTTTTGCGGCTTTTTCCAATGTGCTTGGCATGTTAACAGCAAGACATATTTAGACTGGCAATAGATTAAATATCTGGCATGATCTCAGATTTAATACAGATGTCCACATGGTTTGCTTTACATTGCTTTAAAATCCTCTTAGAAGACAAATAAAGTTCAAACACAGGTTTATTGGCCTACCTTGCATATTGAAGAAAATTATTTAATTTCTGTTAGGTCTTAGCAAGTCCCAAATATAAAATAACGAATATTAGCACTTTCAACATTTGAGTAAACAAGGCCTAATCCACGGGTTCCAAAGTTATTACTCCCCCCAAAATTTGGCATTGCTTGCTTCACTCGATATCTGAAAGAAAACCAGTTATCTGTTTTTGATGGGTACTGTACCATAATTAAATTGATGATTCAGAGTCATGAATTCAAATCTCTCAGCAACTGTGAGTTTGAATTCAGTTAATCAAATAAATCTGGAATAAAAATCTAGTAAAATTAATGGTGGCCATGAAATTACTGGATTGCCATGGGAGTAGCAATCGGCTTGAAACGGTTCTTAACAGTATCTTACCATCTGTAATTAGGGATGGGCAACTGAATTGCCAACAAACCTCACATTAAATTAAAAAACACACATCTCTCATGAAAACCATGGTGAAAACATTTTTGAAACCATGCCCATCCATCTGCTTCTGCATTTATTCCTTCCTCTCCTGTTCTCCAACAATTCTGACTTCTACAGCTCTTTTTACCGTGAAGTTCATACATGCTCTCTGTTTAATGGGTAACCCTTTGAGTTAATTTAGCTTATTCGCATTTAGTATACATCTACGAATTTGGAAATACTATTTAAAGACTTAAAATAATAATGATGTGGAGATGCCGGCGTTGGACTGGGGTGACTGGGCTAGTGACATCGAAACAAACCTGTTGGACTTTAACCTGGTGTTGTAAGACTTTGTACTTAAAATAATAACGCCATTATCAATCCAATCCAATAAGAATTGTGTTGAAGGTTAAATTGGATTGCAGGCTAAATTGGATGGGAAACACTGTTGTAATTCGAATACATTTTCTGAAACTCGTTATTCGTAGTCAATTGTTAAGTAATGGGTTAAGAGACATTCCAATTAGTTGTCTCATTTATGTTAAGTATCCAATAATTGACACTGATATGTAAAGGGGCTTCAGGTGGCCTTTGTGTTAGGTGATGAGATATTAAGAGTTTTGTGCCAAGTCTGTTAAAGTGAAATAAAGGTGTTGGTGAAAAGGAGCAGAACCTTTGACTCTTTATACAACAGCAGCTGAACGTCTAACAAATGGTAGCAGAGGATGGTTGCTGTGCAAATGTGAAGGGTTAAAAGATACAACTTTTCCAGACCAAACCAAGGAGTGAGTGAGAAGAATAAAAACTAAAAATATATGGCTGAACCTAGGATAAAGATGGCCGGATATGACTATCCCCCCTTATTTTCTGAAAGGTGATCGTACGACCAATGGAAAAGTGCAGTAGTTATGTGGACTAAGGTAACTGCCTTGGAAAAGAGATGGTAGCCATGATGTGGAGATGCCGGTGTTGGACTGGGGTGAGCACCTGAGGAAGGAGCAGTGCTCTGAAAGCTAGTGTTTGAAACAAACATGTTGGACTTTAACTTGGTGTTGTAAGACTTCTTACTTGGAAAAGAGAAAACAAGGTTTGGCATTGGCTCTTTCTCTACCTTATGACAGTAAAATCCAAAGCAAAGTGTTTTCTGAGCTGGAATTGGAAGAGTTAGACTCAGAAGAAGGTCTGCAGACTCTATTACGTTATATGGATAAGATTTATAAGAAGGATGACTTGTTAAGTGCGGATGAAGCATGGTCGGATTTTGATAGGTTCCGGAAAATAGAGGATTTCTCCATTGAAGGCTATATAATGGAATTTGGCAGACTATATAAAAGGCTGCAGAAACACAACCTGGAATTTCCACAGTCTGTGTTGGCCTTTAAATTACTTGACTGTGCTAGTGAGCCACATGGATAGGCTCCTGGTTTTGACAGGAGTTCAGTTTGTGGATAAGGATATCTTATTTGATCAGATGACAGAAACTTTAAAAAAGTTTCTGGGGAAACCTTCGATTCCGATGGCTCTGATGACCCAAACAGGTCAGCCTGCAATAAAGCAGAATATAGAAGATATACTAGTAACAGGATGGCAAAATTGTACGGCTACGAACAGGTTCCAAGTCTCTCGAAGGAGATCGGGACCCAGAAATTATGAAGACAGAAACCCAGTTTGAACCTACTCGAGGAAGATGAACCCCAGAAATGCACGGTGCATGATAAATCGATGTTTTCGATGTGACTCTTAATACCATTATGCTTTCAATTGTCCAACACGTTATAATAGAGTGTTTGAAGAGAAGTGTTTGACACGGAAGAGTCAGAAGGGGGAAAAGATAGTGACCAGAAAGAAGGCATTGTCCTACTAACAAGCAGTTTTACACCGGTAACGAGGGTGTTGGTTGCAGAATCCTTTAATTGTGATGTATTGGACAGTGGCTGCACATCGACTGTGTGTGGAATTGACTGGTTAAAATGTTACCTGGACTCTTTGAATGCTGAAAATCGTAACAAGGTTAAGGAATTTGAAAGTTCCACAAGTTTCAGGTTTGGTGATGATAATACTCTGAAGTCGCTGAAAAGAGTGGTGATCCATTGCAATATTGCCGGAGTGAATCATTTCATTCGCACGGATGTTGTATCAAGTGAGATACCTTTGCTTTTGAGCAGACCGTCGATGAAGAAAGCACACATGAAACTGGATATGGAACAGGATAAGGCAACAGTTTTTGGAAAGACGGTGGACTTACAATTTACACAGTCGGGACACTATTGTATTCCATTACTGACAAATAATATTTCAAGTAGAGTTGTTAAGGATATGTTAATGGCAGTTGAAAATGGGACTTTAGCTGGAAAAAAGCTTGTGGTATTAAAACTGCATCGGCAATTTGCGCATCCGTCTCCTCGGAGGCTGCAAAATTTATTAAAGGATACAGGGGTAAGGGATGAAGACTATACTAAACTGATAGAACAGGTTAGTGATCACTGTGAAGTTTGTAGGAAGTACAGAAGGACACCAGCACGACCGATAGTAACCCGACCTTTGGCCAGGGATTTTAACGACATTGTGGCCATGGACCTTAAGATCTCGGATAAAGCCAATAATATATTTATTTTGCATTTTATAGATTTAGTAAATCAACGATTGTACGAAGTAAAGAACAGAGAGTAATTCTGGATCAAATCGTGGAAAAAAGGATTGGGACAGGAATGGGCCCACTGGCAAAATTGCTTACGGACAATGGGGGAGAATTTGCTAATGATGAGTTTAGGAATATGTGTGAAAACGTGAATCTCACAGTTATGAATATGGCTTTGGAAAGCCCATTTAGTAATGGTGTCTGAGAAAGAAATCATGCTGTAATCAATGAAATGCTCCGGAAACTTTTGGCAGATCGACCGAATTGCAGACTAAATTCAGCTTTAGCATGGGCGGTACATGCAAAGAATTTATTGCTGATGGCTGGGGGCTATATTCCCTATCAATTAATGTTTGGTAGAAATCTTAAAATTCTTTCCATTTTGGATGACCAGCTTCCAGCTTGGGAAGGGACTACAATTAGCTCTGCCTTTGCTGAGCATTTAAATGCATTACATAGCAGTAGAAAAGCCTTTTTGGAAGCAGAAGTCTCTGAAATAATTCGCAGAGCTTTAAGGCATAATGTACGGCCATCAAATACCGTTTTTCAGCAAGGAGACATAGTATACTATAAGAGAGACAATTTTAATGAATGGAAAGGCCCAGGGAAGATCATAGGCATAGATGGCAAAACAATTATTTTGCAACATGGCAATCAAACTGTTAGGGTAGATTCATCAAGGATAATGGGTACAGATTACAAATTTTCAAATTTAGACAGAGCAGACAGACATGACGAGGAACCAGGGTCATCTGGTACGCACGTGTTACAGAACTATGAGGACCAGTTAACTGATATAGACAGGGTTTCTGTAGAGGAACACAACACTTCTGATGATTTAGAACAGGACATCTTTCCGAAAGGACAACTGCCAAAAGTTGGTACAAAAGTTACATACTTGCCTGAAGGGTATAGTCAATGGCAGGATGCAACTGTTATTAGTAGAGCAGGGAAGGCCACTGGAAAGTATAAACATTGGTTGAATGTGCAGCATTCAGGGGAGGGAGTCAAGACAATGGATTGGGAACACGAAGTTCAAAAATGGAGGGCACAGAAACGCAGTGCCAGTTCAGATAGTGCATCGGATAGTGAACAGGTCCGCAGGAATAGGTACAGAACTATTGAAAGGACATCCCACAGCAGAAGGGAACGATCAAGCAGTAGCAGTACAGAACGAGATACCAGGTGGGAGTGGGGACGTTATTTATCAAGATCTTGGAACATGAGTAAGACTACAAATACTAATAGTAGAAGCCCACATGCACGTGAGATTTTGGTGGCTTCCAATAAGTTAGATGAAAAAGTTATCAAAGGTGCCAAACAGCAAGAACTGCATAGTTGGAGTGAATTTGGGGTGTACACGAACGTACCGGATAGGGGACAAAGAGCTCTATCCCACAGATGGATTTGCACGGAAAAGGTTCTTCCGGATGATACATATAAGGCAATGGCCAGGTTTGTGGCGAGGAGATTTGAAGAAAACTTAGAAGATCAGGATTTAAGGGTAGATTCACCTATGGCAGGAAAGGTTATTTTTAAGGTCTTCTTGGCTCTATTAGCCACAAAGGCATGGGAATGCAAATCTATAGATATAAAAGCTGCCTTTTTCCAGGGGTATCAGCTCCAGAGAGACATTTTTCTCCGTCCTCCTAAAGAGGCAGCTAACACAGAAGGGGTACTCTGGAAGTTGAAGAAATGTGTAAATGGTTTAAATGATGCATCTAGAGTCTGGTATTTTTCGGTAAGGTCAATTTTGTTAGTTAGGCTGTTGTCAGTTGAAAGCAGTTCCGGTAATGTTTTACTGGCACTATAAAGGAAATCTTTCTGGCATCTTTATGATGCATGTCGATGATTTTTTGTGGGGTGGTACTAGTGATTTCAAAGCTATTGTAATCTCTGGTTTGAGGAAAGAATTCAGGGTTGGAAGTCAGGCTTCCGGTGCATTTAAATATATTGGACTGGAAATCGGACAGACTAAATTAGGGGCAACTTTACGTCAGCAATCTTATTTGGAAAGCATCAGCCCAATAGCAAATACCCGTGGCCAGGTTTCACAAAAAGACGCAATGGTTTCAAAGATGGAAAAAGAGCAACTCCGAAGTTTAATTGGGCAACTGAATTGGTTAGGTAGACAGACTAGACCGGATGTGAGTTTTGATGTCTTAAGAGTCGAGTACAAAAATAAATGATCCCAAAGTGGAAGACATAATAAGAGCAAATAAAACGTTGGTCAAACTAAAATGCAGGAGTGCGTTTTGAGGTCCAGGTTTTAGGTGAACTTCGGCACTTGAAACTCATAGTTTATAGTGATGCGTCCTATGCAAATTTATGTGATGGGGTTTCAAGCGCAGGAGGTTTTCTAATTTTCCTTTTGGGGCACATTGGTAAATGTTGCCCTCTTGTGTGGGAAACAAAGAAAATAAGGAGAGTAGTCAAAAGCACTTTGGCTGCTAAGATATTAAGCCTTGTAGAGGTGGTGGATATGGCCTTTTATATATCTCAGATATTGACAGAAATTTTGGGATTAGGGGATTTGGGTAATATACCAATTGAATGTCACATTGATAATAAATCCCTGTGGCAAAATGTGCACTCTACAAAAAGTGTCAATGAAAAAAGGTTAAGGATAGACATTGCAAGTTTGAAGCAGATGTTGAACAGAGGGGAATTAGCAAAAATTAGATGGGTCAACAGTAGCTACCAATTATCAGACTGTTTTACAAAAAGAGGGGTTAGCTCACAGAAATGTTTGGATATTGTTAATGAAGGGCCCCTGTTTCTGTGACTGTTTTTTTTCCAAAAATGAAATAAAAAGGGGGGAAATAGCGTTGTGTTTTTGAGTTTCTTGTAATTTTGTTTTCTCCTAATTATTTTTTTTCTCCAAGGAAGGGGAGACTGTTAAGTAATGGGTTAAGAAACATTCCAATTAATTGTCTCATTTATGTTAAGTATCTAATAATTGACACTGATATGTAAAGAGGCTTCAGGTGGCTTTTGTGTCAGGTGATGTGATGTTAGTTTTGTGCAGAGTCTGTTCAAGTGAAATAAAGGTGTTGGTGAAAAGGAGCAGAACCTTTGACTATACAACAGCAGCTAAACGTCTAAATTCAATGACGTGTTTAACTACTTGTGTCAAAATCTGTCTCACCTGTTAACGAACAGGACATCTGATTTTATCTGCATCACAGAAATCACCCCACAGATGACTGCTGACTTTAACTTGTCTTTTGAGATGATGCTAGCAGACTTTCAGCTTGCAACACTGCAGTCCTTGTGGTTAGGCAAGGAATTCCAGGATATTGACTCAGCAACGATGGAGAAACTGATGAGCGTTTGTTCTATCACATGCTTTTGTGAGAGCAAATAATTCACAGAACGAGCCATGTAAAACAGTTGAGTGATTGCAAAAGCTTTGGAACAGATCATAAAAGGTTAAAGAGACAGGGCCATCAGTTTAATTCCTTTCAATGGCTCTCTTCCAGGCCTTCCAAATAAAATGTAAAAAATATACTTCTACTCTGTCACCACAGATAGAACATAGAACATTACAGCGCAGTATAGGCCCTTCGGCCCTCGATGTTGCGCCGACCTGTGAAACCACTCTAAAGCCCATCTACACTATTCCCTTATCGTCCATATGTCTATCCAATTACCATTTGAATGCCCTTAGTGTTGGCGAGTCCACTACTGTTGCAGGCAGGGCATTCCACGCCCTTACTACTCTCTGAGTAAAGAACCTACCTCTGACATCTGTCCTATTTCTATCTCCCCTCAATTTAAAGCTATATCCCCTCGTGCTAGACATCACCATCTGAGGAAAAAGGCTCTCACTGTCCACCCTATCTAATCCTCTGATCATCTTGTATGCCTCAATTAAGTCACCTCTTAACCTTCTTCTGTCTAACGAAAACACTCAAGTCCCTCAGCCTTTCCTCATAAGATCTTCCCTCCATATCAGGCAACATGCTGGTAAATATCCTGCGGCGACCAGAATTGCACGCAATACTCCAAATGCGGCCGCACCAGAGTTTTGTACAACTGCAACATGACCTCATGGCTCCGAAACTCAATCCCTCTACCAATAAAAGCTAACACACCGTACGCCTTCTGAACAACCCTCTCAACCTGGGTGGCTCCTTTCAGGGATCTATGTACCTGGACAACGAGATCTCTTTGCTTATCCACACTGCCAAGAATCTTACCATTAGCCCAGTACTCTGTCTTCCTGTTATTCCTTCCAAAATGAATCACCTCACACTTTTCTGCATTAAACTCCATTTGCCACCACTCAGCCCAGCGCTGCAGCTTATCTATGTCTCTCTGTAACTTGTAACATCCTTCCGCACTGTCCACAACTCCACCGACTTTAGTGTCATCTGCAAATTTACTCATCCATCCTTCTATGCCCTCCTCCAGGTCATTTAGAAAAATGACAAACAGCAGTGGCCCCAAAACAGATCCTTGTGGTACACCACTATTAACTGGACTCCAGTCTGAACATTTCCCATCAACCACCACCCTTTGTCTTCTTCCAGCCAGCCAATTTCTGATCCAAACTGCTAAATCACCCTGAATCCCATGCCTCTGTATTTTCTGCAGTAGCCTACCGTGGGGAACCTTATCAAACACTTTACTGAAATCCATATATACCACATCAACTGCTTTACCCTCATCCACCTGTTTGGTCACCTACTCAAAGAACTCAATAACGTTTGTGAGGCACGACCTTCCCTTCACAAAACCGTGTTGACTATCTCTAATCAAATCATTCCTTTCCAGATGATTATACATCCTATGTCTTATAAACCTTTCCAAGATTTTGCCCACAACAGAAGTAAGGCTCACTGGTCTATAGTTACCGGGGTTGTCTCTACTGCCCTTCTTGAACAAGGGGACATTTGCTATCCTCCAGTCTTCTGGCACGATACCTGTAGACAAAGATGACTTAAAGATCAAAGCCAAAGGCTCAGCAATCTCCTCCCTAGTTTCCCACAGAATCCTAGGATAAATCCCATCCAGCCCAGGGGATTTATCTATTTTCACACTTTGCAGAATTGCTAACACCTCCTCCTTATGAACCTCAAGCCCTTCTAGTCTAGTAGCCTGAATCTCAGTATTCTCCTCGACAACATTGTCTTTTTCCTGTGTGAAAACTGACGAAAAATATTCATTTAGCACCTTTCCTATCTCCTCGGACGCCACGCACAACTTCCCACTACTGTCCTTGACTGGCCCTACTCTTACCCTAGTCATTCTTTTATTCCTGACATATCTATAGAAAGCTTTAGGGTTATCCTTGATCCTACCTGCCAAAGACTTCTCATGTCCCCTCCTGGCTCTTCTTAGCTCTCTATTTAGGTCCTTCCTAGCTAACTTGTAACTCTCAAGCGCCCTAACTGAACCATCATGTCTCATCTTTACATAAGCCTCCTTCTTCCTCTTGACAAGTGTTTCGACTGCTTTAGTAAACCACGGTTCCCTCGCTCGACCACTTCCTCCCTGCCTGACAGAGTTATCAAGGACACGCAGTAGCTGTTCCTTGAACAAGCTCCACATTTCCATTGTGCCCAACCCCTGCAGTTTTCCTCTCCATCCGATGCATCCTAAGTCTTGCCTCATCGCATCATAATTGCCTTTCCCCAGATATAACTCTTTTTTTTAATTAAAGATTTTATTGAAAATTTTTGGTCAACCAACACAGTACATTGTGCATCCTTTACACAATATTATAACAACACAAATAACAATGACCTATTTTATAAACAGAAAATGAATAAATAATAAATAACAAAAATGAAAACTAGCCCTAATTGGCAACTGCCTTGTCACAAGTAACACTCTCCAAAAATATAATTTAACAGTCCAATATATAATTATCTGTAGCAACGACCTATACATACTATACAGTATATATTAACAACCCTGAGAGTCCTTCTGGTTCCTCCTCCCCCCCCCACCCCCCCGATCCTGGGCTGCTGCTGCTGCCTTCTTTTTCCCATTCCGTCTATCTTTCTGCGAGGTATTCGACGAACGGTTGCCACCGCCTGGTGAACCCTTGAGCCGACCCCCTTAGGACAAACTTAATCCGCTCTAGCTTTATAAACCCCGCCATGTCATTTATCCAGGTCTCCACCCCCGGGGGCTTGGCTTCTTTCCACATTAGCAATATCCTGCGCCGGGCTACTAGGGACGCAAAGGCCAAAACATCGGCCTCTCTCGCCTCCTGCACTCCCGGCTCTTGTGCAACCCCAAATATAGCCAACCCCCAGCTTGGTTCGACCCGGACTCCTACTACTTTTGAAAGCACCTTTATCACCCCCATCCAACACCCCTGTAGTGCCGGGCATGACCAAAACATATGGGTATGATTCGCTGGGCTTCTCGAGCACCTCGCACACCTATCCTCCACCCCAAAAAATTTACTGAGCCGTGCTCCAGTCATATGTGCCCTGTGTAATACCTTAAACTGAATCAGGCTTAGCCTGGCACACGAGGACGACGAGTTTACCCTGCTTAGGGCATCTGCCCACAGCCCCTCCTCGATCTCCTCCCCCAGCTCTTCTTCCCATTTCCCTTTTAGTTCATCTACCATAGTCTCCCCTTCGTCCCTCATTTCCCTATATATATCTGACACCTTACCATCCCCCACCCATGTCTTTGAGATCACTCTGTCCTGCACCTCTTGTGTCGGGAGCTGCAGGAATTCCCTCACCTGTTGCCTCGCAAAAGCCCTCAGTTGCATATACCTGAATGCATTCCCTTGGGGCAACCCATATTTCTCGGTCAGCGCTCCCAGACTCGCGAACTTCCCATCCACAAACAGATCTTTCAGTTGCGTTATTCCTGCTCTTTGCCACATTCCATATCCCCCATCCATTCCCCCCGGGGCAAACCTATGGTTGTTTCTTATCGGGGACCCCCCCAAGGCTCCAGTCTTTCCCCTATGCCGTCTCCACTGTCCCCAAATCTTCAGTGTAGCCACCACCACCGGGCTTGTGGTGTAGTTCCTCGGTGAGAACGGCAATGGGGCTGTCACCATAGCCTGTAGGCTAGTCCCCCTACAGGACGCCCTCTCTAATCTCTTCCACGCCGCTCCCTCCTCATCTCCCATCCACTTACTCACCATTGAAATATTAGCGGCCCAATAATACTCACTTAGGCTCGGTAGTGCCAGCCCCCCCCTATCCCTGCTACGCTGTAAGAATCCCTTCCTCACTCTCGGGGTCTTCCCGGCCCACACAAAACCCATGATGCTCATTTCAATCCTTTTAAAAAAAGCCTTCGTGATCACCACCGGGAGGCACTGAAACACAAAGAGGAATCTCGGGAGGACCACCATCTTAACCGCCTGCACCCTCCCTGCCATTGACAGGGATACCATATCCCATCTCTTGAAATCCTCCTCCATCTGTTCCACCAACCGCGTTAAATTTAACCTATGCAATGTGCGCCAATTCTTAGCTATCTGGATCCCCAGGTAACGAAAGTCCCTTGTTACCTTCCTCAACGGTAGGTCCTCTATTTCTCTACTCTGCTCCCCTGGATGCACCACAAACAACTCACTTTTCCCCATGTTCAATTTATACCCTGAAAAATCCCCAAACTCCCCAAGTATCCGCATTATTTCTGGCATCCCCTCCGCCGGGTCCGCCACGTATAGTAGCAAATCGTCCGCATACAAAGATACCCGGTGCTCTTCTCCTCCCCTAAGTACTCCCCTCCACTTCTTGGAACCCCTCAACGCTATCGCCAGGGGCTCAATCGCCAGTGCAAACAATAATGGGGACAGAGGGCATCCCTGCCTTGTCCCTCTATGGAGCCGAAAATATGCAGATCCCCGTCCATTCGTGACCACGCTCGCCACTGGGGCCCTATACAACAGCTGCACCCATCTAACATACCCCTCTCCAAAACCAAATCTCCTCAACACCTCCCACAAATAATCCCACTCCACTCTATCAAATGCTTTCTCGGCATCCATCGCCACTACTATCTCCGTTTCTCCCTCTGGTGGGGCCATCATCATTACCCCTAACAACCTCCGTATATTCGTGTTCAGCTGTCTCCCCTTCACAAACCCAGTTTGGTCCTCGTGGACCACCCCGGGACACATTCCTCTATTCTCATTGCCATTACCTTGGCCAGGACCTTGGCATCTACATTTAGGAGGGAAATAGGTCTATAGGACCCGCATTGTAGCGGGTCCTTTTCCTTCTTTAAGAGAAGCGATATCGTTGCTTCAGACATAGTCGGGGGCAGTTGTCCCCTTTCCTTTGCCTCATTAAAGGTCCTCGTCAGTACCGGGGCGAGCAAGTCCACATATTTTCCATAGAATTCGACTGGGAATCCATCCGGTCCCGGGGCCTTTCCTGCCTGCATGCTCCTAATTCCTTTCACCACTTCTTCTACCTCGATCTGTGCTCCCAGTCCCACCCTTTCCTGCTCTTCCACCTTGGGAAATTCCAGCCGATCCAAGAAGCCCATCATTCTCTCCCTCCCATCCGGGGGTTGAGCTTCATATAATTTTTTATAAAATGTCTTGAACACTCCATTCACTCTCTCCGCTCCCCGCTCCATCTCTCCTTCCTCATCCCTCACTCCCCCTATTTCCCTCGCTGCTCCCCTTTTCCTCAATTGGTGTGCCAGCAACCTGCTCGCCTTCTCCCCATATTCGTACTGTACACCCTGTGCCTTCCTCCATTGTGCCTCTGCAGTGCCTGTAGTCAGCAAGTCAAATTCTACATGTAGCCTTTGCCTTTCCCTGTACAGTCCCTCCTCCGGTGCTTCCGCATATTGTCTGTCCACCCTCAAAAGTTCTTGCAGCAACCGCTCCCGTTCCTTACTCTCCTGCTTCCCTTTATGTGCCCTTATTGATATCAGCTCCCCTCTAACCACCGCCTTCAACGCCTCCCAGACCACTCCCACCTGGACCTCCCCATTATCATTGAGTTCCAAGTACTTTTCAATGCACCCCCTCACCCTTAGACACACCCCCTCATCTGCCATTAGTCCCATGTCCATTCCCCAGGGTGGGCGCCCTCCTGTTTCCTCCCCTATCTCCAAGTCTACCCAGTGTGGAGCGTGATCCGAAATGGCTATAGCCGTATACTCCGTTCCCCTCACCTTCGGGATCAACGCCCTTCCCAGCACAAAAAAGTCTATTCGCGAGTAGACTTTATGGACATAGGAGAAAAACGAGAACTCCTTACTCCTAGGTCTGCTAAATCTCCACGGGTCTACACCTCCCATCTGCTCCATAAAATCTTTAAGTACCTTGGCTGCTGCCGGCCTCCTTCCAGTCCTGGACTTCGACCTATCCAGCCCTGGTTCCAACACCGTATTAAAATCTCCCCCCATTATCAGCTTTCCCATCTCTAGGTCCGGAATACGTCCTAGCATCCGCCTCATAAAATTGGCATCATCCCAGTTCGGGGCATATACGTTTACCAAAACCACCGTCTCCCCTGTAGTTTGCCACTCACCATCACGTATCTGCCCCCGTTATCCGCCACTATAGTCTTTGCCTCGAACATTACCCGCTTCCCCACTAATATAGCCACCCCCCTGTTTTTCGCATCTAGCCCCGAATGGAACACCTGCCCCACCCATCCTTTGCGTAGCCTAACCTGGTCTATCAGTTTCAGTTGCGTTTCCTGTAACATAACCACATCTGCCTTAAGTTTTTTAAGGTGTGCGAGTACCCGTGCCCTCTTTATCGGCCCGTTCAGCCCTCTCACGTTCCACGTGATCAGCCGAGTTGGGGGGCTTCCAACCCCCCCCCCTTGTCGATTAGCCATCACCTTTTTCCAGCTCCTCACCCGGTTCCCATGCAGCTGTATCTCCCCCAGGCGGTGCCCCCCCGCCCATCCTCTCCCATACCAGCTCCCCCCTCTCCCCAGCAGCAGCAACCCAGTAATTCCCCCCTCCCACCCCCCCCCCCCCGCTAGATCCCCCGCTAGCGTAATTACTCCCCCCATGTTGCTCCCAGAAGTCAGCAAACTCTGGCTGACCTCGGCTTCCCCCCGTGACCTCGGCTCGCACCGTGCGACGCCCCCTCCTTCCTGCTTCTCTATTCCCGCCATGATTATCATAGCGCGGGAACCAATCCCGCGCTTCTCCCTTGGCCCCGCCCCCAATGGCCAACGCCCCATCTCCTCCACCTCCCCTCCTCCCCCCATCACCACCTGTGGGAGAGAGAAAAGTTACCACATCGCAGGATTAGTACATAAAACCCCTCTTTGCCCCCCACATTCGCCCCACCACTTTGTTCGAACGTTCTTTTTAATAACTCGCTCATTCCAGTTTTTCTTCCACAATAAAAGTCCACGCTTCATCCGCCGTCTCAAAGTAGTGGTGCCTCTCTCGATATGTGACCCACAGTCTTGCCGGTTGCAGCATTCCAAATTTTATCTTCTTTTTATGAAGCACCGCCTTGGCCCGATTAAAGCTCGCCCTCCTTCTCGCCACCTCCGCACTCCAGTCTTGATAAACGCGGATCACCGCGTTCTCCCATTTACTGCTCCGAGTTTTCTTCGCCCATCTAAGGACCATTTCTCTATCCTTAAAACGGAGGAATCTCACCACTATGGCTCTGGGAATTTCTCCTGCTCTCGGTCCTCGCGCCATCACTCGGTATGCTCCCTCCACCTCCAACGGACCCGCCGGGGCCTCTGCTCCCATTAACGAGTGCAGCATCGTGCTCACATATGCCCCGACGTCCGCTCCCTCCACACCTTCAGGAAGACCAAGAATCCTCAGGTTGTTCCTCCTTGCGTTGTTTTCCAGTGCCTCCAACCTTTCCACACATCGTTTCTGATGTGCCTCCTGCGTCTCCGTCTTCACCACCAGGCCCTGTATATCGTCCTCATTCTCGGCTGCCTTTGCCTTCACGACCCGAAGCTCCCGCTCCTGGGTCTTTTGTTCCTCCTTTAGCCCTTCGATCGCCTGTAGTATCGGGGCCAACAGCTCTTTCTTCATTTCCTTTTTGATCTCTTCCACACAGCATTTCAAGAACTCTTGTTGTTCAGGGCCCCATGTTAAACTGCCACCTTCCGACGCCATCTTGGTTTTTGCTTGCCTTCCTTGCCGCTGTTCTAAAGGATCCACTGCAATCTGGCCACTTCCCTCTCCTTTTTCCATCCGTATCCAGGGGGGATTCCCTTCTGGTTTACCGCACAGTGTTTTTAGCCGTCAAAATTGCCGTTGGGGCTCCTATCAAGAGCCCAAAAGTCCGTTTCACAGGGAGCTGCCGAAACGTGCGACTCGGCTGGTCATTGCCGCACCCGGAAGTCTCCCAGATATAACTCTTGCCTGCGGTATATACCTATCCCTTTCCATCACTAAAGCAAACGTAATCGAATTGTGGTCACTATCACCAAAGTGCTCACCTACCTCCAAATCTAACACCTGGCCTGGTTCATTACCCAGTATAAAATCCAGTATGGTCTCGCCTCTCGTTGGCCTATCTACATCCTGTGTCAGGAAACCCTCCTGCACACATCGGACAAAAATGGACCCATCTAAAGTACTCGAACTATAATGTTTCCAGTCAATATTTGGAAAGTTAAAGTCCCCCGTAACAACTACCCTGTTGCTTTCGCTCCTATCCAGAATCATCTTTGCAATCCTTTCCTCTACATCTCTGCAACATTTCGGAGGCCTAACAGGGTGACCTCTCCTTTCCTGTTTCTAACCTCAGCCCATACTACCTCAGTAGACGAGTCCTCATCAAACGTCCTTTCTGCCACCGTAATACTGTCCTTGACTAACAATGCCACCCCTCCCCCTCTTTTACTACTTTCCCTGAGCTTACTGAAATATCTAAACCCCGGCACCTACAACAACCATTCCTGTCCCTGCTCTATCCATGTCTCCGAAATGGCCACAACATCGAAGTCCCAGGTACCAACCCGTGCCGCAAGTTCACCCACCTTATTCCGGATGCTCCTGGCATTGAAGAAGACACACTTTAAACCACCTTCCTGCCTGCGCGGTACACTCCTGCAACTTTGAAACCTTACTCATGACCTCACGACTCTCAAACCTCCTGTATACTGGAGCTACAATTCAGGTTCTCAATCCCCTGCTGAACTAGTTTAAACCCTCCTGAAGAGCATTAGCAAATTTCCCCCCCAGGATATTGGTACCCCTCTGGTCCAGGTGTAAACCATCCCATTTGTAGAGGTCCCACCGACCCCAGAATGAGCCCCAACTATCCAGAAATTTGAACCCCTCCCTCCTGCACCATCCCTGTAGCCACGTGTTCAACTCCTCTCTCCCTATTTCTCGTCTCACTTGCACGTGGCACGGATAACAACCCAGAGATAATAACTCTGTTTGTCCTAGATCTAAGTTTCCACCCTAGTTCCCTGAATTCCTGCCTTACATTCCTATCCCTTTTCCTACCTATGTCATTGGTACCGACGTGGACCAGGACTTGGGTCTGCTCCCCCTTCCCCTTAAGGATCCCGAAAACATCCGAGATATTCTTTGTAAAAACATAGGTATTCCTATCCATGGAGTTATGGCGTTTCACCATGCCCATTAGGATCAGGATCAAAGGAGAAACTTGCACTGACATTGTAAATGTTATGTATTTGCATGAATTCTTATTAGCTCTAGTGAAGCTCTGTTGTATTAATGTATTCACTAGATGTGACAGCATATGTCCTGGAGTGAGAAACAGAAGAACAGCCATGTCAGTGATAACACTGCAAATAAAGCTCCATTGTTTTAAACCTTCATGCTCCCTAGTATCAGCTCCCCAAAACCACCATAAAAACTGGTGACAAGGACTACGAACATACGCTGGCTAGCCAACCGGGAAGAAATTTAACGAGAAGAGTTGGAGAAACAAATTAGAAAGGAAAACTTTTTACCTGGTGCGTGGCATGCTACGGAGAACTAATGGGCTAAGTAGACATCAGCAACAATAATCTGCCTGCAGAACAGATTATACAGCTGTGTATGATGAATAAAAGGCTGAAGCTTGGGTTATTGCATTGTGTGTGAGAGAATCAAGGTAGCTGCTGAAAATGCACTTGTGAAGTGTGCACATGGGAAATCTCCATTCGCAGAAAAATGGCAGCTTTTTTCGATGTCATGGGACCCTTTGATGAAAATGTGGAACGATGGAGCTCCGAAATGGAGTGTTTCAACTATTTTGGGCACGCAAACAAAATAGCTGAAATATTATGGTGCACATAATAATCAGCGTGATTGAGAGAAAAACTTTTAATTATCTCTGTAGTCCAGTGCAACCTGAGAAGCCAGGCATCAAGACGCACAAGCAGCTTCTAGATATTTTGCAAACGCATTTTTCGCTGAAACCCTTGGTATTGCAAAGCGCTTTAAATTCCTTGAAAGAAATCAAAACGGGAAGTCAATTGCACAATTTGTGGCTGTGCTTCAGAGACTTGCAGAACATGATTGAGAGTTTGGATATGTGCTAAATGACACTATCTGGGACAGATTCGTTTGTGGTCTATGCCACGAAGCGATACAGAAACATTTGCTAAGAGTAACCTTAAACCGCATAATCTTATGAAAATCGCTGTTTCTGTGGAGCTGGTTACAAAGGAAGCTCAGCAGTTGAGTTTGTGTGCTCAAATAGACAAAATGGCTGCTGAATTGACACCCATGAATCTTGAGGTTCGTACACGTAACTGATGTGCAAAGCCAGGGCATTCTGCTGCTGAATGTTAGTATAAAGACATGGTAGACACTCCTGTTGGGAGTTTTTTATAGGCCTCCTAATAGTTCTAGGGATGTAGAGGAAAGGATGGCGAAGATGATTCTGGATAAGAGCGAAAGTAACAGGGTAGTTATTATGGGAGACTTTAACTTTCCAAATATTGACTGGAACAGATATAGTTCGAGTACATTAGATGGGTCGTTTTTTGTACAGTGTGTGCAGGAGGGTTTCCTGAAACAATATGTTGACAGGCCAACAAGAGGCGAGGCCACGTTGGATTTGGTTTTGGGTAATGAACCAGGCCAGGTGTTGGATTTGGAGGTAGGAGAGCACTTTGGGGATAGTGACCACAATTCGGTGACGTTTACGTTAATGATGGAAAGGGATAAGTATACACCGCAGGGCAAGAGTTATAGCTGGGGGAAGGGCAATTATGATGCCATTAGACGTGGCTTGGGGGGGGATAAGGTGGAGAAGTAGGCTGCAAGTGTTGGGCACACTGGATAAGTGGGACTTGTTCAAGGATCAGCTACTGCGTGTTCTTGATAAGTATGTACCGGTCAGACAGGGAGGAAGGCGTCGAGCGAGGGAACCGTGGTTTACCAAGGAAGTGGAATCTCTTGTTAAGAGGAAGAAGGAAGCCTATGTGAAGATGAGGTGTGAAGTTTCGGTTGGGGCGATGGATAGTTACAAGGTAGCGAGGAAGGATCTAAAGAGAGAGCTAAGACGAGCAAGGAGGGGACATGAGAAGTATTTGGCAGGAAGGATCAAGGAAAACCCAAAAGCTTTCTATAGGTATGTCAGGAATAAGCGAATGACTAGGGAAAGAGTAGGACCAGTCAAGGACAGGGATGAGAAATTGTGTGTGGAGTCTGAAGAGATAGGCGAGATACTAAATGAATATTTTTCATCAGTATTCACTCAGGAAAAAGATAATGTTGGGGAGGAGAATGCTGAGCCCCAGGCTAATAGAACAGATGGCATTGAGGTACGTAGGGAAGAGGTGTTGGCAATTCTGGACAGGCTGAAAATAGATAAGTCCCCGGGACCTGATGGGATTTATCCTAGGATTCTCTGGGAGGCCAGGGAAGAGATTGCTGGACCTTTGGCTTTGATTTTTATGTCATCATTGGCTACAGGAATAGTGCCAGAGGACTGGAGGACAGCAAATGTGGTCCCTTTGTTCAAAAAGGGGAGCAGAGACAACCCCGGCAACTATAGACCGGTGAGCCTCACGTCTGTAGTGGGTAAAGTCTTGGAGGGGATTATAAGAGACAAGATTTATAATCATCTAAATAGGAATAATATGATCAGGGATAGTCAGCATGGCTTTGTGAAGGGTAGGTCATGCCTCACAAACCTTATTGAGTTCTTTGAGAAGGTGACTGAACAGGTAGACGAGGGTAGAGCAGTTGATGTGGTGTATATGGATTTCAGCAAAGCGTTTGATAAGGTTCCCCACGGTAGGCTATTGCAAAAAATACGGAGGCTGGGGATTGAGGGTGATTTAGAGATGTGGATCAGAAATTGGCTAGCTGAAAGAAGACAGAGGGTGGTGGTTGATGGGAAATGTTCAGAATGGAGTACAGTCACAAGTGGAGTACCACAAGGATCTGTTCTGGGGCCGTTGCTGTTTGTCATTTTTATCAATGACCTAGAGGAGGGCGCAGAAGGGTGGGTGAGTAAATTTGCAGACGATACTAAAGTCGGTGGTGTTGTCGATAGTGTGGAAGGATGTAGCAGGTTACAGAGGGATATAGATAAGCTGCAGAGCTGGGCTGAGAGGTGGCAAATGGAGTTTAATGTAGAGAAGTGTGAGGTGATTCACTGGAAGGAATAACAGGAATGCGGAATATTTGGCTAATGGTAAAGTTCTTGAAAGTGTGGATGAGCAGAGGGATCTAGGTGTCCATGTACATAGATCCCTGAAAGTTGCCACCCAGGTTGATAGGGTTGTGAAGAAGGCCTATGGAGTGTTGGCCTTTATTGGTAGAGGGATTGAGTTCCGGAGTCGGGAGGTCATGTTGCAGCTGTACAGAACTCTGGTACGGCCGCATTTGGAGTATTGCGTACAGTTCTGGTCACCGCATTATAGGAAGGACGTGGAGGCTTTGGAGTGGGTGCAGAGGAGCTTTACCAGGATGTTGCCTGGTATGGAGGGAAAATCTTATGAGGAAAGGCTGATGGACTTGAGGTTGTTTTCGTTGGAGAGAAGGTTAAGAGGAGACTTAATAGAGGCATACAAATGATCAGGGGGTTGGATAGGGTGGACAGTGAGAGCCTTCTCCCGCGGATGGATATAGCTGGCACGAGGGGACATAACTTTAAACTGAGGGGTAATAGATATAGGACAGAGGTCAGAGGTAGGTTCTTTACGCAAAGAGTAGTGAGGCCGTGGAATGCCCTACCTGCTACAGCAGTGAACTCGCCAACATTGAGGGCATTTAAAAGTTTATTGGATAAACATATGGATGATAATGGCATAGTGTAGGTTAGATGGCTTTTGTTTCGGTGCAACATCGTGGGCCGAAGGGCCTGTACTGCGCTGTATCGTTCTATGTTCTATGTTGAAGCTGTGGAAAAAAAGACACATGTAGCGTGTCCTGCGGGAAGCAATAGAAAGCTCTAAGTAAAAATAAGAAGCAAGAACAAACAGAAGCAACATTTAAACAAAATAAAAGGAGGAATGCCTATGCTGTAAAAAATGGTTGAGGAAACTGAAGCGACTCAATCAGAGGAGGAATTATCACTGAATGTGCTAGCCATTGCTGGTACTACACACCGATACTGGGTCACTCCATGTTGGATGGACAGCCAGTCAAGATGGAAGTTGATCCTGAAGGCGGGGTGGGGGGGGCAGTCTCTTGATGCCAGAGACTGTCTGCAAAGAGAAACTTAACCATATTCCCTTAAAGCCATCAAGGGCAGTGCTGAAAACATACACAAGAGAAGTGGTTCAACTGAAGGGCCGCAATGAAGTAGCTGCGCAACTTAATGGGCAAACTGCAGATTTGTCACTGCATGTAGTATCTACAAGTAGTAAAGGGAAACTTTTCAGCATTAATGGGTCGAGCATTGCTGGAGAAGATTCAACTGAACTGGGCCTAAGTCAACATGATAACCAATGAAGAATGTGGCCTTGCACAAGTTTTAAAGAAGCATACTGTTGTGTTCAATTGGGAATTAGTGAGCATGAAAGACATCAGAGTTAAAACAAAATTTTTGAAGGCAAGGTCTGTACCACATGCTGTTCAACCAAGGGGTGGCTTAGCCTGACTCGGAGCCTTGTAACCTGTCAGCATCCGTGAATGGGCCAGGTCAACACTGCCAGTCATCAGGAAAGATGGATCCATGAGGATTTGCGGGGACTTCAAGGTCATCATAAATCCAGTGTTGGTGCGGCACGTGGCGCAGTGGTTAGCACTGGGAGTGCAGCACTGAGGATCTGGGTTCGAATCCTGGCACTGGGTCACTGTCAGTGTGGAGTTGTCCCCGTGTCTGCATGGGTTTCACCCCCACAACCCAAAGATGTGCAGGTTAAGTGGATTGGTCACGCTATATAGTCCCTTAATTGGAAAATAAATAATTGGGTACTCCAAATTTTATTGTAAAAAAAATAAATAAATCCAGTGTTACGCGCAGAACAGCACCCATTACTTCTCATTGATTTGTTTGTAAGTAAGCCAGATGAATGTGGGCAAATCGCCGCAGGAACTTCTGACATTTTTGACACATAAAGGCTTGCTCATATCCCGAAGACTGCCATTTGGTATCATATCAACTCTTTTGTTGTTTCAAAGAGTAATGGATCCAATCCTGAGTAGAGTCCAGTGCTATCTGGATGACATCCTAGTCACTGGAAGAGATTAAGAGGAACCATCTTCGAAATCTGGATGCTACTCTTCAGAGATTGGGAGATTATGGTCTGAGAGTCCGTAAGGATAAGTGTGAGTTCTTCCAATCCTCCATTGAGTATTTGGAACATATAATTGACACAACTGGCCTTCACAAATCTCCTTGAAAGGCTAAGGCTATGACAGAGGTGCCTGCACCTCAGAATATTTACCAGCTATGTTCTTTCCTGGGTTATTGAACTACTGTGGAAGATTATTCTCAACTTTCCAACAATTCTGAAACAATTACATAACCTCTTGTGCCAGAACAAGAAGTGGGAGTGGTTGGATCAATGCATGAATGCTTTCGAGCAAGCCAAAGAAGTGCCAATTAAACCTGAAGTTCTTGCAATTTGATCCTATGTTACCCTTAGTTAGCTTCCCAATGCATCTCCATATCGCATCGGAGCGATGGTTTCTTACATCATGCCATCATGCTTTTACTTCTCGAACCTTGAGCAAAGTATGTCCAGATTTAAGGGGGAAGTGGGGGGGGGGGGAGGGGGGGGGAGTGGAAGTATTAGGGGTCATTTTTGGAGAAAAGATATTCCACCAATTCATGTACAGGAACAAGGAGAACAAGTACATTGTTAACTGACCATCATCGATTTTTGGACCACACACGGAATTCCAGCATTCTACATGCAAAATGTAGACAACAACCAGTCACTTCTAAATAAGTGAGGAAACACTCGGAGCAATCCGGTATGGTCAGAAGTGATGGATATTGCATTACGAGGGAAGACTTCAGAACGAGCACCTAACCTGAACTCGACTACTCCAGGAGATTGGAGCTGTCAGTACAGCCTGGATGTCTTTTGTTGGGCCAGAGTGATTATTCCGCCACCATTGAAGGTGTTAAAGAAACTACTTCGGCAGCACGGTCGCACAAGTGGATAGCACTGTGGCTTCACAGCGCCAGGGTCCCAGGTTCAAATCCTCACTGGGTCACGATCTGTTCGGAATCTGCACGTTCTCCCCGTGTCTGCGTGGGTTTCCTCCCAGTCCAAAGACGTGCAGGTTTGGTGGATTGGCCATGATAAATTGCCCTTAGTGACCAAAAAGGTTAGGAGGGGTTATTGGGTTACGGGGATAGGGTGGGCGGGCTTAACTGGGTTGGTGCAGACCCGATGGGCCGAATAGCCTCCTTCTTCACTGTATGTTCTATGTACAAGGGCCATTCCAGAGTCTTCTGCGTGAAGCAGAAAGCAATAAGTTATTTCTTGTGGCCTTGCCTGGACTGGACATGGAAACTGAAGTGAAAGCTAGAACATGGCAGCACGGTGGTTAGGACTGCTGCCTCACAGGGTCACGGACCCATTTCAATTCCAACCTTGGGTGGCTGCTTGTACGAAGTTTGTAGGTTCTCCCAGTGTGTGTAGGTTTTCTCTGGGTGCTCCTGTTTCCTCCCAGTCAAAGGTGTGCAGGTTAGGTGCGTTGGCGATGATCAAAGGTTGGGTGCTGTTGCACGGTTGCGTGGGTGGGGTGTGGAGTGGGCCTGGGAGGGGTGCTCTTTCAGGAAGTTGGTGCAGATTTGATGGGCCGATTGGCCTCCTGCAGTGCAGGTATTCTATGACTCTATATTCTTCATGTGCAAAAGAAACCTGCCACCATTAGCACCGCTGCATCCATGGGAATGGCCTGAGCAAGTTTGGCAACATAAGATTTTGCCATACCTTTTGAAAGACAGTCGATGCTCACACCAAGTGTCATTGTGATGAAATGTACCTCATTGGAGAAGACGATTGAGAAGCTTGAAGTGTTCAGTTGTTTTGGAATCTCTGAACAACTGGTAAGTGACAATGGACCTCAAGTTTTCTCACAAGAATGCAAATATTACATAGAATGGATTTTGTGTGCTCAGAACACTTGGAGGCAATAATCAGAGACATGTACTTATAACAGCCCAGCCATTAGCTTTTCAAAGAGCTACTTACCATCCATATTGAAGTTTTGTCTTCGGAATCCATTGTCTATTCAGACTCTCTGACTCCAATAGAGGGGTAGGCATATGAAGAGGCAACTGATGTCCATTCTCCCTCAATGGTTTTGAAGTGGACATGGGCAGTCCCAGGTGTGAGATTGGTATGTTAATGACTCGGTTGGCAGAATGAGCTTTAATCTGTCAGCCCCGTGCTTTCTTGATTACCATTAGGTGTGACATTTGTTCTTCTAACTCCTGTTGGTAGCGTCCAGGGCAAAGGGACAATTCTATGGTCATGCGACTTGTAGCAGCCAACTTTTTGGTTCAGCAGAAAGTCCATTTTGAAAAGAGCAAAAAAAACATTCTAATTCAGTGTTTTGGATTTCTGTTCATGTCAAATCTCTCATAGAATCATAAAATCCCTACCGTGCAGGAGGCCATTCGGCCCATCAAGTCTTCATCGACCCTTGGAAAAAGCACCCTACCTTGGCCCAAGTCCCCCACCCTATCCCCACCTAATCTTTTAGACACTATTTTAATAATTAAGATTCACTGAGAATGTTAGAGAGAACATTCTGCTGCCACGTTAAGCAAATCAAAGTTTATGGGGAAGGGGCAAAACCCACAAAATATTAGCGAGCAGCAAGTCTTTAGGGTGAAGACTCTTTTTTACTACTCAACTATTTCAAGACATTAAGCTCTGGATTTGAAATGCTTGTTTATTAAGGATTGTGACTGTTTTAAATAAATCGATAGCTTGGTACCGCTCACATGGTGTCTGGGGATTTGCTGTTGCACAATGATTGTGTTTTTTGTCTGGCGATGGATAGACATCAGAGTCCTGACTCGCAGGAATCAACAATTGCAGTTGAGAAAAGGTTTGGCATAACTTAGGGTTCAGTGACATTTGGCTCACTGTTGGTATAGTTCATGTTCTTCAGCAGTCAGAATTGCAGTATTCCACAGCGGAGGCCCCCCCCACCGGGTCGGACTCCTCCCCCCCCCCCACCCCACCCCCACCAGGCCGCCCCCGGATGCATCCACGCCAAGGTCCCACCGGCGAAGAGCAGCTGTGAACGGCGCCGACGGAACTCAGTTTTGGCGTGGCCGCTTGGCCCATCCCGGGCCGAGAATCGCTGGGGGTGGGGGGCCCATAGAGCGGCCCTCCGGAGAATCGGCATCGGGGCGCAATTCGCGTCGGTCCCGGCGATTCTCCGGCCCGGGGTGAGAGAATCCTGGCCCAGTTTTACATAATACCAAGTGCCAATCAAACTAGTTTCCCACAGTGTGAAGATAAATCAAAAAAGTGTACTTGAGGAAATGGTGCTGCCTCAAAACCTGTTTGATTGTAGCTATGAAGCAATGTCAAATAAATCCAACAGGAACTATCCAAATTAAACTGCCAAATGCAATCTTACTTTGTTAATCTTACTACAATCCAGCTTTATCTGTTCAAATTACCCTAAACTCCCAGGTCTAACCTGCTGTGACAAGCTGAAATGCAATACTTACCAAAATAAAAGCATCTTTCACACAAAGACACATGAAGTACATGCTTTTAAAAGTTTTTTATTGGCCATATTTTACCTGCTTATCGTTGAGACACAATGTGCTCTCTGACGGCTTTATGTTAAATAGTACACACTGGAATTTCTCCATTTGGATTGAAAACAATAATTTTGTACAACCTCTTAGTTTGCCTTCCAACTGGATTATAATTTCCTGAAATATTTTCTATGGTGTGCATATTTAATTCCACCGCCATCTAAACTTCAATCTTTCAAGTTTCAGATTGTGTTTGCATGGTTTGTTAAAGTGCTGTGAAGTAACAGGTGAAGAAAATTCAACCAGGTTTCAAGTGTAGTATATAATTTCCAACTTCAATACTTCAGTATGTCTAGTTTGGTGTGTGCATACTTAATTTCTCATAAGGCAAATTAAACATAAAATCAGAATAACATGATTCCAAAATGTATATTTACAGACAATAAAAATGATACACAAGCTATTTCAGCCTGAGACATTATAATCTTACAGATACCCACAGGGATAGATCAAAATCGAGCAATGTGCCAGTATTCAATATGCGTCCAAACAAACTGCAAATAAGTCCAGGGCAAGGCATATACAGGATCCTGTTGCGCTTTGTCCTTTCCCACGCCCCTCAGCAAACCCAAAAAAGACTTCACAGAATTCAGTTGAAGTGCATCTTCAGTAATAAGTGCACCAGTTACTGCCATCACTGGGCATCAGGCCCCCTGTGATGAGCAGTATTAAATCCACAAACCACCAGATCCCGAGACCGCCAAGTGTCAGCAGTTTTCCCACTGCAGTGCCAGTGTGCGCCAGGCAAAATCTATCGACACCGAAGCACCCCAGGAAAAAGGAATATAGCAAAGTTGTTACAAAATAGTGTCCCGTGTACCTGCAAAATACATATTTAAGAGGGCTTAGTTATAAAAACAGAACATGTTCAAGATAAGCCATCAGATTGAATTCTTATGAGTCCAGGAAAGATAAATCCTTTTGCAATAAAAACAGAAATTGTGGACTGAGAAAGTTATCCTTTCTTCAGCTCTGTAAAAAGCTAGACATCTAACAAGTGTTAAGTACTGAGGCTGGGGAAGAGGTGTGGGGGCAAACAAAGGAAACACGGCAAAGGTAGATGGTGGAGGGATTAACAAAGATAGGGCTGAACTCCCATGTTCAGTCTGGAAAGCTGTAAAGTACCTAATCGAAGGATGAGATGTCGTTCCTCTAGCTTAACTTGAGCTTCCTTGAGTGTAGGAGACTGAGGATATAGAGATCAGATTAGAGTGATGCAGAGTTATGCAAAGGCACCTATTTGATTTGATCCTCATTTCCAAAATAATGCAACCAACATGCAGATGTGAGTAGCAAGCTGATATCAATTTGAGGCACGGGTAAAGGATTTAAGGAAAATATTGGAATTCAATTCCCAAGGTCTGCTCTACCACAGGGCTTGCTGCTCGAGTGAAGGCCTCAAAAAGCCATTTGGTTCAATGTGATTCACTGAACATGGTACAAACAGATTTTATGCGCCATAATATTTTGAATCTGGTGCAGTTCAGGTAACTCTCCAATTTCTTTTGAAAGCCTTGATTGAATCTGCTACACTCAAGAAGTGCATTCCAGATACTTCCTAACAAAGGTTTTTCTTTGTATCGTTGGTCCTTCTTTTGTCATTCACCTTAAATCTCTGGCTTCTGGTTCTTAATCTATGGAATTCCTTTCCCAGTGAAGCAGTAGAGGCTCCTTCATTAAATGTTTTTAAGATAAAGATATAGTTTTTTGAAGAATGAAGGGATTAAGGGTTATGGTGTTCGGGTCGGAAAGTGGCGCTGAGTCCACAAAAGATCAGCCATGATCTCATTGAATGGTGGAGCAGGCTCAAGGGGCCAGATGGCCTACTCCTGCTCCTAGTTCTTATGTTCTTAACTCTTCAACCAAGACAACAGTTTCTTCTGATCTGCTCTATCAGGATGCCATCATTCTGAACACCTCCATCAAGTCTGCTCCCAGCCCAACAAGAACAAGCCCCAGCCTATCAACATAGCTGAAGGTCCTCAACGTTGGAACAATTTTTATGAATCCTGCCCTTCTCTAATGCCTTCATAATCTTCCAAAAGCATGGTGCACAGAATTGGACACAGTAGTCGAGTTGAGGCTGAACCAGGTTTTATACAGGTTCATCATAATTTCCTTGCTTTCTCACTCCATGCCACTATTTATAAGGATCCCATCTGCCTTTTGAATCACTTTCTCAATCTGTCCTCCAGTTCACAATATTTCCAAGTGTTATGTCATCAGCAAATCTGAAAATGGCACCCTGGAAACCAACTTAATATAAAACAAGAAAATCAGGGGTCCTAATACCGAGCCTTGGGAAATCCCACTACCTCCTCCCCTTCAAATACTTTGTTAACAAGCCTGTATGAAACTTTATCAAATGCCTTTTGGAGGTCCTTGCACATCACATTACGATCATCAATGCTCTTTGGAACCTCATCAAAAGACACTGGTTAATTAGTTAATTTCCCTTAACAAATCTGCGCTCGCTTTCCTGAATTAATCCAAATTTTCCCAAGTGAGTGTCAATTTTGTTCCAAATTACTGTTTCTGAAAGGTTTTCCCATCAGCATGATTACACCGACTGGCTCAGTCTTAGAGGTTTACAGCATGAAAACAGGCCCTTCGGCCCAACTTGTCCACGTCACCAAGTTTTTAACCACTAAGCTAGTCCCAATTGCCTGCATTTGGCCCATATCCCCCTGTACCCATCTTACTCATAGAACTATCTATATACTTTTTAAAAGACAAAATTGTACCTGCCTCTACTAGTGCCTCTGGCAGCTCGTTTCAGACACTCGCCACTGTGTGTGTGAACAAATTGCCTCTTTGGACTCTTTTGTATCTCTCCCCTTAAATCTATGTCCTCTAGTTTTAGACTCCCCTATCTTTGGGAGATGTTGACTATTGACCCTATCTATGTGCCTCATTATTTTATACACCTCTATAAGATCACCCCTAAGCCTCCTACGCTCCAGGGGAAAAAATCTCAGTCTATCCAGCCTCTCCTTATAACTCAAACCACCAAATCCCAGTAGCACTCTAGTAAATCTTTTTTGCACTCTTTCTAGTTAAATAATATCCTTTCTACAATAGGGTGACCAGAACTGCACACAGTATTCCAAGTGTGGCCATAGTAATGTCTTGTACACGTCCCAACTCCTGTAGTCAACGTTCTGACCAAAGAAACCAAGCATGCCGAACATATTCTTCACCACCCATCTTGCAGTTCCTGGGCTTATCTTATACTCTTTCTTCAACAAGGCCACAATGTTTGTAATTCTCCAGTCCTCTGGTACCGTGGATTGAAAGGTTCGGACCGTCGTTTCTGTAATTTTCACCTTTACTTCGACAGTATCATTGGATGATTCACATCTGGGCCTGGTGACTTAAGTACAGCAAGTCTATCTAATGCCTCCTCTCAACTTCTTCTTTTACTGTGGCTAAGAAAGTATCTTCCTTGATGAAGACAAATGCAAAGAAAATTTGAATTTGAGCTGCTACAGCTGACAACACTCCCTGTACTTCATTGTCAAGTCCACAAGAAACACCTCAGGAGTTCCCATGTAGAATATGATGTGCATGCCATGGGTCTGACCTGCCCTGACATGTTTCTATTTCTTAGACTATTAGATTTATAATTTCAATAATGCTCACCAATAAGCTTCTCCTGTGTTAACGTCACTTTATTTTGTAGGGAGGTTAACCAAATGTCTTTATCATAGAATTTACAGTGCAGAAGGAGGCCATTCGGCCCATCGGGTCTGCACCCGCTCTTGGAAAGAGCACCCCACCCAAGGTCCACACCTCCACCCTATCCCCATAACCCAGTAACCCCACCCAACACTAAGGGCAATTTTGGACACTATGGGCAATTTAGCATGGCCAATCCACCTAACCCGCACATCTTTGGACTGTGGGAGGAAACCCACGCACACACGGGGAGGATGTGCAGACTCCGCACAGACAGTGACCCAAGCCGGAATCGAACCTGGGACCCTGGAGCTGTGAAGCATTTGTGCTATCCACAATGCTACCATGCTGCCCCAAACTTAACTAACTAACCTTTACTTAACTATTAACCAAAAGCCTAGGTTTAAATTTAGTAAAAAATTTTCACATCTTCACTTTTACTATCTCATACTTAGTTTTAACTTTATCCTGTAGATCAGCATGATTAATTAAGAACTGACTTCAATTACATGGAAAATTATCAACTTGGCTTTAGTATTTATATTAATTCATCGTTTTGGTCTACTTATCTGAGGAAGGATGTTCTTGCCCTCGAGGCAATGCACAGAAGGTTTACCAGGCTGATTCCTGGGATGGCAGGACTGACAGATGAGGGGAGATTGAGTCGGTTATGATTATATTCGCTGGAGTTCAGACGAATGAGGGGGATCTCACAGAAACCTATAAAATTCTAACAGGGCTAGACAGGGTAGATGCAAGAAGCATGTTCCCAATGGCGGATTTGTCGATAATCATGGGGCCACATTCAGAGGAAATGACGTCGGTCATTTTGGACTGAAATGAAAAGACATTTCTTCCCCAGTGTCTGGTTGGCCTATGGAAGTCGTTACCACAGAAAGCAGTTGACGCCAAAATATTGTATGTTTTCAGCAAGCAGTTAGATATAGCACTTATGGCAAAGGGGATCAAAGGATATGGGGAGGGGGCAGGATCAGGCAATTGAGTTAGATAATCAGTAATGATCAGAATGAACGGCAGAGCAGGCTTGAAGGGCCGAATGGCCTCCTCCTGCTCCTATTTTCTGTTTCTCTGTAAGACAGACTTTAAAAACTCGCAAATATACTTACCCACATGGCTTCTTGTCCTTGACATCACTTTGCGATTTTATTTTTCTCCTCTCCGATTCAATTGCAGATTCAGGGGAAATAGACATGTCAGCTTCTGGACCATGCCATGTCACTCCAATTCCGTTACAGGTTCCTTCGTTACAAGTTCCTTCGTTATGCTCTTCTCTTCTCTCCTTTGCTCCAGTTCATGCCATCCCCCTCCACTATCTCACTGCTTACCGCCCTGCTCTTTGCCACTTCTCTCCTCATCACCCTGCTCCTAGCCTGAACTCTCTGCTCCCGACCCATTCCTGGCTCAAGTTTAACCCACTCCTGGCCAGGTTCACACTGCTCTGCTTGAACAGATCTAAACACCTTCAGGTGAAAGTAGTTTGCAACACATGTATATATGAAAAATTTGCCAATTAGTTTGTCGACATTAACAAAAAGCAGCTTATTTGCTTCTTCCACTAACCAGACTGGCTGGTTTAGCTCAATGGTCTAGACAGCTGGTTTGTGATGCAGAACAAGGCCAGCACCAGCCGTACCCGAACAGGTGCCGGAATGTGGCGACTGGGGGCTTTTCACAGTAACTTCATTGCAGTGTTAATGGAAGCCTACATGTGACAATAATAAAGATTTTTTGTTGTTTTAAATTTATTAAATACAGGTGGTCATTTAGTTCCTCATGACTGCGACAGCACTTTAAAAATTCTATCTGCTAGATCCCACACCTTGTTCCACCATCGCCGTGTAAATTTTCATCTTTCATACACATCCCATTTCCTTTGAATGTTCAAAGTGCACAGATATTTTGACAGTTTAATTGGCTTAGAGTGGGACTTTTGTTAGCTCTTTGAACGAACATAATTACTTCATGTAATATTTTTCCCCAAGCGTAGTCCATAACATTTTCAATTGTTTTGAACCACTTGCATACGAAGTTCATCCGGGAGTGGGTCGGGAATGGAGAGTTAAGGCTGGGAGCAGGGTGATGAGGAGAAGTGGCTGTCACATAAAAAATTAACACTAGGGGGGTCACGTGATGAGAGCACAGGAGCAGCTAAGCGTGGCCAATCCACTTACCCTGCACATCTTTGGGTTGAGGGGCGAGAATGTGCAAACTCCACATGGACAGTGACCCGAGGCTGGGATCGAACCCGGATCCCTCAATGCCCACTAACCACTGCGCCACCATTCTTTTACCTTACTGCACTGCACATCCCACAATTACTTACTTTTGGAATATTTTTCTCGAATTATGTCCTCGGAAGATCCTGGCTACATTTTAGCAATGAGCAGCATTAAATCAAAAAAATCCTTACTTGATTTGGGCGGCCAGAGGTGCCCCAGATTGGAGTGGCGTGTTGGTTGGTGAGCAGGCCTATGCCTCGGCGGTGCAGTCGGCTTCAAAATGATGGCTGCCATTGCAAATAACATTCTGGGCAATGGTCTCAGCTCCCTGATGCAGGTTTCTGGTGCTCACTTTTATGAACTGCAAAATATTGTTGAGTGGTGGAAGCTGAGAAGAGATGCCTGTTATTTGATGGAGCGATCTCCCTGTTGAGGGCTCACCTTCAGTCCTTGGAATCCTGTTACACAATATGTTATTTATCCTGACAGGACTCGGAGAGAAGGGGTCGGACAGGGAGTGTATGTCTGCCCGTTCTCAAGAGTTGACTGCCATGCTTTTGCAAGCTCAATTTCATGGCTGGGCATTTCAGGTTCAACGGCGGAGCACATCATTTCCGATCTTCGGAGCCTGGGGTCATCGGAGACCCCAATCTCTTGTTGTTATGTTGTCTTGACCTCGATGCTTGTCGTGCAAGATTGAAGGTGGCTGGATGCATCAAGCCGTCCCCTCCTGCTGGGGCCTAGGTAATTACTGCCTGAGCGTCGGGACAAAGGTACGGTGGAGGTGCTCCATTCAATTAAACCTTTGAGTCCTAAATGTTGCTCAATGAGCTTATTATCTTCAGTTCATCAATTATTTTGAACTTTATTTCCTCGTCATTATGTTGTTGATTTCATGTTATTGTCTTTTTTCTGATAAGAGTGTACGATATACAAGCTTGGAGGTGAGAGTCGCCTATTTTCTGTTTTGGCATAAAGCATATGATTTGTGACATGTGATTTGTGCATAATTCCTGCCCTTATTTATGTGATGTAATCCTTGCATTTAAAATACCCCTTACCTTAGTTATAGAGATGAGGAGAGCCATGGCATGGTGGTGTGTGGCAAGGTAAAATAAGTCCGCAGATTGAGGAAAGCTCCCAGTTGGAGCAATCTGTATCAGGTTTTTAAATTTTGTATTTTTATTGATTTGAGTTGAGAGAATCCATGCTTATCGCCCATGAAAGTCCGGACAGAGCACGTACCCAAGAGAGGGCTGGGTTCCTTTCTTTGTGGTTGGTGTCTTTGGAGTTGGTGGAGTAGGGAAAAATGTGTGGTGATGCGGGCCTGGGTATCCTTGCTCGATTTGTTGGTAGTGAGAGTCTGTATGCTGTAGATCTGCATTGTTGGAGGCCGTCTTCAGTTTGAGAGTAGGCCAGATGGGGAAATCGGCGCCCTTCTCCAGACCCTTCCCAAGACACCCAATTATGGGTGTCTTGACGATTGTTCTTCTCCTTGGTGATGGGGTCTCCTCGTTTAAGAACAATGTGATTTTTCTAGTGTTGGGGGTGCCTTGGGGGCAGTGTGCATGGATCTGGGCCAATGGTTGGTATTCTGTTGCTCCCTTATATTTGGGATTCTCCTTCTTCTCCGGCGTATCTGGATAGGCTGAGTGAGATTTGAATGAGCAGCATTTTCCCTTGTCTTGTGGTGAGGAGCGTGCACCAGGGGATCATGACTGTGTCCTGGTCTCTTTTATCCTGAGACCCACTGCTCCTGGGGGTTATACTTTTTTATCCTGTCTTGGTTAATGCTTTGGGAGGCGCTGGCCACATTTCCTATAATCTGAACATACTGTCTGAATATTCACTGATCCTCTCTGTATTAATATGTGGAATGATGATCGTTCCGTACGGTGCCAGATTTGGGGTTTTTGTTGTGCCTGGTGTTTATATATAAAATGTCCCTTTAGGACTAGTGTCCTCATGAATTTTTTCTGTCATTTCTTATTTCTGTTATTGTGGGTTAAAGAAGCCATGACTGGCTCCTGCAAGGGTACAGACAAGTCTGATATCAGAGAGAGAGGAGGACGTCTATTTTTTATTGGTGCCTCTGGTGTGACTGGAGTTGAGGGAAATATGATCTGGTGCGCACCAGAACATGGAGAGAAGATCTCATCCTCTATTCTCGTGGTTGTTGCCAGCAATCGCCGCGTGGGAAGGTGTGCACCATTTTGCCATGTTTTCATGGCCTTATCCTCCGCTCCCTGTTCTCTAGTGATGCATACGGAGGCAACAAGTCAAGTGCAGTTTTGTTGCGTTGTTTGTTAAAAAGGAAAAACTTCAATAAAAATATATATTTTATAATTAACACCTATAAATTGCTGATCCAACCCTCCTTTTCGATTTAATGGTGGAAATCGGAAATATTAAATTGCCATTCAAAGCTAACAGATAAAACCGAAGTCAGACAACCAAATTAAATTCTTACTTGATACACGGCACATTTCCTCGGAGGAAAGTGCGTGACCCTGCACACTGGATATCCTTTAATGCAGAACATCGTACTGGTGTGTGCTCCACTTCATTGTAAGCTTGCCCACCAAACTGTTGATCAAAGACAAAGTTAATGAAACCATTTAAACGTCAGGTCCTTCACATCCAGTTAACAGCAAACATAAAATCCCTTAGTGAGATTAGGTCACTGAATCCCTCCAACACCATTCATTAGACAAAACTCTGGTCTCCACAGGATTTTCTAGCATTTTGATACACCATAAACTAAGTCCAAGTTTCTTGGTGTTAGGTGCAGCCTTGCTCACCAAGGTGACATTTTATATTTTAACTTGCTCGCCTCCAACTGAATTGTGTAGTTTTGTGACATCCCAAATAAATTCAATTATTTATTGCATCACAAGTTCCTTAGATTCAGCTTTGAAGTTCAAACTGGGGCTACAGAGAGACTGTCTAATTTCAAGATCATAGAATCATGGATGTCTGATTACTAATCCCTCTAAGCATTGAAAGCACTGAAACTGCATCATTGCTGTAAATTAAATGGAGCGTTTCTAATCAGGAATAAAAATGGAAAATGGTAGAAACTTGCAGTGGGGACTAAGTTGGTAACTTTAGAGACATCAAAATTTCAGGTATAACCCTTCTGAATGTGAAAATTGTTTGATGGTTTTACTCATAAACATAGAGTGGGACACTTTACAATAAAAGTTGTAGACAGAAAATTATATTTTCCTTACTTTTACACAACCATATCCTTGCTCTTGGGAGGCAGTCACATTTCCAAGAAGGTCCACCGGGTCATCACACTGAACAAATTCATCTGGCCTGCAACAAACACAAAATAAAATATATAAAGATGATTATTATTATAAATTAAGTCCAATGTAACATTTATAATATAATCGTTTAACAAACCAAATTCACAAAGATTATGATTCCTGTTTGAAGTAAAAGCAGTCTAAGATAACCGAAGTTCATGTTTGGAGAAGGGAGGGATAAACAGGGCCCCATTATGTGTCTCAGGATGGGGAACAAAAGACGTCAGCAAATGTTTTGGGTTGAGGTTCACAATGAGAATTGAGAACAGAAGATTTTGTCCTCTGCTTGGAAAATAAAGCGCTTAAAGCCATTCAGGGATAGATAGACAAATCAAAAGCCATAACATCACACTTGGATCAATTTTTATAGAGACAAAATTCAAAAAATAGAAATTTTGTTAAACTTTAGTTATATTTCACTGGGGTACTATTTACCATTTTAGTCTCCAGAGGAGAGATAGAAACATGTGCTAATATAATTTACAAGGTCAATACCAAAGCTAAAATGTTATGGCTCTCAGGGAAGATCAAACAGGTTGGTGCTTAGGGCAGCACAGTGGTTAGCATTGCTTTCTCACAGCACCGAGCAACTGGTTTCAATCCTGACCCCAAGTCACTGTCCGTGTGCAGTTTGCATATTCTCCCAGTGTCTGCACCACAACCCAAAGATGTGCAGGGTAGGTGAATGGGTCACGCTAAATTGTCCCTTAATTTGAAAAAAAATTGGGTACTCTAAATATATATATATATTAAAAAAAGGTTGGTGCTCTTCTTCAAAAGGTAAAAATTAGTTTTTTCAGATTGAGGTGGAAGGGGGAAATACAAAGGGCTCTACAGCGTAGATGCAAAGGTGATGTTTTGAGTTATGGGGTGGGGGGAAAATAAGTGGGTGTCCCGACGGTGCACACCGCCGGTCAGGTGAATGGGCGGTAAGGTGCAGATTGTCATGCAGCCACTCACACCTGTCAGAGGACGGCCTTTTTTTTGGTCCCTCAGTCTGCATCTGGGTTTGAATTCCATATTTTATTCACAGGCTGAGTAGAAACATGAATTGCCGGTTAGATTTTATGAAATGAAAATAGCTCGTCACAAGTAGGCTTAAAATGAAGTTACTGTGAAAAGCCCCCCTATTGATGACAACGAGGAACATTCTCAGTCTCAGGATGTCCTGAGGAGGAAGGTAGATAGGTCATGAGGGAAAGGATTGCAGGAAATTGGTGGCGTCTAAATATAAATACAGATTGTTGTTCAGATCGTTGGGCCGCAAACAACACAGAGGGAAGAGATGGCGAGGGACTTACAAAAAGCTACAGAGCACCAACGGGGAAAGCGAGTCGCGGTACTCGAGCTGCTCCGTCTCCTCCACCTCGGGTGCCGCCTCCCGGTCCACTTGCTGATGCGAGCCGTTCGCCGTCAGGTTCTGCGACAACGAGCCGGCCGCCAGACACTGCAACAACACGGCGGCAGCCAGCAGCACCAGCTGGCCGCCCAGAAGCAGGTGACCGGGCGACACGGCCCACATCGTTGCGCGCTGTCGGCTCCCCTCAGGCCCGGCCTGCCTGCCAACGGACAACAGCCACAGCCGCCATTCCCGCCACAACGCCGATTAATTGACGTGCGTCTTTGTCCAATCAGGCGGCCCGCATTCCTGACCACGTGGGTGCGTCATGCCGCCTGGCAGGCGGAACCAGTGATTGCCGTTTTTCTCTATCCAATCAGGTGGCTGTTTCCCCCGCCCCACCCACGGCCGAATGATTGACGTTTGGTCCCATCCAATCAGATAGCTGTTCTCTCCGTCCCACCCACAGCCGAATGAATGTTCAACCTTATCCAATCAGGTAGCTGTTCTCTCCGTCCCACCCACAGTCCAATGATTGACGTTCAACTTTATCCAATCAGGTAGCTGTTCCCTCCGTCCCACCCACACCAAGGCAGGACGACTAACTTTCCTGGCTTGACACAATTCACACCTCTTTCACCTGGGGTTACCCCGGGCGCGATTCTCCACTCCCACGCCGGTTGGGAGAATCGCCTGGGACGCCAAAATTTCCGGGGACGCTGATCCGCCACCCTCCCAAGCGGCGGGAACGGCCCGGTCAAGTTTCGCAGGCCGGAGACACCGAAAATGGCGATTCTCCGGCACCCCCGCTATTCTGAGGCCCGGATGGGCCGAGCGGCCAGGCCAAAACGGCGGGTTCCCCCGGCGCCGTCCACACCTGGTCGCTGCCGTCGGGAACAGCGCGGGAACGCTGGGGGGGGTGGCCTGCGGGTGGGCGAGGGGGGATCCTGCACGGGCTTTACCTGAAATGTGGGGTGGCCCGCGATCGGTGCCCACCGTACGTCGGGCCGTCCTCTCTGAAGGAGGACCTCCTTCCATCCGCGGCCCCGCAAGTCCGTCCCCCATCATCTTGCAGGGCGGGAGAGGACGGCAACCATGCATGCACAGTTTGCCGCCGGCCAACCCACGCATGCGCGGATGACGCCTGTTATGCGGCACCGGCCGCGTTATCTATGCAGCGCCGCTTTTACGCGGGCAACAAGGCCTGGCGCGTGTAGATGACGCAGACCCGATCCAGGCCCATTGTCAGGGCCTGAATCGGTCGGGACCGGGGCCGTTCCGCGCCATCATGAACGTCGACGGCGTTCACAATGGCGCGGCCACTTCGGCGTGGGAGTGGAGAATCGCACCCCCCATTTCTGGATCTGTAAAGATTTAATCACCTGCTAATGCTCGCATTCTAAGCATTGTCTTGCATCTTTGAATTTGTCTATATATATGTTTCTGGAACAGACCTCTTCATTCACCTGAGGAAGGAGCAGCTCTCCGAAAGCTAGTGTTTGAAACAAACCTGTTGGACTTTAACCTGATGTTGTAAGACTTCTTACTCTATTCAATCAGGTAACGGTGTTCTCCTTTTTCTCGACCCACACAAGGCAGACCAATGATTGACGTCCACAGTTGGCCAATAGTCTCGGTGTCCTACCCACGTGGTCGGAGCTCGCCTCCAAGCCAATGGCTGGGTCAAAAGCGAGTCAGTGCTCGAGGTTTTACAGCATGCACAGAGGCCCTTCAGCCCATCTTGTCCAGGCCGGCTGTCAAGCGCCTATTTACTCTCATGCTGGAGCTCTCGCCCAACAGCACTGTGGGAGCAACTACACGTCATGAATTTGCAGCAGTTCTAAATAAATAAATCTAAATAATCTTCATTATTGACACAAGTCGGCTTACATTAACAGTACAATGAAGATACTGTGAAAATCCGCTAGTCCGCCACACACACACCATAACCTTCTCAAGGGCACTAAGGGATGAGGAGTAATGGCTGACAGTGATGGAACGGCAACATAGTTTCAAGTCATTATGGTGTGTGAGGGGAATTTGCAGTTCTACCCTTGTCCTAGGTTGTAGAGGTCGTGGGTTTGTAAGGTCTGTTGAAGAAGCATTGTGAATTGCTGCCGTACACCTTGTAGATGCGCACACTGCTGCTGCTGCTGGGCATTGGCGGCGGATGAATTGTATGTTTGAGGTGCTGGATGAGCTGTTCTGTCCTGTATGGTGTTGAACTTCTTGAGCGTTGTTGAGCTATGTCCTGGTGGCCCATCCCACTCGGGTGTGGCTAGTTCTTCATTGCCTCGCATGTTCGCCTCATCTCAATTGTCCTCTCCAGACTTTTACTGGTTCTGCCGTCTTTTCGGCTCCTCAGGTTGTTGCCTGGCATTACTCATTCGTTGTGATGGTGTTGCGGGGAGGGGAGGGTTTTTTTGCCTGGGTTTAGCGGTCTATTTTTGGACTGAGTGCCGAATTTAAGATTTCCAGGAGGAGAGCCACCTTTCATGCATCCGCTCAGCACATCCCTGTCACCGGACATCCAGGACCAATCATTCTTATCAGGCATAAATAAAAATCAGAGGGCGGCATGTGGCGTAGTGGATAGCACTGGGACTGCAGCGCTGAGGGCCCGGGTTCGAATCCCGGCTCTGGGTCACTGCCGTGTGGAGTTTGCACATAATGATTATAATAACCGCTTTTTGTCACAAGTAGGCTTCAATGAAGTTACTGTGAAAAGCCCCTAGTCGTCACATTCCAGCGCCTGTTCGGGGAGGCCAGTACAGAAATTGAACCCGCGCTGCCGGCCTTGTTCTGCATTACAGGCCAGCTGTTTAGCCCACTGTGCTAAACCAGCCCTGCAGAGCCTTCCTGCATTACTTCAGTAACTACCCTCCTCTCTCTTGTTGAAGATGATCATTACCTGGCACTTGTGTGGCACAAATGTTACTTGCCACTTGTCAGACTAAGTCTGAATATTGTCCCCAGGTCTTGCTGTATTTGGACATGGACTCCTTCAGTTTCCGAGGAGTCATGAATGATGCTCAACATCCCCACTTCTGACCTTAGGTGGAAGGAAGATCATTGATGAAGCAGCTGAAGATGGTTGGGCCTGAGAAATCACTGCAGTGATGTCTTGGAACTGAGATGATTGACCAACAAATACAACCATCTTCCTTCATGCTCGGTATTACTCCAACCAGCATAGAGTTCCCCCCACATTTCCCATTGACTCCAGTTTTGCTCGGGCTCTTTGGCACGGGTCCAATTCCCGCCAGTTGAGAATTCTGAATTCTTCCTCGATGTACCCGAACTGGCACCGGCATGTGATGACTAGAGGCTTTTCACAGTAACTTAATTGCAGTGTTAATGTGACAATAAAAAGATTATTATTATTAATGTCAAGGGCAGTCACTCTCACCTCACGTCTTGAGTTCAGCTCATAGATCATAGAATTTTCAGTGCAGAAGTAGGCCAGTCAGCCCATTGAGTCTGCACCGGCCCCTGGAAAGAGCACTCCACTTAAGCCCACACCTCCATCTATCCCCATAATCCCACCTAATCTTTTTGGACACTAAGGGACAATTTATCATGGCCAATCCACCTAACCTGCACATCTTTGGACTGTGGGAAGAAACCGGAGCACCCGGAGGAAACCCACGCAGACACGGGGAGAACATGCAGACTCCGCACAGACAGTCACCCAAGCCGTGAATCGAACCTGAGACCCTGGAGCTGTGAAGCAACTGTGCTAACCACTGTGCTACTGTGCTGCCCATTGTCCATGTTTGAACCTAAGCTGCAATGAGGTCAAGAGCTGAGTGGCCCTGGCCGAGCCTAAACTGAGCGTTAGAGAGCAGGTTATTGAGGAGAAAGTGCCTCCTGATTGCATCATTGATGTCTCTTTCGATTAGTTGACTGATGATCAAGAATAAGATGATGAGGCGATAAATGGCCAGGCTGGACTTTTGTCTGATTGAATATAGCTGGTCAATTCTCCGCATTGTCAGATAGATGTCAGTGTTGTGGTTGTCCTGTAACAACTTGGCTCAGGCCATGATAAGTTCTGCAGCACAAGTCTTCAGTACTATTGTCAGGGCCCATAGCCTTTGAAGTGTCCAGCACCTTCAGCTATTTCATGGCCATTTCATATATTACATGGATTGAATCGAATTGGCTGAAGACTGGCATGTGTGATGTTGAGGACCTCAAGAGGAGGCCAAAATGTATCATACACTCAACACTTCTGGTTGACAATTGTTACAACCTTATCCTTTGCAAGTGATGTGCTGGGCTCCCCTATTATTGGGATGGGGATATTTGTGGAGCCTCATCCTCCAGTTAGTGGTTTCATTGTGCACTACATTCACAACTGGATGCGGCAGAATTGCAGAGCTTAAGTCTAATTCATTGGTTGTGTAATCGCTGCATACGTTGTTTGGCATGCAAGTAGCCCTGTGTTGTAGCTTCCCCAGGATGACACCTTTTTTGGTATGGTGAAAAATGGTGGGATTGGATATGTCCTGCTTTTGTTAACAAGACATACGAGGTGAATTTTTTCAGTCCTTTGGGTTGATGGCAGTGTTGCAGCTGAAATAGCTTGGCCAGAGGTTCTGAATAAAAATAAAGCTTGCAATTACCTGGCAGGCCCATCAACATCTGAACAAGATAATACATGAACATTTCTCATTGAGATTCTTTGTCGGAACAAAGACAAAAGAGGCAAACATCAGCATAAGGCTCTCCAAAACATGAAGGTGGGGAGAAGGGGCAATAAACAAATCACTGTTCACAAATGACGTGAGATTTTCCGCTCTGCGACTAAATGTGGAGGTAGGCTCCCACGGGCTGGTGGGGTGGATTGCTGTGCCAGACTGTCCACTTTTTATTTCATTGGGTGGAATTTTCCACTCAGTGCACAGACTGTTGGCTGAGATAAGAAAACTGCATGCAGCTCTCCAGATACACAATTAGGTTTTCTCTCCAGATAATCCTGAAAACCGTGCACACAAAAACTGGAGGCATGACAGCACATTTACAAAGGGGGTCGGATCTTGATGAATCCAGCCAGGCGCTATCTACCTCTGTTAAGACACTGTCAGGATACCTCCATTGAGAAAACAGCGATTTGTGTAAATCTTGAAACTGTCAGCTGCAATGTGTAGCGTTATTTGCAGCATTTTGCTTCTGTAATTTAGCTGTGGCCCCTTTATAGTTGGATCCTTCTGACCTTTGCACATTTCTATGAGAGGGACAAATGGTCCTTTATACTCAACCTACATTTGGGCCCAAGCCCCAGCGATTCTCTTAATAATGCATAACCTGAGTTAAGGTGCCCAAATCCTACAATCGGCATTTGAGCCTCACATGTCTGAGGAGCCTTGTTCTTCATATCTTGAAGCGGAAATTATCAGGGCTCCCTTCAATTGTCTAAAATGTGCACTACTTTACTCCAACCTCTCAGACCCTTCCCCTGGTGATTTTTTTCCAAGGTTATTTTTCAATTTTGTCTTTACATCAGCTGTTGAAATAATACTGCCCTGCTTTTACTATGAGATGAAGTTCCAACACCCCAAGACCCTCCTATTGTCCTAGAAGAAGATTGCATGCAAAGTTCCCTCCCTTCAATTACCCTCCTGCCTCCTCCTTTAACCTTGGACTCCTCCCCATCTTGAAGCCTTATGCACAGCAACCTATCAATACCCACAAGCAACACCCCCCCCCCCACCCCCCTATCCCCCCCTCCCCTCCACCAAGACTTTTGAGTCTTACTTACCAGTTCCCCATTGACATGCTGCAGTTACCTCCCTTAAATGTGACTGTGCTAACTGTGCCCATACCAAGCACCAACCCCCAGGATCAAAATGTGTAAGGGACTGATTGACCACACTGTGCTGTGGGTGATCAGCACAGCACAGATAACCCCTCCCTCTCCGTGGAGTGGGACCAAGACGTGCTTGGCAAGCATAGCCTTAGCATGGTGTGTACTACCCCAGGACTGCTTTTGCTTTCAGGCCGTGACAACATGGTGTGCACTGTCCCAGGACCGCCTCAGACTTATCCCCCCTTTAATCACCCCTCCTGCACTGCCCATCCCACCCACCCGCCCAACCAGGCTTGTGTCTCTGTCCATCCCTTCCTTCTCTCACCCCACTCCAGTCATGTGTTTCCATCCAGCCCTCCTCTTGCATCTCTCCATTTATGGCCCTCAGCCAAACATGTGACTTCCAACCTTTCCCGAACCTGAAGTTCATGATACTATTCCAATAAAGTCCTTCTGCATTATTTCCCGACATAAATGCAAGTTCTCATCCAGTGTTGAAGAGGCACGAGCGAGGATTACATCCTCATGAACCTGCTCCTGGGTTTGCCATCAGCAGGTCCACACAGTGGGAAATTAGCGAGGTGGGGGGGTCCTCTGGCCTGATTGTCTGCCCCTCTTCCACGGCTACATTCATGGCTGTGTTCTCACTATTCAATATTAGGACTCTAGGATCAGACAGGTTTAACACACACAAAAATGAACTAAAGTGTCACAGTATCGGTTAGCATTGGAAATGAGAATTTCAAACATTCAACAGGAAACGCCTCAGTTATCATATGAGATTAGTTTACGTATCAAAAAACATGGTCCAGTGTTAATTTTTCATCATATTTTTATCTGTAAGGGAAACGGCAACCACATATTGCTATTTGTACTCACATACATGAATATTCTCATATTAAGTCTTCTAAATGCTTAAATTCTTATTTTAGAAACAACGTCAGAACAAAACATTCCAAGCACACTTCATAAATATAGTTTTCTTATTTTTGTAGGTGCTTCAACCTCTGTCCACAAGATTCCATCGCTCCTCAATTAAGGTAAAAATAATTTTTATTGTTGCCACAAGTAGGCTGACATTGACACTGCAATGAAGTTACTGCGAAAATCCCCTAGTCGCCACATTCCGGCACCTGTTCAGGTACACGGAGGGAGAATTCAGAGGGCGCGATTCTCCACTCCCACGTCGGTTGGGAGAATCACCTGAGCTGCCAAAATTTCCGGGGACGCCGGTCTGACGCCCTCCCGCGATTCTCCCAAGCGGCGGGAACGGCCCGGTCGAGTTTCGCGGGCCGCAGGCCAGAGAATCGGCGGAGGCACCCAAAATGGCGATTCTCCGGCACCCCCGCTATTCTGAGGCCCGGATGGGCCGAGCGGCCAGGCCAAAATGGCGGGTTCCCCCGGCGCCATCCACACCTGGTCGCTGCAGTCGTGGGCGGTGCGTGAACGCTGGGGGGGGCGGCCTGAGGGGGGGGGGCGAGGGGGGGATCCTGCACCGGGCTTCACCTGGAATGTGGGGTGGCCCGCGATCGGTGCCCACCGATCGTCGGGCCGTCCTCTCTGAAGGAGGACCCCCTTCCTTCCCCGGCCCCGCAAGATCTGTCCCCCATCTTCTTGCAGGGCGGATTTAGAGAGGACGACAACCACGCCCGTTATGAGGCGCCGGCCGCGTCATCTATGCGGCACCGCTTTTACGCGGGCGACAAGGCCTGGCGCGTGTCGATGACGCGGCCCCGATCCTGGCCCATTGTCAGGGCCTGAATCGGTCGGGACCGGGGCCGTTCCGCGCCGTCGTGAACCTCGAAGGCGTTCACGACGGCGCGGCCACTTCGGCGTGGGAGTGGAGAATCCCACCCAGAATGTCCAATCACCGGGAATCAACCTGGAACGCTGGCCCTGTGAAGCAACAGTGTTACCGTGGTCTCGATTCACACAAGTTTCACCCTTTATCAAGATGCCTGGGAAGCAAACATCCTTCCATTTAATAACCTTCAGTTTTATGTTCAATATGTCAAATGTTCGAGTTCGTCAATTCAATTGTCCAATAAGCTATTAAAACTCTTTGGCCCCGGAAGTTGCTATTTCCTCCACTTTGTGTTTTCTCTGATCCATTGAATTTCAATTCTGTGCTGCAAACCTCTCTGGTCAGAGGGGAACCTTCGCACGCTTCAGTAAATGTGACGTTTCTGAGCTGGAACAAAGTGGGTGTGCCCTGGAATTGTGTGTGTCATTGAAGTGTGCGCTGTTGAAGGTTGGGAATCACTGCATTCCAGTAAAGCCCGATCGGAGAGAGTGCTGTGCGTTCCGCCAACGACCGAGAGCAGGGGGCGCAGTTTCATCAGATTTTTGGGGGGAGTGAGCGCATGCGTTGGTTGAGCAGCCTTCCGGGATTATGAATGGATGATCAGAGCGGAGCCGCAGCACGGGAACACTCCTTGAAAAGTCCATTTTTTGACTGTGTGCATGTTCTGTTTAGACTGCAGGATAAACCCGATAGCAGCTTTAAATCCCTCGCCTTGCTTTTAACTGCAGTTCAGGGGGAGATGTATTGCTCATTGGCCTATTGAAGCAAAAAACAACGCCTGGGCTTCCTCACCATTGCTGATAACACTGGCTGGGGTTTGGACGGATTGAAGTTAGAACATGGCTGGAAGTTTAAAGAAATATTCCGCTGCCTTTGTGTTCACTTTCCCTGCACTCCTCTGCCTGGCGATAGCGAAGATAGGTGAGTTCCTGGGAAAATAAGCAAGCTGAGCAGCCTCCGGAAATAGCATCGCTCTCCCTCGGGGTTTGCTGAAGCATTATCTCAGGGTGTTTTTTTTATCAACAGGGCGGCTGTCAATTTCCCCATAACGTTATTTTAGTTCCCACTGGAGTCATTTCAAGTGGCGATTATAGCAATACTTAGCTGGAGTTAAAACATTCTAGCTTTTGTGGGGAGTGGGGACGGAAACATTTTTTGCAGTGGTTCAGTTGTGCTTTATTTCAGGCTGACCTTAATCCTCTCTGGCTGGGCCGATCATTGGAGCAGCTTTTGTAGGAAGTGAACTCAGTTGATGGAGGCTACATTGGCTCTCCCCGACTTGCCGTGTGAGCTGCAAATTCGCGCTGCAATGAAACGAGAAACCTCTACTCCTGCACCTTTTAATGACCAAGGTGGAACTCTGTGGATCGCTCTTGAGCTGCAAGCAGTTGATTCATGTGGGCAGAAGATGCCCCAAACTAGCATTCGAAGGGGAAACAACGATATTCCACATTTCTCAGTTAACCTTTGTTAACATGGCCTGACTGACCTGGTGGCAGTTCAAATCAAAGTGCTGATTTCCACTCTCGTGGTTTTAATTCTTCGACATGATGACTCATTGGTGTAGTCCGTTTTTGCAGAAATGGCCCCCAGTACATGCCATTAAATCGATCCATATTGGCTGCTTGTAGGATAACATTGATCCTGTGTACACCTCTCGTCTCCCATTAACTGATCCCATATTCTTGTTTGAATGAGGAAATGGGAGCTGGAAACACAAGGGAAACTAGAGCAGGATTTGGAACATAAATTTAAAAAAAATAATTATATCTGAAAAGGATTGTGGATGCAACTGTTTAAAACATAAGTTGAGATTGTTTTGATTTAATCAAGAAAGGTGAAAGTTGGGTTCTCCCATTTTCCTTTTAATTCAAAGGAGATGAAACAAAATCAAGTGTGATTCATTTAAGTTGAAAGAAAGTTCCCAGATTCTTAAAATGCTGTGGACCTGACCGTGAGCTTTTAAAGGCAGTTATCCTTTTCAGTGTCCTGGCTGTATTTTAAGGGTGTGGCTGTCATCACCAAAAATTCATTGTCCAACGATGTGTGTAATAAGACTGTTTTCTTTTTAAAAAAAAAAAGTCTTGATTGGACCTAGAATAGAATACAATTGGACGTGTCGAATTACAGGGCTTATGCAAGGAAATTATAAACTCTGCTTAAACGTGAGTTTTGGCAGACTTTTGTTTAATAGAGAGAATGTGTTGGTTTATCTAAAGGTTAAGTTTTGTCCACTTGAAAATTACAATTTGTTGAAGTTAGTTTTTGTTTTCAGAGTGGAATATTTGCCAGGAAAATCCTCTGCATAAATAAAAATGAGCCAGTGAATGCGAGCATATGCCAATATTCTGCTGAATATTTTGATTTAATATTTTTGACAAGGGTGAACTGTTTGAAGTGTGGGTATTATATCAGTATTTATATTGGGCAGATGGAAAGAAAGGAATGGAGAAAAACCCCTCAAGCCTGGTCTGTAATCTTACTAGATTAAGGCTCATCCATTCCTCACTCAAGTCAACCCACCTTTGATCCACATCCTGAGTCATTCGTGAGATAGCCTCTGGGCAAGACTGCGGCAGATTCTCATTCTGTAACAAATGTAAACACAAAAATCAATTTGTTGTGTGAGATAGAGATACATTTATTTTACTGGTGTAATTGACTACACTCCAAAAGTTATTTGGTTATGTTTGGGAAGCCTTGAGCACAGGAAAGGTTTTCCTATCTGTTGCTTCATTCTTCATTCCTATGCCAAGTTTTGAGGTAATATTTTGTTAATATTCTTGATTGAATATGGTGGCGCAGTAGTTAGCACTGCTGCCTCATGGCGCCAAGGACCCGGGTTCAATCCCGGCCCTGGGTCACTGTCCGTGTGGAGTTTGCACCTACTCCGTGTGTCTGCGTAGGTCTCACCCCCAAACCCAAAGACGTGCAGGGTAAGTTGATTGGCCACGCTAAATGCCCTTCATTTAAAAAAAATGTGTATATATAGTCTTGGTTTAGCCAAGACCAGATTATCTGACCAAGGAATACTGCATGAAAACTTCTTGTATGACCGTGTTTATATGTAATAAGTAAAGCAAATGTCGGGTGGCGTCAGCCCAGTTGGCTGGATTGTTGGTTTGTGATGCACGTGTTCAATTCCAGGTTATCCATGAAGGCTCTTCCTTCTCAACCTTACCCTCGCCTGAAGTGTGGTGACCATCAAGTTCAATCATCGCCAGTCAGCTCCGTCTCTCACAAAAGGGGAGAGCAGCCGATGGTCTTCTGGTTCGATGTCGACTTTCACTTTCATACATAGACAGAAATTATCCGCTTGCAAGTCAATTCATGTAGAAGCATGATGTTCCTGCTTTTGTAAATTTTTATTTCTTGAAAATATAAAGGTCAAAACTAAATGGCAACTGCTTCTTTGGTTGAGATTTTGGTGCAGTGTGCATTGGAGACCCTTGTTTGCATCATGGTCCATGCTAGCATTGGCAGCATTCAGGCCGAATCAAGTCTGATTATTTTTCTCACTGATTTTCAGGAGGTAGAGGAGGTAGCAATGACATGTATGCCGGGGAGAAATGCACTGTAATGCATCACAGTTTTGAAATGATCATTCAAAATATTGATATTTGCAAATTCATTTTGACAATGGAGAAAGTTCGATAAAATTAATACTCACTTGGAAGGGGTTAATAAAGGATAGCCAGTGTAGATTTGTTAAAGATAAACAATGTCTGACTAATATTACGATTCCAGGCCAGACCCCAACAATAGCTAGGATACTGGAGCGAAACCCCAATATTATAGTTATTTTTTAAGTCTGTGTGGACAGAATGATTCGCTCCAGGAATGATTGCATGAAGAAATAGGGACTTGGTATTATTATTATTATTTTTTAAAAATAAATTTAGTGTACCCATTTCATTTTTTTCCAATTAAGGGGCAATTTAACATGTTCAACCCACCTAGCCTGCACATCTTTGGGTTGTGGGGGCGAAAGCCACACAAACACTGGGAGAATGTGCAAACTCCGCATGGACAGTGACCCAGAGCCGGGATCGAACCTGGGACCTCGGCGCCATGAGGCAACAGGGCTAACCCACTGCGCCACAGTGCTGCCCAGGGATTTGGTATTATTAAAATAAAAACTTTTATTATGGTTAACTTTTTTAATTTCACACCCGAAAAAAAAACAGCTTACAATTAAGCTTTAAAAGCTGCTACTCAATTTCCCATTAAACAACATGAAGAGGAACGTACAGTTCTCAGTCTATCTGACTGTGGGAGAATTGTGGACTCGGCATCAGGCAGATCAGAATTCAACTCCTTGAACCAAAACTTCCTCCAAAAAACTGTCTCCTGACATTCCTTGGCTCCACCCAGCAATGACCTTCTCTCCCCAAGCTGAAAAACAAATGATCTCTGCAGGCTGCAAAGCACATTAACTCTCCAGGGACTTTCCTAGTCAAACCACAATCTCTTACTCTAGCCTGAAAAACACAGTCCTTTGTCAATTTTCACCTCTGGCTGCTAAAAGAACCCACACCCTGCAAAATATATATTTTAAACGAACATGACCACTGCACGCAAACACACTCTAATGCCAGGCGTTTAACCCTTAAATTGCCCAATAACTAGAAGCCAAATTTAGAATATTGCTTTTTCTTTATGATGGACTTGAGCATTAGAAGTATAATTTTAAAGTTTGGGATGCTACAAACCTGGAGTGAGCAGGAAAGCAACAGATTTTCGGAGGACATTGAGAGGCTCATGACATGAACAGCCAATGGACTTTGGAGAAACAACAGAGAGGTAGCTGAATTTCACACCATTTTGAGGGGTTGCAAGACCAAAAGCATTTGCAGGCACATATTCACAAATCTTTGAAGATGCGAAGGAACATTTATAAGGGAGCCAAGGAGGCATATTGGATACTTGGCTTTCTAATAAGAAATTGTTTCCTTTGGTTCGTGTTAAATAATCAGGAGTCAGATATTTAAAATAATTGTCAATAGAACTAAAGGGAAAATTAAGAGAATTGCTCTTTCGCAGAGCAAGTTAACATCTGGAATGCACTGCCTGCATTGTGAGTGCAAAGGAAAAATAGAATTATCTTGATGTTGTCGTGCCCACATGTGACAAAGCTTGCACCAAAAAGCTGATTTGCAGGGCTATTATTGCCGAATCAAAAAAGCCTCCTTGGGAATTGCAGTCGAAGGTTTGTCATCTTTCTCTAGGCAGGAGGGAAAGTGTTAAATTAGCTGAATGAAGATGACAGTGAAAACTCAGACAATATTTTGAAAACTTGAACACTTCTCAAGCCAAAGTCAAATCATCGGACCTATCAATTGAATTCCAACATCTGAGGCAGGAATCGGGTGAGCCGATTGACAATTTTTCAAAAAGAATGAAAAATGCAAATTTAAAGATACCGATGAAAGGTTTGAGATCAGCCTATTCCGGGCTCTGCACATCGCAAAATAATTATTTCATAGAATTTACAGTGCAGAAGGAGGCCATTCGACCCATCGAGTCTGCACCGGCTCTTGGAAAGAGCACCCTACCAAACCGCACACCTCCACCCTATCCCCATTACCCAGTAACCCCGCCCAACACTAAGGGCAATTTTGGACACTAAGGGCAATTTACCATGGCCAATCCACTTTACCTGCACATCTTTGGACTGTGGGAGGAAACCGGAGCACCCGGAGGAAACCCACGCAGACACGGGGAGAACGTGCAGACTCCGCACAGACAGTGACCCAAGCCGGGAATCGAACCTGGGACCCTGGAGCTGTGAAGCAATTGTGCTAATCACTATTGCTACCGTAATTGGGAAGGACAGCTGAAGACATGGCAGAACACATGAAGCCACAAATAGGCAGAGGTTGCTGACTACCCAAATGGCTAACTTTCAATTAAGTCAAGGAAAAAGCAACAGAATTGATACATTGAAACAGCTACAAAAGAATGCACTCCATGCAGATGGAAAGATGTGCAAGACATATGGAGCACCATGGAAATGTCCTATGTATGGATCAAACTGCAGTGCTCGTGGAAAGCTGGGAAAAGGTGTGCAGAACAAAGAAAGAAGATGGTAAAAGTGCGATCAGAGAAAGAACAACAGAGTAAATGAGAAGTAAAAGAAACCAAAACATCAATATGCAGAAAGATGACAATGAATTTGACAACACAATTGACTTCGGAGCCATACATCTGTGTGAAATGACTGGACACAATCACTTCCAGAGAAAAGATGTTTGTACAGCTATTCTCACTTTGTCGGGATTATTCCTTTGAGAAGTAACTGAATACCTCTATTCACACTGGAATCTCTTCTAAGTCACCACTGTCTTTGTAGTTGATCATTTCTAAATCGGCAATGGATATGGTTGTGACTAAAAATAATTCAAAGCACATCAGCCAAGTCTAAATTTAAATTCAGACAACCATAGGTCACAGAGCTCCGTTTGAATGAGAAATCTCTCCCCAGTATACCCACAAGCAATTTGAACATCATCCTGTTTTGGAAGTCTCTTTACTCAGTTTAGTTCTATTTTTTCCACTTCCTCTCCCCACGTGTAATTTTTATGTGGTTGAGACTGCATGCACCACCTGTTTGAGGTCCTCTGGCAGGGCTACTCGAGAGGGTGAATTTCTGACAATGCAACCCAGGAGCCACTCCATTTTTGACAGGCAACCCCTGGCATTGTAGGTGTGATCTGAAGGGTGTATGCAACTCCAAGCTGCAATGGCCCTGTGCTCCTCCTCTGCCCCTGTCATTGGAACCTTAAAAGTTTGTATGAGGAATGGTTAGACTTGTAAAATCTGATCTCAGAATTAATTTATTCTTTCATGGGATGTGGGTGTTGCTGCAAGGTCATTATTTGTTGACATCCCTAATTGTCCCTTTGAATTGGGTGGCTTGCCAGGCTATTCCAGAGGGCAGTTAAGAATCAATCTTATTGCTGTGGGCCTGGAGTCACACAGGCCAGACCAGTTAATGATGGTGGATTTCTCTCCCTAAAGGGCATTAGTGAATCATAGGTTTTTATGATCAATTATAGTTTGATGGCCACAATTACTTAAAAAAAAATATATATTTTAAATAAACTTTCAAAATTTTATTTTATGTTGTTAAATATTTTTATTAGGGTATATGCAAGTTTTTATAATAATAACAATAACAGCGACATATAAAGATGGTACAAGAAACATTTCCACCACATCCCAATCTTCAGCACCCCCCCCCCCCCCCCCCCCCCCTGCCCCAACAATAAGAAACAAAAAAACAGTCTCCCCCCCACACACACACTTTTGGAATTCTGCTTCCGCTGATATTTTAATTTTCCCCGAGAAAGTCGACGAATGGCTGCCACCTCCGGGTCAACCCTACCATTTGCCCTCTGAAGGCGAACTTTATTTTCTCGAGACTGAGAAACAGTCTCTGCACTTGGGAGCTTCGAGTCCCTCCACATTAATAAGAGCTAGGCGCAGGTTTAGCACAGTGGGCTAAATAGCTGGCTTGCAATGCAGAACAATGCTAGCAGCACGGGTTCAATTCCCTTACCGGCCACCCCGAACAGGCGCCGAAATATGGTGACTAGGGGCTTTTCACAGTAACTTCATTGAAGCCTACTTGTACCAATAAGTTGTTATTATTATTATTATTATTATTATCCATCTCCGGGCTACAAGGGAGGCAAAGGCCAAGACGTTGACCTCTTTCGCTCCCTGAACTCCCGGCTCTTCCGATACTCCAAAAATCGCCACCTCCGGACTTGGCACCACCCGTGTTTTTAGTACCGTGGACATTGCCTTAGCGAAACCCTGCCAAAACCCTCTAAGCTTCGGGCATGCTCAAAACATGTGGACATGATTTGCTGGGCTTCCCGTGCACCTCGCACACCTGTCCTCTACCCCAAAAAACGTTCTCATCTGGGCCACCGTCATGTGTGCCCGGTGGACTACCTTGAATTGTATCAGGCTAAGCCTGGCACATGATGGGGATGTGTTAATCCTGCTTAGGGCATCCGCCCACAGACCCGCCTCTATTGCTCCTCCTAGCTCGTCTTCCCACTTGCTCTTAAGCTCCTCCACCGGAGTTTCCTCCGATTCTAAAAGTTCCTGGTAAATATCTGATACCTTCCCCTCTCCCACCCCAGGTACTGGAGACGACTCTGTCCTGCATTCCCTGTGGCGGCAGCAGCGGGAAGGCCGGAACCTGCCTTCTCAAGAAGTCTCGCACCTGCAGATACCTAAACCCATTCCCTGCTGGCAATTCAAATTTATCCTCCAAGGCTTTCAAGCTGGGGAAGCTCCCATCTATAAATAGATTTCCCCCATCCTCCTAATTCCTGCCCTTTGCCGTCTCCGGAGCCCACCATCCAGCCTACCCAGTACAAACTGATGATTATTATAAATCGGATCCAAACCGATGCTCCCTCCACTCTCCTATCTCCTCCACTGCCCCCAGATTCTCAGAGCCGCCACCGCCACTGGACTTGTGAAGTATCGGGCCGGCGAGAACGGGAGAGTTGCCGTTATCAGTGCTCCCAAACATGTGGCTTTACATGACGCCGCCTCCATCCGCTTCCACACCGACTCCTCCCCCACTACCCACTTCCTTATCATGGTGATATTAGCCGCCCAGTAGTAACCCGACTGCGTTCCTGCAGCACTTTCTTTACTTAAGGGGTTTTACCTGCCCCCACACAGCCTGCAATAACCTTATTCACCCGCTTGAAAAAGGCCTTTGGGCTGAAGATGGGGAGGCACTGAAAGACAAACAGAAATCTGGTGAGGACTGTCATTTTCACGGTCTGTACCCTCCCCGCCAATGATAGCGGGAGCATGTCCCACCTCTTAAAGTCCCCTTCTTTTGTTCGACAAACCGGGATAAGTTTAAGTTGTGCAGTGTCTCCTATTCCCAGGCCACCTGGGTTCCCAGATACCGAAAGCTCTTCCCTACCATTCTAAACAGCAGTACTCCCAGTCTCTTCTCCTGCCCTCTTGCCTGGATCATGAACATCTCGCTTTTCCCCATGTTCAATTTATACCCTGAAAAATTACCAAATTCCCCGAGGATCCGCATAACTTACTTTCGACAATTTATACATGAACTTAAGGCAACTCCCCTCCCCCCTCAAAATACAGAAACCGACCCCTCCCCAATAAACCAGAAACTAAACCCCCACCCCGAGCAGCTGACGGAGGCCAGTTCTGTAAAGTGAGAAATAAAGCGGCACCATCTCTTATGATACTCTTGCACATTCCCTCTAAAGGTGAATTTAACTTTCACCAAACGGAGAAACTCCCATCAAATCTCCCAACCACACTGAGGCACAGGGTGGAGAAGCTGACTTCCAGCCCAACAACACCCGCTTCCGAGCCACCAGCGAGGCGAAGGCTGTAACATCTCCCCACCCCTGATTGCAGCCCCCAAATATGGCCCCGGGGGACTGGGCTTTGGAAGATCGCCGACAAGGTGCAGGAGACGTAGCCCTAGAACATCCTCCACTTCCGGCATGTCCAAAACATATGTACGCGGTTGACCGGCCTCTCCCACACTGCTCGCATTCTCCACCCCCTCAAGCAACCGACCCATCAACCTCGTCAAGTGCACCAACTTCAACTGTATCAGTCCCAGCCTCACACAGACGTTGACACATTCATTCTCACTGTGCAACACCTCACACCACAACCTCTCCTCCAGCAGCCCCCCTCCCCTATTATTCCTCCCATTTGGCCCTCTGCCACATCCTCCTCCATAATCCTCCCATAAATAGCCGAGGTGACTCCCGGCTCCAACCCCATCACCAACAGAACGGCCTCCAGCATATAGGGGGAGGCAACACTGGAAACATTGTGAAAGTCTTCCTGACAAAATCCAGCATCTGCATATACCTAAAAGCCTCAGTTTGAGGGATCACAAACTTCTCCGTCAACTCCTCCAAACTTACGAATCATCCTACCAGGAATAGATCCTTCAGTGTAACCACCCCTACTCCTTCCAGCCTTGAAACCTCGCATACAATCTAATCAGTTCAAGCAAGTGATTCTCTTGGACCAGCATCAATTTCGATGCCGCCCCTAATTTAAAATGTTGACGAATTGGCTCCATATCTTCAGTGTTGCACCAGGCTACTGAAGTACTTTGCTGGTGTGAAATGGAGCAATGCCACAGCCAACCCCCACAACCCGAACACCATACACAAGCCTGCCCCATTCTCACCCACGCTGCTTCTCACTCTCTACCCCAGCCCTGCACCTTCTCGGCATTTCTGCCCAGTGGTAATACATAAGATTCGGTAAGGCCATGCCCCACCCCAATTTTCGCCTCATCTGAAGCACTATCGTTTGAATCCTGGCGACCTTCTCAGCCCCAATAAATGATGAGATCAGCCGCTCCACCCCCATCAAAAATGCCTTTAGCAGGAAGACTGAGAGACACTGGAATAAAAATAGAAACGCGGCAAGATATTATTTTTCACTGAAAAGCACCCGCTCTTCTCCAAATTTAGTTTGGAACTCGTAAAAGCTCCAAACCGCTTTAGCAGCCCCATGATGTCTCCCACCGTAGGATCAGGTCCGATAGGTACAAAGCAAGGTTGTCAGCATACAAGGACACGATATACCCCCCCCCCCCCCTCACTATGCTGCTCCACTTACCCAAGCCCCTCAGCACAATGGCCAAGGGCTCGATAGCTAATGCAAACCACAGGGGGGACATGGGACACCTCTGCCTCGTACCCCGCTGTGGCTGGAGCTAACTTTGTTCGTAAGAATGCTCACCTTGGGATCCCCGTACAACAATTTGATCCATGCGACAAATTTAGGCCCTATCCTGAACTGCTCCAGCACCACAAACAAATAGCTCCATTCGACCATGTTAAATGCCTTTTCCTCATCCAAAGGCACGATGACCTGCTGTTCCTTCTCTTCTGCTGGGACATAACAGGCGGCGCACATTCGATGTTAACCACCTCGCCTGTAAAAACCCTATCTGGTGCTCATGAACTACCTGTGGGACGTGCTCCACCAGCCTAAGTGCCAATACCGTGGCAACTATCTTGGCGTTGACATTTAAGAAGGATATCGGCTGATATGACCCACATTCCACTGGGTCCTTATCTTGCTTTAATTTTTAAAATATAAATTTAGAGTACCCAATTCAATTTTTTCAATTAAGGGGCAATTTAATGTGGTCAATCCACCTACCCTGCACATCTTTGGGTTGTGGAGACAAAACCCACACAGACAGGGGGGAATGTGCAAACTCTACACAGCCAGTGACCCAGAGCCGGGATCAAACCTGGGATCTTGGTGCCGTGAGGCAGCACTGCTAACCGTGCTGCCCTTATCTTGCTTTAATGAAAGCAAAATTGACCTCTGTCTCATCATCTCTGGAAGCACCCCTCTCGCCACCTCCTCCTCGAACATCTCCATCAGCAACGGTGCCAACTTGTTGACAAACGTCTTATAAAATTCCACCGGAAACCCATCTAGCCCTGGCACCTACCCCATCTGCACTTTCCCAATCGCCGTCTGCATCTCCTCAATCCCTACTGGCTCCTCCAACGCAGACTGCCCTGCTCCCCCATCAGGGGGCACGCCATTCGGACTGGGGTTCTCTCACTCCTCCTCCCTTCTCTATCAGCAATAACCATCCCCCAGTTCATTCCTGCCACCCCACCAACATCGTAAGTCCGCCGCCCACTCAAAATGGCCCCATCCCCCAGGTGAAACCTAGCCATGTCCCCAGCCTCCATCAGCCCCCCCCCCCACAATCGCATCCTAAAGCTCCTCTGCCGCACCCACCCTCCTCGGAACCCCAACTAGCTTTCCTCACAGTGATACACAAATCAAGTACAGAGCAAAAAACAGCCAAACATGTTAACAGCAATTGGAAAAAGAAAACACAACACAATATTCCAACGTCCACAATCCAACCCAACCATAACTTAAGACTTAATCCAAACTCACTTCAGTCTCTATCCTTCGGCCTTCCATGATCGCCTCTGTATCAAAGAAATGGTGCAGAAGGAGGCCAAGAATGGTACAGCGCAGAAGGAGGCCATTCGGCCCATCGAGTCTGCACCGGCTCTTGGAAAGAGCACCCCACCCAAGCCCACACTCCCACCCCACCCCCATAACCCAGTAACCCCACCCAACACTAAGGGCAATTTTGGACACAAAGGGCAATTTTAGCATGGCCAATCCACCTAACGTGCACATCTTTGGACTGTGGGAGGAAACCGGAGCACCCGGAGGAAACCCACGCACACACGGGGAGAACGTGCAGACTCCGCACAGACAGTGACCCAGTGGGGAATCAAACCTGGGACCCTGGAGCTGTGAAGCAATTGTGCTAACCACTATGCTACCGTGCTGCCCCTTGGAGGGGTCCTTGGAGTCTTACGCGACCCTCCGCCTCGCCAGGTAGACCACCCCAAATCATACACCACTCTTTGTAGAGCGCTCTCTTCAACTTGTTAAAGGCCATGTGCCCTCTTGCCAGATCCATCGTGACATCCTGGTTCATACAAATGAATACTATTTCTCACCTCATCTCCTGGTTCTGCTTGGTCCATCACTCGATAGCTGCGAAAGCAGACTATCACCGCCCTTGGTGGCTTGTTCGCCCATGGCTTCAGCTGAAGCGACCAATGGGCCCTATCCAGCTCGAAGGGGGTGCCAGCTTCATCCTCCATCAACAGCTTTGCGAACATTCTTGCAAAGTATTCCATTGGTCTCTGGTCCTTCAGCCCTCCGGCAGCCCTCTAATCGAAAGATTGTCGAAAGATTGTATCGTCGAGACATATTCTCCAGGTCCTCCTTCATTTGGCTCTTCGAATCATTTGCTATTTTCAACCCTTGACAGCTCTGCTTCCAGCAAGGTGAGCTGGTTGCTCTGCCACAATAATGCTTCCTCCACCTCCTTCTGTACCTCGTCATGCTCCCGACCATCTCCCTCGTCTTTGTAAGAGCCTCTTTTACTGAGGCAAGCGCATCCTCCTGCGACTGTTAAGAGTCCCCAGCATCTCCTTCCCATGCTGCTTGAAGCGATTGGCAAACTGCCACTCGAACTCCGCCGCCATCACTTTTGCCAATGTATCCACACTGATGGCTGCAGCCCCACCCGACGAGCTTGCACCCGCCAGCTTTCCTTCCTCAGAACTCTGGGCCCTTGCTCGAGACCACTGGCTCAGAAATGCCTATTATTTTTCGTTGGGATTTCGGCATCCTCTGCTACCCACAACCATATTTGGAACAAATTTTCATCTAAGTTACATCACAAAATCAGGTGAAAAGGGCGAAAACTGTGAACTCCAGTGGGAGCCACCCAACATGGGTCCTCCAGCTACATGTCGCTACAGTAAGTCAATGGTCATCATGACTGAGATTAGCTTTATCTTCCAGATTTTTAAAAATTGAATTTATATTCCACTAGCTGCTGTGGTGGGAATTGATCCCATGCCCTCGGAATATTAGACTGGCGAAAGCCAAGTGCCAAGTAACTCCCCAGATGGGACAGCAAATTATCCATGTCTGCCATTTTCATGTGTACTTCTTGGTTTGTATCTAAGACTATAGATCATTATCTGTCCAAGACTGGGCAGTGTCTGAAAGTATGAGTGAATTTTAGAAAGATTTCCACATGCAAAGAGTGGTAGAAGTTGAATTTTATACCAAATGAATTGTTCAATACAAAGGTGAGATTCATCCCATTTTTATCAGCCAAAGGAATTAAAGGCTTTGAGGAAAAGGCAGGTAAACAGATTTTAAGTTGCAAATTATTTATGATCTCATTGAATGATTCGAAGAGCCAAATGGCCTACTCATGTCCCTATGCTGAGATAATTGGTAGAACTATGTGAGTTGGTTTCTGCATTTCTGGTTTTGCCAAAAGAAAATCACTAAGAGTTCCTGTTCCTGATTGTTATCCAGTAACCGCAGACTGAGGTGCACAGCACTGGACAGGAGATGAGGATAGGATTGAGTTTAGATGTGATGCTTGGACACAATTGATAATCTCCTTAGGTTCCTGTTAACCCAACATCAAACATTTATCCCTCACTCTCATCTGAAACAATCTGGCTGAAAAACTGTTGTTGCATTTTCAATTACTAGGGGGCATAGGTTTACGGTGCGAGGGGCAAGGTTTAGAGGAGATGTGCGAGGCAAGTTTTTTACACAGAGATTGCCTGGAACTTGCTGCCGGAGGAGGTGGTGGAAGCAGGGACGATAGTGACGTTTTAAGAGGCATCTTGACAAATAAATGAATCGGATGGGAATAGAGGGTTATGGACCCCAGAAGTGTAGAAGAATTTAGTTTCAAAGGGCAGCATGGTCGGCACAGGCTTGGAGGGCCGAAGGGCCTGTTCCTGTGCTGTACTTTGCTTTGTTCTTTGTGTTAAGAATTGGGGAAAATTAAGATTTAAAAAATGAAATTGGAATACAGTAAAAAGGGAAATTAATAAAGACAGCTGTGTGAAGGGAGGTTTGATATGCAAATTAGCTCACCAGTGAGAAAAGCAAGCGTTCATCTTTGTGACAGGGTAAACCCTGGAAGAATGGAAGAGGTAACTTCAAAGTGAAGAGATAAGGAAATTGGCACTAATCTGCTGAAAGATCGGGTCCACAGGATGGGTCCACATCAAAGGAAAACAAAATTATATCCATAGCATAACTGGAGACAGGGACACAGTCCAGGGAGCCACCATCACAGCCACACCCAGCTACAGAAAACAGTCTCTCCTGAAAACAAGTTATTGCTAAAAGGGCAGCCGGTTAAACTCCAAAACTCAAACCGAGAATATTATGCCTGCGCTGAAACTGACCATTTTGCCAAACATGGACACATAACCTGTGTGTGGTAATTACCTGCTGGAAGCTTACAGAGTTCTTTAAAACGGGATGTTTTTTGAAAATATACACCAGGAAGAACTGGTGTTCCAAGTTATGCTTCTGGATTTTGGGATATTTTAGCATTTAACATCAACGGAGTTATTGAATCATTACAGCGCAGAAGGAGGCCATTCAGTCTGTACCGACCCTCTGAAAGAGCACCTGAGGTACCCTCAATAATGATGCTTGGAGATTAAACTGTAAAGAAGGCTTTATTAGAATAATAACTATACTACAGCTAGAGACGAGAGCTGACTGTTACACAGACCATGAGGCAGGCCTTTATGTATGGCTCCCAGATGGGCGGAGCCGGAGGCGGAGTCCCCAGGGTTCCAAGCCCGGTCTTAAAGGGGACATCACCTTACATGATGATAAGGCAGTAACCGTTCATCACATTCACCCCCTGTTTAAAAAGGAGTCCGGCGGGGGTGAAGTGCCATCATAGGTCCATCCGTCTCGGTGGCCGGATCGTCCTCCTCGACCTCCTCAATTCGGGCGGTGGTGCGGCGGGCATGGACGTCCCGGTTGAGGGCACATCCGGGAGCACCGCGGTCGGAGCTTCGGTCCGGGTCGGGCAGAGGAACTAGGCAGGGCCGGGGGTAGCGGAGCCGGCGGGGTGTGTAAAGGGGGGGCGCACGGTAGGAGCTCACCAATGGGTGGTAGGGCCGGAAGGGGGTGTGTTGTAGGGGGCGACGGGTCCTGCAGGGGAGCGGCGTGGGAAGGGGCGTCTATGGTGGAGGATCCAGCGGGTGCCAGATCCCGGAGGGAAACCGTATCTTGCCTGCCGTCGGAGTACTCCACGTAGGAGTAACTGGGGTTGGCGTGGAGCAGTCGGACCTTTTCAACTAGGGGGTCCGTTTTATGGCTCCTCGCGTGCCTCCGGAGAAGAACAGGTCCCGGAGCCATCAGCCAAGGTGGAAGCGAGACCCCGGAGGTAGACTTCCTGGGGAAGAGAAACAATCGGTCGTGAGGGGTCTCATTTGTGGCCGTGCAGAGGAGTGACCTAATGGAGTGTAGGGCATCGGGTAGGACCTCCTGCCAGTGGGTGGTTGGGAGATTTCTCGACCGCAGCCTTCCACACGGTCGCGTTCTCCCTCTCCACCTGCCCGTTTCCCCGTGGGTTATAACTGGTCATTCTGCTCGAGGCGATGCCTTTGCTGAGCAGATACTGACGCAGTTCATCGCTCATGAACGATGTACCCCGGTCGCTGTGGATATAAGCAGGGAAACCGAACAGGGTGAAGATGCTGTGCAGTGCCTTAATCACCGTGGCTGAGGTCATGTCGGTGCAGGGAATGGCGAATGAGAAACGGGAGAACTCATCGATCACGGTGAGGAAATAGGCATAACGGTTGGTGGATGGGAGGGGCCCCTTGAAGTCCACGCTCAGTCGCTCAAAGGGGCCCGAGGCCTTCACGAGCCGAACCTTGTCTGGCCGAAAGAAGTGCGGTTTGCACTCCGCACAGACTTGGCAGGTCCTGACCATGGCCTTGACCTCCTTGGTTGAGTAAGGTAGGTTGCGGGACTTGATGAAATGGACGAGCCGGGTAACCCCCGGGTGGCAGAGGTCATTGTGGATGGCTTGCAGGCGGTCCTCCTGCGCGTTGGCGCATGTGCCGCGGGACAGGGCATCTGGGGGCTCGTTGAGCTCCCCTGGACGATACTTGATATCGTACGAGTAGGTGGAGAGTTCGATCCTCCACCTCAAAATTTTATCGTTTTTTATTTTGCCCCGTTGCGTGTTATCGAACATATAGGCGACCGACCATTGGTCGGTGACGAGGGTAAACCTCCTACCGGCGAGGTAGTGTCTCCAGCACCATACAGCCTCCACAATGGCTTGTGCCTCCTTTTCGACTGCAGAGTGTCGAATCTCGGAGGCGGTGAGGGTTCGGGAGAAGAACGCTACTGGTCTGCCTCCTTGATTGAGGGTAGCAGCCAGGGCGATGTCTGATGCATCGCTCTCCACCTGGAAAGGGATGGTTTCGTCCACCGCGTGCATGGCGGCCTTGATGATGTCAGCCTTGATGCGGTTGAAGGCCAATTGAGCCTCAGCTGAGAGGGGAAAAGTGGTGGTCTTTAGGAGTGGGCGGGCTTTGTCCGCGTACTTGGGGACCCACTGGGCGTAATAGGAGAAAAGCCCCAAGCACCGTTTGAGGGCCTTGAGGCTGCGGGGGAGAGGGAGTTCCTTAAGGGGGCGCATGCGGTCGGGGTTGGGACCTAGGACCCCATCTTCCACGACATAGCCGAGGATGGCCAGCCGGGTGGTGTGGAAAACGCATTTGCCCTCGTTATAGGTCCGGTTAAGGGCTCGGGCGGTCTGGAGGAACTTTTTGAGGTTAGCGTCATGGTCCTGCTGATCATGGCCGCAGATGGTGACATTGTCTAAGTACGGGAATGTAGCCCGCAAACCGTACTGGTCCACCATTTGGTCCATCGACCTTTGAAAGACGGAGACCCCATTTGTGACACCAAAGAGGACCCTGAGGAAGTGGAAGAGCCGGCCGGCTGCTTTGAAGGCAGTATAGGGGCGGTCTTTTGGGCGGATGGGGAGCTGGTGGTAGGCAGATTTGAGTCGACCGTGGAAAAGACTCGGTATTGGGCGATCCGATTTACCATTTCCGCGATGCGAGGAAGGGGGTACGCATCAAGCTGCGTGAATTGGTTTATGGTCTGGCTATAATCCACGACCATCCGTTTCTTCTCCCTGGACCGGACTACCACCACTTGCGCTCTCCAAGGGCTGTTGCTAGCCTCGATGACCCCCTCTCCCAGTAAACGCTGGGCCTCTGACTTGATAAAAGCCATATCTTGGGCACTGTAGCGCCGGCTCCTGGTGGCGACGGGCTTACAGTCGGGAGTGAGGTTAGCGAATAGCGAGGGGGGTGCGACTTTCAGTGTCGCAAGGCAGCACACCGTGAGGGGGGGGGCAAGGGTCCGCCGAACTTCAGTGTCAGGCTCCGGTGGCTGCACTGGAAATCCAGTCCGAGCAGCAGGGGGGCACAGAGGTGAGGGAGGATATAACATTTGAAACGGGTGTATTTGGCACCCTGGATCGAGAGATCCGCAATACAGTACCCCGTGATTTGTACCGAGTGGGACCCAGATGCGAGGGCTATGGTTTGGGATGCGGGATGGGTGCGTAGGGAGCAGCGCCTTACCGTTTCAGGGTGGATAAAGCTCTCCGTGCTCCCGGAGTCGAAGAGGCATGCAGTGTCGTGCCCGTTGACCTGGACCTGCAACATGGAATTCTGCAGGTGTTTTGGCCGAGTTTGATCGAGGGTGATCGCACCCAGTCGCAGGTAGTCGGAGTCGTCAGCCGAGTCGGACTCGTAAAATGGCCGCTGCCGTCGGTCGCACATGTCGGGTCGAGAAGATGGCCGCCGACCAGATGGCCGCTCCCATGATTCGCACAAGGCTGATGACGCGTCAGAAGAGGGCGTGTCGGGTCGGTGCGCAGCAGCATTGCGAGGCCTGCGGGCCTGAGAGCCTGATTTTCGGGCCGGCTGTTCTTTGATTTTCTGGTCCCAGGGTCTGGCCAGGCAGACCCTCGCAAAGTGCCCTTTCTTCCCGCAGTCGCTGCAGATTGTGGAGCGGGCTGGGCAGCGTGGGCGTGGGTGCTGGCGTAGCATGGTGTGCCATCATGGTGAGCGAGTCGCCACGTGGCAGAGTCCGCGGGGTACGTACCCAAGTTATGTCGGGCCACCTCCAGCGAGGAGGCGAGCGTTAGCGTCTCCTGGAGGTCTTTTGTCCTGTTTTCGAGCAGCCGCTGCTGGATATAGGTCGAGCGGATGCCGGACACGAAAGCATCTCTGATATGCAGGTTCATATGGACTTCCCCTGTCACATCCTGATGGTCACAGTCCCTGGCAAGCGCGGTGAGTTTTTCAACAAACTCGTCGAGTGATTTCCCCCGAGCGCTGCCGGCAGGTAGAGAGCAGATGCCGGGCATGCACCTCATTGACGGGTTTGACAAACCGCTTGCGGAGCAACTCAATCGCTTCCTCATAAGTCGTCGCCTTTTCGAGAGTGGCGGAGATTCTGTGACTCACCCGGGCGTGGAGTAGACTCAGCTTGCGTGGCCCCAGGATGGGAATCTCTGCGGAGTCCAGGTAGGCCTCGAAGCACCGCAGCCAGTATTTAAAAATTTCCTTTGCCTCCGACGTTCTTGCTTCCAGATTCCAGGTAGGCCTGCGTCCATCCTGAATCTAGTTTAGTCTAATAAATTGAGGTACCCTCAATAATGATGCTTAGAGATTAAACTGTAAAGAAGGCTTTATTAGACTAATAACTATACTACAGCTAGAGACGAGAGCTGACTGTTACACAGACCATGAGGCAGGCCTTTATGCATGGCTGCCAGATGGGCGGAGCCAGAGGCGGAGTCCCCAGGGTTCCAAGCCCGGTCTTAAAGGGGACATCACCTTACATGATGATAAGGCAGTAACCGTTCATCACAGCACCTTATCCCCATAACCCACCTAACCTTCTGGACACTTGAGGGGCAATTTAACATGACCAACCTACGCATCTTTGAACTATGGGAGGAAACCAGAGCACCTGGAGGAAACCCACGCAGACACGGGGAGAATGTACAAACTCCACACAGACAGTCGCCCAGAGCTGGAATTGAACCTGGGTCCGTAGGGTTGTGAGGCTGCCATGCTAACCACTCTGCCACTGTGCTACCCATTCAGAACCATGCTGGCACTTAACCGTTGGCATAAATGCCACACATTTCCTGCATTACAACAATGATCTTATTTCAAAAGGATACAATAGGCTCTGATGTACTTTACGTCACCTTGAGGTTGTGAAAGTTGTTAGGAACAGTATCAACCTTTACAGAAAATAAGAGATATGGCAAACACTTCTGAGGACCAAATGAAATTTGAAGAATATGAGAACATGGTGGATAACACAGCATTAAGTCCGATGGTCAGGTGCAGTATAAAATCAACATGACTGATTTGGCCAAACCAGCTGTTGCATGTTCCATAATTCACAAATAACAATCTCTTGAATCTCGGGATATTTTAACCATTGGAATATGTCATATTTTACCAGTGCCAATACAAAGCCACAGCTGCTGGGAACTGAAGCAACCATAGCATCCTGAAGTCTTTAAAAATTCACAGATTCCATTTTAATATATTTCTGTACGCAGCCATTATTTATCAGCTTGTATTATGAAAACAGCAGATAAGCAAAGGATGCAAATAAGCAAAGGATAACAGACAATCAATTTGACTTTCCTGCTGTAATACTTATTGGCTTTGTGTTAATTTTCCTCTGTCTGCCTGGAGTTATGAAGTGCAACTGGTCGATTTCAGTAAAATGTACAGGACTCTGTGTGGCCCTTCTGGGCAAAAATGTGCGAAAACAATTGCAGTAATGCAATAATAAAGAATTCTTGAAGCTTGTTTCCTTGAAGGAATGAGGGGGTCAGCAGTCTCTCCGGAAATAATAGATGACTCCATATTACATGTTAACTGGTTATCCTGTGCTTGCAGCTAAGTAGGTTGTACTCTGCCTTATCTTTTACTGAAATCTGATTAAGGAGCAGGCAACAGGAAGGTCAAACTTTGAAAACTGTAACTGTGCCTTTCTATCATTGGTATACTGAAAAGTGAGGTGGGTTTTGGAAGTGATTGCAAGAAGTGACCCACTCAGCAGTTCTATCAAAATCTTTGAAGTAGTATATATTAGAAATCATGTGCATTTCGATCCGAAAGTGCTAGCTGTACCTGTTAAAGATATAAAAGTGCTAAATGACGAAGGGCTAGTGAGATGAGGCGTTGTATCAGGTAACATGTCATTTGCACCGTTTTGGATTTGTTCCTGATGAAGAAATGCGTTCACCTTTTTTTAATCATTGGTTTCATTACTATTTTCCTGCTCCCTGATAACTGTGACTCACACTGATGAGTTGGATGGATGTGGTCTATTCTACGTTACCTACCCCACGGATGAACCAAATGGCCTACTCCTCCTATTTAAGTCAAAAATGGCTTTTAAAAATGAGTAATGCGATACTGATTAACCCGACGCAGTATCACTGCTCAACCCATTCAGCAGTCCTCCGAGTTTAATTTCCCATTTATTCCACTATGAATCAGGAACTGTTGTCGGGTTTTAATAGTTCTCCCACTGTTTAGTCCATGGAGAGCTTTTCGACTTCTTTACTGTCACTCCTTGTTTCAGATTAGCAAGTTCAAAAACGGTTTACAATCTGAATTGTTCGCTTCACCAGGATTTGTGTTGTTTTGCTAAAAGAGAATGAAAGGAAAATCCCAGAGGAGCTGTGCCTCAATGAGCAAAGTAAGTTTTTTGTCCTAGACAGTTGCAAACTTCTAGATCCAGAATGTTTTGAAAATCTTTGACCTTTCTATCTTCATTAATTGTGAAAGTCAGAGGAAAATCTGAAAGCAGCGCCAGAAGTGCCTCAATTTATGAACTTTAAATCACATCCTTCCTGAAGCTGAGTGGTCCCTTGGCTCGACATAACTTGGGTGGTTTCCTATTATATCTGGGAAGCAGATTTCATTCAGTCTGAATGATCACCACCTCGCTCATCAGAGAGCACTGTGTACAGAAAGTTCTGCCTGTCAGCTTTTCATGTCACATACAGTTTCCAAAAAAAGTTCTTAACTTGCCCTAGTTCTTATTCACAGCAAAAATTGAAAGGCTTCCAATTAGTTACAGTCAGAGTTTGCAAGGGTGTGGGTTATTTTGTGTGTGTGCTGTACAAGGCTAACTGGGTTAGTTTTCAGAAGGCAGCGCATTAAAGTGTGACAAATTAGATGATAATACTGTTCCAGGTGCCAATTGATGTTCAGAGAAAAGAAACTCATTCTCTTGCAAAGGGACAGCAAAATATTTAATGAAGAAAATTACTACAACTCACACTTTAATAATGCTCCTCTGTGCACACCTAGGAGAGCTGTGTATTTGGAAATAGGGCTACTATGATATATCTGATGAACGCACTGTTGAAAAATGAATGGACTCTCTGAATATCTATTATCAACCTGCCACAGTAAACATGAAACCAACCCAGGATTGAAACGGAGATGAAAGGCAGCCCAGTGGCATGATTAGAAACCCAGCTACAACGTTTCAAATCTTCAATTAATCTCATTTCATTTCCCTAATAATCCCTGATGTCAAACCTGGAATTCTCTCATGCTTGACAACACATGGATTCTCTTCACACCTCATTAACAGTGATTATAAACATACTATTTCTATTTTCTGTCGTGCAGTAGCATGTTAGGTTGTAATGCAGCTCATGTAATGTAGCATGTAATGCAGCTCAGTGTATGGATGCTTCTCATCCTTTAAAAATCATCCCAAACAGTGGATGACACTTGTGACTATTTCTTCTAGCTGGATTAAACTTTGACTCAATCATCATAGAATTTACAGTGCAGAAGGAGGCCATTCGGCCCATCGAGTCTGCACCGGCTCTTGGAAAGAGCACCCTACCAAGGTCCACACCTCCACCCTATCCCCATAACCCAGTAACTGTACCCAACACTAAGGGCTTTTTTGAACACTAAGGGCAATTTATCATGGCCAATCCACCTAACCTGCACATCTTTGGACTTCATGGCTACGAGGATGGCATGAAGTGCCAAATTGAAGGCTTATTATGACCCATTCTGTCATTTGATTAATTCAAATCAAATAACAATTCAAATATTTTGCAACTGATTTCGCATTTGAGCAATATGTAAATAATTGTCATTGGTGAATGCACATTTGCTGTGCACTGCATGACTTTCAATGATCAACATTAGACTTAAAGTAATGACTGTTTAAAATCTGATTTGTTTTGTTGCTCAGCAGTCAAACTTGATTTTGAGAGAGGGTGGTGTTAAACTCTGTCTGCACAGTAGTTCTGCAAGTTTAATAGCTTCTCTTGGGTATGAAAATGGCCTCCTTCATGAGGCAAACCAAAAATCATCTCTCTGGTTAAATAGCTGCACTGAAGGCTCAAAGATGTCTGGAGCTGATGTTAATGGCAAACCAAAGTAATTTTGACATTGTGCACTTTAGTGCGAGCCGCAGTACAAGCACAAGATCTTGAAACAAATAATCTTTGGTGTTCAAGATATTGGAATTAGGGAGAATAACAGCACCAAGTTGTTTACCTTGATCTACTGGTTTGAGAAGTTATAATAGTATTTAATTTCTTTATTTTGACTCTGGTTCATCTAACTAAAATGTACAACATATTTTTTGGAAGTTACTGCTCTTGGTTATTTTGGTTTAGCGTTTTCCTTTGTGGATTGTAAATTACCTCTCGACATCTTTCTCCTTTTCTAAGATGCTCTTTAAAACATACCTCTTTGACCATGCCCTTGGTCATATGTGCTAACATCTCCTTTTGCGATTTAGTGTCAAATTCTGTTTGATCATGCACTTGTGAATCACCTGAAACATTGTGCTACTTTAGTGGCACTGTGTGCTTTTTCTCTGCAAATGTTCTCCAAGTGATGTTTCATTTCAGTGACTCTCAAGATTGATCTCCTGTCTTTGTGTAATATTGAATGCAGACAGCTCGGACATGCAAAACTCTCAACACTATAACCAAGCACGAGGAAGAGATCCAGGATAAAATGTCTCTTTTAGAACACCTGGAGTGCCAGTTTGATTCCAGTGGTTGACAGATGGTAGATTTAGAACTGAGATGAGGAGGAACTACTTCCCGTAGAGTGTGGTGAATTTGTCAAACTTGCTGCCCTGTAGTGTGGAGGAATCTGAGTCATTAAATGGTTTCAAGAACAAGACGGATATATTTCTGATTTGAAGGGATATGGACAACAGGTGGGGAGGTTGATTTGAGAAGAGTAAGAGATCAGCCATGATCTAATTGAATGTCAGAGCAGGCTTGAAGGGCTGAATTGCTTACTTCTCACTTACTTGTGACACATCCCCTCGAAGTTAGATTCTGAAAAAGTGTACGACTGGAAACACGACCTCAAAATAGATTTTATAGTTCATTGAATTCCTCCGAATATGCAGCACAGAATCGGGCTATTCAGTGAAATCAGTCCATGCTGTGTTTCTGTTCCATTCAAGCCTCCTCCCATCCTTCCTCATCTAACTCAACATAACGTGCTATTTGTTTTTACCCCAAGTTTATTTGTCCTCTCCTTAAATGCATCAATATTATTACTCTAAACCACTCCTTATTTTGTCAGGAAAAGAGCTGTTTTAAGGGACCTAAATTTGTATTGTTAAATATTAGAAACAAGGTGTAGATTTCATAGAATCCCTACATTACAGAAGGAGGCCATTCGGCCCCATTGAGTCTGCTCTCTGAACGAGCACCCAACCTAGCCGCGTGCCCCCACCCTATCCCCATAATCCAGTAACTCCACCTAAGTGGCAATTTAGCTTGGCCAATCCATCTAAACTGCACATCCTTGGACTTTGGCGGAAACCAGATCACGCAGACACGGGGAGAACATACAAAATCCACACAATGATCCAAGGCTGGAATTGAACCCGGATCCGTGGGGTTGTGAAGCAGCAGAACTAACCACTGTGCTACCGTTCCGTCTGGGCAGCATGTTGGCATAATGGTTCCCAGGTTCAATTCCCACTTGGGTCACTGTCTGTGCGGAGTCTGCACGTTCTCCCTACGTCTATGGGTTTCCTTCGGGCGCTCCGGTTTCCCACAAGTCCCGAAAGACGTGCTGTTAGGTAATGAAACCAAGATAGGTAGGAAAGTAAGTTGTCAAGGAGAGAGAGAGAGTCAGCAAAGGGATTTAAACAGGTGAAGAGGATGGGAAAAAAATTGACAGATGGAGTATAATGGAGATAATGTGAACGTGTTCACGTTGGCAGGAAGAATAGAAAAGTAGCATATCATTTAAGTTGAGAAAGATTGGAGAACGTCTTTATACAGAGCTATCTAGTCCTGGTATATGTGCCACATGAAGTTGGTTTGCAGGTACTGCAAATATAAATATAGTATTATATATATATATGTCACAGTAGCCTTAAATTAACACTGCAATTAAGTCACTGTGAAAATCGCCACACTGCGTTGCCTGTTTGCGAATGTCATGAGAATGTTGCTTTAAGAAATGTTTGGCTGCTCATGTTACTGCAGTGATGTCAGAGTGCGGGTGGAGCTGAGCTCTGGCTCTGCTTTTTAGTTTCATTTTGAGAAAAGCTTGGGTGTGTCTGTGTTTTTCTGGCTTCGTTTCAGTGTTGGAGCTGAAGCCAGACAAAGCAGGTGTACTGCTGTTCTCTCTGCCATGAAAAGACTATCTCTTGATCATTTGGTGAATTCAGAATTATAAATGTTCTCAGTAGTGAAATTAAACCTGATGTTCTTCTGTTAAATCGTGTTTCTTTTGTCTTCTGGATGTTCTTTGAGAATTTATGAAGGATTACTTAGTGTCGTATTCTTTGGGGGTTGTATTTGAATTAAGGATTGCTAAGATGTTCACTGTATATTTTAAAAAGGTTAACTTGAGTTCATAGAATAAACATTGTTTTGCTTTAAAAAAAATACTTTTCCATTTCTGCTGTCCCACACCTGTAGAGTGGGCCGTGTGCTCCCCATACCACAATCTAGTAAAAGTTGTGGGTCAGGTGAACTCCATGATACACTTTGGGGTTCTCTAAACCCTGGCCCACAACACTGAGGAAGAATTCAGAATGTCCAAATCACCTAACAAGCATGTCTTTCGGGACTTTTGGGAGGAAACCGGAGCAATGATTCAGAAGGCAAATGGAATGTTGGTGTTTGTCGAAAGAGGAATGTAATATCAAGGTCAGGAAATTTTGCTCCAGATGTACAGGGTCTTGGTGCGACATCTAGAGTACTGTGTGCAGTTTTGTTCCTATCTTAAATAAAATGCTTTTGAAGCAGTTCAGAGAAGGTTTGCAGGACTCATTCTGGGATGAAGGTTTTGTCTAAGAATGAAAGATTGAAAAGATTAGGACTATACCCATTGCAGTAAGGATGACAGGTGATCTTATTGAAAAATCTGAAAGTCCTGTGATACTGGGAGGATATTTCCTCTTGTGGGAGAGACATATGGGACATAGTTTAAAAACATGAGAACCACTTTTAAGACTGATGAAGAAAAACTCTTTCTCCCAAAGGATTGTTAGTATGTGGAGTTCGCTTCTTCAAAAGTAGTGGAGGCTGGGTCTTTGAATTTATTTAAGGCCAAGTCAGACAGATTTCTGTTGGGTAAGGGAGTCGAGAACTATGGGGGTACAGACAGAAAATTAGAGCGAAGATGACAACTCTATCAGCCATGATCTTATTGAATGATGGATAAAGCTTACTCCTACTCCTATGTTCCTACTTCATGCAACTTATAAAGAAGTGCATGATGAGCAACTGAGCTTACCAGCAAATTAATGAACTTCTTTTGGGGGCTCTAAAACGCTATATTGTCTTGTTCCTGTCAGACACCTGGCTGCTCAGAATTACCTTGCATTAATCTGCCTTGAAAGAAATCACTCCATTCGGACACTCATTTTGGATGGATACAATGCAATGCAGTACCAGCAGCTGTCTACTCCTCAATAAAAGAATGCTTTTAAATACTTCACAATGCAACCACCCAAAAAGTCAGAGGAGATCACAGCTTAATGTCCCTTCTGAAAAGGGCAGCACGGTAATGCAGTGGTTAGCATTGCTGCCTCATGGCGCCGAGGACCCGGGTTCGATCCCAGCCGCGGGTCACTGTCTGTGTGGAGTTTGCACGTTCTCCCCGACTCTGCGTGGGTCTCACCTCCACATCCAAGAAAGATGCGCATTGTAGGTCAATTGGCCACACTAAATTGACCCTTAATTGGAAAACAAGAATTGAGTACTCCGAATTTATTTTAAAATGTCCCTTCTGAAAGATGATTCCACTTACAGTAATGTACTGAAGAGACAACCTGCAAGACTTCACAAACAAGTGGGTGGTGGGTACAACAAGAACTAATGAGGAACACTGAGGGAAAGATATCTGCTTTGCTTTTGCAGACAGTTGAAAAATATTGAGGCATTTTGAATTTTCGATTTCTCACTATTTTTGTCATCTTTACTACATCAGTTCTATTATTAGCTGTATCTCAGCAGTGACTCCACACCTCCAGAAGAGGAGAAAAGAGGTAGAAAAATTGTAGTTTCCAGTGTCATCTTAGTCTAATCTATTTGGAGGTCCATCAATATCCGAACTATTTTAAATGAAACTGATCATTTTTGAAATAACAGAAGCTTTTCCGCAAAACTTCCACGTCTGGAAAAATCAGTTGAAACCAGTTGAACACTGCAACTGGATCTAATTGACCTCTGTTGGGAATAACAGGTCCCAACTGGCATGCACTGGGAAAAAGCAAAACAACTGGGGAAATCCATGAGGAAATAGTTGGCACAAGATTTGTCAGATAACTTTGGCTGTAGCCAGTTGTGATTTACTGGAAACGGTTAACTGGCCAACTGGGAAGTGGCTGCGTGCAGAGAAACCTCTCCATTCCCATGTGGCAGTTACCAGATTGGTCAGAGTTTGTATATCATTGTCCAATACGTGCTGATTATCAAGCTTTGCCAGGCTTAGTTGTGTGCTGGTGGTCATCTAGTATACATACACTCTCCGGAGCTGGTGGAATCACTCGGGTGCTTTTCTCACCCCCTGAAGAGTGGTTTGTTGTGAAATGCAGCAGAAGTGCTGATGGCGATGACAGCAGCATGAACACGCAGTTCTTGATGCTGATATGCCTGTTCTCATCTTCACAGCCCAAATCTGCAGAGGCTGCTTGAACATCTTGGGCGACTTTCTCCCATCCCGCGGCAGATTGTCCACGCTGTCATAAACCCCGTCGCCATTTACGATGGCGTGAACGGGCCACTCCCACAACTAATTCTGGCCCCTACAGGGGACCAGCACAGCGTTGGAGCGGTTTGCGCCGCTCCAGCTGCAGATCCCGGCGCGAACTATGCGTCGCGGGATGCGGAGTTGTGCCGACGCCAACGAGGACATGCGCAGTGGCACCGGTGCCAACGCGCGCATGCGCAGTGGCTACCTTTTAACGCGCCGGCCCCAAAGCAACATGGCGCAGGACTACAGGGACCGGCGCGGAGGAAAGGAGGCCCCCAGCCACAAGAGGCCGGCCTGCCGATCGGTTGACCCTCCCTTTCCCCCCCCTCAAAGGCTGCCACCCGACCCTTGCACGCCGAGGTCCTGCCGGCCCACAGCAGGTTAGAAGGGCGCCGGCGGGACTCGGCTCTTTTCTTACGGCCGCGTAGAGCGGCCTGCGAGCGGCGCCAACAACGCCAGCGGCATGGCGTGATTCACGTGGCCCGCCGGCGATTCTCTGACCTGATGTGGGGTCGGAGAATCCCGCCCCTTGTCTCGTCACTAGAGCTGCTGCAGCATTCCCGAGCATTAATATGAGTCTGGTATTCTGGTATTGGCTGTTCTGCTTTATTTGTTGCTGGGAGAAGGGACTAAACTGCCACAGTTTGTTAACGGGACTACACTGGGATGCTATAAATCTACCTTCTGATTGAAATGTGATTTAAATATGCTCAGCCCACATACATGTGGTTCTCCAACCCTGAACTTAAAATGACCCTATATCAGCAGCACTGGAGGCCTTGCCGTTTGGTCCCGCCCCATTTGGGCTCGATCCTGACTCCCGATGCCTCACGGGATTTGGGTGGATCCTGCGAGGCGTGAAGACTGCCAGGAAGCTCGGGAAGCATGAGAGCAACGCGGCTGGTGGATGCCGCCCAAGGTCTTCCTGTGAACTAATCTCAGTCAGGCACATTTTAAAAGGGCAACAACATTGAAATGAGCTTCCCAGGTATGATGGGTGGAGGGGGGTAGGGTTAGGAATAGAAACAGCCGGGGTGCCTGATGCAATCCTCTGGCCATACCCGCAATTATGAGCCTGAGAGCATCGAGTGGCCTTTCCAGAGATACCTCCTGCACAGGAACAGCCAGGTAACGCTCACCAGCCTTATAAGAAGCATTTTTGTTTTAAAATTTAGAGTACCCAATTCGTTTTTTTCCAATTAAGCACATAGCTTGCACATTTTTGGGTTGTGGGGGCGAAACCCACGCAAACACGAGGAGAATGTGCAAACTCCACACGGATAATGACCTAGAGCTGGGATCGACCCTGGGACCTCGGCGCTGTGAGGCCACAGTGCTAACCCACTGCGCCACTGTGCTGCCACATCAGCATTTTCTGCTGAGGTCTGCTCACGGAAAGATCATTCACGACAAAGCAGAACATGCAACATGGAAAAAAAAGTGGTCTCAAAAAGGTTTACAAATCCAGCAGTCAGTTTAGTTGTTATGAAATCACACTTGAGAGGTTTGCAGAGGATGTTTACAAGGTTGTTGCCAGGTATGGAGCATTTTAGCTATGATGAAAGATAGGCTGGGCTTGTTTTCCTTGTAACAGTGAAGGCAAGGTGGGGTGTATCAAATTGATAGGCCTAGGCAGAGTGGAAAGAACGGATAATCAATGAGCATATAAGAACATAAGAACTAGGAGCAGGAGTAGGCCATCTGGCACCTCGAGCCTGCTCCGCCATTCAATAAGATCGTGGCTGATCTTTTTGTGGACTCGGCTCCACTTACCCGCTCACTCACCATAATCTTTTATTCCTTTACTGTTCAAAAATCTATCTCCCTTTGCCTTAAAAACATTCAACGAGGTAGCCTTGACTGCTTCACTGGGCAGGGAATTTCACAGATTCATGACCCTTCAGGTGAATAAGTTCCTCCTCAACTCAGTCCTTAACTGTTCTCCCTTATTTTGAGGCTATGCCCCTCGTTCTAGTTTCACCTGCCAGTGGAAACAACCTCCCTGCTTCTATCCTATCCATTCTCTTCATAATTTTATGTTACTGCAAGATCCCTCCTCATTGTTCTAAATTCCAATGAGTATAGTCCCAGTCTACTTAGTCTCTCCACATAAGCTAATCCTCTCTGGCTAACCGATAGAAGTCAGAGAGTGGTGGTGGATGGCAAATATTCAGCCTGGATCCCAGTTACCAGTGGCATACCGCAGGGATCAGTTCTGGGTCCTCTGCTGTTTGTGATTTTCATTAATGACTTGGATGAGGGAGTTGAAGGGTGGGTCAGTAAATTTGCAGACGATACGAAGATTGGTGGAGTTGTGGATAGTAAGGAGGGCTGTTGTCGGCTGCAAAGAGACATAGATAGGATGCAGAGCTGGGCTGAGAAGTGGCAGATGGAGTTTAACCCTGAAAAGTGTGAGGTTGTCCATTTTGGAAGGACAAATATGAATGCGGAATACAGAGTTAACGGTAGAGTTCTTGGCATTGTGGAGGAGCAGAGAGACCTTGGGGTCTATGTTCATACATCTTTGAAAGTTGCCACTCAAGTGGATAGAGCTGTGAAGAAGGCCTATGGTGTGCTCGCGTTCATTAACAGAGGGATTGAATTTAAGAGCCGTGAGGTGATGATGCAGCTGTACAAAACTTTGGTAAGGCCACATTTGGAGTACTGTGTACAGTTCTGGTCGCCTCATTTTAGGAAGGATGTGGAAGCTCTGGAAAAGGTGCAAAGAAGATTTACCAGGATGTTGCCTGGAATGGAGAGTAGGTCTTACGAGGAAAGGTTGAGGGTGCTAGGCCTTTTCTCATTAGAGCGGAGAAGGATGAGGGGCGACTTGATAGAGGTTTATAAGATGATCAGGGGAATAGATAGAGTAGACAGTCAGAGACTTTTTCCCCAGGTGGAACACACCATTACAAGGGGACATAAATTTAAGGTGAAAGGTGGAAGATATAGGAGGGATATCAGAGGTAGGTTCTTTACCCAGAGAGTAGTGGGGGCATGGAATGCACTGCCTGTGGAAGTAGTTGAGTCAGAAACATTAGTGACCTTCAAGCAGCTGTTGGATAGGTACATGGATTACGGGAAAATTATATAGTGTAGATTTATTTGTTCTTAAGGGCAGCACGGTAGCATTGTGGATAGCACAATTGCTTCACAGATCCATGGTCCCAGGTTCGATTTCGGCTTGGGTCATTGTCTGTGTGGAGTCTGCACGTCCTCCCCATGTCTGCGTGGGTTTCCTCCGGGTGCTCCGGTTTCCTCCCACAGTCCAAAGATGTGCGGGTTAGGTGAATTGGCCAATGATAAATTGCCCTTAATGTCCAAATTGCCCTTGGTGTTGGGTGGAGGTGTTGAGTTTGGGTAGGGTGCTCTTTCCAAGAGCTGGTGCAGACTCAGGGGGCCGAATGGCCTCCTTCTGCACTGTAGATTCAATGATAATCTATGATTAATCTAGGACAAAGGTTCGGCACAACATCGTGGGCCGAAGGGCCTGTTCTGTGCTGTATTTTCTATGTTCTATGTTCTCTACTCTGGAACCAACCTAGTGAATCTCTTCTGCACCCCCTCCAGTGCCAGTACATCCTTTCTCAAGTAAGGTGACCAAAGCTGTACACAATACTCCAGGTGTGGCCTCACCAGCACCCTATACAGCTGCAACATAATCTCCGTGTTTTTAAACTCCATCCCTCTTGCAATGAAGAATACAATTCCATTTGCTGCACCTGCAAACAAACTGTTTGCAATTCATGCACAAGGACACCAGTGCAGTGCAGCATGCTGCAATTTTTTACCATTTAAATAATCGTCCATTTTGCTGTTACCAAAATGGATGACCTCACATTTATCAACATTGAAGGCCATCTGCCAGACCTTTGCCCACTCACTTAAACTATTGATATGCCTCTGCAGACTTTCCGTGTCCTCTGCACACTTGGCTCTACACTGATCTTGGTGTCATTTGCGAACTTTGACACATTACACTTGGTCCCCAACTCCGGATCATCAATGTAAATTGTAAACAATTGCAGACCCAAAATTGATCCCTGAGGCACACCACTAGCCGCTGATCGCTAACCAGAAAAACACCCATTTATCCCCATTCTTTGCTTTCTGTCAGCTATCAATGCTAATACATTACCCGTAAGCCATTTGCCTTTATCTTGTGCAGCAGCCTTTTGTGCGGGACCTTGTCGAATGCCTTCTGGAAATCCAGATGCACCACATCCACCGGTTCCCCGTTGTCCACCGCGCTTGTAATGTCCTCAAAGAATTTCACTATATTAGTCAAATATGATCTGCCTTTCATGAACCCATGCTGTGTCTGCCCGATCGGACATTTCTATCCAGATGACTCGCTATTTCTTCCTCAATGATCGATTCAAGCATTTTCCCCAATACAGAAGTTAAGCTAACCAGCCTATAGTTACCCGCCTTTTGTCTACCTCCTTTTTTAAACAGTGGCATCACATTTGCTGTTTTCCAATCTGCTGGAACCGCCCCAGAGTCCAGCCAATTTTGGTAAATTACCACAAGCGCATTTGTTATTTCCCCAGCCACCTCTTTTAGTACCCTGGGATGCAGTCCATCAGGATCAGGAGTGTTGTCAATCTTTAGTCCCATTAGCTTGCCCAGTATTACCCCTTGAGTGAAAATGATCATTCTGAATTACAATGAGTATAGTCCCTGCCAGAGCCTCCTTGCCAACAATTATTGGCATGTTATTTATGTCTTCCACTGTGAAGACCGACACAAAATACCTGTTGAATGCCTCAACCATTTCCCGTTATTAAATGTCCCTTCTCATCCTCTAAAGGATCAATGTTTACCTTAGCTACTCTTTTGCATTTTATATATTTGCAGAAACTTTTGCTATCTTTTTATATTCTGAGCTAGTTTACTCTCAATCTATTTTACTTTCCTTTTAACTTTTTTTGTGGTTTTCTGTTGACCTTTAAAGATTTCCCAATTCTCCAGTTTCCCACTAATCTGGAATAATTAATAATCTGATAGTAGGGGATCCTCTCGGAAGGAGCGATCATAGTATAGGTTCCCACTAATCTTTGCCACTTTATCTTGTGCAGCAGCCTTTTGTGCGGGACCTTGTCGAATGCCTTCTGGAAATCCAGATGCCTTTTCTTTCAATTTGATACTCTCCTTTATTTCCTCAGATACCCATGGCAGATTATCTGTTTTCCTACAGTCCTTCCTTTTCACTGGTGTATATACTTTTTCTGAATACTGTGAAAAATCTCTTTGAAAGTCCACTGCTCCTCAATTATCCCACCATCTTTGCTCCCAATCTACCCTAACCAACTCCTCCCTCATGCCATTGTAGTCTCCTTTGTTGAAGGACAAGACACTGGTATTGGATTTTACCTTCTCACACTCCATCTGTATTTTAAATTCAACCATACTATGATCGCTCCTTCCGAGAGGATCCCGAACTATAAGATCATTAATTATTCCTGTCTCATTACACCGGACCAGATCTAGGATAGCTTGCTCCCTTGTAGTTTCGAAGAAACTATCGCGGATACATTCATAGAATTTACAGTGCAGAAGGAGGCCATTCGGCCCTTCGAGTCTGCACCAGCACTTGGAGAGAGCACCCTACTTAAGCCCATGCTGACCTATCCCCGTAACCCCACCTAACTTTTGAACACTAAGGGGCAATTTATCATGGCCAATCCACCTAACCGGCACATCTTTGCACTGTGGGAGGAAACCAGATCGCCCGGAGCAAACCCTCACAGACACGGAGAGATAGTGCAAACAGCACACAGACAGTCACCTGAGGCCAGAATTGAACCCAGGACCTTGGAGCTGTGAGGCAGCAATGCTAACCACTGTGCTACCATGCTGCCCCAAATCTATGAACTCCTCCTCAAGGCTGCCCTGACCAATCTGGTTTGACCAATTGACATGTAGATTAAAATCCCCCATGGTAATTGCCGGACCATTTTTACATGCATCAGTTATTTCTTTGTTAATTGCCCGTCCTACCGTGATGTTATTATTTGGTGGCCAATAGACTATGCCTATCAGTGACCTTTTCTCCTTCGATTCTAAACAATTGTCAGAGAGCAGTTTAGGTGAAATTCTTTCACCCACAGGGTGATGGAACTCATTCCATGGAAGAGTGGCAGAGGCAGGAAATCTCACCACATTTTAAAAATACTTGGAAATGCACTTGAAGTGTCATAACCTGCTGGGCTACGTACTGTGACCTAGAAATCTGGATTGGGCTGAATAGCTGTTTTTCAGCTGATGATCTCTTCTATGTTGTTAAAACCAGAAATCCGTACCTAACACAATTAAAGTTTAAATTTCTTAAACAAGAAAATTAGCCTTGCTGTTTTCATGCCTTTTCACTGACAAATAGCATTACAGAAGTTCCTTGCTTCAAAATAGCAAAGTTCTTGCAGCATGTGCCAAATATTGCACTCTGCATTGAGGAAAACAAAACCTTTCTTTGGAGAAATCCTGCAGATTTGGTACAGTTATTGTGCGTAGTTTTGTAAATTTTCAGTGACAGCTTGGTTCCAAAAAAGATCATGCAGAATCTGATGGCTACACATTTAATTCAATGGGATCATTTTACATGTTTTTCAATTGCTGAAAATTCTCACAAAGATCATCTTGTGATGCAAGAGAAATGAAGTAAAGGAAATCTCACCACAGCACGGTAGCCTTGTGGGGCAGCACGGTAGCCTTGTGGGGCAGCACGGTAGCCTTGTGGATTGCACAATTGCTTCACAGCTCCAGGGTCCCAGGTTCGATTCCGGCTTGGGTCACTGTCTGTGCGGAGTCTGCACATCCTCCCCGTGTGTGCGTGGGTTTCCTCCGGGTGCTCCGGTTTCCTCCCACAGTCCAAAGATGTGCAGAGTAGGTGGATTGGCCATGATAAATTGCCCTTCGTGTCCAAAATTGCCCTTAATGTTGGGTGGGGTTACTGGGTTATGGGGATAGGGTGGATGTGTTGACTTTGGGTAGGGTGCTCTTTCCAAGAGCCGGTGCAGACTCGATGGGCCGAATGGCCTCCTTCTGCACTGTAAATTCTATGATAATCTATGAAATCAATAGAATAGTTCATCTCTGTTTTTGATACCTGCACTGCTACCTGTGTGCAGGTAGTATTAACTGCAGGCAGTGTTTTAAAAGTACCCTCCCCAACACAGAGCTGGCAAGAAGGCAGACAGAAAGTGAATCTTGTGCCACCACTTTTGTTGCCTCCAAATGTCCATACATCCCGTGAAATGTTTGAGAGGGGAGAACCTATATTTATAAGATTAAGCTTTGCTCATTGGGTTAGACTGTATATAAACATTGGAGAACATAAATTGGAACCAAAGACATTACAAAACATAAAGGTCAATCTCGGTTGTTAGCGGAAAACTTGAATAAACATATTTTAAAAAGAAAATCTAGGTTGTTAGAACAGAACATAAGTATACAAAACCACAAATAACATAAAACACATTGCATAACTATATATTCGAAGAAATGACTATTCGAAGAAATGACTAAACTTGGAACAATATTCTCTCACCGCCCCTTGGGAAATTCAAACCCATTGCGCAAATGTCAATTTCAGGCATCACATCCACACAGGCATACTAACAGCCCTCTTTATGCGCATCCCTTTCCCCACTTTGGGTCTTAGTGGAGGAACATGGAAGCCATAGCTCACCAGCACCAATATTGAGTGGAATACACACCTTAGCTCTTCTTTTGTCCTTTCAATGAATGAAAAAGGTAAGCAAACAAGATTGTTACAATGGCACAGATCACCTTTTACAATGTCAGTGCCCAAGAATGGACGTTAAAATATTTGTGTAACTCAACAAGATGTTTATACTTTGTGTTTGCAAGTGTGTGCATGGAATGTTTTTGTGACAAGGTTCTCTGTCACACATCCATCTAAACATTTTTAGTTTCTCGCTTCTTTTAAAGTATCTGCTATTCCCTGGGTGAGAAGGAAGGGAATTGGTACGCAAACCTCAGTGAACTGGCTGATAAGATCTTTACAGTGCTCCCTCCACCCCTGGGAGAAACCCAGCCTCTGATCCATATCTTCCTGGGTTGTACCTGTGATTTCACAAGAGGTCACAACACTTGGCACAGCATCCCAAAATACAATTTCAGTGCATTAATAGAGAACAGACATCCCTGCTCTTCAAGCAGTAATGACAAAGGCAATTGCTTTTCGCAGTTGAACTACTTGAGAAAAACTCCCTAAATATAGGATGAATATGACTTGAACAAGACATAATTTTAATCTTGTTTTAACAAATCATCGATCGGACAGAGCATCTGTTTGAGCGCATCAAAACCAACTTGCAGATGTACATTGGGGCAGCACGGTAGCCTTGTGGATAGCACAATTGCTTCACAGCTCCAGGGTCCCAGTTTTGATTCTGGCTTGGGTCACTGTCTGTGCGGAGTCTGCACATTCTCCCCCGTGTGTGCATGGGTTTCCTCCGGGTGCTCCGGTTTCCTCCCACAGTCCAAAGATGTGCGGGTTAGGTGGATTGGCCATGATAAATTGCCCTTAGTGTCCAAAATTGCCCTTAGTGTTGGGTGGGGTTATGGGGATAGGGTGGCGGTGTTGACCTTGGGTAGGGTGCTCTTTCCAAGAGCCGGTGCAGACTCGATGGGCCGAATGGCCTCCTTCTGCTTTGTAAATTCTATGATAATCCAAAGAGCAAATTTTACGTTTGAGGTTAAACTAGGTTGGTGTTTTTCAAAAGGTAAACAACAAACAGAAAGCCATGTGCCATTGAAGACTGGCTTTGTTCAAAAAGATGGAGGGGGGAAAAAATGAGTCTCCTGCTGAACGTCTTTGTAGGTCTGGAATCTGGTGCTGCTACAGGCATCTGCTTGACCCCTGTTGGTCATGGGCTGACAAACGGCACAATGCAGAAGTGGCTCGAGAGATCATTCTGTTTGGGTGTTGTGCTGATCCACTTCCAGTGCGAAAAGTTTTCAATTTCATACAAACTACATCATAATGGAAATGTCTCCAAATACAACTGGGGTTCTCGACCACCATCAACACCACGGAACATTTCAGGGCTGGACATTAAATGTCACCTTCCCAGTATTTTCTATATGCTGAGGGGGAAAAAAAAGTTGTTCCACATCTGCTCACTATTCACTTCAACACTTTAGTTTTTGCTTCAATAGCTACTTACGGTAAACATCAGGGGAAACAAACCTTTAACTTCATAACCTCTGGTAATAATTGTTCATGTTCCCAACTTGCCAACCAGTCAATATAATCATTTACAATTGAAGTCCATGAATCTTATAAAATGAATACATTTTATTCTAATAATGGGGTTTTAAGATAACTCTGGTGAAACTGCTGATATACCTGATAATTGTTGGAGTCGCTATATGGTATAGGTCAAATTCTGACTGAGTTATTTGAAGGTTGCTCCTTGCCAGTTTCTCCATTCAAACATTTTTTGGATTCTTCCCCAATTCAGTTTGACTCAAAAGTGTCTTTTAAATCTTTGTTCATATTGGTCAGATCTGTTAGCTGCAAAACGAAGGTTAAGTGCAGAGGCTGTTTTGCAGGGCGTGACCAAGTTGTTGAGATTAGAAGTTAACGCCAGGAAGTAGTGAGTTAGTCGTGTCATTCTGACAAAAATGATACACAGCTCTTTGTGTTCTGCAAACATTACTGAACACTGGGGCCAAACAGTCTTGAAAACAATGTCCTTTTAACCTCAGTGTGTGGTGTGATTATTAGTTTATGATGGTATGACTTGCAGTTGGGTGGTTGTTCTCCCAAGTGTTATGCCAAAATGCAATTAAATTCACGAGACTTAATAAAATTTGAATAAACCCTAAATCAGAACAACGATGGAAGTTAGAAGTTTGTTAGTCCTGAACATACACTCAAACATTAATTCTTTATCAGAAGTAGCTATTGAGGTGTAGACTAAAAGAGGTATTTAAGAGGAATTGAAGTTGTAGAATTCATGCTCCAAAATCACTAACCCTATCTGACTGGTCATGTAAGAATGCATGAAGAATTAATAGCTGTGTCTGCAGAACAAAAATGAAAGGAGCTTTCTTGCATGTGGCATTATGACCCTTTCCAAAACTACATAAAATATTGGATTATGTGCAATAATAGACATCATTTTAAAAGTATAAAGCATTTGCAAGCACGTGGTAGTAAAGTGGACTGATACAGATGAAAAATCCACTTGGGGAAATTGGGAAGTCCATCTTGATGGGAAAGTTATGAACTGGGCCTGTTCCCATTGGTGTGAAAAGCCTCCACTCTTCTTGTGAAAAAGTTGGAATCTGAGGCAGTGAAAATTTTAAAAACTGTTCCCCACCTGCAACACTAGTAATGTGATGAAAAGTTGAAGATAAATTTGGAAGTATTGAGGGTTCTGACTGGACAGCTGATTTTCAGAAGTGAGCTGGGTGTTGTTGGATGCTCCTGTCATTTTGCAACTTGATTGCTTGCAAACGATGAGAGTACAGTGACAGGTGATTGGTCTGTAGGAGCTGAATGCATGTGGCGCAGGAAGGAAACAACAATGGTGGAGGGAAAATGTCTCTGAGAAAAATCACTTTCCTTCGACCAAGAAAGATACTTTTTGAAGACACCTTTCTGAAAATATGAAGAAAGTGCTTGTATCTGTAAAAAACCATTATCCCCGTGAAGAAATATATGCTTTTATCTATCATTGCAGGAGGGTAACAAAAATCAGGTAATTTCCACCCCTTTTAGAGGTTATGTCACACCAACGCATGGAATCAAATTTGAAAAATGTTGACCAAATGGTGGACAAGTCACATCATTAGCTCCTAATCGACTGATTGAAATTTACAAACAAATGTTTTACAGATTTCTTGTGTAAATTTTAATGACAGTGTTTCGCTAATCTACGTTTCAACATAAATTGAGTTTCATATTTCCACTTCTCTTTCATAGATGATTTACATCCAGCATCTGACCAAACATCCAAACTGTCTGCATATGAAATTACAATCCCACGACAATTGACAGAAAGAGAAAAGCGAGATGCTGGCCTGTCTCCCCCTCATCAGGTATATTGGAAAGTAATTATATTGTTGACTCGCATGTCAGTACTGTGTTGCTAAGTCTTTATGATGAAAGGAACCTGAAGATTTGTTTGAAAACCGGTTGGGTGTAGTTACCAGAATGTTGAAGGAGATCCAATTGAGGTACAGGGTATTTGAAACAATTTTGCAGGGTTAGATGTCAACAAATAAATAATTTCCTCCGATGGAGGAATCCGTACAGAAAGCATGACATTGAAAGTGACTTCAGCGACTTAGAAGTGAAATCGTTTTATCACAGAACAGTGAAAATCTGCAAATTTTCTCACATTGATTTTCAGAAATATTGTCCATGCCTTCTGCTAAAAAAGAAACTATTATCTAACTTGACCTTCCTGGTTCAACGTCTTGAACTTGGACAATAAAAGCATAATAATGCGGTTACTGGAACTCTGAAATAAAAACAAAATGCTGCAAATGCTCAGCAGCTCTTAGCAGCATCTGTGGGGAGTGAAACATGGAGAAATGGGGAGCAAGTAAGGGGTACATAAGGCCCCCTGTGGCCTCCAATCTCTCTCCCTATCTCCACATACTTGCAGCTGCATGTGCTCGCTGATTCTCCTCCAACCATAGCCTTTTTCTCTCCCATGTATGGGCTGGCATCAGCAGCAAATATGGGAGAGAAACATTTTGTGACTGGAAGAGCAACCCATTGCAGAAACCTTAGATTTCACTGACCAGACTTGCTGGCACTTTAATCAGAGGCTTCGGGGACCACGTAGAGGGGCTTCTCAGGCGTGTGGGCAGCACGGTAGCATTGTGGATAGCAGAATTGCTTCACAGCTCCAGGGTCCCAGGTTCGATTCTGGCTTGGGTCACTGTCTGTGCGGAGTCTGCACATCCTCCCCGTGTGTGCGTGGGTTTCCTCCTGGTGCTCCGGTTTCCTCCCACAGTCCAAAGATGTGCAGGTTAGGTGGATTGGCCATGATAAATTGCCCTTAGTGTCCAAAATTGGCCTTAGTGTTGGGTGGAGTTACTGGGTTATGGGGATAGGGTGGAGGTGTTGACCTTGGGTAGGGTACTTTTCCGGGGGCCGGTGTAAACTCGATGGGCCGAATGGCCTCCTTCTGCACTGTAAATTCTATGATACAGCGGCAAACGGGCTGCCGCCTGGATAAGCCTGGAACAAAGCAATTTCAGGATACAAACACACCAACTATTAAAAGCAAGACCACAAAAAAGCACAAGCGCTCGGCTTTATTTCTGGAGGAATAGAATGAAAAGTAGTCTAAACATATGTATTGGACCTTGGTCAGACCACACTTAACAGCACTCTGATTGCAATATTACAGAAGGAATATAAAGGCACTGGATAGGATGCAGTCATGATATACAAGGATAATATCTGAAATGCATATGTATAAATATCAGGGAAGGATTAACAGGCTGGGTCTCTTTTGATAAAAGAAAGCTGAGGGGTGATAAAGGTCTTTAAAATGAGAGAATCTTGTGATAGAGTGGACTGATAGAGTAGACTTTTGACAGAGTACCCTTCGTCGTCCAGTACTTCCCCGGAGCGGAGGAACTATGACATCTTCTTCGCAGCTTTCAACACGTCATCGATGAAGATGAACATCTTGCCAAGGTCATCCCCATAACCCCACTACTTGCCTTCAAATAAACGCGCAACCTCAAACAAACCATTGTTTGAAGCAAACTACTCAGCCTTCAGAATAGCGACCACGACACCACAAAACCCTGCCATGGCAATCTCTGCAAGTCGTGCCAGATCATCGACAAGGGTACCACCATTACACGTGAGAACACCATCCACCAGGTACGCGGTACATACTCGTGCGACTCGGCCAACGTTGTCTACCTAGTACGCTGCAGGAAAGGATATCGCGAAGCGTGGCACATTGGCGAGACCATGCAGATGCTGCGATAACGGATGAACGGACATCATGCGACAATCGCCAGGAAGGAATGTTCCCTTCCAGTCGGGGAAGACTTCAGCAGTCAAGGGCATTCTGCCTCTGATCTCCGGGTAAGCGTTCGCCAGGACGCGGGACAACGCAAAATCGCCGAGCAGAAACTTGTAGCCAAGTTCCGCACACATGTGTACGGCCTCAACCGGGACCTTGGATTCATCTCGCATTACATTCACCCCCCACCATCTGGCCTGGGCTTGTGAAATCCTACCAACTGTCCTGGCTTGAGACAATTCACACCTCTCTAACCTGGGGTTACCCCATCTCTGGATCTGTAAAGACTTAATTACCTGCAAATGCTTGCATTCAAAGCATTGTCTTGCATCTTTGACATTGTCTATATATATATATATTATATATATATATATCTATGTTTCTGGAACATACCTCTCCATTCACCTGAGGAAGGAGCAGTGCTCCGAAAGCTAGAGATTTGAAACAAACCTGTTGGACTTTAATCTGGTGTTGTAGGACTGTGCTCCCCCCAGTCCAACGCTGGTATCTCCACACAGAGTGGGGAAGAACATAACTAGAGCCAATATAAGATGGGGACATAGAGGTCGACAGCACAGAAAAAGCCCTTCACCCATCTGCACGCCGAGTTCTAAACTCCCACCACTGTGGGTAAAAAAGCCTTTCCCCACAACCCCGCTAAACCTCACAACACCTCTAAACCTCTTGTGCCTACCTTAAATCTATGCCCCCTGCTCATTGCTCCCCTCACGCAGGGGAAAAGTTTCTTCCTGCCCACTCTATCGTCACCAAGAAATCCAATAAGGAAATCAGAAGAATCCGATTTACACAAAGAATGGTTAAGCATTTGGAACTTGTTTCCACAGGGAGTGTTTGAAGCAAATAGGATATTGCACTTAAGGGGAAGCTCAACAAGCAGCTTAGGAAAAGGGAATTGATGGTTACCATGGTGATTTAGATGAGAAAAGGTGGGAGGAGGGTTGAGTGGAGCATAAACACCGGCTTGGACTGCAAGGCTTCTGTATCTGATGTAAGTTTGTGTTGCAACAGATGAGATCCCTCTTGTGGCCTAAAGTTTTGACAATGCATTTCAAAGTTGTTTTTGTCAGTGTCTTTGCATTGTGAATCAGAGTTCCCATCCCTCGACTGAATCATTCTGTCAAGTCTTTGATGATGCAACACCCTGCAGTTGCACAAAGGAATTTAATTTGGTCAGCGGGACTTCTCGTGTTTATGACGGTATTAGTGAAATAATACAAAAGAAAGTCTGACTCAAATTAAGTTATATACTTGATGTAAACGTTAGACTGTGGTATTCCTTAAACCTTGAAATTTTGATGGTCTGTTTGCAACAATGCTGACAGCGGAATTTATTGCAGTACAAGTTTATCTGCAGTTTAAAAACAAAATAAACTCTAGATTTTATTCCAAGGATTAAAGCACTTCAAGCTGTTTTCATTTATTTCTGTTTTGTGTCTGCCAGCATCTTATGAGCTTGACAGTCGGCCAAGAAACCCATGTGATATTACAGCACGCCAGTGCCTTGTGTGTTCCTGGAAGCTTAGTTGACATGTTCCTGACATAGACCCCCCTCTCTTTTTGTGCGATAACAGAATGGTCACATTCTCTGCTGTGATTGATTTAAAAAGAGGGGATATGCATGTAACTTAAAAAAAAAACATGTTTTGGGACATTGCTCTAAGTAATGAGGAAACTTTAAGTCGGCTTTTTAGCCTGCTTTATATCTGTTGGCTGATCTGTGAGCTCACTACATAAACCCACTGTTAGGTATTGTCGTACACGTCTGCCGTTGTTAAGAGACTTCCGCCTTTGTTAGGAACAAGAAGATATTTATTAATAAAGAGTAACTTGATACAGGAGGTTTTTGCAGTACATGTTTACAACATGGCTGCTGCAAGATGGATTCTGCCCAAGAGAAGACTCCACCCTCTGGGTGATCATTCACACTCGGTTTCCATTGGTCTCTCCAGTCAGGTGACTCTTTTCAGCAGTACCGTGTTAATGAGACAGACTACATGAACACTACACCCACCTTTTCCCCATAGCTCTTATATCTTTGTTTACCAAAGGTTTACTCTCAGATTTACAATGAGCAACTATCCAGCATCAATTGCCACATGGAGAAGAGTTACAAATTTCTGTTACCATTTACACGTAGAAATGTGTCCTAATTTTTTCCTGAAGGGTCAGGATCAAAGTTTTAGACTATGATCCCTAGTTCTAAGTTTTCAATCAGCAGAAGTAGTTTTTTGTATTATATTTAGTGGCTATGTTCCCCTTTCTGTTTCACGTAAGAGAAATTACTGAGCAAGTGTTTATTTCAGAAATGCAGAACTTTCAATTATATAGTACATTTTCTCACCTCAGAACCTTAGCACTGGTCAGCCAATTAAATGTTGTAATGTTGGGGAATGTGACAACAATTTTCACACAGCAAGAAGATAAAGGACCAAATGATTTCTTCTGGATTTAAAAAATATATATTTTATTCCAAACACAAGCGATAGCATGAATTCTCCGTCCAATCAAAGCAAAGTTTGTACATTTTTCCCCTTTTGGGTGCCAGGCAATCGGGCAGGCGAAGGCCACGACATTGGCCCCTGTCCCCTCCGACACCCCGAAGATCGCCACCATCAGTTCCGTCTTCACCTCAACTACCCTCGATCGGGCTCCAAGCACCGCCTCCCAGTGGCTCTCAAGCCCCTCTCATCCTCAGAACATGTGGGCATGATTCGCCAGCTCCTGCCCACCCTTCTCGCATCCATCTGTTACCCCCGGGAAAAACCTTCTTGTTTGAGCCTGAAACGTGTGGACCCTGTGCACCACTTTAAATTGTATCAAACTCATTCTTGCGCAGGAGAAGGTTGAGTTCACTCATCCCATCACCTCACATCAGCGACCCCATCCTATCTCTCTCCCCAGCTCCTCCTCCTCCTCCCACTTCCGATTAACCCTTTTCACTAATGCCTTGCCCTACTCTCCCAAACACCCATATGTATATCCTCAATTCTGCCCTCCCCCACCTCATCAGGAGCAGCATTTTCTCCAGTTAACAAGGACTTTGATAATTGGGGGAATGAAGGCAGCTCCTTTTATGCACCTGTCAGTACCTGAACTCATTCCCCCTTAGTACCTCAAACCTACAGCTCCTCCAAACCTCCCCTCCAAGATCATATCCATGACCTGCTCCAAACCGTCCTCCATTATCCATACATCCCCGGCCCCCCCCCCCCCCCCAGCTTAAAGCTATAATTCCCACACAGCGGTGTCCGCACCGACATGTGGCCCAATTTAAAGTGCCTCCTACAAGCCAGGACTTTCACGTCCGTATTCCGTAGTGAAATGGGCTGATAGGATCCTCATTCTAATGAGTCCTTCCCCTTTGCAGGATCAGCAAAATAGACAGCTGCGGCAACGTAGCAGGCAGCACCCCCTTTTCCACCGCCTCACTAAACATGGCCAACAGGTGGGGGGGCAATCTCCATCGTGAACTGCTTATAAAATTCCACTGGGAAGCCATCCGGTGCCTTCCTCGCCTGCATCCTTCCAATACCCTCCATCACCTCCTTTAACCCCAACAGCTCCTCCAGCGCCTACCTGATATACATAAATACATTTGTGATATACATAAATGATCTGGACGAAGGTATAGGTGGTCTGATTAGCAAGTTTGTAGACTAAGATTGGTGGAGTTGCAGATAGCGAGGAGGACTGTCAGAGAATACAGCAAAATATAGATAGATTGGAGAGTTGGGCAGAGAAATGGCAGGTGGAGTTCAATCCAGGCAAATGCGAGGTGATGCATTTTGGAGGATCTAATTCAAGAGCGGACTATACGGTCAATGGAAGAGTCCTGGGGAAAATTGATGTACAGAGAGATCTGGGAGTTCAGGTCCCTTGTACCCTGAAGGTGGCAACGCAGGTCGATATGGTCAAGAAGGCAAACAGCATGCTTGCCTTCATTGGACAGGGTATTGAGTACAAAGAGTCGGCAGGTCATGTTACAGTTGTATAGGACTTTGGTTAGGCCCCATTTGGAATACTGCGTGCAGTTCTGGTCGCCACATTACCAGAAGGATGTGGATGCTTTAGAGCAGGTGCAGAGGAGGTTCACTAGGATGTTGCCTGGTATGGAGGGTGCTAGCTATGAAGAAAGGTTGAGTAGATTAGGATTGTTTTTGTTTCAAAGACGGAGGTTGAGGGGGGATCTGATTGAGGTCTGCAAACTTATGAGAGGTATGGACAGGGTGGATAGCAACAAGCTTTTTCCAAGAGGTGGGGGTGTCAATTACAAGGGATCACGATTTCAAGGTGAGAAGGGGGAAGTTTAAGGAAGATGTGTGTGGAAGGTGGTGGGTGCCTGGAACGCTTTGCCAGCGGAGGTGGTAGAGGTGGGCACGATAGCATCATTTAAGATGCATCTAGACAGATATATGAACTGGAAGGGAACAGAGGGAAGTAGATCCTTGGAAAATAGAAGACAGGTTTAGATAAAGGATCTGGATCGGCGCAGGCTGGGAGGGCCAAAGGGCCTGTTCCTGTGCTGTAATTGTTCTTTGTTCTTGTTCTACCTCTTCCCCACCTCAAACTCCGGGAAATCCAGCCCATCCAGAAACCGCCTCCTATCTGCCACCTCCCCACCAGCTCGGCTCTATACAACCCCTCACAGAAGGCCTTAAACACCTCATTCATCTGCTCTGGTCCGATACCACAAACCCCCTTTTCTGCCCTCACCATAAGAATTTCTCTCGAAGCCACCTGACGTCGCAGTTGGTGGGCCAACATATGACTCGCCTTCTCCCCATTCTCATACTCATACTGCACCCCCCCCTCGCCCGCCAAGTCTGACCCACCACTCTTCCGTCTTCAACCAGTCAAATTGCTGCAGCAACTCCTTTCTCTCTGCCAACAGCTCCTTCGTGGGTGCCACCGAATACCTCCTATCCAACTCCACTATCTCGTCCAATAACCGGCGGCGCTCCTCCATCCTCATCCTATCGCTATGGGCCTTGAACAAAATAATTTCCCCCGGACCACCGCTTTCAAGGCCTCCCAAAACGTAGCCACCGTTACCTCCCCATTTTGATTAAGCTGAACGTAGTTCTTAATTGCCACTTTCACCTTCCCACAGAACTCCTTTTCAGCCAAAAGCCCCAAATCCAATCTCCACCCCGGCCTCTGTGCCTGTTCCGAGCAAAGTCCCCCATCTAACCAGTGGGGAGCGTGGTCTGAAATCACTATTCCGAATTACTTCACCCCCATCAGCACCGCCTGGCTCACTACAAAGAAATTGATCCTGGAATGCACCCTACACACATGCGGGAAGGAATACTCCCTCTCATCCGGGTGCCTGAGAACCACAAATCCACCCCCCCCCCCCCCCCCCCCCCCTTCCACCCCCCATGATCAGCTGGTGAGAGTCCAAATGAAAATGAAAATCGCTTATTGTCACAAATAGGCTTCAAATGAAGTTACTGTGAAAAGCCCCTAGTCGCCACATTCCGGCACCTGTTCGGGGAGGCTGGTACGGGAATTGACCGTGCTGCTGGCATGCCTTGGTCTGCTTTCAAAGCCAGCGATTTAGCCCTGTGCTAAACCAGCCACCAGATCTGGAATTGCCCCTAATAACCCTAATAAGCTCTTCACAAATGGCAAACCCCCCCCCCCCCCCCCCTTGACTTTGAATCATTCCCCAAGCGTCCCTTCCTCAACCTCATCGGACCGTACGGCCGCCTTCTGCGCTGTAGGAATTCTATGGTTCTAAGATCTCTCATTCAAAAGGTGGCAGACTGAATGAGGGTTTTGCAAGACGTTCCAAGACATTGCACAAAATCCGTCAATGCTGTACTGAAGCATCTATCTTGATTTTAAAAAAAACATACATATTTTCTTGAGGCATTTATATATTTATACATCAAACACAACCATAAAACTAAAGAAGCTGCAAATAAGCAAATAACCTAAATACCTAACACCCCGCCTCCCACTCCCCCTACCTCCCTTTTTTAACCCTACCCCCCCCCCCCCCCCCTCCCCCCCCAACCACTAACATCTTAATTCTTCTCAAAGAAGTTGATGAACGACTGCCATCTGCGGGCAAACCTCTCCACCGATCCACACAAGGCAAACTTTATCTTCTCTACCCGAAGAAACTCTGCCAGGTCACTCCCCCAACCCCTGAATCCCTCCATTCTAATAATATCCATCTCCGAGCTCCCAGGAAGGCAAAGACCATACATCGGCCTCTCTCGCTTCCTGAACTCTCGGCTCTTCTAACACTCCAAAGATTGCCACTTCTGGACTCGTGACAATCTTTACCTTCAAGACCTCTGACAGAACATCAGCAAACCCCTGCCAGAGACCCCAAGCTTCGGACAGGCCCAAAACATGTGGGCACGATTCGCGAGCCTGCCTGCGCATCGCCCACACACAGCCTCCACTCCTTCAAAAAACCTGCTCATCCTGGCCACAGTCATATGTGCCCTGTGAACCACTTTAAACTGAAAAAGGCTAAGCCTAGCACACAAAAGGATGCATTTACTCTCCTCAGAACCAGCATCTGTGATGATCTTTGATTGTGTGCAAATACTGGATCACAACTTGATACTGGCACCTTTTGATTCAGGGACAGAAGTGCCACTGCTGAGGTAAGGCCAGGCCCTGGTAACCACATATGTGAGACCATAAGATTTCGGAGCAGAAGTAGGCCATTTGGCTCATCAGGTCTGCTCCACCATTCACTGTGATCATGGCTGCTCTGATCTAATCCTCAACACTTTTCTGTCTCGTCCCCGTAACCCTTAATTCCTTTACTGATTAGAAATCGATCTCAGGACTTCAGGTTGCGGCGATGCACTGCTGAGCCGCACGTTTCGGCAGCTCCCGTTCTAACGAACTTTTGGGCTCTTTTTGGGAGCCCCAATGGAAATTTCTTTGGGACCAAACCCAGTGTGGGATGACGAAGGAAGGTGCCCCCCCGGGTGTGCATGGAAAGGATCAGTAGTAGTGGCCAGATTGCGAAGGATCCTTTGGAGCAGCGGCAGAGAAGAGAAGGAAGAAGCAAGATGGCGACGGATGGAGCCCAGACGACATGGGGCCCGGACCAGCAGGAATTCCTCCGACGGTGTGTGGAGGAATTAAAGAAGGAGGTGCTGGCTCCGATGTTATTGGCAATCGAAGGGCTAAAAGAAACGCGAAAGGCCCAGGCGATAGAGCTCCGTGGGGTGAAGGCGAAGGCATCTGAGAACGGGGATGAGATTCTGGGCCTAGCGGTAAAAATGGAGGTGCTACATAAGAGGTGTATCGAAAGGCTCGAAGTCCTGGAGAACAGCTCGAGGAGAAAGAACCTCCGGATTCTGGGTCTCCCCCAGGGAGTGGAGGGAGCTGACGTTGGGGCTTATGTGAGCACGATGCTCCATTCGCTAATGGGAGCTGAGGCCCCCTCGCACCCCGTGGAGGTGGAAGGGGCTCACCGGGTCCTTGTGAGGAGACCAAAGGCTGGAGAACCACCAAGGGCTAGTGGTGAGATTTCACCGCTTCACCGACAGAGAGGCGGTTTTGAGCTGGGCCAAGAAGGTACGGAGTAGCAGGTGGAAGAATGCGGTGATACGAGTGTATCAGGACTGGCGCGCGGAGGTGGCGAGAAGGAGGGCGAGCTTTAATAGGGCCAAGGCGGTGCTTCACAAGAAGAAAATAAAGGCTGGAATGCTGCAGCCGGCGCAATTGTGGGTCACGCACCAAGGCAAACATTACTACTTTGAAACGTTGGATGAGGCATGGACCTTCATCCAAGAAGAGAAATTGGACCAGAACTGAGGGACTGATGCTGTGGGGGAGACGATGATGTCGATGTATAGAAATGTAAATTGGGGAATGGGAGGTTCACAGTATCGGGACGATAGACGGGGTGTTTTCTCTTCTTGACGGGGGGACACTGAAAAATGTGGGCGCCGGTGGAAAAGGGGACTGAGGGGGGGGGATGGGGAATGGGGGAGCTGCGCCATGGGGGGCGGAGCCGATCCAGGAAAGCACGGGTTTTTTCCCACGCTAGGGAGATGATGGCGGGAAGATAGGCGCAGGAAGGATGAGAGTTCCACACATGGAGGGGTCAAGGAGAGAACGGGGAAGCTGGGGTCAGTTGGAGTCAGCTGACTTTCGGAAGCATCATGGGGGGAGTAACCATGCTAGATGGGGATCTAGCGGGGGCGGGGGTCAGGTCAACTGGGTTGCTGCTGCTGGGAGTGAGAGGGAGCTGGTCGGGACGGGAGTGCGCCGCCTGGGGGACGGGTGGGGTGCGCGGGACCTCTCGGGGGACCGGCCTAGAACAGGGGATGGCTAATCGGCCGGGGGGGGGGGGGGGGGGGGGGCGGCGGTCCCCCAATCCGGCTGATCACGTAGAATGTGAGAGGCCTAAATGGGCCGATTAAGAGGGCCCGAGTGTTCGCGCACTTAAAAGGACTGAAGGCAGATGTGGTCATGCTTCAGGAGACGCATCTGAAGGTGGCGGATCAGGTTAGGTGAAGGAAAGGATGGGTGGGACAGGTGTTCCACTCAGGGATGGACGCAAAAAAAAAAGGGGGTGGCGATATATTGGTGGGGAAACGGGTGTCGTTCGAGGCTAGGAATATAGTGGTGGACAACGGTGGTAGATATGTGATGGTGAGCGGTAGATTGCAGGGAAAGGAGGTTGTGCTGGTAAATGTATATGCTCTGAACTGGGACGACGTGGGATTTATGAAGCGGATGCTGGGACGTATCTCGGACCTGGAGGTGGGAAGCCTGGTAATGGGGGGGGGGGGGGGGGGGGGGGGGGGATTTCAATCCTGTGCTGGATCCAGGGTTAGATCGGTCTAGATCCAGGACCGGAAGAAGGCCAGCAGCGGCCAAGGTGCTCAGGGAGTTCATGGAGCAAATGGGGGGAGTGGATCCGTGGAGATTTGCCAGGCCGTTGGCCAAAGAGTTCTCCTTTTTCTACCATGTCCATAAGGTATACTCCCGGATAGATTTCTTCGTTTTGGGAAGGTCACTAATTTTGAGGGTGGCAGGAACTGAGTATTCGGCCATAGCCGTTTCAGACCATGCCCCGCACTGGGTGGATCTGGAACGAGGAGAGGGAACAGCGCCCACTCTGGCGACTGGATGTGGGACTGTTGGGGGATGAGGAGGGTCTGTGGAAGGGTGCAGGGATGTATTGAGAGGTACCTGGAGGCCAATGATGACGGTGAGATCCAGGTGGGGGTAGCATGGGAAGCGCTGAAGGCGGTGGTTAGGGGAGAGTTGATCTCCATTAGGGCTTACAAGGAGAAAAAAGAGGGCAAAGAAAGGGAGAGATTAGTGGGGGAGATTTTGAGTGTGGGAGGCCCCGGATGAAGGACTTTTGAGAGAGGCGAAGACTTCAGACGGAGTTTGACCTGCTGACCGCAGGGAAGGCAGAGGCACAGTGGAGTAAAGCACGGGGGATGAGATACGAATATGGGGAAAAGGCGAGTCGCCTGTTGGCCCACCAGCTTCGTAAGAGGATAGCGGCGAGGGAAATAGGGGGAGTCAGGGATGAAACCGGAACTACGGAGCGGAGAGCAGGGAAGGTAAATGAGGTGTTCAAGACCTTTTATGAGAGGCTATGTAGGTCCCAACCCCCGGGAGGAAAAGAGGGGATGCAACAGTTTCTGGACCAACTAAGGTTCCCGAGGGTGGAGCAGGAGGTGGCAGGTCTGGGGGCGCCAATTGGGGTGGATGAGGTGACTAAAGGGCTGGGGAACATGCAGGCAGGGAAGGCCCCGGGACCAGACGGGTTCCCGGTGGAATTTTACAGGAAATATGTGGACTTGTTGGCCCCGCTGCTGGTGAGAACCTTTAACGAGGCCAGAGAAGGGGGGGCTCTACCCCCGACAATGTCGGAGGCGACGATATCACTAATCCTGAAGCGGGATAAAAATCTGCTGCAATGCGGGTCATGTAGGCCTACCTCGCTCCTGAATGTAGATGCCAAGTTGCTGGCAAAAGTGCTGGCGACGAGGATCGAGAATTGTGTCCAGGGGTGGTGCACGAAGATCAGACAGGGTTTGTAAAGGGGAGACAATTGAATGTCAACGTGCGACGGCTGTTGGGGGTGATAATGATGCCCCCAGCGGAGGGGGAGGCAGAGATAGTGGTAGCGATGGATGCAGAGAAGGCATTCGATAGGGGAGAGTGGGAGTATTTATGGGAGGTGTTGAGGAGGTTTGGGTTCGGGGAGGGGTTTGTCAGTTGGGTTAAACTCCTCTATAGGGCCCCAGTGGCAAGTGTAGTCACAAATCGGCAGAGATCGGAGTATTTTCGGTTACATAGGGGAACAAGGCAGGGGTGCCCCCTATCCCCATTACTGTTCGTGCTGGCAATTGAACCACTGGCCATAGCGTTGAGAGACTCTAGGAAATGGAGGGGGGTGGTTAGAGGGGGAGAGGAACATCGAGAGTCACTCTACGCAGATGACCTACTGCTGTATGTGGCGGAGCCTGTGGAGGGGATGACAGAGGTTATGCAGATGTTGAGGGAGTTTGGAGATTTCTCGGGATATAGGCTTAATATGGGGAAGAATGAGCTTTTCGTAGTACACCCCGGGGATCAGGGAAGAGGGATAGACACCCTGCCATTAAGGAGAGTGGAAAGGAGCTTCCGATATTTGGGGATTCAGGTAGCCAAGAGCTGGGTAACTCTACACAAACTCAATCTGACGCGGCTGGTGCAGCTGATTTCAGGATTTCAGGAGGTGGGATATGCTGCCGCTCTCACTGGCGGGCAGAGTGCAGGCGGTAAAGACGATGGTCCTCCCAAGGTTTCTATTTGTGTTTCAATGTCTCCCCATTTTGATCACTAAGGCCTTTTTCTAGAAAATGGATAGGAGTGTTATGAGTTTCGTGTGGGCAGGGAAGACCCCGAGGGTAAGGAGGGAGTTCCTGCAGCGCAGCAGGGACAGAGGGGGACTGGCGTTGCCGAATCTGGACGACTATTACTGGGCTGCCAATGTGGCGATGGTTTGCAAGTGGATGAGGGAGGGAGAGGGGGCGGCATGGAAGAGGCTGGAGATGGCGTCCTGTAAAGGAACGAGCCTAAGGCGCTGGTGACGGCGCCGCTACCGCTTTCCCCGAAAAGGTATACCACGAACCCAGTGGTGGCGGCAACCTTAAGGATCTGGGGGCAATGGAGGCGACATAGGGGGGTGACGGGTGCCTCGGTGTGGTCCCCGATCAGGATTAACCATAGGTTTGTCCCAGGAAGGATGGACGGAGGGTTCCAGAGCTGGCATCGGACAGGAATTAGGAGATTGAGAGACTTGTTTATTGACGGGGAGTTTGCGAGCCTGGGAGCGCTGGAGGAAAAGTATGAGTTGCCCCCGGGGAATATCTTTAGATACATGCAAGTGAGGGCGTTTACGAGGCAACAGGTGAGGGAATTTCTGCTGCTCCCGACACAGGGGATCCAGGATAGAGTGATTTCGGGGGTATGGGTCGGGGAGGGAGGGCAAAGTGTCTGAAATATATCAGGACATGAGGGATGAGGGGGAGGCGCTGGTAGAGGAGCTGAAGGGAAAATGGGAAGAGCTGGGGGAGGAGATTGAGGAGGGTCTGTGGGCTGATGCCTTAAGTAGGGTAAATTCCTCTTCCTCGTGTGCCAGGCTTAGCCTGATACAATTCAAGGTTCTACACAGAGCACACATGACGGGAGCAAGACTGAGCAGGTTCTTCAGAGTGGAGGACAGGTGTGGGAGGTGCTTGGGAAGCCCGGTGAACCACACACATATGATCTGGTCGTGTCCGGCACTGAATGAGTACTGGAGGGGAGTGGCAAGAGTGATTTCAAAGGTGGTGGGGGTCCGGGTCAAGCCAGGCTGGGGGTTAGCTTTATTTGGGGTAGCGGAAGAGCCGGGAGTGCAGGAGGCGAAAGAGGCCGATATTCTGGCCTTTGCGTCCCTGGTAGCCCTGCGAAGGACCTTACTTATGTGGAAGGAAGCGAAACCCCCCGGCGTGGAGGCCTGGATAAACAATATGGCAGGGTTCATAAAACTGGAATGGATGAAGTTTGCGTTGAGAGGATCGGTTCAGGGGTTCTCCAGGCGGTGGCAACCGTTCCTTGACTATCTCGCGGAACGTTAAGGGAAAATCGATCGTCAGCAGCAGCCCAGAGGGGGGGGGGGGGGGGGGGGAGGGGGGGGGGGAAGGGGGAGCACTATTTCTTGTTAATTTGCTAGTTCACTATTTTATTTAAATAATGTTACTTATTAGTTATTGTGTTATCTCTTATGTTGATTTGTAAAGTGGAAAAATTGTGTTTGAAAACTTTAATAAAATATATTTTAAAAAAAAGAAATCGATCTCAGCCGTGAACATACTTAACGACCCAGCTTCTACAGCTCTCTGCAGTAAATAATTCACAGATTTGTTACCCTCAGAGAAGAAATTCCTCCTCATCTCTGCCTTAAATGGACAATCCCTTACTCTTTGATTGTGCACTTCAGTCCTCGACTCGCCACAAGAGGAAACATCTTCTCATCATGTAACCCGTCAAGCCCCCTGATAATCCCAGATGTCTCAATAAGATGCACTGAATACCCATAAGAAAATCCCTCCATACTCGGGATCAACCAAGTGAACCTTCTTTGGACTGCCTCCAATGCCAGTAAATTTTTCCTTAGTTAAGGGGACCAAAACTGTTCTGTTTGTTTAAACTACTTGTTTAGTTCCTTTTAGTTTCCATGGTTGTGCAAATTGTGCAGCTCTGCAATATTTGACACAAATTGCAGACTTGTCAAAATCTGCTTTGAAATCCACTGCGGTTACTGTGCTGTTTCAAGTGGTTGGGCACAGGGCTAAATCGCTGGCTTTGAAAGCAGACCAAGGCAGGCCAGCAGCACTGATTAATTCCTGTACCAGCCTCCCCGAACAGGCGCCGGAATGTGGCGACTAGGGGCTTTTCATAGTAACTTCATTTGAAGCCTACTTGTGACAATAAGCGATTTTCATTTTTCATTTTCAATAAAATTGCCTTAGATGCTAAGTGAGGATTAGCACACAACTTGCATGTTTTGTAATAACTACATTTATTGTTTGAACTCCGAGCCATTATAATTTTGAACGGAGGAGGAATGGTCCTTCCGACCATTCCAAATCAATGCTGTGATCATGTAATTGGAAAGATTCAAACAAGAAGGTTACTTTCTATTCCCTTCACCTGTCTGCTTTCAGATGTTTTATTTGTGAAAAATCACACAGCCTGGGAATCCATTGCCCTGGACTCTGCTATTACTTTTCTGTGACCAATTGGAAATATGTCAGAAGAGTAACTCGTCATTCTCCATTAATCCACCCCTCTACTAATTGAGATCAGTTACTCAGCAAGTGAACAAAGTTGAAAGTCAATATACCGATCCTTTAAAAACATCAATATTGTAACTACCATCAATGAGCAATTCCAGTGTTCCAGGATCCTAATGAATAAATGTTTCCCACAGATCTTAAGTCCAAGGAAGAGGTTTCAATTCATTTTTTCAACACATACTTTATTGGGAGAAAAAAATGTTGCTTCAAAAGATTTTCCTATAATGTTTGTAAGTTTACGTAAGTAATTTATTGTAAGTTATTTGATAATACATTTATAAAAAATATTCCAAAAAATTTACTAATGGTTGCTTTTTATTCTGCTGAATGTCTCAGGATAGACTGTCATATGCCATTCAGTTGGAAGGCCGTGAGCACGTTATTCATCTGAAGAGAAATGAGTAAGTATCATTTCATAGCAACAATGTTGGGTCCATTCTGTGTCTCTTGGTGGAAAATCCAGGATTGCACAGATTACTCCTGTTTTGTAGTACCAGAATTGCAATGTCAACTGCCTGAAAAAAAAAGCCATGAGTCCATTCTCAGATTTAAAAAAACTCCTTCTTGGGATGTGAGCAGTGCTATAAGGCCATATTTGTTGTCTGTCCCTTGCTGGGAAGCTGATCCTGGAAAGTTCTGAGAGGGAAATCTTCTGTGAGAGAACAGTCAATGAGAAAAAGTCAGGTGTAAACTAGAGCAGATGGGATTGGAAGTTGCTGAAGGAAGTATATGAAGAAAGCAGGTGCTTTTCCCCCTCAAAGATTTATGCAAATCCATTCACAACTGGCAATGGTAATATTTGAACTCTGGGCCTCTAGATTGTTAACCCAGCAACCATGACTTGTTATTCTATTGTGCTTCATAATCCAGAAATGGTGCTCTGGATGGGAAGATCCAAAAAGAGAAAAATGAAATCCACCCCACCATCACCATTTTTCCTCATTAAGACAGCGACTTCCCTTCCTGAATACAGTCTCTCAGGCACCAACTTTCTGGAACCTTGCATTAATAGCAGCCTTGATGTGCCAGCTCTGACCGCCACTGCTACTTTGCCATCAAAGCAAAGCCAGTTCTTGGTTGACAGTCAGACGTGCAATATCCGGCATGTGTAACTGCCTAGATTTTAGGAGCAGGGAAATGTGTTGATCATTTTCCTATTGCATTTCCACACTGAATCCCAACCCTGCCAAGAGTTTAGGGGAGGTGATGGTGTAGTGGTATTTTCACAGGATTTGTAATCTGGAAACCCAGGGTAATGCTCTGGGTACACTGGTTCAAATCCCATCATGGCAGATGGTGAAATTTAATTTCAATAAAAACCTAGAATTAAAAGTTTCATGATGACCGTGAAGTGATTGTCGTAAAAACTGATCTGGTTCACTAATGCCCCCTTAGCGGAGGAAATCTGTTGTCCTTGCCCGATCTGGCCTATTTGTGACTCCACAGCAATGTGGTTGACTCTTAAATGCCCTCTGAAATGAACTAGTGAGCCCCTCAGTTCAAGGGTACAAGGATGGGCATACATTCTGGTCCAGCCAGTGATACCCATGCCCTGTGATTGAATAAACAGAAGGTCCAGAGTTTGGCACTTGAACTGGTGACTATGGTGATCTGGATGACTTGATCCCAAACCTGCTTTGCATTTATCAAAAACACAAATGCACTGAAACTTGGTAAAAATAAAAATTCTCTTAATAACACTTTGGTAACAGCAAACCATCTGAACTTCGGCTTGCTGAAAGACATTAATTACAAAATGCAGAGTACCCTGAATAGCTTTGTAAATAGTCGCCAGGCCTTTGCAATTTAAAAAATATATATATAGTCAGGCCCCAAGAGTAACTGATGAACTTCTTCTTAATCTTAAATTCTTTCAAAGAAATTATGCTCAACACAACATTGCTGTTTAGAAATCCATTACTGCTTCAGCAAGCTGGTTATCGTGGTATTCTCATTGTCGTTTTATTTGATCAGTAAGTGGATACGATATTATTGATGCTTGTTGTTGACAAAAGCCACACTTTTGTAACACAAGATGACTTCATGAAAGCAGTTGATGTAATAATTCTATTTTTTTCAGGGTTTTTGGAATAGCAAATGCTGTGCTTACTCAGACAAAGGGTATTCGTGCTGCAAAATTGAAGCCTGTGTCATTTGCTATTAACTAATTACATCAACTGTTTCCAGGTTAAAGCTCCCGCTGATCTGTCTGAATTAATGGACTTTGGCTGCTCTTTCAGCATTGTAGCCCATTCTCTATCTCAACAATCCTACTGTAGGTTTCAATAAAAATCCCACCGTAATGAAGCATACAGTCTCTCATATATTGAAAGAACATTTCAAACCCTCACAATTACTTAGCCCATCCAAGTGCTTTGTTGCCAAGGAGTGCGACCTTGGCCAATATTTTTTCTCCCCCAATCTGTTTGTGATTTTGAATATGCATAAATCCTTGATTTAAAAAAATAATATCAGGACGAATGTTCTTACTGTCATGATAGGGAGATATTATGAACTTGAGTCCAAAAATGAGGTCCAAGTTGTAGCGCACAATTTATGGGTTATACAGATTGAGGTGGGTATATCCCTCGGACTCTGCTGCTAGCAGTCTTTTAATAATAATAATAATCGCTTATTGTCACAAGTAGGCTTCAATGAAGTTACTGTGGAAAGCCCCTAGTCGCCACATTCTGGCACCTGTTCGTGGAGGCCGGTACGGGAATTGAACCCGCGCAAAAGACTGCTAGCAGCAGAGTCCGAGGGATATGCCCACAGCCTGAATTACCTTGTCCTATTCAGACATTACCCCATTCGTGGGAATACGGGATGCCCCGGTTCAGCCAGGATGAACCACTCGAGATCCAACGTCATTCGGGATAACCTTGTTTGACCAGCCATTGTCTCATCACAGAGTGTGATGACCTATTTTTCCGTCAAAAGAAGGTTAGTTGCATATGAATAGCTTGGCTGAAACAGTAGTGGGAAATCAGACAGCCAAGATAACGATAGTAGATTCAAGTCTGGGCACCTCAAGGGGGAAATCTTTGTTTGAGGGAGTGGGTGGAGAGAGAAAGAATGCTATTTTGAACAAATACAGGCAAAAGGCTGTGGAAATCGACCAGAAGAGATCATGAAAGTTGCCACAGAGGCAGGCTTTGTAAAAGGATTCTGAACACATGTCCAGAACAAAAGAAAAATTGCTTTGTAAATGCAAGTATTGCTTTTGCCTGTTTTGTAGGTGGAATGAGAGCTGCATGTTCATGTAAAGTGTTATTTAATGGGAACTAGGGTGCTAAGGTTAAGAAACTGCATGCAATCTGTTAGTGTTAAAGCTGTAAATATTGTTTTATTTTCTTTTGTTGTAATAACGTTTGTTTATTAAATAACCAAGTCCTATTTCTTATGTGATCACTCTTGGAACAAATTGATCTTTCCGCATCGCATTAGAACTTTAAAAAGTTATGGCATCTAGTCCAGTCTCTTAGCCACTGTTGAGAGCTGACCAGATGTCCGTAACACTACCTTTTATACTGAGGTATACATGTACACTGAGACGCACAGCTCTGCTCCACCACCATCTTTCTCGACCCCTGTACTGTCTTGAAATTGTCACACTGCTTGTCTTGACATAACTATTGAATGTATAGATGTTTACTCCAATTAAATGTTGACAAGACTGAAGCTAAAAGCTCCTTTTCCAAGTTACCTCTCCCTGACAACTATTTGAGGCTGAACCAGACTTTGCAACCTTAAAATTCTGGGATGAGCCTTGAACCACATATTTGTGGCAGCACCAAAAGTGCCTATTTCTACTCCATAAGAGCCTGACCCTGCTCCTATCTCTGCTTATCGGCTCTGAAACTCTCCTCCAAACCGCTGCTGCCTCCTAGATATGACTATTCCAAAGCACTTGCAGCTGGCTTGCCACATTCTGTCCTCCATAAACTTGAGGTCAACCCTGATTTTTCTGCCCGTCTCCTTACCTGCACTAACTCCCGTTCATCCATCACTCCTGTCCTTGGTCAGCCACATGGGCTGTCAGATAAGCAATATCACAGTTTTAAAATTCTCATCCTTATTTTCAAATTTCTCCATGGTCTTACATCTCTCAATCTGTAATTTCCTTCATTCCCAGCATCATTGGAAAAATTGGAATGGATTTAATTTGGGCCTCTTGATCAATCACAATTTTAAGGACTCCACCATTGGTAGCCATGCCTCCAGTTGCCGAAGTTCTTGGCTCTGGAATTCCCTCTGTCACGACAACTTGACCTGATGCACGGTCAATTCCAGTCCCTCTTGAGTTGCAACATAGGTGAAATTAGATTTTATATTAATAATTGAATTAAAATTGACTACAGTCACCAGGTATGTAAAATTTAAATGCAAGTAATCATAAATAAATTGGCAAAAAATACAACTGGCTATCTGCTGTCTCGTTCCCAACCCCTCCTTTTAACTCCCCTGCTCTCCACACACACACACACACACACACACACACACACACAAGCAACAGAGAACTAAAGGGTGGCTGACAGGTAACAAAAAATAAATAAAATAAAAGGATAAGGATCTTTGATTCAGATGGATGTCTTCCAGTTAGTTTCTTTATTAAGGTTAGGCCTTCAGTTGGGTCCTTTATTTTCCTTCAGCTTGTAAAAATCTTCACTGCGGACTCGCAGAGATAGCAGGCAACTGACAGCAGAGCAAGGGCCTAGAGGCTTCCAGCTGATTCTCTCCCACCTAGTCAACCAATCGCTGACTACTGTGAGGCAGAGTACTGTCTCTGGCTAATCCACAAGCTGCCAGTTAGCAAATCAAACCTCCTTCTTCAAAACCGATTCCTAAGATTCACTTGGCACTGATGAGTCTGGTTTCTCCTCTCCAAAATACAAAACCTAGGAACACCCTGTCCTAGCAACACTCTTCTGCTTAAAGGCACATTCCGATTATGGGTCCACGGACCAAAATGATAAAAGAAAAGAAATGGGGACAAAGGAAATAAACAGGAAGGACTCTTGCACCTCCCTAAACTTCTCCCGCCTTTCTATCACTCTTTCTTCCTCAAAGACATTGCTCAAAACATACCCCTTTGACAAAGCTTTTGGTCATCTGACCTCATATCTCCTTCTGTAGCTCAGTCAAAGTTTGCTTCATAAGCTTCTGTGAAGAACCTTGGGACAGTAAAGGTGCTATATACACACAAGTTGTTAATGAATGGTTAAATTAGAGGATTTGCATAGTCACACTAATACTGATGGAAGAGTGACTAACTAAGTTTAAGTCAACTATAGTGCATATCCAGTGTACGGACAGCTTTTTATAAATTCTAGCCCCATATGCTGTACATGATGTTACAAATGGTGACTGTTTTAGGAAGAATTTCAATTAAAGCCAGCCCGTGCATGCACGGTGGCTTTCTAGAATGCGCCGGCCCCGATGCAACATGGCGCGGGGCTTCTGGGGCCAGACGCGCAACAAAGTAGGCTTGGGGCGGGAGAGGCTGGCCTGCCGATCGCGCAGAGTTCCCGCCGGCAGTGACCAGGTGTGGACGGCGCCGGCGGGACTCAGCTTTTTCTGTGCGGCTGCTCGGCCCATCCGGGCCCGAGAATCGGCGGCCTGGCCTCGTATAGAACATAAAACATGACAGCGCAGTACAGGCCCTTCGGCCCTCGATGTTGCGCCGACCTGTGAAACTACTCTAAAGCCCATGTACACTATTCCCTTATCGGCCATATGTCTATCCAATGACCATTTGAATGCCCTTAGTGTTGGTGAGTCCACTACTGTTGCAAGCAGAGCATTCCACGCCCTTACTACTCTCTATCTATACTTCACCCCATCCCTATCAAAAGTACTGGGGCCTCCAAACAATGCGAACCGTGATGGGAATAAGTTAAATTGCACGGCTTAATTTCTGAATGTTGCGGTTGACATGGAAGCAAAACAGATCTTCAAAAGATTGTGCTTGGAAAATAGAAGAGAAAACAAGTAGGGCGCTATTCCCCCCCCCCCCCGCCCCCAACGCCGGGTGGGAGAATCGTTGGGGCACCGCGCGAATTGCACCAAGCCGCCCTGACCCCTGCACGCGATTCTCGCACCCCCCGGAAACCAGTGGCGCGCGTTTCGCACCGGGTCGCTCGGAGAACCGGCGAGCGGCGATTCTCTGGCCGGATGGGCCGAGCGGCCGCTACGACACGAAAGGTTCCTGCCGGCGCCATCCACCCTTGGTCGCTGCCGGCAGGAACACTGCGGGAATGCCGGGGGGGAGGGGGGGGGCGGCGGCCTGTGGTGGGGGAGAGGGGGGCTCCTTCACCGGGGTGGCCTCCGATGGGTCTGGCCCGCGATCAGGGCCCACCAATCGGCGGGTCGGCTTCCCGCCACCCCCCCCCCCCCCCCGGGCCTACCTCCTTCCGCACGTGGCCCCAGAACGCCGGCTCCACGTTGGTGAAGGGCCGGCGTGCGTACGATGATCCCCGCGCATGCGCAGGATGGCATGGCCCAACTGCACATGCGCAGGATTGGGCTGCCCCAACTGCGCACGCGTGGGTTGGCGCGGCGCCCATTTGGCGCCACGTAAGCACTCTGGAGCGGCGTGAACCGCTCCCAACGCCGTGCTGGCCTCCTGTGGGGGCCAGAATAGGTCGTGTCCGGGCCCTGTTTGCGCTATCGTGAAACGCGACGGCGTTCACGACGGCACAAAAACTTGGCCTCCATATCGGAGAATCGCCTCCATAGTTTCCAGTGTTCAGAGAGCTTGGTAATGATGTATCATTAAAATAACTCTTCGGGTATTGTATATTTTTCGGGAAGTTGGTGATGACTAAAACAGCAAGTAATTAGGAAGGCAAATGGAATGTAGGACTGGATTTGCATCCCGGGATGCCCGGAATGCATTCCCTGGTGGAATGGAGAGTCGGGCATCAGGGCAATATTGGGAACGGCTCGGCTGTCGACCTGAACATGGGAGTTCCCGCCACACGCCAATGCAAATTGGTTGTAATGACCCATTTGAATCAGCCCAGCGCCCTATGCGCTGCCCTTCAGTGATTCTCCAGTCCCTGCGGCCAGGAATCATTTAAGCGTGCTTCAGTGTGGTCTCTAGAATCGTGGTCCTGGCATGGTGGACCTCGTGGTGGGCCAATGGGGCCCTCTTGGCCCGTCGCGAGGTCCTCCAAGCCAGGGCAACTCCGGTACATACTGTTACAGGGTTCCCTGGGGGGTGGTCCCCTTATTACAGGGGTCCCTGGGGAGAAACCTTAGCACGGTAGCACAAGTGGCGCGCATTATGGCTTCACAGCGCCAGGGTCCCAGGTTCGATTTCCCACTGGGTCACTGTCTGTGTGGAACTGCACGTTCTCCCCGTGTCTGCGTGGGTTTCCTCCGGGTGCTCTGGTTTCCTACCACAGTCCAAAGATGTGCAGATTAGGTGGATTGGCCATGCTAAATCGAAGGGCAATGGTAGATGAGAACCACTGCAAGTTCTCTTCTTCACCACACATCATAATTTGGAGCTACATTACTATGCCTTCACCGATGTCAGGTCAACATCCTGGAACTCTCTCCCCAAGAGCTCGATGAGTGTACTAACACCACATGATGTGTGGAGGTTCAAAACAGTGGCTTACTGTCATCTACTCCATGATAATTGGGGATGGCACTAAAGTTGACACTCCCAGTGATGTTCATAATCGGAGAGAAAAATAATGCTGAATGATGAAACAGCCTCTTAATGGGCTACAAGGCCTTTATCTGCTCGTATTTAGAGTCGGCTTTCTTAAATTCTTATGACTTGGTGAAGGTGAAAATGCTGGGATTTGATGATGGTTGGCTAATTGTTTGGAAACTTGTTTTTTAATCTTATCTTGAATACTCCATATTACCCATTGGTCATTTGTTGTCCATTACCATGCCGAGAAGCTGGTAGTTGCTGCTGTCTATGGATTGGTCTGTTGGTCTCCCTCACACTCTTTGAATCCACAGAGGTTAAACAGTTGTTTCAATCACAAGATCTTTAAAAATTGCATCTAGCTGCCCTGCCTTCTGTGTATGAGGATCATACTTTGATTAAAACTACATTGAAAAAAATCTGATCCTAAAAATATCTTGCACTGATTTGCACCATTTGTCATGAGCAGATTTCCTGAATTTTCAAACTGCACAATGCTATGGTCACGTATCTTCCTGTTCTTTTTTTAAAAAAAAGAGAAAATGCTAGAAAAACACAACAGGCCTTTGAAAGGGCATGTTTCTGGATGTTGATGAAGCTGCTGTGTAGGCCCAGCACATTGTTTTTATTTTACTTTTCCAGCACATGCAGTTCATTCTTTTGTCTTTTCATCTCCATTTTCCCTTCTCTTGCTATTCGAAATACTGACACATCTTTATGGGGTGCACAGAGCTTTCATCATCATCGTCACAGATGCATCTCCTAGAATATTTGTTGTAATCCACCAAAGCTTTCCTCTCCCACTTTCTCATCTATTCACTTGCCTCCCCATTACCACCACTGGCCTGTAGGGGGAAAATTGCCATGCCCCACAGTACAACATTGATTGCATTTCAAAATAACTTCATTGGCTAGAAAGGGGTTTGGGAAAGCTATTGGAGTTGGTAAAGAGGAGACTTATGGAGATGTTGCCTGGATTAGAGAATTTAAGCTATGAGGAAGATTGGATAGGCTGCAATTGTTTTTTTTGGGACAGAGGAGGCGAAGGGTTGACCTAATAAAATATGTAATATTATGAGGGGTCCAAATAGCGGTAAGCAGGCCCTATTCCCTTCGTTTGAGGGGTTCATAACATGGGTCCTAGAATTCGGGAAAGTGGTAAGAGGTTTTGAGGGGATTTGAGGAGAAATTGTTAACATGCAGATGGGGGTAGGGATCTTGAACTCACTGTTTGAAAGGGTACGAGAGGCGGAAACTCTTGGATAAGTGCTGGGAATTCTGTAACGTACAAGGCAATGGACTGGGTCCGAGAAAGTGTAATTGTGTTGGATGGTGACTTGTCGGTTGGCATGAAGTTGTAAAGGTACAGTATAAATGCAAAGTCATTGAAGGCCTTGCTATTGAACTGCATAAATATTGTTGGCCGGATTCTTGCCTCCAGTTAATGTTACCAAGGTCAAGGTGATAATCTGCTTAGTCTGGAGAGAGAGAAATTGGGAAGCTAACCAGGAGTGCAGAGGGAATGAAGGCATGGATGAAGATTTCAGCAGCAGATAAGCTGAGGCAAGGGCAGAGTCAAACAATGCTACATAATGGGAATATTAAATGTGAGAAATAGAAATATTCCCCTGAACAGGCAGACATGGACTTAATATAACATATATTTTAGATGAGAACTTGAAGCAGATGTGCATGATTATATGACATTGGAAAATGTGAATGGGGTTCGACTGATGCCCTGGCCAACAATCCTTCCTTGACCATCTCTGCCAAAATAAAATAAACTAGCAGGTTGTTCTTTTTATTGCTGTTTGTGGGATCTTGCTGTGCACACAGTGGGTGCTGCATCTGCTTGTAAACAACAGGTACCATAATTTAAGAGGTGTCATGCATTCTGTGGATGGAATGAAGTGTGACATATATATATATATATATATATATATATATGAAAGCCGTTTATTTTAAATGAAAATAGATATTCCTGCTAAAGTATTTTTTTTTGCAAGTTCAACAAATGCATACTGTACTGATTTTATAACTCTGAGTAAAAGCTATAAACTGGAAGCGTTTGCACCGAATTGGAAACTAGATTTTGCTGTGCTTTTTTTTCTGCCAAGTCAGACTATAACTGCAAAGAGTTGTGTTTCTGTGAAGCAACAATGGTTCACTGATGTCATTGTTTCTTTGGAACTGTGCCCATTTCCTTTTTGTTCCAGGTTATGTGCGCATGCATGGGTGTGTGTTCAGTCACGGTGAACAGCGCACAGACATTGCAGCACGTCACTATGCTGCTTAAAAACTAAGCAGCTCTGAAACGAGCTAAGCTTGAGCCTGTCATATTGGGATGACCCAACCTGTGTCCTGTTCAGCATACTTTCAGACAACTCCGGAAATCCAACAGCTTCTTCATATTTGACCTCTACATTGATCTTTCACATTAATCATTTGTGAAGACTGAGACTAGTCCTGCTATTGGATTATTCCATTTGTGTTGCAGGGCAATTGTTTTTCTGTATCATTTTGTTTATTTATTAAAATTTTTTTAAATTTTTTTTTACAGTACCCAATTAATTTTTTCCCATTAAGGGGCAATTTAGTGTGGCCAATCCACCTACCTTGCATATCTTTGGGTTGTGGGGGCGAAACCCATGCAGACATGGGGAGAATGTGCAAACTCCACATGGACAGTGACCCAGAGCCGGGATCAAACCTGGGACCTCGGCGCCATGAGGCAGCAATGCTAACCACTGTGCCATCGTGCTGCCCCCTTCTGTGCCATTTTAAAACCTGTATTGTAATTTTCCAACATGAAGATAGCAGAATTGGATCAAGTGTTTTGAAGTTCACAATTTGAATGCGTACTGATGTTCTCCGTGGGATCTTTCGAGCAGCAAGAGCATAGTTGTTAGCACAGTTGATTCACAGCTCCAGGGTCCCAGGTTCGATTCCCGGCTTGGGTCACTGTCTGTGCGGAGTCTGCACGTTCTCCCTGTTCTGCGCGGGTTTCCTCCGGGTGCGTGGGTTTCCTCCCACAGTCCAAAGATGTCCAGGTTAGCTGGACTGGCCATGCTAAATTGCCCTTAGTGTCCAAAAAGGTTAAGTGAGGTTACTGGGTTATGGGGATAGTGTGGAGGTGTGGGCTTGGGTAGGGTGCTGTTTCCAAGAGCCGGTGCAGACTCGATGGGCCGAATGGCCTCCTTCAGCACTGTAAATTCAGATAGCAAAGACAGGTGGACCTGTGCAGATTGCACTATTTGTCGATAACAGCACAATTCAGGTTTTCTCCCAAGATTTGAATGCATTTTCCAGAAGCCAGTCAAGTCTCTCTAAAACTGACATCTGTACCTTTAAATGTGGCACAGTGGAATAGGGTTGGAGATTAACGTTTCCCCACTAATTATGATGTATTGTGCACCAGAATCCATTCAATATAGCCACCCCATTCTTGCAACTCCCTCAAAATGAGATAAATACTGCTAAAACTATTTGTAATGAAAGACCCAAAACATCATCGTAAGAAATGTATCTGGTGCTTACAACCTCGGGATAGCCCAAAGCATTTTCTAGGTGACGAGCTGTGGATCTGTTACCTGACGAGAGAAATATTGACCATGACACAGAATTCCCTTCCTTTCCTTCCAGTAAGCCCATGGGATCTTTTCTGCCCACCTGAACAGGAAGACTGGGCTTTGAGTTGAGATCTTAACATGAAGTGCTTCCTCTGTCCTGTATCAGCTGGGGTTTGAGCCAAGTTGATCACAACTTTGATTTGACCATAGAGAGCCTTGTTCAATCAACAACAGTTCTTTGTATTGCTCTGGTACGAAGATGTTGCTAATTTGTTCAAAACTTCACCCAAGTATTATTTAACATTTATGAAAGTATTACAAAATTTTGAAAAAGAAGTATGTCAAATGAATGAGTAATAGTTTGGAGAGCCCTAAAATAGGGCACATATAAAATTTGGTCAATGTGTATCTGCTTTTGAAAGTTCTTTTTGTAAAACTTTTGCCAATTAAGGGGCAATTTTAGCATAGCCAATTCACCTACTCTGCACATCTTTGAATTGTGGGGGTGGGACCCACACACACACTGGGAGAATGTGCAAACTCCACACGTACAGTGATCCGGGGCCAAAATCGAACCTGGCTCCTCGGCGCTGTGAGGCAACAGTGCTAACCACTGCACCACCACCATGCTGCTCTGCTTTTGAAAGTTTCTGTTGCAATCCCAAGATCTTGGGATTGTTGAAATGTGAATGTGGGAAGTATTTTCTGGGTGAAGAGCTGTGGATCTGTTACCTGAAGAGAGAAATATTGACTGTAATTTTTATTTTCCTACAGAGATTTTATTCCAAAGGACTTTGTGCTGTTCACCTATAGTGATGATGGGAATTTGATCTCAACTCGGCCAGATGTTCAGGTATTTAATGAGGTGGAGGAAGGAATTGAGTGGTGTGACATCGTCAGGGTTCTGGCCATGGAAAGGGAAACCGGTTAGTTTGGGGGACAGCTGAGAGAAAGCATTCTTGCTCTTCCTGGGCCATGGTTAATGTGGAAAGGTGCCTGCCTACTCCTTCACACTTCATATTCTGCCTCCCTTCAGCTGCTGAGACGAGGGAAACCCAGTGGAAAAAGGTTACATTTAGAATGGTGTCATCTCTGAGGCACACAGCCTCATTAAAATATTTAATCGAGCAGCCTCCTTGTGTGTCGGTTGCAAGCCTCTTTTCCATCTTTGTTGAAATTGGAAATGCACTTGTTTATGGCCAGTGAGTTTGAGATTTTTCTTGGGTTTAAAATTTTCCCATCTCACCTGACTCCGCCCTCCTGGTTTCTTGGGATTCAGATTTCCCTTGCATCTGGGTTGCTCTCAAAGCAAATTGAAAAGAAGAGAAATTTTTTATCATGAGTCCTTCCTTTTCCTGGAAGGAGGAGCTCATTTGTGGACAGGGTAGAGCGTCCAGCTGTGAGCAGTGGGACAGAGGAAATGGTTCACTGAAATGAGGCCATGTACTTTAAGCATCAGCAGCTCAGCCGTCCAAATCCATGATTTTATCCATGGCACAGGATTTATCTTCTCCATCAGTGACTGTTGCTGTGATTTATTTTTGTTTCATGATTTGAGCAGAGATGTGATTTCTCTGATTAGAGATGTGAGATAATATTACTTCACTTTGATTTGATCACAACCATTCCGTTATACACTGGTGAGGTGAAATTTTGATTATTTGTCGATGTGCAAGGCTCCAGCAGGAGTCTGGACATTGTCTGTGAGACCCAAAAGAACTCATATAAACATGGATCCTTGATTTGTACGTATAACGCAGCAATGTTAAAATAGCAGGTTGGTGTAAGTGGAGCTGCTCTGTTTCAATTGCTTCTCTTGCTCTGTTCACATTTATCTGGCAGAGTTTAAAATCAAAAAACAAAATCAAGATACTGAGGACCCTGGATATCTGAAATAAAAACATAAAATTCTGGAAAAGCTCAACAGGACTGGCAGCATCTGTGGAGAGAGAAACCGAGTTAATGTTTCAAGTCCGGATGACACTTTTTCAGAGCTAAAGAGGAGCAATGTGATGTAATAGGTGCAACAAAATAGAAGGTCAGGAATAGGCGGAAGCGAGGACAGGATTGACAAAGATGGGCACAAGACAAGTTGAGTGTGAATGGTAGTTAAAGACGAAAATAGGTTTGGAAGAAGCTGTCGAAGGAGCTTTGGCAATTCTACTCGGAAAACAATTGCTGCAGTTTCTGGATGACATGTTTAAACATTTCCTTACGATATATTTTTCCAGGACCATTGCCACTTCCAAGGATATGTGGAGGGGATGGATAATTCCATGGTTGCTCTTAGCACCTGCAGTGGACTCAGGTAAAGTTTGGACATTACTTTTTTAAAAATATATTTATCAAAACTTTTCCATAATAAACAAAATCCTGCAACACAATTAACCAAAGTTACACAATAAAAGAACGAGACGAACAAGCAAAAGTACATATTAACTTAACCCCAAAAGACTAAACTAAATTTCTGAACAGCTAACGGTGACTAACTCCTTAACAAACAGAAAATGAATTGCTGCCATCTTGGGTAGAACCCTTTCACCGACCCTCTAATGATCTACTTAACCTTCTCCAAACAAACAGGCATACAAATAGAAGCAAGGTGGACACGAACAACTAAAATTTACTCCTGGACCTGTCTTTTGCTTCTTGTGTCATTACCACCTCGTTTTGCCTGGACCCATTGTGGCTTTTGTCATTCAATTTCTCTCCTGCCTTCCACCCGAGCACAGACTTCCCCTTTTATTCTTCCCTATCCCAACTCCTTTTCCTTGCAATTGTACTTTCTTAAAATCTCTTACATCTCTGACTTTTTTCAATTCTGTTGAGAGGCCATCAATCTGAAACATCCCACTGTTTTACTCGGATGCTGCTTAATGTGCTGAGAATTGTTACCTTTTTTAAATCCAGATTTCCAGCATTTGACAGTATTTAACTTTTGGAAAGTCTCAATTAGCCAGCTACAGCCCACATGCAATTGTTTTTTTTTGTATATGGCTCTGTGACATACCATGCTTAGAGTGTTTCCAATGCCATCAACCTTATGGGATTCAAGCTGGTTACTTTCTTCTTATTGCAAGTGATAAGAACGCTTCAAATGTAACTTTGGAAAAAAATTTCACAGAAATTAATCACTTTGAAATGTAATCTTACAATTGTCCAAAAATGGTAACTGCACTTAATGCATTGATGGCAATATTTATGGTACCCATTAAATCTCTCCATGGTAGTTTCATTAATCAAGATGTACCACTCTATCTGTCCAGAAGTGGCTGTTTTGTTGCATTGACTATTTGAGTTTTACCAGGGGTTTGGTGAGTGCTTCCTGGACAGCTAGGTCCAGTAAAGTATTCCAATAGTGCTGATCAGCTTGCAAATAGACAATTTATTTTAAAATGCAAAGATATTGTCCACATATAGATCAACCTAATCTGTGTTGATTTATTAATTTTCGTATTACAACTGGATCCAGGAGAACAACATTTCCTATTAAAATCTGTCAGTCAGCGAATAAACAAGGAGCCTTTCTTTTGTGTCTCTGGTTCCAATCAAAGGAACAAAAGAAATACTTGCATTTAAGAGTGCCTTTTATGTCTTCCGGACATCTCAAAACACTTTACAGCCCATGAAGTACCTTGGAAGTGTGGTCACTATTATCATCAGGAAATGTGGCAGCTATGTGAACAGGCTCCCATAAACAGCCAAGTGATGATGACCAGATAATCTGTTTCAGTGATGCTGATGGAGGAATAAATATTGGTCTTAGACCATGGGGATAACTTCCCTATTCTTCTTCATATAGTGCCATGGGTTTTTTATATGTCCACCCTCGAAAGCAGACAAAACTCCAGTTTAAAATCTTATCTGAAAGACAGCACCTCCAGTAGAGTAGAATTCTCTCAGTACTGCAATGGAGTGTCAGCCTGGGTTCTGGCTCAATCCCCTGGAATGGGGCTAAGAGCCCAGAGTAACACTAACTGAGATCGTAAAAGTCAGAAAACAAGGTGCCTCCTTCGCTGAGCCATGGTTGGTATCGTACTCGGAGGATGTGAATTATAAGAAAAGTGGGAGGAGTCACTGTCCATTTTTCTCACATGCTTCCTGACTAAAATATTTATTTTGAATCACTCGCTTTCAGACCACAGCTCCTTCCTCACCTGAGGAAGCTACGCTCCGAAAGCTAGTGATTCAAAACAAAGCTGTTGGACTTTAACCTGGTGCTGTAAGACCTTACTGTGCTCACCCCAGTCCAACGCTGGCATCTCCACATCATAAAATATTTATGATACATTTTAGTGTTACACAGTTAATACCCTTACACTGCAATTTGATAGGGACCTGTGACCACTGGAACAAGATTGATAAATCTTCAGTTTACTTCTGTTATCAAATTTTTCAAAAATGTACATTAAATGTATTGAAAAACGACTGGTATAACAAAAACATAGCTGTCATTGTTTCTCCGCAGGGGTCTACTGCAGACAGGTGACACTCACTATGCAATTGAACCACTTGAGTCCTCCAATACCTTCCAACATATAGTTTATCGGATGGAAGATTTGCTTCAAGAGCCCTTGGCATGTGGAGTATCTGATCTGGCCAGCACCATGCAGCAGGATGATCAGGATCATGCAGAACAACATTCCCATGACAGTATGATGGGCTTCCTGCGCGTGAGTCCAGGCTTTTGCTATTCCTTTGCTGCCAATTGGTTGTACATTTGAAATTATAAAATGAATGAGAATGTACTGATGAGTTTAATTATCGGATGTGGGTATTGCTGACATGACCATACACATGCTCAATTATCCTTCAGATTATCTCCACTGGTCGGAGTCTGTAGTAATCCAGGAGCCACGAAGATGAAAGTTTAAACAGACTTATTTTAAACTCAAAAGTAAAGACGCACAAGCATGCACAACACAAGTGTCCCAGCCTGGAACTAATGGTCCAAGTCTGCGGCAGCATTTAAAGGGTGTCGCCGCTGGGTGGGAGGCCGCCTGTTACTATGGGAACTCATACTCCATGAGTCCCATGTGAAGATCCATCACCGTGGTTCTCGTGAGGGTTATCGCAAAGCCACAAAGGAAGGTGGCTGTGGTTACTGGAGGGCAATCATCTCCGTTCCATTGCTGCAGGAGTTCCTCAGGATAGTATCCAAGACCAGGCTTCATCAATGATCTTCCTTCCATCTCAAGACCAGAAGTAGGGATGTTCCCTGATGATTGCACAATGTCTGTTTCTGACTTCTTGGGTATTGAAGCCACCTGCCCATATGCACCATGAGCTGGACAGGTGGCACATAAGTGCCAGGCAATGACCATATCCAACAAGAGAGAACCTAACCAGTGTCCTTTGACACTCAGTGGCATTACCATCACTGAATCCCCATCATCAATATCCTGGGAGCTACCATTGACCAGAAACTGAAGTAGATCAGCCATATAAATTCTATAGCAAACAGTGAGATGCTAGGAATCCTGAGGTAAGCAAACCCCCCCCCCCCCGCCAACACAACACTTGTCCTCCACCCTGAGTATGATGGAATACTTTCCAGTTGCCTGGATGAGTGTAGCTCTGACAACACTTAGAAGCTTGACAGCATCCATGACAAAAGCAGCCAGCTTGATTGGCACTCCACCAACAAACATTTACTACGTCCACTACCAACATATACTGGCGGCAGTGTGTACCAGCGACAATATGGACTGCAGCAACTCACCAAGACTCTTGAGACGGCACCTTCTAAAACAACAACCGTTACATCTAGAAAGTGCAGCATAGGGCAACACCATGAGCCGCATAATTCCCTCTGCACCATCCTGACTTGGAACTATTTCATTCCTTCACTGTGGTTGGATCATGATCCTGGAACTCACTTCCGAATAGCACTGTGGGTGTACTACATCACATGGACTGCAGCGGTTCAAGAAGGCAGATCACCGCCAACTCGCAAAGACCAATTAGAAATGGGCACAACCCGAGTGTTGGTTTTAAGCACTCATGTTATGGGACCCGGACCAGATGCCAACAATTTTTAAATTTCTAAATTGTCTCTCTGGTGAGACACCCAAAAATCTCAATCAAAACTCAGTCGTACATCAACATCAGAGCAAACGTACAAGTTCCCTCAACTCAGTTCCCAAGAAAGCTTGCAGAATTTCATATAGATTAGACTTTCTGCCTGCACTATCTGGTGTACACACACAAATTGACCAGCCTTCTTGGTTTTCCTGTCTCTCTCTCTCTCTCTCTCTGTCTCTAACCCCTGTCGCAAGTATTTCTGTTTTTTTTAAATAACTTCACTAAACTGCTAACCCATTGGTAACCCATTTTTTCACTTCAAGAGTTGTCAAACCTCATTAAAAATGCATGTATTCAATCAGGGCCCCAGACCTCCCGGCAAGCAACACACAAAATCCTGCTCTTAACTGAAACTAAAACCATGTTTCACCTTTTCTTAATACCCAAATACAAAATATAAATTACAAAATACAAATTAAATTTAGATCTATTCATTGTTCTGAAAAGTAGCTGTAGTTTTCAAAAATCTATCCATCTCAGTTTTAAAATGAACAGTTGATCTGTCAGCAATTACTGTTTGCAGAAGAGTTCCAAACTTCTATCACCCTTTGCGTCTAGAAGTTTTTGTTAATTTCACTTCTGAAAGGACTGACTAATTTTTTGTTTCTGTCCCCTCGCCTTATACTCCCAAACGAGCATAATAGTTCCTTTCAAGCAGCCCCATCTATTCTCCTTAATATCTTGGAAACCTCAATAAAATAAATATGACATGGTGGCACAGTGGTTAGCACTGCTGCCTCACACAGTGCCAAGGACTCGGGTTCGATTCCAGCCTTGGGTAACTATTTGTGTGGAGTTTGCACGTTCTCCCCGTGTCTGCGTGGGTTTCCTCTGGGTGCTCCGGTTTCCTCCCACAGTCCAAAGATGCGCAGATTAGATACTTAAATTGCCTCTTCGTGTCCAAAGATGTGCAGTGAGTTTACAGGAAGAGGTTGGGGTCAGCAGGGGAGTGGACCTGGTAGGGTGCTCTTTTGGGGGGTCGGTGCAAACTCAATGGGCTGAATGGCCTCCTTCTGCACTGTCTAGATTCTATGGATTCTAATTCCTGGAACGTAGCCCTATTTTATGTAATTTGTATTGTAATTAAGTTCATGTATCAAAGAACAGTATAGCACAGGAACAGGCCCTTTGGCCCTCCAAGCCTGCGCCTATCACGTGTATCTAGGCAAACCGCCTGTATCCTTCTATACCCTGTCTATTCATGTGTCTATCCAGATAAGTTAACGTATCTGCCTCAACCACCTAACTTGGCAGTGCATTCCAGGCCACCACCACCCTCTGTGTAAAAAAAAAGTTCCCCCGCACATCTCCACTGAACCTATACCCTCTCACCTTGAACTTATGCCCCTTGTAAATGTAATTTCCGCCCTGGGAAAATATCTGCAACTGTTCACCCCATTTATACCCCGTATAATTTTATAAACTTCTATCAGGTCGCCCCTCACGATGTTCTGAGAGATAAGTAGGAAGAAGAAATATTTGCATTTAAACAGCGCCTACCACAATCTCAGGATGCCCAAAGCACTTCATAGACTATTAAGTAATTCCGCAGTGTAGTCACTGTTGTTGTAATATCACAGTAAGTTCCCATAAAAAACAGTCAGATAATGGTTGTGTAATTTGCTTTAATGATGTTATTTGAGGGATAAATATTGGCTGGGATGCCGGTGATCACTCCCTTGCTGTTCTTTGAAATGGTGCCACGGGATTTTTGAAGTTCACCTGAGTGGGAAGATTGGGTCTTGATTTAACACTTAATCCAAAAGACAGCACCCACAAGAATGAAACATTCCGTCAGTGCTGAAGTGCAGTTTCAACTTCAAATTTGTGCTCATGTCCTTGGATAGGGAATTAAAACAGATAGCCTTCTAACTAAGATGAATGTGCGACCCTAGACACAGCTGATACCAGTGGTGCGCCCAAATGAGGAGCAGAACGGTAGCACACTGGTTAGCACCGTTGCTTTACAGCGCCAGGTTCAATTCCCGGTTTGGGAAGAGCTGTGCCTGTGCAGAGTCTGCACATTCTCCCCATGTCTGTGTGGGTTTCCGCCGGGTCCTCTAGTTTCCTCCCCAAGTCCCGAAAGATGTGTTTGTTAGTTGAATTGGCCATTCTGAATTCTCCCTCCGTGTACCCAAACAGGCGCTGGAGTGTAGGGGATTTTCACAGTAACATCATTGCAGTGTTAATGTAAGCCTACTTGTGACAATAATATAGATTATTATTATAAAGAACTTGCAGGAAGCATTGGTGAAAATACTTTCCACTCACGAGTGCAAATGGCTGAAAAACACAAGATTTATTGGCTTACGGTTTCTCAAGCTACACTCCCTTGCAAGCAAGACTCTGCCGATATAAAGAACAAAGAAAAGTACAGCACAGGAACAGGCCCTTCGGTCCTCCAAGGCTGCGCCGATCATGATGCCTGTCGAACCTAAAATCTTCTGCACTTCCGGAGTCCGAATCCCTCTATTCACATCCTATTCATGTATTTGTCAAGACGCCCCTTAAACATCGTACCTGCTTCCACCACCTCCTCCGGCAGCGAGTGCCAGGCACCCACTACCCTCTGTTTATTAAAAAAAAAACTTCCCTCGCACATCTCCTCAAAACTTTGCCCTTTGCACCGTAAAGCTATGTCCCCTAGTAATTAACTCTTCCACCCTGGGAAAAAGCTTCTGACGATCCATTCTGTCCATGCTCCTCATAATCTTGTAGACTTCTATCTATCACAAGCAAAAAGAGTTTGCCATGAATCTAATCATATTCTCTTCACATTGCAGAAAAAAACATCTACCCATTCATGCTAAAGTACTAAAAATATTTTAAATATATAGCTGTAGTTGGTAACGTTTTGTTTTGGTTTTATAATAAATTTAATTCTATGATTTGGTGCACAAGTATGCTTTGTGTGGTCTATTTTATCCCAACAAAAGGTAGGTAGGATTGCTTGGAATGTACAATGTTGGATCTGGCTGATCGGTGTTTCCTGAAATCTAAAATGCCTGCAACTGGTGATACGGTTGACTGGAGCTTTACAGTCATGTTGTGAAGTGCGACACTCCAGATTCACACCCCATGTCCCACAGCATAAGGTTCTGAGCATGGCCAAGCCAGGAGCTGTCATTTCAAAGCAGGGAAAACTGCAACTAGAGATCTCTCTCCGATTTTCACTGCTGAAAGAGTGAAAGCAGAGGTCACATATGTTTGGTTGACCAGGGACAACACGGTGACACAGGAAGAAGGAGGCGGTACAGAGTAAATAGAATACATTCAAAATTAGTTTGCCTTATGCAAAAATGTTGAACGTTTTCTGTTGTCTTTGTCTGCCATCATAGCAGATTTGTTTTCAAATAAAATGAGTACATCTGAAGACAATTTAAAACCAACGAAACTGTTGGTACTTGAAATGACCCTCTTAACTCAAAGCTCACTGGTTTTTAGATTGAAGTAATTTGCACATACTCAAAGCAGAGGGCAACTGTCTGCAACCCATACAAAACTTTATTTTACATAGACACTAGTGTTGCAACTGGGAAAAATAGATTCTCTCTGACATCAGAAAAGGTACTGACCTCTACCTTCCATTATTCACAGAGCAAGAGGGCCATATTGCCCCAGACTCGATACGTTGAGCTCTTTTTGGTTGTGGATAAGGACCTGGTAAGTATAAAAACTAGTTCCTGCAACTGAAATGAAATGAAGAAATTAAAACCGTAAAGTGTTGTTTCTGCTCCCTTCAGTTTCCCTTTCTTTTTTTGCTGTAGTATGATGTCACTCAGAATGAGACTGCTGTGAGGGAACAGATGGTTCAGCTTGCCAATTATCTTGATGGAGTAAGTGTTTTCACAATTTCTTATCATGGGGCAAATTACTGAGGCCTTGCTCCATTTCTGGCTTATGGCACAAGTGTTTATTTGTCCCACAAGCAGCTGTTTGGAGACTGCTTGACGTCTAAATGTGTGTACAGGCTCGGCAACAACACTGGGGAATGAAGAATAAGAAATTGGCTTCTGTAGCTTTGTGTGTGTGTGTGTGTGTGTGTGTAGGTCATAGAATTTACAGTGCAGAAGGAGGCCATTCGGCCCATCGAGTCTGCACCAGCCCTTGGAAAGAGCACCCCACTTAAGCCTCACGCCTCTACCCCCCTCCCCAAAACCCAGTAACCCCACTTGACCTTTTTGGACACTAAGGGCAATTTAGAATTGCCAATCCACCTAACCCGCACATCTTTGTACTGGTGGGAGAAAACCATGGCACCCGGAGGAAACCCACTCAGATACTAGGAGAACGTGCAGACTCCGCACAGACAGTGACCCAAGCCAGGAATCGAATCTGGGACCCTGGAGCTGTGAAGCAACTGTGCTAACCACTATGCGACTGTGCTGCCCTAAATTGGAACTGGCCATTTCCACAAGGAACCGAAGTGATTCTGTTAACAGCTGCGTTATCTTCCATTATTAATAGATTATAATCCTAACTCCGTATGTTTCCTTGGTTAGGAAGGGTTTCAAACTTTGGATGGTTTTTAACCTCAATTTCCATCCCGTTGTATTCAGTTTTTCACCTGAAATGACTTGTACATGTTTTCAATTAATGCCGGAGGTTCTCAATTGTTGAGGAGCTTTTGATATTCCAATAGCTTCTTCATGGAGTCCTTCTCAGAATTCCTGTAGGAAGACTATGAGCAGAGAAAGAAAAATAGAGCAAACCAAGGAAGAGCAAATAGAAGGTGTGGTTGAAAGGATTATAACCCCTCCAACTGAGTTATAAAAGTACCTGCAGTTGTCTGAGAAGCAGTGTAAAAGAAGCTTTCAATTCTTCGAAGTAAGGTTGCAAGAGGACCTCCAAACAGATACTGCAACTGCAGTGTGAACATCTTTTCCTCTGGCTCTCTCCAGGCTGCAATATGAGATATTTGCTTAGGAACATATGAATTAGGAGCAGAAATTGGCCATTTGGCCCCTCAAGCCTGTCCTGCCATTCAATAAGGTCACGACTGATGTGATTCTAACCTCAACTCTCCGTTCCTTTCTACCCCAATACTTGTCACCCCCTTGCTTACCAAGAATCTATCGATCTCTGCCTTAAAGCTATTCCAGGACTCTGCTTCCACTGCTTTTGCAGGAAGAGGGTTCCAAAGACTTAGACCCTCATCCCAGTCATAACTGGGCAATCCCTTATGTTGACACAGTGACCCCTAGTTCTGGATTCTCTCACAAAAGGAAACATCCTTCCCAAATCCACCCTGTCAAGACACCTCAGGATATTATGGCTGGGATTCTCCGCCGGCGTGATGCTCTGTTATGCCGGCGCCCGGGGGTTTCCCGACGGCGTGGGGCTGCCCCACAATGGGAAACCCCATTGACCGGCCGGCGTAACAGAGAATCCCACACTATATGTTTCAGTCAAGCTGCGTCTTATTCTTCTGAACTCCAGAGGATACAAACCTGGCCGATCCAGCCTTTCTTCATAAGACAATCCACCCATTCCAGATACTAATTTAGTAAACCATCTCTAAACTGCCTCCAATGCATTTACATCTTTCATTAATTAAGTAGACCAATAGTCTTCACAGTACTCCCTTTAATGGATTTGTTGCTTTTCCGAGCACATGGCTTTTTTCCCTAGGTGTGGGATTACAATTATGGACACGTGGGTTTTTAAACACAAAACACTGTTTATTCCATGAACTCAACTTAACATCTTAAATAAACATTGGATCTCTTAACGTCCCTTACTTCAACTCAGAAAATATTGCAATAGTAAATAATTCCTTAAAATGTTCCTTCAAACTTCCAGGAGACTTAACACCTTTAAACAGTATCACATCAGGTTAAAGGATATATATTTTTTCTGTAGAATGGCAAACTGTTGCAAACTGGCTTTCTACTTTTAAACTGCTCTCAGCAAAACCAGCCAGGCACTTTTTAGCTGCTCTCAGCAAAACCAACCAGGTTCTTTTCAAAACTGAAACTTAAAAACCTGCAAAACACAGACTGCAAAATGGCTGAACTGAGCTGAGCCCCACCCACTCTATGACATCACTGTTTTCTTTAAGGTACATTGCTTAAACATACATGTCTTAAAGGCACTCTCGCATGACACATGTTTGGTTGTGGATCTTGCCAACAATTGTATTCCGGGTTTGCTTGAGTCTTCATTGAATAGATAACGAACATCTGCATGCAGCCATTTTAATTATTCTCTGATTGACGGGTATTACTAACTATTTCCAGCACAGACACCAGCCATTCAGCCTAATGGATCTATGCCGGTGCTCGTGTTGCACATGGGCCTCCTCTCACACTTCTTTATCTAATCACGTTCTTCTGTTCCTTTCTCCTTTAGTTGTTTAACTTTCCTTTAAATACATCTCTGCTGTTTGTCTCAACAATTTCTAATGGCAGTGAGTTTCGCATTCAATCCACTTCATGGTTGAGGAAATTTCTCAAATTAGCGACTGGTTTAATTACTGATTATATTTAATTAGTGCCTCCTATTTCTGGTCTGGCGTGTCATCTAGTCTAGTGGTGCTCTGCAATAAAATGTACAATTTAGCTTCCATGTGATCATGGTTTGTTGCAAACCATGATAACTTTGATCTACAATGGAACAACTCACCCAGCAAGCAGTTAAAGAGGATCTTGATCATGATGAGGGAGAGGATAGTGATGAAATACAGAATATTAAGGAAGCAAGATGGGTCCAATAGTTGCTTGTAATTAGCAACAGATGATGGTGCATTTTATCTGAATAATTCATGGTTCCCCGCATTACAAGTTATATCCAACATATCTCTCAGTCCTTCCAGCCTTAAAAAAAACAACATCTGTCCAACAGACCAATGTTGGTATTCATTTTAACGAACACAGGAACAATCTGTACGTATAAATTTCAAAAAAGTTATCATTTTACTGACACAAATGCTTGCCCAGAATTTGCTACTTTTGTGTAAGCTCTTAGCCCCATGTGCTGTCAACAACTGTACATTTCACTGTGGTAGAAGTGGATGCAACATGGGAGATGGCAAGTTACTGTGGTCCATTTAACATCTGATGAAATGTCTGTGGCCAGTGAGCTAGAGCAGGGGTTCCCAACTGGGGTCTGCGGATCCCTGGGAGCCGCAAAGCTGGCAATCAACGCGTGACTGGAAAACGCTTGTTCGAAAAGAGAAACAAACTAATTTTTAAAATGATTACAGCAATGGGGGTGGTGGGGGGGTGGGGGCGAGTGCGTGAGTGTGCGAGAGAGAGGTTGTAAGTCTGTGAGAGAGAGGGGATAAGTGTGTGAGAGAGAGGGGGGAGTGTGCGAGAGAGAGGTTGTAAGTCTGTGAGAGAGAGGGGATAAGCGTGTGAGAGAGAGGGGTGAGTGTGCAAGAGAGAGGTTGTAAGTCTGAGAGAGGGGATAAGCGTGTGAGAGAGAGGGGTGAGTGTGCGAGAGAGAGGGGTGAGTGTGCGAGAGATAGGGGTGCATGTGCGAGAGATAGGGCTGCGTGTGCAAGAGAGGGGGGTGAGTGTGCAAGAGAGGGGGTGAGTGTGCAAAAGGGGGTGAGTGTGCGAGAGGGGGTGAGTGTGCGAGAGGGTGAGCGTGGGAGAGAGAGGGGTGAGCGTGCAAGAGAGAGAGGGGGTGAGTGTGCGAGAGAGAGAGGGGTGAGTGTGCGAGAGAGAGAGAGGGGTGAGTGTGCGAGATTAAGTTCTGTGTAAGGGGTCAGGCGAGGCTTCAAAGTGTGGTGAAGGCCGTTCATGACTTTATTTGAGGAACTGTTCGTCGGGGTGGGGGAGGGGTATTAAAAGGGGGGAAAGTGTAAAAACTGTTGATTATATTTTGTTGGGATGTTGTTTTGTTGATATTATGTATGTTTGGAGTAAAATATTTTTTTAAAAAAAAACGTTATTGTTGAAAATATAGGATACTTTGCTCTTGAATTCAGTTCAATAATCTTGATTAAGCTGACTTGTTGGCCGTTCGACAAGAAATATATTGGAACTATAGTAATGGACTGCACTTTTCCCTCCTCAGATGTACAATTCCGTGAACATCCGTATCGTGCTGGTTGGTTTAGAAATATGGTCAAAACGGAATCAAATCAACATTGAAGGAGGAGCAGGAGAGGTGTTGGGGCGTTTTGTACAGTGGAGAGAGAAAGACTTATTGCCTCGTCGCAGGCATGACACTGCACATTTAATTCTGTGAGTGTTCAGTATATTAACACATAAGCGTGAGGTAGGAAGTTTACTTCTCTGCGGAGGTGCACTTGGGTGTTTTCTAAAGATGTGGTGAAATCTCATTGATTTTCTATCCTCTCCTGGGACTCCATTCGTGTATCATGACCAGAACCTTGACCGATAATTAGGTAATGTCCTAGGAGAGAAAAGGAAGCTGTTGTGGGAGATAGTAATTAAAGACTCTTAAGTAGGGAAGAATTAAAAATAAAATCCAGATGGTTTCTGTATTCATTATCAGGAGTTAAGGCGGAAAAAATACCGAAGTTCAAAGGTGCTTTGTTCTTCTTCCTTACAACGCAGCTAGATCTTCAATTTTGCTCTTTCCATTTATGTTAGAAAAACAACCCCAATCCATTTTATCCAGATACTTAGCTATTTTTAATAGCTGGATTTCATGTTGCTGGTACAGGACATTCTCATGGCTGACTTTGCAGAGATTTTGGCAAAAGAAATAGGAACAGGAGTAGGGCATTGGCCCCTCGAGCCTGCTTCCCCAATCACTAAGGTGGCGGTTGGTCTACTGCATAGGTTACATCTTCTCACTATTCACACATCCTTCGATCTCTTGAATAGAATCGATGTCTGACTGAGCATCTATAGCCCTCTGCAGCAGACAATTCCAAAGGTTCACAACCCTTTGAATTATGACATTTCTCCCCATCTCAGTGATGTCTCTCTCCCTGGATGATATGTGCACCATAAATGTTGTTCATGGGAAAGAACGAAAAATTGAATGCAGGCAGATTTTAATCTATAAGCACCATAAGCCATTTGCCTGTTGGCCAGTATGGAGGAAAATACGTTGGGCGGCATTCTTTGGCCATTCTCTTCGGCGGGATCTTACGGTCCTGCCGATGGCACACCCTCGCTGCGGATTTCATGGTAGCGAGAGATGCATTCATGGCAGGACCAGAAGATCCTGCAGTTGGCAACTGGTGAATCACCCTGCGCCCATTGCAGAAAATGCTGCAGAGGGGAGAGGAAAATCCTACCCAACAAATTTAAACAAGTGTTTTTGTTTGTTCATTGTATTGCTTTCACACTTTTCAGGAAAAGGGGATTTGGTGAGACCGCAGGAATGGCATTTGTGAGCACCATCTGTTCAAGAAGCCACAGTGGAGGAATCAATGTGGTATGGAATAATTTCTTCTCACTTGCTTTTTTTAAGAAAGATGAACGGTGAAGCAAAATGTTTTAGATCCTCCTCTGCCTCTGTCACTGTTGAAACTGTATTCTGCCAATACTGTTTTTGCCCATTTCTCAATAGGGAGTGTCTGATCTCTGCTGTATTCCTTCCTTGGGCACTGCAGAGTTTGGGAATTCTCGAACTATAGGCATAGACTCCCTGTTGTGTGAATGCCTGGCATACTGCCAGCTCTGAGTGCAAAGCTCTTGCCCATGGTACTGTGTTTGTTTCCTTGTGGAATTTCAAGACAATAATCATCCAAGAAAGCAAATCTGCTTGTTTACACAGTTAAGCAGAATTATGTGTATCACTTTTATCCAAAGTTGTCAGTAGTATAATGCCCAATGTGTTGAAGTATCTCTTGTTCCAGAAAAGGAAAAAGCAAGCTATCAAACAGTACAGCACTCATCTCCTTCAAGCCCCACACTTGCCTCCATGTATGCAATGGTTTGAGTCTTTCAATGAATTGACATTGCATTCAGAAATAATTGCACAAATATGTGTTATGGAAAATTTCTCTTTTCTTCAAAAGGACTGAAAGAAACTTAATGCACTCTGCTCAAAATTGCTGAGCGGCGCTTTCAGAGAATCTACTTAATTTACATTAGAATTTCTATTTCTCTTCACTCAAACCTCCTCTGTGTGACTGTGCCATCTGCTTTTAGAAGGATGCAATGGTTAAGATTGCAGAGTTTTCTGCAGCGACTTCTCCAGGAGAAAGGATTGGATAAACTCAGTCCTTTTTAAAAAAAGGGCAGTTGCTGATCTTTGTAACTCAATCTCTGGCCCTCTAGATGGGAAATGTCACAATTCTTCTCTAGCTCCTGTTGTCTAGAGCCTGCCATAACCACAGTGATGTTTACTATAGCAAAAACCTGAAAATCCTTCAGAACTCACAACAGCTTGAGTGTATTATTTTAACAAAATCCCAACAAATTATGTTTATTTATTTATTCTCACAATGCGACCAATGCAGGCAAGGCTAAATGGATTGTCCAACTCTAGCTTCTGTGACCAGGTGACGGTGGGTTGATTTGAACTATAGCGGTCAGTGTGTTGATGCTACTCCCAAAACGGTGTTGAATAGGGAACTCCAGTGGTTTCACACTGGATTAGCAACTTGTTGAAGTCAGAGTGGTGTGGGACTTGGAGGAGATCTTGTAGGTGCTCATATTCCCATTGTACTTCTTTGAGTGGTGAAAGTTGTGGGCTTGGAGATGCCGTTGAACTAAGACTGACCATTTGCTTCAGTCTATGGCAAGCACACCCTGCAGCCACAATGTGTTGGTGGTGGAGGATATTGGTTTGGTGGCAGGGTTGCCAATCAAGTGGACTAGCTTGTTATGTATATTGGAAGTTGAGGAATTTTGTTTCTTTTAGTATTCTCTTGTGATCATCTCCTTGGTATATTAAATGTCTTTAAATATTCTGAAGCTATATATTTTGTTACAGGTGTGGGGAAAGGTTGTGGGGGAGGGGGGGTGGCTTCCAAGTTTCTGAACTTTTAGGTCTTAGTTTTCATGATTTTTCATTTGGTTTATTTTCTAGTATTCGCAAAACATTCTCTATTTTGCATCCATCGTTGCTCATGAGCTGGGCCATAACTTAGGAATGAACCACGATAATGACCGGAACTGCAACTGTGAAGCAAAGGCTTGCATAATGAATGCTGGAGCCACGTAAGTACTTGGCTCACAAAAGCTCCTGCTGCAGGAACCATGACCTCTTTGTGTTGGCGACATCAGTGTGTAACTTGCCTAATAACATAAGCGCACTGGACTTAAATTGGGTTGATGTTTAGGGGAGGCAGTGGCGCAGTGGTATTGTCACTGAAGTAGTAATCCAGAGACCCAGAGCTACATCTGGGGACAAATCCTGCCAAGACAGATGGTGAAATTTGAATTCAATAAAAATCATTGTCCTTTAGGGAAGGAAATCTGCCATCCGTACCTAGTTTGGCTTGTATATAATTCCAGATCCAGTGCAATGACTCTCAAATGCCCTCTGATGTGGTGGAAATTAGGGACAGGCAATTTATGGCCCAGCCAGTGACGTTCACGTCCCATAATTGTTTTTAAAAATGTGCTGTAAGCTGACCTTTGGAGATATGTTTATTTGGCTTGTAATGACTGATTATTGGATTTTTAATCCCGTCACAGAGGTGCCACTAACTTCAGCAGTTGTAGTGCTGACGACTTTGAAGCGATGATCTTAAATAGAGGGGGTTCTTGTCTGTTGAACATTCCAACACCTGAAGAAGAATACAGTCCTCCTTATTGTGGCAACAAATTGGTGGATACTGGAGAGGAATGTGACTGTGGATCACCAAAGGTCAGTTGTAAATTTACCCCCTGTTCATTCCTGAATACATTGGTATGTTATTCTCAAGTTGTTCCTGATAAATGGATTGTGATTACATTGATTATTTGATGGTAGCCTAACACTATTTCTGCAATGTTCTCCCACTTACTTGCACTCTTGTAAGGTGGAGGTCTCCTGATTGCAATGAAGTGTCCGAGGCAGTTCTTTGCTACTTCAACCAAGTCACTATTGCTTTTGGCCCAATATTTGTACATTGGTAACTGTTGTTGCAGAAGGACCAGCTTTTTAGTTGTACAAGATGAGGGCCACAGCATTATTATTTGCCATTGAAAATACCCAACAGACCTGTGATAGAATCTGGACGGTTGTGCTGTGTATATTCCAGTGCTACAGTGGAGATTTACAATTGCCCCTGGGAATAGTGTGCTATTCTGAAATAGTCAGCATCATATCATGGATGTAAAACTAGAGAAATAAAGATAAATTTCAGATATTGGGGCTCCCTCCAGTCAAGCAAAGAAGACCAAGAGGACTAATGAGGTTTTTAAAATTATGAAATTATTTGACGGTCTGAATAGGGAAAAGATATGAGTGGGAACTTTATGATGAGGGGGGTTACTGATTTAAAACAATCACCGAGAGTGAGAAGAGAGGTCAGAAGAAGTATCGCAGATTCTTTGCGCCTGGAATGCTTTGCCGCAGGAAACATTGCTTTAATCCTGTAAGGATAGGCAAATGTTTGGGGCTGAAATATAGGCTTTTAAGATGTGGGCACTGGGATTTGTTTTGCATTCCTGTAGAAAAGAGCCAGAACAGACAAAATGGTGATAACTTCTTGGTTGTATATCAGCTGGAAAATTAATTAAATCATGACACAGTTTTGATTTTGAGTGCACATTTTAATAGACATGGGTGGACATATAAAGAACTGGCCCTGATCTAACCACGTGATGGCTGGCAAACTCTTTTCCATTGGGATCACAAAACACTGTGTCGCTGTGTCTCTGCAGTTGAGGACATAATGAGTTCTAGATTGCAGTTGTGCCATCTGGAGGCAGCAATGTGGTGTCAGGAAGGTCAGGATGTTACAAGAATTTTTTTTATACTAACTTTTTTTGTTTGATTGTATTGCTTTTCCCACTCCTCCTTTAACCTTTCTGACAGTCAGAAGTCTTACAACATTCACCTGAGGAAGGAGCAGTGCTCCGAAAGCTGGTGTTTGAAACAAACCTGTTGGACTTTAACTTGGTGTTGTAAAACTTCTTGCTGTGCTCACCCCAGTCCAATGCCGGCATCTCCACATCATGTCTTTCTGACAGTGGTAGTGGGATATTCTAGCACACAAATATCGCATGGGCCATTGCTGCTTTTGTTGCTTAGTGAGCATGGTTTCCAGAACACCCTTTTCCTGCCTTGTGCTTTAACTTCTCCCAGATCTATGTCTGGCAACATGACCTTTGTGCTGCTTCACAGAGTTCTGGCATGAATATTTGTTGGGAATTAAGTGGAGACCCATTATTCCTGCACTGTACTTATTGAACTGCACTTGGAATCATTTTATCAGATAATATTTAGAAAGATAAATGAAAGTAATGTATTTCCTCAAAGCTTAAATATGGGAATCTCACAGTCCTGAGTGCTCTTTCCCCAGATTGAAGCTGTGCATGAAAAAGAATGGGTTGGGGAATGGGTGTTGCAGCACTTAGCACAATTATCCATTGATAAGAAAAGCTCTCTAAAGGGTCTTAACCCTGTGGCATTGATCTGCTTGTATGGCATGCCACACAGTGGCAGGATGAGGCATTGCATTTGCCATTCTCCAACTGAATTCTGACCCAACTAGCCAAGTCAATTTTGAGACCGGACAAGTAGGCACCTCTTGCTAAGTCCATAATTGGAACAGAAGGGTTCATGGTATTTTTAAAAGATTTTCTGTGTAGTTTAAATTCAAGAAAACGAAGAGCACTGCTGCCTCATAGTGCCAGGGATTGGGGCTCAATTCCAGCCCGGGGTAAATGTGTGGAGTTTGCACTTACTCCCCATGTCTGTGTGGGTTTCCTCTGGGTCCTCCAGTTTCCTCCCACAGTCCAAAGAAATGCAGGTTAGGTGGGGTTATGTGGTTACACAGTGGTTAGCACTGTTGCTTCCCAGCTCCAGAGTCTCAGGTTCGATTCCCAGCTTGGGTCACTGTCTGTGTGGAGCACACATGTTCTCCTTGTGTCTGCATGGGTTTCCTCCGGGTGCTCTGGTTTCCTCCCACAAGTCCCGAAAGACGTGCTGTTAGGTAATTTGGACATTCTGAATTCTCCCTCTGTGTACCCGAACAGGCGCCGTAATGTGGCGACAAGGGGCTTTTCACAGTAACTTCATTGCAGTGTTAATGTAAGTTTACTTGTGACAATAATGATTATTATTATTACATGGATAGGGTGGGGCAGTGGGCTTGGGTAGTGCTCGATCAAGAGGGTCGGTGCAGACTCGATGGGCTGAATGGCCATCTGCACTATAGGAATTCTATGGTTTTAAGTTAATTTGTTCGAGCTGCTGCCTCAAAGCACCAGGGACCCAGATCCAATTCTGACCTTAGGTTTATGTGGAGTTTGCCCATTCTCCTCGTGTCTGCGTGGGGTTCCTCTGGGTGATCTGGTGGTCACAGTCCAAAGATATGCAAGTTAGGTGGATTGGCCATGATCAGTGCACGGGGATAGGGCAGGGGAGTGGGCCTTGGTAGAGTGCACTTTTGGAAGGTTGGTGTGGATTCAATGGGCCGAATGGCCTCGTTCTGCACTGTAGGGATTCTATGGATATCTATGGATAAATGGGTAGTCTTTGAACACACTTATGACACTGTTAACACTGGGTGAGGAGGAATTGATGGTTTGGGTTTTTTGGTTGGGGAATGGGTGTGAGATGAGCGAAAGGAGGATGAGAGCTGCTGGTAATTTTGAGTTCGCATTTAATCGTGTTGCACATGGTATGCTGAAGTTCTTTTCATACTTCTCAGGAATGTGAAAATGATCCGTGTTGTGAGGCCTCCACCTGTAAGCTCAAGTACGGTGCACAATGTGCATTTGGGGTTTGCTGCAAAAAATGTAAGGTAAGTGAAGGTTAACAAAATGAAGCAGTCTCACTTTGTGTAAATTAAATTCAATGGATTCCATTTTTGACACCAATGATTTTAAAGGTATGTTTAACGTCAGAGTGCATCAGTACTGTATGTAGAGCCAATATGATACAAGCAGAATAATTTGGCATTCAATATGCTGCAAATGCAAATAGAGTGACTTGGCAGAGCATTGGGATGACGGGAATCATGGTCCCATTTCCTGTGAAACTGAAGGTGATTCTGCATGATCAATTGTAGCCATGCTGTTTAGGGACATCAGATGAAACAGTGAATAACGAGTAACTGTTTTCTCTGAAAGGCAAAACAGTAACCAGATGACACAAGACTCAAGGTACTTAGCAAAAGAACCAGAGGCGAAAGCCTGTCTGTTATGATCTGAAATGTGGTGGTGTAAGCATATTCGATGACTACATTCAAAAGGGAATAGGTTAAATACTTGTAGGAAACAAATTCCAGAACTAGAGGGAAAGAGCAGAGGAATGGCATTACTGTAATTGGATCACTCTCTCCACAAACTGGCACAGGCACGATATCATAGATATCATAGAATTTACAGTGCAGAAGGAGGCCATTCGGCCCATCGAGTCTGCACCGGCTCTTGGAACGAGCACCCTACCCAAGGTCAACACCTCCACCCTATCCCCCATAACCCAGTAACCCCACCCAAAACTAAGGGCAATTTAGCATGGCCAATCCACCTAACCTGCACATCTTTGGACTGTGGGAGGAAACCGGAGCACCCGGAGGAAACCCACGCACACACTGGGAGGATGTGCAGACTCTGCACAGAGTGACCCAAGTCGGAATCGAACCTGGGACACTGGAGCTGTGAAGCAATTGTGCTATCCACAAGGCTACCGTGCTGCCCTAATGCGATGGGTTCAGTGGCCTCTATCTGTGCTGTAACATTCAACGATGCTATGAACAGAAAGACATGAATAAGTATAGCGGCTTTCTGTTTTTTCCAAATTTCTTCAGAGCCAATAAGTTTAAAACACACAGATTATTTAGGTAAATTTGTGTACAGCAATATTCCATGAATTAATGGTGTTAATTGAATGACAAACTCCAGACTCTTCCTAAAGTTGAGCTTTAACATCCACATTAACATCACAGCTGAAGAATGGCATCACATCTCTGATAATGCAGCACCCCTAAGTTGTGTATTGAATCACTTTCAATTATAGGCTTAAATCCAAAGTCAGGCTGAAACTCTAAATTTCTGATTTTCTGGTACTGAACATATCTGAGACTAGGTAAACCTGAAGGCTGAAGGTGTGTTTGCAAGTTGCAGCTAAATGATACACAGAAAGCACACATTTGGTTGTCGAGAAACACGGGCAAGTGCAGTTGTTCATTTGGAGAGGTGCACCACAGAATTGGAGACAAAATTTCAGTTCCCAATGTGGACAGGCAGTGGACACTGGAATTTAAACTGTCAAAAGATGGTTGGGAACGATCATGAAGTAACCTGTGAAGTGAATGATTTGGAGAGTGAGGGCAATAAACAGAACAGGGAGAGGAAATGCTGAAAGTAGATCATGGGCAAAATGTAACCTTGGCAGTGAAGTTGAAACATGACAGGAGATTCCTTATAGGCATGAGTCAGGAAAGGGAACCCACTACCAGAAATACCAGCAATTTCTATTTTTGTACTTGTATACACAGAACACAGCCATTGGTATTTTGGTCATCCTGAAGTTCAACTACCTAGCCACACTCACTCTGACTGCAATCTGTTTAGAAGCAGTCTGTTCAGAATTAGTCATTGAAATTACAATCTGTATCTTGCTCTTGAGGCAACTGCTCTCAGTTTGCACAAATTATTTCCATCTGTGTACAAGTGCTTTTGAAATTGTCTTAAAGTGTATTGTGTGAATCAGAGGCCATCCAAAACTCTGCCCTCTGTGTCCTGACAAATCCAGTTTATTCACCACCTCTGCTTGCTGACCTACATTGGTTCTAGATTAAGGAAAGCCTCGATTTTAAAATTCTCATTCTTGTTTTCAAATTCCTCATGACTTCACCACTCCCTCTGTAATCTCCTCCAGTCATAAAATCCTCCAAAATATCGGCACTCCTCCAATTCTGCCCTTCCTAATTTTAATCACTGCACAATGGGCAACTGTGTCTTCAGTGGCCAAGGAACTAGATTGTGGAATCCCTCCCAAGATCTCTCTCTCGCTCTTTAAGCCACTGCTTAAACCCGATATCTTTGGTCAAGCTTTTGTTTACCTACCAGAATATCTTTCTGTGACTGTCAAATTTTGTTTGCTCATGCTACTAGGAAGCACTTGATACTATTAAAGGTTCAAAAGCATATTGTTGTTGGTTTGAGAAATAATGATCCAGACCTTCTGGTCTCTGGAAAGTCGGAGACTGGACATTTCCTCCCCCCACCCCCCAAGTTGTGCCACGGGAACCCTTGAAAGTCATGAGAATTGCCTGGGAATTTTGAACTTCCGGTGGGCAATTCCAATCCAAAGGGTTCCTTTTTTAAAAAATGTATTTGATTCCAAACGTATATGAAAAGTTACAACACATAAACAATTTGGGAAACAAACTTCCCAAAACACAACTATACAGTTTATACAAATTGTTCCCCTTTTTCACCCCCCCCACCGATGAACAACTCCTCAAACACGGTCACAAATATTCCCCACCTTGTCTCGAAGCCCTTAACTTGTATTTGATCTTTTCCAGCTGAAGAAAGTCTTCGAAGTCACCCAGCCAGGCCGCTGTCCCCAGTGGCATTGCTGACCGCCACTCCAATAAAATTCATCGTCGGGCAATCAGAGAGGTGAAGGCCACAACATTGGCCTTCCTCCCCTCCAGCAGCTCCAGCTTCTCTGGAATCCCAAATATCGCCGACAAAGGGTCCGGATCCACTTCCTCCGCACTATCCTTGCGAGCGCTGCGAACACTCCCGCCCAGAATCTCCAACTTTTCGCATGCCCAGGACATATGTGCATAGTTCGCTGGTCCCCGTGCACACTTTTCATACCGTCTGCCACCCTCTGAAAGAACCCACTCATTCTTGCCCACGTCATAAGTACCCCGTGAACGACCTCCGGCTCATCCTTGCGCACGAGGAGGTCGCATTTACCCTTCGTAGCGCTTCACTCCATCCTCCCCAGTTTATCTCCCGTCCCAGCTCTCCCTCCCACTTCTCTTTAAACTTCACCCCCTCCTGTCGAGCCACCCATAGATGTCTCCGATCCTGCCCTCCCCTTCCACATCTGGCAGCAACAGTCACTCCAACAGGGTGTAACTCGGCAACCTGGGAATTCTTTACAAACCTTCCATGGGAAGTCCCTTACCTGCAGGTACCTTAACTGACTCCCTCTCGGGAGCTCTGCCCTCTCCTTCAATTCATCTGTACTGGCAAACCCTTCTGCCAGATACAGATCCCTCACCTTAACCAGCCCCACTTCTCTCCACTTCCTATACATGCCATCTATCATCCCACTCAACACTGTGGTTTTCACACAACGGCATTAACACTGCCATCCCCTCTATCCTAAAGTGTCTCCTCAGCTGGTTCCAGATCTTCACCATGGATTGCACCACCGGGCACTCCGAATATCTGCTTGGCGCCATTGGCAACACTGCCATCACCATAGCCCTTAAGCTGGACCCCTTACAGGATTCCTCCTCCATCCTCACCCTTTCTACCCCCTCTCCTTCCCACCAACATCTCACCTTCTCCATATTCACCACCCAATAATAATAATCTTTATTATTGTCACAAGTAGGCTTACATTAACACGGCAATGATGTTATGGTGAAAATCCCCTAGTCGCCACAATCCTGCACTCGTTCGGGTAAACAGAGGGAGAATTCAGAATGTCCTATTCACCTGACAAGCACGTCTTTGGAGACTCATGGGAGGAAGCTGGAGCACCCGGAGGAAACCCACGCAGACTCTGCACAGTAACCCAAGCCGGGAATCAAACCTAGGTCCCTGGTGCTGTGAAGCAACAGTGCTCACCACTGTGCTACCGTGCCGCCCTAATAATGTAGCAGGTTCTGCAACGCCAACCCTCCCTCTGCCTCTGTAACAGGGTTCTCCACCCTTGGCACCTCCCCTGCCCATACAAAGTCAAAATAATTGTGCCCAGTTTCCGAAAGAAGATCGGGAGTGTCTGGAATATGAACAGGAATCTCGCAGAATGTTTATCTTCACCACTTGGACCCTCCATGCCAAAGCCAGGTGCAGCGTATCCCACCTCTTTAGATCCTCCCTAACTTCCTCCACTAGTTTTGTAAACTTCTATTTGTGAAGCATCGCCCATTCCCTGGCTACCTGGATCCACAGGTATCTAAACCTGTCTCTGGCCATCTTAAATGGCAACCCCCTAAATTGGCTCACCGACCCAACTCTATAACACTTAGGGGGAGAATGCGATCAAAGGCTATGGGGAGAAAGCAGGATTAGGCTATGGAGTTGGATGATCAGCCATGATCCTGATGAATGGCGGAGCAGGCTCGAATGGCCAAAAGGCCTCCTCCTGCTCCTGTCTGCTATGTATTTATGTAACTAATTCAACGGAACACTTTGCTTTTCCCGACCTTTAACTTGTATCACGAGACCACCCCAAACTTCTCCAGCAAGCCCATAATCTTCTTCATGCTCTCCAGCGGGTCCGAAACATACAGTAGTAGGTCTTCAGCATAGAGTGCACCCGATGCTCCCTTCATCCCCTCGTAATCCCTTGCCACTATGCTGACCCCCGAAGAGCCATAGCAAGAGGCTCTAATGCTCGGGCAAACAGCAGCGGCGACAGTGGACACCCCTGCTTGTTCCCCTGTGTCATTCAAAGTTCCATGAACCCATGTCATTGGTCCACACACTTACCCTCGGTGCCCCCATATAACAGGTGCACCCATGCCACAAACTTCGGCCGAAACCCAAACCTTCCCAGGACCTCAAACAGGTACCACCACTCCACCCGATCGAATGCCTTCTCTTCATCCATGGACACCACTACCTCCGGTACCTGAGCTCTCGATGGGGTCATGATCACATTTAGCAGCTTCCTTATATTGCTAGGAAGCTGCCTGCCCTTTACGAAGCCTGTTTGGTCCTGCGCAACCACCCCCGGGCCACAACCTTCCATCCTTCCCGCCACCAACTTAGCCCGCACTTTCACGTCTGTATTTAACAACGATATGGGCCTATACAACCCACATTCCAACGTCCTGCCCCTTTTTTGGTATGAATGTGATTGTTTCCTGTGCCACCGTCTCTGGTAGCTCCCCCTTCTCCAACGCCTCGCTAAACGCCCCCAAGAGATGTGGTGCCAGGTCCGTCGCGAACACTTTATAAAATTCCGCCGGGTAGCCATCGGGCCCCAGGGCCTTCCCCGACTTCATACCCCTTATCCTGTCCAATACCTCCCTCAGCTCCATGGGCTCCTGCAGCGCCTTCCTCTCCTCTTCCTCCAATTGTGGAAACTCCAGTTCATCTAACAACCGTCCTATATCTCCCTCACACCCTGGGTCTGCCGTGGACAGCTGCTTATTTTAATCCCAAAATGGCTCGTTTATCTTCCTCGGTTCCGACACCACATCCCCTGCTCCAGTCGTATCCTCAATATTTCCGTGGACGTGGCCTGCCTCCGTAGCTGATGCGCTAGCATTCGACTCGCCTTCTCCCCATACTCGTACTGCACCCCTCTTGCCCTATGCAGCAGTCCTACCGCCCTCCCCATTGTCAACCCATCAAATTTCCCCGGTAACTTTTTCCTCCTCGTCAATCCCTCTGTGGTGGGCACCCTTGAGTACTCCCTATCTACATCAACTATCTCTTTCATTTACCATTCATATTCCACCCTCCTTTTCCTATCTGCATGTGCCTTGATTGAGATCATCTCCCCACTGATCACTGCTTTTAACGCTTTCCAAAAAATGGCCGTCGACACGTTCCCATTTTGGTTCAATTCTACATGATCTCTTAAAAAATTTTTTTTAAAAAAATTCTCCTTTTTCACGTTTTCTCCCACATTTACATCCATCAACAATAAACAATAATCAACAAGATATGTCAATAATAACAACGATCCCATCCGCCCACCAACCCCCAAACCTCAACCCGCCTGTTTACATGAACAAATGACAAAAAGGAATCAGGGATTACCCGTAGTCACCCTTAATATACACGGCTCTCCACCCCCCCGCAACCAACGCCATCCAGCCTCTAAGAGTGTACCGTACATGATACCCCAAAGTTGTACCCCCCCCCCCCCCCCCACCCCACCCCCCAAGTCTCCAGCTCCTCCTGTCCAATGCCTCTTGTAAAACTCCTCCTCCTCCTCCCAACCTCGGTTCCCTCCCCCAACCTCGGTTCCCTCCCCCCAACTTTCCACTAGCTAGACCACTCGGACCCCGTTCTGTCAGGCTCCGATGGCCGCAGCCCCTCCCCCCACCTCACTCCCGTTCACTGGCCGGCTTAAACCGGCCAGCGTGGAGGCCCCCGCCCGGGTCCCTTTCCCCTTGCCCGGCCCTAGGAAAGCCCAAAGATCCCCTTTTAGCACACAAACCCCGCATATCCACCTACACCCCAAAGAGCCCTCCTTTCAAGTGAAAGTCCCGTCCCTTCCCTTGTCCAAATATATGCAACATTGGTTCCTTTAGCCTCTACACCCGCGCGCAGTGATACAAAAAAAAAGAAGAAAATACAGTCATGAAGTTACATCGGTTACTTCGGGCAGCCCCACAATCCTCAAATTCTGTCGCCTGGATCTGTTTCCCAGGTCTTCCATTTTTCCTCTCAGATTCTTGTTCGTGTCCATCACCTTCCACATCTCCTTCCCCATCGAGGCAAGTTGATCACCGTGCTGCAATAACATCTCCTCCACTTCCTTCAGCGCCTCCCCTTGCTCCCGCACCTCCGCCACTGCGCTCGCCACCGCCGTCTTCACCGGGGAAACCGCCTCCTCAACCAGCACATTCAAAACCTCCCTCATCTCCTTCCTCACCATCTCCATACATTTCTCAATCTGCGCCAACTGCTTTTGGAATTCCGCAGCCATCACCTTAGTTAGTTCTTCAGCCGTAAGCACTGCGGCCTCCCCTGGTGCTCCAGCCTCCATTTTCTTTGTTGACCCCGAGGTGACCTTTCCCCTCTCCAACGGACTTTCAGCCGCTTTTTTCCCAGCCGTTTTTTTTGGTGATTTTCGACATCCTTCTTCTCCTTGCGCTATCCCCTGACTTTTACTGCCGTCGCTGGCCCTAGGACCGGGCGTTACTCCGCGAAAATGCCGTTCCCGAACGGGAGCCCTCCAATGTGCGGCTGCCTCCCGCCCGCCATCACCGGAAGTCCAATTCTACATCATCTCTAATCACAGCTCACACTTTGTCACAAAACTCTCTATCTACCAACAACCCCGAACCGAGCCTGTACCACGGTCTCTGCTCCCACCCCGATCTAAGCCGAATCTCCAGCCAATTGGGCACATGGTCCGAGATTACTATCCCTGCATCCTCTGCTCCCTCCACCCCAAACAACCATCCATGCCGACTAAAATCTCCTGGCTCACCACAAAAAAGTGAATTCTGGAATATACCCTGTACACATGCGGAAAAAAAGGAATACTCCCTTCCCCCTGGGTTCTTGAAGGGCCACGGGTCCACCATACCCATCTTTTCCATAAACCCAGCCAGCTCCTTTGCCATTCGTATCCTACCCATTGACCAGGGGCTCGATCTATCTACCCTTGCCCTCGTGCACAATTAGAATCTCCTCCCATAATCAACTGGTACTTGGCCAAGTCTGGAATTGCTGCCAGCAACACCCTCATAAAGCCGACATCACCACAATTCGGTGCATACACATTCACCAACACCACTGGCGTCCTCTCTAATATCCCACTCACAATTGCATATCTCCCACCCGGGTCCCTCACTTGCTTCGCGCTCACAAAACCCCGTTTTCTTCCTCCTCAAAATTGCCACCCCCCTGTGACTTTGAATCAAATCCCGAGTGGGTGGGTCAGGGAAAACCTGACCCACCCACCCCTTCCTTAGCCTAACCTGCTCGTTCATGCGGAAGTGTGTCTGTTGCAGAAAGTCACCTCTGTTTTTAAGCTCCTAAACTGCACAAAGACCCGAGATCTATTGACCTGTCCATTGAGCCCTCGCACGTTCCATGTTATCAGCCATACCGGGGGCTTACGCCTCCATTCCCCTCTGCTGTCCGCCATCCTCCCCATTTGGCTCTGCCCCTGTTAATTTGACCCTATACCTAGCCAATTCAAGTCCCGTTCCCCGCCCCTGACCATGTTTCTTCTCCAAACTCGCCTCCTCGCATAACCCCCCTTGCGCTCTAGGCCTCTGCATCAGAGACCTGTGTGCTCTGTCCACTTCAGGGGCCTTATCCAACACCCCCTCTGCCAGCATCCTCGAAACGTACTTCATGGCACTCGCACCTTCCACTCCTACAGGTAGGCCCACTATCCGCAGATTCTGCCTTCTCGATCTATTTTCCTGCTCCTCCACCTTTGCTCTCAACGTCTTACAAAGGTCTCCTAAGAGCCCCACCCCTGCCTCCAATGCCACCACCCGATCCCTGTGGTCCGACATCGCCCTCTTGATCTCTCGGATCTGCGACCCCTGAGTCTCCAAGAATTTCTCCAACCTCTCCATTGAGCCCTTCAAGGGTGCCACAGCCCCTTCAATGGCCTTCGGGCGATCCTCCTGCATCTCCTTCCTCTGCTGGCGGAGCTCTTCCTTGATGAAAGCCATCATCTGTTCCATCTGGGATTTTCCAACTTGCACTAGCCCGTCCCCCTCTGTCCTTCCACTGGCTGCCGCACCACAGGTCTCTTCCAACACCCTGGCCAGGTCTTCCCCCTTCTTCTGCTGGGTTTGGTAACTAGCAGACATACCACTCCCGGGGCATCTTCTCCTCCGACATTCAGTTACACTTTCCTGTCGAAGCTGCACCCAATTTCGGGTAGAAAGAGCTCTTTTCTACGCATTCAAGCAGGAGCTGCCCTGTGTGCGAAAACTCAGACCATCGCTGCCACCGGAAGTCCCCCAATCCAAAGGGATCCTGCCGTCCTCTGAAAAAATCTCCAACTCCAAGTTAGAGTCAAGAATTTTAGATGATTCCAATCCAGTAATCTGAATAGCTTTCCAGGAATGTTCGACAGATTCAAACCAATCTGATCCCCTCCAAACACTCACACTGAGATCGGACCACACCAGCCAAGGCTACCACGAGCTAGTTGTCAACCAATCCACTTACTGAAACCAACCAACCCTCTCATGCATTTCTCTCTTCATAGCGTTTCAAAGAAGATTTGGGACATTTAAACTTTTTAGTTACCAGAACACAGCCACTTGTGCCATAAAAAGAGATTTGTGGCTTCTACACAGATTCTCTCATCTCTCTCCAAGGTTTCCTGCAATTAATCAGTTTGGAAAGGATCCTCCATCAGAAGATTATCCAGGAAAATCAGAATTGTTTTGGGAATGGGGAAAGAGAGCAATTTTTGTGTAATTATAGAATGTAGTAGTGTACATATAATTCATACTGTGTCGTAAATTGTGCATGTCTAAACTTTACCATGCAACTTTGGTTTGTTTCACATTTCTAACCCACTCCCTCCACCCATGCTATTGTAGTTCCTCCCAGCTGCTACAGTGTGCCGAGCATTCACAAATGAATGTGACCTCCCAGAGTACTGCAATGGAACAAGTCACATCTGCCAGGCTGATGTGTTTGTGCAAGATGGGCACCCTTGCCATAACAACAATTCGTACTGCTACAATGGAGCATGCCAGAGTTATGATGCCCAGTGTATGGTTTTATTTGGACAAAGTAAGTCCCCTATAAGTGTCTTCTATCAAGGCTTTGAAAGTATATTTCACAATTGAATTAACCTTTCTTTTTAAAAAAGTTACTTTAAATGATCATGAAAAGGTTTTCAATTTGTTAAGAGTTTGCATTTAAACCCTTCAAGTTCTTCCACCATCAAGTTGTGCATTATTTCAGAATTTTGTTGAAGCATCAATGTAGAAATAGTAAAACACGTACAATTCAGAATTGTATGCTCAGTGGGGAATGTGGAGGTGAAGGCCATTGCACAGAACCAGAGGACTGGTGTTGTTGCCCTTCCTGTTGGGAGAGCGCATGTTGCTGGGAGGTGTTGCTGAAGCGAGTTTCATGAGTTGCCGCAGCACGCATACAACATCCACAAGCTACTGGTTGCCTTCGGGGCACGTATTTAATCTGTTGGGGTGCAGATCTAAGATCCTACAGCAAACAGTGAAATGAAATTGAAAGCTGCCAGAGTCCCAGAGGACCATAAGCTGCTCTCTCCTTTTGAGAGAGATCTGACGAGTGGTGTTTTAACCTGAGGGTCACCACACCTCAAGTGAGGGGCAAGGTTGAGAAGGTGGGGCCTTCATGGATAATGCCAGTTGGTATGGGAATTGAACCCGCGCTGATGATGTCGCACTACATCAAGAACCAATCATCCAACCAACTGAGCTGACCGATCCCCAAACAGCACATATCCAGGAACTTGAAACCCTGGACCCTCAGATTAAAAGATTCATGCTCCAGCAACTGAGCTACTCGGGCAGCAAACAGTATCAGTATCAACTTGAGATAAAACATTATTATGCCTTGTTTTTTTTTTTGTTGTTGTGAGGAATCATGCTGGAACCAGAGTCCTGGCGAATCGTAAAACAAGGGCTGTAGATAGGGCTTTAAACTTTAAAAAAGATAAATTTAGAGTACCCAATACTTTTTTCAATGAAGGGGTAATTTAGCCTGGCCAATCCACCTGCCCTGCACATCTTTTGGTTGTGGGGGTGAGACCCACGTAAACACGGAGAATGTGCAAACTCCACACGGACAGTGATCCGGGGCAGGATCGAACTTGGGTCCTCGGCGCTGTGAGGCAGCAGTGCTAAACACGGCGCCACAGTGACGCCCCAGGCTTTATACTAAGTAGTGAAAGGGTGGGAGTGGGAATGGAAGGGTTCAGCTGTATGGAAAATTAGAAAATCAATGTTAAAGGAGAAGGTGGGAGTGCAGGTTAATGATGAGGACTTTAAACTAGTTGAAGGGCCGAGGGCTCAGGAAGGTAAGTAAAGTTTACGGAATATGTAATAGAACAGAGTATAGAAAGCGGCAGGAATGTAACTTCTGGCACAGCAACAAAGGGGACAACTATGAGAAGGACTGCATGTTGTACCTAAATGTGCGCAGTACACGATAAAAGATAAATGAGCTTGTTGCGCACATTGAGATTGGCGGATATGATGTTGTGGGCACCACACAGATGTGGCTGCATGGGAATCAGGGCTGTCTATGAGATGGATTTTTGGAGCAACTTGTGGTAGAGCCCACTAGGGAACAGGTAATTCTGGATTTGGTGATGTGTAATGAGGCAGACTGGATTAGGGAACTTAAGGTGAAGGAACCCTTTGGGGGCAGTGACCACAGTAGTATGGAATTTACCCTGCAGTTTGAGAGGGAGAAGCTGGAATCAGATGTAACGGTTTTACAATTAAGTAATACAGACACATGAAGGAGGAACTGGCCAGAGTGGAAGGGGAGCCTACAGGGAAGATCATGGAACAGCAGGTGTTTTTGGGGACTATTCGGGAGGCACAACTGAAATTCAACCCAAGGAGGAGGAAACGTTCTAAAGGGAGCAGAAGGCATCTATGGCTGATGAGGAAAGTCAAGGACAGCATCAAAGCAAAAGAAGAAACACACAAGGTAGCTAGAATTAGTGGGAGGCCAGATGATTGGGAAGTCTTCAAAAGCAAGCAGAGGACAACTAAAAAAGCAATTGGGAGGGGAGGGGGATGAGATATGAGTGTAAGCCAGCCAGTAATATAAAATAAGATTGCAAGAGGTTTTTTTTATATATATAAAAGGTAAGAGAGCGGCATGTCTGGTCATTGGTCTACTGGAAAATGAGTCTGGGGAAGTAGTAAAAGGAAACAAAGAAATGGCACAGGAGTTTATGCACTTTGGTATGAAGAAGAGGCATAGACTATTTTATAAATGGGAAAAGGCTTCAGAAATCAGAAGCACAAAGGGACTTAAGAGTCCAGGATTATCTTAAGGTTAACGTGCAGGTTTAGTTGGTAGCTAGGAAGGCAAATACATGCAGGTTTAGTTGGTAGCTAGGAAGGCAAGTACAATGTTAGCATTCATGTCAATAGCAGAGATGTACTGTTGAGGCGGTGTAAGGCTCTGGCCCGACCCCATTTGGAGTATTGTGAACAGTTTGGGGCCCCATATCTAAGGAAGATTGTGCTGGCCTTGGAAAGGGTCCAGAAGAGGTTCACAAGAATGATCCCTGGAATGAAGAGTTTGTCATCTGAGGAGTGGTTGAGAACTCTGGGTCTGTACTCGATGGAGTTTAGAAGGATGAGGGGGGATCTCATTGAAATGTACAGAGAACTGTGAGGCCTAGATAGAGTGGACATGGAGAGGATGTTTTCACTAGCAGGAGAAACTAGAGCCCAAGGGCACAGCCTCAGACCGAAGGGATGAGATGAGGAGGAATTTCTTCATCCAGAGGGTGGTGAATCTGTGAAATTCATTGCCGCAGAAGGCTGTGGAAGAATGGCGGAGCAGACTCAAATGGGTCGAATCGCCTAATTCCGCTCCTATATTTTAAGGTCCTCTGGACTAAGACCTTACTGAGATCTTACTTGATGATTTTTTTCCAGGGCAGCATTGTTGCCTCACGGCGCTGTGGTCCCAGGTTTGCTCCCTGCTCTGGGTCACTGTCTGTGTGGAGCTTGCACATCTTCCTGTGTTTGCGTGGATTTTACTCCCACAACCCAAAAATGTGCAGGGTAGTTGGATTGGCCACACTAAATTGCCCCTTAATTGGGAAAAAAATGAATTGGGTACACTGAATTTAAAAAAAAAAAATGATTACATTCCAGGGAAAGCTACAGAGGCAAGCTACAGTATTTGGAAGAGGCATAGGAAGTCTGTTTGAAATATTTGTTTTCCATTAATTTGTTCGTTAACTTCCAGATGCAAAATCTGCTCCACATACTTGTTTTCAAGAAGTGAATTCAAAAGGTGACCGTTTTGGAAACTGTGGATCAAGTGGCGCTGGGTATAAGAAATGTGAGATCAGGTACTTTTTTCACTTTCATTTTATTCCTGTGTAGTTTAACTCCTCAGTTATCTGTACCAACCTTCTCTGCAGTTCAGTGACTGGGGCACCAAGCATAAAGATTAATTTTAAAAGGATGAAGATGCAGCAGTTTAGCTCCATAATCTGTTATTTTCTTCCTTGAAATATCTGTTTAGTTTTCTAACATTGTACTGCTTGATCTTGATCATTGCTCAGTTTTGGTTTCAGTTTAGTTTCCAAATTGTGGTGAGCGTAGTCTTGGGAGACATCCTTGAACGGTACACTGGAGCAATCGTAGAATAGTGGATTTTACTTATTAAATATTTTAATTTATGTATTTCTTACTTTTATTAATAACTGGCTATTTAATGCGTCAAAATGTTGATATTTTAAACATTTTAATGAATTAATTTACTTTATTGTGTCAGATTCAAACACACATAGGGATAGTGAAATAACAGAGCCCTCACCTCCAATCACCATATATTTATAACCTAGTTTCAAAAGCCCATCAACTATCCAACCTGAGGACTTCCGGGTGCGGCGATGACCAGCTGAGTCGCACGTTTCGGCAGCTCCCTGTGAAACGGACTTTTGGGCTCTTGATAGGAGCCCCAACGGCAATTTTAACGGCTAAAAACACCGTGCGGTAAACCAGGAGGGTGTTCCCCCTGGACACGGATGGAAAAAGGAGAGGAAAGTGGCCGGATTGCAGCGGATCCTTTGGAACAACGGCAAGGAAGGCAAGCAAAAACCAAGATGGCGTCGGAAGGTGGCAGTTTCATATGGGGCCCTGAACAACAAGAGTTCTTGAAATGCTGCGTGGAGGAGATAAAAAAGGAAATGAAGAAAGAGTTGTTGGCCCCGATACTACAGGCGATCGAAGGGCTAAAGGAGGAACAAAAGACCCAGGAGCAGGAGCTTCGGGTCGTGAAGGCGAAAGCAGCCGAGAATGAGAACGATATACAGGGCCTGGTGGTGAAGTCGGAGATACAGGAGGCACACCAGAAACGATGTGTGGAGAGGTTGGAGGCACTGGAAAACAACGCAAGGAGGAACAACCTGAGGATTCTTGGCCTTCCTGAAGGTGTGGAGGGGGCGGACGTCGGGGCATATGTGAGCACGATGCTGCATTCGTTAATGGGAGCGGAGGCCCCGACGGGTCCGTTGGAGGTGGAGGGAGCGTACCGAGTTATGGTGCGAGGATCGAGAGCAGGAGAAACTCCCAGAGCCATAGTGGTGAGATTCCTCCGTTTTAAGGATAGAGAAATGGTCCTTAGATGGGCGAAGAAAACTCGGTGCAGTAAATGGGAGAACGCGGTGATCCGCGTTTATCAAGACTGGAGTGCGGAGGTGGCGAGAAGGAGGGCGAGCTTTAATCGGGCCAAGGCGGTACTTCACAAAAAGAAGATAAAATTTGGAATGCTGCAACCGGCAAGACTGTGGGTCACATATCAAGGGAGGCACCACTACTTTGAGACGGCGGATGAAGCGTGGACTTTTATTGTAGAAGAAAAACTGGAATGAGTGGATTATGAAAAAGAACGTTTGGACAAAGTGGTGGGGCGAATGGGGGGGGCGAAGAGGGGTTTTATGTTCTAATCCTGCGGTATGGTAACTTTTCTTTCTCCCACAGGTGGTGATGGGGGGAGGTGGGGAGGGAGAGGAGATGGGGCGTTGGCCATGGGAGGCGGGGCCGAGGGAGAGGCGCGGGCTTGGTTCCCGCGCTATGATAATTATGGCGGGAATAGAGAAGCAGGAAGGAGGGGGCGTCGCACGGTGCGAGCCGTGGTCACGGGGGGAAGCCGAGGTCAGCCAGAGTTTGCTGACTTCTGGGAGCAACATGGGGGGAGTAATTACGCGAGCGGGGGGTCTAGCGGGGGTGGGGGGGTGGGAGGGGGGAATTACTGGGTTGCTGCTGCTGGGGAAAGGGGGGAGTGGGTACGGGAGAGGATGGGCGGGGGGGCACCGCCTGGGGGAGATACAGCTGCGTGGGAACTGGGTGAGAAGCTGGAAAAAGATGATGGCTAACCGGCATGGGGGGGGGGGTGGGAAGCCCCCCAACTCGGCTGATCACGTGGAACGTGAGAGGGCTCAACGGGCCGATAAAGAGGGCACGAGTACTCGCACACCTTAAGAAACTTAAAGCAGATGTGGTTATGTTACAGGAAACGCACCTGAAACTGATAGACCAGGTTAGGCTGCGTAAAGGATGGGTGGGGCAGGTGTTCCATTCGGGGCTGGATGCGAAAAACAGGGGGGTGGCTATATTAGTGGGGAAGCGGGTAATGTTCGAGGCAAAGACTATAGTGGTGGATAACGGGGGCAGATACGTGATGGTGAGTGGCAAATTACAGGGAGAGATGGTGGTTTTGGTAAACGTGTATGCCCCGAACTGGGATGATGCCAACTTTATGAGGCGAATGCTAGGACGCATCCCGGACCTAGAGACGGGAAAGCTGATAATGGGGGGAGACTTTAACACGGTGTTGGAACCAAGGTTGGATAGGTCGAAGTCCAGGACTGGTAGGAGGCCGGCAGCAGCCAAGGTGCTTAAGGATTTTATGGAGCAGATGGGAGGTGTGGACCCGTGGAGATTCAGTAGACCTAGGAGTAAGGAGTTCTCGTTTTCTCCTATGTCCATAAAGTCTATTCGCGCATAGACTTTTTTGTGTTGGGTAGGGCATTGATCCCGAAGGTGAGGGGAACGGAATATACGGCTATAGCCATTTCGGATCATGCCCCACACTGGGTAGACTTGGAGATAGGGGAGGAAACAGGAGGGCGCCCACCCTGGAGAATGGACATGGGACTAATGGCGGATGAGGGGGTGTGCCTAAGGGTGAGGGGATGTATTGAAAAGTACTTGGAACTCAATGACAATGGGGAGGTTCAGGTGGGAGTGGTCTGGCAGGCGTTGAAGGCGGTGGTTAGGGGGGAGCTGATATCAATAAGGGCACATAAAGGGAAGCAGGAGAGTAAGGAACGGGAGCGGTTGCTGCAAGAACTTTTGAGGGTGGACAGACAATATGCGGAAGCACCGGAGGAGGGACTGTACAGGGAAAGGCAAAGGCTGCATGTGGAATTTGACTTGCTGACTACAGGCACTGCAGAGGCACAATGGAGGAAGGCGCAGGGTGTACAGTATGAATATGGGGAGAAGGCGAGCAGATTGCTGGCACACCAATTGAGGAAAAGGGGAGCAGCGAGGGAAATAGGGGGTGTGAGGGATGAGGAAGGAGAGATGGAGCGGGGGGCGGAGAGAGTGAATGAAGTGTTCAAGACATTTTATAAAAAATTGTATGAAGCTCAACCCCCGGATGGGAGGGAGAGAATGATGGATTTTTTGGATCGGCTGGAAATTCCCAAGGTGGAAGAGCAGGAAAGGGTGGGACTGGGAGCACAGATCACGGTAGAAGAAGTGGTGAAAGGAATTAGGAACATGCAGACGGGAAAGGCCCCGGGACCGGACGGATTCCCAGTTGAATTTTACAGAAAGTATTTGGACTTGCTCGCCCCGGTACTGACGAGGACCTTTAACGAGGCAAAGGAAAGGGGACAACTGCCCCCGACTATGTCTGAAGCAACGATATCGCTTCTCTTAAAGAAGGAAAAGGATCCGCTACAATGCGGGTCCTACAGACCAATTTCCCTCCTAAATGTGGATGCCAAGGTCCTGGCCAAGGTAATGGCAATGAGAATAGAGGAATGTGTCCCGGGGGTGGTTCACGAGGACCAAACTGGGTTTGTGAAGGGGAGACAGCTGAACACGAATATACGGAGGCTGTTAGGGGTAATGATGATGGCCCCACCAGAGGGTGAAACGGAGATAGTAGTGGCGATGGATGCCGAGAAAGCATTTGATAGAGTGGAGTGGGATTATCTGTGGGAGGTGTTGAGGAGATTTGGTTTTGGAGAGGGGTATGTTAGATGGGTGCAGCTGTTGTATAGGGCCCCAGTGGCGAGTGTGGTCACGAATGGACGGGGATCGGCATATTTTCGGCTCCATAGAGGGACAAGGCAGGGATGTCCTCTGTCCCCATTACTGTTTGCACTGGCGATTGAGCCCCTGGCGATAGCGCTGAGAGGTTCCAAGAGATGGAGGGGAATACTTAGGGGAGGAGAAGAACACCGGGTATCTTTATATGCGGATGATCTGCTACTATATGTGGCGGATCCGGCGGAGGGGATGCCAGAAATAATGCGGATACTTGGGGAGTTTGGGGATTTTTCAGGGTATAAATTGAACATGGGGAAGAGTGAGCTGTTTGTGGTGCATCCAGGGGAGCAGAGTAGAGAAATAGAAGACCTACCGTTGAGGAAGGTAACAAGAGACTTTCGTTACCTGGGGATCCAGATAGCTAAGAATTGGGGCACATTGCACAGGCTAAATTTAACGCGGTTGGTGGAACAGATGGAGGAAGATTTCAAGAGATGGGATATGGTAGCACTGTCAATGGCAGGGAGGGTGCAGGCGGTTAAGATGGTGGTCCTCCCGAGATTCCTCTTTGTGTTTCAGTGCCTCCCGGTGGTGATCACGAAGGCTTTTTTTAAAAGGATAGAAAAGAGCATCATGGGTTTTGTTTGGGCCGGGAAGACTCCGAGAGTGAGGAAGGGATTCTTACAGCGCAGTAGGGATAGGGGGGGGCTGGCATTACCGAGCCTAAGTGAGTATTATTGGGCCGCTAATATTTCAATGGTGAGTAAGTGGATGGGAGAGGAGGAGGGAGCGGCGTGGAAGAGATTAGAGAGGGCGTCCTGTAGGGGGACCAGCCTGCAGGCTATGGTGACAGCCCCATTGCCGTTCTCACCGAGGAACTACACCACGAGCCCGGTGGTGGTAGCTACACTGAAGATTTGGGGACAGTGGAGACGACATAGGGGAAAGACCGGAGCATTGGGGGGGTCCCCGATAAGAAACAACCATAGGTTTGCCCCGGGGGAATGGATGGGGGATATTGAATGTGGCAAAGAGCAGGAATAACGCAACTGAAAGATCTATTTGTGGACGGGAAGTTCGCAAGTCTGGGAGCGCTGACCGAGAAATATGGGTTGCCCCAAGGGAATGCATTCAGGTACATGCAATTGAGGGCTTTTGCGAGGCAACAGGTGAGGGAATTCCCGCAGCTCCCGACACAAGAGGTGCAGGACAGAGTCATCTCAAAGAAATGGGTGGGGGATGGTAAGGTGTCGGATATATATAGGGAAATGAGGGACGAAGGGGAGACTATGGTGGACGAACTAAAAGGGAAATGGGAAGAAGAGCTAGGGGAGATGATCGAGGAGGGGCTGTGGGCAGATGCCCTAAACAGGGTAAACTCGTCGTCCTCGTGCGCCAGGCTAAGCCTGATTCAGTTTAAGGTATTACACAGGGCACATATGACTGGAACACGGCTCAGTAAATTTTTTGGGGTGGAGGATAGGTGTGCGAGGTGCTCGAGAAGCCCAGCGAATCATACCCATATGTTTTGGTCATGCCCGGCACTACAGGGGTTTTGGGTGGGGGTGACAAAGGCGCTTTCAAAAGTAGTAGGATTCCGGGTCGAACCAAGCTGGGAGTTGGCTATATTTGGGGTTGCACAAGAGCCGGGAGTGCAGGAGGCGAGAGAGGCCGATGTTTTGGCCTTTGCGTCCCTAGTAGCCCGGCGCAGGATATTGCTAATGTGTAAAGAAGCCAAGCTCCCGGGGGTGGAGACCTGGATAAATGATATGGCGGGGTTCATAAAGCTAGAGCGGATTAAGTTCGTCCTAAGGGGGTCGGCTCAAGGGTTCACCAGGCGGGTGGCAACCGTTCGTCGAATATCTTGCGGAAAGATAGATGGGGGAAAAAAGAAGGCAGCAGCAGCAGCCCAGGACTTGGGGTGGGGTGGGGGGGAGGGATGGGGGGGGGGGTGGGGGGGGGGGGGGTGGGGGGGGGGGGGGAGGGATGGGTGGGCTTGGGGGGGGTATAGCCTGTGACAAGGCAGTTGCCAATTAGGGCTAGTTTTCATTTTTGTTATTTAATATTTATTTATTTGTTGTTTTTTGTTTATATAAAAAAGGTCATTATTATCTGTATTGTTATAATGTTGTGTAAAGGATGCACAATGTACTGTGTTGGTTGACCAAAAATTTTCAATAAAATATTTATTAAAAAAAAAACTATCCAACCTGAACGAGTTTTAATTATACTATGACCATATCGTCCAGTAAGGAACCGTGATAAATGACTAAATATAAGTAGTGGTAAGTAGAACACGCAATATGCTGTTTAGAGTATGGGCAACTGGTAGATCTGGAAGGTGGTAAGTAACATTTAGGAACGTCTGTTCTAAGCCAATATAACAAGAACACAAAGAACAAAGAAATGTACAGCACAGGAACAGGCCCTTCGGCCCTCCAAGCCCGTGCCGACCATGCTGCCCGACTAAACTACAATCTTCTACACTTCCTGGGTCAGTATCCCTCTATTCCCATCCTATTCATGTATTTGTCAAGATGCCCCTTAAATGTCACTATCGTCCCTGCTTCCACCACCTCCTCCGGTAGCGAGTTCCAGGCACCCACTACCCTCTGCGTAAAAAACTTGCCTCGTACATCTACTCTAAACCTTGCCCCTCTCACCTTAAACCTATGCACCCTAGTAATTGACCCCTCTACCCTGGGGAAAAGCCTCTGACTATCCACTCTGTCTATGCCCCTCATAATTTTGTATACCTCTATCAGGTCTCCCCTCAACCTCCTTCGTTCCAGTGAGAACAAACCGAGTTTATTCAACCGCTCCTCATAGCTAATGCCCTCCATACCAGGCAACATTCTGGTAAATCTCTTCTGCACCCTCTCTAAAGCCTCCACATCCTTCTGGTAGTGTGGCGACCAGAATTGAACACTATACTCCAAGTGTGGCCTAACTAAGATTCTATACAGCTGCAACATGACTTGCCAATTCTTACACTCAATGCCCCGGCCAATGAAGGCAAGCATGCCGTATGCCTTCTTGACTACCTTCTCCACCTGTGTTGCCCCTTTCAATGACCTGTGGACCTGTACTCCTAGATCTCTTTGACTTTCAATACTCTTGAGGGTTCTACCATTCACTGTATATTCCCTAAGAGTGCTGTTTGAAGCTAGATTTTAAAAACAGCAGTATTTTGTTTAACTCCACAATCTATTGTCTGTTTCCTTCAAAAATATTTCTGAAAAAAGAGCCGTATTGTCAAAACTTTTCATCTTGCACTTCTCAGGAAGCACAAGAATGCCAAATTTCAAATGGAATCATTTATCCTGTATGCGTCCCATTGCACCTTATCTTTTTTTTAAAAATTGTTTTATTAAGGTTTTCAGAAAATATCAATAACAAAATGAAAAAGGAACCCAACAGGGTTAAGTACAAAACACAGTCTAGAGAAGCAACCCTCCATACCCGCCTCCCCCCTGTACATAAATAATAAATTAACATTAACACCCCAACTTAACACAAGTATATACACCCCCTCAGACCCTCCAGTGTAAATAACAAAAACAAAAATAAAGTAAATTCCCCCTGCCCCCCCCCCCCCCCCCCCCCCCCCCCCCGAGTTGCTGCTGCCATTGACCAATGTCTACCCGTTCTGCCAGGAAGTCTAAGTTGCCACCGCCTAAAGAACCCTTGTACCGACCTTCTCAAGGCGAATTTCACCCTCTCCAACTTAATAAACCCCACCATATCGTTGATCCAGGATTCCAAGCTTGGGGACCTCGCATCCTTCCACTGAAGAAGAATCCTTCACCGGACTACCAGGGACGCAAAGACCAGAATACCGGCCTCTTTTGCCTCCTGCACTCCCTGCTCCTCTGCGACCCCAAATATTGCGAACCCCCAGCCCGGCTTGACCCTGGATCCTACCACCCTCGACACCGTCCTCGCTACGCCCTTCCAAAATTCCTCCAGCGCTGGGCACGCCCAGAACATATGGGTCTGATTTGCTGGGCTCCCTGAGCACCTAACACACCTGCCCCCCCCCGCCAAAACAAAAACCGGCTCATCCTTGTCCCAGTCATGTGTGCCCTGTGCAGCACCTTAAACTGTATGAGGCTGAGCCTCGCGCACGATGAGGAAGAGTTCACCCTCCCTAGGGCATCTGCCCACGTCCTTTCCTCAATCTCCTCTCCCAACTCCTCCTCCCACTTACCTTTCACCTCCACCACCGAGGCCGCCTCCTCCTCCTGCATCACCTGGTAAGTTTCTGAGATCTTACCCACTCCCACCCATCCCCCCGAGAGCACCCTGTCCTGTACTGTGTGTGGCAGCAGCCGCGGGAATTCCACCACCTGCCGCCTGGCAAACACTCTTACCTGTAAGTACCTGAAGGTGTTCCCCAGGGGGAGCCCGTATTTCCCCTCCAGCTCACCAAGGCTCGCAAACTTCCTGTCCACAAACCAGTCTCCCAACCTTCGTATCCCTGCCCTGTGCCACCCCGAAAACCCTCCCACTGTTCTCCCTGGGACGAACCGGTGGTTCCCCTGTATTGGGGTCCACACCGAGGCCCCAACTTCCCCCCCTGTGCCGCCTCCACTGCCCCCAGATTTTGAGGGCAGCCGCCACCACCGGGCTCATGGTATACCTCCTTGGAGGGAATGACAGCGGCGCCGTTGCCAGCGCCCCAGAATCGTACCCACACAAGACGCCGTCTCCAGCCTCTTCCATGCAGCCCCCTCCATCACCCACTTGCGCACCATCGCCGCATTGGCGGCCCAGTAGTACCCACAGAGGTTGGGCAGCGCCAGCCCCCTCCTATCTCTACTCTGCTCCAGGAACAGCCTTCTCACCCTTGGAGTCCCTCGCCCCCACACAAACTCCATTATACTCCTGTTGACCCGCCTAAAGAAGGCCTTCGGGATAAACACGGGGAGGCACTGGAACATGAACAAAAACCTTGGGAGCACCGTCATTTTGACTGACTGCACCATACCCGCCAAGGACAGTGGCAAGAAGTCCCACCTCTTGAACTCCTCCTCCATTTGCTCCACCAGCCTTGTGAAATTAAGCCTATGCAGGGCCCCCCAGCTCCTGGCCACCTGGACCCCCAAATACCTGAAGCTCCTCTCCGCCCTTTTTAGTGGGAGCTCACCAATCCCCCTCTCCTGGTCCCCTGGGTGAACCACGAACAGCACGCTCTTCCCCATGTTGAGCTTGTACCCCGAAAAATCCCGAATTCCCTCAGGATCCTCATTACCTCCGGCATTCGCCCCACCGGGTCCGCCACATATAGCAGCAAGTCGTCCACATAGAACGACACCCTATGCTCCTCCCCACCCCGCACCAATCACCTCCAGTTCCTTGACTCCCTCAGTGCCACAGCCAGGGGTTCAATCGCCAGTGCGAAGAGCAGGGGGGGACAGGGAACATCCCTGCCTCGTCCCTCGGTGCAACCGAAAGTACTCGGACCTCCTCCTGTTTGTGGCCACACTCGCCATCGGGACCTCATACAACAGCCTAACCCACCTGACAAACCCCTCCCCAAACCCAAACCTCTTCAGCACCCCCCACAGGTACCCCCACTCTACCCTATCGAAGACTTTCTCAGCGTCCATCGCCACCACTATCTCCGCCTCCCCCTCCCTCGCCGGCATCATGATGACGTTCAAAAGCCTCCGCACATTCGCGTTCAACTGCCTCCCCTTCACGAACCCCGTCTGGTCTTCGTGGATGATCTGCGGCACACAATTCTCAATCCTCGTGGCTAAGACCTTCGCCAGCACCTTGGCATCTAAGTTTAGCAACGAAATTGGCCTGTAAGATCCACACTGCAGGGGATCCTTGTCCCGCTTCAGGATCAAGGAGATCAGTGCCCGGGACATCGTCGGGCGCAAAGCCCCCCCCCCCCCCCCCCCCCCCCGCCTCACTGAAGGTCCTAACTAGCAACGGGCCCAACAGGTCCATATATTTTTTGTAGAATTCGACCGGGAAACCGTCCGGCCCCGGTGCCTTCCCCGCCTGCATGCTTCCTATCCCTTTGGTCAGCTCCTCCAGCCCGATCTTGGCCCCCAATCCTGCCACCAGTCCGTCCTCCACCTTCGGAAACCTCAATTGGTCCAGGAAGCGGCCCATCCCTCCCTCCTCCCGTGGGGGCTCGGAACGGTACAATTCCTCATAAAAGTCCCTGAAGACCCCTTTGATGCCAACCCCACTCCGCACCACGCTCCCTCCACTGTCCTTAACTCCCCCGATCTCCCTAGCTGCATCCCGCCTCCGAAGCTGATACGCCAGCATCCGGCTTGCCTTTTCCCCATACTTGTAAATCGCCCCCTGGGCCTTCCTCCACTGCACCTTTGCCTTCTTAGTGGTCACCAGGTCGAATTCGGCCTGGAGGCTGCGCCTCTTCCTCAACAATCCTTCCTCGGGCACCTCCGCATACCTCCTGTCTACCCTCACCATCTCCCCCACCAGCCTCTCCCTCTCCCCCTGCTCCCTCCTCTCCTTGTGGGCCCGAATGGACATAGAACATAGAAAATACAGCACAGAACAGGCCCTTCGGCCCACGATGTTGTGCCGAACCTTTGTCCTAGATTAATCATAGATTATCATTGAATTTACAGTGCAGAAGGAGGCCATTCGGCCCTTTGAGTCTGCACCGGCTCCTGGAAAGAGCACCCTACCCAAACTCAACACCTCCACCCAACACCAAGGGCAATTTTGGACACTAAGGGCAATTTATCATGGCCAATCCACCTAACCTGCACATCTTTGGACTGTGGGAGGAAACCGGATCACCCGGAGGAAACCCACGCAGACACGGATGTGCAGACTCCGCACAGACAGTGATCCAAGCTGGATTCGAACCTGGGACCCTGGAGCTGTGAAGCAATTGTGCTATCCACAATGCTACCGTGCTGCCCTTAAGAACAAATAAATCTACACTATATCATTTTACCGTAATCCATGTACCTATCCAATAGCTGCTTGAAGGTCCCTAATGTTTCCGACTCAACTACTTCCACAGGCAGTGCATTCCATGCCCCCACTACTCTCTGGGTAAAGAACCTACTTCTGACATCCCCCCTATATCTTCCACCATTCACCTGAAATTTATGTCCCCTTGTAATGGTTTGTTCCACCCGGGGAAAAAGTCTCTGACTGTCTACTCTATCTATTCCCCTGATCATCTTATAAACCTCTATCAAGTCGCCACTCATCCTTCTCCGTTCTAATGAGAAAAGGCCTAGCACCCTCAACCTTTCCTCGTAAAACCTACTCTCCATTCCAGGCAACATCCTGGTAAATCTCCTTTGCACCTTTTCCAAAGCTTCCACATCCTTCCTAAAATGAGGCGACCAGAACTGTACACAGTACTCCAAATGTGGCCTTACCAAAGTTTTGTACAGCTGCATCATCACCTCACGGCTCTTAAATTCAATCCCTCTGTTAGTGAACGCGAGCACACCATAGGCCTTCTTCACAGCTCTATCCACTTGAGTGGCAACTTTCAAAGATGTATGAACATAGACCCCAAGATCTCTCGGCTCCTCCATATTGCCAAGAACTCTACCGTTAACCCTGTCTTCCGCATTCATATTTGTCCTTCCAAAATGGACAACCTCACACTTTTCAGGGTTAAACTTCACCTGCCATTTCTCAGCCCAGCTCTGCATCCTATCAATGTCTCTTTGCCGCCGACAACAGCCCTCCTCACCATCCACAACTCCACCAATCTTTGTATCGTCTGCAAATTTACTGACCCACCCTTCAACTCCCTCATCCAAGTCATTAATGAAAATCACAAACAGCAGAGGACCCAGAACTGATCCCTGCGGTACGCCTCTGGTAACTGGGATCCAGGCTGAATATTTGCCATCCACCACCACTCTCTGACTTCTATCGGTTAGCCAGTTCGTTATCCAACTGGCCAAATTTCCCACTATCCCATGCCTCCTTACTTTCTGCCTAAGCCTACCATGGGGAACCTTATCAAATGCCTTACTAAAATCCATGTACACTACATCCACTGCTTTACCTTTATCCACATGCTTGGTCACCTCCTCAAAGAATTCAATAAGACTTGTAAGGCAAGACCTACCCCTCACAAATCCGTGCTGACTATCCCTAATCAAGCAGTGTCTTTCCAGATGCTCAGAAATCCTATCCTTCAGTACCCTTTCCATTACTTTGCCTACCACCGAAGTAAGACTAACTGGCCTGTAATTCCCAGGGTTATCCCTAGTCCCTTTTTTGAACAGGGGCACGACATTCGCCACTCTCCAATCCCCTGGTACCACCCCTGTTGACAGTGAGGACGAAAAGATCATTGCCAACGGCTCTGCAGTTTCATCTCTTGCTTCCCATAGAATCCTTGGATTTATCCAGTCAGGCCCGGGGGACTTGTCTATCCTCAAGTTTTCAAAATGCCCAACACATCTTCCTTCCGAACAAGTATTTCCTCGAGCTTACCAATCTGTTTCACACTGTCCTCTCCAACAATATCGCCCCTCAGATCAGCTCTCCCCTAACCACTGCCTTCAGCGCCTCCCATACCATCCCCACTCGGACCTCCCCGTTATCGTTGGCCTCCAGGTACCTCTCTATACTTCCTCGGACCCGCTCGCTCACCTCCTCATCTGCCAACGGCCCCACCTCCAAGCGCCACAACGGGCGCTGGTCCCTCTCCTCCCCCAGCTCTTAGTCCACCCAATGCGGGGCGTGGTCCGAAATGGCTATCGCCGAATTTTCGGTATCCTCTACTCTCGCTATCAGCGCCCTGCTCAAAATGAAAAAGTTGATTCGGGAATAAGCCTTATGGACATGTGAAAAGAATGAAAATTCCTTAGCCCCTGACATTGTAAATCTCCAAGGGTCCACCCCTCCCATATGGTCCATAAACCCCCTCAGCACTCTAGCTGCCGCCGGCTTCCTACCCGCCCTAGACCTGGAGCGATCCAGTGCCGGATTCAGCACCGATTTAAAGTCTCCCCCCATTATCAGGCCCAACATGCGCCGCATAAAACCCGCATCGTCCCAATTCGGGGCATACACATTGACCAGTACCACCCTCTCTCCCTGCAACTTACCACTTACCATAACGTACCTACCGCCATTGTCTGCCACAATGTTCGACACCTCGAATGACACTTTCTTTCCCACCAAGATCGCCACCCCTCGATTTTTGGCATCCAGCCCCGAGTGAAACACCTGACCTACCCACCCCTTCCTCAATCTTACCTGGTCTGCCACCTTCAGGTGTGTCTCCTGGAGCATAACCACATCCGCCTTCAGCCCCTTCAGGTGCGCGAACACCCGGGCCCGCTTGACCGGCCCATTCAGTCCCCTTACATTCCAGGTTATCAGCCGTATCAGGGGGCTACCCGTCCCCCTCCCCCACCGACTAGCCATAACCCCTCCTCGGCCAGCCACGCGCCCACACCGCATGCCCGGCCCGTTCCCCACGGCGGCAGACCCCCGTCTCGACCCCTCCCCACTCGCTCCAGCTCCCCCTTGACCATAGCAGCAGCAACTCGATCCCACCCCCGGGACCCATCCTAGCTGTTTTACTCCCCCCATTGCACTTCCGCAAGTCAGCTGACTCCTGCTGACTCCAGCCAATCCGGCCTCTCCTTCGACTCCTCCCATTGTGTGACACACCCTCCTCTTCCATTCCCCATCCACAGGCTCTCCCCCTCCCCCTTCCATCCTAAGCGCAGGAAATAACCCTTGCTTCACCGCCCTGGCACTGCCCCCCTCCAGTCTTCAACGCGGGAAAAAGCCCGCGCTTTCCACCTACCCGGCCCCGCCACCTCTGACGCAGGTCCTTTTACAGGCCCAGTCTCCTCACCCCCGACTCGGGCCTCCCCCTCCCCCGCGGGGCCCCATCTCGCCTCCAGCCATCCACACCTGTTCCATTTGCTTACCCCGCTCCAAGAGCCCCCCCCCCCCCCCGACCAACCCAACCAAAATAGTGCCCAACCCGCCCTAACCACCCTCACCGACCAGAAAGAGAAAAACACAAAGAAAAAGAAACCAAGAGCGAAGGACCCCCCCCCCTCAAAAAGTAACATATCAACCGCAGTCCCCGAACGCCCATCCCGACACTCAATCTGTGTCCACCTTCTCGGCCTGAACAAAGGCCCACGCCTCCTCCGGAGACTCAAAATAATGGTGCTGGTCCTTGTAGGTGACCCACAGTCGTGCCGGCTGCAACATGCCAAACTTCAGCCTGTGCAGCACCGCCTTCGTTCAATTGTACTCGCCCCTCCTCTTCGCCACCTCCGCACTCCAGTCCTGGTACATCCGAACCTCCGCGTTCTCCCACCTGCTGCTCCTCTCCTTCTTGGCCCACCTGAGCACACACTCCCGATCAGCAAACCGATGGACCCGCACCAGCACCGCCCGCGGAGGCTCGTTAGCCTTGGGCCTCCTCGCCAACACTCTATGGGCCCCTTCCAGCTCCAGGGGCCCCTGGAAGGACCCCACTCCCATCAGCGAGTTCAGCATGGTAACCACATAGGCCCCCACGTCCGGCCCCTCCAGCCCCTCCGGGAGGCCCAGAATCCGCAGATTCTTCCACCTCGACCGATTCTCCATCTCCTCGAACCGCTCCTGCCATTTCTTGTGGAGCGCCTCGTGCGCCTCCACCTTTACCGGCAGGCCTAAGATCTCATTCTCGGTGTCGGAGATCTTTTGTCGGGCCTCGCGGATCGCCACCCCCTGGGCCGTCTGTGTCTTCAGCAGCTTATCAATAGAAGCCTTCATCGGCTCAAGCACGTCCGCTTTAATCTCTCTGAAGCAGCGCTGGATACCCTCCTGTTGCTCCTGCGCCCACTGCATCCATGCTGCCTGGTCTCCGCCCACCACCATTTTGTTCTTCTTCCCTCGCACCTTCTTCGGGTCCACCACCACCGTTTTAGTCGCCCCGCTCCTGGTAAAAGCCATATACTATCGGGGAATTGTTGTAATCTCCTTCCCACACCGGGAAACGTCGCAAAAGTTCCGTTGGGGTCCCTGAAAAGAGCACAAAAGTCCATTTTTGCGGGAGCCGCCGAATGTGCGACTTAGCTCCGCATAGCTGCAACCGGAAATCCATTGCACCCTATATTACCTATAACTAGTTCTGCATGAGTTGGCCAAATGGTTGAATAAGTTGCTAATATTCTAAGTATTGGACAGTTTGAAGTTTAAAAATCTGGTGTTAGTGTGTGTTTAACTGCAATGGTCCTGTTTTTTTAAAATTCTATTTTGCAGGGCCTGGTACTTTGAGCAGCCAGAAGGTGAAATTGACAAAGGAATGTGTTTTTCAGTCTGGACTAATAGACTATGATTTAATTGGGAAAGTTCCTGGGGAGTTAATGTCCTTTGCAGCCTGCAGATATAAATTGTTTTTTGGCTTGGGGAGATGAGGTCATTGCTAGGTGGAGCCAAGGAATGCAGAGAGACATTTTAGAAAAGCTTTAGAGAGGCAGTTTTTGGAGAAAGCTTTGGAGAGAATGGCTGAATTCTGATCTATCTAATGCTGAGTCCACAATTCTCCCACAGTGAGACATATTGAGAGCTGTATGTTTCTTTTCTTGTTGTTCAATAAGACATTGAGTAGTAGTGTTTAAGGGGTAATTGTAAGCTGTTAGTTTCAGGTGTGAAGTTAAAGACTATCATATTATATTAGGAATAAAGTTTGTTTTAAAAATATCCAGTCCTATTTCTTCATGCAATCACTCCTGGAGGGAATCATTCTTTCCACACAGTCTTGCAAATAAACTAAAATATTGGGGGTTCGGTCCAGTACCCTTGCCACTGTTGGGGCCTGATCTAGGATGGTAGTAACAAGAGATTTGATGGAAATGTTAAAAATCATGAGGAGTTGGACAGAGTGGGCAAGGATAAAATGTTCCCCTTGGCAGAAGGGTCGAGAATCAGATGTCTTATCTTTCTCAGGGTTACACAGGCTATATGGCACAGAAACAGGCCATTTGGTAGAAGTCTATGTCAGTCTTAAAGTTCCTCTCAAGCTTCCTCCCACTTTCCTCATCTAAACTATCACCCCTTTCTCCCTCAACTGCTTGCCTAATTTTTCCTTAAATTCATCTATATTATTCGCTTCAACCATTCCCTGGATTAGAAAAATTTGTGTTCTTACCACTCTTCGGGTAAAGAGGTTTCTTGTGAATTCCTTTTGGATTTCATGGTTACTGTCTTATATTGGTGGTCTCTATTACACTCTTCCTCAAACAGTAAACATTCTCCCTTTAGCCACTCTATCAAATGTTTTCATAATTTTAAAGACCTCTATTCGATCACCGTCCGTCTTTATCAAGGGAAAAGAGACAAAGCTGTCAATCACTTCCTGATATCTATACCACACATCTTTGTGAATCTTCTCTGCACCCTCTCCGGTGTTTCTATGTCCTTTTTTATTATGTGTCACCAGAACATCACAGTACTCTGAAGTATGCTTTTACTAAAGTTCAATATAGGTTCAGCATAACATCCCTCCAGAAGCAAAGCCAAATACTTTTTTTGTTTTTTGTGTGGTCTTGCTAACCAGTGGTGCAACTTTCAGTGACTGTTGTAGTGATCACTGACTTAAGATGAAGGGAAAAGAACCAAAGACAACAAGAGTGCGTGGCTAGGATCTGGAATGCAATGCCTGAGAATGTGGTGGAGGCAAATTCAGTCATGGCTTTCAAAAGGAAATTGGAAGGGAAAAGTATTGCAGTGGATTAGGTGACTTACTTTTGCAGAGAGGTGGCATTGACACCAAGGGCTGAATCGCCTCCTGTGCTACAACTGTTCGATAATAGTGCACAAACATGTCACAGTTGAGGCCAAGAGTCATGGGTCATGCAAGAGTGAAGGATCAGTGAATATGACTCAGACTTTCCAATTGAAAATGCTGATACATGAACTACATTCTGCGAGAACTTAGTGATAGTGAAATTGGACATGAATGGGGACACAACACCAACGTTATAACATTGTTCGTCCAATCCCTCCCAACATTCAGCTCCACTGACTTCAACATCGGGCATCAGGCATAACAACAATAAAATAATTTCTGCTTGTTTTACATTCCTTCTCTTGTCAAATTTCAACCCGTTATTGAGGCAAAGAATAAGGAGAACAAGTGAGTGAATGTGTGTACAGACAAGATAACTCATTGAGTAAAATATTAGTACAGACTTGGTGAGCTGAAAGCCTGTTCTGTAACATACTCTGCTTCTCACTGTTTTGAAAATATTACACCAATTTAGTGCCTTTTACAACCTCAGCATATCCCATGAAGTACTTTGATGTATAGTCACTGCTTTAATTTTGGACGCACAGCTAGCAATTTGCACACCGTAAGTTCCACAAACAACAATGGAAATAGACCAGTTAATCTGTTTTCATAATATTAACTGTGGGATAAATATTGGCCAGGAATCTGGGGATAACTCCTCTGCTCTTCATAATCATACTATGGGGTGTTTTATATGCACGAGAGGACAGAAGGGGCCTCGATTTAATGTGTCACCTGAGACAGCATCTGCAACATGAAAGCGCTGCCTCAATACTACACTGGTGTCAGCCTTGATGCTTGTACTCAGCACTGTGGAATGGGACTTTAACCCACAATCTTCTAACTAGGCGGTGAGAGTGTTACTTGCAAGAAAAAAACCCAGAGTAAATTACTTCATGAACATTATTGTCACACATTTACTATTTTTCTTTTTCTGCCATAATTTACACAATATGTAATCTCACATGCTGTAATGTCGCTGATTTGTTATATTTTTATTTATCTAGAAATTCCATGTGTGGGAAGCTGCAATGTGAGAATGTTAACTCTGCACCTGTATTTGGAATCCAACCTTCCATCATCCAGACACCGATTGGTGGGACTATATGTTGGGGGGTTGACTTCAGATTGGGATCAGATGTCCCAGATCCTGGCATGGTAAACTCAGGAACCCAATGTGAGGCTGGCAAGGTATAATAAATGTTCACCGACTGCGAGAAGTAGTTTTGGTATTATAGGGTGCTTGATATTGTTTGGCTTTTTCTCTGTAATCCATGTCTTATGAAACAAGGGACCCTCCACAGGGACCCCCTCTCCCCGACCACTGGAAGCTAGAGAGCAGTCCAGACAGGGGCAGTGGGAAGCATTATAGCTGAAATACTTATCTTGCAGCTCCACCTGTCCATTCCTTGAAGGAGAGCAGCTGTTCCTGTGTATGGTTCCACAGATCCATCAGATGCAAGTCATTTATAACTTTCAAGTAGTGGTCTGTGAACCATCTGCATGTATGAGCCATTCATATCCCTTCATGCTTCAGTGGCCTGAGACCATAAGACATAGGAGCAGAATTAGGCATTTGGCCTATCGGGTCTGCTCCGCCATTCAATCATGGCTGATGTGTTTCTCATCTAAGTGGTGAAACCCCAATGATTGTTAACATTGACCGCATCAAAGAGAGGTAAGTGCAGTGAAACCACATGCTTCAATGATTGGAATGCACTTGCCTCTCTTTTATGTGGTGAATGAAAATCTGTGTGATCTTGGAGTGAGCAATCAACTGCTCGTGAACACTCACTGTTCCTCAGCTGTATCAGAATGGCAGAAGGAGGCAATTCAATTCACTTCACCTAAATTTACTGAAAGGGGGAGCAGCAAGAGGGGGGGGGGGGAAGTTGAGGGTCGAGGGAGAGGGAAGTCGAGGGGAGCGGGGAGAAGGGGGGAAAGGGAGGTCAAGGGATTTGGGGGAGTTCAGACGAGGTTTGAGGGGGAGTCGAGATGAGGTTTGGGGGTAGTCAAGATGGGGTTTGAGGAGGGTGGAGTCGAGACGGTGTTTGAGGAGGGGGGAGTCAAGACTGAGTATGAGAGGGGGAGTCAAGATGGGGTTTGAGGGGGAGTCGAGACGGGGTTTGAGGGGGAGTCAAGACAGGGTTTGAGGGGGGTAGAGCTGAGATGGCGTTTGAGGGGGGGAGTCGAGACGGGGTATGAGGGGAGAGTCGAGACTGGTTTTGAGGGGGGAGAGAGTCGAGACTGCGTTTGAGGGGGGAGAGAGTCGAGACTGCGTTTGAGGGGGGAGAGAGTCGAGACTGGGTTGGGGGGGGAGAGTCGAGACTGGGTTTGAGGGGGGGGGGAGAGAGTCGAGACTCGGTTTGGGGGGGGGAAGAGCCGAGACTGGGTTTGAGGGGGGGTGGGAGAGTCGAGGCTGGGTTTGAGGGGAAAGTGGAGACAGGGTCGGGGGAAGGAGCCAAGTGGGAAGGAGGTAGTCCAGGGGAGGGGGGTCTTGGGGAGTTCTCGGGGGAAGTGCAGTCAAGGGGGAAGGGAGTCAGTGGGGGGGGGGGGGTCATGGGGGGATATGTTATGGGCCAGGGCTTAGAGAACCCCAAAGTGTATCATGGAGTTCACCTGACCCACAACTTTTACTAGATTGTGGTATGAGGAGGACATGGCCCACTCTACAGGTGTGGTGCAGCAGACATCAAACAGTATTTTTTTAAACAGATATCTAAACAGTATTTTTGAAAGCAAAACAATGTTTATTCTATGAACTCCAGTTAATGTTTTTAAAAACATACAGTGAACATCTGAACAATCATCAATTCAAATACAACCTCCAAAGAATACAACACTACGTAATCCTTAAACTTTCCTTTTTAACATTCATAAGACATTTTTAAAAACTTTTAACAGAAGCACATCAGGTTTAAGTTCACGACTGAGAATAGTTATCACTCTGAATTCACCAAATGATCAAGAGATAGTCTTTACATGGCAGAGAGAACATTACACCTTCTGTGGCTGACTGCAGCTCCAACACTGAAACAAAACCCCAAAAACACAGACACACCCAAGCTTTTCTCAAAGTGAAACTAAAAGCTGACAGACAGCCCAGCTCCACCCACACTCTGACATCACTGCAGTCATAAACATCCATTTCTTAAAGGTACACCCACTACAGTTATTCTATAAAAGCATCCATTTCTTAAAGGTACTCTCACATGACAGAGGGAGGTTATGGGGTCGAGGGGGGGGGAAAGAGAGGGGGATTGAGGAGGGGAAGGGCGGGACAAAAAAAGGAGGCAATTATTTTCCATGCTTCCAACCTCTGTTTTCATGAACCCATTTAAAGTTGGGTTGCGAGCAGGTTTGGTGGTACTGACATGAATGCATTGGTCTTTTAATTTTGTCAGCAGTGCACAATATTGTCAAGAGTTCAATACCAGCACTTGAACTTCTTGCACACCATGAGTTAACTCTGTGTCTCAAATCAATCATGATGATCTTGTATTAAACTTCTGTTTATTTTTACGTTGTACAACAGAAGCACCATAAGGTGAAGCCTGATAGGAGAATTCCAGTAATACTGACTTGATAACAGTCAACATTGACTGCTTTAGCGTTCAAAGATGCCAGCCAATTATCAGAATTTAATATGTTGAACCCCATGCCCTGGAAAACACTCATGAGATAGAAGAGATGACCTCTGTATCTGCAGGATTGGAATTATGAAATCCAGCAAGTACATAAAGGACACTTGGACTCTGCAGAACTTGGATTTAGGAAAACATTCCCAAGAGCATGCATTCTGAAGTTAGTATTTCCAGAAATCTGGATACTTACAAAGATATCCAGGGCTTCCCAAATCTGAAATTTCTGTGCATCTTAAGGTTTTTTAATTTTTGTGTGTCTTTATAATTTCAAATAATTTCAGTTTCGACACAATAGTCAAACATGATTTTTTTTACAATAATAGAAGTGTTTACTTTTGGCTAGCTTATCTTTTGGAAGAAGGGTCAGCAAGTCTCCCAGGGCATCTCAATATTAACAAAGGGTTCTTCTATACTCACCGTGTTGCAAATCATTAGCGTAGAGAACGTGAATGTAGGTCTAACTAACTGTTAAACTGAAGGAAATACTCGAGTTTTACCAGGGAGGATAATATGCCAGAAAATGACAGTACAGTAAACTTTCTGTTGTACAGCACTCTATCAAGCAGAATTCAACATATTAATTTCTGATAATTGGCTGGCATCGTTGAACACTAAAGCAGTCAATGTTGACTGTGTCACTCAACTGCTGCTGTTCCTCGAATATGAATCATCACTTTATCAAACGGAAGCAATTATGAAATTATCTGGAACACGTACATCGAATCATATAATCAGTGCAGAGTTTGCACTGACCATCCGAAAGAGCACCCTACCTAGGCCTATGCCCCACCCTATCCCCGTACCCAGTAACCCCACCTAACCTTTTTAGACACTAAGGGCAACTTAGCATGGCCAATCCATCTAACGTGCACTTCTTGGGACTATGGGAGGAAACAGAACCACCCGGAGGAAACCCACACAGATACAGGAAGAATGTGCAAACCCACACAGTCACCCAGGTCGGAATCAAACCCGGGTCCCTTGTACAGTGAGGCAGCGGTTCGTGCCACTGTACTGCCCTTTGTATGCTGTAATATGTTAAACTTTATGTTTTAATGTACTTCTGAAAATTCTAAGTGTAAGACGACTGTACATGTCAGTTCATGCACCAAATATTGCGGTGCCACATTTTTGGTCACCTGGCACGATCCTTTACCTCTGCATGTCAAATAATAAAGATTTTACTGTAATTCCCACATCCTTCAATACATAAAATTGTAGTAATTCAACTTTTTCAGAACAAATATTATGTATAAATCCAATAATAGTAAAAACCAGAATTGGTTGCATTTTCAGCTATTTAACCATTATTTTGATATGTTTTAGATCTGCATGGATTTCAAATGCGTGGATGCCTCTATTCTAAAATACGATTGTGATGTGCAAATGAAATGCAATGGCAATGGTGTAAGTAAGAGCTCGTCTGTAAAGTATCAATTGCAATTAAAGATTTTATATTTTATATTTTTTGTTCTTTTCTGAACTCTGAATCGAAGATACAAGTAAATCACTGTACTTGGCAAAAGTAATTCGCTGTATTGACTACTGATACAGTTTCCTCCTACAGTGACGAGACAACACAATGTAGAACAACCCTATTCAGTCCACAAGGATAACTCTGTGCTTCCAGTCACTTAGAATTTTTAATTCGCCACCTCACTACCACTCTGCTCACAGCCTCCTACATTGTTCCAATGAAGCTTTTTAAAAATTAATTTATGGGATGTGGGTGTCGCTGATTAGGCCAGCATTCATTGCCCAATCCTAATTGCCCTTCAGGAGGTAGTGTGAGTTGCCTCCTTGAATCGCTGCAGTCACTGTGGTGTTGGTACACTCACAGTGCTTTTAGGGAGGAAGTTCCAAGAGTTTGACCCAGTGGCAGTGAAGGAACAGCAATATATATTTCCAAGTAAAGGTGGTGAGTGACTTGGAGGGGAATATCCAGATGGTAGGGTTCCCAGGTATGTGCTACTCTTGCCCTTCTAGATGGTGGTGGTCGTGGGTTTGGAAAGTGCTGTCTCGGTGAGTTCCTGCAGTGCATCCTGTAGATGGTATACACTGTTGACACTGTGCATTGGTGGTGGAGGGAATGAATGTTTGTGGAAGGGGTAGCAATCAAGCTGGCTGCTTTGTTATAGATCATAGAATGTACAGTGCAGAAGGAGGCCATTCGGCCCATCAAGTCTGCACTGGCCCTTGGAAAGAGCACCCTAACTAAGCCCACACCTCCATCCTATACACACAACCCCACCTAACCTTTTTGGACACGAAGGACAATTTAGCCTATCCAATCCACCTAACCTGCACATCTTTGGACTGTGGTAGGAAGCCAGAGCACCCGGAGGAAACCCATGCAGACACTGGAAGAAAGTACAGACTCCACATAAACAGTGACCCAAGCCGAGAATCGAACCTGGGACCCTGGAGCTGTGAAGAAACTGTGCTAACCACTATGCTATGGATGTTGTCCAGCTTCTTGCATGTTGTGGAGCTGCATTCACCCAGATAAGTGGAGAGTATTCTATTACACTCTGACTTGTGCCTTGAAGATGGTTGACAGGCTTTGGAGGGTTCAGGGCATGAGTTACTCGCTGTAGGACTCTTAGCCTTTGATCTGCTCTGGTAGCGACAGTATTAATATGGCTAGCCCAGTTCAGTTCCTGATCAATGGTAACTCCCAGGATGTTGATTATGGGGGATTCAGCAATGGTGATGCCATTGAATGCCACGGGGCGATGGTTAGATCCTCTCTTGTAGGAGATCGTCATTGCTTGGCACCTGTGTGGGACAAATGTAATTTGCCACTTGTCAACTCAATCCTTGATATTGTCCAGCTCTTATTGCATTTGGACATGGACTGCTTCATTCTCTGAGGAGCCGCAAATGGCGCTGAACATTGTGCAATCATCTATGAACAACCCCACTTCTGACCTTATGGTGGAAGGGAGGTCATTGATGAAGCAGCTAAAGATGGTTCGGCCAAGGACACTACCCTGAGGAACTCCTGCAGTTCCTCAGGCTACACTGCATCGTCACGCATCCTGAAGGCTGAAGATCAGAGGCTGAATGCCCTGGACTGCTGAAGTGTTCCCAGGCTGGAAGGGAACATTCCTGCCTGGTGATTGTTTATGAACAGACATCCCGCGACAATCACCAGGCAGGAATGTTCCCTTCCAGTCGGGGAACACTTCAGCACTCAAGGGCATTCAGACTCTTGTCTTCGGGTAAGCGTTCTCCAAGGTGGCCTTTAGGACGGGCGACAACGCAGAATCAGTGAGCAGAACCTGATGGCCAAGTTCCGCATGCACGAGTACGGCCTCAACCGGGACCGTGGATTCATGTCACATTACATTCATCCCCCCACCATCTGGCCTGGACTTGCGAAATCCTACCAACTGTTCTGGCTTGGGACAATTCACACCACTTTAACTTGTGATTATCCCTCTGTCCAGTCGCACCATCTAGACCTGTAAGGACTTAATTACCTGCAAAGACTCGCATTCAAAGTATTATCTTGCATCATTGACTTTGTCTATATATGTGTTTGTAGAACCCACCACTCATCTGAGGAAGGAGCTGCGCTCCAATAGCTAGTGATTCCAAACAAACCTGTTGGACTTTAACCTGGTGTTGTAAGACCTTTTACTGTAACCTAAAGCTATGAAACTTCATGGGGTCCAGAGTCAATGTTGAGGACAATTGCCTCCCGACGATATACTACTGTGCTGCCTCTACTGGGTCTGTCTTGCCGGTGAGACAGGACACACCCAGGAATGGTGACAGTGGTATCTGGGACATTGTCTGCAAGGTATAATTTCTGTGAGTATGACTATATCGGGCTGTTTCTTGAGTCACCCATGAGACAGCTCTCCCAACTTTGGCACAACCCCCAAATGTTAGTAAGGATGACTTTGCAGGGCCGTTGTCGTTTCCGGTGCCTGGCTCAATGCCAGGTGGTCTGTCCATTTTATTTTGTGTTTTTGTAGTAGTTGAATACAACTAAGTGGTTTACTAGGCCATTTCAGAGGGCATTTAAGCTTCAACCACATTGCTGTGGTTCTGGTGTCACATGTAGGCCAGACCAGATAGGATGGCAGATTTTTTTTCCCCGAAAGGACATTCGTGAAACAGATATGTTTTTACGGCAATCGACAATGATTTCATGGTCACATTAGACTTTTAATTTCAGATATTTAATTGAGTTTAATTTCTGGTGACAATACCACTATGCCACTACCTCCCCAACATAAACTTAAGGAAGAGTACTTTATCTTTTGATTCGGCACTTTGCACCCTTCCAAACTCAACACTCGAGTTCAACAGTTTTAGATCATAAGCACGCTCTCTTTTTAAATGTTTTCTTTTGTTTTTGGACAACATTTTGGGTAATTATTCCATTTTCCATTTCTGATGAATAGGTGATGTGAACCTGAAATGTTAACTCTGTTCTCTCAAAGGATGCTGTCTAATCTGTTGAGTATTTCCAACATTTTATAGTTTTAGATCAGATTTCCACTATCCATAGTATTTTGCTTTTGTTTTTCTGTTGTCACATTTACACCTCCTCGACATTTTGTTTCTTTATTTTGTCTGCCATTTCCTTTGACCTTGCACAAATCATCCATTTTGTCATTTAATCTGTCTTCTCTTCCATCCTATCATAGATTTTCCCATTTGTTCTTCCCCCTGCCGCTGTACTTACTTAAAGCCTGTAATATCTCTAACTTTTTGTAGATCTGACAAAAGATTATTGACTTAGTTAACTGTTTCTTCTGTCCAGAGATCCTGCCAGGTTTGCTGAAACTTGCCAGTATTTACCGTTTGTAAATTTATATTTATGGTGTTCCTTTGTCTAGAACGAACATTTGACTCAATGCTGAACCAAAATCTGTATTTTGGACAAGCAATGTTCAGACCGCTTGAACTCTTCTGAGGCACTGTTGCCTTTGCCTCTGTTTTAAATCAATTACTATTTTCCATTTAGACATAGACATAGAACATACAGTTCAGAAGGAGGCTATTCATATGGTATTCAAGGACAAAATTAAATCTATGTGAAGGAAATGGAAACAAAAGTTTTGCAAAGATAGCAAATTTAACGTACACCGTTCACCGTGCAGTTGTAGATGAGTTACTACAAGATTAATTTATAATTTAGAGATTGCTTAATGATGTTTAATGGAGATTGCTTAATGTTGGGCAGCATGGTGGCACTGCTGCATCACAGCTCCAGGGATCCGGGTTCAATTCCAGCCTCTGGTGACCATGTGGAGTTTGCACATTTTCCCCGTGACTGCATGGGTTTCCGCCCGGTGACCTGGTTTCTTCCCACAGTCCAAGGATGTGCAGGTTGGGTGGATTGGCCATGTTAAATTTTCCCTTAGTGTCCAAAAGGTGAGGTGGAGTTGCTGGGTTATGGAGATAGGATGGAGGCATGGGCTTAAGTAGGATGCTCTTTCCAAAGGCCGGTGCAGACTCATGGGCCGATTGGCCCCCTGCACTGTAAATTCTATGATTCTACGATTCTAATCATTAGAAGTGGTTTAAATTATTATGAAGTTATGGTTTTCACCACTTTGGTAAAATTATATGGAACAAATGCACAGAAACAGACCTCTAATAAAAGAGTAAGTACTTCAGATATTTTAAATCTGAAATAAAAAAATAGAAATGTTGGAAATATTCAGGAGGTCTGGCAGAATCTTTGGAGAGAGAAACAGCATTTACATTTCAGGCTTAGCCTTTCACACTCATGAAAATGTGTACCAACACTGCATTACATGGGTGCATTTTCCTGTCTGCCCTTTTAATTTCAAGGAGATGGGTTTAAATCCAGCTTGAAGCTCCCTTTCTGATGTCAACAAAGAGGTATAGGTGAGAAGAGTGTATTTTTAATCCAATTTGTAATTAACAGCGAGCTCTTCACACATAATTGACTAAAGTTTGGCATACTTGACAAATGTGCTTTGTTTTCCTTGCGAAAGGTAGTGGAAAGGTAATGGAGGGATAGAAAATACATGTTTCCATGGTTTGCTAAAATAGAGTGATGATAAATTTGTTTCATTAATTTACTGGAGTAACAGCAGTCTGAAACAGCTAATCTAACATCAGCTACTGGACGCTAAAGTAGCATAAAGCACGAGGATTAACACCAATTTGCAGACTTCTGGATGGGCTCTTGACAGAATAATATATTTTCCTTGCGTAATGTAAAGTAAATTTGTTTTGGCAAATTTTTCTTTTTTTTCTTAAAACATTTTTTTTTTAAAGAGTACCCAATCATTTTTTTTCCAATTAAGGGACAATTTAGAGTGGCCAATCCACCTAACCTGCACATCTTTGGGTTATGGGGGTGAAACCCACGCAGACACGGGGAGAATGTGCAAACTCCACACGGACAGTGACCCAGGGCCGGGATTCAAACCTGGGACCTCAGCGCCGCAGTCCCAGTGCTAACCACTGCACCACGTGCCGCCCTTGGGAAATTTCTATATTGTTTTGTGATAACCTTGCATTCCTTCTGTGTAGGAATTAATCAATTTGACCCAAGTGTATCTTGAATTTCAGGTGTGCAACAGCAATAAGAACTGTCACTGCAACAATGGATGGGCACCCCCTGACTGTGCAAACACTGGCTATGGAGGGAGCACTGACAGTGGACCAACCTACGATGGTAAGCAAAAACTGTTTTGTTTGCAGATTGTGTTGAAACACAGAGCCAAAGCTTAAAATGATATTGTTTGTAACAATATGAAAACTACTGAGAGATGTACTTGATCAGCACTTTGTGCACTAGCTTAAACTCTACCACTGCAATGTATGGTATGCAACGTCACAATTTAGCAAGGCAGCTTCAGACTTGCCAGACCCGTTGCCTCGAGGCCCACCCTAACTTATGTCATTACTTACAGACATGGGGTAATGCTGCCGTAGAGACCCGCACCACCACCTGAGCACAGATGCATGATAAATTCTCCTTTGCTGATTGGCCATCTGCTGCTGCTCCATTATTGGGGGGCAGCACAGTAGAACAAGTGGCTAGCACTGTGGCTTCACAGCACTAGGGTCCCAGGCTCGATTTCCCGCTGGGTCACCATTTGTGCTGAGTCTGCACGTTCTCCCCGTGTCTGCATGAGTTTCCTCCCGGTGCTCCGGTTTCCTCCCACAGTCCAAAGACGTGCAGTTTAGGTGGATTGGCCATGCTAAATTGCCCTTAGTGTCCAAAAAAGATTAGATGGGATGATTGAGTTATGGGGATAGGGTGGAAATGAGGGCTTAAGTGGGTCGGTGCAGACTCGATGGGCTGAATGGCCTCCTTCTGCACTGTATGTTCTGTGTTCTACTCGTTGCGCTGACAGTGGTGATCATGGCAATGTGGTTGGGGGTTCGGCTGGCTCTGTCTGAGTAGTGGCAGAAGCAGGTACTACGGGATCTGGAGAGGAGCGGATCTGGGAGGGTGGCCTGGACTCCCGCATGTACCAGCTGCTGCTGGTCAATTATCTGGAGCTGGGGGCTAGCCTCTGGCAACTGCCGCCAGAACTGCACAATTTCAGCCAGCTCTGGAGCCTGGTGCTGAGGTCAAACCGGTTGGCCGGACAAGAGCCAGGAAGTGGAAAGGGAATGCATTTCAGGAGCTACCTGTTACTGCGAGGGAATGCTTTGTAGCTGTTTGATAGACTGAGTGGCTTGCTCGACCATTTCAAGGGCATTGCTATGGGCCTGAAGTCACATCGAGGCCAGACGAGACTGGGATGTGCTGATTGGACACAGGAAAGGTGGCTATCTTCCTGGAAATTTGGCACGATAGCCCAGAAATAGGCCACTAAACCGGCAAACCACCTCCAAAATCACCACAGCTACCAATACACGCCCACAATTAATTCTAAGAGCCGAAGAGACGGCAGGATCAGCTAGAGTCTGGAAAGGAAGAACGAGACGACGACGAACATGTGGAGTGAGACAGTCGGTCACAGCAAACAGGCCGGTTCGCCGAGACACACACTGGACTACCTGCCAATAAGCCAGTGGATTGCTCCTAAAATTGGAGATGATGGCAATGGACGCCCTGGCCCACTTCAAGTGGCGCTGGAAAAGATGGTACAACGGCTGGAGGCACAGGACACAATGATCGAAGAGCTAGATAAGGCTGCGACTGTCCAGAGCGACCGGATCGCCTCATTGGAAACCGAGACGGCAAGGTTAGTGGTGACCTTGGGAACGCATAAAGGGAACGTCAAGGATCAGGAGAACCCATCGCACCACCAAAACCTCCGCATTATGGGCCTACCATAGGGTATCGAGGGCAAGAAACCCACTGAGTATGTAGCCCAGAGGCTGGATAAGCTGTTCAGTGTGGGAAGAGCCTCCCCAGAATCCCAGAGATAGACAGAGCCCACAGGTAACTACGGCCAAAGCCCAAAACAGGAGAGCAGCCACAGGCTATCACAAAACTGCACTGGATAGGGAGAAGATTCTCGTTGAGCAAGGCACACACACTCCTGTAAGTGGGAGGGACACTCAATCCGTGTGTACCATGTTGCTAACTTTTGGTTGGCTCTTAAATCGTAATTTGCTCTGTTTCTATAACCTTTGCTCTAGAGTCGCCAGGTATCTTTATGATACCGCCACGAGGTTTAAGTTCAAGTAATGATCAATAACTCAACACACCAATTAGTAAAATTCAAATCAAAACACATGTATTATACACAGTAAATCACTACTCATGCATAAACTCTACTTTCTAGACTATTCCTATCACTAAAAGGCCTATACTTAGCTTCGGACTGGCCCACCAGATCAGGGGAACAAATGGCCTTTCGTTCAGGTCCTGAGTCTGCAGGATTCAAAAGCTGGTATGGACTGGTAGCTAGGAGCGCCTATCTCATAGCAAGCGTTGACTTGAGACTTACTTGCTTGGCGGCAACAAGACAGGTCACTCTCGTGGGTTGATTCAAGTTGCTGAGTGACCCTGCCAAAGAAGGACAATTTGAACTTGGGGGCTTTACTTTATAGTCCCCAGGGGCTTCCCGCCCTTAGGGGCGGTCCCCGTACCTGGTTCCAAGTGATTGGACTGTGTTCCGATCACTTGGATCGATTTCTCCAATGTTGGAGCGATTCTCTGATCGCTAGGCGGTCCCTAAATGTTCGGTGGCCTTCCTTTGTCTTGGCTCCTGCTGGCGCCGAGGGGTCTGGCTTGGCTTTATTCACCTTAACTGTTGCCATTGTGCCTGGGAATCGCACATTACTATGTAGATGGCTGCTGCATTACTGTGCAGATGGCTGCTGGTTTCGGTGCTGTCTGGTTGTTTTGCAGTTTGCAATATACATGATTTCTGTATTTGCTAGTCTTTGCCTGTGTTGGCTGAATTTCCCTTCAGCCTTTGCGGTTCTCCATTTTAAGTCGGGAAGTGGCCAACTCGGGTGGCTACAACCAAGACATTGGGAAGACCTGGCCAAGTGCCGGGCTGAATTCAACGCAGCCAAGGTGGCCCTATACAAAAACAAGGTGTGATTTTGGATTCTGCACCCGGCCAAGATCTGGGTAACCTTCCAGTGAAATGCACCAGCCGACGTGGACAAAATCGTGCGCAGGTAAGGGCTGGGAAGGCAGCAACAATAAACAGTACCTTTATACCCTACTGGCAATACCATTTGATGAACTTCTGCCCACTTTTCATCTGCCTGCATATGTAAAGACATCATTTTTACAGTAATAACATCCTGGTATACACTCCGATTCCTCTTCTGTATATGCTTTCTTATACAACCGTTTTATTTCTGTATCTTTCTGTTGTATCTTTCCGCCAATTTTCCTGAACTAAAAATATCTGCTCATCCTCCACCTGTTCTTTTCCAACCATCTGATCAAAAATCGTTTCTGATAATTGCACTTCAACTTTATCTTCACTCTGATTTCTCCTCTTGTCTTAACCTGTGACTTTGCGACCTTGTAACGACACAATCTGGAAAAATCCCAGGATATTCGTCCTTCAACACTTCAGTTGTCTGATTTTTCCACTGGCTTATCAACCACAGTAGGCATCACTCCCACTTGCGATCCAGCTATATCATTACCCAAGATAAACTGTATTCCTGGACAAGATAGTTTTTCTATTACTCCTACTACCACTTCACCACTCTTCACTGGACTTTCCAACCTTACCTTTTTTATGGAACACTACTCTTCTCACCCTGAATTCCACATATTACCACCTTTTCTGGCAATATTCCTCCCAAACTACATAACTCCTCATCTCTTACCATAAAAGATTGACTAGCTCCCGTATCTCTTAAAATTGTGACTTCTTTACCTGCTCCTCCTGGTACACATGAGTAAACTTTACCCACACAAGTAAATTCTTTAAAGAGATCTGGCACCTTCTTGTCAATCACCTCTTGATCAGGTTGTACAATCTTTTGCACCTCCTTCGCTTCACTTGGGCTTTCCTTTACCACTTTAACAAACCCTACTGTCTTATCCTGTTCTATCACATCAGCCTTCCCAGTGCTTTTCTTCAACCACCAACACTGTGACTTTACATGGCCTAGTTTATTACAGTGAAAACATTTGAAACTTTTCATTTCTCTTCCACCCTCCTGGATTTCTTTTTTAATCTGAGGTACACGTTTCTTATTATCTCCCATCAGATCACCTTTACCTTTTACCACTTGAGTATTTCTCTTTTCCCCAGTTTCTATCCCTCACAGGCTGAAACTGATGTCGTAAACCAAGCTTTGATTTATGAACTAATTCATAATCATCTGCCATTCTGCTGCTAACCGCACAGTTTTAACCCTCTGCTCTTCCACATGAGTTCTCACTACATCAGGAATTGAAATTTTAAACTCTTCCAAAAGTATAATTTCTCTGAGAGCTTCATAGGTTTGGTCTATTTTCAAAGCCCTTATCCACCTATCAAAATTACTCTGTTTGATCCTTTCAAACACCATGTATGTTTGACCAGGTTCTATCCTTAAATTTCTAAACCTTTGTCTGTAGGCTTCAGACACTAGTCCATATGCACCTACGATGGATTTTTTCACCTCCTCTTACGTCCCATATACCTCCTCTGATAGCGATGCAAACACTTCACTAGCCCTACCTACCAGCTTTGTTTGAATCAGTAATACCCACATGTCCTGTGGCCATTTCATTTGTTTAGCCACCTTCTCAAATGAAATGAAAAAGGCATCTACATCCTTCTCATCAAACCTTGGCAATGCTTGGACATATTTAAATAGATCCCCACCAACCCTTCGACTATGATGCTCTTTCTCTTTACCCTTATCACTATCCTCAAACTATACATTTCCCTTTACCTTCGCCAATTTTAACTGACTGTCATGTTTCATGGTAATTTTCTGAAGTTCAAACTCTCTCTTTTTCTTTTTCCTCTCTCTCTTTTCCCTTTCCTCTCTCTCTTTTTCTTGTTGTTCTGCAAGGGCTATACTTTCTTTTCCCTCATTTTGTATTCAAGCTGCTTTAATTCTTTTTCATGTTCCAGTTGTTTAATCTGTCACTGAATTTTTGCCATTTCTAATAAGTCAGACTGTATCTTAGGCAATTTTAAATGCTCAGCTACCGCTGTAAGTACCTCTTCTTTTTGTGTGCTGTCAGGTAACGCTTACTGCAATGTTTTTGCCAAATCTAAAAGCCTTTTTTTAGTCTCTGTTCGTAAGGTACTGCGTGTGACCTTCTCCACCCCAAAAAACGTCTGAGCCTCTGAAAGAGCCATTGTCCACAACACACTCCCTACTTAAACTGGTATACCACACCTAAAAAGCAAACACAAATATGCTCACCCCTCACTGTCTATAAGTTCACTAAGCCAACCCAATCATGAAAGATAGACTTTTATCCCACAAGCCCCTAATTTATTATGGGCCAGGGTTTAGAGAACCCCAAAGTATATCATGGAGTTCGCATGACCCACAACTCTAAATAGATTTTGGTTATGGGGAGCACAAGGGCCCACTTTACAAGTGTGATGCAACAGAGAACGAAAAGTATTTTTAAACAAAAACAATGTTTATTCTGTGAATCCAGTGAACATTTTATAAACACACAGTAAACAGTTTATCAACTACCAACCCTGACTACCCCCAAAAGATACAGTACTCCAAAGATAACCCTTAATAACTTCCCAAACAGCCATAAGTTAACCCCTCTTTAAATAAAGACAGCAGGTTTAAATTCTCGACAGAAACAGGTATTACTTTGAAATCATCAAGTGATTTGGAGACATTCTTTAGATTGCAGAGATCATACTATCTTCTTGCTGTGAATGCAGCTCTCCAACTCTGAAAACAAATCTAAAAACAGACTGAGCTGCCAGCTCTCAACAAAAGTTGAGCCAGAGCTCAGCTCCACCCACACAATGACATCACTGCAGCCATTTGACGAAACACACTTTTCTTAAAGGGACTCTCACATGACACACAAGTAAGCTTACATTAACACTGCAATGAAGTTACTGTGAAAAAGCCCTAGTTGCCACATTCCTGTGCCTGTTCTGGTATGCAGAATGTCCAATTCACCTAACAATCATGACTTTCGGGACTTGTGGGAGGAAACCCACACATACACTGGGAGAATGTTCAGACTCCGCACAGACAGTGACCCAAGCCGGGAATCGAACCCGGGTCAATCGAACCAGTGGACAATACAAGGGAAAGGTGGGAGGAAGATCTCGGGTTTGAAGTAGGGTGGGGTCTCTGGAGCGAAGCACTGCACAGGGTCAACTCCAGCTCCACATGCGCAAGGCTAAGCCTAATGGAGCTGCAAGGGGTACACAGAGCACGCTGAACCAGAATCTGAATGAGCAGTTTCTTCCCAAAGGTGGAGGATCAGTGCAAATGGAGCCAAGGAAACCCGGCCAACCACGCCCACATGTTCTGGTCTTGCCCCAGACTTGTCAGGTTTTGGACAGCCTTCTTTGAAGCAATTCCAAAGTGCTGGGGATGAGGGTGGAGTTGTGCCCGAGAGTGGTAGTCTCCAGGGTCTAAGAACAGCCAGATCTCTTCATGGGAGGAGGACTGACACCCTTGTCTTTGCCTCCCTAATCACCTGCCAGAGGATCCTGCTCAGCTGGCGATCAGCAGCACCACCCAAAGTTGCAGACTGGTTGGCCGACCTGTCAGAATTTCTCCAGATGGAGAAAATTGTCACAAAGCATGGAAGCCATTCGCCCAGTTGCTCCAAGACCGGTTTGTAGCCAACAACCAATTAGCCAGATGAAGGGAGGGGTGGAGGAGGAGAGGAAGGGAGGAATAAATACGCAATGGGCCCAACCATGCACAGAAAATGACATTATAGATGGCGTCACGCCAATCAAACAGGACATAGAAACTGATGCGGGAAGAGGGTGTGCCAGAAGACCAGAAGGGGAATAGGGAGGCAGGGGATCCAGCTAGAAATGAACGTCTACCGAGGAAAGTAAAACAAGAAGCCGTAGCCATGGTAAATAACAAAAGAAACTGATGTAAATAATGAAAGGCGACTGATGTGTGTATATTTCTGTTTTTCATCTTCTTTTACTCGATGTGTGGTCATGCTTGCCTTTTTTTTGGACAATATGAAAAATCGTCAATAAAACCAGTTTTAAAAAAAAAACAAAGGGGAGCCTGCCACCAATGCTGGCTAAGGCCTCCATATCGCTGACCCCTAAAAATGACAAAGACCCAACGGAGTGTGGATCATACAGATCCATCTCACTCCTTAACACTGGCGCAGAGGTCCTGGTGAAGGTAGCTGGGGAGATGCGTGCCAGACACTGGGAGAACGTGCAGACTTCACACAGACAGCGACCCAAGTGGGAATCAAACCTGAGACCCTGGAGCACTTCGATGAGGTTCCTCCATTGAAGGCCTTTTCTGCATCCAGGGAGATGGTCACTTCTGGGGCGTCATTCTCCCACCCCCCGCCGGGACGGAGAATGGCCGTTGGACGCCGTGAATCCCGCCCCCGCCGAAGTCTCCGGTACCGGAGATTGGGCGGGGGCGGGAATCGGGCCGCGCCGGTTGGCGGGACCCCCCGCTGGATTCTCCGGCCCGGATGGGCCGAAGTCCCGCCCAGAAATTGCCTGTCCCACCGACGTAAATCAAACCTGGTATTTACTGGCGGGACCAGGCGGCGTGGGCGGGCTCCGGGGTCCTGGGGGGGTGCGCGGGGCGATCTGACCCCGGGGGGTGCCCCCACGGTGGCCTGGCCCGCGATCGGGACCCACCGCTCCGTGGGCGGGCCTGTGCCGTGGGGGCACTCTTTCCCTTCCGCCTCCGCTACGGCCTCCACCATGGCGGAGGCGGAAGAGACTCTTCCCACTGCGCATGCGCGGAAAACTGACAGCGGCCGCTGACGCTCCCGCGCATGTGTCGGGAAACTGTCAGCGGCCGCTGACGCTCCCGCGCATGCGCCGCATTTCCGTGCCAGCTGGCGGGGCAACAAACGCCATTTCCGCCAGCTGGCGGGGCGGAAATCCCTCCAGCGTCGGCCTAGCCCCTCAATGTTGGGGCTAGGCCGCCAAAGATGCGGAGCATTCCGCACCTTTGGGCCGGCGCGATGCCCGTCTGATTGGCGCCGTCTTTGGCGCCAGTCGGCGGACATCCCGCCGTTGGGGGAGAATTTCGCCCATGGTGTTCTCTGATGAATGGGATCATGATTACGTTCAGCAGGTGCCAGATGTTCACTGTTAGCTGCCTGCCCTTGAGAAAGCCCGTCTGATCTTCCACAACATCCTCTGGCACGCATCTCCCCAGCTACCTTCACCAGGACCTTTGCTGTGAAGCACAGTGCTAACCACTGTGCTACCGTGCCGACTGTCCCAGCTTCTGTTTGCCCTGGCAATCGAGCCACTGGCGATTGTCCTCAAGAGTGGCGATGGGGTGGAAATATATCCAAAGGGGAGATAGAGAGCAAAGAGTCTTACTCTATGCAGATGACCTGCTCCTCTACATCTCCAACCCACCAGCCATCATGGAAAAATGATTAAACTTCTGAAGGACTTTGGAGCCTTCTCAGGTTACAAAACCTAAGGGTGGTGCATAGGGCACACCTAACCAGAACACAAATGAGCAGATTCTTCCCGAAAGTGGAGGACAAATATGAACAGTGTCAGGGAGGCCCTGCCAATCACACCCACATGTTCTGGTCTTACCACAGACTTTCGGGTACTGGACGTCCTTCTTTGAGGCCATGTCTAGGGTTTTGGGAGTAAGGGTGGAGCTGTGTCCATTGGAGGAGGGGGAACGAATGCACCTGGGGCAGGCAGAAGGGAAGATAACTGCAAAAGACTGCTGGCAAATTACTGCCTGAACGACAATTTACTGTAAATACGTGTCTGACCTTGTAAAGTTTGCAATAAAATATGAAAACCTGAATAAATATATATTTTTAAATGGCTGACCGGCCGCCCTGCTCAATATTTTGTGCCCATGTTGTTATTTGTGCTTGTGGCGAATGCGAGTGCAAATTTGCACCAATATTGTTTCTTTTCCCTGCGACCAGCTTTAGATGGAATTTACAGCACAGAAACAGGCCATTTGGCCCACCTCCTCTGTTTCCGTTCCACACATGTCTCCTTCCACTTTCTTGATCACACTATCAGTGTGACCTTCAGCTTCCTTCTGTCTCTTCTGTTTATCAACACATGTATCTCTACTAGAATCATAGAATGGTTCCAGCACAGACGTGGGCCATTCAGCACATTGTCTTTGTGTCAGTTCTCTGCAACAGAAATCAGCTATTTTTACTCTTCAACCTTTTACCTGTAGTCCAGTAAAATTACTTCTCTTCAGATAATTATCCAGTTCCCTTTTGAAAACCATAACAGAATCTGTCTCCACCATAAAGCAAACAATTATTACACAAGGAAATTATTTCTCTGGTCCTTTTGGGAACTTGAGTGTTCTTGATGTTTTGCAGAACACCATCTCCCCTTTTACGCTCTGCAGATCCCTCATGATTTTGAACATGTCTCACAAATCTTCCCTCAACCTTCTCTCCTCCAAGGAGAACAGCTCCAGCTTTGCTAATGTATCCATAATACCTAAAGTCTCTGATTCTTGGAACCTACTTGTAAATCTTTTCTGCACCCTTTCTAAAACCTCCACATCCTTCCTGTTGAGACTGATCCGGTGTTTTATGAAGGTTTCTAACTTATTTGCTTTTGTATTCTGTGCCCGTATTTATAAAACCCAGGATTCAGTACAATTTATTAACTGCTTCCTCAACCTGACCTCCCACCTTCAATGATTTATGCACATGTACACTCAGGTCCCTCTGTTCCTGCATCTCCTTTAATTTTTACCTTTTATTTTATGTCACCTCTCCCCCTCTGATCAAAATGTATCACTTCACACTTGTGAACATTAAATTTAATCTGCCACATGTCTGACCACCAGCCATATGACCAGAATATGACCACCAGATTCTTGAAGTCTATCACTATCCTCCTCACAGTTCACAATACTTCCAAGTTTTGCATCATCTTCAAAATCTGAAATTGTGCCCTGCACAACCAGGTCTATATTATTTAATGTAAATCAAGGACAAATATCTACCAGTCAGAAATAAGTATCTTTTTCTGTAATTCCATGGTTTTAATAGGTTTGAATTAAATAATGCAATTCTAGCAATGCCAATAATTCAAATTACCACATGGTTCGAAATAAACACTTTTCATTTCAAAAGCATTCTTTTGCTGATGTTTGGAGACTCAAATGGTTAAAACATAGAAACAACGGAATTGTATATTTCGAACAGATATGGCCAACGCATTGTCTTCAATCTTGGCACTACTTCCCTATTTTGCAAGTTGAACGTTGACAGAAAAGCACTGCCTTAATAGGAAATCCATGCATCCGCAAGATGTCTGTTAGTTAGATGTAGATCTTACTTGCCCAAGTGTATAATATGATGACGACAGATTGTAAACTGTTCCTCTGTTGCTTATAACATTTTTCGTTTTCAACGTCTATGCTTCTGCCAGCGCAACTCTGCAATCACAGTATTGCTTACAGGGCGGCACGGTAGCACAGTGGGTAGCACTGTTGCTTCACAGCTCCAGAGTCCCAGGTTTGATTCTTGGCCTGGGTCACTGTCTGTGCGGAGTCTGCATGTTCTCCTTGTGTCTGCATGGGTTTCCTCCAGGTGCTCCGGTTTCCTCCCACAATCCAAAGATGTGCAGGTTAGGTGGATTGGCCATACTAAATTGCCTGTAGTGCCAAAGCTGTTAGCTGGGGTTACTGGGTTACAGGGATAGGGTGGAGGTGTGGGCTTGAGTGGGGTGCTCTTTCCATGCAGACTCGATGAGTCGAATGGCCTCCTTCTGCACTGTAAATTCTATGGTTCTATGATTTCTGATAAAATAAGTATCTTTTTTCTTCCAGATAAAAATACAACACTTCGGGATGGTCTGCTGGTGTTTTTCCTTGTCGTGGCACCTCTGCTTCTTGTGGCTGCATACGGGTTTGTGAGAAGAAATGAACTAGTGCGAAGATTCTGCCGGAAGCGAAGTTCACAAATACAGAAGTAACAATTTTATTCTTTTCAATGTCAATGCATGTCGGTATTTTTTAGAAAAGACAATGTTGGTGATTTGAAATTCAGCATGAAAGTGTTGGGAGAGCACAACAGTTTTGTCAGTATCCAATGAAAAAGATTATCGGGCAGGGAAGATTTGTGATGCTTGAAGGCTTTCGGCAAATTATTTTTACTTGGAACAGTATGTTTCTGAATTGAAATACTCATAACTGACATGTCTTACTTTCCTTGTCCCTTCTTGATATATTAAGTGTTTCGGAAAAAGGCCTTGAATCATAGTAAAGAGTAGGGTAATATGCTTATTTAATGGTCATTACAAGAGATCTCATGGCACAATGGTTGTGTCCCTACCTCTGGGCCAGAAGCTCCAAGTTCAACCCCCACGTCCGGACTTGATGGTCACAGAAAGATGCTTTCATAATGTGGCCAACCAGATTGTTTATCAGCTTGTAATTCCTTCCAATATTTTAAAAATGTATTTTTCCAATTAAGGGGCAATTTAGCATGGCCAATCCACCTACCCTGCACATCTTTGGGTTGTGTGGGTGAGATCCACGCAGACACTGGGAGAATATGCAAATTCCACACAGACAGTGACCCAATGCCAGGATTGAACCCGGGTCCTCAATGCCGTGAGGCAGCAGTACTAACCACTGTGCCACCCCTAATTCCTTCCAATATGTCTGATGCTCAGGCTGGAAACTGGTTTTTCTTCCTCCTAATCTCATTACTGGGGAGAGAGGCAGATCATTGGTGCCTTTTGAATACTGTCTACTTTAGGCAGTCTCTAGGCAGATTTCTACCTGTTGCTGGACATCTTGCATCCTATTATGGGCAGCACAGTAGCTCAATGGTGCGCACTGCTGCCTCATGGCGCCAGGGACCCGGGTTCAATTCCAGCATTGGGTGACTGTGCGGAGTCTGCACTTTCTTCCTGTGTCGACATGGATTTACTCCGGGTGCACCGGTTTCCTCCCACAGTCCAAAGATGTGCGGATTAGGTTGATTGGCTATGCTAAATTGCCCCATGGTGTCCAAAAGGCTAAGTGGGGTGACTGAGTTACAGGGATAGGGTGGGGGTCTGACCCCAGGTATTGTTTTTTTGAGGGTCGGTGCAGACCCACTGGGCCGAATGGCCTCCTTCTGCACTAGGGATTCTATTATACTATGAAGTTTTGTTAAATTTGTTTACTGTGTTGCTAGGCAGATTCATGGCAGTATGACTACTATCTTTTGACACCAAGAGCAGTCTTTACAGATGTAAATCGACCGCTGTAGAAGTTGAGATTGAAAAAAAATTAATTTAAGGGATTTGGTTTTTGCTGGCTAGGCCAGCGTTTATTGCCCATCCCTATTTGCCCTTGAGCCGCCTTCTTGAACCGCTGCAGTCCCTGTGGTGCAGGTACACCCACAGTGCTGTTAGGGAAGGAGTTCTCAAATGAGTTACAGGTTGCAATATAATCTCGCAGTTCAGATGGTTTGAGCAAATAGCTACACCTTGCATCTCATGCTTTGAGGTGTCCTGAAACTTTTTTGTAACGTGGCTCCCAGCCAACTGTTAATCTCTCGTCACCTTGATCTTTATGCTTTATGCTGTGCCATGGGTGACTGCCATAATGTAGTTGAAATGTACGGTTGAATTCATCATAGCTCAAGCATAATCTAATCCAACTATGTTTGGACCTGTACAATTTTTAAAAAGTGATATAACATAGCTATTTATAAATGTTTTAAGTTTTCACTTGCAGTACAAAATGGGTATTTTTCTTAGTTTTTGGAAGATTTTCCTATAGTCTTTCATGACCGTAGGGCACCCCCAAAGTGCTTCACAGCCAATGAGGTATTTTTTGAAACATAGTAACTGTTGTAATGAAGGAACGAGCAGCCAATTTGTGCACAAGATCCCATAATGACAATGTGGTAATGACAGATTTTTAAAAAGCTAATGGTTGAGGCATAAATATTGGCCAGGCCACTGGGAGAACTCCGTTGCTCTTCTTCAGTTTGCTCCATGAGATCTCACAGCTCCACGTGAGAGAGCAGAAAGGATCTTGGTTTCATGTCTAATCACAAAAAATGACAGTTCAAGAAGGCATCTCACCACCAGCTCCTGAAGAGCAACAAGGGACGCGCACATCCCATAAATGAATTTTAAAAACATATTCGGCATGCAGCCGTTCTTCAGTATTGCGCCGAATTATCACTGGATTATGTTCTCATGCCAAGGAGTGGGACTTGAACCCACAATCTCTGAATCAATGCTCTGAAGCTTCCAGAGACACGGATTGACTTGAGCTCACCTGAATTACATTTATTTGAGTGGGCCCCTGGACAGTTGGGATTTTTCACTGGATCTTGATAACCCTCTTGTTTTATGTAGGCAAGCATTGCAGCCAGTTTGCAATTCACAATTCACAACGGGGGCCGATGCTCAAAGATTACTAAGGAACTGTCAGTGATGCCATCTTTCATATGAAAGCATGGACTGTTCCCATGGAACCATTGAAAGAAAAGAAGGATCTCTCAGTATTCCAGTCAATATTCCTCCATCAAACAACACTCCCAATAAAAGACAAATTAACTGGCAATTGCATCTCATTTACTGTTTGTAGGACCTTGCAGTACAATTCTGTGATCATGCACCAAACAACAGCTACTGCATTTTTAAAGTAATTAATTATTGTGAAGTACTTTGAGGTGTCTGAAGGATATAATTTGCGACAGAAATGTTAATTCACTTCTCCTATGTAATATATTTGCATTCTTTTCTATGGACATTGTGGATCAGGATTCAACATAAATTTGTAATCTTACATTGATGTTCGAAAAGAAACCGGACGAAGATAACTATTTTAAAAAATGTGGTTGCAGGGATTATCGAGAATATTTTTTTGGGTTATTCTGCCACACTTATTCTGTTTAAATTAGGTCTGAAAATAGAGCTCAACCAAGAAGTGCCTCAAATAACGCAGCTAAGGAAGGGGTAAGTAGTTGTTCCTGAACTTCACTGTGTTTGAGCGACAACCTGGTTCGGATGTTGTTGTAAATCTTAGTCTGGCTGTTAAATAGAATCAAAATCTCCATGGAGACCTATAACTTTTGAAAAATATGCAAAATTATGGTGATTGACTGGAAGAATCACATGACAAGATTTCCAGCCTGAAGACGATCAGTGAGCAACCCCTACTCCAAACTACAGAAAAGATCCCCCATTTCATGTTTAGGTTTTAACCACGAATCCACCCCCCCCTGTCACAATTATAGTTTACTCTGTCCCTTATTTTTTTGTAAAAATTATTAAGGTATTTGAAAATTTTATAAAAATAACATTCACAATGACAGAAACATGGTATAATAAACATTTCTCCCCCCCCCATCCCAGTCTTCTCACACCCCAACCATAAAACAACAATCCGGCCCTCCTCCCCATGCCTCCCCCCCCACCCCGCCTTGGAATTCGACATCTGCTGACATTTTCATTTTCCCCGAGAAAGTCGAAGAACGGCTGCCACCTCCGGGTGAACCCGACCATTGACCCTTTAAGGCAAACTTTTATCTTCTCAAGACTGAGAAACCCAGCCATGTCACTAATCCAGGTCTCTACACTCGGTGGGGGGGCGGCGGGGGTCTTCGGGTCCCTCCACATTAACAAGATCCATCTGCGGGCTACCAGGGAGGCGAAGGCCAAGACGTCAGCATCTTTCATCCCCTGAACTCCCGGCTCTTCCGACACTCCAAAGATTGCTACCTCCGGACTCTGCACCACCCCTGTTTTTAGCACCATAGACATTGCCGTAACAAAACCCTGCCAAACCCTCTTAAGCTTCATGCATGCCTAAAACATGTGGACATGATTTGCTGGATTTCCCACGCACCTCGCAAACCTATCCTCTACCCTGAAAAACTTGCTCATCTGGGCCGCTGTCATATGTGCCCGGTGGACTACCTTAAATTGTATCAGGCTAAGCCTGCCACATGATGAGGAGACATTAACCCTGCTTAGGGTACCCGCCCATAGACCCGCCTCTATCTCTCCTCCTAGCTCGTCCTCCCACTTGCCCTTGAGCTCCTCCACCGGAGTTTCCCTTCGAAAGCTCCTGGTCAATGTCTGAAACCGTCCCCTCTCCCAACCAGGTACTGGAGACTACTCTATCCTGTATCCCCCATGGCGGCAGCAGTGGAAAGGCCGGCACCTGTTTTCTCAGGAAGTCTCACACCTGCAAATACCTAAACCTGTTGCCTGCTGGTAATTCAAATTTATCCTCCAAGGCTTTCAAGTTGGGAAATCTATAAATAGATCCCCCATCCTTCTAATTCCTGCCCTTTGCCAACTCCGGAACCCACCATCGAGCCTACCCGGTACAAACCGATGATTATTATAAATCGGGGTCCAAACCGATGCTCCCTCCACTCTCCTATCTCCTCCACTGCCCCCAGATTCTCAGAGTGTCCACCACTACCGGACATGTGGAGTATCGGGCCGGCGAGAACGGAAGAGGTGCCGTTATCAGTCCTCCCAAACTGGTGTCCTTGCATGATGCTGCCTCCATCCGCTCCCTTGCCGACCCCTCCCCCACTACCCACTTCCGAATCATGGCTATATTAGCCACCCAGTAATTGCAGAAGTTTGGCAGCGCCAACCGCCCCCCCCCCCCCGACTGCACTCCAGCAACACTTTCTTCACTTGCGGGGTTTTATCCGCCCACACAAAGCCCGGAATAACTTATTCACCCGTTTGAAAAAGGCCTTTGGGATGAAGATGGGGAGGCACTGAAAGACGAACAGAAATCTGGGGAGGACCATCTTTTTCACGGTCTGTACCCTCCCTGCCAGTGATTGCGGGAGCATGTCCCATCTCTTAAAGTCCCCTTCCATTTGTCCTTCCAGCCGGGATAGGTTTAACTTGTGCAGAGTCTCCCATTCCCAGACCACCTGGATATCCAGATACTGAAAGCTCTTCCCTACCATTCTAAGCAGCAACTCTTACTCTGTCCCTTATAAGTGGAGCTATTCTCAGCTCTGTTTTATATTTCACTTTCCAGCTGGATACCTATACTCCCTGAACTGAATTTCACTGTGAGGTATTAATTGGAGATGCCTCCCTCTAACAAAAGCTAGATGAACTGTACAGCTTTGTTAAAAACCTCATGAACTTGGCCTCTTCAATCCAAGCGCAAGCTCCCACACATCTCCTTTGCGGTGAACAACAGGCTGGCCCGTTCTTATTTTTTTCTCTCTCCCTTGGATTCTAGCAGAATAATCCTGCCTGGGAGTTTCAGTGAGTTTCTTTTCAGCAACCTAATCCAACAATAGCTTCAAAGGACCTTCCCCTCTCAAATCCAGCACCACAGCAATGTGAATCACATGGGCCTTGTCTCTAGGTAGAAATGCTAATTAACTATCTAGTACGCCAACTCCATTCTATCTTGGAATTCAATAGACAGTTTATAGTCTTAACTGTTTACAAAATCAGGCAATCCGAACAGCTCCCTAGGACTTGGAAACAAATAGTCTGTCCAGCATTAGGACAGTTACTTGGGTCATTAGTTAGATTTTATACCTTCTTCTGAGCAAAAAAACCTGGGCCTCTCTTTAATGACTAAGCGACCCAGGCTTGTTGTCAGGAGAATTCACAGACAGTCCCATGACCCACTTCATTCCTCCTTCTCACCCTAATTTAAAGGCACAGTCCCAAAACTCAACAACCTTGTCAACCAAATATTTATAACAATGGCTAAAAAACATCATTAATTCATGCCTTGAAACAATAGTACTGTTCTGAGGTGAGAAATAAGGCTTTCCCAATAAATCTGTATATCCAACTGTCTGTTTCCCCATTCAGTTCCTGTTTTTGTGAAAATGGCTATGTTTGATAAAACAAATGCCGATAAATGCTCTCAAGTGCAATTTGTACTTTTCCTGGGTAGCACTTGAATCAATAGCTGGGTTCCATCGTGTGGTTGATTCTGTCATTAAGGCTGTGGAATTAAACCGTCTGCCATTTTTTGGGGGGTTTCATGTTACTGCTTCAAATTTGCACAACTGCACCAATAATTGTTGCAACACTTGAATGAATGAAAATGAAAATCGCTTATTGTCACAAGTAGGCTTCAAATGAAGTTACTATGAAAATGTTGGTTTTCCCTGATGCAGCCAACACTGTCCCCTTCAGGAAAACTGACCCTCAACATGAAGTGAATAAAAACTCTTTTGTACCACAGTCACCGTCCTGATCTCTGGCACTCTGTTCCCAGCCCCTCGTCTACAATGCTAATTCTGAGGCTGCCAACTTACCCTGACCTCTGCGATCCTAAGTCCAGCCATTTCACTGTGTATGGCACAAACCTACAGCACTTGATCTGTCCTGCCTCATCCCATGGCACTGGCTTGATCAAATAAGGTCTGATGCCCAATATATGGGCTTCCCAGACAGGCATAGAAGATTAACCCAGAAACAAAGGGACAGCGAAAAATTGGCACTCCTTCATTTTTTAAAAAAATATATTTTATTCAAAATTTTTGGCCAACCATAACAGTACATTGTGTATCCTTTACACAGTAATATAACAATATAAGTAACAATGGCCAGTTTTAAGCAAGAAATAAATAATATATAAACAACATCAAAATTAAAAAACAAAACTAAATGGCAACTGCTTTGTCCCAAATAAATACTCTCCAAAAATACAATTCAGCAGTCCAATATACAATTACCTATAACAACAACCTATACATATTATACATATACACTAACATCCCTGAGAGTCCTTCTGGTTCCTCCCCCCCCCCCCCCCCCTGGGTTGCTGCTGCTGTCTTCTTTTCCATTCCCTCTATCTTTCTGTGAGGTATTCGACGAACGGTTGCCACCGCCTGGTGAACCCTTGAGCCGATCCCCTTAGGACGAACTTAATCCGTTCCAACTTTATAAACCCTGCCATGTCATTTATCCAGGTCTCCACACCCGGGGGCTTGGCTTCCTTCCACATCAATAGTATCCTGCGCCGGGCTACTAGGGACGCAAAGGCCAAAACATCGGCCTCTTTCGCCTCCTGCACTCCCGGCTCCTCTGCAACCCCGAATATAGCCAACCCCCAGCTTGGTTCGACCTGGACCCCCACCACCTTCGAAAACACCTTTGTCACCCCCACCCAAAACCCCTGTAGTCCCGGACATGACCAGAACATGTGGGTGTGATTCGTTGGGCTTCTCGAGCATCTCGCACACCTATCCTCTACTCCAAAAAATTTACTGAGCCGTGCTCCAGTCATATGCGCCCTGTGTAACACCTTAAATTGAATCAGGCTTAGCCTGGCACACGAGGACGATGAGTTTACCCTACTTAGGGCATCCGCCCACAGCCCCTCCTCAATCTCCTCCCCCAGCTCCTCTTCCCATTTCCCTTTCAGCTCATCTACCATAATCTCCCCCTCGTCCCTCATTTCCCTATATATGTCTGATACCTTACCGTCCCCCCCCCCCCCCATGTCTTTGAGATCACTCTGTCCTGCACCTCCTGCGTCGGGAGCTGCGGGAATTCTCTCACCTGTTGCCTCGCAAAAGCCCTCAGTTGCATATACCGGAATGCATTCCCTTGGGGCAACCCATATTTTTCGGTCAGCGCTCCCAGACTTGCAAACGTCCCATCTACAAACAGATCTCTCAATTGTGTTACTCCTGCTCTTTGCCATGTTCCAAATCCCCCATCCATTCTCCCCGGAGCAAACCTATGGTTATTTCTTATCAGGGACCACACCGAGGCTCCCGTCTTACCCCTATGCCGTCTCCACTGCCCCCAGATTTTCAGAGTAGCCACCACCACCGGGCTTGTGGTGTATTTCTTCGGTGAGAACGGCAACGGCGCCGTCACCATAGCTTGTAGGCTCGTCCCCCTGCAGGGCGCCCTCTCCAATCTCTTCCACGCCGCTCCCTCCTCTTCTCTCATCCACTTGCATACCATTGAGATATTGGCGGCCCAGTAGTACTCACTTAGGCTCGGTAGTGCCAGCCCCCCCTATCCCTACTACGCTGCAAAAATCCCCTCCTCACTCTCGGGGTCTTCCCGGCCCACACAAAACTCATGATATTCTTTTCAATCCTTTTGAAAAAAGCCTTCGTGATCACCACCGGGAGGCACTGAAACACAAAAAGGAATCTCGGGAGGACCACCATTTTAACCGCCTGCACCCTCCCTGCCAGTGACAGGGATACCATGTCCCATCTCTTGAAGTCCTCCTCCATCTGTTCCACCAACCGCGTTAAATTTAACCTTTGCAATGTACCCCAATTCTTGGCTATCTGGATCCCCAAGTAGCGAAAGTCCCTTGTTACCTTCCTCAGCGGTAAGTCCTCTATTTCTCTGCTCTGCCCCCCTGGATGCACCACATGTTCAGTTTATATCCTGAAAATTCTCCAAACTCCCCAAGTATCCGCATTATCTCTGGCATCCCCTCGGCCGGGTCTGCCACATACAACAATAAATCGTCCGCATACAGAGATACCCGGTGTTCTTCTCCTCCCCTGAGTACCCCCCTCCACTTCCTGGAACCCCTCAATGCTATTGCCAGGGGCTCAATCGCCAGTGCAAACAATAATGGGGACAGAGGACATCCCTGCCTCGTCCCTCTATGGAGCCGAAAATATGCAGACCCCCGTCCATTCGTGACCACGCTCGCCATCGGGGCCCTAAACAGCAGCTGTACCCATCTAATATACTCATCTCCAAAGCCAAATCTCCTCAACACCTCCCACAAATAATCCCACTCCACTCTATCAAATGCTTTCTCGGCATCCATCGCCACCACTATCTCCGCTTCCCCCTCTGATGGGGGCATCATCATTACCCCTAGCAGCCTCCGTATATTCGTATTCAGCTGTCTCCCCTTCACAAACCCAGTTTGGTCTTCATGGACCACCCCCGGGACACAATCCTCTATCCTCATTGCCATTACCTTGGCCAGAATCTTAGCGTCTACATTCAGGAGGGAAATAGGCCTATAGGACCCGCATTGCAGCGGGTCTTTTTCTTTCTTTAGGAGAAGCGATATCGTTGCCTCTGACATAGTCAGGGGCAGCTGTCCCCTTTCCCTCGCCTCATTAAAGGTTTTCATCAGTAGCGGGGCGAGCAAGTCCACATATTTCCTGTAAAATTCAACTGTGAATCCATCCGGTCCCGGAGCCTTCCCCGCCTGCATGCTCCTAATTCCTTTCACTACTTCCTCCATTTCGATCTGTGCTCCCAGTCCCACCCTCTCCTGCTCCTCCACCTTAGGAAATTCCAGCTGGTCCAGAAAACACATCATTCTCTCCTTCCCATCCGGGGGCTGAGCTTCATATAATCTTTCATAGAATGCCTTGAACACTCCATTCACTCTCTCCGCTCCCCGCTCCATCTCTCCCTCCTCATCCCTCACTCCCCCTATTTCCCTCGCTGCTCCCCTTTTCCTCAATTGGTGGGCCAGCAACCTGCTCGCCTTCTCTCCATATTCGTATTGTACACCCTGTGCCTTCCTCCACTGTGCCTCTGCAGTACCCGTAGTCAGCAAATCAAATTCTACGTGTAGCCTTTGCCTTTCCCTGTACAGTCCCTCCTCCGGTCCCTCCGCATATTGCCTGTCCACCCTCAGAAGTTCTTGCAGCAACCGCTCCCGTTCCCTGCTCTCCTGCTTTCCTTTATGTGCCCTGATTGATATCAGCTCCCCTCTAACCACTGCCTTCAGCGCCTCCCAGACCACTCCCACCTGGACCTCCCCATTATCATTGAGTTCCAAGTACTTTTCAATACACCCCCTCACCCTTAGAAACACCCCCTCATCCGACATTAGTCCCATGTCCATTCTCCAGGGTGGACGCCGTTCTTTTTCCTCCCCTATCTCCAAGTCCACCCAATGTGGAGCGTGATCCGAAATAGCTATAGCCGTATACTCCGTCCCCCTCACCTTCGGGATCAACGCCCTTCCCAAAACAAAAAAGTCTATTCGCGAATAAACTTTGTGGACATAGGAGAAAAACGAGAACTCCTTACTCCTAGGTCTGCTAAATCTCCATGGGCCTACTCCTCCCATCTGCTCCATAAAGTCTTTAAGCACCTTGGCTGCTGCCGGCCTCCTTCCAGTCCTGGACCTCGATCTGTCCAGCCCTGGTTCCAGCACCGTGTTAAAATCTCCACCCATTACCAACTTCCCCACCTCTAGGTCCGGGATACGTCCTAACATGCGCCTCATAAAGTTGGCATCAGCCCAGTTCGGGGCATATACGTTCACTAAGACCACCGCCTCCCCCTGTAATTTGCCACTCACCATCACGTATCTGCCCCCACTATCCGCCACTATGGTCTTTGCCTCAAACATTACCCGCTTCCCCACTAGTATAGCCACCCCCCTGTTTTTTGCATCCTGCCCCACCCATCCTTTGCGTAGTCTAACCTGGTCTATCAGTTTCAAATGCGTCTCCTGTAACATAACCACATCTGCCTTAAGTTTCTTTAGGTGTGCGAGTAACCGTGCCCTCTTTATCGGCCCGTTCACATTCCAGGTGATCAGCCGGGTTGGGGGGCTCTTTACCCCCCCCCCCCCTTGTCGATTAGCCATCCCCTTTTACCCAGCTCCTCACCCGGTTCCCACGCAGCTGTGTCCCCCCCAGGCGGTGCCCCCCCGCCCCGCCCACCCCACCCCATACCAGCTCCCCCTTCTCCCCAGCAGCAGCAACCCAGTAAATCCCCCCCTCCCACCCCCCCCCCCCGCTAGATCCCCCACTAGCGTAGTTACACCCCCCATGTTGCTCCCAGAAGTCAGCAAACTCTGGCCGACCTCGGCTTCCCCCCGTGACCTCGGCTCGCACCGTGCGACGCCCCCTCCTTCCTGCTTCCCTATTCCCTCCATATTTATCATAGCGCGGGAACAAAGCCCGCGCTTCCCTTTTGGCCCCGCCCCCAATGGCCAACGCCCCCAACTCCTCCACCTCCCTTCCTCCCTCCCCCACAACCTGTGGAAGAGAGAAAAGTTACCGGGTCGCAGGATTAACAACATAAAAATCATCTCTCCCCCCTTTTTCCCCCCTCTTCGCCCCCCATATTCGCCCCACCACTTTGTCTCAAACGTTCTTTTTTAATAACCCACTCATTCCAATTTCTCTTCAACAATAAATGTCCACGCCTCATCCGCCGTTTCAAAGTAGTGGTGCTTCCCTTGATATGTGACCCACAGTCTTGCCGGATGCAGCATTCCAAATTTGATCTTCTTTTTATGAAGCACCGCCTTGGCCCGATTAAAGCTCGCCCTCCTTCTCGCCACCTCCGCACTCCAGTCTTGATATACGCGTATCACCGCGTTCTCCCATCTACTGCTCCGAGTTTTCTTTGCCCATCTTAGGACCATCTCTCTGTCCTTAAAACGGAGGAATCTCACCACTATGGCTCGAGGAATTTCTCCAGCCCTCGGTCTTCGCGCCATAACTCGATAGGCTCCCTCCACCTCCAGCGGACCCGTCGGGGCCTCCGATCCCATCAACGAGTGCAGCATTGTGCTCACATATGCCCCGACGTCCGCCCCTTCTGCACCTTCAGGAAGACCTAGAATCCTTAAATTCTTCCTCCTCGCATTATTCTCCAGCACCTCCAGCCTTTCCACACATCATTTATGGTGTGCCTCGTGCATCTCCGTCTTCACCACCAGGCCCTGTATATCGTCCTCGTTCTCGGCAGCCTTTGCCTTCACGACCCGAAGCTCCCGCTCCTGGGTCTTTTGCTCATCTTTTAGCCCTTCAATCGCCTGTAATATCGGGGCCAACAGCTCCTTCTTCATGTTCTTTTTAAGCTCTTCCACGCAGCGTTTCAAAAACTCGTGTTGTTCAGGGCCCCATATTAAACTGCCACCTTCCGACGCCATCTTGGTTTTTGCTTGCCTTCCTTGCCGCTGCTCTAAAGGATCCACCGCAATACGGCCACTTTCCTCTCCTTTTTCCATCCGTATCCAGGGGGGATTCCCTTCTGGTTTACCGCACAGTGCTTTTAGCCGTTAAAATTGCCGTTGGGGCTCTTATTAAGAGCCCAAAAGTCCGTTCCACCGGGAGCTGCCGAAACGTGCGACTTAGCTGGTCATCGCCGCACCCGGAAGTCGCACTCCTTCATTTAACTAACATTGTGATTAAAGTGTGACAACACCAGGTTAAAGTCCAACAGGTTTGTTTCGATGTCACTTTCGGAGCGCTGCTCCTTCCTCAGGTGAATGAAGAGGTATGTTCCAGAAACATATATATGGGCAATGGGACCCTGTGTGAGACCCTCTCTGGCTACATCGAGGGCATCTTGAAACCCATCGTACAAGGTACGCCCAGCTTCTGTCGCGCCACGACTGACTTCCTACAGAAACTCAGCACCCATGGACCAGTTGAACTAGGAACATTCCTCGTCACAATGGACGTCTCGGCACTCTATACCAGCATCCCCCATGACGACGGCATTGCTGCAACAGCCTCAGTACTCAACACCGACAATTGCCAATCTCCAGACGCAATTCTGCAACTCATCCGCTTCATTCTGGATCACAACGTCTTCACCTTTGACAACAAGTTCTTCATCCAGACACACGGAACAGCCATGGGGACCAAATTCGCACCCCAATACGCCAACATCTTCATGCACAAGTTTGAACAAGACCTACTCACTGCACAGGACCTTCAACCGATGTTATACACCAGATACATCGCTGACATTTTTTTCCTTTGGACCCGTGGCGAAGAATCACTGAAACGACTACACGATGACACCAATAAGTTCCATCCAACCATCAGACTCACCATGGACTACTCTCCAAAATCAGTTGCATTCTTGGACATGCTCGTCTCCATCAAGGACGGCCACCTCAGCACTTCGCTTTACCGCAAACCCACGGATAACCTCACGATGCTCCACTTCTCCAGCTTCCACCCTAAACACATTAAAGAAGCCATCCCCTATGGACAAGCTCTCCGTATACACAGGATCTGCTCAGACGAGGAGGAGCATAACAGGCATCTACAGACGTTGAAAGATGCCCTCGTACAAACGGGATATGGCGCTCGACTCATCGATCGACAGTTCCAATGCGCCACAGCAAATCACCGCACCGACCACCTCAGAAGACAAACATGGGACACAACCGACAGAATACCCTTCGTCGTCCAGTACTTTCCCGGAGCGGAGAAACTACGACATCTTCTTCACAGCCTTCAACACATCATCGATGAAGATGAACATCTTGCCAGGGTCACCCCCACACCCCCACTACTTGCCTTCAAACAACCGTGCAACCTCAAACAAACCATTGTTTGCAGCAAACTACCCAGCCTTCAGAACAGTGACCACGACACCAAACAACCCTGCCATGGCAATCTCTGCAAGACGTGCCAGATCATCGACATGGATACCACCATTACACGTGAGAACACCACCCACCAGGTACACGGTACATACTTGTGCGACTCGGCCAACGTTGTCTACCTCATATGCTGCAGGAAAGGATGTCCCGAAGCGTGGTACATTGGCGAGACCATGCAGACACTGCGACAACGAATGAACGGACATCGTGCGACAATCACCAGGCAGGAATGTTCCCTTCCAGTCGGGGAACACTTCAGCAGTCAAGGGCATTCAGCCTCTGATCTCCGGGTAAGCGTTCTCCAAGGCGGCCTTCAGGACGCGCGACAACGCAGAATCGCCGAGCAGAAGCTTATAGCCAAGTTCCGCACACATGAGTGCGGCCTCAACCGGGACCTGGGATTCATGTCGCATTACATTCATCCCCCACCATCTGGCCTGCGAAATCCGACCAACTGTCCTGGCTTGACACAATTCACACCTCTTTACCTGGGGTTACCCCATCTCTGGATTTGTAAAGATTTAATCACCTGCTAATGCTCGCATTCCAAGCATTGTCTGGCATCTTTGAATCTGTCTATATATATATATGTTTCTGGAACATACCTCTTCCTTCACCTGAGGAAGGAGCAGCACTCCGAAAGCTAGTGACCTGTTGGACTTTAACCTGGTGTTGTAAAACTTCTTACTGTGCTCACCCCAGTCCAACGCCGGCATCTCCACATCATTGTGATTAAAAGCCATAGCTGCATGGATATTTTACTTCAAGCTATTCTAGTTCTGTTGTGTAAGGAACAATAAGAAAGATAAGGCAAAGCTAGTCCCTGCCAGACCACAATGTCAAGATTTAGGGCGATTGGCCAGAATCCTTTAGGCACAGCAGTAATTTTTTATTTTATTTTCAATATCCCAGGTCAACCTATTGCCAAGTCAACAGGTAATTGCACTTGCTGAACCTTCAGGGATAAATATTTCTTTGAGCTGGTGTTCTGTCTCTGCTTTAGTGAAATACACTGGCCATAATTTGGTATTTTCTCATGAACACAAACTCACAAAGCTCCTCTGCATTTTGTGCACGATTGAAAGCCTGTTTCAAAATCTGCTATAAAATAGTGGACTGATGCTGCAGTTTTTTGTTGTGAAACTAAATTTTGATTCTCAATTGAACTTTGTATGTAATTACTCACAACTTGGCTTTTGGGAATATTGTGGCCAAGTGCTGCTGAAAGATAATTGATCATCTATAACAAATGCTGATCAAGATACGCACATCAGAGAGCTTTGTGCTTTGAGAGAAAGCTTTAATTCTGGAACTGCATGCAGCATGGCGACTTGAGGGGCAGCTCTGATTCTGATCTCCTGAGCAAATACATTGATTATTCGCTGAGTTAGTCATGAACTCACATTCGCAGCCATTTCTTTGACAACTGAGGAAGAAGGCTGACAAATCTCACTATCACAGACTCTCTTTATTTACTGCTTCCATAGTGACAATTCAAATCTATTTGTTTAAGGAGTCTACTATTTTCAACCCCTCCTCCACTCCTGTTAAATCTATTTAAAATTTTAATTATTTTTGTCAGTCAATGACTGCTGGAGGCATGACTTTGTTTTGTGCCTGCAAGTTCACTCAATAGACAAATAACCTGTACAGATAAAATAGCAGCTAGCTTACCTACCTTAGCTGCATTTATTGTTTCAAGACCAGCCTGTTGTTACGGTCAGGAAACACATCAGGAATACGTCGAACTGCATTGTCAACAATTAAGTTTTCAAAAATTATTTTTAAATAGATTATGGCTTTTCTAATGACTCATTTGACTGATTCCTGGCCTGTGCTGAATGGGCTGATTTCAGTATGGGTGGGGAACAGTACTTGAATGCATCTGTGCAGGTAAGGGAAAATATGCTTGGATTTCCTGCTCAGGATGGTCATCTTGTGACTCTCTGTTGGAGAATCTGCATGTATGGATTCTCTTCACCATGACATAACCTGGGTAGCACTACAGTCTTAGTCACGGGTTCTCACATTATACACCATCAGGTTGTGCGACACCCTAAACCTTGTTTATCCAACTTTTGGATCAAATTTTCCGATTTATTTTTCCCCAGAGTGTCAGCTCGGGCAGGAAATCTGTAGTGCTGCATGTCGGCTGTGCTGCCGGCTTTTTCTGCCTAATGTTTAGACACTCTGAGGGAGAGAGGGTGAAGGGAGGGTTTCCATAGCATCATGCTGGCAGGGAGCTCTAAATCAACTTATGCTCTTGAAAGGGTGCCTCAATTTAAAAAAAAAACACAAAAAAGAAACCACACACCACGGACACGAGTCCCCGGAGCCCCTGCCCTCCATTTCATCATTGGTAGGGTGGGGCAATTGAGCAGGAAATCCGACCTGCTGAAAAGCTGTTGTGGGATTCAGGCTTGATTAAGTGCTCCTTCTGCCCGCCGAAAATGGGGGCAGAAAATTTCCCCTTAAGCCCGGGAGCGACTTTGTTCCGTTGAAATTAAATGTTTTATTTGCTGGTTTGCCCCATTAGAATGTGGTGGGTCAGAAGGTTTGCTTCTTTGTGGAAAGTCTTAAATCAAAACATGAAGAAACACTGAGATAACAGCATATTAATACAAACATGAATTTATACTTTGCATGGTTCACAGAGCTCGACAGTACGCAAGTAAGTGACCACACTGTGAAATGTTGATCAGCATCGGAGAGCGTGCATCCGATGGTGACTGAAATTTAATCTGCCCATTCAACATTTTAAACTTTCCAAGGCCAGCCCCAGCAGCAATTCAGGATGAACAGAGTCAGGCAGCCAATGTCAAGCATAATCCCAGTGCAGCCATACTCCTTTTTGCATTACGCACTGAAGACATACCCCTTAGTCTATTTGACTAACGTTATTTTAAATGGGTGGGGGTGGAGAATCTACTCCAATACCTTGAGAAGGATTAGAAAGGCAAGAAAATATGCAACACAATAAACCATCAAATGTTAACAATTAACATGTATTTGCATTCTTTTAAACTGAGTACATTTCCTGAAATTTTACCAAACATTTTTTTGGGCTAGCCATTAAATTGTTATTTCTAGTTGACCTTTCATAATAATCTTTATTATTGAAGCAAGTAGGCTTACATTAACACTGCAACTGTGTTAACTGTGAAAATCTCCTCGTCGCCACACTCCACCCGGCACCTGTTCAGGTACCTGGGGGAAGAATTCAGAATGTCCAAATTACCAAACAGCACGGCCGGGATTCTCCGCCGCCGTTTTTCGGGGGCCAGCGGGATTCCCGCCACGCCGGTGCGGCCCCTCCGGCGATTCTCCGGGCTCGATGGGCCGAGTGGCCGGCAGGTTTTGCCCAGTCCCGCCGGCGTGAATTACTCACCTCACACACGGCAGAGCCTGACAGGTAAGTGTGCGCGGGCCATCCTGGGGAGGGGGGGGGGGGGGGGGGGGGGGTGATGGGGGAATCCGGCCCTGGGGGGCCCCACGGTGGCCTGGCCCGCAATCGGGGCCTACCAATCTGGTTCCGTTGGGGCCTTCTTTCCTCTGCACTGGGCCCCTGTAGGGCTCCGCCATGTGCGGAAATACGCCAGTCATTCTGCACATGTGTGGAAATACGCAGCCGGTCCGCGCGTGCTTGAACTGGCGCCGGGCCTACGGCGCCGCTGGAGCTGCGGGAACCACTCCGGCGTCAACCTAGCCCCCGAGAAATTGGAGAATTCTTCACTTTCAAGGGCCGTTGACACCGGAGTGGTTGGTGCCGGTTTTCACGCTGGTGTGGGATCATGGCCCCATTATTAGAGAATCCTGCCCCACGTCTTTCGGGACTTGTGGGAGGAAACCGGAGCACCCGGGGGAAATCCACGCAGACACGAGGAGAACGTGCAGACTCTGCCCAGACAATGACTCAAGCCTGGAATCGAACCTGGGACCCTGGCGCTGTGAAGCAACAGTGCTAACCACTGTGCCACCGTGTCGCCCATAATACCATCAAATTTTCCAATGAGAAATGCATAACAACGGCGTGAGAAAACATTGACATTTCTCAAACACCTTTCAGAACCACAGGACACCCCCAAGTGCTTTACAACCTGAAGTACATTTGAATGTAGTCACTTATAATGTAGGGATATGCAACAGCCAATTTATACATGGCAAGTTGAAAGAAACAGCAGTGTGATCATGATCAGATAATGTTTTATGACATTGATTGAGAGATAAATATTGGGCAGAATCCCTTTTTTTCTTTGAAATAGTGCCATGGAGTCTTTTGCATCCATCTGAGAGCAGAGATTGAGATGCTTTAACAACTCAACAGAATTACATTATTTCTACAATTTGCCTTGTTTGCTGTATGGTCTCTTCTCCTGTGGTCGAGTGACTAACCTCCATCTAAGCTCTCCCCATAGTTTGCAGCAGAGGTCAAACTAGGAAGTCAGCAAGGTGGGACTGTCAGTGTGCATTTCATTACCCATGTTGCCATACACTGCTGTTGAATTGTGCATGGACACAAAACAACAGTATTTATTTTCTATTTCTATGTGGCAAGTCAATATTGCAGGAAAATGAATTGCCTGTGTGTGTGCTTTGCCCTGTTGTGGGAAGAAACTGAAATGACTGCAGTTATTCTGCATTTACAGAAAGAAGGTTACTCAAGTAACCTTCATTTACTCAAGTTGTTGAAAATTCATATCTGATGTATTTGTTAAATTAGCTTTGGACAATCCACAAATGTAAGAAACTTCATATATGCTTGTTTTTTCAGTGCTGAAAGAAGTTTGTAAACTCTTCAGTGTGCTGCAGCATGTTGTTGTTAACAAGTTTGATAAGAACATAAAAAATTGGAGCAGACCTTCAAGTCAGCGCCACCATTCATGACTGATCTTCTACTTCACCGTCCCACACTATCCCCTTATCTCTTTCTTCCCATATTATCTAAAGATCTATTCGTCTCTGACTTGATATGTTCAGCGGCTGAGTATCCATAGCTGTCTGGGCGAGAGAACTCCAAAGGCCCATAATCCTTTTAAAAATAAATTTAGAGTACCCAATTATTTTTTCCCCAATTAAGGGGCAATTTAGCATGGCCAGTCCTCCTAACCTGCACATCTTTGGGTTGTGGGGGTGAAACCCATGCAGACAGGGGGAGAATGGGCACACAGACTGTACCCCGGGGTCGGGATCGAAATGGGGTCCTCAGCGCCGTAGGCAGCAGTGCTAACCACTGTGACACCATGCCGCCCTCAAGGCCCACAATCCTTGAGAGTCGTAATGGCTAACCTTTCTCATGAGACACTGACCACCTGTTCTCTACTTTCCAGCTAAGGAAACCCCCCCCCCCCCCCCCCCCCAGCATCTATTCTGTGAAGCTCCTTAAGAATTTCAGACAATTCAATGAGATCATCTTTTAATCTTCTAAACTTTTGGGCATATAGACCTACAGTATGCAATTTATCCTTATGCGACAATGCCCTATCCCAACTTAATTTCCCATAGTCTTTGTCATGCATTTTTCTGACTGGACGAGCTTTCTGGGGAAAATCTGGAATTAAATTAGCTGAGGAGTCAACACAGATTAATACTGGGCATCTCCCAGTCTCTGGAGCAACAGCAGCAGTGGCAGAAACCTACTGGTGAATGATTTTTAAGAAGTTTTAAGTATCAAAGTGAAGGATGCAGAGGACCATAAGTTAACACGAGCACTTTGTGTACAAGTGGCTTTTATTAATTTCATCAACGATAGAGGGAGTAACACATTTTCGTCAAGCTGATTTTAGCTAATTCAATGTAGACATTTAGTAGTTGTGAATACTTTCTAAAATGGAAGGTGACTACACAAATATTGGAAAAGTTGGGGTGATAAGAGACTATTTGAAACTCAAGCAATAAATTCCTTTCAGGATAGCTGAGGCTGAAGATGGGAAATAATTTACTTCCGTTATCTCAAGTCATGTGCATTTCATGGTTAACTTGGCTAATGTTTAGAAACTTGTGTGTGTCACAATTAAACAAGGGCTTTTTAGGATTTGTACCATTCAAAACACACCACTGCTCGAACAAGCCAATAAATTGAGACAATAGCCGCATGAAACTTAGTGTTAATAAATAACTGCCTGAAACCATAAGCATTGTTAAATATAGAACTTTGGTTACCTGAGACTAAAGCTGTAAATCTATTGAGAGGAATATGTTCTTATAATTTAGGAAGTTTCTCTGGGTCACTGTCCGTGTGGAGATTGCACAGTTTCCCCATGTTTGCGTGGGTTTTGCCTCCACAACCCAAAAGGTGTGCAGGGTTGGTGGATTGGACATGCTAAATTGCCCCTTAATTAGGTACACAAATTTTTTTTTTTTTTAAATTTAGTAAGTTTACGAGAACACCCTCCCCTCATTTTTGAGGACGAGAGCCTTAAATTCACAAATACTTTATATTCTTTTCATAAAGTATCTTTCATTTTTAAAAGTGTCAGTGATGCTGTCTTTCGGAGGAGATGTTCAACCAAAGTCTGTCTAATTATTCAGGCTAAAATAAATGATTCCACAACACTAGCAAGGAAGTTCTTGCCAGTGCCTTGGGCATTATTTATCCTCCAACTAACAGAAGTAAAACAAATTATTTGGTCATTAACACACTACTGTTTGTGGGAGCTAGCTGCACTCAAATAACAATTGTGACGATACTTTATCGTACTTCACTGGTTGTTTGGGACATTGAGGTTGTGAAAGGTGCTATACAACTGCAATGATTTTGTTTTCTCGTTTTAACACTACAAAATTTGTTTCTTGTTTTAATACTGCAAAATTTGTCTCTTGTTTTTGGAGCAAATTTGCATGTTATATAGTGACACAGCACCCATGGAATGGTTTTCTGTCAGGGAATAATGGACAGGATTTCCACAGTAAAGTGTCAGTGGCATGAATAACAGGGTTTAAAGCATTAAATTGTGAGGACTGGTTGCATAAACAGGTCTTGTATTCTCCTGAGTTTCAAAGGTTACAACATGATTTAATTGCAGTGGTTAAAATTATAGTAGGATTCTATGGGGTAGATATCGAGAAATTATTTCCTCTGATGGAGGAACCACAGGAAGGGGACGCAAGTCACTTCTTCCAGGACTGTGGATGCTCAGACCTTTCAAGGCTGACATCAACATCTTTTTTTCAGGTCTGAAGAGACATAGTTCCTATGTGGGTAAACAAGAATTTTAGCCTTGATCTAATTGCCTCCTATGAGAATGGCAGGTGCCCATCTAGGGCAGCACGGTAGTACAAGTGGATATCACTGTGGCTTCACAGCACCAGGGTCCCAGGTTCGATTCCCCGCTGGGTCACTGTCTGTGCGGAGTCTGCACGTTTTCCCCGTGTGCGCGTGGGTTTCCTCCGGGTGCTCCGGTTTCCTCCCACAGTCCAAAGACGTGCAGGTTAGCTGGATTGGACATGATAAATTGCCCTTAAGAGACCAAAAGGGTTAGGAGAGGTTATTGGGTTACGGGGATAGGGTAGAAGTGAGGACTTAAGTGGGTCGGTGCAGACTCGATGGGCCAAATGGCCTCCTTCTGCACTGTATGTTCTATGTTACATTTATTCTGATGTTTCACAGTCAAGTGAGCAGCACAGATTATTTCATGCTGGACTGTACTGTAAAATTAAATTCTTATTTTCTAAACTGAGCACAATTTTAATGTTCAATAGAATAACCATTTTCAATAATTATTATAATACCTCGGGTGATTCTCCGAGCCCCGCGCCGGGCCGTAGAATCGCTGCAACCTCGCCACGACGCCCGATGCCGGTGAGCGATTCTCCAAGGTGTGGAGAATCGACGCCATTTGCGCCGGCGCGTTTGATGCGGCGTCGGCCGTCAATTCCCCGGCCCGGATAGGGCGAGCGGCCACGCGGATACGACAGAGTCCCGCCGGCGCCGTTCACCCCTGGTCGCTGCCGGCGGGAACTCTGCGCAAAGAGTCGGGGCCGGTCTGTGGGGCGGGGAAAAGCGCTCCTTCACCAGGGGGGCCTCCGATGGGGTCTGTCCCGCGATCGAGGCCCACCAATCGGCGGGCCGGCCTCTTCTTCACCCACGCCCCGCACCTACTTTGTTGCGTGGCCGGCCCCTGAATCCCCACCACACCATATTGCGTCGGGGCCGGCACGCTGTAGAAGTCCCCCGTGCATGCGCCGGTTGGTGCGGCCCAACTGCGCATGCGCGGGTTGGCTTGGCGCCGGGAAAGGAGGCTGGAGCGGCGTGAACCGCTCCAACGCTGTGCTGGCCCCCTATGGGGGACAGAATCGGTCGTCCCAGTGCCCGTTTCGCGCCGTTGTGAAATGCAACGGCGTTCACGATGGTGCGAACGCTTTGTCTCCATTTTGGAGAATCGCCCCCCTCATTTTTGTTTGAACTCCACCAGATGGATTTTAAATAGCTGTTCCCAGAAGAGAAACTTAAAACTTTGAAACACAAATCCTAATACACATGGGATCATTAGCATGCTACAAATATTTCTTGGCTCTTGCATTGCTATATGGATTGAAGATATGGGGCGCGATTCTCCGAACCCCCACCAGGTCGGAGAATCGCCGGGGGCTGGCGTGAATTCCGCCCCCGCAGTGTCCCGAATTCTCTGCCACCAGAGATCCGGCGGGGGCGGGAATCACGCCGGTCGACGGGCCCACCCCCCGCGATTCTCCGGTCCGCCATGGGCCGAAGTCCCGCCGCTGTCAACCCACACCAGCCGGCGTGGATTGAACCACCTTTCGAACGGCAGGACAAGGCGGCGCGGGCGGGCTCCATGGTCCCGGGGCGATCTGGCCCCGGGGGGTATCCCCACGGTGGCCTGGCCCATGATCGGGGCCCACCGATCGGCCGGCGGGCCTGTGCCGTGGGGGCACTCTTTTCCTTCTGCCTTCGCCATGGTCTTCACTATGGTGAAGGCGGAAGAGACCCCCTCCACTGCGCATGCACGGGGATGCCGTGAGCGGCCTCTGACGCTCCCGCATATGCGTCGCACGGCAAAGTCATTTCTGCGCCAGCTGGCAGGGCGCCAAAGACCTTTCCCGCCAGCCACTGGGGCGGAAATCACTCCGGCGCGGGCCTAGCCCCTCAAGGTGAGGGCTCGGCCCCCCAAGATGCGGAGAATTCCGCACCTTTGGGGTGGCGCGATGCCGGACTGATTCGCACCGTTTTTGGCACCGGTCGGCGGACATCGCACCGATTGCGGAGAATCCCGCCTATTAACTTTACATCGTTAGATCAAATTATTGCTATCCAGGAATATTTACTGTCTACTATGCTTAATAACATCCCTGGAAATTGTGATCTCATTGATAAATTCTTGAGACCCGATAGCCTATGGAATGTAATTTTGGCAGTTATGCCAAAATTGTGCCATTGGTTCACTACAGCCCTGACCCAGCGCAGTACGTGAGGTTGCTGAGAGGGCGTACTTGTATGGTAAGCCATGTTGCAGATCTCGGGCACATGCCATTCTCATGCTGCTGGAAACTGGTGCCTGGTCCTCACCAGGCTGAATTTTTATTTCAATTCTTTTCATAGCCAGTTACTGACTTAAACTTCGTTGATTACTGAACTGCTAAAACTTATAATTGCCTGAAAAGAGTTGAAACTGGTGAATCACTAAAATGTTAACGAGCATGGAGACACATCACTTTGTCATTGCAAAGGTATGTTGTTTTGTAATTCTAGCTTGATCTGGGCACTATAAATGATTTATTTAAATATCATAAAGATTAGTTAGCATTATGTATCATGATATTTCCGGAGTATTACTCCTCCAGCTCACCAACAATATAATTGTCTCGTTTGCTATACACTCTGCTTTGTTGCACTGTAGTTAAATAGAGCAAGATAAATAAACTCTAAACATTTTTCTCAAAGTCAAAACACACTTTCCTTATACAATGTTGATTTTTCACCAATGATTTATTTACTAAAATAGAATGTAATTTCTAGAACATCTATGAAATACATTTTTACTCCACATTCTAAATAGTCTCAGTACATTTCCAAATTGAACCATTTTGTAAAGTAGTCACTGGACATTGAGCTAGTTATTCAGCAGTGTACAATTGTTTTAAGAATATAAAGTCACCATAATCCCAGATGACCATCAGCTGCTTTCCCCTTTGAGGGGGAGAGCTGATTGTTGGTAATTTAACCTGAGGATCACCACATCTCAGACAAGGGGCAAGATTGAGAAGGGAGGCTTTCATAAATAACCTCAGCCATACGGGAATTTCTCACGCTGTCTGCATCACAAACCAACTGAGCTAAACCAGACCCCAAAGAACATATTAAGAATGTATTGTGTGTCTGTTGAGGATTTTAACTTCATTCTATTAATAGTCTGACTGGGTGGAGCTCCCCACCTGTTTCACCAGGCAATAGCTGCAAATATATACAGAACTATCAGTTTGAAGAAAACTCGACTTTGTTTTAATCAACCAACAAAACCTTTGTATCAATCGACCGACACAACCTTTATTTCCACAAACCAACCTGTTGAACGTTTTGCATGGTTTGGATTGCTACAGCCACAAATCAAATTTTAACCTCACTAGATCTTAATGCAATAATGAAATGTTGATTTAATTGACCAAAAGACAAAATTTCTACTAATCTCCCAGTTGCCTCAGTAATTTCCTGCAGTTTTACTCAGAAAAATAATAAATTGAACCATTGACATATCCTTCAAACCTATAAACTGGATCACATCCAGATCACCAAGTGTCCGCCAGCAATATTGTTTTAGTCTCAGGAGGTTTAATTCAGGATATTGGTGATTTATCATTGATTTTAATGCGGCAGGTTTGAGCAATGATAAACTTCATTGTTTCAGAAAAAGTAATGACACTGGTTTGTGTACAAGTGCCAAAAACAGTGTAAGTAAAGAGGTAAGTCATTGTGCTGCACAATGTAATTGCCAATGTAACAATACTCCAGGAAGTTCTGGGCTGAAGTATCAGATTGCAAGTACAGAACAGAACATTGTCCTGCTCCGGAGAGAAGGGCTTGGGGGAGAACAATCAGGAAAAACACATTAAGTTGGCTAGATGACATATAAGTGTCCCTAAAGCCCTGCAACAAGAGATTGAATCCACCTCTTGTTGAATGTGAAAATCCCAGTCTTGCTGAAGCCTGCAAGTTCAATTTCAAATGGAAAAAGGTAATCCCAGCACACTTGCCAGAGGCTGAAGTACACAGCACACAAATTACCACAGACTTAGACTAAATTTACAATTCCATTCAGAGAGTTTAGAAGGTTTGCTCACACAAGACCCAGAACAATTTGTTTTCCAAGTTTAAAGTGAAGGCAGATCAAGAATCCTTTACTGTGTATCTAAGCATGCTGTGATTGGCCAGATGGTGCTTAGCCCCAATTATGAGTATAAAGACTGAAAGCGAAACATTCAGCATTCTACATCACAAGACGCCACGGTACAGGCTTGGAGGGCTGAAGGGCCTGTTCCTGTGCCTTATTGTTCTTTGTTCTTTAAGACATCTGCCACCATCACGAAGACGATAAGTGTAAATTTAAAAAGGATCATATATTTTAAATACTGGAGCTATCTTTAAAAACAATTCCAAGGTAACGACAGAAAATGGAATTACAAGGAATGCTTCATTTTTATGTTCATGCTGTGGAATTTGCAAGGATTCAGTTTCATCTAATTAAGTTATTTAAAAAGGATTAAATAGTAGGTGAACATTTCACAAAATTGCCTTTAGTCCATGTTTTGCAAAGGGATGCTAGCTCCAGAAAATGTTTCTGTGTGTATAATGCTGCTATGAGTAATGTACCTCCAAATAATGCACATTTTTATTGCACATCAGGTCGTTCAGACAACCAGTACCACAGCACCAACATATGTAGTTAGGCCATCACAGCCATCACCAGCAAGGTATGTTTGTTTACAATTGTGAAATGCACATGGTCATAGTTGACAATTTGTTTGCATATCACTTTCCAATCCTCATTTCTGCTCTCCCCCAGTCTTGATACACTGAGAAGAAATAACTTTCATGATCTTCGGATGCCAAAAAGTATTTCACAGCCAATGAAGTAATTTTGAAGTGTAATTCTTTCTGTGAAACACTTCTTCAATTTTTAAACACAGCAAGATTCCAAAAATAGCAATGAGAAAAAAATTATAATGGATAATTCTGTTAGCGATGAGGCACAATTGTTGGTGAGGACTCCTCTGGGTGCCTGAAATGCCATTGAAACTTGAAAGATTTTGAATAAATGGAAGTTTGAAGAGCCAATGCTAATGTTATGATTACTGGTCCAAGTTTAGTATTACTAAGAGTGAATGAAATGACACTTTTAATTTATTCTTGTATTTGAGTTTAGTATTTGTTAATGAGTTCAGTTGCAATCATTTTACACAGCTTACGTTTAATAGACCAGGTTTATACTTTAAATCCCTTAGTCTGATGGACTATTTATTCTGCAAATTAGGAACATCTGAGAAGGTTTATGCCAATTTTAGAACGCCAACACACGAGCTTCTCTTTGACCTTGGGTATCATTACATTATCTGATCTTGTGCAAATAATCCGGTGTGTCGGGTTCAGACTTTGCTTACAAGAATAGTCGTCAGCACTGAGTGTTAGAATAGCTGAATGAGATCAAAAATCTAAAAGACTCAACTGGGATTTAGACCCAAGGTCTGCATCCACAATGAGGTGTAAGCCTACAATGCTACACAATGTAGGGGTACACATATCTCTGTGTTTTCTTCCATGTGATGTTGATTATCAAGTATTTATCGTACATCCTATGTTTTCATTTATGGAACGATCTGTCTAGACTGTACGCAGAATTCACTATTGTACATGTGACAATAAATCCAAATCTAAGTTTGAGATATCCAGCATGAGCCTTTTGCTCCTGGTAACAGTTCTCTATTGTAAAGACATCTGTACAATCTGTAGTAGTTCCTTATTTTTAACATCTGTAGTAGTTCCTTATTTTTTTTCCAAACTACCATTCCTCTCTTCAAACTACATCCATGTTTTTTGGCTCTTTACAAATACTTGAGCTCAGAAAAACTGAAGTAGCAACAGCTTTAAGCCAGAAGCTGAAGTGCACAGCCTGCCCTTCATGACTGACTATGAATTTGCCTTGAGGTAGTGTCAATCGATTCTCTTTTTGCTATTCCAAATTAAACTTGTATGCTTAACTGTCAGATAGTTCAGGGCATCAAGTTAATCACTGGATTTCAAGTTTATTTAGATGATGATTTCAATTATCATATTATTTCATTGACAATGTGAGAATGTGTAATCGTGAATTTCATTTCTCTCTCTCATGAAAGTGCTTTTGTTTCCTTTCAGGCCACCACCACCACGTCCAGCACCTTCAAGACCTGTTCCTAGGACCCAAAGGGTGTAGTTTATATTAGACTTGGCATTGTACAGGACTCTGTGCAGACATTTCAATTATGTGTGCTCATTCGCAACCTTGCCCCTGCCCTCCCAGAGTGTCAATCAACTTCACTGACTCAACTGCATTAAATTTAATCAAACACTTCTGCATTTTTCATCTGCTTCATTTTCCTCAAGGAAACCTCACCTGCCGTTACCAATCTTCAAAGGAATTTGCAACTGAATACCTCTTACATTTAAAAAAAAAATAATTGTCTGAAATGATTGTAATGTTTGCTTTAGTTAGACAAAATTCTACAGTTGAACATGCTGAAAGCTCACCCACGGTTACTTGTTCTTGGATACTTGATGCATCATAGCAAGGAAGGAAAAAAAACTATTACTACTGACAACTAATTTATTTTACTGTTTTGAAGATTGCAATATATTGTAGTGAGCAGCATGTTCCATCTCTCCTACCTTTTTTGGTTCTTCTATTGAGGTTTTCAACAGCTTCCATGTTGTTTGATAGCTTTGGTGAACCGTGTTTTTCTGCTGATTCCCCATTCAGAAATTTTCAATATACCTGCAACAGAGCAGAATGAGAATAATTTGTCTTTCCAATCCATCAAGGGAATAATTTGGAAACCTCTTCTGTGTCCATTCAATTTCTTAAAATGTATGCCTATTTTAAATTGAGTTTGAACTTGAAACACTTTTAAACCTGTTTCTATTTACTTCATATTTTGTTTCCACTGCCTGAAAGGAGTTTTTTCTTGGTTCCCTTGCTGGCACTTCACAAATCAAGGCGGGAGGCAGACAATCTCTTCTCGTGCAGCATTGTAATTTACAGCAAGAAAACTGTGACTGTTGCTCTTGAGTTGATTTTTGACTTGAGTTTTTTTTTAAACTTCATCACTAGGTGCACATCATGCAGTGAATTTCAAGTGTGAAGGTATATCTGACCACCATGTGGTACAACATTGCCTTGTGTGTCAAACTAGCTGCTGAAAAGTTACTCCTTGGTACCATTGACAACTCGGGAGAAGCTTGTCGTTATTTCTATTGTACTTCAAGACACTTGGGACACACATTTGAGCTGCAATTTGAATGTTCATTTTAGTATCCTTTTTTTAATTAAACGTTAATGGAAATCACATACAGTACTATGCACACTACTTGCATCTGGTATTGTAAGGCTTCACTCTGTTTCTTGACAAGCGCCTGTATATTGTGCTGTACACTACTTGATATATGTAACAGTAGAGTTTATTCAAACATAGCTGCAATAACATTGACAACTGAATCATTTTTCTACCCAGCATGTCTGATGGGTACAAACTTGGCCAAGTGTTGTACATTTCCTGCATAGATAATGTATGTACCCCAGACAAATGGCAAATGAAATGTATAATAGAACTTACTTTTATAATGTGTTAAATGAGATTTGCGATGATACATTGCATAATTTTAATTGGCACTTGTGATTCATGCTATTTGATTTATATATAACATATTCTGTGAAGCAAATAACCTTGCAATCTACCATAAAAACAGGTTTGTGTACTTCTTGGACTTGGGATCTTATCTACTGGATTATTGTCTAAAATCCCTTAGGACTGCATTGTTTTCATTAAAATTTTCCTCGCTGTTGGTCAATTACAATCATAGTCCATGTGAAAACCTTTTTCTCCCATGGTTCACCAAAAATCTAACTGACCTCCCAAAATATTATTAAAGGTGAAGCAGAACCAGAAATGCTTTTAAATCTATGATTCTGAAATTGTAGACTTAATTTTAACTCTGTGTAGCTGATATGTTTTACATGGGTTTGAATCTTTTCCTTTAAGTTCATTCAGGAGTCAGCTGTAGATAGACTCCAGGATCAAAAATGGGTATAATGGTTGATGCAGCAACATTCTGTCATTGTGTGGCCTCAATGTGCTCTAGACATGAATGTATAGTTTTTAATTAAATATTCAACTTGCAGATTAACAACATTCAATCATCTTCTCAAACTCATTACACTGATCAGATGAATTTTACGCATTTAAAAATATGTTCATTGGAATAATCATTCGAATTCTGTCTGGAGGAGTGACTGTGGTGTACATGTTTATCTCTTTATTAAGTTTCACATGAATTTATCACATTGAAATACAGTTGCAGGCACATACCTTTTGCTGTTGTGACCAGGATACAAGAGTGTACCTTAATGTAAACCAGAAAAATGTATCAATAACTTTTGTGCATAACACAGAATGTTGCAAACCAGATGCTGGTTGTGTGTTCTTACCAGTGAATTAGCTATTTAACAATTTCAGATTAAAGCAGTATAGATACTGTATATTTTAACTTCGAAGTTAGTCACCTAACATGGGATTTTAGAGTATCTAATGACCCCCCCCCCCCCCCCCCCCCTCTGTAGTGGGAATACCTAAATTAGTGAAAGATAAAAATGGATTTGAGACTCTAATTCACTCCCAGGCACCACTCGTTCTAAATGTAACCAAACTCTCTTAACTTCACTTGAATATTTGCACTTGTTTTGCTTAAAAATAAGTACTGATTTACTTTTTTCAAAAATACTGATTTTTATTAAAATATGTAAAGATATTACGCACCTGTGGATGACAAAGGGCTTTTATTTAATCTATATAAAGAGCAATAATGAAATAAAAATGATTCTTTTTCTAAGCTGTAGTACTCAATTAATCTGATTTGTGGTTTCATTTAAATGTGTGTTGATCCTTTATTGTTTAAGAAGTGAGCCAGTGACTCTCATCTTTGGCCACACTTGATTTGATGATTTGTTTTACCCTTCACTCAGCTTTGGCCTTTTCTTTCCATTTTTGACATCTTTCCTAATATCATAGACAGGTGCCGATGCTTCTTTGTAACTTGTATGTTGATTCTGATAATGATTGAGTCGTCCAATCGAGAGCAGCATTAGAAGATCCTCGCTGAAAATGAGCTCCGACTTTATACTGGAAACTTTCCAATGTTATTGAAAAACCATGCCTGACTTTTAAAACACTGTGACTGTTTTACATTTTTTGCTACTTTGCTGGTTAGAACACTGAGGAAAAATGGCCCAGAGTCTTGTCAGTAGTGTGAGGGCGATTGAGCTAGGTCCCATCTTATTCACCTCTGGTGACTGAGTCAAGAATAGCAATAATGACTTGCATTTATACAGCACCTTTATCATAATTAAATGTCATAAAGTAATTCAGAGGAATATTATAATGCAGCATTTGACACTGCCACATAAGGTAATATTAGGATGTAAACCAGAACCATGGTCAAAGAGGTAGGGTTCCAGTTGTACCTTTGGGGAGGATAGAGAGGTGGATGGGTTCCAGAGTAGCTACCACAGGTGGAGCAATTAAATTTGGGATTACTGAGAAAATCAGAATTAGATTAAGACCAATATCTTGGAGGGTTATGGGATTGGATATTAACAAAGATCTGAAGCAGTGAGGCACAGAAGTATTGCTTAGCTGAAGTCAATGGAAATGAACAATTCCAGGAATTTTGGGGAAACAGGATTTGTACGAGTTGAGACATGGGTAGTAGAGCAGCACAACAATGATAAAACAACAGGAAGTAGACTGCACAGTGGCCAAGGACTGATGTGCAAGAGACCGATGAACTGAAGATAATTGAAATGAGAAGGACATTTGCATTCACAAGGAAATTATCACTACCTCTGCAGCAAGGAAATTAATCCTTTGTGTAAATATCCCTATAAAACAGTGGATCCTCTGAAGTATAAACAATGCCACAGGAAATATGTTTGTGCTGAGGTTAAGAGTTCAAGATTAAAATGGGGGGAAACTGAAAAGCAAACCAAGAAATGGAAATGTCTTCCTCAACTATGATTGCAAACTTATCAATGTGTAACAATGATTACTGAGGCACACATACTGACTTGTATATCACAATGTATGCTACTAAAATAGTTTTAACTTCCAAACCAACATGCAGACAATGAAAAAAACAATATAGGGCTAACTGTGAGGAAGTAACTGAACCAATACAAAAAAGACCTACAATTACCTTGGAATTAACTTGGACAAACAACCAGAGAAGGAGAACCTATGGGAATTTTAGATAGCGGAAATGCGTTGTGTAATGTACCATGTATAATTTTAATTGAAATATATACATTGTGTGTTAAGAATGGTAAAAATTATTTAACTTTTGTTTATGAACTTGGTGTTTGGGTGTCTGGATGGACTCATGACTAAAGGTTTTCTGGTCTGTTGGATTTGTTTATATATATATATATATATATATATATAGATATAGATTTTTATTTTTTTAATGAGATCTTGCAGTAAAAGGGATGGAGCAAAAAGGGTTGAAGGGTTATTGAAATCAAAACACCAAGTAGAAAAGCATTACTCTTGCCTAATGATAGTGACAACCAAAAGAAAGGAGTTGAGAGAGGAGAGTTCAGTGTATGTCTCAGAGAAGACAGGGATTGGAAGCTCTTGGAGAAGAATAACTGCAAGGCTAGCAGGACACTAATTAACTGAATAATTATTTATGGAATGGGTAAAGTGATCAGTTTAGTGTCGATGTAACTGAAGGACTGATTTTCAGGAACATTTGTTTGTTCTGTAGTTTTAAAAACTGACTTTAGAGTGCAGCTTTTTTGGGTGTTGAAGAGAGATGCGAGTTGGATGAGAGGCATCAAGTAAATACTCAGGAATTCACTCAGAAGAAAACTGTTTGGAACTGTGCCAGCCGCAAGCTTGAAGGCTTTATGTCAAGCCAGTGGTACTTCTTCACTGGTTTATGTATCTGTAAAGATATTGCTGTGGCAAAGGAATAATGGGAATTTGAATTGCCATCATATGATGAATGAAAATATTATATTTTGATGCAGTAATATTATTAAAAACACGGTTCAAATAGACACAGGGAGTATGTCTACTAAAGCTGTGATTAAAGGCAAGGTAATAATTGATTTTAACCATTTAGTTGTTTACAGAGAGATGGCGAAAGGAATATTGTTATGTTGAGGAGGTTCCCTCAGATATAGATCATTTGAGGGATTGTGTTCAGTCTTGGCTAAGCAAGTCATGGGACTTCTTAGTGGGAGGAGACCGGAGAATGCTTTCTGCTTGAGATACAGATGGTGCAATCAATGGAAGGAGCCAGGCCTGTCCATAGTTTTGCAGACTGCTATAAGATTTTTAAGTTGACCAGCAGTTTGCGATAGGTTTTGAGTCTGACAAGACAGAAGGCTCTCTCGCCAAAGGTCGGAACCGAAAAGCAAGCAACCCTGATTGTTAACTTTATTAATAAGTGGTATTTGAACAGTATTGGGTTGCTGAATTTGAATATACAGTGGCAGGAGTAGATGAGGAGTTGAAGAATTTTCCCCTTTTATTTAAGAACTGTTTTAACAGTTAATTGGAAAGCTATTATTGTGTTGCTAATATGATAAGTTTTGTGTGTAAATTAAAGTTTGTTTTAATGTAAAAGATACCCATTGATCAGTGTGATCACTCTTCTGGTTTAGTAGTCTCCCTCCCAGTCTTACAAATTTCAAACTGTTGGGATTCACGTAGAGGAGTTCTAACGTGTTTGTATTCAGATCTTTCCAACCTTTTTGCTTGGTGTAAAAGTTAACTTTTCTTGTTTTAATAAATATTTTATTTTGTGTATTAAAAGGTTCATCAGCAAACTCCTGTGAATTTTTTCAACAACATTCCTCCATTGTTTCATTAAAAAAAGTTGGGATCTGTCAAGCTGGCTTTCACTCTGGGATCTGACTTATCCAGTATTCATAGCAGCTAGGATAATAATAGTTGCCACTAAGGATAATTACATCTTGGAAATTGGATATATTTGAAAAATGGGCAGATACTTGAACAGCAAGATAGGATTGGTATTCTGGAAGGATGAAATCAGATAGGATCAAGGCCTTTAATCTGAATTAAATTTGTACCTTGGAGACCGGAGTAAAAATAGAGAAATGATCTTCACAAATGAGGGAAACACAAAATTTGTAATGGAGTTGAATCAAATTTTGAAAAACACTGTTTTTGTTTGGCCAATGCAAGCTGGCCACCGATATCATCTATGCATTCACTTGACCGTGCATGCGCAGAGGCACCAGTGGAGTGCCTGCAATTTTTTTAATCTTTGGTGGGTATTTAAAAGTACCCTTTCTGTCGATAACTGCATTTGATGCTGACTGCTTCAGAAATTAACGTTCCAGTGAGGCAAAATGGTTTAAATTCAACCCGAGTCGCCATGATCCACCAGCGTATGTGCCAGAAGCAATTCAACCAAATACTGCTTAGCTTTGGTCATATATTGCTCACTTTATGTTTGGACCGGCCCACTTTCTTCTTAATAACTTGGGAATTGTACATGATCATTGCAGCCTTGTTTAACCAAAGACTGACAATATACGATCAGAAAATTACTTGTTCTCATTAGGATTGCTGCAGGATCGAATTTTGCTTTAAAACAATGAGAAACTCATGGAGAGGATGAATATCACTCGGAGATTGAGGGAAATTAATGAGTTCACATCTGCATTGTTTGTAATGAGTTGATGAAGTTAAATGGAACTCAGCATGCACTATGTTGGCAGTAAATGCAGCCTTTAAAAAAAAGAAAACTACGAGGACTTCCGGTGGCGACATGTATGTGGTAGCCGCACATTGGGTGGCTCCTGTTAGAGTCTTTGTTTTTTTGGATCATTATGCCCGGTCTCTGGGGTTCTTTTTGGATGAGCTCCCGGTCTCAGGGGTTCTTTTTGGATGAGCTAGTGTGGGAAGTTCTAAGGAAGAGGTGGAATGTCAAAGTTCCAGAAGAAAGGTCAGGGAAGGAAGGGGACGTGCGAAAGTCCACCGGCGAGTGCTTTTGTGAGTCCAGCAGGAGGAAAATGACGGATTCTGATTTGTTGGATTGGGTCGTTCCCATTCAGTTGATGCTCTGACCAAGGTAACATCGGGAGAGCTTGAAAGGCTGTTCGTCAAATTGAGAGGTGCATTGGAGGGGCCTCGCAAAGAGTGGGTAGAGGAGTCGCTTGCCCTGATAAAGGCTGCATTGACGAAGACATCAATCGAGGTGCGAGAGCAAGGAGAGAAGATGAAAGGGATGGAGGAGGCATTGTTGCAACATAATGAGCAATTCACCTCAATGAGGTCAATAAAGGGCTAAGAGCCAAAGTGGAGGACCTGGAGAACAGGTCGAGGAGACAGAATTTTAGGATTGTGGGCTTGCCCGGGTAGAGAGCCCAGGGGCCAAGAGAGTACTTTGCGGACATGTTTGCCATGTTGATAGGGTAGGGGGAAGAGCCCTCCCTCTACAAGCTGGACAAGGCCCATCAGTCACTCCAGCCGAAGTCTAAAATGAATGGGCCACCAAGGGCATTCATAGTCTGCTTCCACAGTTACCCTGTGAAGGAGAAGGATTTAAGCTAGGCGAAGCAGAAGCGGGACGTGAAGTGGGAAGGCGGAGTTGACGGAAGGCGGGCAGCCTTTGGATGGGAGAACACGGAATTGTACAGCAGTGGGGTGAGGTTCAGAGTGGTCTACCCAGCAAAGCTGAGAGTGACTCTCAATTCGGAGGACTTCTATTTTGAGACGGCAGAGGAGGTGGAGGCATTCGTGAAGGATGCGGATGAGGTGGAGGTGCTCGTGAAGGCTGAAGGACTGGGACTGAGATGAGATTTGGGATTTGGACTTGGAAGGTGTGGACTGGGTGCATTTTTCTTTTCTATTTCTGGGATTCTTTAAATGTGTTTTTGTTTCTTTTTATGGGTGTGTTTATTTTCTGTTCAGTGGATGTAGTCTTACCACTCTGACTGTATGGTAGGGGGTTGGAGTTGGCTTTTGGTGGGGTGGGGGGAGGGTTGGCGAGTTTCTGGGCAGAGTGGGGGCTGGGTTGCTGAGGGTTTAGTTGGAAGGAGGAGTGGGCTCTGTAGGGATCACTGTGCTAGCAAACAAAGGTTGGGTAGTGAACGGAAGTGTGGTGGAGGGAGGGGCGGCGGTCATTGGAGCCTGGTAGAGCAGGTTTTGGTAGATCTGGGAGATGTGAATGGTGGGGGGAGGGGATCGATACTGGGTGAGGTGTTTGCAAGACGAAGTGGATGGGGGGATTCTGGGAAGGGGATGGGCAGGTCTGGCCGATTGGGCGAGGCCTGAGGTGATGGCGGCTAGGAGGCGCTGTGGAGAGGTGAGAGGCACCTGGTCAGAATGGTGACGTGGAACGTGAGGGGTAAGGGGGGACCAGTGAAGAGAGCGAGAGTTTTCTCGCACTTGAAGAGTTTGAAAGCCAATGTGGTGATACTGCAAAGGACCCATCTGAGGGTGAAGGACCAGATGAGGCTTAGGAAGGGTTCGGTGTGCCACGTGTTTCATTCAGGGTATTATATTGGGGGGGAGGGGGGCTGATTTTGGTGGGAAAGCACTGGAGAGGAGGTTGGTAGCACTGGTTAATGTATATGCCCCAATTGGGATGATGCGGGATTCATAAAGCAAACGCTGGCTACCATCCCAAATCTGGATACCCATGAGTTGATTTGGGAGGGGATTGGAACACAGCGCTGAAGCCGAGGGAGACAGGTCCCAGCCGCGCTCGCTGACCCCATCGGGGAGGAGGGGGGCAAAAGCATTTGCTGGGCTCATGTGAGAGATGGGTGGGTTAGACCCATGGAGACGTTTTGGGTTTGACCAGTGGAGATTTTTACATCCAAGTCATCTGGAGGATTTGTTTTTTCCCCCGTGCACAAGGTGTTTTCGCGGATTGACTTTATTGTGGTGGTGAAGGCACTGTTGGCTGGAATTAAGAGGGAAGAGTATTCGGCAATTGTAATTTTGGATCACCCGCCACATTGGATAGACGTGGTACTGGAGAAGATGTTGGCTCAGAAGCAGAGATGGAGGCTGGATGTGAGTTGTTGGTGGACCAGAGTTTCTGTGATTGGATGGGAAGATGATTGAGGAGAGTAAGATTCGTCTTATCTCTCACTCATAGATGAAGGGCTGGATTCTCCGCAGCCCTGTGCCAAAATCGTGTTTGTCGCGGGGGCGAAGAATCAAATTTCATGCCGAAATCAGGCCCGGCGTCGGTTCAGCGATTCTCCCTGCCCGAATATCCACGTGTTCGCGAATTACTCTGCGCAGCTGGGTGGCCATTGTCAGAGACCCGCCCAGCAATCCTCCGCTCCCAACCAGCCGAGTTCCCGACGGCCTGGAACTAACATGCTATGTCAGCATTCTCGTGTGGCGGCTGCGGACTCAGTCCTGGTGGGGGGCAGGGTAATCGGGCACCGGGGGAGCTTTATGGGCGGCCGGGGGAGAGATTGGGCTGGCCGGATCCTCAGGTGCGGGGCCGATCGGGGGGGCCTACATCTTCCAGATGCCTCTGCGGTCCCAGTCCGCTCGGCATGGATGCTGGAGGCCGCCGCCGTGCGCATGCGTGGACTCGAAACCGGAAGTACGGGGACCCGTATCTGCAGCCAAAGCTGCGTGAAGCACCCAGGGTCCCTGCTAGCCCCCTGAAGGTAAGTGAATCGGCTTGTATTTTTTCCAGGAAATTCGGGCGTGCCACGCCTGCGTTTTTATGCCGGCGTGGGGACATAGCCCCATTTTGGGAGAATCCAGCCCAAGGTCTCAGTCCAGTTGAATGAATATAAAGCAAAGTCTATTTATTTAAGAACACATTTTGGTACATTTGCACAAAATTAACTGGAAAATGCTTTTTTCCCGTGTCTCTCGAAATGTACTTGAGGCACTAACAAGTGGAAGCAAAAACTTCAAGATAAAAGTGACTTCAGATTTACAAAATTAAAAGTCATTTCAACAAAGGCCTTTAAAAGTAATGTTTACCAATACTTTTACCAATGCTTCAAGGATTCTCCGACAGCTATAATTTCTCTGCTAATCAGTTAGACGGATCACATTTCTTAAGGGAATCCTGATCTGGGTTTAGTCCCTTACTCGGTTTCATTTGTTCCAATTCTCAGCTGAGACCCCCTTGAGTCGTTCAAGAAAGTGTCAGTCACTTAACAGGCGATTGGTTAATTAGACATTAATCAATTATTCCAAATTAATTCATTAACTGTCCCACGACTTTTGTCCGATGTGCAAACTCCCTACGTCACGTCTGGTCTCAGTTACGATATTGTTTCAAGCTTGTCGAATGTACCTTCGTAACATATCAAAACTTGTATTACATTATTCATAACATTTGAGACAGTCATGGACAGTATTCAAACGATTATAACTTATTCATATTTCTACAAATTCATAAATTTTCAAGAATCATTTTAGCTAATATTTTAAAGGACCCCCCTCTATAATTGTTGAATCCAGCGGGAGTATGTGGGGTTCAACTATACGGGGAGATCTCGCTGTCAGTGGTTTGGGAGGCTCTGAAGGCAGTGATGAGGGGGAAGGTGATTTTATTTAAGGCTAAGGTGCATAAGGAGGAGAGCAAGGAACACCAATAGTTGATGAAGAGATTTTGGAGGTGGACGGGAGGTACGCAGTTGACCCGAATCCTGGGCTCCTGGCGAAGAGGAAGGAGTTGCAGGCGAGGTTTGACCTGTTGTCCATGGGAAAGTTGTGAATCAGCTGAGAAGGGCGTAGAAGACAGGACAGCTCCGTTTAAGGAGCTCCAAACTCCTCCGTTTGAGGAGTTTAATAGGGACTTGTATCAGTTGGAGCCAATGAAGGAGTTTTTGGGGAGGTGAGAGTGCCCGAGGTTGGGTGAAACGGCACCACTCCCATTGGCTCCAGGGAAGTATTCAGGAAGTCAGGTGGTGGCCATGCTGAACATTTGAAGACCATTCCGGCAGCACTTTAGGTTGGGAGCGGGGTCGAGAGTGATAACCATCAGGGGAAATCACGGGTTTGAGCCGGGTAGGATGGATGCGAGCTTCCGGGGATGGGAGGAGAGGGGGGATCAGGGAGATGAAGGATTGGTTTCTGGGAGGGTGGTTTGCAAACTTGGAGGAGTTGAATGATAAGTTTGGGCTGGAGTGGGAGAAGAGTTCCCGATACATGCAGGTGCAGGGCTTTGCAAGGAACGTCTTCCCAACCTTCCCGATCATGCCTGCCTCCTCGTTGCTGGAAGAGGTGCTGACAGATGATGATGGAGGGTCAATGGCTCGACTTTGTGTGCAAGGCTGGGGCTGATACAGTTGACAGTGGTGCACAGGGCGCATCTGATTAAGTCGAGGATGAGCCAAAAGTTTGAGGGGGTAGAGGACATCTGTGTGCAGTGTGGGAGGGGTCCTGCTAATCATGTGTTCTGGTCCTGCCCAAAGTTGGAAAGATTCTGTGGATATGGAGAGGCCATATTCGGGGTCGGATCGGCTGGAGTTCCAGACGGGTGTGAGCAGATGTTTTAGCCTTTGCCTCGCTGATTGCTCGCAGGCAGGTCTTGTTGGGGTGGTGACAGTTTCTCCACCCTCTGTCTCTGCATGGCGGAGGGACCTACTGGGGTTCTGAGCCCTGGAGAAAGAGAAATTTGCCCGAAGGAGGTTAAGTGATGGGTTCCACAAAAGTTGGGGTTTGTTCATTCTACATTTTGGAGAGTTGGTTACTGTCGGCTGATGGGAAATGGGGGGGGGGTTCTTATTGGTTGGTGGGGTTTAATGTGTTGCCGTGCATGTTTATTTTGTTGTAAAATGTTGAAAATTGAAATAAAAATACTTTTTTAACAAAAGCAAAATACTCGAAGATTTAAATTTGAAATAAAAACAGAAAATGCTAGAAATACTCAGCAGGTATGGCAGCATCTTGGAGAGAGAGAGAAGTAGAGTTCAAGTTTCAGGTCCAAGCTGTTTTTAAGAATTATTATCGGAGGGAATGTAATTTTGTTGTTTATTATTCATTTGGGGAATGAAGACCCTTTATACAACATTTTTCAAACATTTTTTTTCCCGCGACCCATTTTTGGTAACCGGATGACATTTGTGACACAACATTTTCGCTTACCTTTAATGCGACAGGTGAGCCTGCTTGGTCTTCACGATCTCACTTGCTTTGTCATTCAATGTTACATTTCTGCAAAGTACTTCAGCTGATGATTTAAGTTCTCCTTTGAAAAAAACCATGAGGTTTTCTTCGTACTCGCCATGCTTAGTCTTCAAATGGCTTTGAAGTTTTGAGGGTTTTAAACTCTCATTTGCCAGTATTTTCCTTCATATAACACACATGGGCTTTGGATCCTATTTGGCATAAATCACAAAGTCACACCTCAAGAAATCATTTTTATACTGCTTTGTTCCCGATTTCAGTTTCTTCTTAGGCCAGAGGCTCTGGAGCTCTGTATACAGCTCACACAAGCACTGCTTTGTCTGGCCGTCGACTCTCCTGCGCAGCTATCTCCATTAATTCAGTTGTGAGATCCTGGCCTATTTGCATCTCTGGCCCTCTCTTCCTGAAAACAAAATGATTCATCTTCAGTTCTTCATAGTCCTGTTGCCTTGCTTGCTCGCAGCTAGAAAGTGGAGGAATTTCTCTTCTGTGATTTCACGTCAAAAGCATGAGACGTGCTCTCTGCCGTCGCTTCTGGCAGGAAGACAGCATTGTTCGCATTTAAAAGCCGGTCGCAGCTGGTCGCAGCCGGCATTCTTAAAAATCAGTCGTGGCCATTAGATGACCGATCGCTCCGCGACCCTCCTGACACCCGCCAGTGGATCGCAACCCGCAGTTTGAAAATCCAGGTTTAAACTATCCATCCATTGGTAAAATGCAATGAAAGACATATTCCCCTGTGGGTCACTTGTAATTCTCTTGTTTCTGAGTCAAGAAGATTGGCTTCAAGTTTATTTTCCAAGACTTGCATGTAAAAATCAAAAAGCCAATATTTTGTTGCATTGACACATTGCTATCTTTTTGATGAGCTGTTAGACTAAGGCCCTGTCTGCCCCCTCAGGTGAATGGAAAATATACCACAGCAGTCTTTTTATAAGCCATTTAAAAGCCATTTTCTGCATTTCAAACTCTTCTATTCAAAAATCTGGATTAGTTGTATTTTTATTTTTAAAATTTGAATTTAAAATACTTTAAGCTTTCCAAATGTTATTGTCCTTAGCAACAGTGCCGAAAAAAACTTAACCAGGGCAGTCCACTAGTATGCAGACATTATGGAAACTATTTTTAGAACAAGGGGACAGTGTAAAAAGGCGCCCTAAAATGTAACCTTGACCACAATAGTGTCGCCTGCCTTTAAAAATGAAACAATAGTAGACAGCAAAGTTCAATACAAGGAAACAGCTGAGAGGCTTCACTAAATACAACTCAATCTCCAGAACAAATTATGCAGATCCTGAGAATGAACAATGCAAAATCCAAATATAAAGGTGGTCTTTACAATTAGTTGGTAACTTAAGTATATTCTGTCGAGATATTTCCGGTTAATTAATAACATTGGCTATTGGGATTTGTTATGGGGCGGCAAGCCCTAAATTAAAATATTTATTTCCAATTAAATACACATTTATGCAAATTAGTACCATCAGCAACATAAAAAGATTATTGTCACAGGGACACGATTAAGATGTATGAAATTATGAGGGGCATAGAACCTTTCTCCTTGGTGGAGGGATCAATAACCAGCGGGCATTGATTTCAGGTAAGGGGCAAGAGATTTATAGGGGATGTGAGGAAAACCTTTTTGACCCAGAGGGTGGTGGGAGTCTGGAACACTACCTCACAACATTGAAAATGTATACTTCTGATGCCAAGGCATACAAGGCAAGACCAAGTGCTAGAAAATGGAATTCAAATACTTAGGTTTTTGTTTTTGACCAGCGCAGATGTGATGGGCGTTTCTGTATTGAAACAAAAATTTTGATTGAATCCAAGGAAAGAAATATATAGACTGCAAAATTTGGTTCTGCATTGTGTCACTATGGATGCTGTTCTGTTTCTAGTGTGATGTACACTTCAGCATGGCACATACGGGACACTATTTTGGCAAGGGCATGAGCACACCAGGTAAATATTGAATGCTTCGAGGACCATTGTCTAATCCTCACTAAATACAAGTGAGGATTGGAGGGCTGCCAACTTTGTACCATCGTTTAAAATGGTGCAAGGAATGGGTCAGAAAATGATGGGTTTGTCAGTCTGACTTCAGCGGTGGGCAAATCATTAGAATCAATTTTGAGAGACAGGATGCACTTGTCATTTCAAACAGATTGATTTTGTTAGGGGGAGATCACATCTTACTAAATTAAGCAAATTGTGGAAGTAACAAATGAAGATTGATGAATGTGGTGCAGTGGGTGTCGTCGACATGGATTTTAGTCAGGCACTTGACAAGGTCCCACATGGCAGATTGGTTAGAAAAGTGAAATTCCATGGAATACAGGGGAAAGTGGCATGTTGGATCCAAAATTTGCTCTACAGGGGAAAGTGGCATGTTGGATCCAAAATTTGCTCCACGGGATACAAAGGGTAGGTCGATGGATGCTTTTTGAATGGAAAGTGGAATCAGTGGCAGTCCGCAGGGTTCACTGTTGAGGTTCTGCATATTGTACATATAAATGTCTTGGATTTAAATGTGTGAGGCATCACAGGAAGGATATAATTCCTCTGGAGAGGTACAGAGAAAATTTACAAGAATGTTGCCAGGGCTTGATAATTGTTGCTGCGAAGAAAAATTGGACAGGCTAAGGATGTTTTCTATAGAACAGAGGAAGCTGAAGGGTAACCTTATTGAGGTGTATATTACGATCCCAGTTGGTGTTATAACTTGACAGCAAGATCCCAGTACGGAACCCTGGCTCAAAAGGCCATAACTTTTACCTTATTTTTTTTAAATGTGGAAGAACAGAGTCACAGGACTGCTAATGAGTTTCAACAAGAAAATATATTTCTTAAACATGAAAGGTGGATCATTATATAATACTCCCTTACTGCCCCCTTAAATAATACAGATTATGAAATATAAGCAGCGGGATTCTCCGACCCCCGCCGTATTCTCCGCCGCTGTTTTTCGGGCGGGGGCTGTTAGCAGCACCCATCCCCGGCAATTCTCCGGGCCCCGATGGGCCGAGCGGCCATCCGTTTTTGGCCAGTCCCACCGGATCAACAACAAGGCAAAAGCCAAAGTATCCGCTATTACATTCATCCTCAATTCCGGCTGGTCCAATACCCCAAATATTGCAACTAATGGGCAGGGCTCCAAATCCACAACAAAATGGCCAATATGGTGTTTAAAAAAGCCCACAGAAACCCACCAAATTGGGGCAGGACCAGAACATGTGCTTATGGTTCACAGACCCTCTCGAGCACTGCTCACACTTATCCTCAAATCCTTCAAAAATGTGACTCATCCTGGCCTTGGTGAGATGTGGCTGGACACCATCCTGAGATGTATCAAACTTTACCTCGTGCGGGATGACGTAGCGTTCACCCTGTGAAGAGACTCACTCAGCACCATCTCCTCCAAAATGGGATCCTGCTCCTCCTCCCACCCAGCCTTCACCTCCACCAAAACCGCCATCGAAACCATATATCCTGGAAGTACTGTCCTCCTCTGACCCTGCACAGGAGAGGATTCTTTCCAGCAAAGTGGAGTTTGGCACCACCAGGAATGTTGAGAAAGCTCGCCAGGTCCAGTTGCGCACCTAATAGTACCTAAACATATCCACCCCCACAAGGCCTGTTTTCTCCATCAGCTCCTCCAGCCCTTTAAACTTTCCACCCTTCCAATGTGGCATCCAGTTTCCCCGATTGGAACAAACGATTCCCACAAGAAGGAGCCTCCCCCCAATTTGAAATGCCGATGGAGCTGCTGACATATCTTTAACGTGAAAATGACCACCGGATTTGATCAATTGGGCTTATTGGGGATGTTTAATGATTCATTGGCACGAGATTCCCTTCTGGAGACGTTGAGGCAGGCTTCGATTTCCTTCCTCCGAAAGAAGGATAAGGAGTTGGGAGTGCTCCCACCGACGTTGTCACAGGCGTCGATCTCCCTCATCTAAAACGGGATAAGGATCCAGACCTTCCATTGCTGGGTGAACTTCTCATTTAATAAGCTCATCAGTTGGTCTGTTGACCACTGAGCCGGCAGGGCCGCTCCCTGCCCCTCCGCCATCTCCATTGCGTTACAGGCGCCGCACCAGCTCCAACCGACTGATTCCTTCTTTTTCGACCGGTTCTGGCCCTCAGCTCCATACACCAGAGGGTCAATCTCTTCCCCTCACTCTTCTGCACCTATATTCCACCTCACAACCACCCATTAACCGGGGCAAAGGTCCGAAAAGGCCACGAGCAGGAGCCACCAAATGTGCGACCACTCACTCCATGGTCGCCACCGGAAGTCCCAGCCCACCATTTACAATGGAAGGCTGTCCCACCTCTGGAAATCCGCCAGCACCCTACTTACCAAACTCGTGAAGTTCAACTTACAAAGCTGCACCCAATCCCTGTGCCACCTGGACCCCCAGATAGTGGAAGCTAGTCCCAGCACAACAAAAAGGCACCCCCCTCACCTCAGCTGCCCCCCTCAAGCGGCCACTTACATAATACTGACTCTTCCCAATATTCAACTTATACTCCGAAAACAAGCCAAACCTCTCCAATATCCCCATAACATCACACATCCCTTCCCCCAAGTCCCTTACATACAGCAAGAGATTGTCAGCATACAAGGACACCCTGTGCTCTACTCCTACCCCTACAATCCCTCTCCACTTGTCCAAGGCCCTCAAGGCAATTGCCAATGGCTCAATAGCCAATGCGAACAACGGAGACATAGGACAACCCTGCATCGTCCCCCTATACAACCTAAAGGATCCTGAACTCGTTGTGTTAGTTCGCACACAAGTAGATAGTGGCTCATACAGTAGCCTCACCCACGAAACAAACCATGGACCAAACCCAAACGTCTTCAGAATCGTAAAGAAGTATCTCCATTCAACTCTGTTGAAGGTCTTTTCTGTGTCAAAAACACATTATCTCTGGCTCGGGCCCCACCACCGGAGCAAGAACCACATTGAGTAACTGCCTCAAGTTAGATGACAGATTCCTGCCCTGCACAAAGCTCACCTGATCCTCCCCCCCCCCCCCCCCCCCCGCAACAACCTTCTGGAGTCATGGCTCCAACCTTATTGCTAAAATCGTAGCTTGAGGTTTTGCATCCTCATAAACAGAGAAATCGGCCAGTACAACCCACCTACTCCGTGGGGTCTTATCCTTCTTTCGGAGGAAGGAAATAGAAGCCTGCCTCAAAGTCTCCAGAAGGGAATCTCGTGCCAATGAATCATTAAACATCCCCAATAAGCCCAATTGATCCACAAACTTTGAAAATTCTATTGGGAACCCATTTGGCCCTGGCGCCTCTCCAGCCTGCATCTTCCCCAGAGCCGTGCTCACCTGTTCCAACCCCAATGGTGCCTCTAATTCTTCCCTCAACTCCTCCTCCACCGAATCCTTTTCTTTGATGTTTGTATTTAAAATGTTGAGGGTGTTTGGGGGTTGGTGGGAGGGAGGAATTATTTGCCTGGGGATTGACATTGTATTTGTTACCGTTGATTGTTTGTTGATGGGTGTAAATTTGGATGAAAATGTGAAAAAGGAGAATAAAAATATTTATAAAAAATAACTCATCCTCCACCTGAGGAAACTCCAACCCCTCTAAAAACCTTAACATCCCCTGCCTGTCCTCCGGCAGCCCCGACTTACAAAGCCCCTCACAGAAGTCTCTCGCAACTTCTTGCCACCTGAACTGATGAGCAAAAAGGCACGCAGCCTTCTCCCCACACTCATGTACCACCCCCTTTACCCGCAGCAGCTGACGCACCACTCGGCCCATGGACAACAGGTCAAACTGCATTTGTAGCTTCTTCCTGCGTGCCCAAAGCTCTGGCATATGATCAGTCGCATGCTCGCTATCCACAACCAAAATCTCATCCACCAGCTCCTGGCATTCCTGACTTGCCTTCCAGGCCATATGAGCCTTGTACGAGATTACGTCCCCCCCTGATCACCGCTTTTAATACCTTCCACAATGTGGATGGTATAGTAACTTATTGGCCCTAGTTTTGAGCCCGATTAAAATTGGATATCCTAAATGAAAGAATTGGACATTTTAAATTAAATAGTTAGCTCCAGCAAATGGCCTGCTGGGAATTCAGACTTGGCCAAGTTCGATATGTACAAACTCAGACAGGCTGCCTGGGCATGTATAGACCGGCCCTGTCAATCACCCATCAAGAGATCATTGCACCCAATTGATATGCATCGGTCTATTGTCCGCAGCCCAGATTGAGCCAGACTCTCGGATGCCCAGAGTTCCCGCTGTTATCTTATTTGGTAAAGGGACACATGCAGACCACACCACTGGAGATGGACACCTGAGGCGGGCTCAGGAATCCTGTCAACAGATCATCAACTGAACCATTGGGTGCTGAGACCCCCTCCCGAGGCCTCATTGGCAGCAGGCCAGAGGAAGTGGAAAATGGGCAGGAAGGAAGGGGGTGATTAAAAATAGACACCCATGGCACATCAGCAGCGAAGATGCGATGTGGGACGTGACCTTGACCATCCAAAGACCGTCCCAAGCCGGACCCTTCAACCCTGTATTCTCCAACACTCCATCTGAGCCTGAATTAAGAGGGCAAATGCCCCATGTGATGGTTAGTCTTTCAAAAAATATATTTTTATTGGTAGTTTCCAGTTTTTACAGAGTAACAGCTCAAGTGTATCTGGTATTTACAAATAGAGTCAACACTTTCAATTGTCAATATTGTTGAACTTGTCAAATGTTCCTGACTCATCGTACTTAGCAAATAATTTTTAACTCTTTTAAATACAGAAAAAGAACATTCACAGAAGCATTTATGACAGGTATTGGTAAAAATATTTTCATAATGGTTTCCACGTATGGAAAGATTGCCTCGCCTGCTGTCCTCGTTCAGCGGCTGACCTCACCTTGTAGTGGCTTTCGGTGCCTCGTCGCTGACCTGCCCTGATTGAGTCGCAAATCTGCTCGCTTCATCTGCTCACTTTGTCTGCTCCGCTCGATGGCTGACCTCGCCTTGCTGGCCTGCCCTCAGCCGTGGATTGAGTCACTTACTCACCTCGCCTGCTTCTGTCCTCAGACATTGACCTCACCTTATGTTGGCTTTAAGCACCTCGCTGTTACTGGGTTGCCTTCAGCCCTGGGTTGAGGCACCTGCTCACCTCACTCGCTCCCCTCATGGTTTCTTTCGGTGTCTCGCTATTGCTGGCCTGTTCTGGGTCAAGTCGCAAACCTGTTCGCCTTTCGCAAATCGGTAAAAGCTCAGCAGCCTCTGACTCTCCCTTCTCGCCTAGTTGTCTCCTCGCTTGCATGCAGCTCAAGTTAACTGTTCGTATGCTTCAGACCAGTGCGATCCTTCTCTTTCAAACTCATCAATCATAGCCTGATTTTGCTGTGCACGGTAGCACAGTGGTTAGCACAGTTGCTTCACAGCTCCAGGGTCCCAGGTTTGATTCCCATCTTGGGTCACTGTCTGTGCGGAGTCTGCACGTTCTCCCCTTGTCTGTGTGGGTTTCCTCCGAGTGCTCATGTTTCCTCCCACAGTCCAAAGATGTGCAGGTTAGGTGGATAGGCCATGATAAATTGCCCTTAGTGTCCAAAATGGTTAGGTGGGGTTACGGGGATAGGGTGGAGGCCTGGGCTTAAGTGAGGTGCTCTTTCCAAGGGCCAGTCTAGGCTCAGCAAATGCAGAGTAATTTTATTGGATGCCTAATGCACTGGCTGGTGCAGGGGCCCCCCCACATTGGTCAGGCTCCTGTGTTCAGGGACGGTGTGTTTCATTGGAAATCTACCTCTGGCGAGTGTATGTTTTTAGAGTATGCAAACTGCTGAGGGCAACTGGGCCAAGGGAAGCTAAACAGCAGTGCAGCTGGAACGCAGATTTGTGAGCTTGATTGTGTGTGGGGGTGGATGGATGAGTGAGTGAGTGTGTGAGCGTGGGGGTGGGAGAGGGTGTGAGTGAGTGTGTGGGAGTGAGAGTATGTGAGCATGTGGTGGGAGAGTGAGTGTGTGGGAGAGGGAGAGTGAGTGAGTGAGACTGAGGGAGAGTAAGTGAGTTGGGGTGTGGGCGAGTGAGTGAGTGTGTGCGTGATGGGAGAGAGTGACTGATTAGGGTTGTGAGACTGAGTGAGTGAGGGTGTGGGGGTTGGAGAGTGAGTAAGTGAGTTTGTGAGGGTGGGAGAGTAAGCGAGTGTGGCTGAGTGAGGAGTGAGTGAGTGTGAGAGTGAGTCTGCCTTACACCAAGTCTCAGGCTTCACACTCAGTCTTCCCACCATACACCAACTTATACAAACGCACTCACTCACACTCACCCACCGACCTTCATATACTGACTCTCTCACACACTGGTTATTTTTATTACTTCCCTTTTTTTAAACTTAATAATTTATTGTTATGACTTTACTGTATGTTTACTCAGCAATTGTTTCTTTTCTTAAAGTCTCAACTTTTCTTTTGAATTCAATTTACTTTTGTGGCAAACCCTTTATTTCTGAAATTTGCTCATCGGCCCCTTGAGCAAGAAAATATACAAATGATGCCCTCCTGAGCAAAAAGATTGGACAAACCTCCAATAGACACTTCTGAAAAGAAGCAAGTCAGTTATAGACAACCAATCTCTTAACAGTTTTATTCATGCATTTGCTCAGTTCTGACTTTCTGAAGATAAACAGGCAACAGAATATTTGATCTTCAGGATACTATGCATCAGGCAGAATACAAGTAAACAATTGCATGTACTTCGTGTCCCTTCTGTTGGATGTAGCTGACTTAGCTGTTTTTTATCTTGTGGTGATCTATCTCCTGAAAGAGTAAACGTCATTTAGCTACCCCTGATACCGCCCCTAGGTGAAATCTGCATGTCAGCCAGTCATTTCAGAAAGCTTCGAGATTGCTCATGAAATGACGTGCACATTGGCCATTTAAAAAGCCATCCAAAGCAACCATTTCTAGATCCAGAGTAAAGTCCAATGTTCATCTCACTTTGTTATGTGTGTGTCTGTTGAATGCTCTGCCTGTGGTTAAAGCAGGTCTGACAACAAAATTTGCAAGTAGAATCTTCCAACATTGCTGTGTAAGTCTCCGAGTCAAGAAATATTACTATTTCTAGTTACGCAATGAACAGAGAAGAAAAGGCAAGAGGCATAAATTACATAAATCTGGAGGAATTTCATGTCTCGAAAGAGTGGGGATTTGTTTTACCAGATCCATTGGTATGTATTTGTTTTTCTGCCGGTGCCAAATATTGAATCGAAATTCATGTTTCACTTCTATTTGATCCTCAGACTTTGAATATACAATGTGAGAAGTGCATTTTAAAAATGAATATATGCAGGTTTTTCTTCCTGGGATTTAGCAATCATGAGAACAGATGAAAAATAAGTTTTTCTGCACCTTCAAAGTGTTCTAGTTTATCAGTCAGAAGCTAAATTTAGAGACAGGTGGATGACAATAGAAAATTTAACAGACATTTAAAATGTTTTTATAGATAGAGGCATTTAGGACAAAAGCAACATAAATTAGTTGAACCTCTATGAAATACTGGTTCCATCACAATGGAAGTTTTGTGTCCAATTCTGGGCACTGGACTTTCACTGGGATGCAAACGCCTTAGGGAAAGTACTGAAAAGATTGACAAAAATAGCTTCTGGGATGAAGTATATATAAATTGCTCAATCTGGGGAATGTCCTCCTCAGAGCAAAGAAGTTTAAGAGATTTGACAGAGATGTTCAAAATCATGAGAGGTGTGGACAGAGTTGATTGAGAGAAAACTGTTCCCATTGGGAGGAAAGGTGGAGAAACAGAGGACAAAGATTTAAGAAGATCAGAAAAATTACTTGCATTGTTCTTTCTGAGAGCTAGTACAGACACAGTGGGCCAAATTACCTTTTTCTGTGCTTTAACTATTCTATAATTCTATGGGGGGGAAATATTTTATGCAGCGAATTAAGATTTGGGGTGCATTGCCTCAGTGTGTTGTGGAGGCAGATTCAATCATGGCTTTGAAACTGAAATTAGCTAAGGACAAGAAAGGAAGAAAATGGAAGGGCTAAGGAAGAGGGGGTCACTATTTGGACTGCTTTTACAGACAGCTGGGAGGGGCGGGAGAGCCCCCCGACCCGGTTGATTACGTGGACCGTTCAGGGTTCAAATGGCCCAGTCAATAGGTTGCAATTGCATCTGTATCATTCCTATAACATTGCAAGTTTCTTGTAAAACTCGATTCGGAAACCATCCGGCCCCAGGGCCTTCTCTGCCTGCATTGACCCCATGCAATCCATCACCTCCCTCAGCCCAATTGGGGCCCTCAGTCCCTGCACCTTCACCTCCGCAACCCTCCATCAAGACCATTATGCCAACTAAACTACTAAAAAAAAAGTCTATTTTTTGATGCGACAACTGACATGTTCAGAATCGAAGTAAACAGAAAAAAGCTTATAATCTGCTTGGAAGTCAAATAAACCCTTCTCAGCATTTCAGTTAACATTTTTGTCCCAGTATAAGAACCTAAATATTTTATAACATTTGTTGTTAGTCTATTGAAAAGCAACATGAATTTATCTCATTAGAAATTAAGGGATGAGATTAAATTTAAAAAAATACTTATGACTTTGTTTTCCACCACGCGGATATTTTTCTCTCAATCCAAGCTCTACAAAATTTACATTAAGCTCACTTGGTAAATAATTATATTTTCTTACCAGTCTGACCTCCCAAAATTCTACCAACCTTGGATGGATATCGCAAACAACTTAACTCACCTGATTGAACATCATCAGCTTCGATGTGAAGTGAATAATGTAGGTTCTTCATTTACCACACTTTTAATGCATGAATGGTGTTTTGTGTAGGAAAAAATAGCCAACTAAACGACTAAAAAAAAATCTATTTTTTGATGCGAGAACTAGGTGCGCAATTCCTTTTTTGGTCATCGCCACTTGAAAAGCTACAAAGAAAATTAGCAAGACAGTGGTACAGTACAGGTTATTCTTTTGAGATGATGTGAAGCCAGTTATTTTAACTGGCAAATCCTGCTGATGCTTTACATCAAACTTATCGGGTTGCATCTGACATGAAACTGCTTGATTCTCAAACTGGGCAAGATTTGCATGGTGAGGAGTGGCAAAGTTGCTACCAATGAACCTTATATAGCACACAGAATAAGTCATCAATCCCACTTGTGCATACAAACAAAATCAAATATTTCTTTCTCTAACATAGATTCACGATGAGTTCAGATACAACAACAACCATTTCCATCTGTATCATATCTATAACATCACAAACTGTCCCATTGTGCTTCACAATGGGATTGTTCATCAAAATTTGATTCCAAGCCATAGCGAGATATTAGCACGCATGATCAAAAGTTTGATCAAAGAGGTAGATATTAAAAATGCACTGCCTGAAAGGATATTGGAAGCAAATTCAAACATTCGAAGAAGAAATACTTGGAAGTGAATAAATTTACTGGGGCAAAAACAGTGAAAGAACCGACGCATGCATGGTCGACCAAATGACCTCCTGTGCTGCATCATGGTATGTTTTAGAACTGAAATTCTGGCATATAGCTTAAATGCATTTTGCCATAAAGGCCTGGATTTTCATCCTTGAGGCGGGCAGGGAAGTCAGAAAAATTCCTTGCCTGGCCTGTCCACCTACCAATCGAAAAAGTGCCTACAAAGGTGGAAACTTGCTGGGGCTGGATGCAAGCTGGAGCTTGGTCAGTCGACCCAGGAAGAACTGCAGAGACAGCCACGGGGGTTGCCAGATGCTGAGGAGGGCTGTTGAAAAAGCCCACCACTGTGCCATGCGACTTCTGAACTGACCCTTTATAAGGTCCCCTCCTGCACACTAGGGTGCATCCCCCAGGGCAGTGTTTTTCAACCTTTTTGCCCAGGACCCATTTTTACCAACCAGGCATCCTTCGGGATCCACACCGGCCAACCTTTGCGACACATGCTGCCTGATCTTTGTGGTCCACGCCACCCGAACTTCATGACCCACCATTTTTGCTTACCTTTAATGTGACAGGTGAGCCTGCTTGGTCCTCACGATTTCACTTGCTTTGTCGTTCGATGTTAACTTTCTGCGGAAGACTTCAGCTGATGATTTAAGATCTCATCCGTGCATCCGTGGAAAAAAATGAAGACGTTTGTCCTTGAACTTGTTATGCTTAGTCTTGAAATGCCTTTGAAATTTAAGGGTTTTGATCTTTAATTTGGCAGTATTTCTCAGCATATAAAACACACAAACGTTGCAACCTGATTTGCAGTGGCACACTTAATAAACCCATAACTCAAGAAATCATCGTCATACTGCTTTGTTCCTGTTTTTAGCTTCTTCATGGGTTGTTCCCCAGAGACGCTGGAGCTCACACCAGCATTGCTGGCAGCTATAAAATGGAGGAATCTTTCTCGTGCCCAGAGCACGTGACGTCAGTGTACATTCACTCTGCTGCCGCTTCTGGAGAGAAGACCATCGATTTTTTAATATAATCCGCCCTTGGGTCAGCGCGCTGATGTCAGGAGGAGGCGGTCTGCCTCCCTGGGCTCCGGGCTTGGGCGCTGCTCAGGAAACATGCATGTGTGGGATGGCCGGCATTCTGAAAGCCAGTCACGGCTGGCATTTAAAAAAGTCGGTTGCGGCCATTGGGCATTTCTTCCCCCGATCAGGAGCCCAGCAACCAATGGCCCCACGACCCACCAGCAAGTCGCGACCCTAACTTTGAAAATTACTGCTCTAGGGTGACTCCTATAAGGGGCCGTGAATCATGAGTCTTTAAAAACCTGGCCCAACTCCGTGAAAATTGTGGAGGATTCGAACATACCTAACTCTGCAATGGAGCCGGCCATGTCAGGCAGAAATAGGCATTCTAGCAGAAAGCAGTCCCAAAAATTGTCTGCCTTGGAATGGGATCAGGAATTCCAAAATCGGGAATACCAAAATTGAGACACGGCCACTATTTTTAAAGGGGTGCCGAGTCAACCTGATTCAATGAAAATGTAGACCAAAGTATCAGGGGCGCGATTCTCTGAAATGGAGACAGAGTGTTCACGCTGTCGTGAACGCTGTTGAGGTTCACGACGGCGCAAAACGGCCCCTATACCGACCGATTCAGGGCCCGAAAATGGGCTAGGAGCGGCGCCGCGTCATTTACGCGCACCGCGTAAAGGCGGCGCCGCATACATGACACGGCCGGCGCCGCATAACTGGGCGTCACCCGGCGCCAACCCGCGATTGCGTGGTTGCCGTCCTCCCCGAGTCCGCCCCGCAAGAAGATGTCAGACGGATCTTGCTGGGCTGCGGAAGAAAGGAGGTCAGCCTTCAGAGAGGCCAGCCCGACGATCGGTGGGCACCGGTTGCGGGCCAGACCACATTTGAGGCCCCCCCGGTGCAGGATCCCCCCCCCCGCAGGCGACCAGGTGTGGACGGCGCCGGGGGGAACCCACCGTTTTTGGCAGGCCGCTCGGCCCATCCGGCACTGAGAATCGCGGGGGTACCGGTGAATCGCCATTTTGGCTGTCTCGGGCAATTCACTGTACCGCGCCGCGCAAAACGCGATTGTGCTGATCTGGCCGCTTCCGTGGGCGTCGGACCGGCATCGCGGGAAAATTTGGCGACCCAGGCGATTCTCTGAAACGGTGCGGGAGCAGAGAATCGCACCCCAGATTTAAATGCGTGAAGAGAGCCCATTGAGAAAGACATTAAAGAAAACATTTTGCATTGAAAGTAGTTGACATTCTGCTGTTTTGCTATGTTTATATCTGGAGGCCCAGAAAAGTGACATGTATCAATTAAGTTGAGTTAATTTTAAAACAACAGTTTAAAAACATTTATTACTGTTGCTACATGAAATATTTCATCATTTTTAATCTTGTTTTTCTTATCTCTGTGACGGGTACCATGTGAATGTCTGCATGAATTCACAGAGAACTGTCTGACCTGTAGAATGAAGGTGAAGTGAATCATTTTAGACAAGAATACATCAATTCAAGGGTCAAGTTACAGATTCTCAGATAACATCGGAAGAATTTACTTTGATTAGGCACAGCTCTTCTCCCGTACATGTTTTAAAAGAGTAGAAGTTCCTTTAAACATGTGCTGTAGGGGTTGAAGGGGGAGTCCATAAGGGCAGAGTCTGGAGTAGAGCAGAGTCTGAAGTGGGGCAGTAGATGGGAGAGACAAAAGAGTCTGTTGTGGGGCAGGGTTTGGACGGGGATGGTGGGAGATGTCTGGAGGGGGGTACTGGAGGAGGGCTGGTTAAGGGCACTCTGGGGGAGGGATGGAGTGGGGTCTGGGGCGGGGATGGTTGAGGGGAGGGTCTGGAGGAGGGTGGTGGGGTATCTGGAGGAGGATTTTGGAGCAGGTTTCTGGAGGAGAGTGGTGGGCAGGGATCTGGAGAGGGGACCTGGAGAAGTCAGACAGTATAAAAGTGATCCCCTACAGTGCAGACTTTGTTTGCACTGGGTGCTGAATTTGGTGCTTTTTGAGTGCGATAGTGAGAGTTTGGTGACCGAGGGAGTGCTAAATTTGGTGCTTTTTGAGTGCGATAGTGAGAGTTTGGTGACCGAGGGAGTTAGGTGAGGAGGGAGTAAGGTGCTCCTTTCATTTTGTTTCCGACATTTCCGCAAAGAGTGCGAAGAGAGCCAGGAGTTTACAGGAAGTGTAGCTGACTGGGAGCAGAGTCGGAGGGCGGAGATCTAGTCAGTCCACACAGCAGCTATATTCTTTAAGGTAAGAGGGGATGGAGGCTAGGCCAGTTACATGCTCCTACTGTAGGATGTGGGTGGTGAGGGATACCACCGGTGTCCCCACTGACTATACCTGCGGGAAGTGCACCCAACTTCAGCTCCTCAAAGACCGTGTTAGGGAACTGGAGCTGAAGCTGGATGAACTTCGGATCATCCGGGAGGCAGAGGGGGTGATTGAGAAGAGTTACAGGGAGGTAACCACACCCAAGGTACAGGACAAGAATAGCTGGGTTACACTCAGGGGGAAAAAAACAAACAGGCAGACAGTGCAGGGATCCCTCGTGGCCGTTCCCCTTCAAAACAAGTATACCGTTTTGGATGCTGTTGGGGGGGATGACCTACCGGGGGAAGGCCCTAGCGGTCAGGCCTCTGGCACGGAGTCTGGCTCTGGGGCTCAGAAGGGAAGGGGGGAGAATAGAAAAGCAATAGTTGTAGGAGATTCAATGGTTAGGGGAATAGATAGGAGATTCTGTGGTCGCGAGCGAGACTCCCGGAAGGTATGTTGCCTCCCGGGTGCCAGGGCCAGGGATGTCTTGGATCGTGTCTTCAGGATCCTTAAGGGGGAGGGGGAGCAGCCAGAAGTCGTGGTGCACATTGGTACCAACGACATAGGTAGGAAAAGGGGTGTGGAGGTAATAAACAAGTTTAGGGAGTTAGGCTGGAAGTTGAAAGCCAGGACAGACAGAGTTGTCATCTCTGGTTTGTTGCCGGTGCCACGTGATAGCGAGGCTAGGAATAGGGAGAGAGTGCAGTTGAACACGTGGCTGCAGGAATGGTGTAGGAGGGAGGGCTTCAGGTATTTGGATAATTGGAGCGCATTCTGGGGAAGGTGGGACCTGTACAAGCAGGATGGGTTGCATCTGAACCAGAGGGGCACCAATATCCTGGGAGGGAGGTTTGCTAGTACTCTTCGGGAGGGTTTAAACTAATTTGGCAGGGGAATGGGAACCGGATTTGTAGTCCAGCAACTAAGGTAGCCGATATTCAGGACGCCAAAGCATGTAATGAGGCAGTGGGGAAGGGAACACTGACAAAGGAGAGTATTTGCAGGCACGGAGATGGGTTGAAGTGTGTATACTTCAACGCAAGAAGCATCAGGAATAAGGTGGGTGAACTTAAGGCATGGATCGGTACTTGGGACTACGATGTGGTGGCCATCACGGAAACTTGGATAGAAGAGGGGCAGAAATGGTTGTTGGAGGTCCCTGGTTATAGATGTTTCAATAAGATTAGGGAGGGTGGTAAAAGAGGTGGGGGGGTGGCATTATTAATTAGAGATAGTATAACAGCTGCAGAAAGGCAGTTCGAGGAGTATCACCCTATTGAGGTAGTATGGGTTGAAGTCAGAAATAGGAAAGGAGCAGTCACCTTGTTAGGAGTTTTCTATAGGCCCCCCAATAGTAACAGAGATGTGGAGGAACAGATTGGGAAACAGATTTTGGAAAGGTGCAGAAGTCATAGGGTAGTAGTCATGGGCGACTTTAACTTCCCAAATATTGAGTGGAAACTCTTTAGATCAAATAGTTTGGATGGGGTGGTGTTTGTGCAGTGTGTCCAGGAAGCTTTTCTAACACAGTATGTAGATTGTCCGACCAGAGGAGGGGCAATATTGGATTTAGTACTGGGCAATGAACCAGGGCAAGTGATAGATTTGTTAGTGGGGGAGCATTTTGGAGATAGTGACCACAATTCTGTGACTTTCACTTTAGTAATGGAGAGGGATAGGAACGTGCAACAGGGCAAGGTTTACAATTGGGGGAAGGGTAAATACGATGTTGTCAGACAAGAATTAAAGTGCATAAGTTGGGAACATAGGCTGGCAGGGAAGGACACAAGTGAAATGTGGAACTTGTTCAAGGAACAGGTGCTACGTGTTCTTGATATGTATGTCCCTGTCAGGCAGGGAAGAGATGGTCGAGTGAGGGAACCATGGTTGACAAGAGAGGTTGGATGTCTTGTTAAGAGGAAAAAGGTGACTTATGTAAGGCTGAGGAAACAAGGTTCAGACAGGGCATTGGAGGGATACAAGATAGCCAGGAGGGAACTGTAGAAAGGGATTAGGAGAGCTAAGAGACGGCATGAACAATCTTTGGCGGGTAGGATCAAGGAAAATCCCAAGGCCTTTTACACATATGTGAGAAATATGAGAATGACTAGAGCGAGGGTAGGTCCGATCAAGGACAGTAGCGGGAGATTGTGTATTGAGTCTGGAGAGATAGGAGAGGTCTTGAATGAGTATTTTTCTTCTGTATTTACAAATGAGAGGGGTGATATTGTTGGAGAGGACAGTGTGAAACAGATTGGTAAGCTCGAGGAAATACTTGTCAGGAAGGAAGATGTGTTGGGCATTTTGAAAAACTTGAGGATAGACAAGTCCCCCGGGCCTGACGGGATATATCCAAGGATTCTATGGGAAGCAAGAGATGAAATTGCAGAGCCGTTGGCAATGATCTTTTCGTCCTCACTGTCAACAGGGGTGGTACCAGGGGATTGGAGAGTGGCGAATGTCGTGCCCCTGTTCAAAAAAGGAACTAGGGATAACCCTGGGAATTACAGGCCAGTTAGTCTTACTTCGGTGGTAGGCAAAGTAATGGAAAGGGTACTGAAGGATAGGATTTCTGAGCATCTGGAAAGACACTGCTTGATTAGGGATAGTCAGCACGGATTTGTGAGGGGTAGGTCTTGCCTTACAAATCTTATTGAATTCTTTGAGGAGGTGACCAAGCATGTGGATGAAGGTAAAGCAGTGGATGTAGTGTACATGGATTTTAGTAAGGCATTTGATAAAGTTCCTCATGGTAGGCTTATGCAGAAAGTAAGGAGGCATGGGATAGTGGGAAATTTGGCCAGTTGGATAACGAACTGGCTAACCGATAGAAGTCAGAGAGTGGTGGTGGATGGCAAATATTCAGCCTGGATCCCAGTTACCAGTGGCGTACCGCAGGGATCAGTTCTGGGTCCTCTGCTGTTTGTGATTTTCATTAATGACTTGGATGAGGGAGTTGAAGGGTGGGTCAGTAAATTTGCAGACGATACGAAGATTGGTGTAGTTGTGGATAGTAAGGAGGGCTGTTGTCGGCTGCAAAGAGACATAGATAGGATGCAGAGCTGGGCTGAGAAGTGGCAGATGGAGTTTAACCCTGAAAAGTGTGAGGTTGTCCATTTTGGAAGGACAAATATGAATGCGGAATATAGGGTTAACGGTAGAGTTCTTGGCAATGTGGAGGAGCAGAGAGATCTTGGGGTCTATGTTCATACATCTTTGAAAGTTGCCACTCAAGTGGATAGAGCTGTGAAGAAGGCCTATGGTGTGCTCGCGTTCATTAACAGAGGGATTGAATTTAAGAGCCGTGAGGTTATGATGCAGCTGTGCAAAACTTTGGTAAGGCCACATTTGGAGTACTGTGTACAGTTCTGGTCGCCTCATTTTAGGAAGGATGTGGAAGCTCTGGAAAAGGTGCAAAGAAGATTTACCAGGATGTTGCCTGGAATGGAGAGTAGGTCTTACGAGGAAAGGTTGAGGGTGCTAGGCCTTTTCCCATTCGAGCGGAGAAGGATGAGGGGCGACTTGATAGAGGTTTATAAGATGATCAGGGGAATAGATAGAGTAGACAGTCAGAGACTTTTTCCCCGGGTGGAACACACCATTACAAGGGGACATAAATTTAAGGTGAAAGGTGGAAGATATAGGAGGGATATCAGAGGTAGGTTCTTTACCCAGAGAGTAGTGGGGGCATGGAATGCACTGCCTGTGGAAGTAGTTGAGTCGGAAACATTAGGGACCTTCAAGCAGCTATTGGATAGGTACATGGATGACGGTAAAATGATATAGTGTAGATTTATTTGTTCTTAAGGGCAGCACGGTAGCATTGTGGATAGCGCAATTGCTTCACAGCTCCATGGTCCCAGGTTCGATTCCGGCTTGGGTCATTGTCTGTGCGGAGTCTGCACGTCCTCCCCGTGTCTGCGTGGGTTTCCTCCGGGTGCTCCGGTTTCCTCCCACAGTCCAAAGATGTGCGGGTTAGGTGAATTGGCCAATGATAAATTGCCCTTAATGTCCAAATTGCCCTTGGTGTTGGGTGGAGGTGTTGGGTTTGGGTAGGGTGCTCTTTCCAAGGGCCGGTGCGGACTCGGGGGGCCGGGTGGCCTCCTTCTGCACTGTAAATTCAATGATAATCTATGATTAATCTCGGACAAAGGTTCGGCACAACATCGTGGGCCGAAGGGCCTGTTCTGTGCTGTATTTTCTATGTTCTATGTTCTATGTTAAGTGGGGGTGTGTGGGAGACGAGAGGTGGTGGGGGAGTCTGGAGAAAGGTGGTGATGGTGGAGAGGAGGAGGGGCAAATCTGGGGGCGTGGGAGTCTGGAGAGGTGCTGTCGGGGAATCTGGAGGGAGAATGGTGATGTGGGGGGGGGGGAGGCTGGAGTGGTGCAATCTGGATAGGGATGGTGGAAGAGTCTAGAAGGAGATAGTGGGGGTGGCTGCAGTGTGTGTTGAGGGCAGTGTCTGGAGGAGGTTAGTAGAGGGAAGAGATTCTGACGCGAGATTGGGAAAGAGATGAGAAAGTCTGGTGGGAGAGTATTGGTGGGAAAGAGTCTGTGGAAGTTGGCGGAGAGAGAGTCTGGGGGGGATGCAGGGGGATAGATGGTAGTTGGCATGGGGGGAGCCTGGATGGGGGTGCTCAGAGGGGTTGGTGGAGGCGTGTTGGAATAAGGGATGGGGAGGGGTGGGAAAGTGTGGAATGGTGAAAAGATTGGAGAGTTGAGGGGAGAGTTTGGGGGGGGGAGGGGGGGTGGGGGGGGGAGAGTGAATTTGGAGGATGGAGCAGTCTGGAGCCAGAGAAGTCGGAGTCTGAGTCTGAGGAGATAGGGGAGGCCATCAATGAATATTTTGCTTTAGTATTCACTGGCGAGAGGGACCTTGTTGCTCATCAGAACAGCGTGAACCAGGTTAATAGACTCAAACAGGTTGATATTAAGGAGGATGTGCTGGAAATTTTGAAAAGCATCAGGATATATAAGTCCCCTGGGTCTGACGGGATATACCCAAGGTTACTACGGGAAGCGAGGGAGGAGATTGCTGCGCCATGGGCGATGATTTTTGCGTCCTCACTCTCCACTGGAGTAGTACCAGATGATTGGAGGGAGGCGAATGTTGTTTCCCTGTTCAAGAAAGGGAATAGGGAAATCCCAGGGAATTACAGACCAGTCAGTCTTACGTCTGAGCAAAATATTGGAAAGTATTCTGAGAGATAGCATTTATGATTACTTAGAAAAACATAGTTTGATTAAAGATAGTCAGCATGGCTTTGTGAGGGGAAGGTCATGCCTCACAAGCATCATTGAATTCTTTCAGGATGTGACAAGACACATCGATGAAGGTCGGGCAGTGGATGTGGTGTATATGGATTTCAGTGAGGCATTTGGTAAGGTTCCTCATGGTAGGCTCATTCAGAAAGCTAGGGGGCTTGGGATACGGGGAAATTTGGCTGTCTGGATACAGAATTGGCTGGCCGAAAGAAGACAGCGAGTGGTAGTGGATGGAAAATATTCTGCCTGGTGGTTGGTGACCAGTGGTGTCCCGCAGGGCTCTGTTCTGGGACCTCTGCTCTTTGTGTTTTTTATAAATGACTTGGATGAGGAAGTGGAAGGGTGGGTTAGTAAGTTTGCTGATGACACAAAGGTTGGGGGAGTTGTAGATAGTGTCGAGGGCTGTTGCAGGTTACAACAGACATTGACAGGATGCAGAGCTGGGTTAAGAAGTGGCAGGTGGAGTTCAACCTGGATAAATGTGAAGTGATTCATTTTGAAAGGTCGAATTTGAATGCTGAATACAGGGATAAAGGCAGGATTCTTGGAAGTATGGAGGAACTGAGGGATCTTGGGGTCCACGTACATAGATTCCTCAAAGTTGCCACCCAGGTTGATAGGGTTGTTAAGAAGGAGTATGATGTGTTGGCTTTCATTAACGGGGGTTTGAGTTTAAGAGCCACGACGTTTTGCTGCAGCTTTATAAAACCCTGGTTAGACCACACTTGGAATATTGTGTCCAGTTCTGGTCGCCTCATTCTTGGAAGGATGTGGATGCTTTGGAGAGGGTGCAGAGGAGATTTACCAGGATGCTGCCTGGACTGATGGGCATGAATTATGAAGAAAGGTTGAGGGAGCTAGGGCTTTTCTCACTGGAGTGAAGAAGGAAGAGTGGTGACTTGATAGAGGTGTACAAGGTGATGAGAGGCATGGATAGAGTGGATAGCCAGAGACCTTGCCCCAGGGTGGAAATGGCTGTCACGAGGGGACATAATTTTAAGGTGGTTGGAGGAAGATTGTGGGGAGATGTCAGAGGCAGGTTCTTTACACAGAGAGTGGTGGGTGCGTGGAATGCATTGCCAGCAGAGGTGGTTGAGTCAGAGTAATTAGGGACATTTAAGCGACTCTTGGATAGGCACATGGGCAGCAGTAAACAGTAAATTGAAGGGGTGTAGGTTAGGTTGATCTTAGTTTAGGATAAATGGTCGGCACAACATCGTGGGCCGAAGGGCCTGTACTGTGCTGTACTGTTCTATGTTCTAAGTCTGGGAGGGGAGGCATGGGGGATTAACCTGGAGGGGAGTGGCAGAATATGGAGAGGTGCGAATCTGCAGGGAGGGGTTAGGGAGTTTGGACTGGGGCTGCAAGGGAGGCTAGATAGCTGGAGGCAGTGATTGGTTGGGGGGGGGGGAGGCTGGTGGTGTTGGGGAAACTGGAGGGGATGATGGGTGGGAGGTTTGAAAGGAGATGTTGGGTGAGGAGACTGGAGTGTTGGCTGGAGGGGGTGTTGGGTGGAAGCTGGAGAGGGAGTGGTTGGGACGTTGCTCGGGGAATGGTTGGGCTGGCAACATTTTAGGGGGAGGGGGTCACCCTAATTTGCAAAGGGCACTCACCTTCCTTCCTGCCTTAACAGATTTTTTTTCCTTCACTCTGCCCATGTCAATTGTTTCAAGGCGTGTGAAATATGGATAAACTGGTCTTGTAACAATTGTTCATTAATTGTTTATTTAAAAATGTTGGAAATCTCCCAACTTGGGACCCACCACACACCCTATGATGGACACTGGGACTAGGGTATTTGAGAAGGTGATGGACCAGACACCCCTCATATTTAATGTGGTGTCCGACTGAAAATGTGTCCGGTGAGCGGGTGGCATAAAATTCAACCCTCAATAGGCTATTTTTGGAACATCAGAATTGAGAATCCCTGTCCTGACCCAACAATCATTTTTGTCAGCTGGTCTCATTGTAGAAGGACCAGGAGTGGGAACAATGGCTGATTTTTACTTTTCCTAGCACAGAAGCATGAAAGCCCCTCCTGCTATCTCTCCTGTCATCAGCTCAGTGGAAATTAAACTTGGGACCCACTGGTCTTATATGACATCTGGGCATGCTGCAAGTAACCATCGTTTAATTGTCCCAGATGGGCAAAACGATCTTGGTTTTCAGTCCTGATTCCTATTCAGTGAAACCAGTTGCCTGTACATACATATGGATATTGAAATGAGGACAGAAGAAATGTTATCTTCGATCCCTTTTAGTCAATTGCCTGTTCACACTCGGTATGCAATCTTATACATGAGTAAGATACTGGTGATTGTCTTTGTAGTCGGAACCAAATGGGTAATTACTCTCAGCAGGTAATGGTGCAAACTGGCAATAGGTAGGGGAACTGGATCAAAAACTGTAGGATGAAATGAGGTGGTGTAAATTCCAGTCAGACTCTTGACTTTTTGTCTCCTCTTTTTGTTTCAACAGATGCAACTTCTGAGCACAGGTTTTCTAATTGGGCATAAACAGCTACGGTTGGCACATATGGCACTCAGCTTTATTACAATGGGCTACGTGTGGCAGGAGGGAGAATACAACATTGCAAAGGTTTGAATGCATGTGTCTAATGTTATGATACAAATTGGTCTGGCAGTGAAATCATTTTATAACATTACAAATGTCTAATTCAACTTTGTGAACCTTAAATAGAACTGTTGTCCAGAAGGATCAGGACATTAGAAAATTGAGTGAAGCAAAACTTGTTTGAATATCTGCTTTACTCACCAATGTCTTCCATTTTATATTTTAATACTTCACATCTATATAACAATTGGCTTATTTTCTGTGGGCTGAAGAATAAATCAGCTATCTGCTCAGAGACATTTCAAAATATCTTTACTTTTCAGGCTGCAGGGAGATATGGAAGGGCAGCTTAGACCGAGTGTTGGGTGTTGAGTGTTGGTCCAGACAGCATTTGTCCTCCGCGCAACATCTCCACTGACAAAATAAATGAAATGAAAATCGCTTATTGTCACAAGTAGGCTTCAAATTAAGTTACTGTGAAAAGCTCCTCGTCGCCACATTCCAGCGCCTGTTCAGGGAGGCTGGTACAGGAATTGAACCCGTGCTGCTGGCCTGCTTTGGTCTGCTTGAAAAGCTAGCTATTTAGCTCTGTGCTAAACCAGCGTGAATCCCGCCCTGCCGCTCCGAAGCCGGCTGCCGAATTCTTCGGCGCCGGTTTTTGGGCAGGGGCGGGGATCGCACAGCGCCGGTCAGGGGGCCGTTGGCAGTGGCCCCTGGCTATACTCCGGGCCCCAATGGGCTGAGCGGCCGCCAGTTTTTGGCCAGTCCCGCCAGTGTGGATTAGACAAGGTCCATACCGGCGGGACTTGGCTTTGAGGGCGGCTTGCGCAGTCCTTGGGGGGGGGGGGGGAAGAGCGCGGGGGGATCCGGCCCCGGTGGGGGCCCTCACAATGGCCTGACCCGCGATCGGGGTCCACTGATCTACGGGCGAGCCTGTGCCCTGGGGGCACTCTTTCCCTCCGCGCCGTTCTGTGTAAGGCTCCGCGATGGCCGGCGTGGAGAAGAAACCCCCTGCGCATGTGCAGGAATCACGCCAGCCATTCTGCGCATGCGCCAACTTGCGCCGGCCGGCAGAGGCCCTTCGGCGCCGGTTGGCGCGGCGCCGGCTCAGCCCCCGGAAGTGCGGAGGATTTCACACCTTCCAGGCAGCCCGACGCCGGAGTGGTTCACGCCACTCTTTGGCCCTGGTACGGCCCGCCCCGCCGATTGCAGGAGTGTCCTGCCCCAGGAGTCCCGGGGCGGGATTCTCCCTTCTGGGGACTAAGTCCCCATGCCGGCGGGAAAACTGGCACCAACCACTCTGGTGTCATCAACCCCCGAAAGTGAGGAATTCTCCAAATTTTCGGGGGCTAGGTTGACGCCGGAGTGGTTGGCGCCAGTTTTCCAGCCGGCGCCGAAGGGCCAGTGCGAGTTCGTGCATGCGCGAAACGGCCGGCGTGATCTTGCGCATGGGCGGACATGCCGGCGTATTTCCGCTCATGTGCAGACCGGCCACCGTATTTCTGCGCATTCGTGGGGGTTCTCTTCTCTGCGCCGGCCTCCGGGCAATATGGCGGATAAACAGGGGCATGGCATGGAGGAAAGAAGGCTCCCACGGAAATAGCCCGCCCGCAGGACCGATAAGTCCCCGGGGTCGGATCCCCCCACTTCCACCCCAGGACCGCCCACGCACACTCACCTGCCAGGTCCCGCCGTGCATGAGGTGAGTAATTCACGCCGGTGGGACTGGCCAAAACTGGACGGCCACTCGGCCCATCGGGGCCGCTGTCAACGGCCCCTGACCGGCATGACGGGAATCGCACCGCGGCCCAAAAAACGGCGCCGGAGAATAGGGCAGCCGGCATCGGGGCGGTGGGGCGCGATTCGTGCCTCCCCCGGGGGATTCTCCGACCTGGCGGGGGGCCGGAGAATCCCGGCCCCAGTATGTCAAGTTACAAAAATAATTTGTGGGATAGCATAACGAAAATGAATCATGAGAGCCAGATTGCTCGATTAATCCAACAGTCACTCCTGTGAAGTGGAAGGGAATCAGATTACCTCTACTGAGACCTGGGGCTGGATTCTCCACAGCCCCATGCCGAAACCGCGTTTGACGGAGGGGTGGAGAATCCACTTTTACATCCAAATCCGGCCCGATGCCACTCCCATGATTCTCCGGTCCCCGGGGAATCGATCGCACGCGATTTACGCGGTGCGGCTGGGGGGGGGCCATAACCAGAGGGCCTCCAGTGATGCTTTGCTCCTGACCGGCCGAATTCCGAACAATGTGGTTCTAACCACGTCTGGCCGGTCAGGACTCTTGCACGGCGGCTGCGGACTCAGTCCGTGGCCGCACTGGTGGGGGGTGCAGGGATCAAGTACTAGGGAGGGCTCTACGGGCGGCCGGGGCGGCGATCGGGTGGGTTAGATGGAGTGGCGCAGGGCAGATCATTGGGACCTTGTTTGTTGATCCAGGTCTGCCGGCTGAGTCCGCCATCGTATTCGGCGTGGCCGCTGCGCGGACTCGGAACCGGAAGTGCGGGGGACCGTATCCGCAGCTAAAGCTGCGAGAAGCACCCCGGGTCCCTGCCAGCCCCCTGCAGGTAGATGAATAGCTCTTTACTCTTTTCAGGAATGTCTGGCGTGAAACACCAGGGGCGTCATTCTCCGACCCCCCAGAGGGTCGGAGAATGGCCGTTGGCCGCCGTGAATCCCGCCCTCGCCGGTTGCCGAAGTCTCCGAAGGGAGAAAAGTCAGCGGGGCGTTAATGGCGCCGCTGCCGTCGGAGAATGTCACGGGTCTGCGCAAGGCAGCCGATTTTCGGCCTGCCGATATGCTCCCTTCCGGATGGGCCGAAGTCCCATTGACGTGATGACCGTTCACGTCGACGTAAATCAAACCTCCTTTTCATCGGCGTGACCCTGTGCTCCAGGATCACGCCGACCAGCATGGAGGTGAGTGACGGCCTGGGGGGTTGGCTCTGGGCAGGCGATGGCGTGGCCGCAGTCTGAATGTGTGAGGAGAGGTGTGTCTCGGGTTGTGTGTGTGTGTGTGTGCGGCGGGGGGGGGGGGGGTTAGAGTGGGCTGGGCTCCGGGAGAGTGCCGGGAGGGGGTCCGTGCCGGGGAGGAGGTTGGGGGGTCCGTGCCGGGGAGGAGGTTGGGGGGGGTCCGTGCCGGGGAGGAAGTTGGGGGGGTCCGTGCTGGGGAGGAGGTTGGGGGGGGGTCCGTGCCAGGGAGGGGGATGGGGGGGTCCGTACCGGGGAGGAGGTTGGGGTCCGTGCCGGGGAGGAGGTTGGGGGGGGGGTCCGTGCCGGGGAGGAGGTTGGGGGGGGGTCCGTGCCGGGGAGGGGGATGGGGGGTCCGTGCCGGGGAGGAGGTTGGGGTCCGTGCCGGGGAGGAGGTTGGGGGGGTCCGTGCCGGGGAGGGGGATGGGGGGTCCGTGCCGGGTAGGGGGATGCAAGGGCAAGTGAGTTGGTCCACCTGGCCAGGTGCCAGCCTCCAACAGTTGGACCCATGCAGTCCATGCCACCTGGCTGGGGGGAGGAGGGGATATGGGCAATGATGACATGTCGTCGTTCCCCTCCCCCCCACCAGGCCGTCATGTTTTCCGATCATCCAGCGATGTTGGCCGCCGTGGCGGCAGCCGCTAATGTCTATGTTGCCCTGGATGAGGAGGAGGAGGAGGAGGAGGAGGAGCATGCCAGAGAGGCGGCGCAGGCTGCCGCAGAGGGACAGGCGGCAGCCGCCCAGGCTGGAGGGACACCTGACCGACAGGACGAGGAGGGGGAGGAGGACGTCGTGGCCCCATGGCAACGGAGGCACCAGAGGGCGCCCCGTGTGTACCGGCCCCGGCAGTCATACCAGGACCTCACGGACCGGGAATGCAGGAGGAGACTCCGGATGAGGCGGGAAACCGTGGCACACATCTGCCATCTGCTGGCACACCTGTCACCGCGTGGCACTGGCGGGGGACACCCTCTCCCCGTGTCCGTCAAGGTTACGGTGGCCCTGAACCTTTATGCAACGGGGTCATTCCAGGCACCGAGTGGGGATCTGTCCGGCATATCGCAGACATCGGCGCATCGGTGCATCCGGGCAGTGACAGATGCCCTATATGCCATGGCGCACCGCTACATCCACTTCCCTGTGGACCGGGCCAGCCAAGATGTCCAGGCCGTGGGCTTCTCTGCCGTGGCCGGGTTCCCCATGGTCCAGGGCGCGATTGATGAGATGCACGTCGCCGTGCGGCCACCTGCAGATAACAGGGCCGTGTTCACCAATAGGAAGGGGACCTATTCGATGAACGTACAGGTGGTCTGCGACCACCGCATGATGATCCTGCACGTCTGCGCCCGTTACCCAGGCAGTGTACACGACTCATAGGTGTTGTCGCGGTCATCCATCCCCGGCATGTACGAGGGACGCCATCCCCGGCTGAGGGACTGGTTGCTGGGCGACAGGGGCTACCCATTGCGATCGTGGCTGATGACGCCTATACGGAGGCCACGCAATGAGGCGGAGAACCGCTACAATGATGCCCATGTAGCGATAAGGGGAGTGATAGAGAGGTGCTTTGGCGTGCTGAAGATGTGTTTCAGGTGCCTGGACCTCTCTGGGGGTGCCCTCCAGTATCGGTCAGATAGGGTCGGCCGCATCATTGTGGTGTGCTGCGTCCTGCACAACATAGTCCAACAGAGGGTCGATGTGCCGCAGGCAGAGGAGGGCGGAGTGGAGGAGCAGCAGGAAGAGGCGCAGTCCTCCCCAGATGAGGGGGATGGGGGTAATGGTCAGGGCAGACGGGGTAGACACAGGCGGGTGGCTGTCCACCGTTACCGGCTGGCCCAGCGGGCACGGGACAGACTGATAGCCGCCCGCTTCACTGACTAGATGGGCGTGGGAATCGGGTAGTATGGCCACAGACCGCACACCATGGCAACAGCCGACCACCCACACCCCCCACCCATCCACCCACCCAGCACCCTCACCCTCACCCCCCCCCAACCCCAGCCACCCCACCCGCATGCACACCACCCGCCCCCCCCCATTGCCGATCCACCTGCGGCACAACGGGCCGGGCTCACACAGTTGCGGGTGGACGCGTGTCTATTGCAGGCCATGGAGGATGATGACAACCCGCCGTGCGGTGAGCTCCTGGCTCCACATCATTGGACTATGTCTGACCCATGGCCACAGTACCACCATCCACCCGGACCATCCCTGCATGCGGCTGTGACACTGCAGCGCACGGTCCCGTCCTCTGCCCGGGGGGATGTTGATGGCGGCCCAGGGGGAACGGGGCAGACTCACCTGGGGCTGAGGTAATACCACCCCTCACACACACACTTGCGCTCAACGTACATGACACCCCCGCACGCTTTGGACAGAGCACAAAGGCAGCTTCTGTAGGTGTAACATTGACTTTAATAACTAAACGAGTTCATGCACGTGCCATAGCCCCTAAAACTCATCTGTGCCCTGCACCAGTGCCAACTTACTCAGTGTCTAATTGTTTGGCCTTACGGGCCCTTTGACTACGTCTACGTGGTTCCCCAGACGGTACAGCAGAACTGGAGGTGGACTCCTGTGATTCCTGCCCTCTGACACTGGATCCCTTTGGCGGCCGTTTCCTGGGTCGTCCTGGCCTAGATGGGCCAGGCTGCGGCCCGGGCGACTGGGATGGCGAGCTGCCAGCCTGTCCTGCCCGTTGCCCACCCGATGCACCTGGGACGGAAGGGGGGGGGGGGGGAGTCCGAGGTGTCGCGGTGTTCCGGGACCTCCCCTACAGGGGGAGCCGGGACGGACCACACCACCTCCTCCTCCCTCGGGGTTCCCGATGGCCCCCAGGCCTCTACATCGGTGGGGGATGCGAACGGACTGGCCATCCGACGCCCCCCCCGACATCTGGCGCTGCCAGTCCTGGAGGCCCGTGCTGGTATCGACAGGGGTCTGCAGGTTTGCAGCCATGGAGCCCAGGGGGTTGGCAAACCCAGTCTGTGACAGTGCAACGCCGGCTCGCACATGGCCACTGGCGCCGATGCCCTCAGCGATGGCCTGCAGAGACTGGGCCATGGCCTGCAGAGACTGGGCCATGGCCTGCTGAGACTGGGCCATGGCCTGCTGAGACTGGGCTATGGCCTGCTGAGACTGGGCTATGGTGTTGAGCGCCTCTGCCATCTGGCACTGGCACTGGCTCATGGCCTCCTGTGAGAGGGCAGCCATGTCCTGGGCCACAGACGCCGCCTGCACGGAAAGCCCCAGGCCTCGCAAACCGTTCCCCATGTCTGACACCGTCGCACCCATTGCATCCACCGCGGACGCCACCCGTGCGGTGTCGGCCTGGGTGGCACGCATGACCGGCACCACTCCCAGATCCTGGACGCGGGTGGACTCCTCCACCTGCGACTGCAGCCGCCGCAAGCCGGCCGTCACCCTCTTCGCTCCTCTCCGGGTCGGTGGTTGCATCGGATCTATGTGTGGGTGTGGTAACTCCAGGAACCCGGGATCCATCTGGGCGGCAGATGTTCGCTTGGGCTGGGCTGCCCTCCGACCGCCCGGCCCCTCTGCTGCTCCTACCTCCACCTGCTGTACCGGGACGGCTGTGTTGTGCGCACCAGTGAGTGTAGCAGACGCCTCATCACTAAAGTGCCCAACCGAGGTGAGTGTTTCTGCGATGGTGGAGTGTGTTGGTGACAGCAGTGGCGTTGTGTCGTGCTCTTCGTTCCACTCTGAGTCCATGGCACTTTGGGGTGGGGGTTCGTCTCCACCCATCCACTCTGAGTCACTGTCCGGTATTTCGTCTTCCTGGGTTGTGCTGTCCCGGGTAGGGGTGTCCTGGGCAGTGCTGTCCCGGGTAGTGGTGTCCTGGGTAGTGGTGTCCTGGGTAGTGGTGTCCTGGGTAGTGGTGTCCTGGCTCGGATGTGACGGGGCCAGTGGCAGCCCCCCTCGTCGCTGGGTGGTCGTTCCCGCACGTGACGGGGGTGTCGTCTCCCTGTTGCTCCAGGTCTCTCCGTCTCCCGTGGTGTGCGAGGGGCATCCTGCGGGCGTCGCATGCTGGAGGGTCCGGGTCTCTCTGTCTCCCGTGGCCTCCGAGGGGCATCCTGCGGGCGTCGCATGCTGGAGGGTCCGGGTCTCTCTGTCTCCCGTGGCCTCCGAGGGGCATCCTGCGGGCGTCGCATGCTGGAGGGTCCGGGTCTCTCTGTCTGCCGTGGCCTCCGAGGGGCATCCTGCGGGCGTCGCATGCTGGAGGGTCCGGGTCTCTCTGTCTCCCGTGGCCTCCGAGGGGCATCCTGCGGGCGTCGCATGCTGGAGGGTCCGGGTCTCTCTGTCTCCCGTGGCCTCCGAGGGGCATCCTGCGGGCGGTCTGCATCTGCGGGGATGGGTGCCTGGACGTTTGGTCCTGCGATACACAATGAAGCATGCATGGTTAGACATCAGGCAGTGATCAGGTGATATGGGGGAGGGGGATATAGGGGAGGGGGGATATGGGGATGGGCTGTCGGTGGCTCACTTGCTAGTACGCCCCCGACCTCTGCATCAGCAACCTCACGGTCCTCATGTCCGCCAGCCAGATCCAGGGCCCTTTCGTGTTCGGTCAGTGGCCTCTCATCAGCGGGGCCTCCTCCAGTCCTCACATTCTCCCTATTGTTGTGTGCGCGCTTCTCCAGTGGGGGGGGGGGGGCAGGGGTAAAAGGCAACACTGTTAGGCAGGTATATGAATGCACGCCATCGGTTGCGCGTGCATTGCAGAGGTTAAGGTTAGGGCTGGGTTCACTTGGGGAAATGGGGGATATGGAGGAGGGGGGATATGGGGGAGGGGGGATATTGGGGATGGGGGATATGGTGGAGGGGGGATATTGGGGAGGGGGGATATGGGGGAGGGAGGATATGGGGAGGGGGGATATGGGGAGGGGGATATGGGGGAGGGGAGATATGGGGGAGGGGGGATATGGGGAGGGAGGGATACGGGGAGGGGGGATATTGGGGAGGGGGGATATGGGGATATGGGGGAGGGGGGATATGGGGGAGGGGGATATGGGGAGGGGGCTATGGGGGAGGGGGATATGGGGGAGGGGGGATATGGGGAGGGGGGATATTGGGGATATGGGGGAGGGGGGATATGGGGGAGGGGGATATGGGGGAGGGGGATATGGGGGAGGGGGATATGGGGGGTATGGGCAGGGGGGATATTGGGGAGGGGGATATGGGGGAGGGGGGATATGGGGGAGGGGGGATATGGGGGATATCGGGAGGGGGATATGGGGAGGGGGGATATGGGGGATATGGGGGAGGGGGGATATGGGGGAGGGGGGATATGGGGAGGGGGATATGGGGAGGGGGGATATGGGGGAGGGGGATATGGGGGAGGGGGGATATGGGGGATATGGGGGAGGGGGATATGGGGGAAGGGGGATATGGGGGAAGGGGGACTTTGCAGGGACGAAACGGCTGAGTTTGTCATTGTTTTTTATTGTGCTGAGGTCAATGCCTGGTATTCCACCTGGTTCAATTCTCTTCTGTTAACTTTGTCGTGATTTGGTACAACTGAATGGCTTGCTCGGCCATTTCAGAGGGCAGTTAAGAGTCAACCGCATTACCGTGGGTCTGGAGTCATGTGTAGGCCAGACAAGGTAAGGGTGACAGATTTCCTTCCCTTAAGGACATGAGTGAACAATTGACAATTTTTTCATGGTCACAATAACGGAGACAAGCTTTGCAATTCTAGACTTATGAACTGAATTAAATTCCACCAGCTGCCGTGAGGAGATCTGAACAGAGCATTATCATTAGATTTTGAATTTTTATTTCTTCTTCAGATTTGGTTTTATATGCTTTTATAATTGATTGTTGATTAATAGCCTGATGGCATACTTCTGTAACTAATATACGCAGCTTCATATTATCTAATACCACATTGAAAGTTAAGTCTGTTATTGCCCTCTTGTCATGTTGCGCGACAAATTAAATTTTCACAAAACTGTCATTCCATCTGCATCTATCCCATCATGTTCAGGCTGCTGCCTTTGTCCATTAATCATTTGTTGTATTCTTATACAATGCAGCAATAAAAGTATTTTGAGCTATACAAAATCCTGATGGCAGAGTGTGCCCATAAACAATTAAACCGAGCCACTGTGGAGATTTGAGCTCACTTCACAATTCTCCATACAATACGTTTGTCACCAGGACCACGCAGTTAGTAGAATGGGGAAGATTTAGATTTTGGACAGCTCATTTTGTTTCTCTCTGTGGAAGGGAAATTAATGAGTTGCCAACTTAGAAGCATGCTGGGAAATGCTTGACTATAGTTCAACACTGCTTTATAGCGAAAATAAGTAGGTCAGGTAACATAAACAAAATACTGCTTAATATTCTGGTCTCGGCCTTATTATGATAACACATTGTCCTCCGAAAGGTAACAAAATGTGTACTCGAGTTGTTTTTAGCCAAGGGCAAGAACATACGTATTACGTGTTTCATCTTGTGTACTTTCCAAGGTCTATTTAATATAAACATGCCTGTTTACTTCAAGCTGTTATTTCAGACTATAAAGAAATGCATTCTTCAATCGAATCTCAGAGTGCAGTCCACTGGCGTTGCAGCTAGAACACTCTCTCTCTGAAAATATATTTGTGTAAATAAATTTCCTTAAATCGAACCTCGAGGAATTTGTCTTTATTATGATTTCCATGACACTCTCCTCGGCTGCTGGTTTGTTATCACCTGTTTACAATTCCGCACAATCATAATTTATACCAATATGTGGAGTCTGGGCAATTGCTGGGCACAATAACGTAGAAGAATTCAACGTCATAGTCAGCAAATCCAGTAATGTTGAAATATGGGTATTGGCAAAAATCTGGGAACAGATAATGTTTGAGAGAGAATGTTCTTTTTTAAAACGTTGCAGATGTCATGTGCATATTATACCAAAATATGTTAAATCTAAACTATTGTTGTAGATATTAAAATTCAACCATATTGCAGCTTTATACATATCTAACGTATTTGGTATTGATACAACTCACATTTATTTTGTTCCTTTTTAAAATTAAAATAATTCCCACTGCATCATTAAAAATGGAAGATAAATCAAAGAAGCCCAGATTAATTGGGGTGAACACATGCTTTGTCAAAGTAGGAGGTTTAAGTGGGTGGATCTTACATTTAGTGAAGAACATGGGGAATGTGGAAAAGGTATTCCAGAGTATGGTGGCCGAGAAAACTGAAGGCTACATGGCTCGCACTAAAGGATTGATTTTTATTGCTTGGTATTGCTAGAGAGTCTAGAATTAGGGGTCATAGTTTCATCGAGTCATGAGGGTCTTTTAGGACTGAGGTGAAGATAATTTTTTTCATTCAGAGGTTGTGAATCTTGTAATTCTCGACCCCAGAGGGCTGTGGTTAATCAGTCGGGCAACATGTTCACGATAGAGGTCAATAGATTTTAGGATACAAAAGGAAAAGTGGATTGCGTTGGAAGGTGAAGTTGAGGAAGAAGATCGGACATGATTGTCCTGAATGGCAAGACAGGCTCAAAGGACCAAATGGCCTACTCGTGTTTATATTTCTTTCGTTACTTTCAATGTTAGGTGCTGCCCAAGAGCCTTGCAGTTCCATTCTGCGAAATATCCAAGATCATTGGGCTACCACCTATCTTAGTTCATGCAGACTGTGTATTAACAAATTGGAAGAAAAAGGATCCCAAAAAGTAAGAATTTTGAAAGATTCTTCCATTTGTGTATGGGGAATATTTCTTGTTATGTTGGTGTTTTTCTTCCTTGATAGGTGTGGTAAATTGGTCAAGGTCTTGCAAGATACTTCAGTTTCCCCTCTGACTTCATTTCTTTACTAATCACTATCCGAAGACAACATCTGTCGGGATTTGCTGGCGGGCAATCAATACCTCAGGAAATTATTCATTCATCATGTGTCAGCCTTGCAAATGAATAATGGGAGAGGAATATAGGAACAGATAAGGCCATTTTGTCCCTTGAGCCTGTTCCACCGTTCATTGAGATCCTAGCTAATTTACAAATTCCATTGAACTGCCTTGCCTCATAACTCTTAATACCTTTGGTGAACAAAAATCTATCAATCTCAGAATTAAAATTAACAATTTTCTGTCATCAATTGCAGTTTGCAGGATCAATTGCAAACTTCTACTATACTTTGGGTAAAGAAGTATTTCTGAATTTCACTCTGGCTCTAATTATTTTGGCTATGCCTCTGGTCATAGATTCCTCAACAACAGAAATAATTTCTTGGTATCAAGTTTGCTTTAATATTTTGTTTATGCATTTTAAGTAGGGTGGGAGCAAAAACTGTTGAGCTATGTTTTGCAAGACACTTTTCCAGCTTCTCCAATAATGTGTTAAAGTCGTTAAAAAAAGTTGTTCAGAATTTTTAAACATGCAATTCAACCAAAAAGAAAATCAAATTTCATACTATTAAAAAAAGTATTTCTAAAAATGCAAACCTTCAAAATCAAGAAGCTATTGAAGCAAGTTGCTTGTTAAATTGTGTGACTGAATAATTTACATGCAGCACGGTAGCATTGTGGATAGCACAATTGCTTCACAGCTCCAAGGTCCCAGGTTCGATTCCGGCTTGGGTCACTGTCTGTGCGGAGTCTGCACATCCTCCCCATGTGTGTGTGGGTTTCCTCCGGGTGCTCCGGTTTCCTCCCACAGTCCAAAGATGTGCCGGTTAGGTGGATTGGCCATGATAAATTGCCCTTAGTGTCCAAAATTGGCCTTAGTGTTGGGTGGGGTTCCTATGGAAATAGGGTGGATGTGTTGACCTTGGGTAGGGTGCTCTTTTCAAGAGCCGGTGCAGACTCGATGAGCCGAATGGCCTCCTTCTGCACTGTAAATTCTATGAAACACTAAAATCAATAAAAACAAAGTATTTGAATCCTGACCCCTTTAGAACAAGGAACATTACAGCACAAGAACAGGCCCTTCGGCCCACCAAGCCTGTGTGATCCAGATTCCTTCTTTAGACCTACTACTTATTGCCCAAATGATCTGTATCCCTCCATTCCCCGCCCATTCAAATGTCTAACAAGATACATCTTTAACATTGCTATCTTGCCTGCCTCCACCACTTCCACTGGCAACACATTCCAGGCACCCACCATCCTCTGTGTGAAAAACATTCCCTGCACATCTCCCCAAAACGTTCCCCCTCTCACCTTGAACCTGTGCCCCCTTGTAATTGAGTCTTCCAATCTGGGAAAAAGTTTCTGACTCTTCACCCTGTCTATACCTCTTGTAATTTTGTATACCTCTATCAGGTCTCCCCTCAATCCCCGTCTTTCCAACAAAAGCAATCTGAGTTTATTCAACCTCTCCTCATAGCTAACAACCTCCAGAACAGGCAACATCCTGGAAAACGTTTTTGCACTCGCTCCAAAGCATCCAACGTCCTTCTGGTACTGTGGTGACCAGGACTGCACTATTCCAAATGTGGCCTAACTAAAGTTTTATACAACTGTAACATGGGCCAAGATTCTCCGAAATCCTGGCCAAGTGTTGAGGTTGGCGTAAACACCGGAGTGGTATACGCCGGCGTCAACGGGCCTCCTGGCCCAGCGATTCAGCGGTCCTCAGGGGGCCAGCATTTGGCGCCGGACTGCCCCACGCTGCTCTGCCGCTGAAAGGTGGCCCTGCACGGTGGTCCATGCATGCGCACGACAGCCGTCTCCACGCCGGCGCATGCCCGCGACGGCCGTCCCCATGCCGGTGCATGCACGTGGTGGCCTTTTCTGCGCTGGCGCATGCGCGTGGTGGCCATCTCCGCATCACGCAACATGGCAGAGACCGACAGTGGGCCCGCGCGGAAGGAGGTAGGCCCGCTCCAGATCACGGGAGCCCACTGATCGGTAGGTCCCGATATCGGGCCTGGATGCCATGGAGGGCCCCCTGGAGTCAGATACCCCCCCCACCCCCAGGACGGCCACCGTGGCCATGGGTCCAAGCTCCCGCCGAGTGGTATCAGGTTGGAACTCGGCGGAACTCGGCTGGAATTCGGCCGGTCGACCGCGGATAATCACCAAGGGGGACTCTTTCAGCGGCCCCCGGCCGGTGGCGTGTCGACCGCGCGGGCACGATTGGCGCCGATTCTCCGGTCGCCGGAGAATCACGTCCCGGCGTCGGAGCGGGGTGGCGGGAATTTCCCGCGTCACCGTCGATTCTCCGACCATGCACGGGCTCGGACAATCCCGTCCATGATCTGTCAACTCAATGCCCTGTGCCGATGAAGGCAAGCATGCCATATGCCTTCTTGACCACCTTATGCACCTGCATTGCACTTTCATGGAGCTATGGACCTGAACGGCCAGATCCCTCTGTATATCAATGCTCCTAAGGGTTCTGACATTTCCTGCATAATTCACACCTGAATTTGACCTTTCAAAATGCAGCACCTCGCACTTGCCTGGATTGAACTCCATCTGCCATTTCTCTGCCCAACTCTCCAATCTATCTATATTCTGCTGTATTCTCTGACAGTCCCCTTCACTATCTGCAACTCCACCTATCTTAGTGTCATCTGCAAACCTGCTTATCAGACCATCTACATTTTCCTCCAGATCATTTATATATATTACAAACAACAGTGGTCCCAGCACTGATCCCTGTGGAACACCATTAGTTACAGATCCCCATTCTGAAAAACTCACTTCCACTGCTGAAGATACAAAGCCAATTTCTTTGAATTCACTGACTTGAAACCAATAAACCATGAGTCGCTGGAAGGCAACAGTGTGCATAGCTGACACACAAATCTTTGCATCTCAGATCATAAGCAGGTTTTTCACAGCAAACAATATCTTTGAGGAATTCCCAAATCCTTTGTCAACAAGACAATAATCCACTGTAATTATTTATCTGTGTTTATGGGAAATGCAGGAAAACACGCTTCTCACCTTCTGAGTGGGTTGCTTCCATTCCAGCTAGAAATGAAGTCGATTAGCATATTTTGCATATATCTCTCCCTTAAATAACTTTGGTGAATTAATCCCTTTTCAGTTCTTGCTTTATCCACAGATTGCAAGATAAACTACTGACAAACCCTGGTTTCCATAGATTCACCCTGATGTCTTGGCTTTGAGAAATGCAAATGAAAATAAATAATTGACAACAAGACAATCTTTGCTATACCCTCCCCTGGTGCCTAACCGTTATTCCCTGTTTTATGAATGCTTATATTATTTGTGGTCCAACACATCTCACTTTCCATTATAAATGTCTCACCTTGCATATTAAAAGAACTGTTATGTAAATTGTACAATGGTCGCTAATTTTGCTTTTCATACAATATTCAGAAAATGCTCACTTTTTTTATTCCTTTCACATAAATCTTTGGTGAATATTTCCAGGGAAATGGAGCTGGGGTAAGTAAAGATTATTATTGTTCTATTCCCTTTCAAAATAATGCCTCTCAAATTAGAAAAAGATGTGCATCAGCAGTGTGGTGACAGAATGAATATCCTCCTCCCAAAACTGATCCAGGTTCAACCTTCACTCTTCTCATGCAGTTCAGTTAAAACATGTCAACAAAGTTCTAATCCTTTCCAAAAGATCAAGAAAGGTTGAAAGGAAATCTTTCTGAGTGTTTAAAATGCTGAGATGCAAACACAACAAGCAATGGAACTTGGAATATTGGGCTATTCTCAGCTAGCTTTGGGCTCAGGAGATAATTTTGCAGCATTTTCTATTTGGAGATTGAAATGGATGGTTTGTGAAAGATTGCGGGCCAATCAGCCTTTTCCGCATTCCATGCCTTTTCAAATTTTAAGGGTAACTTTATAATTTAACATGCATAAGCTTCCATTTGTATGTAGGGATGAAAGGTATCTTTCATCATTAAGTTTACTTCTGTTAATTAATCAACTTTCAGATGAACATTAATTTGCTTGTCCTCATTTGCATATTCACTGTGAAATTTGACATAGAATCTTTGGGAGATATTGATGGAGCTCTAGGCTGAAATTACCTGACAATCCATCAATTACCAGATCAGATTAAAATAATTTAAACGTCCTTTCCCTGATGGCTTCTAAGAGTCCAACATGAAAAGAGTTTGAGTAGTCTCAATTCACTAGCACTGGACAAGATCAGATGAAAGTCTGTGCACAATTTGCAACAAGCAAAATATACTTTTTTTTTAGTGTCCCATTCAAGTCACTGTAGATTACATGACTCTGGGATTAGAATGAAATGTGATCAGAGTTGTGGAATGGATATGCATTATGTTGGTTTCATGAATGTCATGTCATTATATTATTCATGCTTGTCAACAGCAGGCAACAGTCTGATTCCTCAGGTTGACAGGACTTGTGAATGTCTGTTGCATGCATAGTTATTCTGGCTACACAGACAGGTTGCACCAGTTGTTGATAAAACTGGGGACTTTTTAGGCATTCACAGAATTAAAGTATGATGAGCAGCATCGGCACGCTGTGAATTTGATCACCAGCTGGGTTTTTCATAGTGGCAGCTGGAATGATCCACAAAACACAACAAAGGCATGATGACCTTTATTGGGGATCATTCTGCAAAGGCAAACGTAACCACCGAATGTATTTAGATGAAGCCTTTCGAAGGAGCATTCTATCCCTGCTGTGTTCAATTCCAGGGTCCTTTATTTTGATACTACATGCTAAAATTATCTAAGTTCCCAGTACTGACAACTAGCATCCTGGCAGGTATGAAGATTTACCCAAGAAAGCCTGAATGTAAGGCTACTATTTATGAATTACATTTTATCCAATTTTCTTTTTTGGGGTATCTTGTCACTAGAAAGGTTCTCAAGTGCATCCCTTTGAGATCTACAGTCTTGCTGCATGATATCTAATGATTTTTTTCTTCAGCATCAGTCCACACCATATGCTCAACACAGACCTGTGTGCCAAACAGCATAAGCAGCAAGTAATAGACAGAGCTAAGCGATTCCACAATGAACGCATCAGATCTAAGCTCTAGCTTCCTGCCACATCCAGCCATGAATGGTGGTGGACAATTAAACAACCTACTGGACGAGCCATATTAATATTGTGGCTACCAGGGCAGTTCAAAGGCTATGGTGAGTAACTCACCTCCTGACCCCCAAAGCCATCCCCAATGATGGAGGATCCCAGCACGTATGTGCAAAAGACAAGACTGAGGCATTCGCAACAATCTTTGCTCAAAAGTGCCGAGTGGATGATCCATCTGAGTCTCCTCCGGAGGTCCCCAGCATCACAGATGTCAGTCTTCAGCCAATACGATTCACACAACGCCATATCAAGAAACGGCTGAAGGCACTGGATACCACAAAGGCTATGGGCCCTGACAATATCCCGGCAATAGTACTGAAGACTTGTGCTCCAGAACTCGTCGCACCCCTAGCCAAGATGTTCCAGTACAGCTGCAACACTGGCATCTACCCGGAAATGTGGAAAATTGCCCAGGTGTGTTCTGTACTCAAGGAACAGGAATGTGCAACCCAGCCAATTACTGCCCTATCAGTCTACTCTCCATCAACAGCAAAGTGATGGAAGGAGTAATCAACAGAGCTATCAAGCGGCACTTACTCAGCAATTACCTGCTCACGGGCGTTCAGTTTGGGTTTTGCCAGGGTCACTCAGCTCCTGACCTCATGACAGCCTTGGTTCAAACATGGACAAAAGAGCTGAATGCCAGAGGTGAGGTGAGAGTGACTGCCCTTGACATCAAGGCAGCATTTGACCGAGTATGGCATCAAAGAGCCCTAGTTAAACTGGAGTCAATAGGAATCAGGGGGAAAACTCTCTGCTGGTTGGAGTCATACCTGAAAAATCTGGAAAATGGTTGTGGTGGTTAGAGGTCAATTATTTCAGCTCCAGGACATCACTGCAGGAGTTCCTCAGGGTAGTGTCCTGGGCCCAACCATCTTCAGCTGCTTCATCAATGACCTTCCTTCCATTACAAGGTCAGAAATGGGGATGTTTGCGGATGACTGCACAATGTTCAGCACCATTCGCAACTCCTCAGATAATGAAGCAATCCATGTCCAAATGGAGCAAGACCTGGACAATATCCAGACTTGGGTTGACAAGTTACATTTGCGCCACACAAGTGCCAGGCAATGACCAGCTTCTAAAAGACAGGATCTAACCATCACCCCTTGAATTCAATGGCATTACCATCGCTGAATCCCCCACAATCAACATCCTGGGGGTTACCATTGATCAGAAACTGAACTGGACGAGCCATATTAATATTGTGGCTACCAGGGCAGGTCAAAGGCTACGGTGAGTAACTCACCTCCTGACCCCCAAAGCCTGTCCACCATCTACAAGGCATAAGTCAGGAGTGCAATGGGGTACTCTCCACTTGTCTGGGTGAGTTCAGCTCCAATAAGACAAAAGAAACTCAACACCATCCAGGACAAAGCAGCCCACCTGATTGCTCCTCCTTTCACAAACATTCAAATCCTCCACTACCGACGCACAGTGGCAGCTGTGTGTACCATGTACAAGGTTCCTTGCACAGCTCCTTCCAAACCCACGACCACTACCATCTGAAAGGACAACAGCAGCAGATACCTGGGAACCCCACCACCTGGAAGTTCCCTTCGAAGTCACTTACCACCCTGACTTGGAAATATATTGCTGTTCCTTCACTGTCACTGGGGCAAAATCCTGGAACGTCCTCCCTGACAGCACAGTGGATGTACCTACACCTCAAGGACTGCAGTGGTTCAAGAAGGCAACTCACCACCACCTTCTGAAGGGCAATGAGGGATGGGCAATAAATTAACCAGCGATTCCCACATACCATAAACATTTTTTTAAAAAATCCCGACAATAAAAAACAATTTCCCTCACTACTTTGGTAGTGGATCTGTCACTCACAATGTTCATCCTCTTTAGAGCTCTTTTAAAAGCTTTGATTTCTCCTCCAGCTCCGTCACGTTTCCTGAAATAGAAACAGAAAATACTTGTTCTACAGAAGGGCCTATACTCAATATGCTATAGCTTATGTTTTCTCTTGACAAATGCTAACTGAAAGGAATGATCTATTTTAATTTCATATTTCTAGCTCTTGCCATTTTTCATTTCATTTTTTATGTTTCCTGGCTTAAAATCTTGCCTCAACTGTTCTTCTTGTATGAACCATTCTGAGTCATTCCTCTATAGTCCCAATGTTAAATATCATTTTGACTTATAAAATTGTACAAATAATCTCTTCAAAGAGGTTCCATCCCAATTCTGTTCAGTGAAAAGGCTCTACTTCTCAAGTCTATAACAAATTTAACAGGTCAAGACTGTAAGGATAAGATTTGTACATCTGAGTAAGGTAAACTGTATTTGATGGTTGAAAAAAATTGTGCAGAGGAACGTTTGATATCTGTAGCTTTTAAGATGGTACTTTGCATGGCCACTAGATGGTAATATATTTCTTCCAGAAATTTGGACATTATCTTCACACTGCCAGGAGGAGACAGCATGAAGGGATTCTTCTTGGTGACACTAGAGGTGGAACTGGCAGCAGTACAAGGCATCAAGGTACACCCAATAAAAGATAAAACATGTTACAAGCTTAATGTTGTAAAAATGCAATGCATGGTCCAATAGCAGGTCATGATTTTCTGATATTCCAATAACTGTCTAAAATCTACCGGTGATTTCATGTTTAAGTTTGTTATCCAGTGTTATATTACTCGTTGGTAATATGTTGTTACTCTTTGCTTTAGAGATCCAGAATGGTTTGATTCTAAAGAAACCACCAATCTTCAACTTAAAGCAAAATAGGGTTAATGAATAACGAATTGATTAATATTGAGTTTGTTCACTCTTACAGAACTATAACTAGTGATTAAGTAATTCAGAATAAAGTATTAACTATATTTAACTACATGTGCTAACTATGCTATTATCTATCTCTCTAACACACTCTCTAATACATGAATCTAGTGCTGCCATCTAGTGGTTGTCTTACACTATGGTGTAGTCATTGACTCTTTATATATCTCGATATATACACATATCACTACATCCAGTAGTTACTTTTGACAAGATACACACTGGCTTTGAAATAGCCAATAGTGTGAAACAAACATTTACTTTGAAACAGACACAATTTCTGCTCGGTTGAAGTTTACATGCTACATTTCCAAACTCGGAGTAGTATGTGTAACTCAATCTAGTGTGACCTACCTGTCTGAATCACCTCCCTCAGTGTCCTGCATGGACTGGCTTATGAATGTCCTGCTGCTATGCCTCTTCCAAAGCTGTCCTTGGCTGTTGTTCTGGAAGAAAGTGACAGCATTTTACGAATAGCTATCCTCTTTACTCTCTCTGTCGAGGGATGCTTGTCCCCTGAAAAAATCTATCTCCATAGCAGCACCAGTGAGATGAGGAGTTCATTAGAACATAAGAAATGAGGGCAGCACAGTGTCGCAGTGGTTAGTACTGCTGCCTCACGGCGCCAAGATCCCAGGTTCGATCCCGGCTCTGGGTCAATGTCCGTGTGGAGTTTGCACATTCTCCCCGGGTTCTGCATGGGTTCCACCCCCACAACCCAAAGATGTGCAGGGTAGGTGGATTGGCCATGCTAAATTGCCCCTTAATTGGAAAAAATTAATTGGGTACTCTAAATTTATTTAACACAAAGAACATTAGAAATGGAAGCAGAAGTCTCAGCAGCTATTTAATAATGTATTAGCAGAAGTTCTACATCACCTCTCTTGCTCTCTCCCCATATTTCTTGATTCACCCAGTGTCCAAAAAAACTACGAATATTCGTGTTATTTACACCCATCAGCTGAGCATCCAAAGCCCTCAGGGCATCAGAATTTCAAAGATTCATAACCCTGTGAGTGACAACATTTTTTCAGTTCCTCAGTCCTTAATGGCCAACCCCTTCTTCTGAGACCAAGATCCCCGGTTCTCGACTCTCCAGTCAGGAATCAGCCTTTCAGCATCCACCATGTCAACTCCAACTCCGCACTCTCTTGCACCCCTCCAAGTTTTAGGTATTTTTTGTTATTTTGCCATCAGGATTCAGCATTGCTGGCAAGAGCAACATTTGTTATTCATGCCTAATTTCCCTTGAAATGAAGGTTTTGCAGTTTTAGTTCACAGGGCTGTGAATCTTTGAAATTCTGCACACCTGAGGGCTTTGGATGCTCAGCTGATGAGTGTATACAACACTAAGATTCATAGTTTTTTATGGACACGGACTGCTTCAGTATCTGAGGAGTGGAAAATGAAAATGAAAATTGTGCAATTATCAGCAGCAAACATGGTGACCTCTCATGAAATGTTAAAAGAAAGGTCATTGATGAAGCAGCTGAAGATGGTTGGGTCTAGGACACTACCCTGTGTAACCCCTGCAGAAATGTCATGGGACTGAGACGATTGGCCTGAACAACAACAACCATCTTCCTTTGTGGAATGTGTGACCTCAACTAGTGGAGATTTTCCTTGACTTGAATTTTTCTCAGATGCTGTTTTGATGTCAAGGACAGTTATGCTCCCCTCACTATACTGCCTTGCTCTTATATAAACCACTATACGTATTGAAGGCAAAAGTAGCACCTCTTTCACCCCTGCACCAAATTCCTACTCACTGAATTCTCAAAGTCCCATCCTGTTCCAATGCATGCAGTTTACATTGTGATCTGTGGTCATACTGTGTCTTTGATCAGCAGCATATAAGATAAAACTTCTGTCTCACCAGTTGCCCTAAAATTGTTGTCATGCACTGAGTTAATTAGGTGTAGTTTGTATTGAGGTAATCTTTAGAGCTGAATTTAACATTTGATGTGACTTGTTTGGCTGTCCAGACTCTTGTTCATTTAGGACACTGGATCCTAAAGCTTCTCTTCGCTGAGGCAAATGAAATCTCTACTAAATTCCAAAACGAATTAATGCTGTCAGTAATTATAAATGTTGTCATTTTCTTAAACAAATATTTATAAAAGTACGATTACCCTGGACTATTCTTAATTACTAAGAAGTTCAGAAACAAATTTTCACTTATACAAGTGAACTATTGCCACAGAATCAAACGAGCCCACTTCTGAGAAACCATTGAATGAAATGTTGCACAACGGACTTACGAGCAAAGTTAAATCTCAAGGAATAAAATGAATAGTAGAAATAGCAATATGGTCACAAAATGGATTTGGATTTGTTTATTGTCACGTGTACAATGAAAAGTTTTCTTCTGCGTGCAGCTCAAACAGATCATATAGTACATGAAAAAAAATATGTAATAGGACAACACAAGGTACACAATGTAAATACATAGACACCGGCATCGGGTGAAGCATACAGGAATGTAGTATTAATCAGATCAGTCCATAAGAGGGTCGATTAGGAGTCTGGTAACAGCGGGAAGAAGCTGTTTTTCAAAATTGGCTGAGTAATAGGAAAGAGTTACAAAGAAGTCATATTGGACTCAGAATGTTAACTCTGCTTCTCTCTCCACAAATGTTGCCAGACTTGCTTTGTTTCTCCAGCACTTCATATTTTTATTTCAGGAAACAGTACTGGTTATGGGGTTCAATCCTGCCAAACCACAGCTCAGTGCTCCTTCCTGACAGCAGAAAAACCAGCGTGTTTCCCACTGGCGGATTGAACACTGAAAAGGCGTGCTTCATAACATGAAAATGGGTTATCACTCTGCCCATGTGGATCTCGCCAGATTCTGATTCCTCAGGCGAGTGATTCTTGAGGTCGGGAATTACCTTGTTAGCCTGACAAGCTGGAGCAGCATTTATGCGCTCCGCTCACCACAGACTGTCATTCGAGCAAGAAGATGGCTGCAAGAAGACCAGCACCAAGGTTTCCGGATGCTGACATTGAAAGAGTTTTGGGCCCTGTTGAGGAGAGGATGGACATCCTATTCTCCAGGTTGGGATGCAGATATCAGCCAGCTGTCATGAACCCAGCCTGGGATTAGGTGGCAGAGGCAGTAAGTGCTGGCAGCCTGACCCAGAGGTCCAATATGCAGTGCAGAAAGATGATAAATGACCTCGTTCGAAATTTAGGGTGATTAACCACCTGTGTTCTCCTGGCATCACTTCAGTCTCGAACCCCCGCTATCTTCCCCTAAGCTCTTGTAACCATCTAACATAGCACCTACCAGCATCTCCCTCAGAACCCACCCCCCAAGAAACTCAACCACAACCCCTACCCTCTTTGGCTAGGTCCCTTGCCGACAAATGCCACCTGCTATAAATGCCACCAAACCTGCCCTGCTGGCGCATTACAATGTCCTTTCTGTGTCCCCAATTATAAAACAGGACAGAACAGGGGGGAGAGTCAGAAGACGGGCGAGGGCATCTCCAAGATACATGTTCTCACACCTTCTGAGGAGAGGGCCATGGAACTTGCAGGGGAGTGAGTTCAAGCAGTAGCTGACATGGAGATCGGCATGTGCCGAAGAAGTGAGAGTCCAAAGCAGCTTGATCGAGACATTCTATCTCAAGTGAGTCTTTCATCTCCCACAGACTTGTCCTTCCCAAGAGCTGACCCATATCTTTTGTATTCCAGGACATCCACCAGTTGTGGTCACACCATCTGGACTCCATGCCCCCCCCCCCCAACCCCTCAGAACAACCTGGAGCAAATCTCCAGAGAAGACACTGAATTTGCGGCACTGTGTTCACCTGCAACATCCAGCAGCATAGGCACAATCACTTTGGTGAGACATGTTAGCAGACAGGCTCCTGGGTCACTCTCTGGTGAGCAGCACACACCTGCTGTAGCGTATTAGATGGAGGCAGGAACTCCTATAGGAGCGGGCAGTTAGAGGGCTGCCCGATCCCAGGGAACAGCTGCCCCCAGGATAGATGTCGCTCCTGTGGAATTGGCTATCATTGGTGCAAATGTACAGGCTTTCAGGAAGGGGTGTCAGCAACATTTCAGCGCCTGCAAGCACAACTGGAGAAGTCAAATCGCCTTCAGGTGCAGGAGATGTGTGGCACCCAGGCCAACAGTGAAAGGATGGCATCACAAGTGGAAAGCCAGGGCCAAGACATCAGAACCATGTGAGGACATCCAAGGCTTGGGTCACTCTGTGATGTCCATGACTGAGATGCAGGACAGGAGGGCCCAGCCACAGGCGGATATGTACCAGGCACAGATGGACATTGCTGCAGTGCTCCACAGCTTCGCCTAGACACAAAGAGTCATGGCTGAGGGCAGCAAGAGCATTGGCCAGACAATAAACAGACACAGAGGGACATGTCCGAGGCACTGAGGGACGTGGCCCACTCGCTAAAGAACATGTCCCAATCGCAGAGCACCATGGCTGAGGGCATCAGCACCATGGTTCAGATGATGGCCTTCAGGACTGGCAGTGCCAGATGACATTGAGGCCTCCGGAGCTCATTCCAGCTGCCCCTCCATTCCATGGAGTAGCCAGGGGCCAGCGGGCACCCTGAGAGAGGAAGACGTGATGGGGCCCATCTCGGGCCTCCCGCCAGAGAGGCATTGGAAGTCTCCAGCCCTTTTGAATACCCCCTCCTGACACGGCACATCTCCTGGGAAGTGCACTAAACAGGCTGACACGTTGTTACCCATGATACCTGAAAATTTGCTGGGCCCCTCCAGGACCATGCCCACCAGAGGACGCCCACCAAGGACATCACAGGCCAGAGGATGCGGAAATCAGCCAGCCACCACCACTCCTTATGCGCAATTTGGGGGTACACCTAGAAGGAGCAGGAGGCCATGGAAGCGTAGAAAGATTCAAGACCACTAAGTTGGCACATAGTGAGTCAGGGGGAAGGAGACACTTAATGTAAATACAAATTATTAACCACATTTGCACTACCACTCACAGCTGGCTCTCACTCTTATTTTTTCTCCATAGGTGCGGGTTGGGCATGGGCTGTGGCCTGGGGGAGGTTAGTGCACTTCAGACCCATGGACGTCCGACAAGCCCTCCACCCTCACCCAGAACTGACAGGACAAGACAGCAATTGTGTGAGACATCCTGATATGACAGCATCCCAGTCTACGACCCCTTGCTACATCTCCCACCACCCACTCTCCCCCAAAAGAACATGTCCTATAAAGAGGAGCTTCATTGCACAACCTGGGATCATTAGGGTGTCAGTGGTATGTTACCAAAAAGATTTGAATCAGGCTTTCTCAGTTAATGATGAACACCAGAGCTCATCTCACAGCAATTCATCATCATCCTCCCTCCCACCAAGGAGTCACAGACACTGCCAACCCAGGCGCATCACCTTGGTGTGATACTGAGATGACCCTTGGATGGGGGGTGGGGGTGGGGGGGGTGGGGGGGGGGAGCTCTGGTCATGGGAAAGGGCTGGGACTGGGGTGGGGGGGAAGAGAGAGAGAGAGGTGGGGGAGAGGAATGTTCAGCAGAAGGAGTGGGGCAACAGGATGGTGGGAAGGGATGGGGCTAAAAGGTGACAGGAAGGGTGAGGTGGAAGGATAATGGGCGGGTAGTTTAAAAAGTAAGAGGGATTTAAGGCGAAGGAGGATTAAAGGGGAAAGGGTGGGGGGACAGGGAATAGGATAGTAGAGCTTGGGAATCATGGGGAGTGGTGATGTAGCTTCCAGACTGTTGGCCTGGATCGTGACCAGATGAGTTGTCGAGCCAACTCTGGGTCCTCCACGGGCTCCTCCTGGACAACCTCATGGTCTTCCGCATCAAACGAGGCCTGATGTTCCTCCTCATCCTCCTCCAGCATGTCACCCCGCTGCTGCACCAAGTTGTGTAGCACAGAGCAGATCACCACGATGTGCGAGTCTCTCTAGGGGCTACATTGCAGTGCCCCACCAGAGCGGTCAAGACAACGGAAGCACATCTTCAGCAGCCGGATGCACCAGTCAATGATGCTCCTGCTTGCTGAGTAGGCTTCATGATTACGGGTCACCGCCTCAGTCTGGGGCCTCGCACAGGCTTCATCAGCCATGACCTCAGCAGGTAGGTCTTGTCCCCCATTAGCTAACCCCTCATCCGCAGGAGCGCCTCGAAGGTGCCAGGAACTCTGGTGTGTGTCATGCATGCTGCCTGGGTAGCATGCATACACATGCATGATGTGCTGCTGCTGATTGTACACCAGTTGCACATTCGGGGAGTGGAAACTCATTCTGTTGACAAAGGGAACCCCCAGTTGAGCTGATGTTCTAAGGGCGACGTGGGTGTCATCAATAGCCCAATAGACCTGGGACATAGCAGCAATGGCAGTGAATCTGCAGCCCGGGAATCCTGTTGGGCCTGGTCCAGGTTATCGGTGATGTTGCCCGAGGTCTGGGCAGACAGGGTGTCCATCACATCACGGATGCACCTGTGTGCAGATGCTTGGGAGACCCCGCTCGAAACCTTGGAAGGAACCAGAGGCATTAAAGTTGAGGGCAGCTATTAACTTGATGGCCACGGGGAGCAGGTGTCCTCCTCCTAACCCTCATGATGTCAGATCTGCCACCTTCTGGCACAGGTGCCACGTGGTCTCCTTGTTTAGGCGGATTCATCGTCGGCACATGGAGCCCAGCAGTTCCTCAAAGGCCCAGCACCAACAATGGACACAAGGCCTATAGATGCGCTGCCTTCATTCCCCCTCCCCAGCCTGATGGACGCCCGGCACCTGAGCCTCACTGACTGCCCCCTGCTGTTTTGGGACAGGCTCCTGTCATGCAGGGTTTTGCCTGGGATGGCTCTGCCACTCACCACCAAGCAGCAGCCAGGTAGACAGCAAGCATTGCTGGCTGTGTTCCAAATTTCATATCTGTTGCGGGGGGAGGGGGGGGGGGGGGGGGGGTTGAGGAGAGAGAGAGAGAACATTAGTCAGCAAGATCATGCTGACCGTCCTTTTACTCGAAATCCCATGGTCATCCTGTGTATGAGTGCTGAGCTATCCTCACCATTCCTGCCGCCTGCAGCAGCGTTACTGAGCTGGTGGTCACTACATTAATCTCGCACAGTTACTTACACTGCCCATGTACCCTAATGTTCATCCACTGCCTCTGAACCAGGGTGGCTCCTCCCTTCATTCCCTGTGATGGTGAGCCTTGTGGTCTGGTGACAGTGGACATCCCTGTGCGGCCCAATTGCCACGAGGCTCAAGCCCTGCCTGTGATTCCCTCTTCCACTGAGCTATGTTTGGATATTGAGCCTAGGGTATAGCTGGGATCTAACTGATGATGGACAGTTGAGAGGAGGCTAGAGCGATATGGATTCTGGGAGGGCACAGGCAAGGAGGGATGGCCTGTGGATGATCAGTATTAACATCACACATTTACTTCCTGACAATTTTCTGCACTCCTACCAGCAGAGCATCCACTGAAATACCTGGCACTTCAACATCAACTTGCAGCTCCACATTGTGTGGAGGAGATGTTCGCAATGTGCAGGTGTGCGGCTCCATGTTAAGATGCTAAAGTGAGGGCACATCTCCACAACAGAGGTTATGTCAGAACTCTGTTCATGTTTCCTGGCCGGATCCAGGATTCGTGCACTCAAACTGTGTGAAACAATTGTGGCTAAGTTGACCTATCGGGCTGCGAGAAATCGTCTGAGCTTTGGAAGTGTGTTAGCTGATCATCTCACCAGTGAAGCTTTTATCCTGACAGTGGCTAAGTGCCAAAGAGGGTTTCAGCAGCCAGTGGAGCATATGTTATTTGTGTGAATTCAGCTATGCTAATCCCCTGCTTGATCTGCTGTGGAGTTGTGCATTGTGGTGAATGATATCTGTATACATATGTACCCTTAATGCGTAGGCCCCTTTAAGGCCGGGTTTGGAACCCGTGGGGACTCCGCCTCCGCCCCCAGGAAGCTGTATACAAGGTTACGTTCAGCAGGTAGCGTGCAGTGAGCACAGTTCTCGGCAGCTGTCTGGTTTTCTGGTTATTAAAGCCTTTGTATTATCAAACTCCTCTCCTGAGTCGTAATTGAGGGTATCTCAATTTAATAACCAGACTACATCAAGATGGACAGCGGTCTAAAGCCGGAGAAGCTCAATTTGGATTCTCGGTCGCCGGAAGCCACTGAAATGTTTAAATACTGGCTCCGGTGCTTTGAGGCCTATCTGAATTTCTCAGAGACTGAAGTTGACGGACCTCGCAAGCTGAGCTTACTACATGCCCGGGTGGGCCACCGACTATCCTCCGTGATCGAGAAAGCTACGACGTACGAAACGGCGGTCGAAATCCTACAGAAGCACTTCGTAAAGCCGATAAATGAGGTACATGCCAGACATTTGCTCTCGACATGCCGCCAGCGCTCCGGGGAAACGCTAGATGGAGAGACTCACCACGCTCGCCAGGAACTGCGACCATAAAGAGGTGATGGCAGAAGTCCACATGAACTTACATATTCGTGATGCTTTCGTGTCCGGTATCCGATCCACGTACATCCGGCAGCGGCTCCTAGAAGACGGAGCGAAGGACCACCAAGGCACGGTAACGCTCGCCTCTTCCCTGGAAGCGGCCCACCATAATCTCTGCACGTACTCCGCAGACCTTGCGAACCCCTCTCGATCCCCTCCAGACTTGGCCACGCTTCAGGCGACCCGCTCACACGGGGGGCCCCCAATGCTATTTCTGTGGGCAAGACCAGCACTCACGCCAGTGTTGCCCTGCCCACTCCGCTAACTGCGGCGAATGCGGAAAGAAGGGGCACTTCGCGAAGGTCTGCCTGGCTGGGCCCATAGGCCAGAAACAAAAGCCTCATTGGGCCCAGAAATCGAACACCCGGGACCACAGGCCCCGCAACGCGGCCGCGCGGCGGCCGGACATGCCTACTTCCGACGTGTCATCGGCCTCGTGCGAGTCATGGGGGTGGCCATCTTCGCGGCGGCTATCTTCAAAACTCAAAACGTGCGACCGATGGCGGCGGCCATTTTGCGAGTCCGATTCAACCGAGGACTCTGACTGCCCGCAACTAGGAGCGATCACGCTCGATCAATCTCGGCTGAAGCACCTGCGAAACTGAATGATGCAGGTTCAAATCAACGGCAGCGACACCCCCTGCCTTTTTGACTCCGGGAGCACGAGAGTTTTATCCATCCAGACACGGTAAGGCGCTGCTCCCTGTGCACCTATCCTGCCTCCCAAACTATCGCCCTCACATCTGGGTCTCATTCGGTCCAAATCACGGGGTATTGTGTCGCGAACCTCGCTATCCAAGGCGCCAAATACGCCCGTTTTAAACTTTATTTCCTCCCCACCTCTGCGACCCCCTGCTGCTCGGTCTGGACTTTCAGTGCAGCCACCGAAGCCTGACCCTGAAGTTCGGCGGACCCCTGCCCCGCTCATGGTATGTAGCCTGGCGACACTCAAAGTTGCACCCCCTCCCTCTTCGCGAACCTCACCCCCGACTGTAAGCCCGTCGCCACCAGGAGTCGGCGGTACAGTGCCCAAGACATGACTTTCATCAAGTCAGAGCTTCTTCGGCTACTAAAAGGGGTCATAGAGGCTAGCAACAGCCCTTGGAGGGCACAAGTACTGGTAGTCCGCTCCGGGGAAAAACAATGTATGGTGGTGGACTATAGCCAGACAATAAACCGCTTTACACAACTCGATATGTACCCACTTCCCCGCATAGCAGAAATGGTGAACCAAATCGCCCAGTATCGAGTATTCTCCACGGTCGACCTAAAATCGGCCTATCATCAACTCCCTATCCGCCCAGAGGACTGCCCCTATACAGCCTTTGAAGCAGCCGGTCGGCTCTTCCACTTTCTCAGGGTCCCTTTTGTGTCACAAACGGAGTCTCCGTTTTCCAAAGGGCAATGGATCAAATGGTGGACCAGTACGGCTGATGGGCTACATACCCGTACTTGGACAACGTCACCATCTGCAACCATGACCAGCAGGACCATGACAAAAACCTGAGGAAGTTCCTCCAGACCGCCCGGGCCCTCAATCTGGCATACAATAAAGAGAAATGCGTGTTCCACACAACCCGGCGAGCCATCCTCGGCTACGTCGTGGAAAACGGGGTCCTAGGGCCAGACCCCGACCCCATGCGCCCCCTTAAGGAACTTCCCCTCCCCCGTAGCCTCAAGGCACTCAAACGGTGCCTGGGGCTCTTTTCCTATTATGCCCAGTGGGTCCCCAGATATGCGGACAAAGCCCGTCCACTCATTAAGACCACAGTTTTTCCCCTGACGGCTGAGGCTCAGTCGGCCTTCAGTCGTATCAAGGCCAATATCATCAAGGCCGCCATGCACACGGTGGTCTAAACCATTCTCTTCCAGGTAGAAACGATGCATCAGACGTCGCCCTGGCTGCTACCCTCAACCAGGCGGGCAGACAGGTACCGTTCTTCTCCCGAACCCTCACCGCCTCGGAAATTCGACACTCTGCAGTCGAGAAGGAGGCACAAGCCATAGTGGAGGCTGTGCGGCACTGGAGGCACTACCTAGCCGGTAGGAGGTACGCCCTCGTCACCAACCAATGGTCGGTCGCCTTTATGATCGATAACGCACAACGGGGCAAAATAAAGAATGATAAAATTCTGAGGTGGAGGATCGAACTCTCCACCTACACGTACGATATTACATATCGTCCGGGGAAGCTCAACGAGTCCCCAGATGCCCTGTCCTGCGGCACGTGTATCAACGCGCAGAAAGACCGTCTGCGGGCCATCCACGATGACCTCTGCCACCCGGGGGTCACCCGGCTTGCCCATTTCATCAAGTCCCGCTACCTACCTTACTCCACCGAGGAGGTCGAGGCCATGACCAAAGCTTGCCAGATCTGTGCAGAGTGCAAACCACACTTCTATCGACCAGACGAGGCCCGCCTAGTAAAGGCCTCTGGGCCCTTTGAGCAACTAAGCGTGGACTTCAAAGGGCCCCTCCCGTCCACCAACCGCAACACTTACTTCCTCACTGTCATCGACGAATTCTCCCGCTTCCCATTCGCTGTCCCCTGCCCCGATATGACCTCGGCCTCCATAATCAAGGCACTGCACAGCATCTTCACCCTGTTTGGTTTCCCCGCTTATATCCACAGCGACCGGGGTACATCGTTCATGAGCGATGAGCTGCGTCAGTATCTGCTCAACAAGGGAATCGCCTCGAGCAGAACGACCAGCTATAACTCGCGGGGAAACGGGCAGGTGGAGAGGGAGAATGCAACAGTTTGGAAGGCTGTTCTTCTAGCCCTACGGTCAAGAAGTCTCCTAATCGCCCGCTGGCAGGAGGTCCTACCCGATGCGCTACACTCCATTAGGTCACTCCTCTGTACGGCTGCGAACGAGACCCCTCACAACCATTTTTTTGTCTTCCCCAGGAAGTCAACCTCTGCGGTCTTGCTTCCACGTTGGCTGACGACTCCAGTTCTACCCCGGAGGCACGTGAGGAGCCATAAGACAGATCCACTGGTCGAGAGGGTCCGACTATTACACGCAAACCCTCAATACGCCTACGTCGAGCACCCCGACGGCAGGCAGGACACCGTTTCCCTGCGAGACCGGGCACCCCCCCCCCTTCCACCGACGCTCCCCTCCCAGCACCGGCGGTTGACTCCGACAGCGCCCCCCCCCCCCCCCCATAGCGCCCCCAGCCGGTGCCGGCACCAATCACCCTAGTCACCCCGGATACCCCCCTGCTCCAACGCGGGCAAAGGCTCAGACAACCGTGCTCCCGGATATACCACCACCGAGGACAACCGTATCTGCCACACCACAGCTGGAGCTGAGAAGGCCGACACGGGCAATCAGACCACCCAAAAGACTGAACTTGTAATTCCACTTCACCCCCGACGGACTATGCGTTTTTTTTAAACAGGGGGTGAATGTGGTGAATTATATCTGTCTACATATGTACCCGTAATGCGTAGGCCCCTTTAAGACCGGGTTTGGAACCCTGGGGGACTCCGCCTCTGGCTCCACCCCCAGGAAGCTGTATATAAGGTTACGTTCAGCAGGCAGCGTGCAGTGAGCACACATCTCGGCAGCTGTCTGGTTTTCTGGTTATTAAAGTCTTTCTATTATCAAACTCCTCTCCTGAGTCGTAATTGAGGGTATCTCATGCATCTAAGGAGTGAGGTATCCCAGCACCTGGTGATCCTGAGATTCAGCTTTGGCCACGCTGATCTCTTTGATTAGAGTACTGATAAAACAATGAGCGTTTCCAGATTGGAAATCTACATGACCAGTGGACCTCAGGGCTTTCCAGTGTAAGTGACAGCATTCAACTGTTTAAACAGCCAGAAGCCTGAAAGTAACATATAATGAGTGAGTTGCTAGACTTTCACAGCTGCAGCAGGAGCTCCAGCCATGACACCCTCGTCCCCCTAAAGGGCCATGGCACCAGGAACCAGTTTTTAAATATGTAATAAGTCCACGGAGGCAGAAGTCCCTTCACCAGAGTCCCTTTATTAACAAAGCCAACAGCAGTACAACCATGTGCATTCAGCTTGCTATCTACACTGGGAGTGCAGAGGATCTGACACTCCCTGTTATATATAAAGAATAGGTTCCCTGATAGGCCCACTGGTGCTTCCAGCCTGTTAATTGCATTTGAATGAATGTTTATTCGTGCTTTCTATTTTCTTGTTGTTGCGGGATGGGAATCCCATTATTGCCGGCGGAGCGGACCTGGAGACTCATGGCAGATCTGATACCTGCCGCAAATCTTGATTTTGGGCCGAGGCGCTATTCTGGAGCAGAACTCAAATCCCGCTTCGAGAGGGGGTAACTGGATAATCCCAGTCATGGTTGTTTTTCAGACTGGAGGAAGGTTTGTCATGGGGTTCCCCTGGGTGGGTGTTAGGATCTTTGTTCCTCCTGAGATACATAAATGACTTAGGCCTTGGTTTACATGGCACAATTACATAATTTGTGGATTACACAACATCTTAAAGCATTGTTAACTGAATGGAGTATAGTGTAGCACTTAAAAAGAACATAGATGGGTGGAATGGGTGGACAATGGCAGGTGAAATTCAAGAGGTTTGAAACTAGTCATTTTAGGAGGAAGAATACAGAGACAAAATAAAATAAACAAAACAATTCTAAAGGGGATGCAGGAACAGATGGTGAATCATTGAAGGTGGCAGGACAGGCTGAGAGTGTGGTTAATAAAGCATACAGCATTCTTGGCTTTCTTAATAGGGGCATAGAGTAAAAAAGCAAGAAAGTTACACTTTTGTATAGAACACTGGTTCAGCATCAATTGGTGTATTGCATCCAGTCCTGGAGACCAACCTTTAGGAAGGATGTGAAGGGATTAGAGAGGGTACAGAAAGATGCATAAGAATTGTTCCAGGGATGAGGAACTTGAGTTACCTAGATAGAGTGGAGAAGTTAGACTGTATTCCTTTGAGAAGAGAAAGTTGAGAGGAAATTTGTTAGAGTATTGAAAATTGTGAAGGGTCTGAACAGTGTACATAGGAAAAACTGTTCCATTGTTGGAAGGATTCAGAACAAGAGGGCACAGATTTAAGGTAACTGTCAAAAGAAACAATGGAGACATGAGGAGAAATCATTTCATGCAGTAAGTGGTTTGGATCTGGGATGCACTGCCTGAGCAAGTAGTGCAAGTAAGTCCAATTAAGACATTCAAGGCGGAATTGGATTATTATGTGAAAAGGAAGAATGTGCAAGGCTACAGAAAGCCGGGGAGTGGCGAATGCTCGCAAATGCTCATTCAGACAGAACAGAAATGATGGGTTGAATGGCCTCCTGCAGAACAATCCTATGGTCTATCTGCACCTCAGTATGTTCCTTCGGAAAATGCAAGCAACTATAGCTGTGCCTTCATAGGATCTCATTTAGGGAAATTTTGGTTCAAAATTTGTTTTGCAAAAATAAGGACAATAATTTTGGTGAAAGATAAGAATTGTAATTGTGTCAATGTAACAAATTTAGGGACATTCATGATACCTTTCTTCAACCTAAAATATGACGGTTGACTTGTCAAGGAGTGGTACGACTGCAGCTATACTTGCTGCAGTAACTTTGATGTACCTGACCTAAACTGTTAATAGCAGCATTCGAGATACCAACTGTGCTATTCTTAATAGCACTTTAAAAAAAAAAAGAAATATTCAGCTCCAATTCAAGGTTACACCATTCAAAAACAGTTGACAGGCTTTGTGCTTGAATGCCTAGTTGAGGGACATCAAAGTCAATATATCATCATGTGTTGAACTGGAATTGTGATTTGCAGACACCAAACTACACGAATCACAATTTCCATGACGCCCATAAAAGATAAAACCCAGCAATGTTACTTTCCCTAAGTATTGAGGGAGGGAGGAAAGTCTTCCATGTAGCTTTCAGTACTTCTAAATGTCCTAAAAGCACTTTACAGCCAGAGAAGTAACTTTAAAGTGTCGTCGCTGTTGTAATATATGAAACATGGCAGTCAATTTGCGCACAGCAAACTCGCACAAACAGCAATGTGATAATGAGAAGATAATGTTTGTGTGATGTCAACTGAGGTTAAATATCAGCCAGCACACTTGGGATAACTCCCCTGCTCTTTTTTAAAAGAGCATTATGGATAAATCCTTCTTGGTTGTCCGCAACAACATGTAGGGTTCGATTTCAAGCAGTGTTTTAAACACTTGAATGTTGTGATTTTTGGTAACAAACAAGAAACAGGCTTTGGTATATGTTTAAATTTGAAGATCATGTTTATGCACACAACCACCCTGAAGTGTAAATACAACAAACACAATCACTCACCTACACAGAGACACACTTTCACAGATAAAGACGCATTCCAGAGAACTAAGCATGCAGCTAGACTACCACAGAATAGCAAGAAGCTATAATGGTTCTTCAAATGGTATATTGCAGGCTTAGTCTAGTGTTTTTTTTGGAGATGAATGGAAGTTAGAGTTCTCTGGATTTCCAGGCAAGATTCTGGCTTAGTTTCTGTAAGTTTTGCAGCTGAAAATGAAATAGACTTATCTCACACTGCAGGATTGACTGGTTGTTAGGTAGGATTCTGTTCTTTTGGCGGGAGGAATTGTCCTTCTTCTCCTGTCGGTTTCCAGACTGACTGGTTCCTGCAGGAATACGATTCATTATCTGTAGATAGCTTTGGCCACATGGTGAGTATGCTTATTGTTCTCTCAAAACTATAAAGGTAGGAGCTATGGCGATGTAATGGAGAATGGTTGACAGAAATCTTTGGATCTTCACCGTCTTCAGGTGTTGTCCCGGAGGACTGAAGAATAGCCACTGTTGTTCCTTTGTTTAAGAAGGGAAGCAAGGATAATCCAGGGAACTACAGGCCGGTGAGCCTTACGTCAGTGGTAGGGAAATTACTGGAGAGGATTCTTCGAGACAGGATCTACTCCCATTTGGAAGCAAGTGGTCGTATTAGCGAGAGACAGCACTGTTTTGTGAAGGGGAGGTCGTGTCTCACTAACTTGATAAGAGTTTTTCGAGGAGGTCACAAAGATGATTGATGCAGGTAGGGCAGTGGATGTTGTCTATATGGACTTCAGTAAGGCCTTTGACAAGGTCCCTCATGGCAGACTGGTACAAAAGGTGGAGTTACACGGGATCAGAGGTGAGCTGGCAAGATGGATACATAACTGGCTAGGTCATAGAAGGCAGAGAGTAACAATGGAAGGGTGCTTTTCTGATTGGACTAGTGGTGTTCTGCAGAGATCAGTGCTGGGACCTTTAATGTTCGTAGTATATATAAATGATTTGGAGGAAAATGTAACTTGTCTGATTAGTAAGTTTGCAGACGACACAAAGGTTGGTGGAATTGCGGATAGCGATGAGGACTGTCAGAGGATACAGCAATATTTAGATCGTTTGGAGACTTGGGCGGCAAGATGGCAGATGGAGTTTAATCCAGACAAATGTGAGGTGATGCATTTTGGAAGGTCTAATACAGGTAGGGAATATACAGTGAATGGTAGAACCCTCAAGAGTATTGACAGTCAGAGAGATCTTGGTGTACAGGTCCACAGGTCACTGAAAAGGGCAACACAGGTGGAGAAGGTAGTCATGAAGGCATATGGCATGCTTGCCTTCATTGGCCGGGGCATTGAGTATAAAAATTGGCAAATCATGTTGCAGCTGTATAGAACCTTAGTTAGGCCACACTTGGAGTATAGTGTTCAATTCTGGTCGCCACACTACCAGAAGGATGTGGAGGCTTTAGAGAGGGTGCAAAAGAGATTTACCAGGATGTTGCCTGGTATGGAGGGCATTAGCTATGAGGAGAGGTTGAATAAACTTGGTTTGTTCTCACTGGAATGAAGGAGGTTGAGGGGCGACCTGATAGAGGTCTACAAAATTATGAGGGGCACAGACAGAGTCGATAGTCAGAGACTTTTTCCCAGGGTAGAGGGGTCACTTACTAGGGGGCACAGGTTTAAGGTGCGAGGGGCAAGGTTTAGAGGAGATGTACGAGGTAAGTTTTTTACACAGAGGGTAGTGGGTGCCTGGAACTCGCTGCCGGAGGTGGTGGAAGCTGGGACGATAGTGGCGTTTAAGAGGCATCTTGATAAATCCATGAATAGGATGGGAATAGAGGGATACAAACCCCGGAAGTGTAGAAGATTTTAGTTTAGACGGGCAGCATGTCGGCGCAGGCTTGGAGGGCCGAAGGGCCTGTTCCTGTGCTGTACTTTTCTTTGTTCTTTGTTCTTGGATGGTGGTCTTTCACACCTACTTTGGATTTGACTGGTTTCTTTGCACCTCTCGTTAAGTTTTGAGCTTGGAGACAGTAAGTCTGAGAGTCTGTAGATTTTGATTTTTGGATCAGCCCACAAACAATGAATTCCACGGATTATTTTCGACTTGGTATGCCTATTCAAGGAATTTTAAAACTTTAAAAAACTTTCTGGAAGCATGTTCAGACATCAGTTAATCCTTTGTACAGAAATCACCATGGGTCACCTTTGCAGCCATCTTGTGTCAAGGTAAATTGTCCATAGGCCATATTGTTATTTTAAAGTAAAAATTATCCATCATCTCCATCTATTTGCGGGCCTATTACCTGAGCATAATAGGAGTACAGTAAGAAGTCTTACAACACCAGGTTAAAGTCCAACAAGTTTGTTTCGAATCACCAGCTTTCAGAGCGCAGCTCCTTCATCAGGTGAATTACCTGAGGAAGGAACAGTGCTCCGAAAGCTAGTGATTCGAAACAAACCTGTTGGACTTTAACCTGGTGTTGTAAGACTTCTCACTGTGCCCACCCCAGTCCAACGCCGGCATTTCCACATCATAATAAGAGTTCCATGGGATCTTTTACTTCCACTCGAGAGTGAAGATTTGGTTTGATGTCTCATCGAAAAGATGGTACCTCTAGTACTGAGGACAGCACTCCCTCAATACTACACTGGAATGTCAGCTTTTGAATTTCATGTTCAAGTCCTGGATTGGGATTTGAAGAACAACCTTCTGACTCAGCTGAGAGTGCTACCAACTAAGCCACAGTTGACTTTATGATATAAAAACAAATGTTTATTTGAATTTATAATATGCTACATTTTCACCCTCCCCAGGCTATTTCCATTGCAACTGAAGCAATATTGAACCGTGATGATGATTCAATTAAAACTGCTTTGCAAGATATGGCTGAATCAATGAGGAAGATGAATAATTCTCTCAAGAAGATGGATGGTATGTTTAGACACAATTATAATAGCATTGGCTTACTTGCTAATTTGAGTGTAATGCTGACCGATCAATTTGCCATTAGTTATTTAAATAACTGAAATAGTATCACTATTTAAACTATATTGAAACACAATGGTTATTGAAAAAATGATGGATGGAATTTTGACAGATAGGGCTACTGTGAAAGATGACGAGGAGAATTTGTGTGACCGTTGAGATTTTCCTGTATGGAAGGATTCAATTAAGAAAGATACTGTTGCAAGATGGACATCAGAATCTTCAGAACTGCAGATCTACATGCCTGCCATACAATTTAGTGCAGATGACAATTTTACCTCCTCAGTTCCAATGCTGGACTGCAACAAAACTTCAGTGCCAGACTATAGCCAGACTTTAGTCTAAATTCTAGCTACTTCCTGTTCCACGAACACCCCTTTGGTCTCAAGTTCAAATATCAAAACTGTATTTTGTCTCTTCTATCCCTAGAGCATGTGGATCCTGTTACTTTTTATGGAATAATTCGGCTCTTTTTTTCTGGGTACGTATTCACTATTAAAGCACTGAGCCTGATTTTCAAAAAGTATAATTACATATAAATTGCAGCACGTAAGCTGCTTTTTTTAGCCCAACATGTCCACATGGATGTTGGTTCTCTATGTAAGCAGTGGATGGGGATGATGCCACAGTGGTAATGTCACTGAACTGGTCATCTCCTGGTCACAAAAAAAGTAATCTGCTGGTAATCTACTAATAATATGATGGAATTTAAACTCAATTAATAAATCTGAAATATGGAGCTAGTCTCAGTAATGGTAAGCATGCAACTATCATTGATTGTTTTAAAAAGCCATCATTCACTAATGTCCTTTTGGGGAGGAAATCTGCCGTCCTTATCCTGGTCTGGCCTACATATGACTCCAGATTCACAACAATGGGGTTGACGCTTAACTGTCCTCTCAAATGTTCACTTCAATGACAATTGGGGATGAGCACCCTACTTAATCCCACACCTCTACCCTATCCCCGTAACCCAGTAAACCCACCGAATCTTTTGGACACTAAGGGGTAATTTAGCGTGGCTAATCCACCTAACCTGCACATCTTTGGACTGTGGGAGGAAACCGGAGCACCCAGAGGAAACCCATGCAAATATGTGCAAACTCCACACAGGCCAGAATTGAACCCGGGGCCCTGAAGCTGTGAGGCAGCAGTGCTAACCACTGTGCCGCCCTGCCGCCCTGTGGATATCTCCTCAGATTCCACCCAGATTATTGTCTTGTGAGAGATTCAAGATTTCACTCCCAAAAATATGCTTTGACAATTTCTATCACAATAATGCGTTTCCTTAGAAGTTCGCATTCCTTCTATTTTAATGTTTCCAATTAAGGGGAAACTTAGTGTGGCCAATCCACCTAGCCTATACATCTTTTGGGTTGTGGGGGCGAGACCCACACAGACACTGGGAGCATGTGCAAACTCCATACGGAGAGTGACCCGGGGCCAGGATCAAATCTGGGTCTTCGGCACCGTGAGGCAGCAGTGCTAACTACTGTGCTGCCCAGCACTTTGCAATTGTACATCCCGACCAGGTCTTAAAAATGACACTTTCAAACAAAGCTTCAGCTCAACTTTTAACAGTGAACCCAGTCCAGCATTTTACATCAACCCCTTTAGTAGTCTTTGTCTTGACTGTTGTGCAAACTGTTCACAATTGGTTTAGCTCTCGATTCACAGACTGTACTAAAGTGACATCAAACATACCATTTTCCTCTGAAGCCTGCTTTCCCATTTTAAATCTGATTCCCGCTTGTCTCTTTAAATCAGAACACTTTGTTTACTTTTCCTTGAATTCTTCTGAACAATACCTTGGTCTCTGTTCACTTCATTCCAGACTTTATGGAAACTTATCTCTATTTCTCTAGTTTCATAGATTCATAAAATTTACAGTACAGAAGGAGGCCATTCGGCCCATTGAGTCTGCACCAGCCCTAGGAACGAGCACCCTACTTAAGCTCACACCTCCACCTTATCCCCTTAACTCAGTAACTGCACTTAACCTTTCTGGACACTAAGGGAAATTTAGCATGGCCAATTTACCTAACCTGCACATCTTTGTACTGTGGGAGGAAACCGGAAAACCCAGAGGAAACCCACGCAGACACGGGGAGAACATACAGACTCCATACAGACAGTGACCCAAGCCAGGAATCGAACCCGGGTCCCTGGCGCTATGAAGCAACAGTGCTAACCACTGTGTTAAGTAATGGGTTAAGAGACATTCCAATTAGTTGCCTCATTTATGTTAAGTATCCAATAATTGACACTGATATGTAAAGTGGCTTCAGGTGGCCTTTGTGTCAGGTGATGTGATGTTAGAGTTTTGTGCAGAGTCTGTTGAAGTAAATTAAAGCTGTTTGTGGAATAGGAACAAAACCTTTGACTCTTTATACAACAGCAGCAAAATGTCTGACACACTGTGCTAACGTGCCACCCTCCCTAACTAGTTGGCCTTTAGATTTCTGGCATCTGTTTTCTTAATTATTACTCCATGATGGAGCTTTTGTTCCAGCAAGGCTGAGAGAGATGTTCCCTCTTTACCCTTATAAAACCAATTGTTTCCAGCAGAGCTGCCTTCTCTCTCACTGCCTATCTCCAACTGCAATCAAACCTGTAAGGTAGATACGTTTTTAAGACCCCGTTGCTGAGCATCCACTGCTGATTTATTTATTCTTCATGCCATAGCCCGCTCTCAGCACAATAGAAATACAGTTTGAACTTAACCAACCCCCGCACATACAAACGCCTGTGTCCAGCATGAATCAAACTGCAGGTTTTACCCTTCCGGACACAGAAACATTTAATTAAACCTACCTAAAACTATACTTTATTTCTAATGTTGACCAATACAATACAAATCCCAGAATACTTTTTATTAGCATTACCTCACTGCTGCATTTGTCTTGGATTTGTTTTATTAAGGTTTTATAGAAAGTTGCATTCATACGTGAACTTGTGTTTTCTATAGCCCCTACCATAAAGTCTAGATTTTACCAAAGAAGTTGCCATTAGTTGAAGGGACGAGAATGCAAGATGGGAAGCAGTCATAGGCTGAATCCAAACCATTTGGGAAACTGAACATCAGGACTGTTCTTATATCCTAATTTATAGTGAACAGTTTAATAACTTAATAAAAAGGTACAGTCATGGATAAATTGTTCCTCAGCATTTAAATTTTATGTTCCAATAACAACTCGAGTCTTGTGGATATACCAGAGATTTAAAGAAAAGTGATAACGATAATTATATTACATTCTGGAGGAAGATGGAGCTGTATAAATTCTCTCCTCTCCATTGTTTTCTGGTTTACAGACTTTTGCTGCAACAATTAAAAACAAAAACAAAAAAACTCCACACGAAAGGGGTCAAGGTCCCAGTGTGATTTACATGTACATTAACTGTTTTATTTTCTCACTGAGGCATCTTCACAGTTTTCCACCCTCAGCCTCTGTATTGAGCAATTTCTCATCCAAGGTGATTTCAACCTTCATGCCAATTGATCAAGCATTTTCTCCTCTTAGTTCACCGGTCTCCCATGCTCCCATAATCACTCCCTCCACATAAAATCTCTCCAACCTGTACTCTTTACCAACCCTTGCCATTTGATGTAACCTGATTGCTACTTGCATCATATAAATCATGGTTAAGGACATCTCCAATTAATTTCATTTTTCTCTCTCCACTCACATTCCCATCTTCCTTTTGTGTCCATCCTGGAAAAAAAGTCTCTGGCATTTCAGTTGTAGTGGAGCTTTCAAGATCCTAACTGTCTAGCTTTTGACCCTCCTATCACAAAGGTTCTGTACCTCCGATTTGCTCAGCTTCATATCTACCCCAAGCTCCCCAGACCGTATTAAAATTATGATTCTCTCTTACAGTGGCCATTCCTCCAGTAAAATCAAATTTCCACTTCCTAAAATCCTAGGAACAGAGACTTGAATTGATGTGGTGGACAACTGGTGGAGCCATTCACTGGATTGATAATCTCTGAATCAACTATTCTTCTGCACAGTGGCATTGTTATGGCCTGAAGGCTGACCTGCCTCCTCCCCCCACCCCCCTCTTCCCAACTAGAGCTCTGCAACTCCCTCACTGCCAGAGCTTGCAGCCTGGAACTTGGGATGTGAGAGTGCAGAGTGGGAGCAGGGAGGAGAGTATGCTGAGTAGCACCAAGCCAGTGGATGTACAACATGGCTTAACTGAGTTATGGTTGCAGCAGAAGGCTACAAGCAGATTGTTTCACATTGTTTGATTTGGTAGTTGTTTTGTAACCAATGCAAGCCTTTACCGGTGAATAACGGGACCATACCCCAACTATGCATTTCGAGAAGTCAAAGGGTAAAGTGTAGAGAGTTGCTAAGTCTCTGTATTTGGTTTGTTATTCATAGACAGCGAAGAAAGATACTGGAGAGATCAGAACAATATTTTTCAAAATAAATTTAGAGTACCCAACTCTTTTTTTTCCAATTTCGCATCGCCAATCCATCTATCCTGCACATCTTTGGGTTAGTGGGGGTGAGACCCACGTAACCAAGGGGAGAATGTGGAAACTCCATATGGATAGTGAACCGGAGATCAGAACAATCTTGTAGGGGGTCAGAATCAGCAGGATACAATATTGATCTGAAATCCAATATTTGTTCCTGAAATTGAACACACTAACTGGTTGAGGACAGCTTTGAGAAAAGGTATCACAGAGTAAGTTCAATACTTAAAAAATATTGAACTGCAAATAAATTACTTGCACTCCAAGTACCATCTTCGTAGCTGAATTCAAAACGGATGACTCACCGTGTTGAAATGGTGTACTGAAGCTTTACATGAAATGTGCTGTAATTCATGACACTTTTCTTTGCAGGTGGATGGATAACCCAGCCTTTCCCGAAGGCTTATTGTATGAAGGAGTGTGGGATAAACCTCGGCACTTCTCAGGTGGAAGTGCCGCACAAAGTTCCACTCTGCAATCCTTTGATGAGTTTTTGGGAATCTGTCACAATAAAGAAAGCGGTAAGACAGTTCACTATTTCATGTGAAATGGCAACCTATCTTTTTTTAATTTGAACTGTTACATCTTTAGAAACAAAGGTCTGGGTGGTGAAATTGACGTGTCAGGGCTTATTCAGCTGGTCGGGTTGAGATGTGGGGGTTCAGTTGGATGGTAAAGGCTTGGGTTGGTGGCAGTCTGGGCTTCGAGGGGAAGTCAGGTGATGGAGCTAATCAGGTCGAGTTGGGGGGGCGATCAGGGGATTTAGGGTGGGGTGTAATGGAATTAGTCAGGTTGAGTCGGGCAGGAGATAGTCACGTGGTGAGCGCTAGCTCAATCTGGTTAGGGGGTAGTTGGAGGATCGAGGTAAACGAGGGATAGGTGTATATTTACACAGTCAGATTGGGACTTTGCTATCGAACATTTCCTGGGTCTAACTCTCCAGGTAAGTAAGTCGGAACTGTCTGAAGTCTCTGACACTAACTCAGAGTTGGAGACATTGTCGGCAAGTCCTGGAGAACAGGGGACTGGCCCAGTGGAAGTTCCAATTCCAACTCAATTCCCAATGAGTCAGTGCATCAGACCTCCACAAGATCCTGACTCGCATCTTGGAGACATCTGAAGAGCCAAGGTTCTGGGCCTTTTCAATATGACTCTTCTGCAGAAGTGGACTCAAAATGTTAACTCTGTTTATCTCTCGATGCGGATGCTTCCAGACATTTTTTCCAACACGTTCTGTGGTTACAATTCAAATTAATATTGACAATATTTGGTCTCAATCCTGATCTCTAATTGATGCTCTATTTGAATTACAGCTGAATTCTTGCACCGGATGAGGGATTACATGCCTCCATCACACAAGGCATTTATCCAAACTATAACCGCAGGTCCATCTGTGCGAGAGTACATCGTGTTCAGCCGCAATCCTGTTCTCTGTGAGCTCTATAATGATTGCATAGCTGCCCTTGTTGTTCTGAGGAACTATCACATCACAGTTGTCACTCGGTATATCATTATAACTTCAGCCAAAGCAAAAGTAGAGAAAGCCAAGCAAAATAGCTCATCACAAATATTACAGAACGCTCCATCTGCCTTAGAGAGACGGGGAACTGGTGGCTCAGGAATCATGTGCTTGCTTAAAGATGTCCGAGACGCAACTAAAAAAGTAATGATCGAGAAAATTTGATGATATAAACAGAAGTTAACTGATTTATTGTAATATTATATGTAATTAATACAGAATTTTTCAGTCGGCAATGCAGATTATTTATTGATAACATTAGCCGTGGCAAATGCTCAGTGCTAACATCATGAACAATTAATGACAAAGGTCAACGCTAACACTGACACCAGTTACTCGCACAAACAATTAACCAAAACAAATAGAACATTTTAACAGAAATTTAAAAGCTTGCATTTTTGACAAAATCACATGTAGTTAACAATATTTATAATTGTATGGTCTATGTAATAAATGTTATTTAGAAAATGAAATCTGTTCTCCTCAGCAAGTCTAGCCTTTTTGTCATGAATGACTCTTAGTTGGCCTCTGAAATGGTCTGGCAAGGCACTCTAGCAAACTGCTATCACAAAGATAAGTATAAACTTGGGTGCACGTTTGGTCACAAAGACTCAGTCAAGCCGGTACAGTCTCCCTCACTAACATTTGAGGACGTGCCAAAATTGGGAGAACTGTTGAGGGAACCTACGAGGAACAAGCGGTCCTAGATCTGGTCCTGTAATGAGACAGGATTGATTAATGATCTCATAATTAGGGATCCTCTCGGAAGGAGTGATCACAATATGGTGGAATTTAAAATACAGATGGAGGGTGAGAAGGTAAAATCAAACACGAGTGTTTTGTGCTTAAACAAAGGAGATTACAATGGGATGAGAGAAGAGCTAGCTAAGGTAGACTGGGAGCAAAGACTTTATGGTGAAACAGTTGAGGAACAGTGGAGAACCTTCCAAGTGATTTTTCACAGTGCTCAGCAAAGGTTTATACCAACAAAAAGGAAGGACGGTAGAAAGAGGGAAAATCGACTGTGGATATCGAAGGAAATAAGGGAGAGTATCAAATTGAAGGAAAAGGCATACAAAGTGGCAAAGTTTAGTGGGAGACTAGAGGACTGGGAAATCTTTAGGGGGCAACAGAAAGCTACTAAAAAAGCTATAAAGAAGAGTAAGATAGATTATGAGAGTAAACTTGTTCAGAACATAAAAACAGATAGTAAAAGTTTCTACAAATATACAAAACAAAAAAGAGTGGCTAAGGTAAATATTGGTCCTTTAGAGGATGAGAAGGGAGATTTAATAATGGGAGATGAGGAAATGGCTGAGGAGCTGAACAGGTTTTTTGGGTCGGTCTTCACAGTGGAAGACACAAATAACATGCCAGTGACTGATAGAAATGAGGCTATGACAGGTGAGGACCTTGAGATGATTGTTATCACTAAGGAGGTAGTTATGGGCAAGCTAATGGGGCTAAAGGTAGACAAGTCTCCTGGCCCTGATGGAATGCATCCCAGAGTGCGAAAAGAGATGGCTAGGGAAATTGCAAATGCACTAATGATAATTTATCAAAATTGAATAGACTCTGGGGTGGTCCCGGCAGATTGGAAATTAGCAAACGTGACACAACTGTTTAAAAATGGAGGTAGGCATAAAGCAGGTAATTATAGGCCAGTGAGCTTCACGTCGGTAGTAGGGAAGATGCTAGAATCTATCATCAAGGAAGAAATAGCGAGGCATCTGGATGGAAATTGTCTCATTGGGCAGATGCAGCATGGGTTCATAAAGGGCAGGTCGTGCCTAACTAATTTAGTGGAATTTCTTGAGGCCATTACCAGTGTGGTAGATAACAGGGAGCCAATGGATGTGGTATATCTGGATTTCCAGAAAGCCTTTGACAAGGTGCCACACAAAAGGTTGCTACATAAGATAAAGATGCATGGCATTAAGGGTAAAATAGTAGCATGGATAAAGGATTGGTTAATTAATAGAAAGCAAAGAGTGGGGATTAATGGGTGTTTCTCTGGTTGGCAATCAGTAGCTAGTGGTGTCCCTCAGAGATCAGTGTTGGGCCCACAATTGTTCGCAATTTATAGAGATGATTTGGAGTTGGGAACCAAGGGCAATGTGTCCAAGACAACACTAAGATGAGTGGTAAAGCAAAAAGTGCAGAGGACACCGGAAGTCTACAGAGGGATTTGGATAGGTTAAGTGAATGGGCTAGGGTCTGGCAGATGGAATACAATGTTGACAAATATGAGGTTATCCATTTTGGTAGGAATAACAGCAAAAGGGATTATTATTTAAATGATAAAATATTAAAACATGCTGCAGAGAGACCTGGGCGTGCTAGTGCATGAGTCGCAAAAAGTTGGTTTACAGGTGCAACAGGTAATTAAGAAGACAAATGAAATGTTGTCCTTCATTGCTAGAGGGATGGTGTTAAGACTAGGGAGGTTATGCTGTAATTGTATAAGGTGTTAGTGAGGCCACACATGGGGTATTGTGTTCAGTTTTGGTCTCCTTATTTGAGAAAGGACGTACTGGCACTGGAGGGTGTGCAGAGGAGATTCACCGTGTTGGGTGGGGTTACTGGGTTATGGGGATAGAGTGAAGGTGATGACTTTGGGACTCTTTGCAAGAGCCGGTGAAGACTCGATTTGCCGAATGGCCTCCTTCTGCACCGTAAATTCTATGAAAAATTATAAAATTATTAAGGGAATAGATAGGATAGATGCGGGCAGGTTGTTTCAACTGGCGGGTGAAAGCAGAACTAGGGGGCGTAGCCTCAAAATAAGGGGAAGAGGATTTAGGACTGAATTTAGGAGGAACTTCTTCACCCAAAGGGGTGTGAATCTATGGAATTCCTTGCCCAGTGAAGCAGTTGAGGCTCCTTCATTCAATGTTTTTAAGATAAAGATAGATAGTTTTTTGAAGAATAAAGGGATTAAGGGTTATGGTGTTAGGGCCAGAAAGTGGAGCTGAGTCCACAAAAGATCAGCCATGATCTCATTGAAGGGCCAGATGGCCTGCTCCTGCTCCTAGTTCTTATGTTCTTATGTCCCAGACTAGTCAAATAATAACCTGATAATAGAAATACTCATTGAATCACCTTTCAGCGAAATCTTCCATCACTTTCCGGAGTATATAATTTCCCGTTTGTGGGACAAAACTATCAGAATTGATAGCATAGTTGAATACTGTTGAAAGGGAGTGTCACTGGGAGTTCTCAGAATTGACTCTGGGCCCCATGAAAACCCATAGCATCAGTTCCCACATGGGCAAGGAAATTCCCTGCTGATTACCACTGAACACCCACCCTCAGCTGATGAATCAGTATTTCTTCATATTAAGAACTAAGAAAAGGAACTGAGGGCATCAAGGGCACAGAATGTATTCTGCTTGGGGTCATCACTGCTCTTCAAGAGTGGCACGATAGCACCACTAACTGTCCTGAAGTACATCAGTACCAGACTGGGATAATGGCATGCAGTGAGAGAATCAACACAATGAAAAAACCTACTTGACTCCTTCACGAACATACCTGCAGCTGCATCTTTCTTTTTCCAAATATTTTTGTTGCCATTTTCAGTTTTTTTTACAGAATAACAACTTCACAACTAATGCGAAAGAGAAAATGCTGGAAAATCTCAGCCGGTCTGGCAGCATCTGTAGGGAGAGAAAAGAGCGAACGTTTTGAGTCCGATGACTCTTTGTCAAAGCTGTCATCGGACTCGAAATGTTAGCTCTTTTCTCTCCCTACAGATGCTGCCAGACCTGCTGAGATTTTCCAACATTTTCTCTTTCGTTTCAGATTCCAGCAACCGCGGTAATTTGCTTTTATCGAGTTTTTTTTCATAACATGCACCTAGTACTTCAAAATTTTCATACATTCTCTCCATCTGCCCGTTCCCCCATCCCCTCTCAGGGCATCGGCCCTCTTCCCCATATGAAGATCTGGCTGGTCCGATGCATCGAAGACTGCCACTCTCATGCACGGCTCAACCCTCACTCCCACAACCTTAGACATTGCCTCGAAGAAGGCTGTCCATAACCCGACAAGTCTGGAGCAGGTCCAGAACATTTGGCGCAGTTGGCCGGGTCTCCCTGGCACTGTTCACATTTATCCTCTACCTCCATGAAGAAGCTTCTCATTTGGGTTCTGATTAGCTGTGCTAAACTCAATGAGGCTTAGCCTTGCGCAGGAGGAGGTGGAGTTGGCCTCCTCAGTGCTTTACTACAGAGTTCCCAACCCACTTCTATCCCAGGTTCATCCTCCCATTTTCACCTGGCTCAGTCAAGTGGTGTTCTTGCCCTTTCCAGCAACCGTCCATAGATGTCTCCACAGCTCCCTCTTTCTTTACTGTCCGTGTTTCTTAGCTCTTCGTACAATGGGACGTATTTTATTTGTGGCCACAAGGCATATCCCTGGCTTCCAGAGAATTGGATGGGATCCTGTTATCTGGGGTATGTAGTCCCCTTTATACACTACCTCGCCAATTTAGGCGACCATTACCAAATGATGAAGCGACAAAAGAGAGCAATAACCGAAACGCAACGATACTTTGGGATCCTGCTTCCCCCTATCGGGGTAGCTCTTGCAATAAAGGAAATAATAAGGAAGATAGCAAAAATCCTGGAAGAGGTAGCAAACGACACCACTGAAGCATTGACTGAGATAAATAATGAAATGGTGGCAATAAGAACTGTAGCCTCTTCCGGGTGCGGCTATGCAGAGCTAGGTTGCATGTTCGGTAGCTCCCGCTTGGAACGGACTTTTGGGCTCGTCACAGGGCCCCCATGGCATTTGTTTGACATTTCCCGGTGTGGGAAGAAGGCTGCAGCATTCCCCCGACAGTGTCCCCCAGGAATCGTATGTCTCTTGGTTACCAGACCCGGCAGAAACAGTAAAAGATTTGGCTGCAACTGCAGGATAAACAGCCTCTTCCAGCATGCAGGCGGGAGAAGGGCAAGCTTAAAGCTGCAAGCTGACCTGAGGGCCTTTATCAAAGGTGAATTCTAGCAGCAGAGGGAACAACTGTGAATAGATCTCACCAAGGCCACTGAAGAAGCGGGGACGAGGCTTCCGGTGGCGGCCATGGAGGAGTAGGTCGCACATTCGGCAGCTCCTGTCTGGAACGGACTCTCAGACCTTTTTCAGGAGTTTCCACAGACCTTTTGGGGCAGGTTGGTGAAGCGAACACTGCCAAAAGGATTCCCTCTCGAGACTTCCGGTTACGGCTATCTGGAGCTAAGTCGCACATTCAGCGGCTCCCGCAAAAACTGACTTTTGGACTCTTTTCAGGGCCCCCAAGGGCACTTTTTCGACGTTTCTTGGTGGGAAGGAGTTAATAATAGCTCCCCGTCAGTATATGGCTTTAACTAGGAGCGGGGCGACAAAAAAGGTGGTGGTGGACCAGAAGAAGGGAGGGAAGGACAAAATGGCGGCGGGCGGAGACCAGGCAGCGTGGATGCGTGGGCGGAGGAGCAACAGGAGGGTATCCAGTGCTGCCTCAGAGAGATTAAAACGGACCTGCTAGAGCCGATGAAGGCTTCTTTTTCTTTATATAAATATTTTATTGAAAATTTTTGGTCAACCAACACAGTACATTGTGCATCCTTTAGACAATATTATAACAACACAAATAGCAATGACCTATTTTATAAACAAAAAAATGAATAAATAATAAATAACAAAAATGAAAACTAACCCTAATTGGCAACTGCCTTATCACAAGTAACACTCTCCAAAAATATAATTTAACAGTCCAATATATAATTATCTGTAGCAACGACCTATACATATTATACAGTATATATTAACAACCCTGAGAGTCCTTCTGGTTCCTCCCCCCCCCCCCCCCCCTCGCCCCCCCCCCCCCCCCCGATCCTGGGCTGCTGCTGCTGCCTTCTTTTTTCCATTCCATCTATCTTTCTGCGAGGTATTCGACGAACGGTTGCCACCGCCTGGTGAACCCTTGAGCCGACCCCCTTAGGACGAACTTAATCCGCTCTAGCTTTATAAACCCCGCCATGTCATTTATCCAGGTCTCCACCCCCGGGGGCTTGGCTTCTTTCCACATTAGCAATATCCTGCGCCGGGCTACTAGGGGCACAGAGGCCAAAACATCGGCCTCTCTCGCCTCCTGCACTCCCGGCTCTTGTGCAACTCCAAATATAGCCAACCCCCAGCTTGGTTCGACCCGGACCCCCACTACTTTTGAAAGCACCTTTGTCACCCCCATCCAAAACCCCTGTAGTGCCGGGCATGACCAAAACATATGGGTATGATTCGCTGGGCTTCTCGAGCACCTCGCACACCTATCCTCCACCCCAAAAAATTTACTGAGCCGTGCTCCAGTCATATGCGCCCTGTGTAATACCTTAAACTGAATCAGGCTTAGCCTGGCACACGAGGACGACGAGTTTACCCTGCTTAGGGCATCTGCCCACAGCCCCTCCTCGATCTCCTCCCCCAGCTCTTCTTCCCATTTCCCTTTCCGATGAAGGCTTCTATTGATAAGCTGCTGGAGACACAGACGGCCAGGGGGTGGCGATCCGAGAGGCTCGACAAAAGATCTCTGAGAATGAGGACGAGATCTTAGGCCTGGCGGTAAAGGTGGAGGCGCACGAGGCGCTCCACGAGAAATGGCAGGAGCGGTTCGAGGAGATGGAGAATTGGTCGAGGCAGAAGAATCTGCGGATTCTGGGCCTCCCGGAGGAGCTGGAGGGGCCGGACGTGGGGGCCTATGTGGTCACCATGTTGAACTCGCTGATGGGAGCGGGGTCCTTCCAGGGGCCCCTGGAGCTGGAAGGGGCCCAGAGAGTGTTGGCGAGGTGGCCCAAGGCTAACGAGCCTCCGCGGGCTGGTGCGGTTCCATCGGTTCGTCGATCGGGAGTGTGTGCTCAGGTGGGCCAAGAAGGAGAGGAGCAGCAGGTGGGAGAATGCGGAGGTTCGGATATATCAGGACTGGAGTGCGGAGGTGACGAAGATGAGGGAAGGGTACAATTGAGCGAAGGCGGTGCTGCACAGGAAGAAGGTGAAGTTTGGCATGTTGCAGCCGGCGCGACTGTGGGTTACCTACAAGGACCGGCACCATTATTTTGAGTCTCCAGAGGAGGCGTGGGCCTTTGTTCAGGGGGGGGGGGGGGGGGGTGATGGGTTTGGTGGGGGGGGGGGAGGAAATCGAGTTGCTACTGCTAAGGTCAAGGAGGAGCTGGAGCGAGTGGGGGGGGGTCGAGACAGGGGTATGCCGCTGTGGGGAACGGGCCGGGTGTGGGATGCGGGTGCGTGGCTGGCCGAGGAGGGGTCATGGCTAGTCGGCAGGGGAGGAGGCGAGTATCCCCCTGATCCGGCTGATAACCTGGAATGTAAGGAGACTGAATGGGCCGGTTAAGCGGGCCCGCGTGTTCGCGCACCTGAAGGGGCTCAAGGTGGATGTGGTTATGCTCCAGGAGACACACCTGAAGGTGGCAGACAAGGTAAGGCTGAGGAAAGGGTGGGTAGGTCAGGTGTTTCACTCGGGGCTAGATGCCAAAAATCGAGGGGTGGCGGTCTTGGTGGGAAAGGTGTCATTCGAGGCGTCGAGCATTGTGGCAGATAATGGCGGTAGGTACATAATGGTAAGTGGTAAGTTGCAGGGAGAGAGGGTGGTACTGGTCAATGTGTATGCTCCGAACTGGGACGATGCGGGTTTATGCGGCGTATGTTGGGTCGGATCCCAGACTTGGAAGTGGGGGACCTGATAATGGGGAGAGACTTTAACACGGTGTTGGATCCGGCACTGGATCGCTCCAGGTCTAGGACGGGTAGGAAGCTGGCGGCGGCTAGAGTGTTGAGAGGATTTATGGACCAAATGGGAGGGGTGGACCCTTGGAGATTTGCAAGGCCGGTGGCTAGGGAATTTTCATTCTTCTCACATGTCCATAAGGCTTATTCTCGAATCAACTTTTTTATTTTGAGTAGGGCGCTGATAGCGAGAGTAGAGGATACCGAGTATTCAGCAATAGCCATTTCGGACCACGCCCCGCATTGGGTGGACTTGGAGATGGGGAGGAGAGGGACCAGTGCCCGCTGTGGCGCTTGGAGGTGGGGCTGTTGGCGGACGAGGAGGTGAGCGAGTGGGTCCGAGGAAGTATAGAGAGGTACTGGGAGACCCACGACAATGGGGAGGTCCGAGTGGGGATGGTGTGGGAGGCACTGAAGGCGGTGCTGAGGGAGAGCTGATCTCCATTAGGGCCCACAAGGAGCGGAGGGAGCGGGGGGAGAGGGAGAAGCTGGTGGGGGAGATGGTGAGGGTAGCCAGGAGTGGGCAGCACGGTAGCATTGTGGATAGCACAATTGCTTCACAGCGCCAGGGTCCCAGGTTCGATTCCAGCTTGGGTCACTGTCTGTGCGGAGTCTGCACATCCTCCCCGTGTGTGCGTGGGTTTTCTCCGGGTGCTCCGGTTTCCTCCCACAGTCCAAAGATGTGCAGGTTAGGTGGATTGGGCATGATAAATTGCCCTTAGTGTCCAAAATTGCCCTTAGTGTTGGGTGGGGTTACTGGGTTATGGGGATAGGGTGGAGGTGTCGACCTTGGGTGGGGTGCTCTTTCCAAGAGACGGTGCAGACTCGATGGGCCAAATGGCCTCCTTTTGCACTGTAAATTCTATGAAACTATATGCGGAAGAGCCTGAGGAAGGATTGTTGAGGAAGAGGCGCAGCCTCCAGGCCGAATTCGACTGGTGACCACCAGGAAGGCGGAGGTGCAGTGGAGGAAGGCCCAGGGGGTGGTCTACGAGTATGGGTAAAAGGCAAGCCGGATGCTGGCGCATCAGCTTCAGAAGCGGGACGCAGCTAGGGAGATCGGGGGAGTTAAGGACAGGGGAGGGAGCGTGGTGCGGAGTGGGGTTGGCATCAAGGGGGTCTTCAGGGACTTCTACGAGGAATTGTACCGATCTGAGCTCCCACAGGAGGAGGGAGGGATGGGCCGTTTCCTGGACCAATTGAGGTTTCCAAAGGTGGAAGAGGGACTGGTGGCGGGACTGGGGGCCCCGATTGGGCTGGAGGAGCTGATCAAAGGGATAGGAAGCATGCAGGCGGGGAAGGCACCGGGGCCGGACGGTTTCCCGGTCGAGTTCTATAAAATATATATGGACCTGTTGGGCCCGCTGTTAGTTAGGACCTTTAATGAAGCAAGGGAGGGGGGGGCTTTACCCCCGACGATGTCCCGGGCGCTGATCTCCTTGATCCTGAAGCAGGACAAGGATCCCCTGCAATGTGGGTCTTACAGACCGATTTCTTTGCTAAATGTAGATGCCAAGGTGCTGGCGAAGGTCTTAGTCCCGAGGATTGAGGATTGTGTGCCGCAGATCATCCATGAAGACCAGACAGGGTTTGTGAAGGGGAGACAGTTGAACGCGAATGTGCGGAGGCTTTTGAACGTTATCATGATGCCGGCGAGGGAGGGGGAGGCGGAGATAGTGGTGGCGATGGACGCTGAAAAAGCCTTCAATAGGGTAGAGTGGGGGTACCTGTGGGAGGTGCTGAAGAGGTTCGGGTTTGGGGAGGGATTTGTCAGGTGGGTTAGGCTGTTGTATGAGGTCCCGATGGCGAGTGTGGCCACAAATAGGAGGAGGTCCGAGTACTTTCGGTTGCACGGAGGGACAAGACAGGGGTGTCCCCTGTCCCCCCTGCTCTTCGCACTGGCGATTGAACCCCAGGCTATGGCATTGAGAGAGTCGAGGAACTGGAGGGGGTTGGTGCGGGGTGGGGAGGAGCATAGGGTGTCGCTTTATGCGGACGACCTGCTGCTGTATGTGGCGGACCCGGTGGGTAATGAGGATCCTTAGGGAATTCGGGGACTTTTTGGGGTACAAGCTCAATATGGAGAAGAACGAGCTGTTCGTAGTTCAGCTGGGGTACCAGGAGAGAGGGATTGGCGAGCTCCCACTAAAAAGGGTGGAGAGGAGCTTCAGAGATTTGGGGGTCCAGGTGGCCAGGAGCAGGGGGGCCCTGCATAGGCTTAACTTTACAAGGCTGGTGGAGAAAATGGAGGAGGAGTTCAAGAGGTGGGACGCGTTGCCGCTGTCCTTGGCGGGTAGGGTGAAGTCAATCAGAATGACGGTGCTCCCAAGGTTTTTGTTCCTGTTCCAGTGTCTCCCCATGTTTATCCCGAAGGCTTTTTTCAGGCGGGTTAACAGGAGTATAATGGGGTTTGTGTGGGCGCGAGGGACTCCGAGGGTGAGAAGGGTGTTCCTGGAGTGGAGTTGAGATAGGGGGGGGGGCTGGTGCTGCCCAACCTCTGTGGGTACTACTGGTCCGCCAATGCGACAATGGTGCGCAAGTAGGTGATGGCGGGGGAGGGGGCTGCATGGAAGAGGGTGGAGACGGCGTCCTGTGTGGGTACGAGTCTGGGGGCGCTGGCAACGGCGCCGTTGCCGCTCCCTCCAAGGAGGTATACCACGAGCCCGGTGGTGGTGGCGGCCCTCAAAATTTGGGGGCAGTGGAGGTGGCATCGGGGGGAAGTTGGGGCCTCGGCGTGGACCCCATTACGGGGGAACCACCGGTTCGCCCCAGGAAGAACAGGTGGAGGGTTTTCGGGGTGTCACAGGGCAGGGATACGAATATTGGGGGACCTGTTTGTGGACGGGAAGTTCGCGAGCTTGGGTGAACTGGAGGAGAAGTACGGGCTCTCCCTGGGGAACACCTTCAGGTACTTACAGGTAAGGGCGTTTGCCAGACGGCAGGTGGTGGAATTCCCGCGGCTACTGCCACACACAGTACTGGGGCAGCACGGTAGCATTGTGGATAGCACAATTGCTTCACAGCTCCAGGGTCCCAGGTTCGATCCGGCTTGGGTCACTGTCTGTGCGGAGTCTGCACATCCTCCCGTATGTGCGTGGGTTTCCTCCGGGTGCTCCGGTTTCCCCCCACAGTCCAAAGATATGCGGGTTAGGTGGATTGGCCGTGATAAATTGCCCTTAGTGTCCAAAATTGCCCTTAGTGTTGGGTGGGGTTACTGGGTTATGGGGATAGGGTGGAGGTGTTGACCTTGGGTAGGGTGCTCTTTCCAAGAGCCGGTGCAGACTCGATGGGCCGAACGGCCTCCTTCTGCACTGTAAATTCTATGATTCTATGAGGGCAGGGTGCTCTCGGGGGGGTGGGTGGGAGTGGGGAAGATCTCGGAAACTTGCCAGGTGATGCAGGAGGAGGAGGAGGCCTCGGTAGTGGAGTTGAAAGGTAAGTGGGAGGAGGAGTTGGGAGAGGAGATCGAAGAGGGGACGTGGGCAGATGCCCTAGGGAGGGTGAATTCTTCCTCTTCGTGCGCGAGGCTCAGCCTCATACAGTTTAAGGTGCAGCACAGGGCACACATGACCGGGACAAGGATGAGCCGGTTCTTTGGGGGTGAGGACAGGTGTGTTAGGTGCTCAGGGAGCCCAGCAAATCACACCCATATGTTCTGGGCGTGCCCAGCGCTGGAGGAATTTTGGAAGGGCGTAGCGAGGACGGTGTCGAGGGTGATAGGATCCAGGGTCAAACCGGGCTGGGGGCTCGCAATATTTGGGGTGGCAGAGGAGCCGGGAGTGCAGGAGGCAAAAGAGGCCGGAATTCTGGCCTATGCGTCCCTGGTAGCCCGGCGAAGGATTCTCCTTCAGTGGAAAGATGCGAGGCCCCCAAGCGTGGAATCCTGGATCAGCGATATGGCAGGGTTCATTAAATTGGAGAGGGTGAAATTCGCCTTGAGAGGGTCGGTACAAGGGTTCTTTAGGCGGTGGCAACCGTTCTTAGACTTTCTGGCGGAACAATAGACATTGGTCAATGGCAGCAGCAGCTCGGGGGGGGGGGTGGGTTTACTTTATTTTTGTTTATGTTATTTACACTGGAGGGTCAGAGGGGCCGTATACACCTGTTGTCTTAAGTCGGGGTGTTAATGTTAATTTATTATTTATGTACGGGGAGGGAGGGGTTTGGGGGGCTGCTTTTTTAGATTGTGTTTTGTACTTAACCCTGTTGGGTTCTTTTTTCTTTCTCATTTTGTTATTGATATTTTATGAAAACCTTTAATAAAAATTATTTTTTTAAAAAAAGAACCGTAGCCCTACAAAACCGAATGGCCCTTGATGACCTCCTTGCAAACAAAGGTGAGGCTTGTGCCGTGATCGGTTTGGAATGTTGCACCTACATCCCCGATAGTTCGGAGAACATCACCCACCTCGTGGATCATATCCGCAAAGAGGTTAAGAAACTGCATGAAATATCAAGAGATGGGTGGTTAGATTGGTTGTTTGCCGGATCATGGGGGCCTTATCTGGTGCATGGATTAATAATCCTGGTAGTTGTAATACTTGTAATAATTATGCTTAGCTTCCTAATGAAATGCTTGTGTAAACGTGTCAGTGCAGCAGTAATTTCTCAACAGTTAATGCAGCAACATGAAGTGGGCCTTGAAGAGTTAATGGATGTGAAAGAAAGTGCTGAGGAACATAAGAAACTGATAGAAGTACAGATGGAATGGGAGAGACTGAGACGAGTAGCTATGGATTAGAAGTTATCATGAAATGATAATAGGGGGGAATGAGAGTTTGGCTCAAGATGGAATAGAATTTTATGGGAAAATAAAATGTGAGATAGAGCTTTTGTGTGCTGGAATGTCAAGACAGGCTTTTGTAGCAAGCTGTAATCACTTCTGCTTTTGCACCAGACAAACTGCAGTAACGGCCTTGGGAATGGTTGCTAACTTTAAAGATAAACACAATCTAAAAAAGCATTAAGGCAGCACGGTAGCCTTGTGGATAGCACAATTGCTTCACAGCTCCAGGGTCCCAGGTTCGATTCCGGCTTGGGTCACTGTCTGTGCGGAGTTTGCACATCCTCCCCGTGTGTGCGTGGGTTTCCTCCGGGTGCTCCGGTTTCCTCTCACAGTCCAAAGATGTGCAGGTTAGGTGGATTGGCCATGATAAATTGCCCTTAGTGTCCAAAATTGCCCTTAGTGTTGGGTGGTGTTACTGGGTTATGGGGATAGGGTGGAGGTGTTGACCTTGGGTAGGGTGCTCTTTCCAAGGGCCGGTGCAGACTCGATGGGCTGAATGGCCTCCTTCTGCACTGTAAATTCTATCTATGATAACTATAATTGAGCTGAAAGCACAGACAGAATGCGAGGGGGCTGTTCTAAAGAAAAGAAACAGTGTCATAAAATGTATATAAACTGCTGTTGGAAGTATTAACTTTGGCTTGCTGTTGTACCCCTCCGAGATACAGTGGTGAGCTCCGGCCGAGAATAAACATTTGTTAAAGCAGCTTGGTGTTCGATTGATCATTTCATCCGGACTGAAGGGAAAGTAATTCACACGTTCAGCCCTCGGGGTGTAAAAGAACTTCTGAGCAGCGATGGGAATGACCTGAAACTCCTTGCCGACAAGGGAGTCGGTAATGGAAGTATTCAATCATTTCAAAAAGGAAATTGAGCGATATAAACTTGCAGGGCTACAGGGAGAGAGCAGGGAAATGGAACAGACTGGATTGCTCCAAACGGACTCAATGGGTTGAACAGCCTCCTCAGGAGTGTCATTATAATGCTTTGTTTCAATCTCCCGGTTCACTACAACAGGCTGTAAACCGTTATAATTTGTGTGCATCAAAAGCAGAATTTATAATGTGAAATCTAGCAGCCAAAGTGTTTTTTTAAGATTGTCACTGAGAAGTCCTTCTTTCCAATTTGTTGCTGCACCTTCACAAATAAAACCCTCCACATTGAAGAGATTTATGTGTGTGTGTGTCTATGTGTGTGGGTGGGCGGGGGTTCAGATGCAATGTGCGTTGGAAGAGTTTTTTTTCGAAGAACATAAAATGAAACACGGAAAATCAACTCGCATCTGAATTTCTCTGGTGCTTCAAAGATATCTTTTCTCCAGGAGTGCCTGTGATGGCCGAGCTGTGCATACGCCCCTCATGCACAAAAGGGGGAAAATACACCAGTGTGCTTATCTGAATCAGTGACAACGAAATTATATTTTGTTTTTGGGGTGGAGGGGGGGGGGGGGGAAATACACATTGCGGTTGCAAACAGCCCCGAAAACGCGACGTTTTTGAAATGAGGTGGCTCTTGCGAGAGGGTGCGGTAAACACTTTAATGTTCAAAGTGGCCCAAATTACGAATCTTGAGATTACCTGAGTTTATGTTTTTTTTTGTGTTTCCGTCCCCGTGGAGTCGGGACGGTGGAAGGATGAAGAAATGGCGCGGTCCCAGACATCAAAGTAAAATGGCGGCTCCACCTGTTCCTGGCCGCGTGCCAGAACCGTTAACGGGCCAGACGGCGCGCGCACGCGCGCGGGCCTCCTCCCCCCCCCCCCCCCCCCCCCGCCCCCATTACCCGGGCTCCCAGCACTGGGTCGTGTGCTTCAAGGAGCTGGTCAGTACCCAACCCCTTCCACCCTTTATTTATCATTCTACCATCGTTTTTGGGCTTCCCACCAATGTATTCCTCAAGTCTTAAATGCTTATCTCCCCGAATGCATTACCTTTTTGTTTATTTGTTCATGGGATGCCGGCAGCGTTTATTGCCCATGACCTGGTTGCCCATGAGAAGATGGCGGTAAGCTGCCTTCTTGAACCGCCGCTGTCCATGTGGTGCAGGTGCCCTGTCGGGCAGGAGTTCCAATGCTGCTTGCGCAAGTTAATTAAAGAACAAGTGGGCATAGTCATAGGATATTTTATTTCCAACAGAGGCGAGGAGAAACTACTTCTCCCAAAGGGCTGTGAATCTGTGCAATTCACTACCTCCGAGTGTGGTGGATGCAGGGACAGTGAGTAAATTTAAGGAGGAGTTGGGACAGATTTTCAATTGGTAATGGTTTGAAGGGTTATGGAGAACGGGCAGGACGGCGGCGTTAAGGCCAGAATAAGATCAGCCATAATCGAATGACGGAGCAGACTCGAAGGGCCAAATGGCCTAATCCTGCTCCTATATTTTATGAATTTATGAGCTGTCTTTTTCTTGACATTAGGATGTCCCAAAGCAATGTACAGCCAATGCATTATCTTGTGAAGTGCAGTTACTGTTTTTAATGTGAGGAATTATCTACCAATCCCAAACTGAGTTAATTATACAGTAATTTTCTGAGACCTGTTACTGGAAAGAATTCAGATGCACCAACTACAGCTTGGAAGATTAATTGGTCCAGATTGTGTCTTTTGTTACAAATGATTTGGATTATAGTTCAATAGGCATGCGGCCAGCAAACACCTTATTTAAAAATGTAAGTCCTTTTACTTGTGCTATACTGTTGAGCTTTCAGCTCTGAGCAAAGCTTTTCATTTAGCATAACCTAAAACCATAAAAAACAGGTTTTGTGCGAGCTCTGATTCCTTGTTTGCTTAACAAGCAGACTTGTTAAAGAGGGATAATACATTTTTTTAAATGTTGTCAAGTTGCTTCATGATGCTCCTGGTATTATTGATTTTTCAGAGTAGACAATATTTTAAAGTTTGGTTTTACTCTTGTCATTAATTTACTGAATTACTTTTTGTTTCTTCAGTAGTTGTTCATGAGAACTTAGTGCCAAATCCTTAGTTTGCTTGGGAAGATGGCGATGAGTCTTCTTAATCTGCCGTATCTCTTGTCTGACATTGTTGCCATAATGGTGGTCGGTTTGATGTTAGAGTGGGGTTGACTTTAGAGATCTAAATGTTACATAATTTGGATGATAAAGATGATCTAATGATCCAAGAAGCGTTTCAGATTCTGCTACTACTAAGTAGCCATAACCTGGACATGTCAAAACATCTCTCTGTCATTTCCCCTTCATAAGAGAGACCACTGCAGACTTATGCCTTCTTCCCAATGGACTGCAGAAAACTGGCTCTCTTACACTTGTTAGGAGCAACATGCATACACAGAGACTCATTTTCCAAAAACAAAATGAAAATGTTCAAACCTTGCCCCTTTTTTGAATTACCCAAAGCTTGGGGAGCCTATAGTTCTCCACACTGTCTCCAGGGCAACCCTTCGGCCAATCAGAGTTGACTTGCCAGCCAATCAGCACCCTTTTCTCCTGTGGTCTATATTGCTGTGATCGTTTGAAATTTGGCATTCCTACATTAGAGGAATTTCCTGAATGTCTCCGCATTTGTCCTCTGTACTTTGCCTTCCACCTCTGAGAAAAAGTGTGCCATGTGCCATATGGCTCAGGAATAATGAAAGATTGTAAGGAAGTGGTAATGTGCAGTGATTAAAATGGTACTTTTCTGATTTTTTTACATCAGCTATGGTTCGGTTGGTAGCACACTCACCTCTGGGTCAAGACTGGCACTCCAGTGAAGCACTGAGGGTGTGCTGTACTGTTGAAGTGTCATCTTTTAGCTGAGATGGTGAACCAAGTCCCATCTTTCTGCTTGGGCGGATGTAAAACATCCCATAGCACGATTTCAAAGAGCAAGGGAGTTGTCCATAGTGCCCTGGTCAATACCTACCCTTCAATCAACATGACAAGACTATCACATTACTGTTTAGTGGGAGTTTGCTCTGCACAAATCAGCTGCTATATTTTCCCGTTACAACAGTGACTACACTTCAAAAATAATTAATTGGCTTAAAGCACTTTGGGACATTCAATGGCCATGAAAATGTGATATAAATGCAAGCTTTTCCTTCTTACTTTGTTTTATATCAGACAGTTGTATCCAGCTTGGGTTTCTGCCACACTTGGAGGAACATACTGGCTGGAATATTCCAGCCGTTAATGCTGGCGGGATCTTTAGTCCCACCGATGGTGCATCCCTGCCATGGGTTTCCTGGTGGCAAGGGATGCATTCAAAGGGAAACCCCGTTGACAACGGCAGGACCAGAAGATCTCACCTCCAGCCAATAGCGGACACCCTCCACCGCCCTGAAATACAGCGGGTTGCATTGAAAATCCTGCTCACGAGAAATGTGTGGAAATATGAAGAGTATGCTTATTTGTGCCATGCTTCTGATTCAAACCTGATTCTTCCTCATTTGCAGTCAGGTGCAACCAAGGTGGATGGCTGTGTTGATTCTGTTCGCAAACTTCGTCAATGCAGCGGGAACCTCTTTATTTGATGGTGGCTTTCATTTAGTGGTATGCCCCTTTCGAGTATCCCATCTTGACATTCAACTCTTCAGTGGCAATGCTGCTCACATTTCCATGCTTTACCGCTGTGGAGAAAAGGCAGGAGACTGGAGTTGTGGTGCAGGTCAGCTATAATTTAATGATAAAGCAGGTTCCAAGGACTGAAAAGGTTGCTCCTCTTCCAAAGCTTCCAATATTTGTAACATATTGCACAGCACCATAACCCCTTGAAGGGACAGACATTTGAAATTCCTGTCCTCAGTAAATTCAAATGGCTAAACTATGATTTCCGATGGTGACCAGCAATCAAACCTTTTTCAACATTTGCAGGACTGCTCTGAAAAAGGGCTTACTTTTGATTGAAACTCTTTCAAAAAAGCTGTTATTGAGATTGGCAACCCTGAATGAATGGTATTGAGAGTGCATTTTATTATTCTGTGATACTGCTGTTTTGAGATCATCTGCTCAGACCCACGCCAATTGGTAAAAGTACCATTTAACAATGAGATATTCCAATTATAGAAGACATGGGAAACAGGTTCTCATGGTAAAACAAAACATTTCTTGTCTGTTGTGGAGCGATCTGCAGCATCTACCACTCCACTCGACCACTAAGAAAGTTACTTGGCTGAAACAGAGTGAGGAAGGTGGTTGCTTAAAATAAAAGTAACATTGGGATAGTGAGAATTAAAACTGCAGTCTTTTAGTTCCTTTTTTGTGTTTATTTGTGCCTGTTACGTTTTGGTTAGATTCTGCAAGTAATAAAGGGCATGTTTAAAGAATTTCTTATTCATCAGATGTTTTCAGTAAGTAGTTTCCAACAAATGTATCGTAATTGCGATGAGTAGTTAGTTCCAGTGAATCTGTGTACAATATTCTCCTCCCCCACATGCCCATTAAGTGTGTAATTCCAGTATTACAGATTTATTTTTGGAATTGCAGCCACCCAACTGATTTTGGGATTGCAATGATCTCAGACTGGTTCCAGTTTAAGAGATAACTGTAAAGTTCATCAAATGGCCAAGTTTTGTTTTGTTGCCAAACATTCATCGGGCAGATAAGATATTATCTTTAAAGGTAATTTTTGAAATCAGAATAACGTGCAGTTTCCTTGTACTCCATTCCTTCTGAATCCCATTTCCTGAAAGTCTTTTTTTTTGTTAGCAAAAACTAGGCATAGCTTCTAGCCCTTAGTACATTGTATGATCAGAAGAATTGGATAAATCAACACATTGAGAGGCCTTCCTGATTGAAAGGTCTGTTTTTAGAAGACCAGGACTATTCTTTGCTACCTTGCCACCTGAGACCAGAAAGAAACCCCACATAGCAATGGACGCACATGGCAGCACCAAATTTAGAATGGAGGACACAATTAGAACATTGAAGCAACAATTCGACTGTTTGGATCATTTAATCAAGGCTTTGGCGTCGAGTTCAAGTAAGGCAAACAGATTTATCCCCCTGTGCTGCATGATTCGCCATTTTGCAAGCCAAAGGGATGTTGTATACCAATGGCCAGGGAAAAGAAAGTGAAGCTTGACTACTTTGTAGGTTTTAGGTTAGGCTTTTGTTGAAAATCTTCATGAATGAGAATCTCACTCTTATTTGTTGACAAAAGCTCATTAAAAATCTAGTAGGTCTGACAAAATGCAGAGCTTTGAGGTGAACTTAGAATTCTTGCTTGGCTTCACAATCGTGCCAAATAGGTAGTTATTGGGTACAGATTAATTCTGATTTTAAAGTCTCACACTGTTGCCAGAGAGAATTTGTTTTTTGGTGAGGTGATTGGCTATTGCTCCTGATGTTTAGATAGTTCAAACTTAATAAAACTTGGAAAGGTTATACAAACTTCCCGGATTAACAAAAGCAAATTCAAGTTCAGTGCCAGAACATTTGAAAAAGAACAGAAAACAGCTGTTGAATGGAATGTCAGAAATAAAACATTACAATGTGACATTTTCCAAAATAATACAAATATAGAATTTAAACTTGACATAATATTCCAGACTAGGGAACAAGAGAAACCAAGAAAACTAACTCGTCAAGAGCTGTACAAGTGGAAGTCTCCAGACAATGTCCGGGGCGCTGATCTCTCTGATCCTGAAGCGGGACAAGGACCCACTGCAATGTGGGTCGTATAGGCCGATTTCGCTCAGTAATGTGAATGCTAAGTTGCTGGCAAAAGTGCTGGCTGCGAGGATTGAGGACTGTGTCCCGGGGGTGATCCACGAGGACCAGACGGGATTTGTAAAGGGCAGGCAGCTAAACACCAATGTACGGAGGCTCCTAAACGTAATTATGATGCCATCGGTGGAGAGAGAGGCGGAGGTAGTGGCAGCTATGGATGCGGAGAAGGCCTTTGACCGAGTGGAGTGGGAGTATCTTTGGGAAGTGTTGCAGAGGTTTGGGTTTGGGGAGGGGTTTATCAGCTGGGTTAAGCTCCTATATAGAGCCCCGGTGGCGAGTGTGGTTACGAATCGGCGGAGGTCAGAGTATTTTCGGCTGTATCAAGGGACGAGGCAGGGGTGCCCCCTGTCCCCCCTGCTGTTTGCATTAGCAATTGAGCCTTTGGCCATGGCATTAAGGGAGTCCAGGAAATGGAGGGGAGTGGTCCGAGGGGGAGAGGAGCATCGGGTGTCGCTGTATGCGGACGCCCTTTTGCTGTATGTGGCAGATCCAGTGGAGGGGACGGTGGAGGTCATGCAGATCCTAAGGGAGTTTGGGGACTTCTCGGGCTATAAGCTCAATGTAGGGAAAAGTGAGCTCTTCGTGTTGCATCCAGACGACCTGCCATTGAGGAGGGCGGAAAGGAGCTTTCGGTACTTGGGGATCCAGGTAGCTAGAAGTTGAGGGGCCCTGCACAAACTTAATTTGACGCGGCTGGTGGAGCAAATGGAGGAGGACTTCAAACGATGGGATGTGTTGCCACTCTCGTTAGAGGGCAGGGTACAGTCGATTAAAATGATGGTCCTCCAGAGGTTTCTTTTTGTGTTCCAGTGCCTTCCTATTATGATTACCAAGGCCTTTTTTAAGCGGGTAGGTAGGAGCATCATGGGTTTTGTGTGGGCAAACAAGACCCCGATGTTAAGGAGGGGGTTCCTGGAGCGTAGTAGGGACAGAGGAGGGCTGGCGTTGCCGAATCTGGGTGGCTACTATTGGGCAGCCAACGTGGCGATGATCCGTAAGTGGGTAATAGAGGAAGAGGGGGTGGTATGGAAGAGGTTGGAGATGGCGTCCTGCAAAGGAACGAGCCTGAGGGCGCTGGTGACAGCACCGCTGCCGCTCTCGCCGACAAGGTACACCACGAGTCCGGTGGTGGCGGCAACGCTAAGGATCTGGGGGCAGTGGAGACGACACAGGGGTGAGATGGGAGCCTCGGTTTGGTCCCCGATCAGGGATAATCATCGGTTCGTCCCAGGAAGGATGGACTGGGGGTTTCAGAGCTGGCATCAGGCAGGGATCAGAAGGATGGGGGACCTGTTTATAGATGGGACGTTTGCGAGCCTAGGGGCGCTGGAGGAGAAGTTTGGGTTACCCCCAGGAAATGCGTTCAGGTACATGCAAGTGAGGGCGTTTGTGAGGCGGCAGGTGAGGGAATTCCTGCTGCTCCCGACACAGGGGATACAGGACAGGGAGATTTCGGGTGTATGGGTCGGAGAAGGCAAGGTTTCGGCGATATATCAGGAGATGAAAGAAGAGGAGGAGGCTTCGGTAGAGGAGCTGAAGGGCAAGTGGGAGGAGGAGTTGGGGGAGGAGATTGAAGAGGGTCTGTGTGCTGATGCCCTGAGTAGGGTTAATTCCTCTTCCTCGTGTGCCAGGCTTAGCCTGATACAGTTTAAGGTTATTCACAGAACGCATATGACAGGGGCGAGGCTGAGTAGGTACTTTGGGGTGGAAGACAGATGCGGGAGGTGCTCAGGAAGCCCGGCGAATCACGCCCACATGTTCTGGTCGTGCCCGGCACTGGATGGGTTCTGGAGGGGTTTCGTGAGGACTATGTCCAAGGTGGTGAAAGTCCAGGTCAAGCCAAGTTGGGGGCTGGCACTATTTGGGGTGGCGGACGAGCCGGGAGTGCAGGAGGCGAAAGAGGCCGGTATCCTGACCTTTGCGTCCCTGGTAGCCCGGCGGAGGATCTTGCTATTATGGAAAGACGCGAAGCCTCCCAGTGTGGAAGCCTGGATAAATGACATGGCAGGGTTCATCAAGCTGGAGAGGATAAAGTTTGCCTTGAGAGGGTCTGCGCAGGGGTTCTACAGGTGGTGGCAACCATTCCTAGACTATCTCGCGGAGCGTTAGAAGGAGGTCGGTCAGCAGCAGCAGCAACCCAGGGAGGGGGGGAGGGAGGAGGGGGGTGTCTAGCCACCTAAAATGGCTGATTCCCTATTAATTTGGCCAAAACCCGATTTAAAATGGCTAACCGAAAAGGCTGATGGGAAAAGCAGCCAACAGGACACAAATGGACAGCTGCAGACAGAATAGCGTATTCGGATCTGGGGAAGTCGGCCCAGATCGATACCTAAGACTATTAGCAGCACATCAACACAGACATCTGCAGTTTAATCAGCTATTCCCGGGAACAATTGCAACATATTAGCAATTGAATGCCGGGCCAGACCTTTCGGCGCCTGCAGTGACCAAAACAAAGACAGGTGAACGACCACACCCCGATCGAGGAATCGCCCCATTATTGGAGCATATCGTACCCAGTGATTGGGAACAAGTCCAATCACTTGGGACTCAGGGTCAAGGGCCGCCCCGAGAGGCAGGAAGCCCCTGGGCCCTATAAAGTGAGGGGCCAAGTTCAGATCTCTCTCTTTCTCCCTTCTTCACCTGCTCGCAACCTTCGCAAGAACCTTCGACAAAGAACCGTAAGTCTGACTCCAGCGATCGCTACCCGATAGAGATTCCTAGCCATCGACCCGCATCAGCCTTTTGAATCCCGCGGGCCAGATCCGATTCGATAAGCCATTCGTTTCCCTGACCTGGTGGGCCCTTCCTAAAGTTAAGTATTGGCCTGTTAGTTATAGGTATTAGTCTATAAGTAGCATTATTGTATAAGTATTAATTGCTGTATATAATAAATGACCGTTGATTTCAATCTTACTAAGTGGTGTGCTGACTTATTAATCATAACTCGAGCTTGAACCACGTGGCGGTATCAGAAAGATACCTGGCGACTCGTGAGCAAAGGTGACATAATCAGAGGTAATAAACTAAGGCTAAAAAGAGCAACGGGGGGGGAGGGGAGGGGGGTGTCTCTTTCGGGGGAGGTATATGGGTGGGCAGGGAAGGGAGTTTTCCTAGGGGCACTTGAAAAAGGAAAAACATAAACATATGTGAGTGTTAATATGGGCAGGAGGAACCCATTGTACAAGTTCTGTATTATGTTGGATTGATATGTTTATGTTTTGTTATGTTCTTTCTCTTTTTCTTTTCTGTTACGGGGGGAAGGTTTAATTGGTTGAAAATTTTCGTTGGAAAAACTTTGAATCATCATTTTTTTTTTTAAAAGAGCTGTACAAGTGGAGAGTATTTCATCCCACTTTTAGCTTGTACCTTGCATGTTGAACAGGCTTTGGGGAACCAGGAAGTGAGTTATTCGCTGAAGGATTACTAGCCTCTGACCTGCTCTTGTAGCCATGGTATTTATATTGCGAGTCCAGTTCAGTTCATGGTCAGTGGTAACCCCCAGGACGTTGATAGTGAGGGATTCAGCAATATTATTGCCATTGAATGTCAAGGGGCGATAGTTATATTCTCTCTTGATGGAGATGGTCATTTTTGGTACAAATGCTACTTGCCACTTGTCAGCCTAAAGCAGGACATTGTCCAGGTATTGCTGCATTTGGATATGAACTGCTTCTGTATCTAAGTAGTCATGAATGGTGCTGAACATTGTGCAATCATCAGCCTACTTCCCACTTCTGACCTTATGATGACAGGAAGGTCATTGATGAAGCAGCTGAAGATGGTTGAGCTTGGGGCACTACCCTGAGGAACTCTTTGCGGTTTTGTCCTAGAAATTAGATGATTGACCTCAAACAACCAAAGCCATCTTACTTTGTGCCAGGTATGACTCCAACCAGTTGAGCATTTCCCCCTGATTCCCATTGATTCCAATTTTGCTCATGCTGATGAAGATTTTGAGTCAGTTTTATACAGCTTTATACATTTTGCCTGTGCCACAATGGCTTGGATTAACACAGCTCAAGTTAAAAATATAATCTGTATGACTACAGAATTCAGTGGACAGAAGACAGTGCCCTTACTGTTGGGTGGGGTTACTGGGTTATGGGGATAGGGTGGCGGTGTTGACCTTGGGTAGGGTGCTCTTGCCAAGAGCCGGTGCAGACTCGATGGGCTGAATGGCCTCCTTCTGCTCTGTAAATTCTATGAAAGACATCTTTTTTCCATCTTTCTGGCTCAGGCTTGAAGATAATTTCAGAAGTTAAAGGCCAGTTCACTGTTGATGGCCTCCAATAATTTTTAATTCCCTCCTCTAAGTGACTTCTGACCAGGAATCAGATGAACACAGCTGGAAAAACTCAGCTGGTCAGGCAGCATCTATGAAGAAAGAAATAGACTTAACTTCAAATCCAAAATGACTCTTCTTTGAAACTGAAGAGAAGTAGGAATGTGATGGGTTTAATCTGTCGAAAAAGGGCAGAGGGACAGATGGAGCAAAAAAGTTGGTCAGGGATAGGTTGGGTGGGAGACAAAATGACAAGGATGTCACTGAACACAGGCAAAGGGAGTAGATGTGATGCAAAAGGTGCAATGCTTGGTCAGCATATGAGTTAAATAGATTAACCTGAAAAAAGTGCAAGTAAATCGCTGCTTCATCTGAGAGGAGTGTTTGGAACCCAAAAGGAGGAGACAGGAGGTAAAGGGACAAGTGGTACATGTCCTGTGATTGCATGGGAAGGTGCCATGGAAAGGGGATGAGATGTTGGGGGTCATAGAGGAATGGACCAGGATGTCAGGGAGGGGAGCAGTCCCTTCGGAATGCTGACAGAGGAGGGGACGTGAAGATGTGTTTGGCAATGGCATCATGCTGGAGTTAGTGGAAATGACAGAGGATAATCCTTTGAGTATGGAGGTTAGTGGGGTGGAAAGTGAGGACAAAGGAAACTCTGTTATGGTTCTGGGAGAAAGGGGAAGGGATGAGAGCAGAAGTGCAGGAAATGGGTCAGACACAGTTAAGGGCTCTGTTGTCCATAGTGGGTGGGAATCCTCAGCTGAGGAAAATGAAGACATGTTGGAAGTGCTATTGTGGAAGGTAGCATCATCAGAACAGATGCGATGGAGAAATTGGGAGAATGGAATAGAATCCTTTCCGACAGCAGGGTGCAAAGGGGTGTAGTCGATATTATGTTCTGTGTTGTGATCGTGGTCACGATGCACTGAGAACATCTAGTTCTTTGACCAGTAAGATAGTTTAACAAAATGAAAACGTGGAAAGATAACTAACAATATAATACAAACGGTAACGAATAATGGAATTTTCCTGGAGCTACTTCTAATGCGAGTCTCCACTCATACTGTTTACTACCAACTGCATGATCTCTGCAGTCACATGTGAACCTCTATTGCCACTTGCTGGTCGGAGGTCATATAGATAACTAAATACATTAATAGACAACTATATACATTTCTGTGCATAATCACCACATCCCCCTTCCTTTGGAAGTGTTAACATTTACAAACGTAACTGTGCTTCACCAAACATGATATGCATAACAATTTCAAACATGTAACTGTACACAGTTCACTATAAGTTCAGTCTCTCAGGTGTACGATGTAATCTGGTTGATCTCCTGAGCAATGGCTGAATAGACGATCACATTCCACCTTCATTTATTGTTGGTGTTCCTGCTTGTTCTGTGTTTATTGCTGCGCGGATGTTTCTCTAAATGCTGACTCTGATTGTTGGTATGTATCCTCTTCAAGTGTTTTTTGATTACATACCAACTCTTCTGTTGGACTCAAAACGAAGGGACGTTGAGCTTTCAACAGTGCCACATACATAGAACATACAGTGCAGAAGGAGGACATTTGGCCCATTGAGTCTGCACCGACCCACTTAAGCCCTCACTTCCACCCCATCCCCATAACCTCCTAACCTTTTTGGTCACTAAAGGCAATTTATCATGGCCAATCCACCTAACCTGCACGTCTTTGGACCGTGGGAGGAAACCGGAGCACCCAGAGGAAACCCACGCAGACATTTGGAGAATGTGCAGACTCCGTACAGATAGTGACCCAGCAGGGAATTGAACCTGGGACCCTGGAGCTGTGAAGCCACAGTGTTATCCACTTGTGCTACCGTGCTGTACGGTTTCTCCGGAAGACTGAGCCATCCTTGGTGATGATGAGGAACGAATGTGGACCTATCTGTTGCAGTACCTTTGCCAGCCTTGACCACCCATTTCCACTGGCATCCTCCAGTCTAACGTGTCACCTGAATGCACTGGCTGGAGCTTGCTTGCAGATATATCATAGAACCCTTTCTGCCTCCTTTCTGAAGAAGCAGTTTCCTCTCCAGCTCTCGATCCACACGATCAGTCGTAATGGAAGGCAGGGTCGCTCGGAGTTGCTTGTTCATCAGCAGCTGGGATGGTGACAGCCCACTGATAAGTGGCGCAGAACGATAGCTCAAAAGTGCCAGATATATGTCTTCCTGGCTGTCAATGGCTTTTTTCAGCAGCTGTTTAACAATGTGCACACCCTTTTCTGCCTTCTTGTTTGAATGAGAAAATAAAGGACTTGAAGTAATGTGCTTAAATTCATAATGATGGGTGAACTCAGTCCACTCATAGTTTTTGAAGTAGGGACCATTGTCAGTCATAACAGTGTTTGGTATCCCATGCCGGTAAAAAAATCTCTTTAGCATGTTGGAGATAATTAGAGAAGTAGTCTATGACCAAAAGGTATTCTTTTCCATTGAAGTGAAAAAGATCCGTGCCCACCTTCTGCCAAGGAATTGTGATGATTTCACCCATGTGCATCGGCTCTTTGTTCTGTCATGCACGTCGCTTGTGGACCCCCAAATTATTGTGTCATTCACATAGACTCCGACACCTGATAACCCTTCAACTATGTGCTCCATGGCACGATGGAACATTTCTAAAACAGAAATTATGCCAAATGGCATCTGAAGGAAACAATAGCGGCCAAAGGCTGTGTTAAACGTACATAGCTTGGTGCTCGCTTTGTCCAGTTTGAGCTGCCAAAAGCCTTGTGATGCGTCCAACTTGCTGAAAGATGCCGCTCCAGCTATCTCGCAAGTTATTTCCTCCCTCTTCAGAATCAGGTAGTACCTCTCTTGATGTTAAGGTTCAGGTCTTTGGGGTCCATGCATATTCGTAGGTCATTATTCCTCTTCTTGAGGAATACCACAGAGTTAACCCAGTCTGTGGGTTCCTCGATGATGACTCCTAGAGCCGTTATTCTGCCTCACTCGATCTTCAATTTGTCCTTCAATGGAGCTGGTTAACGTCTTGACGAATGTGATATAAAATAATTGTTTTAGAGATATTAGTTACTGTAATGTAGAGATAGGCCAGTCTCATTTTGGTGAGTTCACAGACAAAGGATTTCAGAACGCATGGCAAAGCAAGGAGGAGGTGTGTCCAGCTACGGAGGGGAAAAGGATGCTGGGTAATAGGGGGCCAGAGAAAGGGATTGGAAGTGAGCCAATTAGGATGTATGGCCAGGTCAGGAGGGGTATAGGATGACCTATGGGAATCGTGTATGTGAAACTTGATGCCATTTGAATGTATCAGTAGAGATTCATTTGTCCTACAGACTCACTCGATTCCGGAGGTACAGAAAGCAAGATGTGTTTTGTACCGCTGTGAACTGAGTCAGGCTTGCAAGTCAAATAAAATAACTAATGCTGTACCTGCAAATCCATCTCGACTTTTATTGAGGCCAGACTGACGGGTAAAGAAATTTATGTTTTGTCAGTCTCAGCACATGTACAACTGCCTTCGCATTCTCCTACAATTGGATGCGGGTACGTAAAATGCAGAATGCTAAAACCTTGAAATATCTCCGGAAAGTCCTTTATGATGGAGTCTATGGATGCATGTTGGCAGGGTATCATGCTTTCTACACTGTAAACCCGCTTAATGAGCCCAAGTGCTTCACACGCTTCCACCCCTGAGAGATTTGCGCTCTGTCGCCACTGTGGAAAATTTAATCACACAAGTTCTGTCTTTTACAGTTACTACAAGCTCACATGCTCCTAACGTTGTGATCTCATTACCATTATAGTCCTTCAGTAGTACTGATCGACAAACTATTTTCAATTTAGTTTTCAGCCTTTTAAAGCTGACAAAGAGATAAGGTTAGCCCTCGCTCCCATGTTGAGCTTGCATTTGATTAGTGTGCCATTAACCATCAACGGAATTGTCCATCTATCTTCTATGGTATTCGCATCCACATCACTATGGCTGCAAATTGTGAGGAAGAATTTGCTGTTTTGCCTGTTCGGACTACTCGTGTCCTCAGTCAAAATCATATCAACAGCAGCCAGGTCTTCGATGCGTAACTCTTTAATTAAGTTAACTGGTCCTGTTTGGTCCACTGTTGGACGTGAAAAATATTGTGTAGCAAAGTGATTTGTTCTTCCACACTTTGTCACGTGTTTGGGAAGGTGTGTTCATTGTCGTAGCAAATGTCGATTGCCGCACCACTGGCACAAAATGGCAGATTCGGTTGGCCAATTAAAATGGCCGCCCGCACTTAGACCACAATTTTTTTTGGCTGCATCACTATGCTTATGGCACTGGCATCTTCTGCCACATTGGCACCAAAATATTTCAGATTGAGTGCACTAATTTGCTGTACAGCTAGCTCGCTTGCATGACAAATGTTGATAGCATTTTCTTGCTGAAGCTCTTCTTCCCTCAACAGCCTCTCGCATACCTTATCGTTCAATATCCCAAACACTATCTGATCGTGAATCATCGACACTTTTCAAGTACTAAAATTGCACGACTGCGCCTTCAACGGCAAGTTGGTTAGAAAACTATCGAAGAATTTGCTTGCCTTCTGAGTACGCATGCAAAAGATATAACGCTCGAATGTTTCATTTTTTTCAGGGAGCAATGTCGATCAAAGTATTTTATTACTTCCTCAAAGGTTTTGCTTTCTGCTTTACTGTCGAACGCGAAGGTATTATAAATTTTGATGACTTGAGGACTTGCTACCGTGAGCAGCAACACAATACGCCTCTCATCAGGCTGTGCATGCAGGCTGCAACATAAAATTTGAATTGCTGCTTAAAAACATACATCTACATTACCGGTGACTTGAAGCTGGTGAGGTGCCTTCAGACCTTCCATCTCTAACTTCACAGTCTTTCCGTGTGTTGAGTTCTAGTTACTAGTAGTTTACCAGGTAGGTAGAAGAATTTTCTTTTTTTTTTCTTCAGTCTGTTTCGTCCCGTCTTCTCCGTAGTGTTGCTAACTTTTGGTTGGCTCTTAAATCGTAATTTGCTCTGTTTGTTTAACCTTTGCTCTAGAGTCGCCAGGTATCTTTATGATACCGCCACGAGGTTCAAGTTCAAGTAATGATCAATAACTCAACACACCAATTAGTAAGATTCAAATCAAAACACATTTATTATAGACAGTAAGTCACTACTCATGCATAAACTCTACTTTCTAGACTATTCCTATCACTAAAAGGCCAATACTTAGCTTCGGACTGGCCCACCAGGTCAGGGGAACAAATGGCCTTTCGTTCAGGTCCTGAGTCTGCAGGATTCAAAAGCTGGTATGGACTGGTAGCTAGGAGCGCCTAACTCGTAGCGAGCATTGACTTGAGACTTACTTGATTGGCGGCCGCTGGACAGTTCACTCTCAGGGGTTGCTTCGCGTTGCTGAGTGACCCTGCCCAAGAAGGACGATTTGAACTTGGGGGTTTTACTTTATAGTCCCCAGGGGCTTCCCGCCGCTTTGGGCGGACCCCGTACCTGGTTCCAAGTGATTAGACTGCGTTCCGATCACTTGGATCGATTTCTCCAATACTGGAGCGGTTCCCTGATCGTTGGGCGGTCCCGAAATGTCCGTTGGCCTTCCTTTGTCTTGGCTCCTGCTGGTGCCGAGGAGTCTGGCTTGGCCTTATTCACCTCAACTGTTGCCATTGTGCCCTGGAATCGCTCATTACTATGCACTGAGCAAGATATATACATGGCAAAATGGTATATTTACATAGCTTTATACACTGGCTCTCGCCCGCACGTGCCAGTTTCCCCCACTCTTCCGGCCTCTTTCGCCTCCTGCACTCCCGGTTCGTCCACTACTCCAAATATTGCTAGCCCCCAGCTTGGCTTGACCCGGACTTTCACCACCTGAGATATTACTCCCGCCACCTCTCCAGAACCCCTCCAGTGCCGGGCATGACCAAAACATATGGACATGGTTCGCCGGACTCCCTGAACACCTTCCACATCTGTCCTCTACCCCAAAGAACCTACTCAACCTTGCCCCCGTCAAGTGCGCTCTGTGAACCACCTTAAATTGTATCAGGCTGAGCCTGGCACATGAGGAGGAGGAATTAACCCTACCCAGGGCATCACCCACAAACCTTCCTCGATCTCCTCCCCCAGCTCCTCCTCCCATTTACCCTTCAACTCTTCTGCTAGCGCGTCCCCCTCTTCTTTCATCTCTTGGTGTATTGCCGAAACCTTGCCCTCCCCGACCCATACACCCGAGATCACCCTGTCTTGAATTTCTTGTGCCGGGAGCAACGGGAATTCCCTGACCTGTCGCTTCACAAAAGCCCTCACCTGCATATATCTAAATGCATTTCCCGGTGGTAACTCAAACCTCTCCTCCAGTGCCCCTAGGCTCGCAAATGTCCCGTCAATGAACAGGTCCCCCATTCTTCTAATCCCCACCCGATGCCAGCCCTGGAATCCCCCGTCCATCTTCCCCGGGACAAACCGGTGGTTACCCCTGATCGGGGACCACACCAAGGCTCCCACTGCACCCCTGTGCCGTCTCCACTGGCCCCAGATCCTTAACGTTGCCGCCACCACCGGGCTCGTGGTATACTTTGATGGCGAGAACGGCAGCGGTGCTGTCACCAACGCCCCCAAGCTCGTTCCTTTACAGGATGCCATCTCCATCCTCTTCCATGCCGCCCCCTCTCCCTCCATAACCCACTTGCGGATCATCGCCACATTTGCTGCCCAGTAGTAGCTCCCTAGGTTTGGCAGCGCCAACCCTCCTCAGTCCCTACTGCGTTCCAGGAACCCTCTCCTTACCCTCGGCGTCTTATTCGCCCACACAAACCCCATAATACTCCTACCTACTCTCTTGAAAAAGCCCTTGGTGATCACGATGGGAAGGCACTGAAACACAAACAAAAACCTCGGAAGGACCACCATTTTGACCGACTGCACTCTACCCGCCAGCGAGAGCGGCAACATGTCCCATCTTTTGAAGTCCTCCTCCATTTGGTCCACCAACCTCGTCAGATTCAGTTTATGTGGGGCCCCCCAACTCCTGGCTATCTGGATCCCCAGATACCAAAATCTCCCCACCGCCCTCCTCAGCGGTAGGTCCCCTATCCCTCTTTCTTGGTCCCCTGCCTGTAATACAAAAAGCTCACTCTTCCCTACATTGCGCTTATAGCCCGAGAACTCCCCAAACTCCCTCCGAGTCTGTATGACCTCCACCATTCCCTCCATTGGGTCCGCCACGTACAGCAACAGGTCATCCACATATAGCGACACCCGATGCTCTTCTCCCCCTCGGACCACCCCCCTCCATTTATTGGACACCCTCAGTGATATGGCCAAGGGTTCGATCACCAATGCAAACAACAGGGGGGGACAGGGGGCACCCCTGCCTCGTTCCTCGGTACAGCCAAATGTACTCCGACCTCCGCCGGTTCGACACTACACTCGCCACCGGGGCTCTGTAAAGGAGCTTAACCCAGCTGATAAACCCTCCCCCGATCCCAAACCTATGCAACACCTCCCAGAGGTACTCCCACTCTACTCGGTCAAAGGCATTTTCCGCGTCCATAGCTGCCACTATCTCCGCCTCTCCCTCCTCCGATGGCATCATTATCACGTTTAAGAGCCGCCGCACATTAGTGTTTAATTGCCTGCCCTTTATGAATCCCGTCTGGTCCTCATGAATCACCCCCGGGACACAGTCCTCAATCCTCGTGGCCAGCACTTTTGCCAATAACTTAGCGTCCACATTAAGGAGCAAAATCGGCCTGTACGATCCACATTGCAGTGGGTCCTTGTCTCGCTTAAGAATCAAGGAAATTGTCGCCTCCGACATTATCGGGGGCAGGGTCCCCTCCTCTCTTGCCTCGTTAAAGGTCCTCACTAGTAGCGGGGCCAACAGGTCTACATACTTTCTGTAGAACTCCACCGGGAACCCGTCTGGCCCCAGGGCCTTCCCCGCCTGCATACTCCCCAAACCCTTGCTCAGCTCCTTCAACCCGATTGGTGCCCCCAAACCAGAAACCTCTTGCTCCTCCACCATCGGGAACCTCAGTTGGTCTAGGAATCGTCTCATCCCCTCTTCCCCCCCCTGGGGGCTGGGATCTGTACAGCTCTTCATAGAAGGCCTTGAATACCATGTTTATTTTCGTTACACTCCGAACCGTGGCTCCCCTTCCATCTTTGATTCCCCCTATTTCCCTCGCTGCCGTCCTCTTACGGAACTGGTGTGCCAGCATCCGACTAGCCTTTTCCCCGTATTCTTAGGTCACCCCCTGCGCCTTCCTCCACTGTGCCTCCGCCTTCCCCGTGGTCAACAGGTCAAACTCCGTCTGGAGCCGTCGTCTTTCCCCAAGTAATCTTTCCTCCGGGGCCTCCGCGTATCTCCTGTCCACTCTCAAAATCTCCCCTACTAACCTCTCCCTTTCCATGCCCTGTCTTCTCCCTATGAGCCCTGATGGAGATTAGCTCTCCCCTGATCACCGCCTTCAACGCCTCCCATACCACCCCCACTCGCACCTCCCCGTTGTCGTTGGCCTCCAAGTACCTTTCGATACACCCCCTCACCTTCCCACACACCACCTCATCTGCCAGCAGTCCCACATCCAGCCGCCACAGCGGGCTTTGGTCCCGCTCCTCTCCCAGCCCCATTTCCACCCAGTGCGGGGCGTGGTCCGAAACGGCTATGGCCGAATACTCCGTCCCCTCCACCCTCGGGATGAGTGCCCAGAACAAAGAAATCTATCCGGGAATAGGCTTTGTGCACATGGGAGAAGAAAGAAAATTCCCTGGCCTGCGGTCTTGCAAACCTCCATGGGTCCACTCCCCCCATCTGATCCATAAACCCCCTGAGCACCCTGGCCTCCGCCGGCCTCTTTCCCGTCCTTGATCTGGAGCGGTCCAGTGCTGGGTCCAGCACTGTATTGAAGTCCCCTGCCATTATCAGGCCTCCTACCTCCAGGTCCGGAATGCGCCCCAACATGCGCTTCATGAATCCAGCATCATCCCAGTTCGGGGCGTATACATTTACCAACACCACCCACGTCCCTTGCAACCTACCACTCACCATCACATATCTCCCTCCATTATCCACTACGATAGTCTTGGCCTCAAATGACACATGCTTTCCCACCAAAATTGCCACCCCTCTGTTTTTGCGTCCAGTCCCGAGTGAAATACCTGTCCTACCCATCCCCTTCTTAACCTGAACTGGTCCGCCACCTTCAGGTGTGTCTCTTGGAGCGTAGCCACGTCTGCCTTCAGTCCCTTCAAGTGCGCGAACAATCGAGCCCTCTTCACCGGCCCATTCAGGCCCCTCACGTTCCACGTTATCAGCCGGATTGGAGGGGCTCTCACCCCCCTGCCGACTAGCCATCTCCTTTTCTGGGCCAGTCGCGTGACCGTGTCTCCCTCGCCCTCCAGTCCCCCAGCCGGGGGACCTCCGTCCCGAACACCTCTTCTGTGTCCCATTCCCTTTCGGCCAGTGCAGCAGCAACCCTTTTCCCCCCCCCCTTCACCCCCTCCCCTCCCTCCCCCCCCCCCCCCCCCCCGCTAGACCCCTGTCTAGCTTTTTTGCTCCCCCATATCACTCCCGTAAGTCAGCTGACACCTGCTGACCCCGGCTTCCCCCGCCATCCCTTTGACCCCCCCGTGTGGGAGTCTCCCAATCAATATACGTTCCTTCGTTACCCTTCCCGCCTTTCTTCCCGCGCGCGGGAAAAGAACCCCGCGCTTTCCAAAGCCTGCCCCGCCCCCTCTGGCGCGGCTCCTGTCACGGCCTTGTCTCTCTCCCCCAGCCCATATAACATTTCCTGCGCGTGATTGACCCCCTATATACAACCATCATACTTCAACCCTCAAACACCCCCCACCCTCACAAACCCTCAATTAGAGTCCAACTTTTCAGTTTGTATAAAGGTCCACGCCTCTTCAGGCATTTCGAAGTAGTCGTGTTGGTCCTTATATGCAGCATTCCAAATTTCACTCCTTTCCGTTGCAGCACCGTTTTGGCCCGGTTGAAACTCGCTCTCCGCTTAGCAACCTCCGTGCTCCAGTCCGGATATATTCTGATCTCTGCGTTGTCCCACTTGCTGCTCCGCTCCTTCTTGGCCCATTTCGAACTCTCTCTCTGTCCGTAAACCGGTGAAATCTCACCACCATCGCCCTTGGCGGCTCATTTGCCTTGGGCTTCCTCGCCAGCATCCGGTGCGCCCCGTCCATCTCCAGCAACCTTGAAGGGGCCTCCGCGCCCATCAACGCCCCGATCATCGTGCCCGCGTATGCCACAGCATCGGCCCCCTCCACTCCTTCTGGGAGACCCAGGATCCTCAGATTATTTCTCCTCGACCTGTTCTCCAGGTCTTCGAGTCTTCCCGCCCAGTTCTTGTGTAGGGCCTCGTGCCGCTCCACTCTCACCGCCAGGCCCAAGAGCTCGTCCTCATTCTCACTCACTTTTTTCTGGACCTCCTGGATCTTCACCTCGTGGGCCTTCTGGGTTATCCCGAGTCCTTCAATTATCGCCAGCATAGGTGCCAGCATCTCCTTACGCAGCTCCTCGAAGCAGCGCTAGATGAATTCCTGCATCTCCTCTTTGACCCCGGCCGCCGCCATTTTGCTTTTTCCCCCTCGCTTCTCCTGCTGCTCCAATGCCGCTTTTTTGGCCGTTTCACTTCGGGTCCGGTCCATAAAAGTTGGAAGGGGGCCTCTCTCTTCTCTTCCCCACGGGTTGTCTGTAAAAAAAATTCCGTTGGGGCTCCTCTAGCGAGCCCAAAAGTCCGTGATCGCGAGAGCTGCCGAATCGTGCGGCTTAGCTCCACATAGCCGCAACCGGAAGTACCTGCTCAGTATTTTCAATAAGGAAGGGAGAAATGTTATGGATTTTATGCCGTTGAAAGTGGGGGAGCTGAAGAAAGAACAAAAGGAAAGCTCTGAGATAGGGTAAATGGTGGGAAGGATTAAATGGCAAATATGTTATGGAACAAAAGTCAAAGTGGTTGCAGTAAAGAAACAAAGCATTTGTCAAAATTAAGTGTTCAAGGCATAATAATGAACAGTGCTGCCCAAAAGCAAAAATATGTAAGCCAGGATTCAGAAACAGAGTAGATGGACTGAAATTGTAGGACTCAATGCTGAGTCCAGAAGGCTGTAAAGTGCCTAATTGACAGATGAGCTGCTGTTCCTCCAGCTTGTGTTCAGCTTCATTGGAACACTGCAGCAGGCTGAGGACTAAAATGTGGTCATGAGAGCAAGATGGTGAATTCAAATTGCAAACAGTTGGAAACTCAGGGCTATGCTTACGGACTCAGCGGAGGTGATCCACAAAGCGATCACTCAATCAGTTTAATACAGTGTATTAAATTGAAAGAAATATGAGTAAATCACAACTTGGGGTACCTCCAAAGTGATAACCCAAGTTCTACCTCACTTGTGAATAATAATTCTTCCTTTCTGTCGGTCTTTTAGCTGTAATAAAAGTTGCCAATTAAGAAAATCGCACCATACATATAACCTACAAATCTTGGGCCCAGAGGTGACAAGACATCTTTATATACAAACTACACCAGCCTTTTCACCATTTAATGAATTTACGCAGATGTGTTTATTGTGGTTGTTCATAATCATGCTGGAGGAATCAGATAAGGTATCACCAACAAATGCTGTATATGCTGCAAAAAGCCCTCCTTATTAACATCTGGAGGCCTGTGCCAAAATTGGGAGAGCTGACCCATAGCCGAGTCAAACAACAGCCTGACAATAGTCATGCATATGGAATCATATCTGACAGAAAATGTCCCAGACGACCACCATTACCATTCCTGCTGGATCTGTTCTCTCCCGCAGGTAGGACAGAGATGGCATGGCACAGTGGTATCCCGTTGAGAGGGAGTTCCCCAACAACGAGTCCTCAACATCGATTCGAGACTCCATAAAGTCTCATGGATTCAGGGCAAGTAAATATCCCGCCGCATCCAGTCGTGAATGTTGGTGGACGATGAAACAACTCTCTGGAGGAGGAAGCTCGACAAATATCTCCGTCCTCCATGATGGAGGTGCCCAGTAATCAGTGCACAAGATGAGGCTGGAGCATTTACTATAATCTTCAGGCAGAAGTGGTAAGTGGATAATTCATCTTGCCTCCTCCTGAGGTTCACAGCATTACAGATGCCAGTCTTCAGCCAATTCGATTAATTCCAAGTTATATCAAGAAAAGGCTGAATACACTGGCTATTGCAAATGCGATGAGCCCTGACAATGTTCCCGAAGATTTGTCTCCAGAACATACCAAGCCCCTAGCCAAGCTGTTCCAGTACCACTGTAACACTGGCATTGTCCTGACAATGTGGAAAGCTGCCCAGGTATGTCCTGTACACACAAAGGACAAATCTGAGCCAGCCAATTACTGCCCCATCAGTCTAGTCGTGATCATCAGCAAAGTAATGGAAGGTTAATTCTTGATTAATAAGGGGATCAGGAGTTATGGGGAGAAGACAGGAGAATGGGGATGAGAAAATGTCAGCCATGATTGAATGGTGGAGCAGACTCCATGGGCCGAGTGACCTAATTCTGCTCCTATGTCTTATGATCTTATGGGTCATCAACAGTGCTGTCAAGCATAACTTTCTCAGCAATAACCTGATCACTGATGCTCAGTTTGGGTCAGGGCCACTCCACTGCCTTGGTTTATCCATGGACAAAAGAGCTGAATTCCAAAGGTGAGGCGAGGCTGATTGCCCTTTACATCATAATAATCGATAAAAATAATCTTTATTATTGACACAGGTAGGCTTACATTAACACTGCAATGATGTTACTGTGAAAATCCCCTAGTTGCCACACTCCTGCACCTGTTTGGGTACACTGAGGGAGAATTCAGAATGTCCAATCCACCTAATAAGCACATATTTCAGCACTTGTGGGAAGAAACCAGAGCACCCAGAGGAAATCGACGCAGACACTGGGAGAACGTGCAAACACCACACAGACAGCGACCCAAGCGGGAATCGAACCCGGGACTCTGGTGCCGTGAAGCAACAGTGCTAACCGCTGTGCTACCGTGCCGCCAGTTCAAGGTAGCCTATGATCAAGTACAGCATTGAGGAGCCCTTACAAAACTTAAGTCAATGGGATTAAGGGGGAAACTTTCCACTGGTTGTAGTCATACCTGGTACAAAGGAAGATGGTTACAGTTGTTGGAGCTAAATCATTAATCCCTAGGACATCACTGCAGGAGTTCCTCAGGGTAGTGTCCTAGTCCCAGCCATCTTCATCAATGACCTTCTCTCCAGCATATGGTCAGAAGTGGGGACATTCGCTGATGATTATACAATGTTTAGCAATATGTGCAACTCCTCTGATACTGAAGCAGTCCATCTACATAAGCAGCAAGACGTGGACAATATTCAGGCTGGGTTGATCAGTGGCAAATAACATTTGTGATACACAAGTGGCAGGCAATGACCATATCCAACACAAGACGATCTAACCATCTCTCCTTGACATTCAATGGAATTATCATCTCTGAATCACATCCGGGAGGTTTCCCCACAATCAGTATCCTGGGGGTTAGCATTGACCAGAAATTAAACAGGACCAGCCGTGTAAATATTGTGGCTACAAGGACAGATCAGAGGCTGGTAATTCTGCAGTAATTCACCTCCTGACTCCCGGGAGCCTTTCCACCATTTACAAGGTACAAGTCAGGAGTGTGATGGAATACTCTCCATTTGCCTAGGATGAGTGCAGCTCCAGCAACACTCAAAAATCTTGAAACCACCAGGACAAACCAGCCCACTTGATTCGCACCCCATCCACCACCTTAAACATTCACTCCCTCCACCAATTGCACACCTTGGCAGCAGTGTGTACCTTCTACAAAATGCATTGCAGCAACTACCTGGAAGGACAAGGGCCACAGATGAATGGAAACGCCATCACCTGTAAGTTCTTCTCTAAGACACAGATCACCCTGATTTGGAAATATATTTCCATTCCTTCACTGTTGCTGGGTCAAAATGCTGGCACTCCCTTCCCAGAACCACTGTGGGTGTCCTACACGACATGGACTGCAGTGGTTCAAGAAGGCAGCTCACCACCACCTTCTCAAGGGGCAATCGGGATGCGGACCAAATGCTGACCTAGCCAGTGACATTCACATCCTGCGAATGTGTAAATAAAAATAAATTGTTTATCCTTGAATTTGGCTTATTGCATGTATATCATGTTGAGTAAACCTTCTTTTCGGATTGCACAAACAATATTTATTCTTGACCACCAGCAGGATATCTTGTTGCTGATAGTTATCTATGTACTTGAATCAGATCTATGTGCATTTCATCACATTCATTTGCTCTGAATCAGGCAAAAACTAAATGGCTTGGAGCTAGAAATCCTACAGAACCATAAACCTGGAAAAGACAAAGTAGACTAAATGGGTTAGTTTATTAACCAAGGCAGGGAAGCACAATGTGCAGTTGACAACTGATGTAATGGAGACAGCATTCCCACAAGATATTCAGAGGAACAGAGAGAAACTATTTCCACTTCTCGACTAAAATGCATTGTTCAAAAAGTAGGCTAGACATTGATGGGGTCAAATTCGGAAACGTATCCACACTTGATGAGACAAATAACCGCCTTGTATGAGGCCCCCCCCCCCCCCCAGTTATGTCAGGAACAGGGAAGGTTGAAGTCAGCCTCTCCACCTCTAGGTCAATTTAGGTGCTCAAGTGGTTAATTATGGGCCACGTAGGGGTGCTAATTGTATCACTTCAGGTTAAGTACATACAGGTGGAGAGCACTGATTAGATGGTTACTTGAATACGTATAAAGAGATATTTGTTCAGAGGAATAGATCGAGAGAATAGTATCCGTCGCCGGGCTACCAAGGAGGAAAAGGCCAGAACATCTGCCTCTCTCTCCTCCTGAACACCCGGGTCCTCCAACACCCCAAAGATCGCTACCCCTGAACTCATTTCCACCCTTGTCTTCAGTACCCTGGATATGCCATCTGCGAACCCCTGCCAATATCCCCTAAGTTTTGGGCATGCCCAGAACATGTGGACATGGTTCGCTGGTCCACCCACACACCTGACACACTTGTCTTCCACCCCAAAAAATCTACTCATCTGGGCCGCTGTCATGTGCGCCCGGTGCACCACCTTAAACTATTGTTATGGGTCAGGAATTAGAGAATCCCAAAGTGTATCATGGAGTTCACCTGACCCACAACTTTTAATAGATTGTGCACACGGCGCACTCTATACGTGTGGTACTTCAGAAAAAGAAAAGTTCCTTTTTTTTAAAGCAAAACAATATTTATTCTATGAACTCAAGTTAACCTTTTTTAAAACAAACAGTGAATATCTTAGCAACCATTAATTCAAAGATAACCCCCAAAGAATACAACATAAGTAAGCTGTATGCTGTCCTTTTACACCCAAAAGACCTAACAAACCTCTAAACAGAAGCACATCAGAGTTTGCATTCAAGACTGAAACATTTATAATTCTTCTGAATTCACCAAATGATCAATAGTCCTTCATGGCAGAGATCAACAGTACAGCCCTTTGTTTAACTCCAGATGCAGCTCACTGAAAAACACAGACACACCCAAGCTTTTTCTCAAACTGAAACTAAAAAGCAGAAGTAGAGCTCAGCTCCACCCACACTCTGACATCACTTCAGTAACATGAGCAGCTCCATTTCTTAAAGGTAATTTCTTAAACACCCATTTCTTAAAGGTACTCTCACATGACACTGGATCAAGCTGAGCCTTACGCATGTAGCGGTCGCGTTGACCCTGCTCAGCGCCTCCGCCCATAGACCATCCTCCATCTCACCCCCCCAGTTCCTCCTCCCACTTACGCTTCAGCTCCCCTGTATGCGTCTCCTCCGCCCCCATTAATTCTTTGTAGATGTCTGAGATGCTCCCCTCCCCCACCCATCCCCTAGACACTACCCTATCTTGAATCCCTCTTAGTGGCAGGAGTGGGAAGGATGGTACCTGCTTGCGCAGAAAGTCCCGCACCTGTAGATATCTGAAATCATTCCCTGCTGTCAGCCCAAACTTCTCCTCCAGCGCCCTTAGGCTAGGAAGCTCCCTTCCAGAAACAGGTCCCCCATCTTCTCAATCCCCGCCCTTTGCCATGCCCAAAATCCCCCATCTAAGCTCCCTGGAGTGAACCGATGGTTGTCACATATTGGGGACCAAACCGATGCCCTCACTGCACCAATAAATCTCCTCCACTGACGCCAGTTCCTCAGGGCCGACAGCACCACGGGACTGGTGGAATATCTCACCGGCGGGAATGGCAATGGTGCCATTATCAGCGCCCCAAGCTGATGCCCCAGCATGAGGCCGCTTCCATCCACTCCCAAGCAGCCCCCGTTCCCACCACCCACTTCCTTATCATCGCAATATTGGCCGCCCAGTAAGAATTACTAAAATTTGGCAGGGCAAGCTCCCCCTCCCCCTGATTCCCCTCGAGCATCACCTTTTTCACCTTGGGGACTGACCCGCCCAAACAAAGCCCAAAATGATTTTGTTGATTCTCTTAAAAAAAGACCGCGGTATGAAAATCGGGAGGCATTGGAACGCAAATAAAAATCTCGGCAATATCATCATCTTAACCGTCTGCACCCTCCCCGCTAGTGAGAGCGGGAGCGCATCCCACCTCTGAAACCCGCCCCTCATCTGCTCAACCAGCCGGGACAAGTTCAACTTGTAACCGGCCCCAGTCGCACGCCACTTGTGTCCCCAGATATCTAAAGCTGTCCCTCACTAACCTGAACGGTAGCTCCCCCAGCCGACCCTCCTGGCCTGTTGCCTGGACTACAAACATCTCACTCTTCATCATATTCAGTTTGTATCCTGAAAACCTGCCAAATTCCCCCAGAATCGTCATAATCTCCCTCATCCCTGCCCCTGGATCTGCTACATATAGGAGTAAATCATCCGCATACAGCGATACCCTATGCTCCACCCCGCCCCGAACCAGCCCTTTCCAGCCCCTAGAAGCTCTCAGAGCAATTGCCAGCGGCTCTATGGCTAGCGCAAACAGCAGTGGGGAGAGGGGACATCCCTGTCTTCCCGGTACAGCCTAAAATAGTCAGAGGTCGTCTTGTTCGTCCTTACACTAGCTTCCGGGACCTGGCACAGCAGCCTGACCCAGTCGATAAAGCCCCTACCAAACCCAAACCGCCCCTACACTTCCCATAGATAGTCCCACTCTACCCGGTCAAACGCCTTCTCTGCATCTGCCAAAAGCTTGTTTTGCCAAACCTTTTGTTATGGCATGAGTGTAAATGAGAAAAAGATTTTGGACCGGTAGAGAAGTTATAGAAAGATATTTCAGAATGTGACCTCCAGATCGAATGCATGGTCATGAGTGATGTAGCTGAGAGAAGTGGGAGTGCAATACACAACATGCTCCAGTTGGTAAATGCACAGAACAATGAAAACACAAAGGGACAGCTGAACACTGGAGCCATTTGTTTCAAGTCAGTTTTGACAGGTATATATTAGTTTTAAGATCCTCATGTATTTTGAATCTGACCTTTTATAGTCATCTGCTCCTTCGGCCAGGATACTTGAAAGACCTTGGCAGCCCAATATTTCCTTTTAGCTCTGAAGTAATTCCCTTATCTCAACTGCACAAAACATTTCCTGTCTTGACTGCAACAATGAGTTACATAGTTACTGTCCTGTTTGTTGCCTCTGTAACTAAAACACAATGTTTAATTCTTCTGAATGTTGAATATTTGTGGGAGTTTAAGAGTCTGAAACCTTTCTTTCGGAAAATATCTTTTAAAATTATTATGTCAACATTCTGTCAAACTATATAAACCAAACGTTTCCAAAGTAATATTTTCACAGTTCCACCACCATACTTGCCAAAAATTCAGAGTCAATCACATTGACGCAAAGTAGTCTTTAACAAAAATTCTATATGGAAGACCGAAGAACCTTTGAAACTCAATTTTGAACTATTTTAACATTGCAAAAAGCCATAACTAGCGTTAAGTAGAGTTTGGACACCACTGAGCATCTTGATTTAAACACATGCCATATACTGCTCTCCGATTGGTATGTATTCTACTGGAGTATCTTTCACAGCTTGTGGAAAGAAATTGTGATGAATGAGGCATCATTGCTTGTACACCACAAGATCTTTTGTTTTCCATGAGCAAGCCTCAAAAAACTTGGCCTCCAGATTACAGTACAAATTGTAACCTGTGATTCCTTGTGGATATTGTGTTTGAGAGATTAAATCTTTATTTTCTTCAAGGAACTGTCGCCCATCTGAGCCTCTTAGTTCCTGATAGCAGACTTTGATTTGATTCCCCAGTTGCTGAAACTGCTGTTGGATGAGCCAAAGAGGAAACATCATGAAGTGGATGTCGGGAATACATTCATCAAAGCTGAACTCAACCTCTCCCAGTAATTATCCTGGCTCCTCCATTTAACAAATTTAAGTGTTTACCAGAGGGAGTGACATTTTTGTTTACGTATTACTGGGATTTGGTTGTTGCTGGCAAACCCAACATTCATTGCCCATGCATAATGGCCCTCGAGGTGATGGTGGTGACCTGCCCTCTTAAACCACTCAGTCAATGTGTTGAAAGTACTCTGGCAGTGCGGTTAGGTTGTGAGTTCCAGATTTTGAACTGATGACAATGAAGTAACAGCAATTGAGAACGATGTATGACTTGGAGGGGAACTTGGAATTGATGGTGCTGCCATGTATGTGCTGCAGATTACAGAACTTGAGGTGCATATCTGGACATCTTTTAAATTAGCTGAGGGTTTATGCCTCTCCGACCATTTCAGGAGGTGAGTTCCAGACCCCCACTTCCCACTGGGTGAAACATTTTCCTCATCTTCCCTCTTATCTTTCTACCAATCACTTTAAATGTATGCCCCCTGAATGACTGACCTCTCTGCTAAAGTAAATAGGCCATTGCCAACCACTCTATCCAGGCCCCTCACAATTTTGTACATCTCCCTCAAATTTCCCCTCTGCCTTTGTTCCAAGGAAAACAACCCCAGCCTATTTTACCTTTTCACATAGCTAAATTTTCCAGTTCTGGTAACATTCTTGTAAATCTCCTCTGTCCTCTTTCATATGCAATTACATCCTTTCCGTAATAAGGTTACCAAAGCTGCACACGGCACGCAAGCTTTGGCCGAACTCATGTTTTAAAAAAAATTTAGAGTATCCAATTATTTTCTTCCAATTAAGGGGCAATTTAGCATGGTCAATCCACCCAACCTGCACATCTTTGAATTGTGGGGGTGAAAAACACACAGACACGGGGAGAATGTGCAAACTCCACACAGTGACCCGGCCTCAGCGACATAGACAGCAGTGCTAACCACACTCATGTTTTACATAGTTTGAGCATCAACTCTGCTCTCATATTCAATGCCTTGGTTAATAAATGAAAGGATTCCATCGCCTTCTGACTTGTACCTTGTAGATGATGGTCAAACTTTGGGAAGTCAGGAGATGAGCTACTTGCCATAGAATATCCAGTATTTCCAGGAGGATTATTACTTGGGGACATGTAAAGAGACACTTTTTGCCATTGGTGTGGGAGCAGAATTTGGAGCTAAACACTTTTAATGTTTCAGTTTGTGATAAATCTAAAACTGAGTAAAGATTGACTTCTGCTCTCCTACTTCACCAAGTGGCTGTCAGGTGCTTAACATTAGACTCTCTCTTGGGGATGTCATTGCCTGGTACATCTGTGGGGAGAGCATTTGACCAACATTTCTTTCAGATAAAGTTTTGAGTTACTATTATGTGTAGATCTCTAAGGGCTATTTTTTCTTTATGTATCATATATATATATATATATATATATATATTTCATAGAACCTACCTCATTCTTATTTTCACTTAATTGATTTAAATTTTTTGGCTATTTCTTCGTTCCTTCATTGGCCACTGCACTGAGCAACTCCTCATCCTCAGTGGTGATTTCATGGTGTTATGTCCTTCAGGGGGAGACAATGGCATAATTGTAACATCACTGAACTAGTAATCCAGATGCTCTGGATTATCGTTTCCTCAACTTTTTCTTGAACATAATCAAGCCGACGTGATCAGTAACTTAATAACATTCCTTGTATTCCTGACCATATAATATATATATTTGTGTGTGAATAGCTGGATAACATGTCTTGCAAGCTAATTAATATTGTGGCAATATGCCAAGAATAAACACGAGATTCAAAATGTTTTTTACTTTAATTAGAACAGTATTGTGTGGGAGCACCTTTACGTGTTTCAAGAACGTGACTGACTGTCACCTTTTCAAAGGCATTTTGAGATGCACAATAATTTGTGACCAAGTCAGGGACACCCACATGAATGGTTAAGAAAAATTAATTTACAAAGATACAGTTTGGCTGCAAGAAGCATCCCACCTCCCTTGGGTGTAGCAGCATTTGTTGTCTGACTCCATATAAAACGTCCTGCAGGTGAAGTAGGTCTGGTCATTGCAACCTCTCAGCTGTTTCCTTGTATTGAACTCCAAAGTCCACTATTGTTTCACAATCTTAAAGGAAAGCAGTACAGAGGCGCTTGTGTCATCAGATTTCCTTTTAAGGCGCCTCTTGTTAACATTGGCCCATGCTCACAAAAATAGCTTCTATAATGATTTTCCACTGGAGTTGCATTAGTTAAGCTTAGTTTTGAAAGCAGAGGGACGAGAAAAATTTAATTCTTCAGTATTTTGCTATTAAAGGAGATATTGTGACCACACTGACAAATTTCTACATTGGCTTCATTCCCAAAGAGCCTTGCTTTGAAAATTCAGTTCAAGTCCCGGCTAAAAATAAAATTCACTTCAACTCTGAAATAGTTGGAAAAAACTTGCACTGCAGCAAATAGAGTAACCTGTGCATGTCTCCCATTATTTTACTTCTGTTTTCAGTTTTTTTTTTTTTTAGAATTTACAGTGCAGAAGGAGGCCATTCGGCCCATCGAGTCTGCACCGGCTCTTGGAAAGAGCACCCTACCCAAGGTCAACACCTACATCCAATCCCCATAACCCAATAACCCCACTCAACCAACACTAAGGGCAATTTTGGACACTAAGGGCAATTTATCATGGCCAATCCACCTAACCTGCACATCTTTGGACTGTGGGAGGAAACCGGAGCACCCGGAGGAAACCCACGCACACACGGGGAGGACGTGCAGACTCCGCACAGACAGTGACCCAAGCCGGAATCGAACCTGGGACCCTGGAGCTGTGAAGCAATTATGCTAACCACAATGCTACCGTGCTGCCCTTTTCATAAACAGTTTTGTTTTCAGACATAATTTAAAAAAAACATTGACTTGATTTAAATGACCATGCCTTCATGTTCTAACTTCATGAATGTCTCTCTGTTTAAATGTCTTGTTTGTTTGAAACAGTATCACACAAAAAGAGAATGATAGCACATATCAAAATGCCTTGTCCTTTAACTCCACTGACTCACATCCATTTTCTGATCAGAGTGGGAAGCGGTTCAGGTTGTTTTTGTTTATCCCCACTCAGCTGCTTAAGGAAACAAGTAGCACCCTCAAAACCAAAAAGGTCCAAAATTCAACTCTTCCCCCCCCCCCCCCCCGCACTCGCCCCCCAACCCGGGCCTCTGTTTTGCAAGGTGATATCAAATGGGGTAGCAGTTGGAACAATGTATTTACCTCAATGTTCACAACTGGGAAATCTACCATGGATTCTAGTTCTTCATCACCATCCAGCGATACCTCCTGCAGTCTGTGTATAAAGATTTCAGTTCATGTTTCATGATGTGGGGTGTGGTGCGTTCTGAGCCTCTCTGTTCAGGTGAACACACAATCAATGATTGGGAGAATATTGGAGGACTCGTGACACCATGGTACCATACTCTATCTCCCCTTGACATTCAGTGGCATTACCATTGCTGAGTTCCCCTCTATCAACATTCTGGGTGACCAGAAACTGGACCAAACTGTGACTACAAGAGGTCAAAAACTGGGATTTCTGCAGCAAGAAACTCACATACTGATACCCCCAAGAGCGTGTTCATCCTTGACAAGGCACAACTCAGGAGTGTGATGGAATACTCTACTTTCAGGCCTGAGTGCCGGAAAGGAGTTTGACACCATCCAGGACAAGGCAGCCCATTTGATTGGCATCTGATCCACCATTCCCTCCACCACCGATATACCATAGCAGCAGTGTGGACCGTCTACAAGATGCACTGTAGTAACTCACCAAGGCCCCTTCGACAGCATCTGCAAAATCCACGACCGCTATCACTTTGAAGGACACAGACCACAGATGCATGGGAACAACACTACCTGTAAGTTCCTCTCCAAGCAACATAACATCCTAACTTGGAACTATATCACTGTTCCTTCACTGGACTAGCCATATAAATACTGTGGCTGCAAGAGATGTCAGGGGCTGGCAATTCTATGGAGGAACTCCCCTGATTCCCCAAAGCTGAAGACTTGTTATGGAATATGCTCCCCTTACCTAGATGAGTACAGCTCCAAAAGTACTCAAGAAGCTATCCAGGAAAAAGAAGCCCGTTTGATTGGCGCCCATCCATCACCTTCAACATCCACTCCCTCCACCACTGATATGCAGTGGCAGTGGTGTGTATCATCTACAAAATGCACTGTATTAACTCATCAAATCTTCTTCAGCAGCAACTTACTCACCTGCGGACCTGATCACCTAAAAGGACAGGGGCAGCAGATGCACGGGAACAACACCACCTGCAAGTTCCCCTCCAAGCCACACACTATCCTGACTTGGAACGTATCATTGTAACTGGGCCAAAGTCCTGAAACTCCCTTCCTAGCAGCACTGTATGACAGCATGGACTGCAGTGATACAAGGGCAATAAAACTGGCTGTTCCAATGATACCCAAGGTCCTTGAAAGAATGAATAAAAAAACTGCTGTAATGTGGAGAGGGTCACGTAGAAATGAAAAGGGATAGGAAAACACATGAAAAATGAGTGAATTGTCAGGTGCTGTGAATCTACACATTGTCCTTTTATCTCTGGGACATTACTTTCAATCTAGCTCAGCTTGAAATGCAGTGAAGCAACCTCCAACTGTGATAGTATTCTGTCTTAAAATTTGGAGAGTGCCTTTCATTTTCTGCATGCAGGCTCATCATATAACACTAGCCCGAATTTTGCAGTCAATTAGCAACCTTACCCACAGAAGCTATTCAATTAATGATGGAATTGGAAATTTCTGCATGCAGGTGTGCTATTCCAAGGCTGTGGCTCAACATTGTATTTGGAAAGTGTAGGAGGCTTTGTTCTGCAGTAGGATTGGAGTTGGCAAGCATACCTGATCAATATTAATGTGTTGGCCCCTTATGTTTGACGTGGAAAAGTTATCTATTATGCACTGTTAACATCCCTGAGCATAAAAATGAACTAAATTTATTACTCCACTTAATATCATGAAATAATGTTGTTCAAAATACTTGCTCAGAAATTCTGCTATATTTTTTAATACCTGTAAACACATTTTCTCCTTCACTATTTTTTGCAAGAACACATTGGTGCAATTATAGTTAGCATTTTTCAAAACTATTGTCTTTTCATAGGATTCATACAGTGCAGAAGGAGGTCATTTGGCCCATTGGGTCTGCACCAATCATTTGGCAGACCACCCTATCTCAGCCCAATGCCCCACCCTATTCATGCAGCTCCATTCTAAGGGGCAATTTGACCTAACCTGCATATCTTTGGACTGAGGGAGGAAACTGGAGCACCCGGAGGAAACCCAGACAGACACAGTGAGAATATGCAAACTCCACACAGTTAACTGAGGTCGGAATCGAACCTGGGTCCCTGGTGCTGTGAGGCAGCAGTGCTAAACACTTTGTGACTGTGCTGCCCTTTTCCGCTAATATGAACAAATGGCGGCATTTCACTTCATGGCGATTGTACTTTCCCCACGTCGGAACCCAAACAATGGAGATTAAAAACATGTGTACCACAGAGTAATGACAAAAAATACAAATCAGTGTATACTATTTTTGAAATTAACAAAGGTTAATCTGAATAGAATGTAAGATAACCCAGAGGTAGATTCATTTCACTTCTGAAATGAATGAAATTATCTACATTGCTTAGAGTTGTAAACTAGTTTGTCTCCAATTATGGGACTGATAACTGGATCTCAATTCCACCTACCTGTGTGGGCTAATTCCCTTATTACCAATTGCTACAGCTTTATGACGTCCTCCATGATATTTATCTCAACCTTTTAACTGAACTGAATGTTCAGTCATCCTGAGAAACACAGGAAGTACAATGAACTGTTTTTTGTTTAAATATTACAATGTTTTTGTTATTTTTATGGTCCATTTGAGGTCATGACTTATTGCTGCCAGAAATGAATATCACACTTCATGGGAAAGTGTTGAGTAACTTCAACCACCTAGATTTTGTCCCTTTCCTTCAACATAGGCTGTGGTAATGATTGGCGTCACTTAAAAATAAGACGCATTCATCTATTCACCGAGCACAGAGAGTGCAGAAGAGGCTTACAAAAATGATTCTAAGGATGGGAAACTTCAGTTATGAGGGTGGATTGGCGAGGTTGGGACTGTCCTCCTTGGAGAGAAGAAGGCTAAAAGGAGATGTGACAGAAATGTTGAGAATCTTGGGCGTCGTTCTCCGACCCCCCGCCGGGTCGGAGAATGGCCGTTGGCCGCCGTGAATCCCGCCCCCGCCCCTGCCGAAGTCTCCGGTACCGGAGATTGGGCGGGGGCGGGAATCGGGCCGCGCCGGTTGGCGGGACCCCTGCTCAATTCTCCGGCCCGGATGGGCTGAAGTCCCGCCCAGAAATTGCCTGTCCCGCCGGCGTAAATCAAAGCTGGTATTTACCGGCGGGACCAGGCGGCGTGGGTGGGCTCCGGGGTCCCGGGGGGGGGGGGGGGGGGGCGCGGGGCGATCTGACCCCGGGGGGTGCCCCCACGGTGGCCTGGCCTGCGATCGGGGCCCACCGATCCGCGGGCGGGCCTGTGCCGTGGGGGCACTCTTTCCCTTCCGCCTCCGCCACGGCCTCCACCATGGCAGAGGCGGAAGAGACTCTCCCCATTGCGCATGCGCGGGAAACTGTCGGCGGCCGCTGACGCTCCCGCGCATGCGCCGCATTTCCGCGCCAGCTGGCGGGGCAACAAACGCCACTTCCGCCAGCTGGCGGGGCAACAAACGCCATTTCCGCCAGCTGGTGGGGCGGAAATTCCTCCGGCGTCGGCCTAGCCCCTCAATGTTGGGGCTCGGCCCCCAAAGATGCGGAGCTGATTCCGTTTCTGGCGCCAGTCGGCGGACATCACGCCGTTGGGGGAGAATTTCGCCCCATAAGAGGGCTGTACAGAGTTGATAGGAAGAAACTGTTCCATGTATAAAAGGATCAAGAACAAGAGGGCACATATTTAGAGTGATTTGCAAACAAAGGAAATGTGGTGAGAAATACACTTTTTTTTACACAGCGAGTGGTTCGGGTCTGTCTGGAGGTATGGTGGAGGCAGGTTCATATAACTCGAATAGAAACAATGTGTGGGGTATGGGGAAATGGCAGGGGAATGGTACTAAGTCATGATGCTTGTTTGGAGAGCCAGTGCAGACACGATGGACCAACCTTTTGCCCTGTAACAATTCTGTGATTCTAATGCTGTTTCGAATCCCAGTTTTTTCCTAAATGTACTGACTCATGATGGTAAACAGTTGCATAGATGCCGGCAGCCCACCAAAACCTAGCAGATGTCGGTAATTCTTATTGGCAAGTTGTTTGTTCATGAAAGGGTACAGAAACGAAGTTAGTCCTTACGTGTACATTGTCCAGCTGCTATCAATGAAACACCAAAAAAAGCAGATAGAAACCAGGTAAATATAGTTAAGTGCACTGTTCATCAATGTCCCTTGGAGAAGTGGTTATGGGCATTGGCAACTGCAGTCAAGCTTGCCAATAGAGGTTAAGCTTCTCAAATTAAAAACACTTTACCACAATTCTCATTTTAACAAGTTGTTGTTTCTCTTCCTGCACTTAGTGGTACACCAGGCAGATGTTCATCCATTCCCATAGCAAGGCTTTTCAAGGAACCAGTCACTAGCCTGTTGCCAGACACTTATAGCTTGAGGGGCACCACTCCACATCAGAAATGGCTAACCAGGAGTCTCTCCTGCTCTTACCAGCTACCATTGGTGTGTGTTGCAAGGATTTTATGAATGTACCTTCCTTGTCCATCAAGTCCTGGGGCAGCACTCAAACCTGGCTCAGAGCCAGGGTCGCTACCCACTGCACCACAAGACCTCTATTTCAACAAGTACAAGAGCTACACTTTCAGCTCTTTTCAATCATTAAAAACTTGCAGATGAACAGTGCATTTCTTTGACTGTCCACATATGCAGCTCTACCTTCTCCAAGTTCACAATTACAGGAGCTATCAGTGACAACAGGAGCCCTGGCTTGCAGCACAGAAATGGCTCTGAAGCAGATCATTCGACCCAAGTGGTCTGTGTCAGAGTTTATGTTCCACATCAGTTTCTTCATTTTGTAAAAGTTGAGCAGATTCTGTACTCTAATTCAGGATAAAACTAGCACTAATCTATTCTGCTTGTTTATATCTCACTGGAGAAGGACAACAGCAGCAGAACATGGGAATGCCACAACCGTAACGTCCTCTCCATTTTACTCACCACCCTGGTGAATAGCTCTTCTCTTTGGTTTCAGATTCCAGCATCTGCAGTAATTTGCTTTTACTCACCAGCCTGACTTGGAACTACATCTGCTTTCCTTTACTGTTGCTGGATCAAAATCCTAGAATGCCCTCCCTAACAGCACTGTGGGTGTACCCGCACAAGATGGACTACAGCAGTTCAAGAAGGATCACCACCACTTTCTCAAGGGCAAATAGTGATAGGCAAAATAAAAGTTCACCTGGCTCGTGACACTTCCATCCCATCAAAGAATTTTTTAAAACTCTGGGAGTGATTCAACAGCCAAGCTGCACCAGAAAAACAGCTCTCCGAAGCACAGCATGGCCATTGAAAACCGGAAGACCCCCTTCCTGGGATCTACCTGGTTTGCAACATCTCGCGAAATTTGACACAGTCTCGCAAGACGTTGTGAAGTGAATCCCGCTCACAATGGGCAGGATCACTTTTTAACAAATCTGCATTTTAGAGCGAGGCAGTCAGCTTCACTCTAATGTGCAGATTCCCGAGGCTTTGGGATTCAACCATTTTGCCTCAGAGACCTTGGGCAGCTGTTCAGTACTAGTCCCCACAAATAGGGACAGACGCAACAGCACCTATGGGGGTCTCTCAAGGGATCGGAGGACCCAGCTGCATGCCCTTTGGGCAGGGAGTCCTGGCATTGCTGGTGCCACCTGGGTACCCTGTCAGTGCCAGTCTATCAGTGCTAAGGTGCCTAGGTGGCATTGCCAGCTGGCACAGGCAGTGTCAGGTTGGCACTGCCAAGATGCCAAGCTAGCATTTTATACGTGAGCGATTGGGCTGGGGTTGCTCGGTATGATTTGGGCAGGGACTCTTCCGTATTGTGCTCGGGCTGGGGGTGGGGTGGGGTGGTGGTGGTGGGGGGGGGGGGGGTGATTGTTTTAGGTGCCTCAGAGAGCGTGACACGTTTCTCGCTACAATGGAGAGCTCCGGAGAGCAGAGCTCCCCTTATTCAACATAAGTCTCACCCTTTATCTTTTTATCTTGTTGGAATTCCTTTAAATTTTTGTTTTCAAATGTCTTTTACAGATAAATGACCATCTTTATTAAGAAGACAGTGACAAATGTATATTTGTGTAGAATAGTATGGTGGTTATGTTACTGGACTAGTAATCTGGAGAACTGATCTAATGATCCTTTGTATATGAGTTCAAACTCCATTATAGTCTTTGGAGAATTAAAATCAATCAATTAAACAAATCTCAAGTTGTGAAGCTAGTATCACTAATGTGAGAATGAAATTGCCAGAACCATGCCTGTGGTTCAGTCATGTCCTTCAGGGAAGTAGATCTGCTGTCCTTACCTGGTCTGGCCACATGCGATTCCAGACCCACAGCAATATGGTTGACTCTTAACTGCCCTCAAATGACTGAACAAGTCACTCAGTTGTATTCAAGAAAGCAGCTCAGCACCATCTTCTCAAGGGCATTAAGGAATGAAGATGATCTCAACTTTCCTAATACTCTAATTCTTTTTAACATCACTTTCAACCTGCAAAATAAAATCACAGAATCATGCATTTTCGAAACATTTCATTTTGAGAGCACAATTTTACTAATGGGAATGAAAAACATGCTAATTAACATTTACAAAAGGTTGTTCATATCGCGGTGGATTGTGAGTTATGTTTTGAAACTGATTTGACATCAACAGGAGAGGGCAAGTTTAGTTCTTTCAAACTCTTTGAGAGAGAACCTTCCTTTCCTGATGTGGAAGCATGGATTCCAATGATAGAATAAAATTGCCAATTCCATCTATTTTGAACAAAAACTCAGAGGTTAAAGTATCTGGCATGAGGTTTGATTTTGTGTTCTGAGAGGGAGACAGATTTTTGCACTGTGGCCACAAGAGAAATTTCTGAGCTCCTTTGTTGTTGGCCTTGAACACTCCAGCCGAGTCAGGCAGGGCAGGCTGCAAATACATTTTTTATGATTGTGTAAATGACAGAAATAAGGCAGGGAGGAAAAATAATTTATATCTTGTATGAATAATACAAAAGTTCCCATGGCAGCTATTTAATAATGAAAATAATTCAGAATCAGGGGCGTCATTCTCCGACCCCCCCTCCGGGTTGGAGAATCGCCGGGGGCTGCTGTGAATCCCGCCCCCGCCGGTTGCCAAAGTCTCCGGCACCGGATATTCGGCGGGGGCGGGAATTGGGCTGCGCCGGTTGGCGGGCCCCCCCGCTCGATTCTCCGACCCGGATGGGCCGAAGTCCCGCCAATAAATTGCCTGTCCCGCCGGCGTGGATTAAACCACCTTTTGAACGGCGGGACAAGTCGGCGTGGGCGGGCTCCAGGGTCCTGGGGGGGGGGGCGCGGGGCGATCTGGCCCGGGCGGGTGCCCCCACGGTGGCCTGGCCCGCGATCGGGGCCCACCGATCCGCGGGCGGGCCTGTGCCGTGGGGGCACTCTTTCCCTTCCGCCTCCGCCACGGTCTCCACCATGGCGGAGGCGGAAGAGACTCTCCCAACTGCGCATGCGTGGGGAACTGTCAGTGGCCGCTGACGCTCCCGCGCATGCGCTGCCCGGGGATGTCATTTCCGCACCAGCTGGCGGGGCAACAAAGGCCGTTTCCGCCAGCTGGCGGGGCGGAAATTCCTCCGGCGTCGGCCTAGCCCCTCAATGTTGGGGCTCGGCCCCCAAAGATGCGGAGCATTCCGCACCTTTGGGGCGGCGCGATGCCCGTCTGTTTGGCGCCGTTTTGGGCGCCAGTCGGCAGACATCGCACCATTTCGGGAGAATTTCGCCCCAGTTCTTTTTCAGAAGATGAAAGCTTTCTAAAGTGGTCGATAAAAGTTACAAATATTATGTGTGGCCATAAATATCAGTGGTAAATGCAGTATGTCTACCTTGTGTGAGATATGCAGGACATTACATCAATAAATCTGCTATGGTGCTCAAACATCTGTCACTCTTTGGCTGTTGTGAACATTAGCCACAAGCTCCAGTTCCTGCTCCAGGACTGAGCAAGCACTTAATAATAATCTTTATTCTTGTATCAAGTCGGCTTGCAATGAAGTTACTGTGAAAATCCCTGAGTTGCCAGACAGCCTCCGGTGCCTGTTCGGGTACACTGAGGGAGAATTCAGAATGTCCAATTCGCCTAACAGCACGTCTTTCGGGACTTGCACCCAGGAGAAACCCAGGCAGACACAGGGAGAATGTACAGACTCCACACAGACAGTGACCCAAGCCGGGAATCGAACCTGGGATGCTGGCACTCTGAAGCAACTGAGCTACTGTGCTGCCCATGACCGTGACATGACCACAACGTTACATACCATTTTGGTCTGCCCTTTTCCAAGTCTGTGAATCTGTATTGGACAAAATGAAGGGGAAACGTACACAAAGGAATGAGTGGGAAATTTTAACCAGAGAGACTGAGAAGTAAATCAAAAGGAAGAATATACAAATGCAGCAAGCATAGGGCTTGTGCAGATTTTTCATTAATGTAAGAATGGGGTACATTAGGATTAGAGGGGTGTTTGCTGACGTTTAATTATACGCGGAATATGCTTAGGAAATTCTCACCTTTAATTTTAAAAGCATTCGTCATTAAAACAGCGCATTTTTTTTTAACTTGCTGAATAGATCTGCTCTGGGGAGAATCAAACTCTGACTTTCGTTAAAAAAAACTCCAATGCAAGTTGTAAATTCAAAGTGAACTCTGAAGCGGTTTAAATTTAGCTATGTACAAGGACCGGGAGGGTGGAGATTTCAAGGGCGCCAGGATAATGTCGAGGTCATTCTTACAGAGTCCTCTGGGGTCCTCCCTGTGTCTCGGATCCTCTATAAATACCAGGGTCTGGTCGCCTGCAGCTTACAGTCAGCACAAGGGACCGACTCTCGCCAGAAAGCAGCCTCTTATTGAGAAAGGAAAGCCCGCAGCATGGCCACGACACTGGAGAACGAGTGCTATGCGCACCGAGTCAGCCCTCAGTTGGTGTCCGGGCAGCGCTTCGACACCGACCTCCGCAAGAGAGCGGCGCCCAACATCTTCGAGGCTGTGAACCAGGCGGCCCTCCAGCGCCTCTTCGAGCGCTCCGGGGACAAGAGGGCCGAGGAGAGAGCGCGGATCATCGCCACAAATCAGGACAACGAGCACATCACCCGATCGCTGGTCGCACTCAAACTGAGGAAGAGAATGAAATTCATGCAGCTGTTTCGGATAGGCAGGGAATCTGTCACGATGTTGTCCAGTTTCAGCTAGAGCCAGAAATGAACTGGGAGAGTGGACATGTTTCACTGCTTTGCAGCCAGTGGTGTTCTGAATGAGGGAGGCGCACTGCGTCGCAACCTTGCAAGGACGTTGGAAAAGTTCTAATCGCTCGCCTCGGCTGAGTGGGGAATGATGCACATTTGTTCGAAAGTGCGCAAACTTCGCGATTTGCATCTGACAGGTGCGAGACCCCATGCCCTCTGCAGCCCGGTCGAGGGCTCGCTCACCGGTCCCAAACGTTTTGAGGGTCAAGTTAAAATCAGGAGGACACAACAAAAACTGTACCGTCCCACCTCGGGAGGAAGGGGCTGGTGGCTGTGTCCTGATAACTTTGAAAAAGAACTCGGGCGGAACATTGTATATTTATTGACAGATTTGCTACTGTGAACCGTGCAAAATGATTTTACAGTGTCATTAATAAATGTTAAAAACTAAGATTTATGTGTTGGGCGTTTCTTGAGTCACTTTGTGGGCCTTGTTTACCCCCTTCCCTCCCTCCGCTTTTCTATACCAATGTGACACGAAGAAGTTGAAAGCGAAGTACATTTTAGAGAAGTTTTATTATTCATCATCATGAGAAGCTGGTCATAAGCATATTCGAGGGTACACTGAGGTGACTTTCAGAGTATCTCAAGCAGATTTCCAGAAAGCCTCATCCATTTCTATTCCAGCACGTTATCCCTTTATAAAGTTTAGGAAAATAGAGTCATATAATTTTTGCAACTCACAAAGAGGCCCTTCAGCCCATCATGTCCACCCTGGCCATCAAGCATCTATTTACTCTAATCCCATTTTCCAGCACTTGGCCCATAGCCTTGTATGCTATCAAGTGCTCATCTAAATACTTATTAAATGTTGTGAGGGTTCCCACCTCTGCCACCCTTTAGGTAGTGAGTTCCAAATTCCCACCACCCTCTGGGTGAAGATGCTTTTCCTCACATCTTCTCTAAATCTGCCTATTAACTTAAATCTATGCTCCTTGGTTACTGATCCCTCCACTAAATGGAAAGGTTCCATCCTCCTATCTATGCCCCTCATAATTTCATACACCTCAGTCTGATCCTCCCTCAGCCTTCTCTGCTCCATGGAAAACAACCCCAGCTGATCCAATCTCTCTTGATAGCTAATACGCTGCAGCCCAGGCAACATCTTGCTGAATCTCCTCTGCCCCTTTTTGAGGCAATCGTTTCCTATAGTGCGGTGACCAGAACTGCACATACTACTCTAGCTGTGGCCTAACAATCATAACCTTCCTGCTTTTATATTCTATGCCTTAGTTAATCACAGCAAGTATCCCATATGCCTTAACCACCTTTTCTACCTGTCTTCAGGGATCAATGGACATGTACACCAAGGTCCCTCTGATCCTCTGTACTTCCTAGGGTTCATTGCATATTCCCTTGCCTTGTTAGTCCTCACAAAATGCATTCCCTCACACTTTTCAGGATTAAATTTCATTTGCCACTGTTCAGCCTGTCGAACCAGCCATCTATATTGCCCTGTAAAATGTGCAATGTTCACGTCTTGTGAAGAATGGCGGGGTGGGAGGATTGCACAAAAACGTCAAGTGTGTGTCAATAACCAGGGGCTAGACATTTAAGGCAAGAGGCGAAGAGGGGAGTTGAGGAGAAGGTTTTTCATGCAGAGGGTGGTGGGAGTCTGGAACTCTCTGCCTGAAAGGATGGTTGATTCAGAAACTGGTAACATTTAAGAAGTATTTTTAATATTCATTTGAATTGCTCTAACCTCCAGGGCTATGGACCAGGCACTAGAAAATGGGATTAGTGCAGTCAGATCTTCGATGACGGGTGTAGAAATAATGGGCGGGATTCTCCCTTACCCGGCGGGGTGGGGGGTCCCGGCGTGTTGGAATGGAGGGAACCACTCTGGCGTCGGGCCACCCCAAAGGGCCAAACCCTTACCTTGAGGGGCTAGGCCCTCACCGGAGCGGTTTCCGCTCCACTGGCTGGTGGGAAAGGCCTTTGGCACCACGCCAGCCGGGGCCGAAAGGTCTTTGCCAGGTGACGTGGGTCCATGCATGCGGGGGAGCGTCAGCGGCTGCTGAGGTCATCCCTGCGCAGGGGAGGGGATCTCTTCCGCCTCTGCCATAGTGAAGACCATGGCGAAGGCGGAAGAAAAAGAGTGCCCCCACGGCACAGGCCTGCCCGTGGATCGGTGGGCCCCGATCGCGAGCCAGGCCACCGTGGGGGCACCCCCCGGGGCCAGATCGCTCCGCGCCCCCCCCCCCCCCACAGGACCCCGGAGCACGCCCGCGTCGCCTTATCCCGCCATTCAAAAGGTGGTTTAATCCACACTGGCGGGACAGGCATTCCAGCAGTGGGACTTCGGCCCATCGCGGGCCGGAGAATCGGCGGGGGTGGGCCCGCCGACCGGCACGGCGCTATTCCCGCCCCGCCGACGTGCAGGATTCCCGCCCATGCTGAATCTCTGGTGGCAGAGACTTCGGGATGGGGCGGGATTCACGCCAGCCCCCGGCGATTCTCCAACCCGGCGGGGGGTCGGAGAATCCCACCCAATGGATCAAATGGCCTGCTTCTGTGCTGTGAAAGTCTATGAATGCATTATGATAGTTTTCAAGTTTATCCATGACAGAATAACAGTGAAATAGCCATTCTAATGAAGAATTGAATGGAAAGGCACAACAGTTCCTGTGAAATAGATGAAGTGCTTTCGAGGACAACTTCAATAATTAGGTCGAGCAGCTTCAGGGTATCTGAGCCGCTTCCTACCCTCACTTGTCTCTCCACCCCAAAATGTTCCACAAGACAAGGATAATGGATGACAGGTCTGAGTTTTACCTTATACTTTTGAAACCACTAGAAACGCATTGTCTCAATTTCTCCACGCCAAATTGTTATTAAAACAAAAATTAGCAAGTGAAATATTCAAAAAATCAAGAGAATTCCACTGCAAGGCAGTGTACGTTGCAAATACACTGTTGGATGGTTGTATCACAAACATCTTTTTCCCCCTGAGCACACAGACTTCAGGACAGCCTTCTGTGTGAAGAAGTGAACAAGCAAACATTACTGGTGAGGCAGCCAATGTCCAGAATTATGCGAGCATGCAGTGAAAAATTCCATAGCTGCCATTATGTGTATAATTTAATTACATCCAGTTGAGGAAGTGCCATTTTATAAAGCAGTAACATGGACTTGCTGTCACCACGTTAGCTGAACTGATTTCAGTGTTCAGGGGCGAAATTCTCCGTTATCGGGCCAAAATCCGCCGATCGGCGCAAAAAACGGCGCAAATCCGACTTGTGTCACGTCGGAAAAATGGGTCGAAAGTCTCCGGCCCGAAATGGGCTAGCAGCGACGTAACGGGATCCGCGCTTGCGCACGTGGTTGACGCCGTGCAGCGCCATACGCGCCGCACGGCGTGACGGCTCATAAGGCCGCGCTGCTCCCCCCCACCCGACCGGAAACACCTGACCGGAACACCCGACTGGATGGCTGGCCGCCGCTCAGCCCCGAGGTTCGAGTCACGGGATGTGGAGGCGCTCCTGGACGCAGTGGAGCAGAGGAGGGACGCCCTGTATCCCGGGCACGGCCGCAGAGTTGCCCCACGCCACAGCTGGTGTCTGTCGAGGGAAGTGGCAGAGGCAGTCACCGCTGTGGCCCTGACACCACGGACAGGCACCCAGTGCCACAAGAAGGTGAACGACCTCATCAGAGCAGGCAGTGTGAGCCTCCCCCATATCCCCCCTCCCCCATATCCCCCGCTGCCCAATTTCCCCCCTCCCCCATATCCCCCTCCCCCATATCCCCCATATCCTCCCCTCCCCCATATCCCCCCTCCCCCAAATCCCCCCTCCCCATATCTCCCCTCCCCCATATCTCCCCTCCCCATATCCTCCCTCCCCCATATCCCCCCTCCCCCATATCCCCCTCCCCCATATCCCCACCTCCCCCATACCCCCCTCCCCATATCCCCCATATTCCCCCCTCCCCATATCCCCCATATTCCCCCTCCCCATATCCCCCATATCCCCCTCCCCCATATCCCCCCTCCCCCATATCCCCCTCCCCCATATCCCCCTCCCCATATCCCCCATATCCCCATATCCCCCCTCCCCCATATCCCCCCTCCCCATATCCCCACCTCCCCCATACCCCCCTCCCCCATATCCCCCATATCTCCCCTCCCCCATATCCCCACTCCCCATAGCCCCCCCACTCCCCATATCCCCCCTCCCCATATCCCCCCTCCCCATATCCCCCTCCCCCATATCCCCCCTCCCCCATATCCCCCTCCCGCATATCCCCCCTCCCCCATATCCCCCCTCCCCCATATCCCCCTCCCCATATCCCCCCTCCCCATATCCCCCCTCCCCATATCCCCCCTCACCCATATCCCCCCTCACCCATATCCCCCCTCCCCCATATAGCCCCTCCCCATATCCCCCCTCCCCCATATCCCCCCCATATCCCCCCTCCCCATATCCCCTCCCCCATATCCCCCCTCCCCCATGTCCCCCATATCCCCCCTCCCCCATATCCCCCCTCCCCAATATCCTCCATATCCCCTTCCCCCATATCCCCCCTCCCATATCCCCCCTCCCCCATATCCCCCCTCCCCCAGATCCCCCTCCCAGATCCCCCATATCCCCCCTCCCCCATATCCCCCCTCCCCATATCCCCCCTCCCTCATATCCCCCATAGCCTCCCCTCCCCTATATCCCCCTCCCCTATATCACATGATCACTGCCTGCGTGTCTAACCATGCATGCTTCATTGCGTATCGCAGGACCAAACGTCCAGGCACCCATCCCCGCAGATGCAGACCGCCCGCAGGATGCCCCTCGGAGGCCACTGGAGACAGAGAGACCCGGACCCTCTAGCATGCGACGCCCGCAGGATGCCCCTCGGAGGCATATCCCCCCTCCCCCATATCCTCCCTCCCCCATATCCCCCTCCCCCATATCCCCCCTCCCCCATATCCCCCTCCCCCATATCTCCCCTCCCCCATATCTCCCCTCCCCCATAACCCCCCTCCCCAGATCCCCCATATCCCCCCCTCCCCCATATCCCCCTCCCCATATCCCCCCTCCCCCATATCCCCCCTCCCCCATATCCCCCATATCCTCCCCTCCCCTATATCCCCCTCCCCCATATCACCTGATCACTGCCTGCGTGTCTAACCATGCATGCTTCATTGCGTATCGCAGGACCAAACGTCCAGGCACCCATCCCCGCAGATGCAGACCGCCCGCAGGATGCCCCTCGGAGGCCACGGGAGACAGAGAGACCCAGACCCTCTAGCATGCGACGCCCGCAGGATGCCCCTCGGAGGCTACGGGAGACAGAGAGACCCGGACCCTCTAGCATGCGACGCCCGCAGGATGCCCCTCGGAGGCCACGGGAGACAGAGATACCCGGACCCTCTAGCATGCGACGCCCGCAGGATGCCCCTCGCACACCACGGGAGACCTGGAGCAACAGGGAGACGACACCCCCGTCACGTGCGGGAGCGACCACCCAGCGACGAGGGGGGCAGCCACAGGCCCCCGTCACATCCGAGCCAGGACACCACTACCCAGGACACCACTACCCAGGACACCACTACCCAGAACACCACTACCCAGGTCACCACTACCCAAGACACCACTACCCGGGACAGCACTGCCCAGGACACCCCTACCCGGGACAGCACTACCCAGGAAGACGAAATACCGGACAGTGACTCAGAGTGGATGGGTGGAGACGAACCCCCACCCCAAAGTGCCATGGAGTCAGAGTGGGACGAAGAGCACGACACAACGCCACTGCTGTCACCAACACCCTCCACCATCGCAGAAACACTCACCTCGGTTGGGCACTTTAGTGATGAGGCGTCTGCTACACTCACTGGTGCGCACAACACAGCCGTCCCGGTACAGCAGGTCGAGGTAGGATCAGCAGAGGGGCCGGGCGGTCGGACGGCAGCCCAGCCCAAGCGAACATCTGCCGCCCAGATGGATCCCGGGTTCCTGGAGTTTCCACACCCACACATAGATCCGATGCAACCACCGACCCGGAGACGAGCGAAGAGGGTGACGGCCGGCTTGCGGCGGCTGCAGTCGCAGGTGGAGGAGTCCACCCGCGTCCAGGAGCTGGAAGTGGTGCCGGTCATACGTGCCACTCAGGCCGACACCGCACGGGTGGTGTCCGCGGTGGAGGCAATGGGTGCGACGGTGTCAGACATGGGGAACGGTTTGCGAGGCCTGGAGCTTTCCGTGCAGGCGGCGCCTGTGGCCCAGGACATGGCTGCCCTCTCACAGGAGGCCATGAGCCAGTGCCAGCGCCAGATGGCAGAGGCGCTCAACACCATAGCCCAGTCTCAGCAGGCCATGGCCCAGTCTCTGCAGGCCATGGCCCAGTCTCTGCAGGCCATCGCTGAGGGCATCGGCGCCAGTGGCCATGTGCAAGCCGGCGTCGCACTGTCACAGACAGGGTTTGGCAACCCCCTGGGCTCCATGGCTGCAAACCTGCAGACCCCTGTCGATACCAGCACGGGCCTCCAGGACTGGCAGCGCCAGATGTCGGGGGGGCGTCGGATGGCCAGTCCGTTCGCATCCCCCACCCATGTAGAGGCCTGGGGGCCATCGGGCACCCCGAGGGAGGAGGAGGTGGTGTGGTCCGTCCCGGCTCCCTCTGTAGGGGAGGTCCCGGTACACCGCGACACCTCGGACTCCCCCCCTTCCGTCCCAGGTGCATCGGGTGGGCAACGGGCAGGACAGGCTGGCAGCTCGTCACCCGGGCCGCAGCCTGGCCCATCTAGGCCAGGACGCCCCAGGAAACGGCCGCCAAAGGGATCCAGTGTCAGAGGGCAGGAATCACAGGAGTCCACCTCCAGTTCTGCTGTACCGTCTGGGGAACCACGTAGACGTAGTCAAAGGGCCCGTAAGGCCAAACAATTAGACACTGAGTAAGTTGGCACGGGTGCAGGGCACAGATGAGTTTTAGGGGCTAGGGCACGTGCATGAACTCGTTTGGTTATTAAAGTCAATGTTACACCTACAGAAGCTGCCTTTGTGCTCTGTCCAAAGCATGCAGGGGTGTCATGTACGTTGAGCGCAAGTGTGTGTGTGAGGGGTGGTCTTACCGCAGCCCCAGGTGAGTCTGCCCCCTTCCCCCTGGGCCGCTATCAATATCCCCTCGGGCAGAGGACGGGACTGTGCGCTGCAGTGTCACAGCCGCATGCAGGGATGGTCCGGGTGGATGGTGGTACTGTGGCCATGGGTCTGACATAGTCCAACGATGTGGAGCCAGGAGCTCACCGCAGGGCGGGTTGTCATCATCCTCCATGGCCTGCAATAGACACGCGTCCACCCTCAACTGTGTGAGCCCGGCCCGTTGTGCCGCAGGTGGATCGGCAATGGGGGGGGTGGTGTGCATGTGGGTGGGGAGGGGGGTGAGGGTGCTGGGTGGGCGGATGGGTGGGGGGTGTGGGTGGTCGGCTGTTGCCATGGTGTGCGGTCTGTGGCCATACCACCCGATTCCCAAGCCCATCTAGTCAGTGAAGCGGGCGGCTATCAGTCTGTCCCGTGCCCGCTGGGCCAGCCGGTAACGGTGGACAGCCACCCGCCTGTGTCTACCCCGTCTGCCCTGACCATTACCCCCATCCCCCTCATCTGGGGAGGACTGCGCCTCTTCCTGCTGCTCCTCCACTCCGCCCTCCTCTGCCTGCGGCACATCGCCCCTCTGCTGGGCTATGTTGTGCAGGACGCAGCATACGACAATGATGCGGCCGACCCTATCTGACCAATACTGGAGGGCGCCCCCAGAGAGGTCCAGGCACCTGAAACGCATCTTCAGCACGCCAAAGCACCTCTCTATCACTCCCCTTGTCGCTACATGGGCATCATTGTAGCGGTTCTCCGCCTCATTGCGTGGCCTCCGTATAGGCGTCATCAGCCACGATCGCAATGTGTAGCCCCTGTCGCCCAGCAACCAGCCCCTCAGCCGGGGATGGCATCCCTCGTACATGCTGGGGATGGATGACCGCGACAACACGTATGAGTCGTGTACACTGCCTGGGTAACGGCCGCAGACTTGCAGGATCATCATGCGGTGGTCGCAGACCACCTGTATGTTCATCGAATAGGTTCCCTTTCTATTGGTGAACACGGCCCTGTTATCTGCAGGTGGCTGCACGGCGACGTGCATCCCATCAATCGCGCCCTGGACCATGGGGAACCCGGCCACGGCAGAGAAGCCCACGGCCCGGGCATCTTGGCTGGCCCGGTCCACAGGGAAGCGGATGTAGCGGTGCGCCATGGCATATAGGGCATCTGTCACTGCCCGGATGCACCGATGTCTGCGATATGCCGGACAGGTTCCCACTCGGTGCCTGGAATGACCCCGTTGCATAAAAGTTCAGGGCCACCGTAACCTTGACGGACACGGGGAGAGGGTGTCCCCCGCCAGTGCCACGCGGTGACAGGTGTGCCAGCAGGTGGCAGATGTGTGCCACGGTTTCCCGCCTCATCCGGAGTCTCCTCCTGCATTCCCGGTCCGTGAGGTCCTGGTATGACTGCCGGGGCCGGTACACACGGGGCGCCCTCGGGTGCCTCCGTTGCCGTGGGGCTGCGACGTCCTCCTCCCCCTCCTCGTCCTGTCGGTCAGGTGTCCCTCCAGCCTGGGCGGCTGCCGCCTGCCCCTCTGCGGCAGCCTGCGCCGCCTCTCTGGCACGCTCCTCCTCCTCCTCCTCATCCAGGGCACCATGGACATTAGCGGCTGCCGCCACGGCGGCCAACATCGCTGGATGATCGGAAAACATGATGGCCTGGTTGGAGGGGGGGGGGGGGGGGGACGACATGTCAACATTGCCCATCCTTCCCCCCAGCCAGGTGGCATGGAACGCATGGGTCCAACTGTTGGAGGCTGGCACCTGGCCAGGTGGACCAACTCACTTGCCCTCGCACCCCCCTCCCCCGCAACGGACCCCCCCCATCCCCCTCCCCGGCACGGGCCCCCCAACCTCCTCCCCGGCACGGACCCCAACCTCCTCCCCGGCACGGACCCCCCATCCCCCTCCCCGGCACGGACTCCCCCAACCTCCTTCCCGGCACGGAGCCCCCCCCCCCATCCCCCTCCCCGGCACGGACCCCCCCCAACCTCCTCCCCGGCACGGACCCCAACCTCCTCCCCGGCACGGACCCCCATCCCCCTCCCCGGCACGGACCCCCCCCAACCCCCTCCCCGGACCCCCCCCAACCCCCTCCCCGGCACGGACTCCCCCCATCCCCCTCCCCGGCACGGACCCCCCATCCCCCTCCCCGGCACGGACCCCCCCCATCCCCCTCCCCGGCACGGACCCCCCATCCCCCTCCCCGGCACGGACCCCAACCTCCTCCCAGGCACGGACCCCCCATCCCCCTCCCCAGCACGGACCCTCCCATCCTCCTCCCCGGCACGGACCCCCCCCCATCCCCCTACCCGGTACGGACCCCCCAACCTCCTCCCCGGCACGGACCCCCCATCCCCCTCTGCGGCACGGACCCCCCCCATCCCCCTCCCCGGCACGGACCCCCCATCCCCCTCCCCGGCACGGACCCCAACCTCCTCCCCGGCACGGACCCACCCCATCCCCCTCCCCGGCACGGACCCCCCCAACCTCCTCCCCGGCTCGGACCCCCCCCATTCCCCCTCCCCGGCACGGACCCCCCCAACTTCCTCCCCGGCACGGACCCCAACCTCCTCCCCGGCACGGACCCCCCATCCCCCTCCCCGGCACGGACCCCCCCAACCTCCTCCCCGGCACGGACCCCAACCTCCTCCCCGGCACGGGCCGCCCATCCCCCTCCCCTGCACGGACCCCATTCCCCCTCCCCGGCACGGACCCCCCATCCTCCTCCCCGGCACGGACCCCCCTCCCGGCACTCCACAGGAGCCCAGCATACTCTAACCACCCCCCCCGCCGCACACACACACACACACACAACCCGAGACACACCTCTCCCCACACATTCAGACTGCGGCTACGCCATCGCCTGCCCAGCGGCCAACCCCCCAGGCCGTCACTCACCTCCACGCTGGTCGGCGTGAACCTGGAGCACAGGTTCACGCCGATGAAAAGGAGGTTTGATTTACGTCGACGTGAACGGTCATCACGTCGACGGGACTTCGGCCCATCCGGAAGGGAGAATATCGGCAGGCCGAAAATCGGCTGCCTTGCGCAGACCCGTGCCATTCTCCGAAGTCAGCGGCGCCATTAACGGCCCGCCGACTTTTCTCCCTTCGGAGACTTCGGCAACCGGCGGGGGCGGGATTCACGGCGGCCAACGGCCATTCTCCGACCCGCTGGGGGTTCGGAGAATGACGCCCCAGAGCTTTTACAGGACCAAGATTTGAACTGAGGCTCAGCCTCCCTCAAACATTATTTTAAGTAACTGCCTAAAATCAGATTTGATGATGCTATCTGAATAACATTTCCATACAGTGAGTAACTTCAGGCATAAAACTCCCAATACCAGCACAAAGTAGATACAAAATTATTGAACATAAGCTACCTGGTACCAACATGAAGCAGGCTCCACGGTCAGATACCATAATGGCTAAATGGTCTGACCCATTTTTGGTGAGCAGAGGTTGTGCTCAGCTGTGCTGTTCAGTTTTTAAGATTGTAGACAAATGTAACCAGGAACATATGAGCATTTGATTGAGATTTTCAGGAATCTCATATATTCTTGATAAAATGAAGCATGTTATTTCTCTGACCTGTCACATTGATGTTCTCAACACACTATCGGTAGATATGTTCTTGTTTCACAAGTACAGCCATAATGTTTAATCTATGCCAATTAGTAAGAAAAAAATGTAGGCATCTAAATTTCATTTTAGTGTTATAGCACTTCCCATCAGGCAATGATTTGTTTTTGTGGAATGATTTGTTTTTGTGGAAGTCTTTCTATACCATGAATGACATTCTGTGTTGGCCCCAGTTCATGTATCCAGGTCCTCTGTGAATGATATGGAAAGCATCAAATTAATTTAGTGTAGTAGGATGCAGTTTTGGCTGTCCTGTTACTGGGTGGTTATACCTTTCACCCATTTTATACCCTTTAAATTAGATATACCAATTTCTATCCCACAGCTTTTTTTTTGTCTCCATTGAACCTGGAGTATAATATGGGCAGCACGGTAGCATTGTGGATAGCACAATTGCTTCACAGCTCCAGGGTCCCAGGTTCGATTCCGGCTTGGGTCACTGTCTGTGCGGAGTCTGCACATCCTCCCCGTGTGTGCGTGGGTTTCCTCCGGGTGCTCCGGTTTCCTCCCACAGTCCAAAGATGTGCCGGTTTGGTGGATTGGCCATGCTAAATTGCCCTTAGTGTTGGGTGGGGTTGCTGGGTTATGGGGATGGGGTGGAGGTGCTGACCTTGGGTGGGGTGCTCTTTCCAGGAGCCGGTGCAGACTCGATGGGCCGAATGGCCTCCTTCTGCACTGTAAATTCTATGAAATAATGCTTTATAATACCAATAAGCAAATGTTGTCTCATTTGTGACCAGATCAGGGAAGCAGCTGAGGGAGACGTTTGCTGATCTGGGGAAGAATGTCAGATCAACGTCTTCACGCTTTGTTTAATTTTGTGATGTTGTCTGATAATTCATCTCAATATCACGTCATTGCAAGCCTAGTATCACACAGGGAACGCAGGGGACCACAATAACAGTTTATATACTTTATATATATGCACAGTAAAAATATTCCAATGTTTCACTAGGCTCCCTGCACTGCAACAGCAACAGTGTGACCCATTCAATATGAAACATTGGAGTGTTTTTATTGATCTAACATACCAGATCAATTAATCAAACTGCATGAGCAATGAATGTAAACAATAAAGTCACTTGTCCCCATTTCTGATGTGGAGATGCCGGCGTTGGACTGGGGTGAGCATAGTAAGAAGTCTTACAACACCAGGTTAAAGTCCAACAGGTTTGTTTCAAATCAATAGCTTTCGGAGCACTGCTCCTTGATTTCACCTGAGGAAGGAGCAGTGCTCTGAAAGCTAGTGATTTGAAACAAACCTGTTGGACTTTAACCTGGTGTTGTAAGACTTCTTACTGTTCCCATTTTTGATGTCAGAGGATTGTAACATTGTATCAGGCACAAGTGTGGTTTCAAGTCACAGGTAACTTGGCTCCAGGCCTGAACAAATTGACAATTCAAGACGATTTGAACAGGATTAAATGTTGAATAAAGATCTGTTCTGATGAAGCCTATGTGCTGATATTTAAAATCTGTAGACACAGGAGCAGGAAAATATTTGTCATAACTAAGCAGCCAACTTAACTTTTTGCAGATATCCTGACTGCAAACTTGCAAACCCTTTGATATGTCAGAAGATCATTTTTCAAAATGATACATCTGAATACCATTTTACTTGGTAATGGTCTTGAATTGTCTAACGAATGGTACATTGTTAATAGATTTTAACTTCAAACCCTTCCTTATAACTGAGCATTTAATTGTCAATGCACAATGCATTTATAGAATCCTCCTAAAGGTGGCATCCTAAGTTAGTAAAAAAAAATTGGGAAGTACAAGTGCAACAATTTTCTTGAATTAAATGTAATGTGAAACCTCTATTAGTTACATTAATATCTTTGCTCAGTATCATTTTCAGAATGTGTTGCTACTGTTAGGATCTCTCCTAAATTGAACTGGATGTGTAATGCTATCTTTTGTTTACCAGTTTAAATATGTTGGTACTTCCTCCTTCATAACACACTTTAATGAATGTGAACATACAGAATAGGAGCGGGTATATGCCTCTTCAAGTCTGCACTGCCATTCGATAAGATCATGGCTGATTCTTGATCTCAGCTCCAATTTCCTGCCCATATCTTTGATTCCTTTAAAGTCCAAAAATCTATCGATCTCAGAACAGTAAGTCCTTACTAAAAGCAGCAGCTACGTTTTGTAAAATCTTGACTAAGTGAAACAACATTAAGTAAATCATAGATTTCCATGGGAATGAATATTAAAGCAGAGTTAGGTACTTGCAGACATTTCTTGCCTGGAAGAAACCCGTGTACAGGTTGAAATCTATCCCATACTTCTTATGGATGCCTGGTCAGCTCTCAACAGTGGCTAAGAGACTGGACCAGATGCCAAAACCTTTTTTTAAGTTTTAAGATGGTGCAGAAAGATCAATTTATTCCAAGAAACAGAGCTTGGATATTTTAAACACAAACTTTATTAAAACAAAAGAAAAATATTTAAACGTGTAAACTTCAACTCTAACAATAACAGATTACAAGCAGTTTCTTCACCTTAACACATTAGGTCCCATCAAAAAATACTGCTACAGAACATACAGCTCTCATGCCATCTTTCACAGGCAGACAAAGACAATACTTGTATTTCCAAAGCAATTTTCCTTCTGATAGGGACTCTTCATTCGTTTTGAACCCTTTTCCAAAATCCAAAGCCTGCCTCAGTGGCAACTTTCATGATCTCTCTGGTCGATTTCTACAGCCTTCTCCCTGTAACTGTTCAGAACAGCAGTCTTTCTTTCTTTCTCTTTCTCTGAGCTGCGCCCAACCCCTCAAACAAAGATTCTCCCCTGAGACAGACAGGCTGAAATCCATTATCTTTATGTTGGCTGTCTGATTTCCCAATCCCGTTTCTACAAAAGAACAGAGCTATGCCATTCATATGTAACTAAACATCCATTGATGGATAAATATGTCATCAGACTCTGTGATGGGATAATGCACAGGTAAGAATGCAAAAAATCACTGCCCAGTAAACTATGACCTTTACCTCAGGTTTGAGATCTTCAAATACTGAATGCTGAGTTGGTACAGTGGTGGCATTGATGAATTCCGATGCGTTCATCAGGAGCAATGTATGGATAATGATTCATGTTGATATTAATTGAGAGGAGGATATGTTGTGCTGTGGGAACTGGTTGGAAGAGGTTTCCCAGGTGTTGGCCCATTTTTTCATGCCCATTCTGAGTAAGTGGAGACACAAGCAACTTGTGCATGCAGTAGCTCAATGACTAAGATGGAGTGATTTTGGTTTGAATTCAAGGGAACATGTTTGAACAGCCAGGTCCTGGTGAAGTTAATGGATCAAAGGGCCAGGATCGTTAACAATCTTGAAAAAACTATACAAGGTCTGTTGGACAGCTTCCTTTTCTTTTTGCTGGTACATCACCATATAGCAACTAATGCCACTACTAATCACCTTTGTTCACCTTGGCACTGAGCTATCTGTTTGAATCATCTTCTGTGAAGATTTCTATCACCTCTTTCATGAATTGGAAGCTTTTGACAATCACTTCGCTGACAAAATTAAAGGGGGTGGCGTTTCGATGCGGGGTTATTTTTCAGCTTATTGACACTCTAGCTGAATTGGAGGTTATGGCAGGAGCTTCCAATGAAGCCCTATTTCATCAAAGTCAGAGACTTGTTTTGTTGAGTAGTCAGTTTCTTCAATGATTCTCTTCAATTAGGTAGGAAATTCATCAGTGCTTCTGCAATGGTACAAGCTGCTTCATTGGCCATTTTAATGTTATGCAGGGGGGAAAGCCTCTTGAAATGCCCAAACCTTTCAAAACTAACACTGAAACTTTCTGACTGAGAACTCGCACCCTGCTCATTCTCTAAGTCATCATACAGGCTTCTGGCTTTTGCTTGGATGACCGTCAAATGAAGAGGGGCGGATTTTGGTCTTCAATCAAATTACCATGAGTCTTTCCATATTATCCTTCATGCTGCTTCGATTTCAACTTACCTTGCTGGTATTCGAATGTGTAACACTTGGTGCATTTCTTGTCAGCGTTATCACAGATTGTTTTCTGTACCCTGTTGCGCTACCAATTTCAACTGCTTGTTCCCTGGCTTCAAGACATTTTAAAACTTGCAATTTCATTGATAGGGTAAAAGTTTTTCTTGTTTTCTTAACAACAGCAGACTTACTACCATCACTTATTGGGTGTTTCTCACTCATGGTTAAAATTAGTGTCAAGTGACTGCAGCACTAAATCACAAACCTTAAACAATCACAAAGGACTTTAAATGGCTTCTGTGTCTCACCTTCAACAAATGCCTCTCTCACTAGCTTTAAAATGGCCTCACTGCCTTACTTGCTGCAAAGTTGAATAAAGGGCCAAACTTAGGGCTCCAAAATTAATCAGGCGTTTGCAGAGTGAGGTGACAGCACCCTCTATTTTTCATCCAAATAAGCCCTGAGACAAGGACCTTTTTTACTGGTGTATGGCAGGACATGCTTCTCTCTCTCAGATTTTAAAATGGCCTCTCTCTGCCTCACCCAATGTGAAGCTCCACAGCAGGCATATTAAAATCAGCTTACAGAGTTAAGAAATAGACCCTTTCTGCACAGAAATGTGCATCCCAGGCTTCAGATTTTTCCAACAAACTGCTGGTTTGGATACCCTTCATTGAGAATTTTGCTTCAGAGTTTGTTGAAAAAAATATCACGGTTCCACCAGTGTGAACAAATGACCTTGTCCCATTAGCTACAGAATGGTGCTAATTGGGTCTTGAGACGCAACATCAAATCGATGAGAAGCAATGATGCACATTGACAATGCAAAACAACATTAAATCAAAATTGAAGATGGAAATTTAAAATACGAGTCCTAAAATCTGTGTGGCTTCATCGCAGAATAACTTAAAGCAAAGCAATTTAAAATGGGGGCTTAGTTTATTGAATATACTCAACTCAAGCATGCATTGGAGACATAGGTTCAAATCCCACTGCGACTGCGGGGTATTGGCAAACTTCTTTTTAATAAATTTAGAGTACCCAATTCATTTTTTTCCAATTAAGGGGCAATTTAGTGTGGCCAATCCACCGACCCTGCACATCTTTGGGTTGTGGGGGTGAGACCAACGGAAACACGGGGAGAATGTGCAAACTCCACACAGGCAGTGACCCGGGGCAGGGATCTAACCTGGATTCAGCACCGTGAGGTAGCAGTGCTAACCACTGCACACCGTGCCGCCCGGCTATTTGCAAACTAATTAAAAATAAATTTGGAATTTCAAGTTAGTCTCAGTTATGATGACCACACAACGACCATTGATTGTTTAAAAACCCATCTGCTTCACTTATGTCTTTTATTTTGTTTAAAAATGTAATTTATTACAAACATGTATCAAAACAGGTTACAGTGAACAAACACTCCGGGAAACATACTTCCCAACAGTCTGTACAGATTTTTCCCCTTTTTCACCCCCCACCCCGCCCCGCGATGAACAACCCCTCAAACACGGTCACAAACATCCCCCACCCTTCCTCAAACCCCCCTGAAGAGCCCCATAACTCATACTTTATCCTCTTTCATCGCAGGAAGTCGTACAGGCCACCCAACCAAGCCGCTACCCCTGGTGGCGATGCCGGCTGCCACTCCAGCAAAATCCGCCGCCATGCAATCAGAGAGGCGAAGGCCAAGACATTGTCCTTCCTCCTCTCCATGAGCTCCGGCTTCTCTGAAACCCTAAATATCACCACCAAAGGGTCCGGGTCCACTCCCTCCTCCACTATCCCAGCTAAGACCGCGAACACTCCCGCCCAGAATCTTCCCAATTTTTCGCAACCCCAAAACATGTGCGCGTGATTCCCTGGCCCCTGCCAACACCTCTCACACTCATCTGCTACCCCCTGAAAGAACCCACTCATTCTCGCCTGAGTCACATGCACCCTGTGCACCACCTTAAACTGTATCATGCTCATCCTTGCACAAGAGGAAGTCCCGTTTACCCTACTCACCCCATGCTCCCCAATTGATCTCCCCTCCCAACTCTGCTTCCTATTTCTCCTTGATCCTCAACACCCGCTTGCCTCCATGCCTCCCCCCCAGCCACTTTATATATCCCCAATTCTTCCCTCCCCCTCTACATCTGGAAGCAGCAGTTGCTCGCAGGGTGTAACCTGGCAACCTAGGGAACCCCCTCCAGACCTTTCGCGCAAAGTCTCTAACCTGCAGATACCTGACTCACCCCCCCTCGGCAGCTCTACCCTCTCCCTTAGCTCCTCCAGACTGGTGAACCGTTCCTCCAAATACAGATCCCTCACCTTGACCAGCCCCACTTCCCTCCACCTCCTGTATTTACTATCCATCCCCCCCCGGCTCAAACCCATGATTCTCGCACAGCGGCATTAGCACCGACATCCCTTCCACCATAAAATGCCTCCTCAGCTGATTCCATATCTTCACCGTGGACTGCACCACTGGCTCCCTGAATACCTACTCGGAGCCATTGGCAATGCTGCCGTCACCATAGTCCTCAAACTAGCCCCCTTACAAGATCCTAACCCACTCTACCCCTTCTCCTTCCCACCACTGCTGCACCTTGTCCACATTCGCCACCCAATAATAATGAAGCAAGTTCGGCCACTTATATCTTTTAGGGAAGGAAATATGCTATCCTTACCTGGTCTGGCCTACATGTGACCCCAGACCCACAGCAATGGGGTTGACTCTTAACTGTCCTATGGAATGGCCTAGCCACTCAGTTCAAGGGGAATTAGGGATAGACAACAAAAGCTGGCCTGGCCAATGACCCCCACATCTCATGGAAGAACAAAGGAAAACACTGTGTTCATTTTGGTATGAGAAGTGATCCATGAGAGGCCATGACACGAGCATGAGCACATCTGCCTTTCCCAAGTTATTTAAACATACAGAAAGTTCCGCCTCAAAAGTGTTCATGCAACCTAGGTGTTTGAGTGTGCAGTTCATCTGATAGCCAATCTATCCTCTACTGTGTGGTAACCTGACAGAGCCTAGTTTTGAGTCCGATTAAATTGGATATTTTGAATTGAAGAATTGGACACTTTAAATCAAACTGCAGTCAAACCTCAGGCAGGCTGTTGGGAATTCATACTTGACCAAAGTCAAATACACAACCCACAGACCAAGTGCCAGAAAAATGTCTGGAACACACCCGTCAATCAGCCATCACGGGATCATCGCACCCTATTGATATGCACCGGTCTATTGTCAGTAGCCCAGATTGGGCACCCAGAGTTTCTGCTGTTACCTTATATGGGAACAGGTTATGTGCAGACCACACCACCAAGATGGAATACCTGGGGCAGGCTCAGGTGTCTTGTCAAATGGTCATCAATCGGACCATTGGATGATGAGACCCTCTCCTGAGGCCTCATTGGCAGAAAGCCAGAGGAAATGGCAAAAGGTGCAAAGGGAAGGGGATTAGAACAGGCACCCGAGGCACATCAGCAGCGAAGACTCCAGGCAGAGGCAATCGAGACACCTGAGAAGGAAGGAAGGAAGGAAGAAGCTGCCAGTGAGACTCACCTTCGTGACGACGGACCAGCGGGACTCGAGAATCGGACCCACAGTTCAATCAAGCCATCTTTGTGGGTAGTATAACCGAATCTTGGGTGTTTCTGGTATTATATATTTTGGGTTAATTTATGGGTTAATTGAGTGTTTAATAAAGATTGTTGAAATTATACTTGTGTTTCTCCTTTGTTCTGCTTACTATTAAAGACATCTGAGTAAAACTTTGATTAAAATATTGGTTGAAGAATCTGAGAAGTGGGCAGATACAGCAACTGCCTGCCCATAAGCCTGTTCAAACATTAATGGCTTGGAACTTGTGGTCAACAGCAAAGAACATAAGAACTAGGAGCAGGAGTAGGCCATCTGGCCCCTCGAGCCTGCTCCACCATTCAATGAGATCATGGCTGATCTTTTGTGGACTCAGCTCCACTTTCCGGCCCGAACACCATAACCCTTAATCCCTTTATTCTTCAAAAAACTATCTATCTTTATCTTAAAAACACATTGGTTTTGGTACCAAAGCATTGGTACTTGTTGCTTATCTTGAAGAAAACTGCCCACAGAGTGATCTCTGTGACATGAATTTCCATGTGTCGAGCAATAGGGATGTTATCAAGCAGGGTAAACGCTAAATTATTCTTACACACTGGAAATCAAGGAATTACATGCACATCCGATTAAGCTAGAAGTTGAAATATCATAAATTAAATAAATTAAAATGTGCACTCATTTTTACCTTAATGGAGAAGCCTGATATGACAGATTTTTTAAATTAGTTTTTCAGATCCAAATAAATTATTCAGCAGTTATTACACTGTTCAAAACCCAGTTACTCCTCATTCAACATAATGCAGGGTCTAACAGCATGTCGAATAAAGTGAAAGGGCAAGTTCTCATCAACTCATGTCCGAGTTAACATTATCACGGATAAGGGTCTCAGCAGCAGATAAACAATGGACAGAAACAAAGTCGGGCACCAGCAAAGAGGGTAAGTTGGCCTCGGACCTTTGTATCCAAGTTGCAGAGTGTTTGTATTGTTTGAGTTTTCACAATTTTGCACTCACTTTTTAAAAATAACTTTTTATTCCTCCACCAATTCTGCTGGGCTTCCCATCTCATGCACAACCCTCATGACAGCTGCTTGGCCCCCTGATTGTTCAACACCTGTGCAGTTCAGAAACCATTTTGTGAACAATGAGCTGTTGCCATTCTAACTTCATTTCAAAAATAAAATAATTGCAAATGCAAAAAAATGTTTTTCGTTTAACTATACTTTGTACCAATGCAAATGGCTTCAGCTGCATATTAATGTATTCTGACTTCCAAAACACAATAAAGCCAAGTGCTCTGAGGTCATTTCAGGATATACTTGTGACGTTTGCAGCTTCATTGGAAGATGTATAATTCCAGTCTAGCGTGAAGCTGTCTCTTCAGTGAATGTTTGCATTCCACCTTTAGTATTAATATGAAGCTTGGTTCCTGTTTCTCACAAACAATGGTGTGTAAACAGGGTTAGTTGCAGATGGACTACAGAACCAACTACATTGGAACCAACAGCATTTGGTGGTTTCAAACCCAATTGCTGAGCTCAGACTGTGGGGTTGATGTGGTTTCCTGCCATTTGGGGTTACAAACTGCATATAATTTCATGAAGCATGGTGTCAGCCATGGCCCAGTTGGAGAATGCTTACCTCTTCAATGAGAAGGATGTGGGTCAAAAATATAAGCTGGCACTCAGTGAAGTACTGAAGGCATGCTGCATCGTCAAAGGTGAGGTCTTTTGAATGAGACGATAAGCCAAGACCCTGTCTGCTCTGTCAGGTGAATGTAAAATACTTTGAAGTCGTGCAAGGGAAATCTCCCTGATGTCCTTGCCAATATTTATCCCTCAATCGACACCACTTCAAAAAGGGATTATCTGGTTATTGTCAAATTGCAATTATTGGGAGCTCGCTGTGCACAAATTGGCTGCAGTGTTTCTTCCATTACAACAATTAAAAATAATTAAAAATATCTCTTCTCGGCCTTTTGGCTAAGATGAGCGTGAGGTCAGGTGTAATGCCTGGACCTGGTATGTCTCTCTTGTGGGGACCATGAACTGGATTCAATTTGAATTGGTTTTTGGAGCATGCAAGGAGCTGGGTTAGGGGTTTGCCCCTGTCCACACTCTGAGCTCTGGCTTTGTAACTCTGATAAAGTAAGAAAAGAAACAATTCAAAAGGACTTCACCGGCTGCAAAGTGCTTTGGGACATCTTCTGGTTGTGAAAAATGTGAAGGTTAGGTGGAAAGGCTATGCTAAATTGCCCCTTAGGGTCCAAAGATGCGCAGGTTAAGTGGATTGGCCGTACTAAATTGCCCCTTTAGTTTAGGTTCAAAGATGTGCAGGTTAGATGGGGTTTATTGGGTTACAAGGATAGGGAGGGGTAAGTGGGCTGAGGTAGGATGCTCTTTCAGATGATTGGTACAGACTTGATGTGCCGAATGGCCTCCTTCTGCACTGTAGGAGTTCTATGAAATGTGCACGCTGTGAGTGCAATTTAAAAAAATATAAATGTATGCATTCTCCAATTCCTTCACACTCCTCAGGGGACAATTTTCAATAAAATTTTAATGCACCTTGCTTAAACAACAGTTTTATGTTCAAGCGTCATGGTCTTCAGCAGTCTTTAAGCACATTGTAAATTCTGAAAATAAGAGCATGACATTCCACAAGATTTTGGAGGTCATGTTGGAGTTTTCTGTGAAATGTCTGATTAGGTCCTGTGAAATTTTCAGTTCAATATCTAATTTTTTTTTCATAATTGCAACTGATTGAATGTCAACCTGGAAACGAAAGATAATGTAAGAATTTAGCCAAGTAACTAGAACATTTAAAAAAATGTAAATAGCATTTCTGAAGTGAAAATGTACATGAAGCGGGTAGGACAATAATTAAGAGACACCTTAAATGATAATCCAATGTAAGTCTCAGTAAATATTATTTCAACTGATTAATGAATTGAGAAGATCCCTTTCATATGAAACTTGTAAAAAGTGTTTCTGTTTCACAGAGATTTATCCCTTGGCATTGCACTCCTCCAGAAATTAGGGTTTTCATCAAAAATTCGATACTTTTGTAATTCACCATTTAATGCTGTTCATTGTATTGTTATCTAATACATCACACTTCTACTGTAGAGCTTTTGCTACATTATATTTCCATCATGATACTCTCTCAAGTATTCGTATTACTGACTTTAATGTCAAGCGTGACTCAATTGGAAACACCATCACCTCTGAGTCCAAAGGCTGTGGACTCAAGCCCCATTTTAGGACTCGGAGCACAAAAACCATGGTTGCAATTCAGTGCACTTCTGGGAAAGAGCTGCACTGTCGGAGGGGCTGCCTTTTGGATGGTTCATGGAAAGGAAGCGGCTACAAGGAAAGGTAGAATAGAAAGGGAATGTGGAAATTGGTCCCATGTCTGCAGATGCTATCGCCAAGAGGCAGGGTATCGGCGAGGAAGAGGGGAAATTCAAGGATAGCCAAGGTTGCAGAATCAGGAATGGGAGGGAAACACTTCTGCCAATGTTCCAGCTATGACTGAAAGAGGACAGTATCCCATTCAATGGGAAAGTGGAGGTGAGGAACGGTCTTCTATGGCAAAGACTAAAGAATGATTGAAGAGGGCGAGGTGTAACTATGTACCTCAGTCACAGAGAATGCCATTTGTAACTTTGTTTTTGATGTTTTGCAACTATGACAGAGGCAAAAGTCTAATTGCAGAGATTCAAATTCAGTTGTTCGAAAGCTCCACAAACATGTAGGAGGTAAACAGCATTATCAAGAACCATGGAGAGAAAAGGGATGTTAAAGATTGCATGATAATTTGCAAGGGCAGAAGGGCTGAGAGTGACTTTATTTAGCAAGTAAGTGGTAACTGAGTTTGAAAGGGAGGGTATGTTTGTGTGGTTAAAATACTATCCAAGAACAAGAAATAGAAACATCAAAAATGTTATGATAAATAACATTAGAAAATAATTATGATCTTCGGGCCCTGTCTTGCAGTCTACTTTGAAGGATGCTTTTCTGACACTGATAGAAACAATTTAATATTAATTATTATGGAAGTTGCATTTTGATAGCCTTAAGCGCAGTAATTAACCTCCGAGTCTTGGCATGATTTTTGAAACCCTGACCTCTGGTGAGTTATTTGATCCTGTGGAAGAGGAAAACTTGCTTTGTCAAATGGTGCGCATTTCACACTTTTTGGCAGCTGTTAATAAAATTTGGCGCTTACTTTGCAAGTCAACCATTTCAGAACATTTATACTCTGAATATTGTTATTAAAATCACATGATTTTGCTTTCAAGCTGCTATATTTTAGAAGAAGTGCCAGATGCTAATCTTACTTAAAAGCCAATGCACTGCTTCTCCATTTCACAGTTGCATTGCACAGGCTGTATGTAAGTGTACTATTGCAGCCATCAAATTAAATATATTCCCTGTTCTGATGCCTGCTGTGAGGAGCTGATTTGATGCAAATGTGATATTTCTTCCCATCTGTGACTGGAAGCTGCTGTGAGCAATTAGAGACTCTGAGCATTATACAAGAGATCTCTTCTGGGTTGCAGTGTTGCAACATGTTTGGGTTACATGATACAGTTTGAAGCCTGTCACTCTTGTTTTCCTGGTTAAACCCACTGCAATTGTTGACCTGTCTTTTTTTAAATAGCTCACGGTTAAAATATTCGGACCATTTTGGGCATCACGGTGACACAGTGGTTAGCACTGCTGACTCACAGCACTAGAGTCCCGGGTTCAATTCCAGCCTCGGGTGACTGTCTGTATGGAGTTTGCACTTTCTCCCGTGTCTGTGTGGGTTTCCTCTTGGTGCTCCGCAGTCCAAAGATGTGCAGGTTAGGTGGATTGGCCATGTTAAATTGTCCCTTGGTGTCTGAGAGGTTAGGTGGGGTAACTGGGTTAGGGGGATAGGGTGGAGGTGTGGGCTTAAGTAGGGTGCTCTTTCCAAGGGCTGGTGCAGACTCGATGGGCCGAATGGCCTCCTTTTGCACTGCAGATTCTATGATTCAAATACTGGCAGGAATTAAGCATTTTACGACGGAACATTTGTGAAGCGCACTGACATATATATGAAAAGGAGGACTGGAAAAAAGTCGTCCAGATTTGGACAGCCATTAATCCATTCCTTTACGTGGAACAAAACTGATGCAAATTCAGGAAATTCACAGGAATTTTCTCTCCAAATCCATAAGTCAATCCAGAAGACTGCGATTCCCCATGAATCATCGTTATTTCAACTAATAGCTCACCATCTACATCTGGATGTGTCTTCTTCACTCAGGAACTTGTCAAGTTGTCTTTTAAAGGGTCAGAGTGAATTTAGATCCATGGTATGTTCCCCAGTTCAAATACATCCATGAAAAGAAAGGCTTCTCAATTTCCAACCTAACAATGCACCCAAAGATTTTACATGTATGCCGTTCTGTCTTACCATGACATTGTGCCACAAATACATATCCGACTTGACTGAATCACATCCATTCATCACTTGAAAAATCCGAACCCTCCAAATCTGTTAATCTAAATTAAATAGCCTGAATCCTTGGGTGCCCATCCTCATAAGTAAGGGACTGAAAAGGTAAGTTGTAATTTTCTACTGAACCTCAGCATCCTTTCCCATGTGAAGGGATCAAAATGGAGCAGGGTGTTCCCAAGTGCATCTGCCCCAAAGATTAAAATAGCTCATGTATATTGTGGTCTTCATCTTACACTCAATGTCGTAGACATTGGAAAGTCAGCCATCAGATCTCCATCATGATTATTTACGAATTCAGCCACTTGACAAAAATAACAAGGAGACTTGGAGTTTGCAAAACATGACGGTGCACACAGCAAAACACAGCAAAGTTTAAATGACACCAATTTTCACTTACAATTCTCGCTTAATTGTGGCCTTGAGCCTTTAAGGAACATTGAGGCCAGAAGATCCATAGTTCACCAATAGCAAGGAAGACAACAGAATTGAATTTTATCTGATAAAGGTAGAAAATATGGGAAGAAACTTTTCCAAGAAGATGTATTCAAATATCTGGGGTATCAAGGAAGACTTGCAAAGGACTCGATAGTTTCACATTGAAGCAAGAAACCTGATACAGGCTCCCTCACAAGTCGAGAATACAACATGGTTGGTTTATTTCAATTAAATACAAAACAAAACAAAATAGAATAAATGTTTCTGATGTAATTGATTTGGATCCAGAGACAGAAGGGACAATACTGAAATCTAAAATAATTAAGCTGTGAATTTATTTGTATCCACGCACAGGGATTATTGTGGCCAACATTCTTTGGTTCCAGAAATAATGTTTTCTTTAAAACTGAAGTGGAATGTACTCATGTTTTGCTCAATGTCACCTCGTTATTTAATATCACTAGTCACTTAATCCAAATTAGAAAGAGAATAGATACAGTACATGTGGTGCCCCAAAACATGAAAGTTGACAATAGAACATTACAGCGCAGTACAGGCCCTTCGGCTCTCGATGTTGCGCCGACCTGTGAAACCACTCTAAAGCCCATCTACACTATTCCCTTATCGTCCATATGTCTATCCAATGACCATTTGAATGCCCTTAGTGTTGGCTTAGTTTTGGGACAGTCATATTTTTGGATGAATCTGAAATGGTTTCCGATGATTTTCAAGAAAGCCTGATCTACGAGCACCACTAAAGAGCTTTGTCCACTTTGCGTTCTGAATGAAAAACCAAACTTGGATTTACAGGGCAGTGAGACAGCAAAACGGGCCGCTTGTGATTAATGGCTACTCTGTTGATTGGGTTCTGGCAAGTTACCAATTAAGCTAAGTGCACAGAGGGAAGGTCACCCAAATGTGTCAGTCATTTCGCATGGATATAGCAACATTAGTTTAAGGATTAAGGATTAGTTAAATTATTCAATTTTTGCTTCTAAACTCTGGAATTATTTCCTGGAATAGATGAATTACTTAGAAACCCATTCAACTCTGCTGATGCCGGATTGAACGACCACCAGGCATCTACCGGCCTCACCGAGAAAACTCCAGCCGGGCGCCATTTAGCACTGGTCCCCACAAACGGGGAGCAGGCGGAATGGCACTTGGGGAGTTTCCCAAGTGTTTGGAGACCCCTGGATGGTCAGCATCTGGGCAGGATGGTATGCTGGCAAAGCTGGTGCCACCTGGGCACCTTGGCACTGCTAGCCTGACACCCTGGTAGCATCATACGGGTGACAGCCCGTCACTTCCAGTGCCCGGGGAACTACCAGTCTGGCAGGGGTACCGCCAGGCTGGCAGTGCCATGGTGCCAGGCTGGCATTTTGCCTGCACCTGGGATCAGACCTGGGGATGCCCTGTCCACGTGAGGTGGGTTGTGGGGAGTGGGGGGGGGGGGGCCCAGAGGACCCCTTATAGGCTTGGGTGTTGGAGGGGTCCAGGGGTCACTTAGTGGAGCTCCTTAGTGCAGAAAATGACACTACGTGCGGTCTCGGGTGGTTGGGTTCCCCGCTGGGGCCCGAAATAGCAACAGAGTGTCGTACGATAGCGGGGTTGTTCCCCGGCACTTGTACAATCCTGCCCAGAACGGACTCTTGATTTTGTTTGGTTCGATCGCGCCCAATGACTTTGGCCTTAACAATGGAGTGGGGAATATTTCTGCTCATCAATACAGGATGTGGGACTAGGAGACGCAAAATCAGAAGCAACGGAAGGGTTGAGAGAGTGGTGGTGAAGTCAAGCTGGTTGTACATATTCATGTGGAATCTGAACTTATGTTACAGATGGCTGTCTGGCCACTGGCTTGGGTCACTGTCTGTGAGGTGTCTGTACGTTCTCCCTATGTCTGCGTTTGTTTCCTCCGGGTGCTCCGGTTTCCTCCCACAAGTCCCAAAAGACGTGCTGTTAGGTGAATTGGACATTCTGAATTCTCCCTCTGTGTACCTGAACAGGTGCCGTGAGTGTGACGACAAGGGGCTTTTCACAGTTGAAGGGACTGGGTGTGGCCTGTGTGGGGGGAGGGGGTGTCCGACCCCGGGGGGGGTCCTCCGTAGTGTCCTGGCCCGCGATCGGGGCCCACCGATGGGCGGGCTGGCCTCTCTGCCCCCCCCCCCTCCTTTCCTCTGCGATGGCTCCTGTAGCCCTGCGCCATTTGGCGTTGGGGCCGCCGCGGGGATGAAGGCCACTGTTCATGCGCTAGTTGGCGCCGGCCCAACTGCACATGAGCGGACCCCGCAGCACCGGGTTCAGGCCGGGATCGGCAGCTGGGGCGGCGGAGGCCACTCTAGCGCCGTCCTCGCCCCCTGTGGGCCGCAGAATGGGGTCTCGGAACGGGCGCCGACGCCAGAGTAAAACACTCCCGTTTTTCCTCCGGCGACGGCTCTTAGCCGCCCGTTGGGAGAATCCCATTTCTTACTCAAGGTGCTGTGTTGAGGCACCTTAGTTGTCCGATTGACTAGAACAGTCTGGTACTTTTTTTTTCAGGGCTCCTCTCTCTCCCTGATGAAAAGCAGTCGGTCTTTGATGCGGTCCCTCTGTGAAAAATAGCTTGAATTTTATCTGTTATATCTTTTACAGAGAGCCAAGATGGCCATTGTACCATATGACCTCACATCACTGCCAAGCAAGGTCCCAAATAAGGTACTGTAATAATTTGAATTACAGTCTACATCATTCTCCCACCTGCAGTTCTTTGTTCTTGATGAGGACATATTTGCATTCTTACAATGAGCGCTGACAGAATTTAATTTATCTTCTGGTCTGACAAACATCGAGTCCATATTGAATGAACAATTGTCTTTGTCTTCTTGAAAGATAAATACAGGATGACTCTCGGAGCTATCTTGATATTAATAATCTGTCGCGAGGAATTAAAACACAGAGTTGTAGGAAAGATGGACACGGATTTGTAAGAAGTCTTTTTAAAAGTGTAGATGTTTAAAAGGAAGTGACAATATTGTCACGCCAGAATGGAGATGACACATGATGGATAAGAATGGCACCCAGTGAGGGGAGGTGGTCCTACCCAACTGAGGGGAAGGATTGGAGGATGGTGGCGTGGTCAAAAGCTGTAGACAGTTGAAAAGATGAAAGAGGGTAAAGTTTTACCCCAGACACTGTCACATCGGATGTCAGTTATAACTTTGATGTGGAGATGCCGGCATTGGACTGGGGTGGGCACAGTAATAAGTCTTATAACACCAGGGTAAACTCCACCAGGTTTGTTTTGAATCACTAGCTTTTGGAGCGCAGCTCCTTCCACAGGTGAAAGAAGAGGGGGGTTCCAGAAACTCATATACAGACAAAGTCAATGATGCAAGACGATACTCCGAATGCGAGTCTTTGCAGGTAATTAAGTCTTTCCAGGTCCAGGTGGAGTGACTTTGTTCAAGGCTGTACCAATGCTGCGGCAGTGTGGAATTCTGACCAGAGGAAGAATTAAAATACGGAGTTGCAGGAACGATAGACGCGGATTGGCTCAAAGTCTTTGGAGAAAATAAGGAAGGTTGAGGCTGGGGAAGTTGTTTGCAGGGTCAGAGAGCTCAATGGTGGTTCAGTATACACTGAAGGATCAATAATTGAGGCATGATAATTGCAAATGTAATTATCAGTGAGGCACACTTTTGCTATGTTCCAGACTTTATGCATTCAAATAATGATTTATAATTTGGTCTGAGCTTACAATACAAATTGAAGAAATACAGCCATCACTTTGGTCACTGAAAAGTAGCCAGTTTTAATCAATATTTTAGAAGCTAAAACAGCAACAAGCAATTAACTACTCTCTAGAGCATACTATATTGTCTATTAATTATTATAATTCTAAATAGCATTTGTGTGACAGATGCAGGGAGCAACATTTTAATAGACTTCTTCAGTCAAACACAGCGAGACCCTAATGGAGCATGTTCATCTCTGAAAGAGGCAGGAAATAATTTAAAACGCTATGGGAAATGTCCCATAGATTATTAAGCAAGCTCAAGGTACAGAATAAAATCCTGCATCTCTAGACGCAATGAGACACTTGTAATGATTCACAATCGCTCAGTTACTATTGACCACAGACACACCAGTCAACAACAGATCTTTTTTCAGTGAAACAGCGGGTGAACATTTGCTGAAGAATTCTCAGTTCATGAAGTGGAGTTTTCTATGTTATGTATACAATCCTTCCTCAGTTTTGTTACCTCCTTACCCGTGATAGGCCCAATGGCACATTTAGCTGAGAACCTATCTAAATCTGTTACCTGTTTTAATCTTAGCTATCTGTAATAATGCTCATGAGGCCCACGGGGATACCCTAATTGATCTCCCCCTGGTACTTGTGGAATTCGAGCTTCCTTGCTAGTGTGTGGAGGCCCACCTAGTTGGGCTCATTACTAGACGATATAAAAGTCAACGTGGACAGAGACTGGCATCTTGGTAGCCCCGACGGGGACTTGTGTATGTACACCGCTGTAGTGGCTGTTTCCTTTGACCTAAATAAACTACCGTTTACTTACCTTCTCGGGCCTCCCGGGTCTTCATACTGGCGAGGAGGCAAGAGCAGCTATTATGATTCTGGACACCCCAGCCACATTAGTATATTACTCCGCAGAACGTCATTAGTGAAGTTTCAAAATACGTTCTTCAGGAAATTAGAGGCCTTCGAATGTAGGATTGGCGCAATACGGCAAACGAATGCGTTACTTCTTCCAGGCGAACGGCATCAGTGGAGAGGACCGACGGAAGGTATTCCTCCTGATGGACTGCGGGGTCCCAAACTTTGGCATAATCAAAAGCCTCGTACTCGGCAGCCCCAGACTCAAAGTCATTTGATGAACTAGTGGAGTTGGTGTCGACCCATTATGACCTGAAAGCGTCTGTGATTATGCAATGGTACCAATTTCACAGCTGCGTGGATTCCGAGGGCATCGATAACCTACTTTGTGCCACGGCTCAGAAGGCTGGAAGAATATTGTGAATTCAGTCCATCCCTCTCGGAGATCTTAAGGGACTGTTTGGTGTGCGAGATTAACAACGTGACAACTCAGAGGATGTTGTTGGAAGAATTAACATTGGACCTGAAAAAAGCCATTGAGATTGCCCGTCACATGAGAACACGAAGAAGGGGGATTCAGGAACTCATGAGTTCCATTGACTACAGCGTCCATCATGTTAGATGACTCCCGAACTGGAGTGCACCAACTACTCAGCGCAGTACTCGCATGACCGGATCGCCACGGAAACAGCAACCAAGTGCATAATGTTGCGTTTGGGCTCAATGGTTAAGGGCCACCACAGACCAGTGTGACAGCTCCCCGGAGGAAAGTGGGGAGAACTAATTGTATTGCCAAGCTTGCGGTTGCAGAACGCGCAGCAACAAAGACAGCCAGAATCAGCAAAACGCGCCACCCTGGGAAGATGACAAGGTTGCGTTGAGCCGAGACCTTGTATGTGGCCAAGCCTGAGAAAGGTGACCTGATGCAGCTGAATTGCATCATGACCCCTAAAATGGTACCGATTCGGACTCAACTTCAAGTCAACAGGCACCCCCTGGTAATGGAGATCGACACGGGCTGCCATCTCCATCATCAGACCTTCTGCCGGCTTTGCATGGGCATTCTGCCCTTGAGTTTATGCAATACCAAGGTCCAGTTGTCAACATATACTGTCTGGACCGATATCTCACGCGGTGTGTAGAGGATCTGTACACGAAGTTAGCAGGGGGCCATTCGTTCACTCGACTGGATATGCGCCACGTGTATCTCCAACTAGAGCAAGACACAGCATCTCGAAAGTTTCCATGAATAGCCATAGGGGTCTGTATACTCAGCTCCCCTTTGGGGTCTCAACGGCGTTTGTGATATTCCAGAGGGTGATGGAAGGCATTCTCCAGCGGCTACTCAAAGTGGCAGTATACCTGGACTTGCACGTGCTCATTACGGGGGCCACCGAGAAAGTCCACTTGGATAATCTGGAAGAGATCTTCAGGAGGTTCTCCTTAACGGGCTTCCACCTGAAGAGAGGCAAGTATGTGTTTCAGGTGAAGATGGTCAAGTACCTGGGATACCACAGACAAGAATGGCATACACCCAGTAGAAGGGCATAAATGAGCTCTAACACCATAACATTCACACCTCTTTAACCTGGTGTTACCCCATCTCTGGATCTGTAAAGATTTAATAACCTGCTAATGCTCGCATTCCAAGCATTGTCTGGCATCTTTGAATCTGTCTATATATATATTTCTGGAACATACCTCTGCATTCACCTGACGAAGGAGCAGCGCTCCGAAAGCTAGTGACATCAAACCAAACCTGTTGGACTTTAACCTGGTGTTGTAAGACTTCTTACCATAAAATACGTCCAAACTGAGGTCTTTTTTGCAACTTGTGAACTGTTACGGGAAGTTTATCTGGAATTTAGCCATTCTTTTTACACCTCTTCATCCTCATGTGCTGCTAAAGAATAATCAAAGATGGGAATAGGGAATGCCACAAGAGGAAGCGTTTGCTAGGGTGAAGGGGCAGCGACTATCTTCCCAGCTGTTGACACATTACGTGCGATGCCTCCCTGTATTGCATTTGAGCAGTGTTAACCCATTGGTGAGAGGACGGCACAGAATGCTCAATAGCATATGTTTCTCGGATCCTGGCCGATGCGGAACGCTGCTACACCCAGATAGCGAAAGAAGGGTTGGCCATGATATATGCAGTCAAAAAATTTCATCAGTATGTCTGAGGATGTCAAATCTTTATCATCACAGACCATAAGCCCTTGCTGTACCTTTTCAAGGATTAGTAGAGTTCCCCATAGCCTCAGCCCGGATCAGTGAAAGGCCTTGTTATTAGCGGCTTACGAGTATATGTTTCAGCATCGCCCAGGTATGCAGACAGCAAACGCCCTCAGTGGACTCTCGCATGAGATCCTCTGCTCCACCAGTAACGGACAAGGTCGTGGCAACGCTGAATTTTAAGGACACTGCCGATAATGACCTTGCAGGTTCATACATTGACCCATAGAGATCCCACATTAGCAAAACAATGCCACATCATCCTGCACGGTGGGTTACAGCGAAGCACCCCAGCAGCCCCACAGTCCTACATTACGAAACAGCAGGATTGCAATGTGGAAGATGGTTTCCTCCTATGGGGAGCTTGCGTGATAATTCCATGTCTGGGTCAAGAGACGATCCTACTGGACACCCTGCCACCCCTAAGATGAAGATGTTAGCAAGGAGCTATGTGTGGTGGTCTGGAATTTATGGTGACATTCAGAGCATTCACAGTAAAACAATGTCTGGCATGCTACAAACACCAGAAGCTCCCTCTGTTGGCCTGACTCCATCCCTGGGAATGGCCAGGGCACCCCTGGGTGCGGTTGCATGCTGACCTCACCAGGCTGTTCATGGGGTCTATGTTTCTGGTCCCCATGGATGCCCACTCCAAGTGACTGGACGTGCAGCAGATGCCCACCACCACCTTGAGAACTACCATGAGGAGTGGTTTGTGTGTTCCAAGTGCTAAGGCACATTCAGACTGCACTATCCTCGAATGGTTTGGCGGAATGGGCGGTGTAAACATTCAAACAAGGCATGAGGAAACAGAATATGGGCTCCCTTGATACAAGGCTGTCAAAGTTCCTGTTCCATTCTCAGATCATGACTCATGTCACAACTGGGGTAGCACTGGCCGAGCTATTTCCGGGCCGTCACCTTTGAACCCCCTGAGGCTGACATTTCCAAATCTAGGGGAGAAAATAGAGTCAAAGCAGGAGCTCCAAAGGAAGTACCATGACCACCTTGGAGACACCGTGCATGTCTGTAATTTCAGGGACAATGTCAATTGTATCCCTGGTGTCTGTTTCGTACAAGGTCAGAATCTGAGAGAAGACCGCACGGAAACATGTGGACCATCTCAGAGGCAGAGAACCCACCTCTGAGGAAGCCACGTCAGGTACATTGGTGTCTCCATCGCCTCTGGAACCGGCTCACATTCCAGAGACACAACCCTCTGTGAGCCAGCATCCGGACTGACATGACAACGACGACCAGTGCACAGACGCAGAAGTGTCAGTACTTAAGGATGCCGCTGCAACTGGAGCCAAACTCCCGGCAGTGATTCTCCATTGTTTGGCGTGAAAAGGGGATCAGCAAATCGATACACACACGCACACCCCTGGATGTGGCCCCACCACTGAAAGAGGTGCAATCACACGAGAAGCGGCGAAGAAGGCCTCCTCCTCTGGCCACTGGAGGGGTACTGAACTTGGGGGAGGATGTAATAACCCTTATGAGGCCCATGGAGATGCACAAATCGATCTCCTGTCGGGACTCTCGGAATACGAGCTACCCGCCAGTAGGAGGAGGCCGGCCCAATTGGGGCTCATTATTAAACTAAATAAAAGACAACTTGGAAACGGACCAGCATTCTGGTCGTCTCAACAGGGATGGTGTGTACACCGCGTAGTGGTCGCTTCCTTGACCCAAGTTGCTTCATAATTGGAGGTAAATAAAATCAGCGAATCAATGATGGCAATAAATTTGACCATTTGTTTTTTTTTTAATAAACATTTTATTGAGGTATTTTTGGTATAGTGACAACAACAAAATAAACAATATACATGAAACCATAAACATAGTGCAAAAGCCATTTACCTCTCGTACAGGTCCCACCCTTATTGACCCATTACTCTAATCTAAACTACTCCCCCCCCCCCCCCCCCCTGTCTGCTGACGATTAATTTCCCACAAAGAAGTCGACAAACGGTTGCCACCTCTGGGTGAACCCTAACAGTGACCCTCTCAAGGCTAACTTGATTTTCTCCAAACAGAGAAAGCTAGCCATGTCCGATAGCCAGGTCTCCGACATTCGTGGGCTTTGAGTCCCTCCAAGCTAGTAGTATCCGTCTCTGGGCTACCAGGGAAGCAAAGGCCAGAACATCTGCATCTTTCTCCTCCTGGATTCCCGGATCTTCTGATACCCTGAAAATCGCCACCTCTGGACTCAGCGCCACCCTTGTTTTTAACACCGTGGACATGACCCTCCACCTTCTCTTCCAACCCGATCGGGGCCCCCCAGCCCTTCTACCAGCTCCCTGTCCACCTTTGGGAAATTCAGCCCCTCCAAGAAGTGCCTCATTCCCTCTGGCCCCAGAGGGGGTTCCGACCTGTATAGCCTGCTGTAGAAATCCCTAAATGTCTTATTCACCCTTACTGAATCACCAACCAGGTTCCCATCTCCGTCCTTTACTTTCCCTATCTCCCTAGCTGCCTCCCTCTTCCTGAGCTGCTGTGCAAGCATTCTGCTGGCCTTCTCTCCATGTTCATAGATCCCTCCTCGCCTTTCTCAGCTGCTCCACCGCCCTCCCTGTGGTCAGCAAGCTAAACTCCGCCTGTAACCTCTGCTGTTCCCTTAAAAGCCCTGCCTCTGGGGTCTCCGCATACCTTCTATCAATCTGTAGTAACTCCTTTACCAGTCGGTCCGTCTCCGCCCTGTCCACCTTCTCCCTATGGGCCCAGATCAAGATCAGCCATCTCCTGACCACCGCGTTCAGTGCTTCCCACACCACCACTGCTGAAATTTCCCCATGTCATTGACCTGCAGGTAGCTCTGAATACATTTCCTCAGCCGCTCGCACACCCGTTCGTCAGCCAAAAGTCCCACATCCAACCTCCAGTGCGGGCGCTGGTTACTCTCTTTACTAACCTGCAGGTCAACCCAGTACGGAGCATGGTCTGAGACTGTAATTGCCGAGTAGCCCATGTCCACCAGCCCAGCCATCAAGGCCCTGCTCCAAATAAAGAAATCAATCCGGGAATACACTTAATGTTTCTGTGAGTAGAAGGAGTACTCCTTCACCCTCGGCTGCCCAAATCTCCATGGATCCATCCCACCCCCCCATCAGCTCCATGAACCCTCTTAGTTCCTTTGCCATTGCTGGCACCCTGCCTGTTTTCGAGCTTGATTGGTCCAAGCCAGGGTCAATAACTATGTTGAAGTCCCCATCCAATGACCAACCTGTGCGAGTCCAGGTCCGGTATCTTCCCCAGCATCCTCTTTATAAACTCCACATCATCCCAATTTGGCGCATACACATTTACTAATACCACCTGCACTCCCTCCAGTTTCCCGCTGACCATAATGTACCGACCTTCCACGTCCGAGACTATTCTACCCGCCTCAAACACCACACGCTTATTGATCAGGATAGCGACTCCTCTAGTCTTTGAATCTATTCCCGAGTGAAAGACCTGACTGACCCAGCCTTTCCTCAGTCTAACCTGGTCCGTAACTCTGAGGTGCATCCCCTGCAGCATTACCACATCCGCCTTCAATCCCCTAAGATGAGCGAGCACACGTGCCCTTTTGACCGGTCCATTTAACCCTCGAACATTCCAGGTGATCAGCCTAGTTGGGGGGCTCATTGCCCCGCCCCCCCCCCCGCCGATCAGCCATCCCCTTTTTTGGGCCTCATCAGTATCCAGCCCGTGCTCCGCACCTCCACCGGTCCATCCCCAGGCAGCCCCCAACTACCTCTCTGTCCCTCAGCCCAAGTCCCTCCCTCGTCAGCAGAACATTCACCCCCCCCCTCCCCCCCCAGTAACAACATTCTGTAATCCAACCCCTTTACTAAACCAAACATATGCACCCCCCCCCCCCACTGCGCTTCCGAGACCGAGCTCGCCCAGCTAGCTTGGTGGCCCCCATTCCCAGCGCCAGATAGTTTCCCATTTATTGTTCCCACCCCACCCTCCATCCCACTCATACAAACAAACCCCAATATCAAACAATCCCCACACAAATGCCCAACAGAATAACACCAAGATCAAAACAAGCACCCCTCCATCCCCCAACAATGCAAATGAAAACCTTAACTCACTCAGCTCTACCGCTGGTTCCAAATCAATGCAAACGGCATCACAAACATCTTCCTTGAAAATCAAAACGGGAAACTTTTTCCAAAAACAGAGAAACAAAAGGAAAAAACAAAAACGTGAACGTTGCAGCCAAGTTCAAAAGTTCTCAATCCATCACCAGCTCTTTCTTTTTCGCAAAGTCCAACGTGTCCTCAGGCGACTCGAAGTAGAAGTACTGATCCTCATGCGTGACCCAGAGACGGGCTGGGTATAACAGTCCAAACTTCACCTTTTTCTTAAAAAGGATCGACCTGATCTGGTTGAAGCCTGCTCTCCTCCTGGAGACCTCCCATTTACAGCTCTGTGTCTGCTTGGCCCACTGCGCTCCTTATCCGAGAACCTGTGGAATCTCACCACCATTGCCCTCGGGGGATCTCCCATTCGCGGCTTCCTCGCGAGTGCTGTGTGAGCCCCATCCACCTCCAAGGGCCGGGAGAATGCCCCATCCGCAGCAGCTTCACAAACATGCCTGCGATGTATTCCCCAGCATCCGTTCCTTTGGACCCCTCCGTGAGCCCGACAATTCTTAAGTTCTGCCGGCGGGACCGATTTTCTAGGTGCCACCGGAAGTTAAATTTGACCATTTGTGAGCTAATGTACTTCTGGAGCAGTGTTTCTGCTATAAAATATATAAAATGGGCAAGATTTAGTGAGCCTGTTAACCCAGTAACCCCCTCTCCACTCCAAGCCCCCACAAACCTCAAGCCCAGAAGGATAAAAAAATAGGAAAATAGTTTAGTTGGGAAAATAATTTGGAGACAGCAGCTGCAGGTGAGAAGGGTGTATGCTGAATTAATTTATCCTTGATCCCAGAGGGAATGTCCAGGGAGGGGGAGAGTATGTTGGAATATGTGCTCATTTCACTGTCATGTTGAAAGGCACAACTACCATGACTGAGTAAATCTCACTCGTTTTAACTAGTAAATCTGAATCTATGTTTCAATATTGAGTTCAACAGCTTTTGACTGTGACCTGTCTCCTCCATCTTAACCCCTTTTTATTTTAATATGCCAAACATTTTCTGTCGCAGTGTAAAAATTCTCCCCCACCCCCCTTCCATACTGGGCCATCTGTCTCTTGTTCTTAAGTTTGTTACATCTTTGTGGCAATCTCTCCCAGCTACAGTATAACATCCAACACATTTTCCTTCTCTTAGTGACTCATGAAGAGTGAAATGGACTTGAAGTGTTAACTCAATTTTATCTCCCGGCAGGTGCTTCCAGGCCTACTGAGTTTTTCTGGCAATCTCTGTTTTTGTTTCAGCTCCCAGCATCCGCAGTATTTGCACATTGAATCTGTTTATATTGACCATTGTCTCCAGTGACTGCTTCTGCCGATTGCAGTGCATGTCGATAAATATGTACAGATAATAGAGATTCGACATACACAGAGATATATATTATTTATTTTCCTTCACACATTGCCAGCTATCTAAAACAATGGTGCTTTTGTTTCAAACCACTACAGTCCAAAGATGTGGAGGTTAGGTGGATCGGCCATGCTAAATTGCCTCTTAGCGTCAAAAAGGCTGGGTGGAGTTACTGGGATAGGGTGGAGGCATAGATTTTAAGTTGGGTTCTCTTTCCAAGAGTTGGTTCAGACTCGATGGGCCGAATAGCCTCCTTCTGCACTGTAAATTCTATGATGAATAATTAATCATTATTCCAAATCTCAATAGTTTATGCCAATTTACGAGACAGGATAATCAGTGGCCACTTATCATGATGTTAGAACATTGTGTCCTGATTAAAATGAGGGATTAGCTGGGAAGCATGGAAATATGAGGTGATCAAGGGATTGAAGGTATTTATAACACAATTGAAGCATGAGGAAAATTACTGACTGGAAATTGGGTACCTAGAATTTCTCTACTAATGCATAAGGAAGATCATTTTACCTTACCTGGACTAGAGTGCAATACCAGAGCTTTAACAAGTGTTTTGAGAGAATGGACTTGAGATAGATCTTTTCCCACAGATGATTAGTCTTGGAGAATAATCTCCCAGTTACATAATTTCAGGCCACTTTGAGTTACGCCTTTTAAAAAGGTAATAGTTAGCAATGAGCTTGAGGATTATGATCACAAGTAGAGAGACACTTTTAATCATTCCTGGGGTGTTGGCACTGCTGGCTAGGCTAACATTTATTGCCCATTCCTAACTATTCTTGAGAAGGTGGTGGTGAGCCACCTTCTTCAACCTCTTCAGTCCATACAGTATATCTAGACACAGGTTGTGACAGTGAAGGAACAATATATATCCAAGTCAGGATGGTATGTGACTTGGAGGGGAAGTTGCAGGTGGTGTGTTTGCTGCCTTATCCTTCGAATTGGTAGAGGTTTGGAATTCAGAAGATGCTGTCATAAGGGCCCGGCTAACTTGCTGCAATGCATCTTGTAGCTCTTGTAGAAAGTCATCTGGGAAGAACAGTGCACAAGTTTATACCATTTCATAATAGCATGGTCATTGGTGGTCTTTTTTATCATTGTTGCTTCTTTATATACAGAGAGAAAGACAAGAGTAACAATGCTGCAGGAATACTATTGTCTCCAAACAATCCACAAAAAAGCATATCCTGACAGACGCACCACCATCGTCTCGAGACAAGGAGGGATGACCATCAGATTCAGTCATGCCAGTCAGTCAAGTGCTAGGAAATGTATTGCATGACTACCTTCTTCATTGCTGAAGTGGCTTCAGGAAGCTCTTTCCTCTTTCAGGCATAACGTCTTTTATCTTCAACAACTCTTAATTATGTATAAAACCTGACTGCCAAATACTTGAGTACGGTCCCCATCCCAAAGAGGTTATGGTAACACCTCTTTGGGATGGGGACCGTACTCAAGTATTTGTGGACACATCTTATCAATGAAACTTGCTGTCTGTAAGGTTACTGCTAGTTCATCTCTACCATTCAACAATTCTTTCTCCATCACATAAACATTCTTAGCTTACTCCATCAGTATTAATTTTTCAGAATAAAAAGAGAAAATGCTTGAAATGTTTCACAGGTCAGGCAATATCTGTGGAGAGAGAAACATTTAACATTTCAGTTCTATGACCTTTTTTCAGTTTTAATTGTTGTTTCACAATTACTGAATTCCCCACCTTCTTCCTGGTAGGCTCCAAATATACTACTGGAGATACCTTTCTTCCTTTTCACATCTTACTGCATTCAAGACTGATCAGATAGTCTCCTTTGTCCCCAACTACGTCTCTCTGTCTTCACTAACATCTACAACTTTCAAGATCTACTTCGACAGCACTTTTAAAATCTGCAACCTCTACCACTACAAAGCAAAAGGGCACACATTAGCACCTGCACGTTTCCCATCCAAGTCAGGCTTGGAAATATGTAGTCATTACTTCATTACTATGGGAATGCCTACACCACAGTGACTGTAGCAGTTCAAGAAGGCAGCTCTCACCATCACCTTCTCAAGAGCAATTACGAATTAGCAATAAATGCCGATCTTGCCAGAAATGCACACATTCCATGAACCAAATGAAATCAAAAGGTTTTTAAAAACTTACCGAAAGAGCTGCTTACCAATTTATCTTCTCCTTTGCTTTTAAGCTCTAGTCTATAGACTGTGTCCTTCCTTTTCGTTTTTTAGGAACAATAAAACTTCCACTTGTGCTCACTTTAAATATCGACCAGGCCTGTGTTTTTGTTAACAGCAGACCTTCCAGTCCTCAATGCCTATATCCAATTCATCCATTCATGCAAAATACAATGTAAATTCCAGTAACTTTTATTTTATGCGAGTTGCTGCCACTTTTATTTAATGCAATAATGGCACACAAAATGTCTTTGGTCAATGTTATGTTTTATTGCACACAGGAAATGCAGAGATCATCATGGAAACTAAATACACTTTCTGTACAGTATTTTTCAGACTTTTGTCACAAATACAAGGGAAGAAACAGCACAGTTTCTCCCTCGAGACACAAGGAACTAATCTGTGAGTGTAAAAAAAAGCAGCAACATAGGTTTACATAAAGATGTGTACACCACAGAAGGCCACACTAGCTCATTGGTGCTGACGTCATGCCGTCACAACTTTAACACAGTCCAAAAGACTTTCCATTCAGAGTTCCTAGACTTAAGATGAAAAACATTCACTGAAGTAATTAAGAGTTTGCTAAGCATTCTACGTCGTGCTTCCCTTTGAAAACTAAATACACTTTTCTGCATAATGTTGTCCAATTTTTATCTTTTTAGTTTGAATATTCTGAGGACTTGTGATTGGATAACTTTATCTCCTGGCCATGGGCAAGATGCAATGACTCTTCTATCTACTTTGCAGTGTCACTGGGTTGTTTCAGATCTGTGGTGCATTTCCAGCATTTTCTGTTTTCATTCATCTGCTGTCAAGACTTGTTTAATTCTGCATCATTTCCATACCTTCTTCAGCATGAAGCGCCAAGTACTTATGTTGAATGGATGATACGCAGCTTGACAGAATGATAGGACCAATTGCCCTCTTAACATCCCCTTCCCCACCAGGGCCAGTGAGAGAAATTATTGACCCTGGTGCACCTTCTGTTTTGGTGTCCCTCATCTCGCATTCCCTCCCCCCCCCCTCCCGCACTCTCCATTTAATCCCCCACTTCATCATATCCCTTGTGTGCTTAGATTTGGGAACTGCAGTCACATAGCAAAACTTCTTGGCTCTATTTACAAAGCCCATTGAAAGCTCAGCTTTCACTATGATACACTTTACAACCAAGGCTTGGTCAGACAATTACACAAAACATGGTTGTTTGTATCATGCAATCAGCACCGCTTCTTTGAAACTGGTTCTATGCAATATCCGGAGAGCAACATCCAAAAGGCTTGAACTTCAGAAGCACTGCAAACAACAATCCCACGAAAAAATTAGAATACTTAGAACTAACAGTCACATTTTCTATTGGGTCAAGACTCCTGGTTTCACTTCCAAGTTTAAAGATGGCAAAACCTTGCAGTAAATTAGCCCATTCACCAGCAATAATGCTACTGCTATCCCCCCAATTGGGTGTTGCGAACAGAAAAATTACATCTTGCATTGAGTATAAACATTTTCTCATTTTAAATTGAAACTAACCATATATACTTTTGTCCAGCATGGAACATATAAGAGAGTAAAGTACTGCAGATGCTGTAAATCTGAAATATGAACAGAAAGTGCTGGAATCACTCAGCAAGTCAGGCAGCATCTGTGGAGAGAGAAACTGAGTCAAAGCTTCAGGTCTATGGTCTGCACTAGCTGCACAGATGCTACCAGATGTGCTGAGCAGTTCCAACATTACTGGAGTAAAAATAACACCAATGGCCAGCCCTCTGAAAAGCAATCAGAACACGTGTGAACTTACTTCAGTAAGAAACCCAGCAGTAGATGCCCGACGTTTGATTTGACACATTATTAAACATGAATTTTTAAAGTTTTATGGTATGAATAAAACAGAAAAATTGCTGAGCAAATAAAAAATCAAATTATCAATAAATTGATAATTTTACAATAATGAGTAATTAATAAAAATGACCATGAAAAAGTGAGAAGCAGCAAGGCTAACTAATGAAGGCCCTTGTGGCACACAATCCACTCTTGCACACACTCATGCACGCAAGCACACGTGTACTCACACACTTGTATTCACACACACATGCTCTTACACACATGCATGCACGCACATGCACACGTGTGCACTCACATGCACTGTGTATTCACACACAGATGCGAGCTCACTCACTCCTTTATATACATGCTCTCACTCATTCATCACCTCACACACATTTACTCACACAGGGCTTTGCCATCATGGAAGTCTTAAGGAGAGATTGGCAGATAAAGGGCCCCAGGCCCAGAGACCACCTACAGAGGGAGGACTCAGTGGAGAGGTTAGGAAACCAAGGGCCTTGTCGGGATAAAGTAAATATCGAGGTATTAGGCAGCTTCTCACCAGGTGGGAACTTAGAAGTAAAGAAAGCAGCTCCTGACGAGGCCCAAAAAGTTCATGAGGTTACCAAGAAAGTGGGGATGGGGTGGGGGAGGGGGGACGACAAGGGAAACTGCTAGTTCTGGCGCCTCCTACTTGACTGAAGAATGTTGCTGTTCAGAACAAGAATTATCATTGACCATACAGCGGACGGCACGATGGCGCACTGCTGACTCACGGCACCGAGACTCAGGTTTGATCCCGTCCCCGGATCATTATCTGTGTGGAGTTTGCACATTCTCCCCATGTGTGGGTGGGTCTCACCCCCACAACCAAAGATGTACAGGGTAGGTAGATTGGCCATGCTAAATTGCCCCTTAAGTGGAAATTAAAAAATTAAAAAATCAATGACTATACAGATTGACAGTCTACTTAACCAATTAGCCAAGGGTCCCCTGGAGCACTGGACCCAGTGATCAGCACTCGTGCATCTCCCTCTCCAGGGCCTTACTCCCCATAATGTACAGTCTTTGTAACTTTGTCTAATTTTTTAACATTCCAGGCATTCTGTTTTCAGGTACAGCTATCATTTCAGAGTGTTTTCTTTAACGTTCCGTACACTAGACAAAGTTTAAATTAAAGCAAACTGAGAAATGTTACGCAGATATATTTTCTCATAATGATGTATACTTTTCAGTTGCCAAAGAGTTAATCAGGGATTAAAACTACACCTCAGACAGTTGAAAATTACGTTCTGGATATATTTTGCATCAAGGTGTTTCCTCTTGGTGTTTGTAAAGAATCAAAAAAAATCAATTATAGAAATGAGAATTCTCAGTGTTGGGTGACTTAAGATGTTATATTGTACCCTTGTGAAACCAGAGTGTGATCTAGCTTGAACAGTAAAACTTAACGCTTTCGAAATACATTTCAGCATTCTTGTTCCATTCTAAGTTGGCAAAATCAAGTCATTGATATGAAGTTGCTCTTCAAAGTCACTTCTACGTTCTCTGCAAATGAGGGATTATTTGTGAGAAGACTTATTGTCTTGGTTTGGGACACCAAATAGCGAAGCTGACACATCACAATCTATTTGGAAAGGCCCTTCCAGCACTCAAAAGGGCATTTTCCATCAACTAGTAGACATGAAAATCTCTGCAGATAAAAATGACAACGTTGAGGTGCGGCATCACCATGCTAGAAAATATAAATTAGAGACCAAATTTGTCATTTCATGCTCATATGTCCAGCCTTTTACCCACCTTGATTGCATTGCAGTGAAGCAAGCAGTTTGAACACTGCCCAGCGGAAACATTGCTCTGTCTCCTGGCTGTCAGGACCCCACATGAAATAAACTTCTCCAGCCTCAACTATGCTAAAAGTGGATGAGGGCTTCAGCATAAAACCATTTACAACTTGACAACAAATTGAAAACCATGGCCAGGGAGGGGGATTAGCAAAGTTTGCCTAACTTGACGTCATTCAGGGAATTCTTCTGAGTTTCATACCAAGGTGTATCCATAGCACATTTGGCCTGAAATGTTCAGTCCTGACACTGGGTTACAAAACTGGAAAAAAGCACTCCATTCCTCCCAAGCAACATATTTTGGTTCTAGAAGAACAAAGGTGACCACCGCTTTAGTATCACACTTTAAATGTGACAAACATATTCATTTACTCTCCCAATCTTCTTTCTCTAAAAACTCGTAAAAAGTAGTTATATTAACCTTATTAACAGTAATATTTTGTTTTAAAAGAGATCACAGAAAATATTTTAACATAAAGTACATTCCTCCCTCCCTCTTGAGTTTTAAACAGTTGGGAATATTGAATTATTGGACTCATAAAAACTGGGAATGCTGTTGACCATGCCCAAGATAATTTCACCCAAGATCCATACATCAGTCAAAGGCAGAGATCTTCATCCTGTGAGATTGAGCTACATTGCAATCCAGGCTCCGGAAAAGAATAGAGTTGAGTGCTAATCCATTGAATCAATTTCTTTATTGCCCACTCAACTCTCAGTCAGTAGGTCACGGGCTCAAACCCTACTCCAGGGACTTGAGCACAGGTTCTAAACTGCTACTTTAGTGCAGTACTGAGTTCGTGCTGCATTATCAGACGTGCATCTTTCAGGTGAAGTGTTAAAACCAAGGTACCATCTGCTCTCTCGGGTGGATATAAAAGATCTCGTGGCAAATGTAAACAGCAGGGTAGGTCTACTGGTGTCGTTAGCAATATTTATCTCACTGCTTTTTGTCATACCCAACTTGCATTTCCCTGCATTACAAACATGAATAGACTTGAAAAATACTTAATTAATACTGTAACACTTTCAGACATTCTGTGTTGTTGTGACATTTGCTATACAAGTACAAGTTATTCAATGCAGCTCTTCAAAAATTTCAAAACTTCAAAAAGAACATTTTGGGTATTTTCTTGTTGGAAACAGCCTTCTTCACCATAAACCTGGGATAACCAGAACTACAAATGACTGTAATAACAACTGTGTTTTAGGATCAGTTCGGAAAAAGTGTGCTTGAAGTGCTCTGAGTTTTCCCTGCCACCAAAACAAAGTGCTCACTCTCGTGCTTAGCTGATAACCAATGGAATTCGCTTGTGACAGGCAGATTAGATTGAGACACCTCCATGAGTTCCTTCTGTTTTTGGAAAAAAAAGAAAAAAACGCCATTTGAAAAGTCTCCAATGCACTTTGAGGAAGATGTCCATCTCTGCACGGAATAAAATATTGATGCCCCGTAAGGAAAATAGAATTCCTTCAAGTTGAACTCAATTCACAAATTTGCTCTTGAAGGATTTCACAACTGGTTTTTCAGGCTGAAATGCAAAAAAAACCAAGTTAAAACAGCCAGAATATGTATTGCACACCATTTAGCAAAGATAATTGCCAAACTATGCTGCAAAATATATCATAAAGCATATTGTTGCAAGTCTTTGTGCAATGGGATTACTGCCCCATCAGTTATAATTATATTTTGATGATTTGTCACCTTTGAAAATCTTCAAGCCTCGAATAGAGACCCAAGTGAGAAATTGCAGGCAATAGTTTCTTCTCAGACCTTTTTATGCTGCCTGATAACTGAGCAGCACCTCCAGGTCACCTAGATTACTGCTTGCCAATTACTTTGCTTTTCCCTCATCCCCTGTAAACAATTGGATGAAGCTCTGCTCATCACCTCATAGTGGGAGGGTAGCAGACAGTCACGACATTATACAATCCTTCACAAGCAGTATGCTTTCACACACACTCGACTAGGTTATCAGCTAGGCCGCTTCTTTCCCCTTAAAATTGCACTGTGTGTGTGGGTGGATTGATAAGTGTTGTGTTGCCTTACCATTGCGTGGCTCAAGGTGGACCAGTGGCTGATGAGTTTGAAGGTGGTGTTAATTAATTGCCATTTGCCTCCGTATAACACATGCAAATCACAGAGCTATTGCACGGTGCAGGAGATGCTCCTTGGAAAGAGCAACTTTGAAGAAGTATTCTTTATGTGAAACTACTCCTGGTGCAAGTGAGGACACATTTGTTATTGATTTCCTCCATTTGGCAGGAGATATTTCACATAGAACAGACTCTGAAGACAGTTGCCGTGAGGAGCTACTTGATTGGATTTGTTTATTGTCACGTGTACCGAGGTACAGTGAAAAGTATTTTTCTGCAAGCAGCTCAACAGATCATTAACTTGTATGAATTCTGAATGATGCAGCTGGTGAGTTTGTCTCTGGATGGGTGTCAGGAGGAATGAGGAATAAGGAATCTCAGTCCTCCACTGATGTATGAACGTACACAATGGCACCAAGCACAAAAAGTGCCTGCGGAGATGCTCTATCCAACATGAAAGCAGGACACCAAACAATACTTCATATTTAATTTGACAAAACAACGATATTACAGGCTGCAATAACTTTTAATACCTGATTTTATAAATATTTAATCTTTTAATCAAATGATACCAGGTGAATTTCAACAATTTGGAAACTATTATTGGTTCTAATTAAACTGGCAGCTGAGGGTTCAATGCAAATTGAAGTGTCACTTTTCTTTGCTCAAGTGTGTAATTACCGTTGACGACCATGCATATATATAGAACATAGAACATAGAACAATACAGCGCAGTACAGGCCCTTCGGCCCACGATGTTGCACCGAAACAAAAGCCATCTAACCTACACTATGCCATTATCATCCATATGTTTATCCAATAAACCTTTAAATGCCCTCAATGCTGGCGGGTTCACTACTGTAGCAGGTAGGGCATTCCACGGCCTCACTACTCTTTGCGTAAAGAACCTACCTCTGACCTCTGTCCTATATCTATTACCCCTCAGTTTAAAGTTATGTCCCCTCGTGCCAGCCATATCCATCCGCGGGGGAAGGCTCTCACTGTCCACCCTATCTAACCCCCTGATCATTTTGTATGCCTCTATCAAGTCTCCTCTTAACCTTCTTCTCTCCAACGAAAACAACCTCAAGTCCATCAGCCTTTCCTCATAAGATTTTCCCTCCATACCAGGCAACATCCTGGTAAATCTCCTCTGCACCCGCTCCAAAGCCTCCACGTCCTTCCTATAATGCGGTGACCAGAACTGTACGCAATACTCCAAATGCGGCTGTACCAGAGTTCTGTACAGCTGCAACATGACCTCCCGACTCCGGAACTCAATCCCTCTACCAATAAAGGCCAACACTCCATAGGCCTTCTTCACAACCCTATCAACCTGGGTGGCAACTTTCAGGGATCTATGTACATGGACACCTAGATCCCTCTGCTCATCCACACTTTCAAGAACTTTACCATTAGCCAAATATTCCGCATTCCTGTTATTCCTTCCAAAGTGAATCACCTCACACTTCTCTACATTAAACTCCATTTGCCACCTCTCAGCCCAGCTCTGCAGCTTATCTATATCCCTCTGTAACCTGCTACATCCTTCCACACTATCGACAACACCACCGACTTTAGTATCGTCTGCAAATTTACTCACCCACCCTTCTGCGCCTTCCTCTAGGTCATTGATAAAAATGACAAACAGCAACGGCCCCAGAACAGATCCTTGTGGTACTCCACTTGTGACTGTACTCCATTCTGAACATTTCCCATCAACCACCACCCTCTGTCTTCTTTCAGCTAGCCAATTTCTGATCCACATCTCTAAATCACCCTCAATCCCCAGCCTCCGTATTTTCTGCAATAGCCTACCGTGGGGAACCTTATCAAACGCTTTGCTGAAATCCATATACACCACATCAACTGCTCTACCCTCGTCTACCTGTTCAGTCACCTTCTCAAAGAACTCAATAAGGTTTGTGAGGCATGACCTACCCTTCACAAAGCCATGCTGACTATCCCTGATCATATTATTCCTATCTAGATGATTATAAATCTTGTCTCTTATAATCCCCTCCAAGACTTTACCCACTACAGACGTGAGGCTCACCGGTCTATAGTTGCCGGGGTTGTCTCTGCTCCCCTTTTTGAACCAAGGGACCACATTTGCTGTCCTCCAGTCCTCTGGCACTATTCCTGTAGCCAATGATGACATAAAAATCAAAGCCAAAGGTCCAGCAATCTCTTCCCTGGCCTCCCAGAGAATCCTAGGATAAATCCCATCAGGTCCCGGGGACTTATCTATTTTCAGCCTGTCCAGAATTGCCAACACCTCTTCCCTTCGTACCTCAATGCCATCTATTCTGTTAGCCTGGGGCTCAGCATTCTCCTCCACAACATTATCTTTTTCCTGAGTGAATACTGACGAAAAATATTCATTTAGTATCTCGCCTATCTCTTCAGACTCCACACACAATTTCCCATCCCTGTCCTTGACTGGTCCTACTCTTTCCCTAGTCATTCGCTTATTCCTGACATACCTATAGAAAGCTTTTGGGTTTTCCTTGATCCTTCCTGCCAAATACTTCTCATGTCCCCTCCTTGCTCGTCCTAGCTCTCTCTTTAGATCCTTCCTCGCTACCTTGTAACTATCCATCGCCCCAATCGAAACTTCACACCTCATCTTCACATAGGCCTCCTTCTTCCTCTTAACAAGAGATTCCACTTCCTTGGTAAACCACGGTTCCCTCGCTCGACGCCTTTCTCCCTGCCTGACCGGTACATACTTATCAAGAACACGCAGTAGCTGATCCTTGAACAAGCCCCACTTATCCAGTGTGCCCAACACTTGCTGCCTACTTCTCCACCTTATCCCCCCCAAGTCACGTCTAATGGCATCATAATTGCCCTTCCCCCAGCTATAACTCTTGCCCTGTGGTGTATACTTATCCCTTTCCATCATTAACGTAAACGTCACCGAATTGTGGTCACTGTCCCCAAAGTGCTCTCCTACCTCCAAATCCAACACCTGGCCTGGTTCATTACCCAAAACCAAATCCAATGTGGCCTCGCCTCTTGTTGGCCTGTCAACATATTGTTTCAGGAAACCCTCCTGCACACACTGTACAAAAAACGACCCATCTATTGTACTCGAACTATATCTTTTCCAGTCAATATTTGGAAAGTTAAAGTCTCCCATAATAACTACCCTGTTACTTTCGCTCTTATCCAGAATCATCTTCGCCATCCTTTCCTCTACATCCCTAGAACTATTAGGAGGACTATAAAAAACTCCCAACAGGGTGACCTCTCCTTTCCTGTTTCTAACTTCAGGAATATATGGAATATAAATATGACTGAGGACCCAAAGATAAAATACAGCAGATTTTGATCTGTTTTATTAACAGCAATGGTTTAACATATATAATTACTTACTGTAACCTTTTCGAATTCCGATTCTACCTCCAACAATCTGTTGGTTAAAATGCAAGTTACTAACCTCAAGCTGAATGAAGTCTTCCTCTCGCACTGGGCCTGTCATTCTCAATGTGAGAGGTATAAGCATGCCATTATGGCCATGTCAAACCATCAGAAATCTACCCCATTTCTGAAGGAACACATGGCTTTTGTAAAATATTTTAAGAGCCCTGTTATTAACTCTGAGACAAGGTGGGAGTCATGGAGGGTTGGGGGTAGGGTTCCAATATTGCATGAGATATCTACAAGAAAATACAGAATTTCTGATGTTAGGTTTTTCACAAAATCATCCCATTTGTAGCCTCTGGATCATTTCCGGGCTCTGCCAGAGACACATCCAATAATTTGTGACACGTATATGCACAAGGTAGGTGATTGATGATATGTTCACTGGAGCTAGCAATTTCTGAACTTTGCATGCAGTGATGCCAGTCAGAACGTGGGGCTGCTTGGAGTTCTGTGTCTGACTGGTTTCCGTTGGACACAGGGCATCTGCTGCACAAACCTTGCAATCAGTGTGCCCCAGGTCAACCAGGAATATTAGTCAACAGCAAGGATATCGACACGACCAATGCTTAACTGAAGTAATACCACAAAAATCTATCGATGCAGTTTTGTGCAAGATTTCAAGATTACTGTAGTGTTTCAAGCTTTCAAACATCTTTTAACCTGCAAGCAAACTTGAGGAGTATCTGTTAGGAGATGAGGGAGACTCCCATTTCAAACTTGGCAGTTGTCACCTGTCAGAAGGTTTATAAATGAGGTCAAAAAGTGCGACAATGAATGTCATATGACCATTGTTACCGAACAGGCCATCAGAATACCTAAGAAAGGCTTTAGACGTCAGACAGATCTGGAGGTGCCCTTCAATATGTACCAGCCAGGGTGATGGCATGCTGTACTTACAGGAGCAAGGAAAGAGCAGACCTATAGCTGGGTGGAGTTCATTTGATGAGCAATAGTGATGGAGGGGTAGATGTAAATGTGAAGAAGTGCAGAGAGGAATAGGTACAACTGCAAAGTAAGTGGATGGAAGGAATAATGTGAGAATTTGAGAGAACATAGGTGAGGGGGAATAGGACGATGTGTGCAGCAAGATGTAGCTGAATGTGCAAGTGTACTCTCCTGACCTGGTGAGATCATTAAAGTGCTACAAAAGGGTGCGGATGGTAGTGACATTGCCAACAGTTGGTAATGCTTGGCCACGTTTTTTTTCTTGGGAGGTTGCAGATGGCTGGTACTGCCTGACACAACAACCTGAGCTTTCTGAAAGGCTACAGTTTGACTGTACCTAGGAAACCCAGCCTCTACCTCTATACCTTGGCAGTGCCTCCAATAAGTTACTCTCCTCTCTGCTGCCCAGCTACCCGATTCATTCATTGCAAGCTAATGTTGCTGGTACTGGTCATATTGGGCCACATCCAAGGCCCAATAAAACACAGACAAGGTACCCCACCCCATCCATGCGCCATATGCTGTGACTCAGAAAACCTCAAAGTGTATAAGATAAATTCTCATTAAAAGTACTGTGAACAAGTCTATTCCCACCAGCAGGTAAGAAAGCAGCTATGAATACTAAGAAATATTTCCATGAGAAGGATTAATCTCAATTTGCACTGTGTTCATGTCATTTCATAGAATTTACAGTGCAGAAGGAGGCCATTCGGCCCATCGCGTCTGCACCAACCCTTGGAAAGAGCACCCCACCTACGCTCACACCTCTACCCTATCGCTGTAATCCCACCTCGCCTTTTTTGAACACTAAGGGCAATTTAGCATAGCCAATCCACCTAACCTGCTCATCTTTGGACTGTGGGAGGAAATCGGAGCACCCAGAGGAAACCCACGCAGACACGGGGAGAACGTGCAGACTTTGCACAGACAGTGACCCAAGCTGGGACTCGAACCTGGGACCCTAGAGCTGTGAAGCAATTGTGCTAACCACTGTGCTACTGTGCCACCCTTTCACTGGTGAGTTTCAGGAAGCCTGGAATCTATGGAAGTTGAGTTAAGTTTCAAAGTGAATTGAAATATTGCTCCGATTGAGTGATTAACATTTGTTGATTGTCAACCATCTCTCTTGTGAGGGTTGCATGCGAGCAGCCAAATGTCCTCGAATTGAACAGTGAAATCAGTGAATTGGACTTCCCAATGTCAACCATCTCTCTTGTGAGGGTTGCATGCGAGCAGCCAAATGTCCTCGAATTGAACAGTGAAATCAGTGAATTGGACTTCCCAATGTCAACCATCTCTCTTGTGAGGGTTGCATGCGAGCAGCCAAATGTCCTCGAATTGAACAGTGAAATCAGTGAATTGGACTTCCCAATGTCAACCATCTCTCTTGTGAGGGTTGCATGCGAGCAGCCAAATGTCCTCGAATTGAACAGTGAAATCAGTGAATTGGACTTCCCAATGTCAACCATCTCTCTTGTGAGGGTTGCATGCGAGCAGCCAAATGTCCTCGAATTGAACAGTGAAATCAGTGAATTGGATTTCCCAATGTCAACCATCTCTCTTGTGAGGGTTGCATGTGAGCAGCCAAATGTCCTCGAATTGAACAGTGAAATCAGTGAATTGGATTTCCCAATGTCAACCATCTCTCTTGTGAGGGTTGCATGCGAGCAGCCAAATGTCCTCAAATTGAACAGTGAAATCAGTGATTTGGACTTCCCAATGCGTCTGCATTTTGTCGGTATTAATATTCTGCTCACATCCAAACCCACGCTTGTGCCAAAACCGCATGAATGGCCATACAGGCGTAGCAACTTGAGGTTAATTTTTCAGCCATCCTTTTATATTTAGGGATACCTCTTTCTTTTCAAAGACTCTCAACTGTCATTCAAATCCTGAATGAATCCACATCCCATTCACAGATGCTCAAGGTGCATTGTACATTATGCATATATATTACCAGCAATGTCACTTTAATATCGCTCTGATCTTTCTTCTATTCAGTAACATAATACAGCAGAGTCTTTATCACTAATGGGAGTTACTAACAGTCTAACTGATGTGATTTGATGATTACTGCATTCTTGCATCTCTTTTAATTAAATTATAAATTATGGTATCACTCTGTTTTTGAAGCTGCTTAACTCAACCATTTAATGAGTAGTTTGAGGTTAAAATGCTGATTATGCTATTGCTGTATTAAATGACAGCTCCTTTCCAGACAGTAATACATTTTTGTTAACAGCGCTGTTTTATCAAAAGACTTCATGTCATTCCAAGAGCTACATCAAACATATGAGACTCGGAGGTTGCTAATTTGTGCAATTTTGCATATGTGAAAGATACATGAAAAGCCTAGCCAATCTAGTTAGTGGGAGGATCATTATTCGCACTTGAAATTACCAGCTCACGGGTTCCCAAATGTCGAGGAGTCAGCAATTTCTAATTGTTTCACTCGTGCAGCACACCAGTGTTGCGCAATCAGAACACTGCTGCTTTCGGTTAAGCTGTTGCTTTCAACCACTGAATATAGATTTTGCGAAATGTTTCACATTCCAGTTTCTGCTGTTGATGGTTCAACTTATAGTTCATTTTGGTTGCTGGGCAGGAACTTATTCTTCCACAGTAACGTTTATACCAGAGATTTTCCATCAGTAATGCCGAGAATAATCTAGTTTTAAGTTTTAAAATTCATGGTTATGCATGGAAAATGGTCCCAGGGATCAAAAGTCACATGGTTTCTCAATAATATCATAGCCAAGAGGAATACAATCAGTTGCAGCTACCAACCATTGGAAGAATAGAAAAGGGTACTGTATAACAGTAACAGGGGCAGCATGGTAGCATTGTGGATAGCACAATCGCTTCACAGCTCCAGGGTCCCAGGTTCGATTCCGGCTTGGGTCACTGTCTGTGTGGAGTCTGCACATCCTCCCCGTGTGTACGTGGGTTTCCTCCGGGCGCTCCGGTTTCCTCCCACAGTCCAAAGATGTGCAGGTTAGGTGGATTGGCCATGATAAATTGCCCTCAGTGTCCAAAATTGCCCTTAGTGTTGGGTGGGGTTACTGGGTTATGGGGATAGGGTGGAGGTGTTGACCTTGGGTAGGGTGCTCTTTCCAAGAGCCGGTGCAGACTCGATGGGCCGAATGGCCTCCTTCTGCACTGTAAATTCTATGATAACCTGCACAAGACGGGGTTGGAGAATTATTCTCCCTGTGAGCCTCGGCGAATATGAGCTCCCCTGCTAAGGGGGCGGGGAGCCGAGGACATTCATGATGGGGATCTGTATAAATTCGGCCAGGTATGGAACTGACAGAGCAGACCCCGATGGGATCTGATGTACATTGTAAGTATAATTGTTTGCAATAAACCAAGTTTTCTTTTGACCAACTCAGTTCGGACTCATTTCTGGCTGACTAAAGGTACAATTATTAAAAAGTTAGGAAATTTATATAATGAAAGGGAATAAAATTTCACTAAATTTAATTTGAAAATCATTGTTAACTGCAGCTCACTGAGCGGCATCCTCAATTCTGAGTCATAAGGTTGTGGGTTCAAGTCCCACCGCAGCGCTAATGCACAAAGAAACTAGACTTAATTGCACTCTGGTGTGGTACTGAGGGAGTGCTGTTCTGCCAGAGGTGTTTTTTTTTGATGAGACAGCCAACTACCTTCAGCTGCTTCATCAATGACCTTCCCTCCATCAGAAAATCAGAAGTGGGGATGTTCATGGCAGATTTCACAATGTTCAGCATCATGCACATCTCCTCAGATGCTGAAGCTGCCGGTGTCCATGTGCAGCAAGACCTCGACAACATTCAGGCTTGGGCTGATAATTGTCAAGTAACATTCGTGCCACACTAGCATCAGGCAATGACCAACAAGAGACAATCTAACCATCTTCCCTTCATATTCCATGGCACCATCATCGCTGAATCCCCCACTATCAACATCCTTTAGGTTACCACTGACCATAAACTGAACTGGACCAACCATATAAATACTGTGGCTACCCAAAACCTGTCCAACAAGTCAGGAGTGTGATTGAATACTCCCCACTTGCCTGGATGAATGCAGCTCCAACAATATTCAAGCACTTTTACAGCATCCAGGACATAGCAGCCCACACCAGCTTTAACATTCCCTCCCCTGTACCGCCAATGCACGGTGGCAGCAGTATATACCATCTGCAAGGTGCACTGCAGCTACTCACCAAGGAACTTTCTACTAACTAGAAGGACAAGTACAGTAGATGCTCATGGCAACACCATCACCTGCAAGCTGCCCTCCAAGTTACACACCATTTCGAGTAGGCACTATATCACAGTTTGCTGGCCCACATCTCATCAAGAAGAAATGAAACTGAGGCCCTGCCGGCATTTTTAGGTGAATTTAAAGATCCCAAAGCATTCTTTTGAAAAGCAGGAAGATGACCACATTAGTATGTATCCCTCAATCCACATTCCAATATAAATTATCCAGTCATTATCAGATATCTGTTTGTGGGTGCTTATTGCTTCCAAATTGTTGCAGTGCTTTCTACATTACAACAGCAAATATACTGCTGAGAGAATTTTTGGCTTTCATTTCTCCAACCTGCAGACCATTTTTTACTAAGTCTGAAACCCGTCACTTCTCGATAGTCTGCAACAGTTTTCTGTGCATTTATGAACCCCAGTCTTTGGTGAGATTCTTGGCAGCCAAGCTGTCCTTCAGGACCATGGACAGTGCAAGCACACAGCATTTCAGCAGCACCCATTTCTCCTCATTAGCACGCTGAGATATTTATGTTTAATCTCTGTTTCAAAAACATACAGAGCTCATACAATCCTGGGATTATTGGCTAGAAACAGTTTGGACATTTGCAACAATGCACAGCAAGTTACAGGTAAACTGCTGCACCATCAGCATTTTTGCAAGGTTGCATTCCTCCTGTAATGAGAATCCTACAATAAATTTGCAGCAAAGGATTTTGGCTCATGCTGATCAGCATTTTAACTCTGTATATTGCCACAATTCATACCACAAGATGGATATGATCATTGAACTCAGTTTCCGTATCCCGTTTGGATTTCTCTCAATTTGGATATTTTCATTGGACACGACTGCAATTTGAAGTTTGTTGGAAATAGTAAGGGTGAGGTTTTCCCATGGGTGATGCAAAAACATGTACCAGTTATCACCTTGCTCCAATACACACACAAATATTTCAGAAAATGTCAACACCCAGGAGAGGTCCTTATTCACTTCAGCATCAGTTCGATATTGTGTACTGAAATAACAAATGCTTCTCATAACCCAGCCCCCCTTCTGGAGTGAGTCGAGTAACGTGGTTCATTTTAGAATGGTGATCACCAATTTCAGGATCAGCATATGTCAGTTCGATTTCTAGGGCCCATTATTGCAAAAATATTAAGTCAATATTTGGCCTCAGTTCGTGAGCCTACCAGCCTGCAATTAGCTAAACAGCTTCACTCTTTTTTTCAAACTGTAGAGCAGTCAATCTATCAGGTGCTGTCTTCACTGAGGCCAACTCAGTCTAATTGTGATTCGGACTGGGAACATTCCAGTCTGTATAGCTCAGTGGTATACACCAGGCAATTCGTATTCTTTCCAGCCATGAGGGGCATAGATAAGGTAGATAGTCAACATCTTTTCCCAAAGGTAGGGGAGTCTAAAACTAGAGGGCATAGGTTTAAGGTGAGAGGGGAGAGATTCAGAAGGGCCCAGAGGGGCAATTTCTTCACTCAGAGGGTAGTGAGTGTCTGGAATGGGCTGCCAGAGGTAGTAGTAGAGGCGGGTACAATTGTGTCTTTCAAAAAGCATTTAGATGGTTACATGGGTAAGATGGGTATAGAGGGTTATGGGCCAAGTGCGGGCAACTGGGACTAGCTTAATGGTAAAAACTGGGCGGCATGGACTGGTTGGGCCGAAGGGCCTGTTTCCATGCTGTAAACTTCTATGATGTAGTCCACTGAGACATCCTGACTTCTGAATCGAGGAATATGTTCCTATAAATAGCTGTGAAGTAGTAGCCTATGAAGGTTAACTGTTATCTGCTGACACTTTGGAGTCTCAAGGTACTGGATGTCTCATTTTTACCTATTTATGAGCCTATAATTTCACATTGGAAATGAAAACAGTGCACAAGGCCCTGACACAAAGATGCCAATCTCTTCAAAACAAAAAGTGATAAGCTTGGATTTCAACACAGCAATTATTCATTTAGGCATGTTTTGACAAGTGAAGAAGCACTGATCAACTTGTTTATTTTCTTGGCTTCAGTCTTTAAGGTCCTGGGAGGATTCGAGGAGGTGGGGAAGAGGAGAGCAAAAATGAGGCTCAGCACAAGGCCATACTTTGGAAACTGCACGAGATTTGTGCTCCCACGTGGTAAATCTGCCACTGCTTCATACTGTGTAGAGTCTTGGGACATTTTATTATGTTAAAGTGACTACATAAATTCAAGTTGCTGTTGCTGAGATGAGAATTATTGGTCCAATTGGCAGTCAAATCATGGAATCCCTACTGCACAGAAGGAGACCATTCGGCCCATCAAGTCTGCACCGACTCTCTGAAAGAGCCCCCTCCCTTGGTCCACTCCCCTACTTTATCGCCATAACTCCACCTATCCTGTAGATCTTTGGACCCGAAGAGGCAACTTAGCATGACCTTTCCACCAAACGTGCACATCTTTGGACTGTGGGAGGAAACCGGAGCACCCAGACGAAACCCACGCAGACACAGTGAGAAAGCGCAAACTCCACACAGACAGTGACCCAAGGCCAGAATTGAACCTGGGTCCCTGTTATGTGAGGCAGCAGTGTTAACCACTGTGCCACTGTGACCTCCTTTGATTTTTAAGGGTGGGGTGGGGTAAGGCAACTGACAGAAAAACTAACGTAAAATGAAACGGTCATCAAAGATGGCATGCAGTATCAGGTGGAAGGTAAGGTGGGATTCTCTGATAATGGGGCTAAGTGTTGACGCCATCGTAAACGTCGGAGCGTTTTATGACGGCATCATCTGGCCCCGAGGAGCAGCGATCCTGCGCCACACAGGGGGCCAGCACGGCACTGGAGTGCTTCACGCAGCTCCAGCTGCCGATACGAGTGCCAGTACGGGTGGCACGAATCCACGCATGTGCGCCACGGCAGGCACGGGTCCACGCATGCGCGCAATGGTCGACGCGCGTCCGCGCAAGCACGTGAGTTGCCTTCTCTGCACCAGCCCCGGAGCAACATGGCAGAGCCCTACAAGTGCCCGGCGTGGAGGAACATATGCCCCCCCGGGATTAGCCCACCCGCCGATCAGATTGTGGGCCTGGCCACCGTGGATGCCCCCCCCCGGAGTCAGATTCCTCCTTCCCCACACCAGGACGTCCCCCACAGCATGAACGCCGAGGTCCCGCCGGGTAGGACCACATGCGAACGACGCCGGCGGGACTCGGCGCCAGCGCCTTTGCCGCCGATTCTCCGGTCGGCGGAGAATCGGTGGTCAGGCGTTGGAACGGCGGTGCGTAATTCGCCCCCCCCCCCCCCCCCCCCGCGATTCTCCGGCCGGGCGTGAGGTCAGAGAATCCCGGCCAAGTTGTCAGTTGAGGACACAAGTCAGCAGCCAATGGAGAATGAATGTATGCGGAAGATGATAGTACCGCTGCGGTCCAACTCAGATGATCTGTCTTCTTCTGGTTCAGTGACAGCACATTCAGAGTGACTTTGTGCAACCACAGAATATCTCCAATGTCTGGCCTTGAAATTCATCAATTACAAAAGGCATTTTGCAGACATAAAAAATGTTCCTTTAATCGAGAACCACTGAAATCATGTGTTTCTGTTGCAAGGGAAATACATTTTCGGAAAGCCTTTTTAAACATATAGTTTAGTCTCCCTCCCCTTAAGCAGTTTGAAAATTCCATTTCGAAATCATTGTGGAAATTATTTTATTTTTACAAGTTTAATTGAACGATCAGACCATCTCTGATATCATTGTCACGAGTTCATGTCAAGTGGGACACTTTTACTTATACTTCAGTGAGCTTGTTCTCTTGAATTTACATTCAAATAGGAAATTCAATCTCCACGAGTACAGTACACGCGTGTATTGGGCTTGAGTTCTCCTCTATCTGTAGAAACAAACAGCCACCAAATGTGCAGGACCAGTGTTGACAAAATTGGACCTAAAAGGCTAGTGATAACACGGAAACCATTGTCTCTGACATAAAAACCCACCTGGATCACTAATGTCCTATAGGGAAGGAAATCTGCCATCCTTAGCTGGTCTGACCGACATGTGACTTCAGATCCACAGCAATATGGCTGACTCATGACTGCCCTCTGAAATAGCCTCGCGAGCCACATGAAGTCAATACCATTACCGTTTCACAATGAAAAACAAAGTCCAAAATGCTATTTGCCTGACAGCAGAGTACTGACAGCATGCTCTTGTTGCAAATATCCCTTTGGGGTTTAAAATAAAAGTATAGAGCTCAGAACAGGTCATGTCACTTGAATTTGAAACTACTGGCTTTGGGGAATTCACAAAGGACAAAAATTGTTGGAGTGCTTGTCTGCCTGAGTCGTGTGGCATGAAATCTGTCACTTTGTACTTGGATACCTCCAGTTGGTGCTTGACATCAATGTCTCCACATTCAGCATTCTCTGGAAACTGCGAGAGATTTGTGCTTACGTGGTAAGATGAGGTCTCGCTGTGCCCTTTTTCCATGTGTCTTGGATATTGACAGCTTTCTGACCCCGCCGCGAGATTTACAGATAAACTTCATATGCATTGCTCCATTACAGGTCTGACAGTGTGTAGCGCACAAAGACTCCATGAGACGAATAGAGTGAAGTCGATGAGGCTTTATTAAGCGTGTCTGTTCCCCCGCAGCTCGATAGTAAACTGGCCTGCGGGGGAAGACTCCGGCTTCTTATACTCCGCCTTCAGGGCGGAGCTTGAGGTCAACGGCCAACCAGGACCCGGGATCTGTCAGCCAATGACATTAGGGCTTCCAGTCCCACATGACCCCCAATACATACTACCACATTCACCCCTTGTCAAAAATGAACCCGTCGGGGTGATGCTTCGTATGGTGGTAAGGGTTTACAGGGCTGGTCCTGGGAGGACAAAACATTCACATGGCAATACAGTATTGGACAATTTCGTCCTGTTGCAACTATTTACAGAGGGTATAGGAAGAAAAGCAAAATGTTCTTGTGAACAGTCCATATTTGTTTTACATCGACGCCACGAGTCGGTCGGGCGTCTGGTCGTCCGTGTCGATCGCCTCGGCCCCGGCGGTGGTGGTGGTGCTTGTACTAGTGTTGTCGCCTCCAGGAGCCGTACGGTTTCAGCTCGGGTCGGTGCTGAGGGGAGGGGAACCGATCCTCCTGGGAAGGGGGCGGTCGCGGGGTGCGGCGGTGGCAGGAAGGGGGGGGTTGGGTTGATGGTGTCGGGGGGGTGTGCGTGTTGCCGGCGGGCGCCAGATCCCGCAGGGAGACCGTGTCCTGTCAGCCGTCGGGGTACTCCACGTAGGCGTACTGGGGGTTCGCGTGGAGGAGGTGAACCCTTTCGACCAACGGGTCCGCCTTAAGTGCCCGCACATGCTTTCGGAGCAGGATGGGTCCTGGGGCCGCCAGCCAGGTCGGTAGCGACGTTCCAGAGGAGGACCTCCTAGGGAAGACAAGGAGACGCTCATGAGGCGTTTGATTAGTGCTCGTACATAATAACAACCGGATGGAATGGAGAGCGTCCGGGAGGACCTCCTGCCACCTTGAAACTGGGAGGTCCCTGGACCGTAGGGCCAGTAGGACGGCCTTCCAGACCGTGCCGTTCTCCCTTTCTACTTGCCCGTTCCCCCGGGGGTTGTAGCTGGTCGTCCTGCTTGAGGCTATGCCCTTGCTGAGCAGGAACTGGCGCAGCTCGTCACTCATGAAAGAGGACCCCCTGTCGCTGTGGACGTATGCGGGGTAACCGAACAGTGTGAAGATGCTGTTCAGGGCTTTAATGACTGTGGCCGCGGTCATGTCAGAGCAGGGAATGGCAAAAGGGAAGCGGGAGTATTCGTCCACTACATTAAGAAAATATGCGTTGCGGTCGGTGGAGGGGAGGGGCCCTTTGAAATCGAGACTGAGGCGTTCAAAGGGGCGGGAAGCCTTAATCAGGTGCGCTCCATCTGGCCTGAAAAAATGCGGCTTGCATTCCGCGCAGATGTGGCAGTCCCTTCTGACTGTATGGACCTCCTCTAAAGAGTATGGGAGATTGCGGGACTTGATGAAGTGGTAAAACCGAGTGACCCCCGGGTGGTAGAGGTCTTCGTGGAGGGTTTGGAGGCGGTTAATTTGTGCGTTGGCACATGTGCCGCGGGATAGGGCATCGGACGGCTCGTTCAGCTTTCCGGGACGATACAAAATCTCATAGTTGAAGGTGGAGAGCTCGATCCTCCACCTTAAGATTTTGTTGTTTTTGATTTTGCCCCGCTGTGCACTATCGAACATGAAGGCTACCGACCGTTGGTCGGTGAGGAGAGTGAATCTCCTGCCGGCCAGGTAATGCCTCCAATGTCGCACAGCTTCCACTATGGCTTGGGCTTCCTTTTCTACTGAAGAGTGGCGGATTTCTGAGGCGTGGAGGGTCCGGGAGAAAAAGGCCACGGGTCTGCCCGCTTGGTTAAGGGTGGCCGCTAGAGCTACGTCGGAGGCGTCGCTCTCGACCTGGAAGGGGAGGGACTCGTCGATGGCGCGCATCGTGGCCTTTGCGATATCCGCTTTGATGCGGCTGAAGGCCTGGCAAGCCTCTGTCGACAGAGGGAAGGTCGTGGTCTGTATTAGGGGGCGGGCCTTGTCTGCGTACTGGGGGACCCACTGGGCGTAGTACGAAAAGAACCCCAAGCAGCGTTTCAGGGCTTTTGGGCAGTGTGGGAGGGGAAATTCCATGAGTGCGCGCATACGTTCGGGGTCGGGGCCTATTATCCCATTGCGCACTACGTAGCCCAGAATGGCTAGCCGGTCGGTGCTAAAAACGCACTTGTCCTCGTTGTACGTGAGGTTCAAGGCTTTGGCGGTCTGGAGGAATTTTTGGAGGTTGGCGTCGTGGTCCTGCTGATCGTGGCCGCAGATGGTTACATTGTCGAGATACGGGAACGTGGCCCGCAACCCATGTTGATCAACCATTCGGTCCACCTCCAGTTGGAAGACCGAGACCCCGTTTGTGACGCCAAAAGGGACCCGTAGGAAATGGTATAATCGCCCGTCTGCCTCGAAGGCTGTGTACTTGCGGTCACTTGGGCGGATGGGGAGCTGATGGTAGGCGGACTTGAGGTCCACGGTGGAGAAGACTTTATATTGGGCAATCCGATTGACCATGTCGGATATGCGGGGGAGAGGGTACGCGTCTAGTTGTGTGTACCTGTTGATGGTCTGGCTATAGTCAATGACCATCCTTTGTTTCTCCCCTGTCTTCACTACTACCACCTGCGCTCTCCAGGGACTATTACTGGCCTGGATTATGCCCTCCTTTAGTAGCCGCTGGACTTCGGACCGAATGAAGGTCCGGTTCTGGGCGCTGTACCGTCTGCTCCTAGTGGCGACGGGTTTGCAATCCGGGGTGAGGTTCGCAAACAAGGACGGGGGTTGCACCTTGAGGGTTGCGAGGCCGCAGATAGTGAGTGGGGGTATGGGGCCGCCGAATTTGAACGTAAGACTCTGTAGATTGCATTGGAAATCTAATCCCGGCAAGGTGGGGGCACAGAGTTGGGGAAGGACGTTTAGTTTGTAGTTTTTGAACTCCCTCCCCTGCACCGTTAGGGTAACTATGCAGAATCCCCGGATCTGTACGGAGTGGGATCCTGCAGCTAGGCAAATCTTTTGTGCGCTGGGATAGGTGGTCAAGGAACAGCGTCTTACCGTGTCGGGGTGTATAAAGCTTTCCGTGCTCCCGGAGTCGACTAGGCATGGCGTCTCGTGGCCGTTTATTAGTACCGTTGTCGTCGTCGTCTGGAGTGTCCGGGGCCGGGCTTGATCGAGTGTAATCGAAGCGAGCCATGGTTGTAGTAGTGGAGTGGAGTCAGTTGTTGCCGTCCAAGATGGCGGCGGGGATGAACAAAATGGCCGCCCCCATACATCGCACGTGGCTGGGGGGTCACAAGATGGCGGCGGGGTGGACAAAATGGCCCCCCCCCATGCGTCGTACAGGTCTGGGGCGGTCCAAGATGGCGGCGCCCCTCCTCCCCTCGTGGTGGCCGGGACCCAAAATGGCGGCGTCTGCGGGTCGCACATCGGCGCCCCTCCTCCCCTCGTGGTGGCCGGGACCCAAAATGGCGGCGTCTGCGGGTCGCACATGGTGTGCTGGGGGGGCTGGGGAGTGCTAGGACCGCGAGCGCTAGGACCGCACGGAGCTCCCTCACCGCGAGCGCTAGGACCGCGAGCAAAAAAGGAACGCGTGGAGCTCCCTCACTGGGGACAGCGGTGGTCGGGGCCCAAGTCGGCGGCGCCGGCGGGTCAGGCGTGGGGCCGCGAGCGCTGGGACCGTGCGGTGCTCCCTCGCCGGGGACAGCGGTGGTCGGGGCCCAAGTAGGTGGCGCCGGCGGGTCAGGCGTGGGGCGCGGGGTGGGGGTTAGGGTGGCGTTAGGGACGCGGAAAACCCCCTCCTCTCCGTGGAGAGTGTTGGCCGGGACCCAAAGCGGTAGCGCCGGCGGCAGGTCATGCATGGGCTGCGGGGAGGGGGGTTGGGGAGCGTAGGCGGCGTGCAGGGCTCCCAGTTCTCACGGGACCGCGGTGGTCGGGACCCAGAGCGGCTGCGCCTGCGGGTCGTACATGGCGTGCTGGGGGGCGTAAACTGCTTGCAGGGATCCCTGTGCTCCCGGGACGGCGGCGACCTCGCGGGACCAGCACACAACCGCATAATGGCCCTTTTTCCCGCAGCTTTTGCAGATAGCTGCGCGGGCCGGGCAGCGCTGTCGGTGGTGTTTCGCCTGGCCGCAGAAATAACAGCGGGTGCCCCCGGTGCGACTCGGCGTTTGGACCGCGCAAGCCTGTGGGGTGCTCGGGGGGGGTAGGGGGTTTGCCGCGACGGGTACGTACGGGGCCCAATGGGTTGCCGCGCGGTCGGGGCCGTAGGCGCGGGTATTACGCGCGGCCACGTCTAGGGAGGCTGCTAAGGCCCGTGCCTCTGAGAGTCCTAGCGACTCTTTTTATAGAAGTCTTTGGCGGATTTGGTAGGATTGCATACCTGCCACAAAAGCATCGCGCATTAACATGTCCGTGTGTTCGTTTGCGTTCACCGACGGGCAGCTGCAGGCTCGTCCCAAAATCAGCAGCACGGCGTAAAACTCGTCCATCGATTCTCCGGGAGCTTGCCGTCTCGTCGCGAGCTGGTAGCGAGCGTAGATTTGGTTAACTGGGCGAACGTAGAGACTTCTCAGTGCTGCGAACGCCGTCTGGAAATCGTCCGAGTCTTCGATGAGGGAGAAAATCTCCCTGCTCACCCTCGAGTGCAGGACCTGCAGTTTTTGGTCTTCTGAGACTCGGCCGGTGGTCGTTCTGAGGTAGGCCTCGAAGCAAGTCTGCCAGTGCTTGAAGGCTGCTGCCGCGTTCACTGCGTGGGGGCTGATCCTCAGGCATTCCGGAATGATCCTGAGCTCCATAATCCTTTTTAGGCACGCTTAATAAATTGTAGCGCACAAAGACTCCATGTGAGGAATAGAGTGAAGTCGATGAGGCTTTATTAAGCGTGTCTGTTCCCCCGCAGCTCGATAGTAAACTGGCCTGCGGGGGAAGACTCCGGCTTCTTATACTCCGCCTTCAGGACGGAGCTTGAGGTCAACGGCCAACCAGGACCCGGGATCTGTCAGCCAATGACATTAGGGCTTCCAGTCCCACATGACCCCCAATACATACTACCACACAGTGTTTTTGTTCCCAATGAGAACCACATGAAATCATTCTAAGAAATCTGGCAATATTTTCTATGATTATGGTGTGGAGGTGGCTCTAAACATTCACTTTGCCGTTCTGTGAAGCTTTTCAAACAACATTGAACACAATTATTCCGGAGGTCACAAGAAATTGCGTCTGGTTGATGATCAGCTATTATCGCAATTAATATTTACACCTTCCATTATTCCATAAAAAAGTACGAAGTCTTACAACACCAGGTTAAAGTCCAACAGGTTTGTTTCGATGTCACTAGCTTTCGGAGCGCTGCTCCTTCCTCAGGTGAATGAGATCATTCACCTGAGGAAGGAGCAGCGCTCCGAAAGCTAGTGACATCGAAACAAACCTGTTGGACTTTAACCTGGTGTTGTAAGACTTCGTACTGTGCTCACCCCAGTCCAACGCCTGCATCTCCACTCCATAAAAAAGGACCATGCTGGTTATGAAACAGAATGTTAAAGGAAGCAAATCACAAGACAAGGGTTGACAGCTGTGTCAGCTGCCAGTAATACTGCTGTACTCAGTTTGCCACCCCATCCAACACTTTGAGCTGCCTTTAATTCCCACTGTATATTCAAATTATGTAAGGAGTGGTTAATGACTCCAAGCTGACAGCTGAGAAAATAAGTATCCCTGTTGGTATGAGGCTAGACTTTGACAGAAGTGATTTTCAACAGCGAACCAACTGACACAGTGAATGGCAGTTTCAAGAGGCTGGGAGGCTTGCATCTGTGGGGACATGAGCATGAAAAAAATGACGGCTCGCCCGCTGATTCGCCAGCCTCCTGCCAACAAGTTGGAGCAGCATTTCAGCTGCACTTGCTCAGCCAACCCCAGCCAGCTCGCAATAATGACGCCGAGGAGACCAGCCCCAAGATTTGGGGACCCTGACCAAGGGAGGCTCCTAGACGTGGTGGAGGCCAGGAGGGATGTCTTGTTCCCCCGAAGGTCCAGGAGAGTGAGCCACAAGGCAACCAGTGCTGCCTGGGACGAGGTGGTAGCAGCCTTCAGGTCGGGGAGTGTGACCAGGAGACTGGCCTTCGGTGACAGAAAAGGTTAACGACCTACACCGGACAGCATGAGTGAGCCGACATCAATGCCCTCCCCCCAACACCCCAGGCGACCCCCACCCCTCCCTACCCCCCTCCCCACCATAGTGATCCATGCATTGTGTCTCTTCAGGAAAAGCTCGTCTATAATTGGCGGGAGAGGGCATGGAGTGACTGTGGGGTGCTGGGCATCAGAATCCTCATCTCCTTCAAGGACTGGACCCTGGAGGTGATGTGTGGTCGAGGTCAGGGCGGTCACCAAGGCGGAGGCTGGCGGATGCCGCAGAGGTGAGGAACTACTGGGCTCCACCCGGAGGACCTGTCAAACATGTACTTACTGACTGACCCATTCCCTCCCATTGACCACATGTCCATTCTCCCCCAGGTCCTCCAGCCCTGATGGTTGGCCCATCCCGGGCGGCCCCCTCTCCTGACTCCGAGGAGACCACCTCGGAGGAGAGCTCTGAGGATGCATCTGTTATATTCATGGCAAAGCTCTCATCCCCGCCCTCCACCAGCGTAGATACACATAACTCAGTGAGAAATACCAGTGGACAGGTTCTTGGGCACAATCTGGTGAGCACCACACTGCTGCTGATGTACATCAGGTGAAGGCAGGAACCCCCAGACGAGACAGTAGTCGGAGGGCTCCTGGATCCCAGGACCCAGCTGGATCCCAGCTGATGCTGAGCCTCTGGAAGTGGGTAACCTGAAGCTGATGGAGACGATCATGATGAAGGTGCGAAACAAAAATAGACATTAACTCACACGGAGGGAACCTTCCTCTAACATAGCGAAGACAGAACTAATCCTACAAATCCCTCATCCCCCTCCAGTTCTGCTCATCCTCCCCCCAAGGAAACATTGGGCTAAAGAGACTGTAGACAAATCCCTAACTCAGCATTCAGCATAAATTGAAAAAAATTCTTAAATCAGGATAACCAACGGTGCAGGACATTGTACCCTGAATATTCACTTCTCTGCAAGCAATTATGCTGACACCACGATTATTAGGGAGTAAAGTCCAGGATAACAAGTAACATGCGAGGAAGATATCAAGGTAATGACTTTTCCACCGGTGCATGAAGAATGTGGAATCAAGGATAAAGCAGGAACAAAAACATCGAGCAATATTCAGGATCTTCCATGGATTCCAGTGATTAAAACATGAAACCTCATTGTTTCCAGCAGGCCATCTCACTCAAGCAAAGACAATGGGTGCGGGGGATGGGGGGGCCTTGACCAGCATCAGGAACAAGACATCGGACCAGGGGCCACGAGGCCAATCCCACCCCCCGGTCTCAAAGATAGCGTTAAATATGCTCCATCGATGGTGCGCCCTCTGCAACAAGAACCTCTTAGTGTGCCTCCAACACCTTCATGAAAACGTCTCGCAACTCTTGAAATTGGGCACTGATGACTTATACCGCAGAGCCCAGACATTCAGGCGGCTTAAAATTATCGTTATCAGCCACTATCTGTCGGTGCACATAGCACCATCAGGACGGGAGACCTCCCAAGAGTAGCTGCGCCATTGAAGACAAGGCCCCATCCCAACTCCTTCCAGCCACCATGGATCAACGAGGACTTAAGCATTTTGTCTCCATTCGAAAGTGCCGAAAAACTGACCAAATGGCATAGTAAAAACTATGTAGACCAAGAAAAGACATAAAGTAAATGTGCACACGGATAAAAAAGGTTAAAAGATGACCAGAGTTGGAGCTCACAAAAGACACAGCCGCTCACGCACTCATCACGTGACACCCCATGTCGGAGCTTTGACACACTTAAAGTACCGTGAACAGTTCTGGCCTTCAAATTACAAAAAAGAACGCAGAATTGCTCAAGAGAACACAAATAAAAGACTAAATAAAGGAGGAAAAGGGGACCGAGTGATTACAACTATCAGGAAAGACTGAGCCAGCCAGAAGTTTTTTTTAAGGGTAGACGGTCAGGTGATTTCGTAGAGATCTTTAATAGGGCTCACTGGGTCAGAGGTCGAGCTGTTTCCACTTTGGAGGAGTCCAAAATTATGGACTATAAATACAAGATGGTTCACAATAAATTCACGCGGGAACTCAGGAGAAACGTATTTATTCAGAGACTGGTAAGAACGTGGAACTTGCTGATAAATGGAGTAATTCAAGTAAATAACATGAGTGCATTTAATGGAAAGGCAAATAAGCGAGAAGGGAACTGCAGGAAACATCAATCGAGTGAGATGAATTGAATAAAATAGGAGCAGGTTTGTGGAGCGCATTAACACTGGCATAGGCCTGTGGAAAATCCCAGTTTCTCTGTTGGAAGTTCTGTGTAATCTAATCTCAGGTTGATAAATTAATCAAGCTTTGCTCTTATTATCTGGACCCCTCAATTCAGATTGCGGCTTTTTAATTGTTCTTAGCTATCCATTATTCAGTGTAATTTGTTAAAAAAACAGATGGCATTTTGGAAACTGCCACAAGACGTGCTGTAGTGCTCTTGTTTATATCGCATCAGGTTGTCCTACTGACAATCTCTTCCTCCTGTGGGAATGAGCTGCTCTTGCTAACTTCAGTGAAGCGTATCGATGACAACCACTCAGCTTAATTTAACGTAACTGCACCGTATGAAAGGAACAAAACACAAAGGAAGGGAGATCTGAATTTGAGGCCAATGATGATTAAAGTCAAATGGCACAACCTGTGGAATCTTGGCATCTTCCACAGTGAAGAAATGGCCCTTATTATTAATTGGAAAGCCTTGAAGGCAACTTTTAATGGCATACAAATTTAAAGTATGCATTTGGAAGCATACAGGTTTAGGATTGCCAGTGCTTTTCCAGAAACGCAGCTCAGTACATCAGTTCTGTCCTATTACATTAGTTCTTTCTTTCTCATGGAGCTGTTGCATTTTAAATCAATCGGCAGCTTCTGGCACTGTGTACGCAAAGATTGGCACAGGCTGGAGATGAGAAGATTCTGACTGCAGAGACCTAGTTTCATATTTACACTTTGAGTGGCACAGACCAAGGCACACTTTCCCTCCATATGAACGTTGGACTTTTATCCAGTAAGCACGTTTGACTGACGAATGTTTGATTTTTGCATTCCAGCAAGCCACGTTTCTTACACTGAACACTACAGGTCCAGAACTACACTCTTCTAATTTCCAGTGTCGGCGGTGTGTAAAGATCTGGGACAGATTACAGAAAACCCATGCATTGATTTTAAATTTATACTCTGGTTTAGACATAGATGAAGAAAAGTATTGCAGAAACAGAAAATGTTGGAAGCGCATTGCAAACGCACTGATGAGAGTCAGAAAAGGTTTAAATGGTTCCAGGGATGAGAAACTTCAGTTCTGCGGCTAGATTGGAGAGGTTGGGACTGTTCTTGGAGAGAAGAAGGTTAAGAGGAGATTTGATAGAGATATTCAAAATCATGAAGGGGATGAACAAAGTAGATGGAAAAAAAGTTGTTCCCATGTGTAAAAGGATCAAGAGCGAGAGGACACAGATTTAAAGTGATTTGCAAAAGAAACAATTGTGATCGAAGAAATACATTTTTTCACACAGCGAGTGGCTCGTGTACGGAATGCACTGCCAGGAAGTGTGGTGGAGGCAGATTCAATCAAGGCACTCAAGATGATTACTTGAATAGAAACAATGTGCAGAGGTATGGTGAAAATGCAAGGGGCTGGCACTAAGTCATGATGCTCATTTGAAGAGCACAATGGGCCAAATGGCGTAGCAATTCTGTGATAGTGTGAAATACTCAACAGGTCAGCAGCATCTGTGGAGAAACAGAGTTAATGTTTCAGGTCAATGCCTTTCATCAGAATTGGACGTCAGAGAAGGGAGTGCAGCAAGCTCAGAGACAGACAGGTTGGAGTGAGTGAGGGGAGCAGAAGGCTGGTGTGACTCTGGCAGATCACAATGAAAAGACCACGAAAGGGGAAGAGGACAGGGTGAGTGGTCCAAGTGAAGGGCGAATATAAGGGTCCACTGTCATGGGGTGCACACCCTTCCGTATTTGATATGGAAGTGAAGCTGATGGAAGATGAGCTTAACATCGTGCTGGGCTTAGGATTCATTGAGTTGACGAATGAAGCTCAAACCTTTGTTCAGGTCAGAGCGATCAGGATCAAAGACTAGAAGGCCGGAGGTTACTGTGAACTCATGGCTTGGGCTGAGATTAGAAGAATTGATGGGGACGGAGGGAAGTGAAGGAGAAAAAAGAGCTGGAGGGATTTGTACCCATGAGTCATAGTAGCTTACAATTCTTCACACCGGAAAGGAAATAAAAGGTTTTCTGTTATGGTACCAGATGTGATGAAGGATGAAATAATACTGCAGTTGGTATGACTGAAGGGAGAGATTGATAATGTGTATGCAAGGGCAGCACGCTGGCGCAAGTGGTTAGCATGGTTGCCTCACGGCGCCGAGGTCCCAGGTTCGTTCCTGACTCTGGGTCAGTCTGTATGGAGTTTGCACATTCTCCCCGTGTTTGCGTGGGTTTCGCCCCCTCAACCCAAAGATGGGGATTGGCCACGTTAAATTGCCCCTTAATTGGAAAAAATGAATTGGATACTCTAAATTTATCTTAAAAAAAAAGAGAATGTGTATGCAGCATCAAGCAAGTATCACAGGACATGACAAGAAGAGTTGCTTTCGGAAAAGTTGTCTATTCAAGAAATATTTACCATTGAAAGTGAATCAGAGACATGAAGAATGGAATTTTAATAGAAATCCATGTGGAGGGGACTTCGGTGGCGCAAAATAGGGGAAAAATATATATGAGGTGGCTCCCTTGAGAGTACTGCAATTTTTCCCTTTTCTCTCAGTTTCAGGGGCATTTTTCTTTTGAAAACCCACATAATTAATGGGGTAAGGATCCGATATGAATCAAATGCCCAGAAATGTCAGGGGAAAGAAGGTGGACAGCAGACATTTATCGGTGAAATTGGAGACCTCACAGAGTTCATCGGCAGATAAAATGGTGGAGGCAGCCTTTGGGGTACTTTCAAGTACCTTGGCTAAGGAATTTGATAAACACTGGCGTGTTGTATCGGAGGACGTCCAGAAATCAATGGAGGAGGCCATAGCCCCCATCCAAGCGGCTCTGGAGAAGACTAATGAAACCGTAAAAGCCCATGAGCCACGTTAAAGGATAAGGAAGTGGCCCTTTCAAGACACAGTGATCATATTATTTAATTGGAAGCGGAGATATCTTTGGTGGCTGAAGCAAACAAATCATTGAAGACCAAGTTAAATGATTTAGAGAATCATCCAGGAGACAAAACATTTGAACTGTGGGGCTGCCAGATGGGATAGAAGGCCCAATGCACGTGGAGCACTTTGCAGAGATGTTTGGGAAGATAGTGGCAGAGAGTGGAATCGCAAGTCCTCCTGAGTTGGACCGGGCCCACCGTACAGTCCGGCAGAGGCTTCGTCCTGAGTTCCACCACATGCGCTAATAGTGAAGTTCCATAGCTTCAAAGACAAAGAGCGTGTTCTGAGATGGGCAAGGGAGCATGTGGCTTAAAATGGAAAGACCATGCCATTAAGCTTTACCAAGATGTGAGAGCGTAGCTGGCGAAGAAGAGTGTTGCATTCAACAAAGCCAAGGCCGCTCTGTACAAAAGTGGAGTTCGGTTCAAACGTGGTGCACCCGGTGTGGATTAAAGTGACTTTCAAGGGAAAGGACTATTTATTTGATGCGCCGGGAGAGGGGGACTCCTTTGTTAAGAAACATGAGCATATTGAATTGTTGGGGTTCCATTTTTATTTTTGTATTTTCCTGTTCTTGTTGAATCTTTACAGTTTGGGCTTAGGTTTGGGTTCAGTCTTATGTGGGGTTCTGTTCCAGATTGGTTCTGAAAATATATTGCTCCCTGTTGGAGCACAATGGTTGAGGGGCTTTAATATGTTGTTGTATGTATCCATTTTTCTTAGCTCTAGTTGGGAGCCTCCCTGCTAACCTAAGAGTTAGCTAATGGGAGCAGTGTTGAAGGGTTAGCTGCAGCTCATTACAGTAGTTTTCTTAGATAATCAGCTAAGAGTTCTTGTATGCCTATTTGGGTGTGGTCATATTAGAGGGCAAGGGCGGTCAGAGGGTGGGGGTAGTATGCCGACGGTACCTGCAGCTGGGTTACTCTTGGGATTTGATTTGGTGGCCATCTTGGGTGGGCCTGGTTGTTGTACCTTTTATGTATCTTTGGGTAATCTCTCTTGGTGGAAATGGCTTACTCGGAATTGGGGCAGGGGGAATGGGAGACCCCCAAATTTGTTTGGTTATCTGGAACATCAGGGGATTGAATGGCCCAGTGAAAAGGTCGAGAGTATTTGCTCACTGAGTTTCAATTCCGATGTGGTGTTTTTACAAGAGACCCATTTGTGGGTCAGGGACCAGATAAGGCTACGGAAAGGGTAGGTAGGACACGTCTTTCATTCGGGCTTTGATGGTAGGGCCACATTAATTTATAAAAGGGTTCAGTTTTCTGCATCTAGGATCTTGGCCAACCACAATGGCAGACCTGTAATTGTCTGTGGCTCTTTGGCAGGCACTCTGGTGGTTGTGGTTAAATCTATGGCCCAAACTGGGACGGTATGAATTTTACAAATAATCTGCTGGCCTCCCTCACCGGTTATTTTGGGTGGGCACCTAAATTGTATTCTGAACCGAAGTCTGGATCAATCCAAGCTCAAATCTCTGACTCCATCCTGGGTGACCAGAGCTTTGTTGTTTTTCATGGAGCAGATGGGAGGGTCGGGAGGGGTGTGGGGGGGGGGGGGGGGGGGGGGTGGGGGGGGGGGGGGGGGTGTAGATCCTTGGTGTTTTTGCACGCTGGTGTCAAAGATTTTTCATTTTTCTCATTTGATATACTCATCAGGTATACTCACAGTTCGTTTTTTTTTGTGGTGGATAGGTCTCTCCTCCCATCTGTGGTGGTGGCCGTGTATTCAGCAATTGTGATTTCAGACCATGCCCTGCACTTTGTTGATTTAGCACTAGAGTTAGGTCCCTCCCAGCGTCCGTCATGGAGGTTGGACATGACATTATTAGCGGTCAAGAAATTTTGTGAATCACACCCTCCATGCTGTGGGAAGCCCTTCATGTAGTTCTCAGGGGGAGATTATCTCCTGTAAATCGCACATAGTAAAGTCAGTGAGGGCAGAGCAGCAGAGACTGGTGGACCTCCTTTTTGAGATGGACCACCAGAACTCACTTGCCTCTATCCCAGAGATGTTGGCAAGTAGGAAAAAGCTGCAAACACAATTTGAGCTATTGAATCGTTCTATCGGGCTCTCTAAAGATTAGACCCTCCAGCTGAGGGAGCGGCCATGCATTTCTCTCCGGTAAGGTTTTCCCTGAATCCAGTGGTGGTGTTCACCCTCAGAATTTGGAAATAGGAAAGCCCCAGAACACGGTGTTCAAGGATGGGGATCATTGATGCAGGACATTGTTCCCTTCATCCTGATCCCTGTGTAAAACTCTGAGTTCTCAGATGCAAGAGTCAGTCAAATTGACCTTAGTATCTCAAGGACCTTGCCTTTCTTATTGTGAGGTTTACACCAAGTACACTTTTTAAAGATGTAACCAACTTTATTGCTTAACACCATGCTGCATAAAGGGCATAGTGCTGCAATTCAAATCCATTTTGAATGCAGATGCAATAACATGTGGAGTCCACCTGAGTTATGCTATTAGTCAATGTGAAAATAGTGGTTAGCAAAGTACTTTCAAACAGAACTGTACATCAATAGTTTTAATAACTGTAATTTATCATGCTTTCATTTTGCAAACTTGAATGGGTTTATAGATATTTAAATGCAAAGGGAAAGTACTTTGTTCATTTTAATGAGGTATAGACCTGCATTATGTCTTCAAGCTTATTTGCCTTGTGCTGTTTGCAACACAGGAGAGCAAATAATTGCACTGAACCTCAATTAAGAAGTGGGACAGGAATAAATTTGATGATTTATGATCAGTCTTCCTTGTATTGTTACTCACTATCCACGTGCAGAATGTTTGCAATATCATCTGCTAACATTGTTCAAGATGTGTAATGAAAATGCCTGCAGCATTAATACAGTGCAAGATCAATATTTAATGACTCGCTGATATAATAATTCTTCTGTTTTCAATTAAAGGTAATGAAATTGAAGTTACTGAGTGGTTTGCTCTGTTTGAATATGAGTGGCTTTATCCTGTTTGAATTTCAGGAACCTGGGGGTTAGGAAATTACTGCATTTAATACAATTTCCACATTAGTTAAGAAATGCGAAATCAAAACACAAGATTTGTTCGTACCAGCAACAATGGATTTCATCTTGTTGCTCCAGATTACACATCTGGGCTGCCGACAAAAACAAAATCTTGAACAATCCTGCAGCACAAGCCGTTCTCTCCACCGCCAGACAGGAGGATAGAGTGCCACAGCATGCCCTGACGGTGGAAGGAAGCAAGGAAGCAAAGTGTGTGCAGCAGCAGGCCATTTAGGAAACCCCACCACGCCGAATGAAAAGGCATGGGAGAATTTGTGCGCAACGACTCAAATTGTGGGTTTGCGACTCCCGAGGCAGATGTCAGAACACAGAACGAATGTGCAGTTCTGTTTGAACGGGGGTCAGTTTGGTGGGAAGCCCACCACACGCCTGAGCCGCCTCAACACCACAAGTGCCATTGCGTCAGAGTACCACAATTTTCGGGATGTGGATGGCTTTGGTCATGAGCTGGATATTAACACCTAGCTAGTTCTTGCAGCACCATCCAGCCTGCTCCTCCGCCATCTTTTTTCAAAAATAATCGTTATTAAAGCTGCAATGAAGTTACTGTGAAAAGCCTCTAGTCGCCACATTCCGGCGACTGTTCGGGTACACAGAGGGAGAATTCAGAATGTCCAATTCACCTAACAGCACTTCTTTCGGGGCATGTGTGAGGAAACCGGAGCACCCGGAGGAAACCCATGTAGACACGGGGAGAATGTGTAGACTTTGCACAGACAGTGATGCAAGCCAGGAATCGAACCTGGGACCCTGGAGCTGTGAAGCAACCGTGCTAACCACTGTGCTACCTTGCTGTCCCCTAGCACGTGCTCGAGCCCTCTCTTCCAACAAGCCATCCGAATCTCTACTGATGGAGAGGCGGATTCCTGAGCAGTGGTTCTTTGAGGTTAGCAGCTACTCATAATGGGAGAACACTCTGGCATGAGAGACTCACTTTCAATGTGCTCAAAAACAATTATTCAATCATTACCCAACAACTGTTCACCCTTAACCTCAATTATATCATTGACGGGCAGCATTGTGGCGCAGTGGTTAGTAAGCACTGCGCCTCACGGCATCAAGGACCCGGGTTTGATCCTGGCCCCTGGTCACTGTCCGTGTGGAGTCTGCACATTCTCCCTGTGTTTGCGTGGGTTACACCCCCACAACCCAAAGATGTGTAAAGTAGCTGGATTGGCCAAACTAAATTTCCCATTAATTGGGGAAAAAAATGAATTAGGTACTTGAAATTTTTTTTTAAACTACATCATTGACTTTACACTAACACTTAGATTTGTTCTTTCAACCAGGTTCTGGTCACTAGTCCTAAAATCTGCTCATGGGTCTTGGTGCCAACATTGCTTGTTCACACTCCTGTGGAGTGCTAGAGGACATTTCACGGTGTTAGAGGTGCTATACAAATGCAATTTGTTGACATGAAATGAAAAATGAAATGAAAATCGCTTATTGTCACAAGTAGGCTTCAAATGAAGTTACTGTGAAAAGCCCCTAGTCGCCACATTCCGGCGCCTGTTCGGGGAGGCTGTTACGGGAATTGAACCATGCTGCTGGCCTGCCTTGGTCTGCTTTCAAAGCCAGCGATTTAGCCCTGTGCTAAACAACCCCTATTCACATGGAACAATGTCAATGGTGCAATAACAGGTAAATGGCGGTCCAGCCTAATCTTTGCTGCATCTGGTCAGAGCTTTGTTGCTGGTCAGAATTAGCTTCCTACTCCCACACACCAATATTAATTGGGGACAACATTTCACCAAGCCTTAGTTTAAAGTAATTCATGAAAATATGGAACGAACAACAAAACATAGGTGGTGAATTTTGACTCGCAGAGAATTCTGACAGTTTTTTTCCTACAGTTATTTCTGGCTGATTTGTGATCACCAGAATTAAAAATTTACTGGGGTCCTGGGCTCCATTCCTCACCACTCCAATCCACTTAAACATAAATATTCACATACACTTGTAACAGTACAGCAAATTATATTACAATACACTATGTTTAAGTGAACCTAACCAGTGGTTTTATGCAGCTTTCCTGCATTGCACTGCAGTTTACAGGGCTCAAACAGGTCTGAGCCCTATAGGCCTTCCTGCTTGAAAAGTGTTGCATGTTTCCCCAAAACACTCCAGGGTAAAGGATCATTGATGATCTCAACTTCTTGTATTTAACGTGATGGATTTTGAAATAAAGCACTCACGAGAAGGTTAGAAGGAAATCCAGCTAATATCACAAAAAGGGGCAAAAATCACATAAACCAATCTGAGAACAAGCAGAATGTGCAGAGCAAGCTGAGTCACGGGAAGTAGTCAGAGAAAAAGAAAACAAACACGTGCCTTGCACTGCACTGGTGGAATATGTACACTGCAATGTACCAGTGCAGCCTAGAACATGTAAAATGTTGTGCCAAACCCTGCATCTGTCATATACGTTGATCGTACTTATTCTCCGAATCTTCTGAAGTTGCTTCAAGTGTTTTTATTTATTAAGGGATGTGCAGCCATAGACACCTCGTGATTCAAATTTGTTCATTGCACTAAAAGAGGAATTATCCAATCATTTGAATAAACAGTGGAACGCAGCAAAATTAAAATATATTAACTGAATTTGAATTGAGAAGTGGCAGGTTTATATTTGAGGGATGTCTTGTGTCGCAGTGGGTAGCCACCCTTGCCTCTGAGCCAGAGGCGAGGTTCAAGCTGTGAAGGTCAAGGAAGGTTTATTCAAAACACAGTCAAACAGGTTGAATGTCGACCGGAAAAATCCTTCCAACACGGGTGGTAAGAGTGGACGAGATTTCTAATTGGCCATGTGGTGGAAAAAAAGTTGGCATCTCTCCCATCACTGTCCACAGCTCTAGACTACAACATGCATTAAAAGTTCATGTTGCCACAGCAACTTGGGACTCCCTGAGCCAATTGTAAAACACACAGGCTATATTTATCTTTGAAAGTGTAAATCTTCCACAATAATAGAGTTCATTTAATTGTAATGTTAAATATTTTTCAAGTTGTATGGAGATATCACGGAAAACTGGAACCATATTTGATTTGAAAACGTATTTGAAGAGAATCTTAAGAATGTTCAGATTGCAAATGCTGTATGTGTGGAGGAATTGGAGCCTGCATTGCCTCCAGTTATACTGGCACCAAACCACAAATAAATATAGTGAGCTGTTAAACCAATTGCTTTCACAGCTTAAGCTCATTACCATTACCTTGTTCTTCAACGGATTCATCTTTAGCACATGATCTCAGCAGTGTAAGTTATGAGGAACTCGCGGATGTAATTTGTAGCTCCAGTATTTATGGAGCTGGCCAGTACTTTAGCAGCTCCATCACTTGAGCTTTATCAGGTCAGAAATTTGAAGGTCTGACAGGTCTTCAAGTTACATCCACTGCTTTGGCAATCACAACAACAGGGCTAATTGTATCATTTTACAGTCATGGAATTTCCTTGTAATCAATTTCAAATTATTCCTTGAGAAACATGTGATACTTATATGACAACCAGCTATCTGTGGGAGTTAATCAGCAATGATGTGAATATGTGGTTTGGTGACGATTGTTCCTGAGGGAGATAAAGAATGATAAAATCGCAAAATCTAATAAACTCATAGGTTATAAAATTGTTACGGACAGGAGGGGTGGTTAATTTAAACTCCCCACCAGTCTGTCAATAGAAAGGTGTTTTTCAATTTACTTCCCCCTTTAGAAGTGGTAACGTAATTCTCAACGCCTCAGTTTTGTTGTGATCCAATTTTTTAGAAATAACCCCAGATAAACTTGAAATAGGATGAACTCAATAGGATGAACTCTATTTACACACACTCAAATGTGGGAGGAAGGTAGCAGTATTTGTCATTTTCACACAGACAGAAAAGAGGGATAGAAGAAGATGTACAGATCAAAGACCTGAGAAAAGAAATATTGTTGCATCTGAGCCTAGAGTCCAGAATCAAAGTCCAATGAGATATTCCTTAATGGAGGTCGGCAGTTTGAAAACCGATGCTGCATAACTTATTTTCCAGTGGACTTTAATTCTCATGAGGGGATAGGCACACAGAGATGGATCAGTCTTGTATGCTGCTACAGATGTTCCAGTAGAAAAAATGAAGACGGTGAGGTATTGGGTGCTCTGAGGTACAGGCAAACCAACATGGTTGCGATTAGTACAACGCAGTTTTATTCCGTCTAACTATTTATACATCTGACTTGGTACTCAGCACGTTGTGACTGTGTGAGTGTCTTGCTAGTGAGGTCCTGGCCCTGTGCTGTCTCCAGATGGACTGCTCAGGAAGTGTCGTGTTTCTTGTCTTATACTGTGTCTGCTCTTGTCTGTGATTGGCTGTCGTGTTATGTGTGCTAATTGGTCCGTTGGTCTGTCTATCATTATGTATGTGTTATGATGTATGTTTGAATATCATGACATCCCCCTTTTTTACAAGATTATGTGCCTACGTGGTTATAAATATAAATGTGTCCAGAGTGCAGCTAAAGGTGTGTGTGCGTAATATTTACATCATGTACATGGGGCTTAACTATATACAAGGGGCGATGTCAGGTGTGACATGCTAACGAGGTTGTACCATAACATAAGAAGAACAACGTTGAAATTTGGAACGATCAAACGAGGCCTGGAACGATAAAACAGTGACATGTTACAAAACAGTAGTTGCTAAAGTTTGACGTGTGAACAGTCTCATAAGTCCAGTCTAGTAGGTGGGCGACAAATTCGGGTTGACCGCCTCAAGGGTGGGTCGAGAACCACCGGCTGAGGTGCGAGCCTGGCCACGGGCGGCGACAGAAGGGGCATGGTATATGGCAGCTCCACGAAGTCGCTATCAGGAACCAGTGGAGGACACGGCGTCTGTGTAGGGTCCCGTTGCGAGCGTGGAAGTAAGCGAAGGGCTCGGCGATTGCGCCTACTCACGGATCCATCCGGCATACGTACCAGGAACGAGTGGGGAGCCACGTGTCGGAGAACTTCGGAAGGTGCTGACCAGCCACCGTCTGGTAGGTGGATGCGGACGTTGTCTCCAGGGGCCAGGGAGGGAAGATCAGTTGCCCGTATGTCGTACGATCTCTTCTGGCGATCGCGCTGCAGTTGCATCCTATGCAGTACCGGAGCATGGTCTATTGTTGGTGCCAGGATGGAAGACACAGTGGTTCTGAGGGCGCGACCCATCAGCAGCTGTGCTGGTGAGAGACCAGTGGCTAGTGGGGCCGAGCGATAGGCCAGCAGGGCGAGGTAGAAGTCCGACCCGGCAGCAGCAGCCTTGCAGAGGAGCCGCTTGGCAATGTGAACGCCCTTCTCCGCCTTTCCATTGGACTGGGGATGCAGAGGGCTGGATGTCACGTGTGTGAAGCCATACGAAGCAGCAAAGGACGACCATTCATGGCTGGCAAAACAGGGCCCATTGTCCGACATGACAGTCATCGGAATGCCGTGGCGAGCAAAGGTGTCTTTGCAGGCCCTGATGACAGCAGACGACGTCAAATCGTGCAGGCGTATGACTTCTGGGTAGTTTGAGAAGTAGTCAACTATGATGACATAGTCCATGCCGAGCGCGTGAAATAGGTCGACACCCACCTTCGCCCAGGGGGACGTCACCAGCTCATGGGGCAGAAGCGTCTCAGGAGGTTGCGCCGGCTGAAACCTTTGGCAGGTTGTACAGTTGAGCACCATGTTGGCAATATCGTCACTGATGCCCGGCCAGTATACCACCCCTCGAGCCCTCCGTCTGCACTTCTCGACCCCCAAGTGGCCTTTGTGTAGTTGGTCGAGAACCAGCTGGCGCATGCTGTGCGGAATCACAATCCGGTCCAGCTTCAGAAGGACACCATCAATGATGGCTAGGTCGTCTCGTACATTGTAGAACTGCGGGCACTGCCCCTTGAGCCATCCTCCCGTCATGTGGCGCATCACTCGCTGCAGAAGGGGGTCGGCCGCAGTCTCTCGGCGGATACGGGCCAGACTGGAGTCGTCAGCCGGCAGATTTGCCGCTGTAAAAGCCACCTGTGCCTCGACCTGACATACGAACCCCTCCGCATCTGGCGGCGTGCTCACTGCTCTGGATAGGGCATCCGCCACGATGAGGTCCTTCCCTGGAGTGTAGACCAGTTGGAAGTCGTACCTCCTGAGTTTAAGTAGGATGCGCTGGAGGCGAGGGGGTCATCTCGTTCAGGTCCTTGTTTATTATGCTGACCAGGGGGCGGTGGTCAGTTTCGACCGTGAACCGTGGAAGACCGTAGACGTAATCGTGGAACTTGTCTAAACCGGTTAGCAAGCCCAGGCATTCTTTTTCGATTTGCGCGTAGCGCTGCTCTGTGGGGGTCATGGCCCACGATGCATAGGCCACTGGGGCCCATGATGCCGTGTCATCCCTCTGCAGGAGCACTGCTCCAATGCCGGATTGGCTGGCATCAGTTGAGTTTTGGTGTCACGAGATGTGTCAAAAAACACCAACACTGGTGCCGTAGTGAGTTTGCGTTTGAGCTCCTCCCATTCCAGCTGGTGTGTGTGTTGCCACTGGAACTCTGGATTTTCTGACGAGGTGGCGCAGAGTCGTCGTGTGGGAGGCAAGGTTGGGAATGAACTTCCCCAGGAAGTTGACCATGCCAAGGACAGCCTTCTTGTCGGCCGGCTGCGGCATGGCTGTGATGGCGCTCACCTTGTCTGCATCCGGACGGACCCCTGACCGGGAGATATGGTCCCCCAGGAACTTCAATTCAGTCTGGCCAAAGGCACACTTGGCACGGTTGAGGCGCAGGCCATTTTCCCGTATGCGGGCAAAAACGCGTTGGAGATGATGTATGTGCTCCTGCGGTGTGGTGGAACAGATGATGACATCGTCCACATATACGCGCACTCCTTCGATGCCTTCCATCATCTGCTCCATGATTCTATGGAAGACCTCGGATGCCGCGATGATGCCAAATGGCATCCGGTTGTAGCAGAACCTGCCAAAAGGGGTGTTGAAGGCACATAGCTTTCGGCTGGACGGGTCCAGTTGGATCTGCCAAAATCCTTTATAAGCATCCAGTTTCGTGAATATCTTCGCCTGGTGATCACCTCCCGTTTGGGTATGGGATAATGTTCCCTCATAATATTATTATTGAGGTCTTTGGGGTCAATACAGATGCGGAGCTCGCCAAAGGGTTTCTTGACACACACCATGGAGCTGACCCATGACGTGGGCTCCGTGACCCTGGATAGGACCCCTTGGTCCTGGAGATCCTGCAGCTGCTGCTTGAGGCGGTCTTTAAGTGGCGCAGGAACCCTGCGTGAACGACCGGGATGGCGTCCGGTTTGAGGCGAATTCGGTAGGTATATGGCAGTGTTCCCATGCCTTCGAATGCCTCCTGGTTGTGGGCGAGGAGCGATTGGAGCTGTGCGTGGAACTCTGCATCCGGGAAGTCAGACGTGCCGTCTGGAGAGAGAGAATTTGTTGCACAAGGTGGAGAGCCTTACATGCCCAGCTTCGATGAGCCAACTATCTCGGACTAGAGTGTGGCCGTGTGTGTTTTGTGTGTCACCTGGAGCTGGCAGGATCACATGGCCGGGATAACGTTCCGGGATGGCTGGATTGGTGGTCTGACCTTCATGGCATAGAAGGCTGACCATGCAATGAGGTTGGCGGAGGCGCCAGTGTCCAGGCAGAAAGTGATCGGTTGACCGTTAGGGTGGCACTCCATTCATCGCCCGGATTGATGGTGTTGACCTGGTTCGCATCAATGACCGCAACCCGGAAGGCGTCTTGGTCATCTGTGTCGTCGGTTTGGATGTCGTGATGTGGAGGCTGAATGGTCCGCAAGTTCCTGCGAGGTTGTCGGAGATGTGGAAGATCAACAGGTTGAGCCGCTCGACAGTAGGCAGCGTAGTGGCCCATCTTGCCACAGCGTAGGCATTGTCGGGCTTTTGCAGGACATTGCTCTTTTAAATGTGCAGCTCCACAGTTGCCGCACGTCATGACGTCATGGCGTTCGTTATGCCACTGCGCATGCGCAGTTCGGTCTTGCGTCGGGCGCCCTGCGCAGCACGTCCCTCAGTGTTGCTGTAGGTTTTGGCGCGCACAAACGCGGGAGGCCTTAAAAAGCGCGCGAAACGGCCGCCCTCGTCCGGGCCGCGGGCTGGGAGAAACTCGATTGCCTGGACGCGTTCGGCCTCGTGGGCGGCCTGGCTTGCCTATTCGATCGCGTGGGACCCCCTCCGTGCCGATTCGGTCGCCTGAAATTGGGCATAGCGGCTGGTCGCATTCTCATGCAGGACACAGGCTTCAACTGCAGATGTTCAGGTCAGGCCTTTAATTTTTAGAAGCTGCTGGCGTAGGCCACTGGAGGCAATGCCAAAAACGATCTGGTCCCGGATCATGGACTCGGAGGTGGCGTCGTAACCGCAGGACTGTGCGAGTATGTGGAGGTGCGTCAGGAAGGACTGAAAGAGCTCATCCTTACCTTGCAGGCGCTGCTGAAAGACATACCTCTCAAAGCTTTCGTTGACCTCAACGTTGAAGTGCTTGTCGAGCTTGAGGAGTACCGTGTCATACTTAGCTTTGTTCTCGCCTTCCGCGAACACCAAGGAGTTGTATACATCGATGGCGTGCTGACCTGCGGTAGTGAGGAGCATGGCAATCTTTGTTTCATCCGAGGCGCCCTGTTTTTCAATGGCTTGCATGAAGAGTTCGAATCGCTGCTTGAAGAGCTTCCAATTTGTGCCCAGATTCCCAGCGACTTGCAACGGCTGCGGTTTGTTGCGGGTGTCCATGGCTCAGGATGGCAGATTTGCCGGTAGGTATCGATTCACTCCTGGTATCATGAGGTGTTGGATGCTCTGAGGTACAGACGAACCAACACGGTTGCGATTGGTACAACGCAGTTTTATTCCATCTAACTATTTATACATCTGACTTGGTACTCAGCACGTTGTGACTGTGTGAGTGTCTTGCTAGTGAGGTCCTGGCCCTGTGCTGTCTCCAGATGGACTGCTCAGGAAGTGTCGTGTTTCTTGTCTTATACTGTGTCTGCTCTTGTCTGTGATTGGCTGTCGTGTTATGTGTGCTAATTGGTCCGTTGGTCTGTCTATCATTATATATGTGTTATGATGTATGTTTGAATATCATGACAGACGGGGCCAGGCAAATCTGGTTTATTTTCTGATGCTTGTAGATGGTGAAAAGGCAAACTGAGTTTTGCAGTTCCAGAGGAAATATTATTGGTAAGCTAAATCCATGTCCCATGACTCCCACCTCTCTCTCTGGTTTTGACAAAGGGAGTGAGTATATTAAATGTTCCAATCATTCAGACTTGGAATGGTGGTTGTGGGATCCTCTGTCAAAGCAGACAAATAGGATTTGGTTGGCCCCTATCTTATGAAAAGCAGATGGTCTTTGATTAGTTCTCTCTAAGTCTTTGGGTCTCTACAATCCCAAGTTGTTATTGTTTCTTCAGAGGTAGTGAGGTATAACTTTCTGTGAAACTGCCAGATAGCTCTTTTTGCTCAAGTGTCACAGACAGACATTGTTTTAGCCATTTTAAAAGGTCTATGTCCGGTTTCTAAAATTTTAAATCTCAGCCACGAGGGTCTCTGTAAATCTTTTCATAAAAACATATAGTGCAAGGTCTTAGGCCCTTGTCAGCCGAGCTCTGTAACTGATCAAACCTGCAAATCATTTGTGAGATAGTTTATTTGCTATAAATATTGCTCCTGAATTTTGGCACCGTCATTTGTGCTATTGCTGCATGATAGCCAAGCTGGAGAGTTATGTTATTCACCAGCAGGGGAATTTACACATTCGATTCCTGATATGACTTGAACATATTAGGGCAGCACGGTAGCCTTGTGGATAGCACAATTGCTTCACAGCGCCAGGGTCCCAAGTTCGATTCCAGCTTGGGTCACTGTCTGTGCGGAGTCTGCACATCCTCCCCGTGTGTGCGTGGGTTTCCTCCGGGTGCTCCGGTTTCCTCCCACAGTCCAAAGATGTGCAGGTTAGGTGGATTGGCCATGATAAATTGCCCTTAGTGTCCAAAATTGCCCTTAGTGTTGGGTGGGGTTACTGGGTTATGGGGATAGGGTGGCAGTGTTGACCTTGGGTAGGGTGCTCTTTCCAAGAGCCGGTGCAGACTCGATGGGCTGAATGGCCTCCTTCTGCACTGTAAATTCTATGATATAAACTGTAAGTCTTGACCCATCCCTCCCCGACCTGGGAGCAGCACGGTAGCATTGTGGATAGCACAATTGCTTCACAGCTCCAGGGTTACTGGGTTATGGGGTTAGGGTGGAGGTGTTGACCTTGGGTAGGGTGCTCTTTCCAAGAGCCGGTGCAGACTCGATGGGCCGAATGGCCTCCTTCTGCACTGTAAATTCTATGATTAAAAAAATTCAATGACCCACTGCCCACGAGTGTCTGTGCTGTCATTGAGTAACTACTTAAAATGCTCCAGAGCCACAGCATTGGATGACTAAAGATAATCACACCTGACAAGTGTCCTTACTGCCATTTTCCATGAACCTATGAAATGATATCCCTTGTTCATAACATCAATCCAGTTTGGCATCAATATGCCCATACCTCTCCATCGTAAAGAACACCTATGTCCACTTCTGTAATATCACATGTATTCAATGGCTGCCAAAATCCTTATCCATGCCTTGACCAAATCCCAGAGAGCAGACAGGAACAGAATGCGGTCCCAGTTCAGTTAAGAAGAGTGTAGCAAAGGAAATAAATGCTTCAAATGGGAAAAGGGCTGTGAGGAGCAGACTTGAAGTGAACAGGGCTCAAGGGAGCACAGAAGGAGCTCTGATGATCCAAGAAGGCAGCCAAAGTTTGGAGACTGTGTGCCTCAGCCATTGAAGCAAGGATATAACTTTGGAGAAGTAGTGTTCTGCTCAAAGTTGCCAAAGACATGCAGCTGTACTTGTGGGTTGGTGTTTGAGTGTACAGTTGGAAATCCAGCGGAATGGAATCTTGGGAGACCAAATTACCCTGCGAGGTGGGCCATTATTGATGCCGTCTGAGTTGGAGTGACCTTTGGAGAGAATTCCCAGGTTAAACTTTCGAAGGTGAAGATGGGAAACACTCATGAGTACACAGAGTTTCAGCGAGATTGGTTTATTCATAATATTACTAACATCTGGGCTGGTTGTTGAGAAATCAATGGTTTCTGTCTTGGTCACATGGGCCGTTTATTGTGTATGTCATGTGTTTGACCACAGTTGTCTTGTTAGTTTCCATGTCCCTCATATTAACCATGAATGTTAAGAGTATAAGAAAGATATTGGGCACGATTCTCCGACCCCCCACCGGGTCGGAGAATCGCGGGGGCTGGCATGAATCCTGCCCCCACCGTGTCCCGAATTCTCCGCCACCAGAGATTAGGCGGGGGTGGGAATCGCGCCGCGCCGGTCGGCGGGCCCACCCCCGGCGATTCTCCGGCCCGCGATGGGCCAAAGTCCCGCCGCTGTCAACCCTCTCCCTCCGGCGTGGATTAAATCACCTTTTGAACGGGGGGACAAGGCGGTGCGGGCGGGCTCTGGGGTCCTGGGGGGTGCCCCCACGGTGGCCTGGCCCGCGATCGGGGCCCACCGATCTGCGGGCGGGCCTGTGCCGTGATGGCACTCTTTTTCTTCCGCCTTCGCCATGCTCTTCACTATGGCAGAGGCGGAAGAGACCCCCTCCTCTGCGCATGCGCGGGGATGACCTCAGCAGCCGCTGACGCTCCCGCGCATGCGTCGCCCGGCGAAGACCTTTCGGCGCCGGCTGGCTTGGAGCCAAAGGCCTTTCCCGCCAGCCGGCGGAGCGGAAACCACTCCGGCGTGGGCCTAGCCCCTCAAGGTGAGGGCTTTTCCGCACCTTTGGGGTGGCCCGACGCCGGAGTGGTTCCCGCCACTCCATTACGCCGGAACCCCCCGCCCCGCCGGGTAGCAGAAAATCCCGCCCATTGTAACTATTGTTTTATTTCTGACCTTGAATTGTGAAGTTTATTTTTGTTTGTTCAAAGGCCGTGAAATCTTATGGTTTACTTCACTGAGCAAGTGTCTCAAAACTCAAACTTTGTCTTCTTTAAAGAAAACGTTATTAGTCCCGAACCGGATCTTAACAAATGGAGATCTGTACTTCGATCTTCACACTTCCTTGATGAACTTGATGGCAGGTGTAGGAAGATTTGCCTAATATTAAGGATGAACGTGACTGAGGCACGTCTGGCAGAAAATAACATGACTAGTTATGCTATCCGGTTACTGCAAATTTCTAATTATCAAACTCAAGTCAGCTGAGGTACTGAATGGATTAGTCAGAATGGAGCAGTTTAGCAGGCCAGCAGTGGCAGACTTATTGGAGACGTGCCAAAGGGGAGGTTACAGGCATTCAGAACGTGGATTAAAGAGAGAGCTATGCAGATATGAAACATCATCCTCCTGGGAGACGTGCGGAGGTATGGGGCTGGATTCTCTGATGTCCGCAGGATCGATTTGGTCTCACAACCAGAAAGTCTGCACCGCCCCCTCACCGATCCTCCGTCCGGTGGGGAGCTAGCAGCCATGCAGCGTAAAGCCCCCAGCTTTAACTGCAGAAACGGCCGGAAAATGGCCGGGTCCGTGGCCACGGATGAGCAGGGCGGCGGCCGCGCTGTGCATCATGGCGCCAGCCGTGCATAGACCCAGCCTGCCAAATACCGCCCCCCTGTAACCAGCCTCGCCTCCCCCAGACCACTCCCCACCAGTCTCCCCAGCCCCCACCGAACCCCCCACGCCAGACTATGGCAGCGCTGGACTCAATCCACAGTTGCCACACGAAGTCACTGAACAGTGTGAGCACATGCGAGCAACCCCGTCGGGGATTCGGAGCATTGGGGGAGGGCCCTGAGTGACATCCTGATGTCGTCCATATGGTGTGCAGTGTACTCCCCGAGTATGCTATTTTTGAGGGGTGGAGCATCGCAAAGTTGCCACCGCCCTGATTCCAGCGTAAACGGGGATTCTCCAGCCGATCGGCAAACGTGATTTCGGCGTCGGCAATCGGAGAATCCCGCCCATGATTTTTCAGGGATGTAAGGAAGCAATCAAAGATAGTTTTCTCAGTAATTCAGAATGGGAAGGCCACAAATGACAGTGAAACTGTGCATATAGAATCATAGAATCCCTACAGTGCAAAAGGAGGCCATTCGGCCCATCGGACCTTCATCGATCCTCCAAAAGAGCACACTCCCTCGGCCCACTTCCCTCCATATCCCCGTAATCCCACAATCCCACCTAACCTTTTGGACACAAAGGGGCAATTTAGCACGGCCAATCCACCTAATAAGCACATCTTTGGACTGAGGGAGGAAACTGGAGCGCCCGGAGAAAACCCACGCAGATACGGTGAGAATGTGCAAACTCCACAGAGTCCCCAAGACCCACAAAGACAGTCATCCAATGAATGGAGACTGAAGCCAATATGAACTTGGAAATTGTGCTGTGCAATATCTTCACACATAACCTTGCTGTTGTGATAAATGTAGAAACTATTATATATTGTATTTTATATTTGTGGCAGTAATGTTATTAAGCACCAGGGGTAAGGTATATATTTGTTGCAATAACATTATTGAAGAATCTAGGTTAAGGTATCCAGACTGTGTGTTGGCTAAAGCTGTAATTAAGGAGTCGGAAAGGGTGAGATCATGATTGATTCCAACCACTTACTTGGTGACAGATAAAGGGCTAATGGGATATTGTTATGATTACTGGAGATTCCCTGGAGAGTAGATAATTTATTAATGTTTGTATCTAGTCCTAGCTAAGCAGGTCATGTGACATCTTAGTGGGATTCATGTAATTAATGGGAGGAGCCAGGTAGATCTGTTGTTTTGGAGGATTTGAGTCTGACGAGACAGAAAGATTATAAATTGAATAGCAGTTAAATTGAACAGTTGGCTAAGCAGATGAGTACTGGATATGGTCCTGAACGGGTCTCTCTCTCTCTAAAGGTCTACACAATTAAGTAATCTGTTTGTTAACTTTTTTTATAAGTGGCATTTGAACTGTATAGGGTTGCTTAATTGGAGTTCGTAGCAGCTATAGTTAGTAAGTTTAAGCTTTTCTTGTGTTTAAGAATAGTTTAACTGATTATAAAGCTATTTCTTTGATGTTAGTGTGGTTAATTCTGTGTTTGAATTCAAGTTTGTTTTCACATAAATGATACCTTTTGGTCAGAGTCTTCACTCCTGGGATGAAGTATCCTTTCCTCAAATTAAACAAAAATAGTTTGGGGTTCTTGTCTGATATCCGGAAAAATGGTGGAGTCTTGTACGGCATCTTAACACTATATTCCTATCAGATGAAGCTGAATTACTTGAATTTATATAGCGCTTTTCCCAACCTCAGGGTTCCCCACCGTGTTTCACAGCTACTTACGTGCTTTTGAAGTGCAGTCACTGCTCTAGTGATAATTCCATTACTTGAACAAAGACAGGAACTGGATAATTTTTAAAAGGGTTTGTACCAAGCTGAAAATAGCAGGAAATGCTTCACAACTTAATTTCAGTAGTGTCTTTGAAGGTTCAATTTCTTTCTCTCACAGTAAGCACAGTACCACAGCTGTGGAAGATTTGGAGCTGTCAGTTCCCTGACATTTCCTTCCCTGACAGTGTCTTTTGTGGCTGGTTTTGACGCTTTGACATTTCCTCACTGCAAGCTGCTTCTGTGCCACATCCAGATCGGCATTACACCAAATTCCTCATGATTTAAAATGTCCTAATTAAGCATTGGCTTTGAAATCGTCTCCAAAATGGGCAATGAACTAAATAAAAATTATTTTAATTGTAATAAATTATCCTGTCAGTTGCAGGGATAGCCATGGTTCTGAAATACATTCTCTGAAGGAAAACAGCCCCGCATAAAAAAGGTAATGTATTTTCTTGTAGGTCAAGCTGTATCCTTTTAATTTGTTTTCTGGTCAGATAAACTCTTTATCTCTGCAAGAAAGATAGGATGCAACCATTGTTACAAACATACATAAAATTTGCCAGTACAGTTGAACCCTGGCATGCTCGGCTCTGAAATATTGCATGTGTGGCATAACCTATTAATATTTCTGCAGATGAGTAATTCTGAATCTCTTAAGCAGCTGAAATCCAGCGATTCGATAATAAACGTCCCCACACTAGGACTGAGAGGCATGAAGTTTTTTGTTTTCAGCGGGGCAATTAAAAAAGAGCGATTGAATGGATTCTTTAGGGAAGCTGAATGGAATTATATTAAACTCACATTAGTACTGAAGAGAGAGGGAAGAGGCGCAAAGCACACATGTAATGAGCTGAAATATTAAATAGGCTGGCAGAATGACTGACAGTATGATTGGCTTTCATAATATTACAATCACAGCGGAACTGACAATGAATTATATGTCAATCACTTATTTGATTTTCAAAACACCTGCGGAATTGTCATAAAAATAACTGCAGTCATGTCAGAATGATATTCTTATTTGGCTCAACAAAATATATTTAAAAACTAACTTGTCTGCTAATCAATGCACAGCACAACAGATTGGCTCAAAGATTTGGAACTTTCAAGCTTTCAACATGGGAGATTTGTTCGAATTGACACTTTTTCATTTTGCTATGGTGAATGAGTGCCGTCTCCTGCAACAACAACATAAATGACGACCTTGCCAGATCCAGAGAAGGACAAAAGACCATTCAGCTCAAGTTTAGGTGTTAGTTGCTCTGACAGTGTAATTTTGGCTGAAGTGCTATTCCAGCAAATTCTTCTTCGACCAACTGATAGTTGGTTTGGCAAATGTGATGGTGAATTATTTTGGACATGTTGCTGGCCATTTCCCTTCACCCACTTGAGTGGGTAGTGTTGTATTATTTTCGGGGTTATCTTTGAAGTAAGGGGCGTTAAGGGATCCAATGTTTATTTAAAAGGTTAAGTTGAGTTCATGGAATAAACATTGTTTTGTGTTAAAAACCACATGTCCATAACTGTATTACCACACCTGGGGAACAAGCCGTGTGCTTCAAAAGCAACAATCCATTAAAGGGAGAGGTTGGTTGAACTCCATGATACATTTTGGGGTTTGGAAAACACCTCGCCCATAACAATTGGGGGCTCGAGCGGGATAAAAGTCGATCTATTCGATTGGCTTTTGTGAACTTTAAGACAGTGAAGGTTTGTTGCTTTTCCGGTGTGGTATTTTAAGTGGAGAGAGTGTTGTGAACAATGGCTCTTTCAGAGGCTCAGAAGTTTTTGGCGGTGGACACGGTAACACGTGATACCTGACGGACAGAGACTAAATACAGGCTGTTAAGTTTGGCAAAAATCATTGCAGTTAACATTACCTGACAAAATACGAAAAGATGAGGTACTTAACGCGGTATCTGCGCATTTACGTTTGCCTGTGATACATTCTGACTCATTAGATATGGCAAAGCTCCAGTTGCAGATTAAGCAATGTGAACATGAAAAAGAATTAAAGCAACTTGAACATGAAGAAGAATTAAAGCGGCTTCAATATGCAATGAGAGAAAGAGATAGAGATAGAGAGGAAAAAGAAAAGGAGAGAAGAAAGAAACAAAGAAAGAGAGAGGAAAGGGAAAAAGAGAAAGAGTTTGAACTTCGGAAAATGGCTCTGAAATATGAAAATCAGTTAAAATTGGCAGACTCAAAGGGACACGTACAGTTGGAGGAGATGGATGAGGATAATGAGATAGAGCGTCATAGTCGAAGACGTGGTGGGGATCTATTTAAATATGTCCAAACATTGCCAAGGTTTGACGAGGTGGTAGAAGCCTTTTTCATTTCATTTGAGAAGGTAGCTAAACAAATGCAATGGCCACAGGACATGTGGGTATTACTGATTCAAATAAAGCTGGTAGGTAGGGCTAGTGAAGTGTTTGCATCACTACCGGAGGAGGTATCTGGAACGTATGAGGAGGTGAAGAAATACATCTTAAGTGCATGTGAGTTAGTGCCTGAAGCATACAGACAAAGGTTTAGAAATTTAAGGAAAGAATTTGGTCAAACATACATGGAGTTTGAAAGGCTCAAACAGAGTAATTTTGATAGGTGCATAAGGGCTTTGAAAATAGACCAAATGTATGAAGCTCTCAGAGAAATTATACTTTTGGAGGAGTTTAAAAATTCAATTCCTGATGTAGTGAGAACTCATGTGGAAGAACAGAGGGTTAAAGCTGCGAGATTAGCAGCAGAAATGGCAGATGATTACGAATTAGTTCATAAATCAAAGATTGATTTACGACATCAGTTTCAGCCGGTGAAGAAACTGGGGACGTGAGAAATACTCCAGTGGTAAAGGTAAAGGTGACCTGATGGGAGACAATAAAGAGAGTGTACCTCAGATTAAAAAAGAAATCCAGGAGGCTGGAAAAGAAATGAAAAGTTTCAAATGTTTTCACTGTAATAAACTAGGCCATGTAAAGTCACAGTGTTGGTGGTTGAAGAAAAGCACTGGAAAGGCTGATGTGGTAACACAAGATAAGAACATAGAAAAATACAGCATAGAACAGGCCCCTCGGCCCACGATGTTGTGCCGAACCTTTGTCCTAGATTAATCATAGATTATCATAGAATTTACAGTGCAGAAGGAGGCCACCCGGCCCATCGAGTCTGCACCGGCTCCTGGAAAGAGCACCCTACCCAAGGTCAACACCTCTACCCTATCCCCACAACCCAGCAACCCCACCCAACACTATGGGCAATTTTGGACACTAAGGGCAATTTATCATGGCCAATCCACCTAACCTGCACATCTTTGGAATGTGGGAGGAAACCGAAGCACCCGGAGGAAACCCACGCACACGGGGAGGACGTGCAGACTCCGCACAGACAGTGACCCAAGCCGGAATCGAACCTGGGACCCTGGAGCTGTGAAGCAATTGTGCTATCCACAATGCTACCGTGCTGCCCTTAAGAACAAATCAATCTACACTATATCATTCTACCGTAATCCATGTACCTATCCAACAGCTGCTTGAAGGTTCCTAATGTTTCCGACTCAACTACTTCCACAGGCAGTGCATTCAATGCCCCCACTACTCTCTGGGTAAAGAACCTACCTCTGATATCCCCCCTATATCTTCCACCATTCACCTGAAATTTATGTCCCCTTGTAATGGTTTGTTCCACCCAGGGAAAAAGTCTCTGACTGTCTACTCTATCTATTCCCCTGATCATCTTATAAACCTCTATCAAGTCGCCCCTCATCCTTCTCCGTTCTAATGAGAAAAGGCCTAGCACCCTCAACCTTTCCTCCTAAGACCTACTCTCCATTCCAGCAACATCCTGGTAAATCTCCTTTGCACCTTTTCCAAAGCTTCCACATCCTTCCTAAAATGAAGCGACCAGAACTGTACACAGTACTCCAAATGTGGCCTTACCAAAGTTTTGTACAGCTGCATCATCACCTCACGGCTCTTAAATTCAATCCCTCTGTTAATGAACGCTAGCACACCATAGGCCTTCTTCACAGCTCTATCCACTTGAGTGGCAACTTTCAAAGATGTATGAACATAGACCCCAAGATCTCTCTGCTCCTCCACATTGCCAAGAACTCGACCGTTAACCCTGTATTCCGCATTAATATTTGTCCTTCCAAAATGGACAACCCCACACTTTTCAGGGTTAAACTCCATCTGCCACTTCTCAGCCCAGCTCTGCATCCTATCTATGTCTCTTTGCAGCCGACAACAGCCCGCTTCACTATCCACAAATCCACCAATCTTCGTATTGTCTGCAAATTTACTGACCCACCCTTCAACTCCCTCATCCAAGTCATTAATGCAAATCACAAACAGCAGAGGACCCAGAACTGATCCCTGCGGTACGCCACTGGTAACTGGGCTCCAGGCTGAATATTTGCCATCCACCACCACTCTCTGACTTCTATCGGTTAACCAGTTCATTATCCAACTGGCATAATTTCCCACTATCCCATGCCTCCTTACTTTCTGCATAAGCCTACCGTGGGGAACCTTATCAAATGCCTTACTAAAATCCATGTACACTACATCCACTGCTTTACCTTCATCCACATGCTTGGTCACCTCCTCAAAGAATTCAATAAGACTTGTCAGGCAAGACCTACCCCTCACAAATCTGTGCTGACTATCCCTAATCAAACAGTGTCTTTCCAGATGCTCAGAAATCCTATCCTTCAGTACTCTTTCCATTACTTTGCCTACCACCGAAGTAAGACTAACTGGCCTGTAATTCCCAGTGTTATCCCTAGTCCCTTTTTTGAACAGGGGCACGACATTCGCCACTCTCCAATCCCCTGGTACCACCCCTGTTGATAGTGAGGACGAAAAGATCATTGCCAACGGCTCTGCAATTTCATCTCTTGCTTCCCATAGAATCCTTGGATATATCCCGTCAGGCCCGGGGGACTTGTCTATTCTCAAGTTTTTCAAAATGGCCAACACATCTTCCTTCCGAACAAGTATTTCCTCAAGCTTACCAGTCTGTTTCACACTGTCCTCTCCAACAATATGGCCCCTCTCATTTGTAAATACTGAAGAAAAGTACTCGTTCAAGACCTCTCCTATCTCTTCAGACTCAATACACAATCTTCCACTACTGTCCTTGATCAGACCTACCCTCACTCTAGTCATTCTCATATTTCTCACATATGTGTAAAAAGCCTTGGGGTTTTCCTTGATCCTACCCACCAAAGATTTTTCATGCCCTCTCTTAGCTCTCCTAATCCCTTTCTTCAGTTCCCTCCTGGCTATCTTGTATCCCTCCAGTGCCCTGTCTGAACCTTGTGTCCTCAGCCTTACATAAGTCTCCTTCTTCCTCTTAACAAGACATTCAACCTCTCTTGTCAACCATGGTTCCTTCACTCGACCATCTCTTCCCTGCCTGACAGGGACATACATATCAAGGATACGTGGTACCTGTTCCTTGAACAAGTTCCACATTTCACTTGTGTCCTTCCCTGACAGCCTATGTTCCCAACTTATGCACTTCAATTCTTGTCTGACAACATCGTATTTACCCTTCCCCCAATTGTAAACCTTGCCCTGTTGCACGCACCTATCCCTCCCCATTACTAAAGTGAAAGTCACAGAATTGTGGTCACTATCTCCAAAATGCTCCCCCACTAACAAATCTATCACTTGCCCTGGTTCATTACCAAGTACCAAATCCAATATGGCCTCCCCTCTGGTCAGACAATCTACATATTGTGTTAGAAAGGCTTCCTGGACACACTGCACAAAAACCACCCCATCCAAACTATTTGATCTAAAGAGTTTTCACTCAATGTTTGGGACGTTGAAGTCACCCATGACTACTACCCTGTGACTTCTGCACCTTTCCAAAATCTGTTTCCCAATCTGTTCCTCCACATCTCTGCTACGATTGGAGGGCCTATAGAAAACTCCTAACAAGGTGACTGCTCCTTTCCTATTTCTGACTTCAACCTATCCTACCTCAGTAGGCAGATACTCCTCGAACTGCCTTTCTGCAGCTGTTATACTATCTCTAATTAACAATGCCATCCCCCCACCTCTTTTACCACCCTCCCTAATTTTATTGAAACATCTATAACTAGGGACCTCCAACAACCATTTCTGCCCCTCTTCTATCCAAGTTTCTGTGATGGCCACCACATCGTAGTCCCCAGTACCGATCCATGCCTTAAGTTCACCCACCTTATTCCTGATGGTTCTTGCGTTGAAGTATACACACTTCAACCCATCTCCGTGCCTGCCAGTATTCTCCTTTGTCAGTGTTCCCTTCCCCACTGCCTCACTACACGCTTTGGCGTCCTAAATATATCGGCTACCTTAGTTGCTGAACTACAAATCCGGTTCCCATTCCCCTGCCAAATTAGTTTAAACCCTCCCGAAGAGCACTAGAAAACCTCCCTCCCAGGATATTGGTGCCCCTCTGGTTCAGATGCAACCCATCCTGCTTGTACAGGTCCCACCTTCCCCAGAATGCGCTCCAATTATCTAAATACCTGAAGTCCTCCCTCCTACACCATTCCTGCAGCCACGTGTTCAACTGCACTCACTCCCTATTCCTAGCCTCGCTATCACGTGGCACCGGCAACAAACCAGAGATGACAACTCTGTCTGTCCTGGCTTTCAACTTCCAGCCTAACTCCCTGAACTCGTTTATTACCTCCACACCCCTTTTCCTACCTATGTCGTTGGTACCAATGTGCACCACGACTTCTGGCTGCTCCCCCTCCCCCTGAAGACACGATCCGAGGCATCCCTGGCCCTGGCACCCGGGAGGCAACATCCCTTCCGGGAGTCTCGCTCGCGACCACAGAATCTCCTATCTATTCCCCTAACCATTGAATCTCCTATTACTATTGCTTTTCTATTCTCCCCGTTTCCCTTCTGTGCCCCAGAGCCAGACTCAGTGCCAGAGACCTGGCCGCTAGGGCCTTCCCTCGGTAGGTCATCCCCCCCCAACAGCATCCAAAACGGTATACTTGTTTTGAAGGGGAACGACCTGTCTGCCTGTTTGTTTTCTTTCCCCTGACTGTAACCTAGCTACTCTTGTCCTGTACCTTGGGTGTGGTTACCACCCTGTAACTCCTCTCTATCACCCCGTCTGCCTCCCGGATGATCCAAAGTTCATCCAGCTCCAGTTCCAGTTCCCTAACACGGTCTCTGATGAGCTAGAGTTGGGTGCACGTCCCGCAGGTATAGTCAGCGGGGACACCGGTGGTATCCCTCACCACCCTCATCCTACATGAGGAGCATGCAACTGGCCTAGCCTCCATCCCCTCTTACCTTACAGAATATAACTGCCCTGTGGACCAACTGGACCTCCGCCCTCCGACTCTGCTCCCAGTCAGCTGCACTCTCTGTAAACTCCTGGCTTCCTTCTCGTTCTTTGCGGAAATGTAGGAAACAAAATGAAAGGAGCACTTTACTCCCTCCTCACCCAACTCCCTCAGTCACCAAACTCTCACTATAGCACTCAAATGCACCAAATTCAGCACTCCCTCAGTCACCAAACTCTCACTATCGCACTCAAATGCACCAAATTCAGCACTCCCTCAGTCACCAAACTCTCACTATAGCACTCAAATGCACCAAATTCAGCACTCAGTAATATTACAGCTAAAAGGATTGTGGAGGAGTTACTTAAATTCTTTACTAGATATGGATTACCCACAGAAATTCAATTGGATCAAGGATCAAATTTTACTTCAAAGTTATTCAAAGGAGTTATGGATAGCTTAGGAATAAAACAATTTAAATCAACTGCGTACCATCCAGAATCGCAGGGAGCGTTAGAAAGGTGGCATCAGACATTAAACACACTGTTGAGGGCGTATTGTCAAGATTATCCAGAGGATTGGGATAAAGGAATCCCATTCGCATTGTTTGCAATTAGGGATGCACCTGATGAGTCTACCAAATTTAGTCTTTTGAACTAATTTTTGGTCATGAGGTAAGAGGACCATTTAAATTGATTAAGGAAAAATTGGTGGGTGAGAAATCGGAAATTACACAATTGGATTAAGTGTCAAATTTTAGGGAACGATTAAATAGAGCAGGTGAATTAGACGACATTTGAAAGTTGCACAAAATATGATGAAACGGGTAGCGGGCAAGAATTCCAAAGTTCGTAGGTTTGCCAGTGGGGATAAAGTTTTAGTGCTGTTACCAGTGATAGGTGAGCCTTTAAAAGCTAGGTTTTGTGGACCGTATCAAATTGAAAGGAAATTAAGTGAGGTGAATTATATGGTAAAAACACCAGATAGAAGGAAGACTCACCGAGTGTGCCATGTGAATATGCTTTAAAGGTACTTTGAAAGGGAAGGAGAGAAAAAGGAGGTTTTAATGATTCTAACTCAAAGTGACGAACCAAATCCAGATGACTGTGAATTTGACATACCTCAAATTAAATTGGAAAATGAGGATGTTCTTAAAAATTGGGATGAATTGTTAAGTTACCTTCCAGAGGAAAAATGAACTGACCTAAAAGAGTTATTGATATCACATGGGCAAGCTTGTAGAGATAAATTGGGAAGTACTAAAATGGCTATACATGATATAGATGTGGGAAATGCTGTTCCTATCAAACAACATCCATATAGACTTAATCCTTTAAAATTGGCACAGGTTAACAGAGAGATTGAGAGTATGCTTAAAAATGGCATAATTGAAGTGGGTTGCAGCCAATGGAGCTCGCCCATAATGATGGTACCTAAACCAGACAGTACCCAATGGTTGTGTGTGGACTATAGAAAGGTGAATGCAGTTACAAGAATGGACTCTTATCCTATCCCACGTTTGGGCAGCACGGTAGCATTGTGGATAGCACAATTGCTTCACAGCTCCAGTGGTCCCAGAATTCAGGTCCCAGGTTCGATTTTCGGCTTGGGTCACTGTCTGTGCGGAGTTTGCACATCCTCCCCGTGTGTGCGTGGGTTTCCTCCGGGTGCTCCGGTTTCCTCCCACAGTCCAAAGATGTGCAGGTTAGGTGGATTGGCCATGATAAATTGCCCTTAGTGTCCAAAATTGCCCTTAGTGTTGGGTGGGGTTACTGGGATATGGGGATAGGGTGGAGGTGTTGACCTTGGGTAGGGTGCTCTTTCCAAGAGCCGGTGCAGACTCGATGGGCCGAATGGCCTCCTTCTGCACTGTAAATTCTATGAAGGATTTCATTGAGAAAGTGGGACAATCCGCTTTTATTTCCAACTTCCAGACATGGAAAGAACATTTAAAACATCTTATGGAGTTCTTCAATCGACTTCAGGAGGCGAGTTTGGTGATGAACCTAGCCGAAAGTGAATTTGGAGAAGCCCGAATCACTTTCCTTGAGGAGAAAGGGAAATAATGCGATTTCTTAGCACGAATGGATTTGATCGAACATTTGTGCAAAAGCTTTGTGGCGTGATTACTCCACTGATGGACTTGCTAAAGAAACGTAAAAAATTTCAATGGACAGGGGACTTTCAACAGGCATTTGACTGCCTGAAAGCTGGGATCACCAATGCTCCTGCATTGGAGAATGGCAAGGGGCTCTGTGGTCAGATTGAACTAAAGTATCTGATTCTGAAGAGAAATGCCGAGGAGTAGAGGAATGGATGGATCATGCAGAGACTTTTTTGTTCCAAGAGACTGTCAATCAAAAAGGATTTTGGTTGGAGGAAGAAGAACAAAGAAAAATGGACTATGTTATTATACCTGTTTGCGTGTATTGTTTTTTTTTTAAATGAAAAGGTATATTTACTGTGTACATTTCTTAGTGGATGGTGCAAAAGTGAAAAATGAAACCACCTTGAAGTTGATGGTTTTTTTTTTCTTGGGGGGTGGTGTCATGCGAGAGTGCCTTTAAGAATTGGATGTTGAAGAAATGTACCTTTAACAAATGAAGCTGATCCTATTATTGAAGTGATGTCAGAGGGTAGGGGGAGCTGAGCTGAGCTCATTTCTGCTTTTGGTTTCAGTTTGAGAGACCAGCTGGGAGTGTCTGTGTGTTTTGGCTGTGAGCTGCAGGAAGAAAAGCAAGGTGCTGGAGATGAAGTCAACCAAGCTGATATATCTCTGCCATCCAACAGAAAATATATATTAACTGTGACCTGGTGTGTTACTGTTTTTTTTTTAAAGGTGAAGTCTTGTGGATGTTTAAAGGGACAGTTTGAAGGTTTGGGTAGTGTTGTATTATTTTTGGGGTTATCTTTGAAGTAAGGGGTATTAAGGGATCCAATGTTTATTTAAAAGGTTAAGTTGAGTTCATGGAATAAACATTGTTTTATGTTAAAAACCACGTGTCCATAATTGTCTTACCACACCTGGGGAACAAGCCGTGTGCTTCAAAAGCAACATTTCATTAAAGGGAGAGGTTGGTTGAACTTCATGATATATTTTGGGGTTCGGAAAACACCTCGTCCATAACACTCTTTCCCTCCACGCTGGCCGGTGTAACGGTCCGCCATGGCCGGCGCGGAGATTAACCACCCTGCGCATGTTCTGGGATGACGCCAGCACATGCTGGTGCTCCCGCGCATGTGCCAACCCGTGCGGCGGAGGCCCTTCGGTGCCGGTTGGCGCGGCACCAACCCCGCCGGCGCCGGTCTAGCCCCTGAAGGTGCGGAGGATTCCGCACCTTCTGGGCGGCCCGACGCCGGAGTGGTTCACGCCACTCCTCGGCGCCGGCACGGCCCACCCAGCCGGTTGGCGGAGAATCCCGCCCCAGAGCTCCGTGACTGTGTTCAAGCAAATGTGCAGCACCCTCTTGTCACTGATCTGCATGTGACTGGCAGTGATGTAAAGTTGGCAACAAAACTCTTGTTTCCCCACGTGTATTTTCGATTATAGCCTGAGCCCGCCAATGGTAGTATGAGAACAGCCTAAACTGTTTGCAATATGTCAAGGTATATATGTCGTAAATATTTCACACAGTCTGTAAAATGGTAGTAACACTGCCTGAAGTAATTGGTCTCTGGTTTTACTGGAGCAGGGAATTTCATGCTGTGCATCGTTAGTTAGATATTTTACTACATCTGGCAACTCAAAAAAGAAATTCCAAGAAGGTCGCTGGAAGTATGAGCCGCTAATGGCAATGTAACGGCGAAGGCAGGCTACCTGGTACCTTCATGGGTCATTTCTGGTTGACTTAACTGCCCTGCGAAATAACCAACTGGCCACTGAGTTCAAAGGCAATTCAGGATGGGCAACAAATGCTGGCCTTGCTCGTGACGCCCACATCCCCATGTAACATCATGGGCTATTTCCTCCTCACTACAGGCCAACTTATGCAATCACAATAACAAGGTAATTTAAACATCAAAATATGGGACAAGCTTTGTTTCACAATTGCTTTGAAATAATGAAATACATGGTGCAAAAGGGAGTCATTTTTTACCATGTTAAAAATAACTTTTTAAAAGCCCTAAAAATAACCATGTTCATGTTTGCAAACTACATTATCAAAGCCCCATAATACAGCACTCCGTTCAGGCAGACGAAAGAAAACTTGAATATCTGGTTATGTGGGCACCACAAAATAATCTCTCCCACGTCTCTCACATTTGGGGCAGCACGGTAGCAGTGGTTAGCACATTTGCTTCACAGCTCCAGGGTCCCAGGTTTGATTCCCGGCTTGGGTCTGTGCGGAGTCTGCACGTTCTCCCCGTGTCTGCGTGGGTTTCCTCCAGATGCTCTGGTTTCCTCCCACAGTCCAAAGATATGCAGGTTATGTGGATTGGCCATGATAAATTGTCCTTAGTGTCCAAAATGTTTAGGTGGGGTTACTGGGTTACGGGGATAGTGTGGAGGCGTGGGCATAAGTAGGGTGCTCTTTCCAAGAGCCGATGGGCCAAATAGCCTCCTTCTGCACTGTAAATTCTATGATTCTGTGATGTCAGCTACACATTAGCTTTACCGAAATGTGTTCCCTTTCTGCAATCCAGGAACAGCAATGATCCTTTACCAAAGAAAGTACCCAAACCTTTAATCTGCTCCATGGGAGTGATGTAAATTGGATCAGAGACCCCTTTGCGAAAAGGTTATGCTGAAGGTGAATATTGTTCTGTCAATTTTCATTTGGAATCAAGCAATTGAAAGCTCGGAGCGGAGATCCCTTGTGAACCAAGAACAGTTCTCTCTGGGTGATCTTGTGTTACCAATTATGCCATGTGTAATTGGTTTTTAAATTTTTAATAAAATGTCTACGTATGTGGGCTTCCATCAGTGCAGATAATATTCCTGCAATGACAAAAACCAGCCTACATTCTTTGCTTATTTGTCCACAATCTCTGTACCTATGAATTAAACCAGAGGCCATGGGCCCCACCCGCGCGTATAAAATGGAGAGATGGAATGAAAATTGTATTTTTTTCAGATATGAATATATTCCTCATGTCCAAAACGTTCCTTCATGGCTTCCATTTGTAATTTATGGAGACAGTTCAATTATATTTCTGAGCATGGAAAACGTCATCTTTTAGCAACAGCTCTGGTGTCAATGGGTCAGCAAAAGGGACCCCAAAAGGAAAAAAACGGTTTGGACCAGTATTCTTAGTCCCCCGTTTTTACTGCTTTTCCCTCTGGAGAGACATGTGGGTGTAGGCATCGCTAAGTTATACACATGGCGAGTTCATCAGAGCAGAAGCACAAGTCTTAACGCAAATCTAGGGCTCTGGCTTGCTCAGAATGGTTCGCAGTCTGACTTCTACACCCACCAGGTGGGAAGCAAGAGCTAGAGCTTGAAAGTGAGCATGTCAAGTATCTGAGCCACCTTGTTCCTGGGATTCTTTTCAGTTATGCTATTGTTGCAGGGCCTCTTCAATGAAAAACTCAGACCAGGTGCTAATCTAGGGCACTGCCGAGGTGCACTAGCCTGGAATGGTAGAGTAACGTCAATTAAGGCCACTTACTTGGTCTGATGTTTGGATCCCTGTAGATGGGCATGGTACTGTTCTATGGAATTCAGGATCACATGACACAAACTGCAGGTATAACTGCGCTTCAGTGCTGCAAGAGAAGAAGGACAGATCAAACTGCTGAGAAACTAATGATCCTGCTTTCATGGCAGGAATTTCATTATTTGTTTTTTTTAAAATACATTTGTTGAAAGTATTCCACACTAATCAAAACAACACAAACAATCAACCAGATATACAAAATGGAAATGAAAAAACAACAAAGCAAAAACATACTCTACCCCAAATTAACTTCAACCCAGAAACTAACCTAAACCCCCTAACAACTGATGGTGACTAACTGCTTAAAAAAGGAAATCAATGGTTGCCATTTTAGGTAGAACCTCTCCATCGACTCACTGATGGTGAGCTTGACCTTCTCCAAATGAGGTCACCCAGCCCAACCTAGGCACTGGGCAGAGTAGGAGACCACCACCCAAGCAGATTTTGCCTCGGGGCTATCAACGAGGCAACGGCAAGGACATCCGCCTTCACCTCAAACTGAGTCTCCGGTGAGTCTGAAACCCCAAATATGGCCACGAGCAGACATGGGTCCAGGCTTACACAGGGTATCTACTGGAATAGTGTTTTTAAGAAAGAGGCCCAGAAGCCTATCAACTTGGGACAGGGCCAGAACATGTGTGTATGGCTAGCCGGCCCATGAGAGCAACGCTCACACTTACCCTCCATCCTCGCAAAATAACTAATCATTCTATGCAAAACCTTGAATTGAATCAAACTCAGCTGTGCACATGAAGAAGTGGAGTTGACCCTGTGAAGGATCTGTCAGGAAAAGGCGATTTTTACAAATGGGGGCCAGTGAAGACAGGGAGAGGAGCTTGAAATGCTGTCTCAACTGCTTCCAAATTCTCAAGGACAAGACCACCACTGAATTTGATGAAAATCTAACTGGAGAAAAAGGCAACGGTGCAATAACTATTGCACAAAGACTAGAGGTAGTACAGGACCATACTTCCATTTGTCACCATATGGATCTGGGATCACTCGAACCACAACAATATTTTGTGAAAATTGGCTTCCCAAAAGTAATACACCAAACTGGGGAGGGCCAAGCACCCCCCACCTCCCCCCTCCGACTGCTGCATAAGGTACACAATATAATTACATAACACCGGCATCGGATGAAGCATACAGGGTGTAGTGTTAATGAGGTCAGTCCATAAGAGGGTCATTTAGGAGTCTGATAGCAGCGGGGAAAAGCTGTTTTTGAGTCTGTTCTTGCGTGTTCTCAGACTTTTCTCCTGCACGATGGAAGAAGCAAGGCACCATAGATTCTGGGCAACTTGCCCACCCAAATAAAGGAAGATTCCAATTTCTTGACCGTTTTGTTGACCGTACAAGAAAAAGATTTGGGGAGGAAAAATGGGGAGACACTGAAAGAAGAATAAAAATCTCAGGAACACGTTCATTTTAATAGTCTGAACACTATCCGCCAAGGATATTGGGAGGTTGTTCCACCTCTGCAAATCTGTTTTAATACTGCTAACTAAACTAGTGTCATTTAATTTATGACGTGAGGTCCAATTGTGGGGTGCCTGGACAAGTTCTATTGTTTCTGCCGATACTGGTTTTCACAACGTTATGAAAAATATCTTGGTGTTTTTGAAATGCAACCATGAAGCAATAGTAAAGAGATTTTCTTCCCTGGCCTTCCTGGCATGAAACTCAGCCCAGTGGGGGCACTTATCAGGGATTTTCACAGCCTCCTCACCCAAACCCACGGCACATCCATTTAAAATAAATCAAAGTAATGTCACAACTTGGTGTCGCACGATTTTACATAATGTGAAATCGACAACTCACTTTCCACACCGAGATTACGAGAGAATCTCACTTAATATTTGTATGTTCCCTCTTATAAAATGAATAAAGCTGAGCTTGAAAATACATTGTTTGGCGATAAACCGAAGTCATGCACAGATGCAAACTTGGGCCCACATGTTCAACTTGCTCTGAATGCTGTAGCTCCCTCGGTAAAATGTTCCTGTTATAACAACAACACTAACTTGGGCTTCACAGAAGCGCCCAGAAACAGAATTCACACTACGCCCTGTAAGGTGTCTCAAAACACATTGGGTTTTCTGTTTGGGACAATGCTTAAGACACCTGGATGCACTTGCTTGTATTTTATCTGCATTGGTTAAATTTGGAAGCTCACAGATGCATAAATGGTTAGCAGAAGTCTGAAGCCGCAAGCTCCTGAAAAAAATCTGATATAGGCTCTGGATTGACAAGGCTGGATAATGGAAGAAAAGAAGCTGTGAGCTGGTAATGGAAAGATAATGAACAACGGTTACTCAGCACATACAGTAATGGGGAAATGACAATCCAGCTGCTATTTAGGACAATTTCATTAACAAGAATAAGAATAACATGCATGCTAATTAATCGTTACTTATGGCTTTTATCTCTTATGAAATGCTATCAGTTTTCTGATAGCCCACTGAAGCTGTAATTAATGCATAGAGGGGGGAAATGAAAATTATTGTAAATGTACAGGGAACCGGGTTCAATTCCAGCTTTGGACACTGCCAGTGTGGAGTTTGCACTTTCCCTCCATGTCTGCATGGGTTTCCTCCCACAGTCCAAAGATGTGTCGGTTAGCTGGAATGGCTGTGCTAAATTGCAGGCTATCTGGGGTCATGCGGTTGCGGGGATAGGACGGACCACTGGGTCTAGGTAGAGTGCTCTTTCAGACGGTCAGTACAGACGCGATGGGCCAAAAGCCTCCTTCTACACTGTAGTAATTCGCTGGTTCTATATAATATTGCCTCAAATTTACACTCAGTCTTCCCCCAAATCTCCAGTCATCCTAAAGTATCTCGTAAATACCACACAAACAACAGGACATTTAACATTCAAAGCAACACAATGTCCCAGGATTCATTATCTATCTGTGAACTCAAGACAGTGCTGGGGGTTGGAGAACCCAAGACCCTATGTATGTTACCTCTGAAGTGGCTGCTATGTTGAGGTGCATTGAACAAGGGGCTGGTTTAGCACACTGGGCTAAATCGCTGGCTTTTAAAGCAGACCAAGCAGGCCAGCAGCACGGTTCAATTCCCGTACCAGCCTCCCCGAACAGGTGCCGGAATGTGGCGAGTAGGGGCTTTTCACAGTAACTTCATTGAAGCCTACTTGTGACAATAAGCGATTTTCATTTCACATTGTTTCTTCCCGGAGCTGGGATTTGTTAACAACTTACAACATTGTACTTTTAACGTAGTCAAACATGACAACCGCTTTACAGGAGTGTTATGAAATAGAGCTAGATGCTCAGCCACATAAAGGGACATTACGGCAGGTGACGAAAGGTTGGTTAAAAAGGTAGGTCGAAAGTAGTCGACAAAGTTGGGAAGGTTTAGGGACAGAATTCCAGTTCTTATGGTCTAGGCAGCTGAAGGTTCAGTCAATGGGGAAGTGGTTACAATCAAGGACCCTCATTAGGCCAGAAATTGAGTTACTGTAGACTATAACAATAGCATTAATAGCAGCTCCTATCTTCATTGCCGCCTGCAGAAAGTAGGTAAATGTTTATTTAAACACTGCTAAATGTTTATAGGGCCTCATTTAGGCGGGCTACATATTTCCACAAGTAAAAGATCGGGGTGATCTCGGAATCATATAATTTTCCTTTTATTCTAAAGTAAAGAGGAAAGAAAAATCACGCAAAACACAAATAATAATTCTCCAAACATTGGAAAAAGGGCTGATACAAAGGATGAACAGTGGTAGTTGCTATACCCTCTTTGAGAAAGGGAGAAATCAAGAATCCATAAGCCAGTTACTTCAGTGCAAATAATGTCAAAAATGGTGTGATGGAATGAATGAATTGTCAGAAAGGCACAGGGTAAATATGGATTGATAAGGATAGATCATACTGGATTACTTGAATGTTTTGACGAATGTGCATAATATACGGATCGAGGGATGAGTGGACGTGCTTATTCAGCAGAGTTTCAGAAGTACCACAGATGAGACAGTATGTAAAATTAGACAGATAGTTAGCTGATAGGAGACAGTGATTAAGACCAAATTAATGCTTTTTGGATAAATGAGGTGTGTTGTGCTGTGCTCTATGAATCTGCTCTTGGACCTATTTTAGTTTCCCACTTATGGAAAGGATTTGGACATATATACCAACATGATGTCAAAATGTGCAGATGTTGGAAATAAAAAAGGAACCTGGTCTATTTAACACCTTTCATTGTTGCAGGATGTTCCACGAGATTCACAGACAGTTACATTTGACTTGTTACAAAGTTCCAGGGAAGGACAAAGAAAATGTTTCCAAACACATTTTGGAGCTTAACATGAAGCCTGGCAGCATTGGCCTGAATGGCAGTGAGGAGGTTGCTACAAATCATTCAGAATGGTGACAAATTGTCCATCAAACTGTCACACGTTTTAAGTCTCAGCATCTTAATGATGAGGCAGAGTGGCAGCAGGCAAGGAAACAAGTAAAATGATGTGCTCCAGACCCCAATATCAGGTGGGATGTCCTCCCCCACAAGCCCAATGCGGGGTTAGAATCACCTGTTCAGCCATATGAGCGCCCCATGGCTGAAACGTGCAACCCTCAGGAGACATCATCCTTGAACTGAGCGACAGCCTCTGTCACTGACTCTTATAATCCAAAGAATCACAGCAGCCAAAATTGCACACAAGTATCTACAAGCAACAGTGAGATAAATGACGAGGCAAGTTTGTTTCATTTCATTGGCTGAAGGCGGTACGTTTTTCAAATCATGATATGGGATCTTTGACATCTGGCAAAGTGGGGCTTGGTTTAACCTCACGTCTGAAAGACAACACCTCCAATTCTCAACATTGCTCGGAAATGTTAACCTAGATTATAAACTGAAGTTGTGCTGAAACCCACAAACCTATGGCTTAGAGGCAAGAAACCGATCACTGAGCCAAGACCCCTGATAACAGAACCAAGTGAAGGAATGCACGGGATTACAAGTTCGGCCAAGTGGGCAACTACTGAGTTCTGAAGAAGTCATGTTCGACTCAAAACGTTAACTCTGTTTCTCTCTCCACACATGCTGTCAGACTTTCTGCTTTTATTTCAGGTCTGCAGCATCCGCAGTATTTTGCTTGTGGTTACCAACAGCTGTTGTTCAACTTTGACAAGTGTGAAGTGCAGCATTTTGTAGAAAAAGAACACAAAGTAGGTGTGTACATTAAATGGTTAGGTTTTTCAGTCGAGTGTGAGGGAGATCTTGGGAACATGCAGGAGTAAGCCATTTAGCAACACGGGCCCTCCCCTCTCCCTCCCCCTTCCCCCCTCCCCTTCCCCTCCCCTCCTCCCTCCCTCCCCCTCCCCTTCCCCCTCCCCTCCCCCTTCCCCCCTCCCCTTCCCCACCCCTCCTCCCTCCCTCCCCCTTCCCCCCTCCCCCCTCCATCTCCCCTCCCCCCCCTCCCCCCGAGCCTGCTCTGCCATTCAATTAAATTACGGCTGATTGGTATTGAGGTAGACATTTTCTCCACACTATCTCCATATCCTTTGATATTAAAGGTGTCCAGAAACCTATCGATCTCTGTCTTGAACATACTCAATGGCTTGGATCCATAGCCCTCTGGGGTAGTGAATGATGTGTTGGGTGTTCTGGATCACATACAGGTCACCAACACTTGAAGTAGTGCAACACTATTTTATTAAAAGGTTAACTATTTAAACATACTTGAACTGTGGGTAAATACGATACCAGCTTTAACTAAAGACCTTTGCCTTGTCCTAACCAGTTGATGCACTCAGCACATGGTGAATGTCTGTGTTGCAGGTTGTGAGCTCTGTGCTCCTAGCTAGCTGCTACTCGAATGAACAGGAACTCTGATGTCCCCTGTCTTTGTAGTGCGTGTGCTCTCACTGGTGATTGGCTGCGGTGTTGTGTATGTTAATTGGTCTCACTGTGTGTCCATCAGTGTGTGTCTGCACCATGATATACTGGTGTATATTATGACAGTGAATTCCAAAGATTCACCACTCTCAGAGTGAAGAAAGTTCTCCTTATTTCAACTGGTTTACCCTCAATTCTGAGACTGTGTCCCCAGTTCTAGACCCCACTCAGCTTCAATGAGATCACCTCTCAGTCTTCTAAACAACTCGAGAGAATGCCCACTATTCTCAGTCTCTCCCACAGGACAGTCTGGTGAACCTTCGCTGCGCTCCCTGTGTGGCAAGTATATTCTACCTTAAAGTTGAAGACACGTGTATCTTGAAAGATAGAAAGAAAAAAGGGAAAGACACAACAACAGGCTTTTGGGATGTGCAGGGACAGTGAATGAAAAAATAAGGAAGGTTGATGAGTCTGTACAAGATGCTAGCTACAATTGCAGCATTAGTTCAAGCTGGGGTTACCATATGCGGACCACAGAAAGGATTCAGCAAAGAATTTCACAATTGTGAGAAGTTTTGAGACAGTTGACAGTGAAAGACTGCACCCACTGGGTTGCTGAATCAGTTTCCAGGCTTAAGACTAAGCAAAAGTGGAATATTTTCACACGCAGGGTTGTAAGAATTTGGAATGATTTACCATATAGGGGACTTAAAAATAAGTCAGTAGAAAGGAGGAATGAAAAAGGTCACATCCCGAGAATGAGTAACACAAATAAAAGACACAGGTCGTGTTTCTGTGCATTTCAAGCAGCCCTTTTATGCTGACAAATTCATAAACCAGTTTCATCAATTAATTCTGGATCGCGACAAGTCAGATAAATGTGGTCATTCCCCCTTTAAGGGCAACACAATGTAGTCCAATAATCAGTTGTATTCCACATTTGGCATGAGAAATTTTAAGTAGACAGGAGTAGATTTGTTAATACCCAATAGCTCCTTGTAAGAAGAGGTTAAAATGCCTCTGATTGAAAATTCCAAGGAATAACCAAAACAACTAATTGTTCTATACTGATTTACCATCTGCTTTTATTTTCTACTCCTCCTCAACTGGGTTGAAAGTGCTCAATTAAAATGTATAATGGATATTCAATTAAAAGACAGTAAACTGCATGTAACCATACAGAAATCCAAGAGGTTAATCAAAAAACTCAAACAATGACTGTTTATCAAGGCTTACCATTCAATTTTCAAAGCTCCCTGATCATTATTTTTGAATAATATTCCTTTCCAATGGGCCCATGCCTTTTATTTAAATCGAGAACAATTATCCCACTTTCAGGAAAATGAAAATAGATCAGAGAGGTTGGCACTATTCTCGAGGAGAAGGCTAAGAGGAGATTTTAAGGGAGGGGGTGCAAGTCATGGCCCCTTGTTATAGCACTTGCTGCTAGTAGGCAAGTTTAAAGTCCAGCATGAATGTTACCGAGTGGGTGAGTGGATGTACATTAGTGAGTGGGTGAGTGGATAAATGAATGAATGTGCAGGGTTGGTCGGATGGGTAGAGTGAGATGGGAGAGGAGTAATGTTCAGGCAGATTTACTTCAAGTTACATCAGGTGGTTGTTGGCCTAGATAGCAGGTGAGTTGGGTGACATATGGGTGAGATGGGCAGGTGGGCTGGGGGTAGTCAGGTTGGATCAGGCGGTGTAGTCAAGTCAAGAGCTAGTCAGGTTGGGTGAGGGGGATGGTGGAGTGGTGAGGTGTAGTCAGCTCTGGTTGGGAGGGGTAGTCGGGTCAGGTTGAGGAATTTTTCAGGGAGGGAGGGGTCGAGGGGTAGTCAGGAAATCAGTGGGTAATTGGGACATAGTCGGAGAGTTAGGGGTGTAGTCAGAGAGCTAGGGGTGTGGTTGAGGGGTTCGTGGAAGTCTTCTGTTGGGGAAGGTGATTAGTCAATGCAAGTGATTGAGGGGGTCAATTGTTTAGTTACCCAGGAGCTGGACTAGATTTTTCTGTCTAACATTTTCCTGGGAACTATCCAGATTGGTCAATAGGAACTGTTCAAAGACCCAGAATCTAACTCAGAGTCAGACTTTCGCAAAAGGTTCCAAGGAGCGGGGGAACTGTCTGTCAGAATGACACACCTCACAGGCAATTCCCACACAGGTCATCACGCTGGAACATCTGTGGGGCACCAACATGGACCTTGGACCGTAGGTCCGGTCTCCGATCTGGAGACCAGAAGATCTGGGCCTATGACCTTTTCTATTTGCCTCAAAGGCACTTCCTTTATCAGAATCTGTAGGATTCTATTTATCTTTGTAAATTACCAGACTGCAATTTAATCGTGTGGCTTTACACATAGAGCACCAAATTCCTGGTAATGACCACAGCCCATACTAGAGATTGTAGAAATACAAATGGGGCAATTTTGAGCCCACATTCTCCGCCCGTGAAAAACATAGGGCGAAATTCTCCATCCCGCCGCGCCACATTTCTGCCCCGACCCGCCGGCGGGATGCTCCGTTACACCGGCCGGTCAATGGGGTTTCCCATTGTGGGGCAGCCCCACGCCGTCGGGAACCCCCCGGGCGCCGGCAAAACGGAGACTCCCACCGGCGGAGAATGACGCCCATGGTGCGGGCTCAAAATCTGGAGAGGATCAAAAAAGTCTCTCCAGCATGATTGGGTTCTGGAAATGTCACCACCCTCTCTGGAGGAATAGTGCGAATCATGCTGCAGGAGCCCGGGAACCTCATTTTAATACATTAGCACGTCGTTAGCGAGTACTCTCTCCAGCCAATCATTCCCCCCTCACGGAATATTCACCGAGTGCCAACGTGACATCACACCAGCATCATTTACAACAGACTTGGCAAGGCACGAGGCAATCAAGGGGATCCCTCTGGGAGCACAGAGTTGAGTACAACCCCCCCCCCCCCCCCCTGCCACCCCACCCGTTGTAGGACTGCAGTGCCCAGGCACATGTTGCCAATGCCAACCTGGCATTACCAACCGGTGTCTTGACAGTGCCAGAGCCAGCCCTAGTGGGCTGAGACCATCGTGGTGTGGGCTGGTGCCATTGAGTGCAGCACTGGTTGGAGCGCCTTTTAATGATGGTGCCCCAATCTGTTTGAAACCGGTTCCTGGCTGTAACAAACCCCACCCCGCCAGAGTGATGGAATAAACCACACGCACTCACATTTTTTTGACAAAGGGGCTCAAAATTCGATGAGAAATTCCGCTGACGAATTCATCATGCTTTTCTCACCGGAACTGACACATTGCCATTTTTTGGTGTACTCCACATGTGCCTCCTTCTACCTTGCTTCATCGCATTTTATCCTTTTATTGCTTTCTACCGTGTACTTGACCTCGGGTGGGATTCTCCGGTCGCCGGGCGGGCACGGCTGGAGAATCCCGCCCAATGACTCTTCTTCAGAGCTCCAAAGAAGTTCCAAAGAGGAGTCATATTGAACTCAAAACACTGTAGGAATGTTTTTGAAATTCCTTCCGTTAAATCACCTAAAACTCTGTCAATGCGAGAGGGCTTTTCTAGATAGGTGATCCAGATCATTTAATGAACCGAGAACCTTTTCAGGACTGATGACCTTTTCAAATTCTATGCTGTGAAAGATGTTGGATTGAAAGCATTACCCATCTTCAAATGGGAGAATTATGAGGTATTAAATTGTACAAAGTCATCTATCAATATGTCATTGAGACATGTATTTGAACCTGTATCAACACCAAGTTATCTGGCTTGCTGCCAGTGCACAGTAAAGAATTGCAGCTGCTTTGCCAAAGGATCTTCAAAATCGACGAGCATTGAGCAAAATATAAAATCAGAAAATCATAATGCCGCTTATTAGTAATTTCCATTTGCTCTCTTCAGTAGTTCAACATGTGTTATCTGGGAAAGAAATACATTATCAAGAACTCTTTATGATCTAGAAGTTCCATTCCATTGATATCCTGATTGAAAATGTGTCAAATCGCCCGATTCACATCATCATTGGAAAATAAATTTGCAGAGTTTGTCACAAAATGCTATGATTGTTCGAACAAGAATCCCTCCCACCCCTCCCTACATGCCCCCTCCAAATGTTTCCCCTACTAATTTTCTTGTGATAGTACTGATGAGTCCTGATGTGTGGTTTCTCTTTCCACATTGAAGCTGAACTCCTCAGCTTGTCACTGTAGGGTGTTAGCAGAAGACATTGCTCATGCTCGCTGTTGAAGTGCCAGCTGCCAGACTTCTGAAGCGGCCATGCTGAGAATGATATTGTCTCCACACACGTGCACATGTACTGAATATGTTTACGCATCCATCTGCCTTTCAATTGCTGGTGGACAGGCATGTCACATCCAAAGAGAACGTCAAATAAAAGTACATTTTCTACTTTGTCAGCATGATCCCTGTCATCAACCCAACAGTAGGACTTTGTCTCCAGTCCCCAGGCTTATATATCTCTTGGAGTCATACCTCCATAAGATCTGCCTCTCTTCCCTTCCTTGCAACAGACACGTTACCCTCATGGTTCTGGTTTACCTTATGAGAAGTGAATGATAAGGCATTATTCTTTTTTCCTCGCGCAGTCCCAGCATTATTTAATTCATTTTTGAAATGTACCTGGAGTTACTTTCTTTTGCAAAAGAAACATTGGAACCAGCATGTCCACTGTTCTAATGGTTCAAAAATAGCTCAGATGAATGACTGTTCATTCATCATCTTCACAAAACTGTTTTGGAGCGGTTCAATTACTTGTAATTTTTTCCCCCTTTTTTGTTCAAAACAGTTTTGCGGCATGTGATTCACTTTCTGTATTCTTGTTTCACTTTATATTCATTGGCCATCTGAACCAGTGATATCTCATTGACATAGCACTAGGGGAAAGCAAATCCATTCTTTTTGCACAATAAAGGAATGGGTGGCAACAGAATATTCGACCACTGAGGTGTTGCAGCCAAATCTAGTTCTGTCATCGCTTACTTTGACAGTGAGACAGGAGAATTAATTTTGTAGCAATCAGGAATGGAAATGTTGCTTTAACTGTCGATCTATTCAGTTCAAGACTATTGTCAGAAAGTGCAGTACCTGTACTGCTTCCCTGGTGGAAATCAGCACAAACCCAGTTTGGGACCTTCCTGTTTTGTATGTTTCATTGCAATGTACAATTCATTTATGGATCGAGGTATTGGGAGATTGAGAGTTGAATGTCATCCTTTTTTCTGTGTTGTAAATATATTGGCCGGGATTCTCTGAAATCAAGGCCAAGTGTTGACGCCGGCATCAACGGGCCTCCTGGCCCAGCAATTCACCGGTTTTTAGGGGGCTAGCACTGCACCTGAGTGCTGTGTGCTGATCTGGTGCCGAAAGGCGGCCCTGCAGGGCCAGCGCGGGTCCGTGCATGTGCACGACGGCCATCACTGCGCCGGCACAGAGCAACATGTCGGGGACTTAACAGCGGGCCCGCGCGGAAGGAGGTAGGTCCCCTCCAGATCACGGCTGCCCGCCGATTGGATGCCCCCGATCGTGGAGGCCCCCCCCGCCCAGAACGTCCGTAGCGGCCGCGGGTCCAAGCTCCTGCCGGGTGGTACCAGGTTTGAACCACGCCGGCGGGACTCAGCGGGAGTTCAGCCTGTCGCCCGTGGAGAATCAACGCGGGGACTATTTCAGCGGCCCCCAACCGACGCCGCGGCAACCGCGCGGGCGAGATTGACACCGGTTCTCTGGTCGGCAGAGAATCGGCGGCCCGACATGGCGGGAATTTCCCGCGCCCCCGGCAATTCTCTGACCCGTCGTGGGCTCGGAGAATCCCAGCCATTATCTACTTAGAAATTACACACCATCATAACTTGCGAACCAAGCATAAAGGCATCTTATGGCAAGGAAACCACAATAATGCTTGCCTCATAAACAAAATGCAAAGAAGTATATGCTGTGCTGTTGTATATTTTAAAGAGTTGGATGTTGCGCTGTACATTTTAAGGAGTTGTGTGTTGTGATGTTGTATATTTTAGCCTGTTGTGGTGTTATATATTTTTAAAGAGATATGTGTTATGTTTATTTTAAAGAGTTGTGTGTTATGATGCTGTATATTTTAATAGTTACGTGTTATGGTGTTGTATATTTTAAAGAGACATGTGCTGTGTTCTTGTATATTTTAGAGAGTTGTGTGTTGTGGTATATATTTTAAAGAGTTGTGTGGCGTTATGTTGTATATTTTCTATTGATAACTGATACCTTGGAGTGATGACTAGCCAGGAAACTGAGTGAGAGAATTACATTCCGTTGTGAACTCATGTGCCTTCCAGTGCCAAGCTCCTTGTGCCTTCCAGTGCCAGGCAGTGCTGCACTGTTGGAGGAGCTGTCTTTTTGATAAACTGACAGCCTTTTTCATGAAGTTTCATTTAGGGCAGCACGGTAACATTGTGGATAGCACACATTGTGGATAGCACTGTGGATAGCTTCACAGCTCCAGGGTCCCAGGTTCGCTTCCGGCTTGGGTCACTGTCTGTGCGGAGTCTGCACATCCTCCCCGTGTGTGCGTGGGTTTCCTCCGGGTGCTCCGGTTTCCTCCCACAGTCCAAAGATGTGCAGGTTAGGTGGATTGACCATGCTAAATTGCCCTTAGTGTCCAAAATTGCCCATAGTGTTGGTTGTGGTTGCTGGGTTATGGGGATAGGGTGGAGGTGTGGACCTTGGGTAGGGTGCTCTTTCCAAGAGCCGGTGCAGACTCGATGGGCCGAATGGCCTCCTTCTGCACTGTAAATTCTATGAAGTCTGACTATCCTTTCCTCATCAACTGTTCTCAAACCTATGTTCTTGCCAATGTTCTTCAGAGCTTAGAAACAAAGAAATATTGTCCAGCCAAGTGCAGAAGCGTCTTGCTCTTATGATGGCTACGGATGGATACCCCCTGAGCATTGGCATAAAATGGAAACGCAATAATATTACAGTGTGTTATATATGTATAGTCTTGGCATCCTTCATTTGAAGAACCATTCACAAAGTAACAAGGTCTTGTGCATAATTATCACTTGTAAACTAGCCTTATCCATGGGAAACATATATTTGAAACTTAGGTTGTGATCGAACCATGGATTATTAATATTTACATATAATTTTAATGACATGTCACGTCATCAAATACTTGTGGTGTTCAGTCTTTGTCTGATTTGCTTACTGTGATAAGTTGATTTATTTTGAAGAATCATCATGGATAATCAAGTTTCAACTGTATTTCCTTAGTCTGTGCTCAGCAGGGAAATTCTCGTAGAAACAGCAGCTGACTGACAGCTAAATCAATGAAACTGATAACTAACCAGATACTGTTGGCCATGGGGTGGGCCAGAGACAATGGGTGGGATTCTCCCATTGCCGACGCCGAAATCGCTTTTGACGATTGGCCAGAGAATCCTTTTTTATGCCAAAATCTGGGGTGGCACCCTTTTTCAGATGCTCCGCCCCCTCTATGCGAAACGGCATATTCGCTGAGTATGGTGCACACTGTTGGGACGGCCTCAGGATGGTTCCTGAGGCCCTCCTCTGATGCTCCGCTCCCGATGGGCCGACTTCCCGACGGCATCGGTCGCGTATACTCACAGTTTTCGGGGACCTCATGTGGTGGCTGTGCACTGTGTCCAGGTTCACCACAGTCGGGGAGTGAGCCATTCTGCTCGCCAGGGGCCTTTGGCAGGGGGTTGGGGGCTGGTCTTGGTATGGCGAGGAATGAATCTTCACTGCTTCATACGGGAACGGGCGCAATCAATAAAACAATGACACATTACTTCTGATGGGATGGTGCAGTTTTAGAATTGGACTTCTCCATAAAGTGCAAACCAATTAAAAGCATTTGAGCATTTTAAAATAAAGGTCATTTAATTTTCAGAAGAAAAGCTGGCAAAAATAATACTGTTTCATGCCAAGTGTTTGTCCAATTTATATAGTGAGACATTTGCTTAGAAGAAGGGAGTGAAAAAGGTGTGCTTCCAAGATGCAGAGAGACCTAGCAGGTTAGATGACTCTCTGTCTCTCGGATGGGCCATTGCATGACATCACAGAAAGGCAGCTGATCGTTCATCTCAAAATGGCTTTCTTTGAAAGCAATATTGGCTCTTGTTTTGAACAAGCCTGTTGGTAGACCTGAAGATGTACAATGCTGGAATTCCATGCTGAAAGCTGGATAAGGACATTGTCAGTCAATACCATGGTTTTCTGTTTGGGCAGCTCGACAGGCATGGCCAGAGGTTGGTTCCAAGTCATGGCTCTCTATATTATTGTTAATGGGTTAAATCTGGGATGCATAGCCTGCTTCAGCTCGTTCCTTGATGAGCAGCAATATAGACTTAACCAGTGGAGCCTCAATGCCATCATGAAATTGAAGATTTCTGGAAAGATCAAACCACATCATTGGCAAAGTACTTTGAAAAGTAGACCACAGCATCAGTTGCATTACACCTACCACATAAAGCCACTGAGCGACAAGGGCTATTTGCCGATGATATGGTTTAAGACTTCGATGTGCAACACCTGACATGTGATCGAGAGGGCCTTTTCTAGATGGGTTGAACCATTGTTTCATTTTTATCTATCATATGATCAAACATTGAGATATAGTTAGTGTGATTCCACTGGCTGGATTATAGTGAACAAACAACAACTTGAGAGTACAACAGCAAATATACATAGGTTAGTGAAATGATTCTCAGGTGAAGAGTTATTACAATATGGAGTGTGTTAGCACAGGCAGCTGAGCGAATAATGACATTTCAGAGAGAATTGGTCAAAGAGCAGGGTAGTTGGATTCTAGTTAATAGTTCTGATATGTGCAGCTTCTACTGCTAAAAATATGCTGGCCTCTCTTTCTAAGCAGAACATGTTCAAGATCTGCGAAATGCACTTGCTGCTGATCCAAAACAAGAGAGTCGAATTTGTTGTTAGCATATGCACGGAAAGAGGTCACTCAGCTCCTCGAGCCATTCAATTAGATCTTTGCTGATCCCTATCTTAAGTCTATTCACCTATCTTGGCATCAAATTCCTCAACCCCCTTCACTTGCAAAATACTGACCACAGATTTTAAACTATTCATTAAGCTTGTGTCTGCTGTGTTCTATGGGACACAGTTCTACATTTCTACCACACCGTTTGGGAGAGGTCTTCCCTAACCTCTCTCCTGAATAGCCTGTCTCTGATTTTAAGGTTATGACATCTTGCCCTGGACTACCCCACCAGCAGAAAGAGGTTTCCCTCCACCTACCCATCAATTTCTTTCAAATCTCCATTAAATCGACCCTTAACATTCTCTAACTTAGGGAATAGAGGCTTACTTCATGTCATTTCGCCTCACAGCCTTCTTGGAAATCTGCGCCGCACTCCTTCTGAAACCAATATATCCTTCCAAAGAGTTGGTGCCCAGAGATGTGCACAGAAATCCAGATGTGATCTTATCAGGACATTGCATTGCTTGAACAAAACATCTGCCTCTTTACATCTGAGTCCAACAGTTGTAAAGCTTTTTGATTATGTCCTGACCACTAAACAAAGAATCTGTAAACTCCTTGGACCTCTTCTTAGTTCTTAGTTTTGCACCATTTAAAAAAATACTTGGATCTATATTTCAGGTCCACGTGGATCACCTTACATTACCTGCTTGAATTCCATTTGGCACTATCTTGCTCACACGTTTAATCTATCAATGTCTCCTTGTAATTTTATGCACAGAACAAGATTCGTTGTCCAATAAAAAGGTAGTCTAAAATTCATGATTTTCATAAATTTTCATCTGTACTTATTTATCATGAGTCAACTGCTAATCATTTGATTTCCCACAGCTAAAATATAACCATATGAACGACTCTGCATGATTTTGTGCTTTTATATATTTGTCACCCAGTAGCTGTTATTTGCAACAGCTCTAATTAATGGTAGCCTGTCAGCATATCATGCTGTAAATGGCTGTCACAAACACATTGTCAAACATGATTTGCTCTGGAAATAAGGGAACAAAATGTCATTGTTGCATGACTCACTGAATACTGATCAGCAAGTGTAAACACTAAAGAAGATGGGATGTAAAAATATCCAAAAGCTTTCATCATCAACGCAAGTCCACGGGATCTGGCTAGCATTGGCAGTCGGGTGCCTCCCGCAAACTACATTTCATTGTCTCTTGCCAGAGGCAAGCAGGAGGACTGGGTACATGGTTTTGTTAGGATTGCAGGCTTCCTTGTGTGCACCACTGCACGTCACTTTGCAGATGCCCCCATGTCAACTCTTCCCTACACCATACCTGAAAGAGATTTCGGTCCCTATATATCCAGGGGGCACGCTCAATATGCAGAAAACTGTGCAGGCCTGCGCCTGAAGTCCTAACATCAGTCATGATGCCCTCATTCTGCAGCAGACCACAGCATCAGCTGCATTATACCTACCACAGAAAGCAACTGGGCGACAAGAGCTATTTGCTGATGACATGGTTCAAGATTTCGATGTGCAACACATGACACATGTGGACAGCATGCACACAAGGAATAAAAACAGAAAATGTTGGATAAGCTCAGCAGGTCTGGCAACATCTGTGGAGAGAGAAAAACGGTTAATGTTTCAAGTCCATATGACTCTTCTTCAGTTTAGAGACAAACTCTAAAGGAGAGTCCTCTGGGACTCTGTTTCTCTCTCCACTGACACTGCCTGACCCGCTGAGCTTGTGCACATCGGCATTCGCAGTATTTTGCTTTTCCTTTTGTGCATCCCAAAGCCACATTCCCGCATAATATATGCCAGTGCAGTCTACTGCTGTATGAGTGGCTTCCACTGTCTGGAACATTCTCAAGGATTCTTGTCGTACTTGGGAGAGTGACCACTGAGATTCATGGTGACGACTTCCGGTGACAAAATGTAGGGGAGCAGTTGCACAAGAGGTGGTTCCCACCAGAGAGCTTTATTTAAGCCGTTTTCCCCCAATTTTTGGAGATACTGTCAGCTCAAGTTTATTTTTTAATCGCTGAATTCAGTATCCCACATCAAGGGAGACCCAATAGGTACCGGACCAGACAGCAGAAGAAGAAAGAACTAGCGTTGAACTTAGAAGCTTCGAGAGTCTCGATTGGAAATAAAGTGGTGGAGGCTGCTGCAGATGCAGGGCCCAATCCATTAACTGTTAAAATCTTAGCGGTAGAGCTACAGAAATTACGTTGGGAGGTCTCTGGGATCCATGCGAAAGTGATTGTTGTGGCGATAAACTCGATTCGAACAGCCTTGGCTAAAGTGGACGAGGTAGTGAAGGTGCAGGGTGTGGAACTGAAAGAGGTGGATGTGACTCTGTCGAGGCAGAGTGATCAGATCACTGCCCTGGAAGGGGAGATGGCACGGGTGGCGGCCGATAACAAAATATCAAGGGCCAAGGTGGACGACTTGGAAAATTGGTCTTGTAGTCAGAACTTGAGGGTGGTTGGGTTGCTGGAGGGTGTGGAGGGCCCAAGCCTGACAAAATTAATGTTGCAGCTGTTTTGGAAGATGGTGAGTGGAGGGAATGGAGACCCCGCCCAAGCTGGATCGTACCCACAGATCGCAGAGGCAGAATGCATGAGATCACTGTGCGCCTCCACAGCTTTCAGGACAAAGAAAAAGTGTTGCGGCAGGCAAAGGATCAAAGCAATTGCACATGGGAGGGCCATGCAATTGAGAATTTATCAAAACGCTGGAGCGAAGCAGGCCAAGGACGTGCTGTATTTTATAAGGCCAAGGCTGTATTGTATTGCAGTAAGGTTGATTTGATGTGGTTAACCCCGCTTGTCTCCATGTGACTTATGAAAATAGAGACTATTACTTTGAGACTCCAGTGGAGGCTGAGGCGTTCATGTAACGACGCAGACTGGGAGATAAATGTTTCCTTTTTGGTATTGGTTGGGTAATGTTTGTATGGAGGCGGGTGGGTGACTTATGGGGGTTGATGGGGTGTTTATTGGGTGGTTGTAGTGTTTTTTCGCAGTGAGCTTTATGCTTACACTATCTGTAGTTTATAAATCAGAAGGAAAAGTGAAAGGAAAGTGAGATGTGAGGGGGAGGAGGATGAGCTATGAGGACAGTTTCAGTCTTGCTGCTGACCACAGCCTCAGCAATGGCCATTCCAATAATGGCCAGCACTGTAGCTTCAATAGGCATGCCTGGCCTCTTCCAGCTAACTCCAGTTGTGCACTATGTTTCCGCAAGTGAAAGGGAAGTGGCTCAGTGAATATTGACTAATGTGTTTTGCTGATATAGCTGACATGTTTACACAATTTGTAGTGTGCAAGCTATGTGATGTGAATTTCAGGCTTGCAGCAGGGCCAAGTGAATGAAGCCATGAATGTGAGGTATGAATCCTGTCTGATAGGCATTGTTTGTGGGTTAGTGGTTGGAGTGTGCTGAATTGAACAGTGGTTGAGGCTAATGGCACAGTTAGAAGGATTGGCATTTGGAAATATAATCTCTGACCTTGACAACTCATGTGAGATCACTGAACTTCTTGTAACACCGTATTCAGATCCTCGGCTGTTAACAAGTGACACTGAGCTCCATAGCTATCTATACCCACAGCTTGTCTGGAAGTCTCCCAGCTCCGTGTTTTAAGGACACCTTTCCTGGTTTTCAGCTCCTCCACTAAGGCCTCAAATGAAGAATATAAAATCCTTTTGAGCCCATTCTCTCCCATGTTGTGCCTTCATTGTTTCCCTGGTTAGATTCAGTTCTTATATGATTCCAACACTTGCTCCAACTCAAAATACATCTGCGTATTAAATATATGTGAGCAACTTTTTCTTTTTTAAAATAAATTTAGTGTACCCAATTACTTTTTTTCCAATTAACGGGTAATTTAGCGTGCTCAATCCACCGACCTTGCACATCTTTGGGTTGTGGGTGCGAAACCCACGCAAACACGGGGAGAATGTGCAAACTCCACATAGACAATGACCCAGAGCCAGGGTCGAACGTGGGACCTCAGCGCATGACACAGCAGGGCTAACCCACTGCTCCACCGTGCTGCCCAGTGAGCAACTTTTTCAATCATAACTTGGGAGGCATGGTCGCACAGTGTTGCTTCACAGCGCCCGGGTCCCAAGTTCGATTCCCGGCTTGGGTCACTGATGTGCGGAGTTTGCACGGTCTCCCCGTGTCTGTGTGGGTTTCCTCCAGGTGCTCCAGTTTCACAAGTCCCAAAAGACACACTTGTTAGGTGAATTGGACATTTTAATTCTCCCTCCGTGTACCCAAACAGGTGCCGGAGTGTGGCGACTGGGGACTTTTCACAGTAACTTCATTGCAGTGTTCACGTAAGCCTACTTGTGACAATAATAAAGATGATAATAATTATTATTAAAGGATTAGTTTAGCAAATGAAAACCTAAACCAGATTTAGGGAAGTTAACCAAAGGCTGACAATTCAGAAATAATTGGACACTATGAACAGCTCTTTCACCATGCAATGTAAATGCTATGTCAAACTTTAAGCAGTGCAGGTTATCTTCAAGTGGTGCTAGAAACATTTGATTTTGGACTTCCTGCTGCTGTGTGTAACCAATAAACCACTTGTTTAAACATGGCTGCATGTTACACTCATTGAAATGAGCTGGTAGATGGATTTGGCATGTTGCCTGTACTACATTGAACCGGCACAGGTTAATCACACATCACGCACCTGCTCTTCGAGCTATCCAAGTTAGCCGCTACCGTATGGCACGCGGCATACTGCAGTGATACATATCATTTCCAGCATGTAGAAAACTAGCAAACACACAATGATCTGAGAGATATAGCAACCAATAAATAACATCACATTTTATGATTTGAATTATGATAAATCTCCTATTCATCATTGATCTCTGGCAAACTATCTTTCCAAATCCATTCTGTAAGAAGGGATTCAGTGTCCCTCAGTCCTTATCTCTCCTGTAACCTCTAATTTACCACAGATAATGAGGTCATTTAACAGAGAAATCAACATTGCGAAAGAAATCCAATGATACCAGGTAGCTTTTTTTGACAGTATACAGATCGAGTCGCTTTAATTCTCGCAGATAGCACCAGAAACACAAAGACTCAGTCGCAGTGAGACGTCGAGATGTTTTTTCCAAATAAAGCTTAATTTATAAAATTGCAGCTCGACGTCCCTGAAAGAAGGAAACCCAAGGTAAGGAGGCACAGTAGCACAGTGGCTAGCACTGTTGCTTCACAGCTCCAGGGTCCCAGGTTCGATTCTCACATTGGGTCACTGTCTGTGTGGGGTCTGCATGTTCTCCCCGTGCCTGCGTGGGTTTCCTCCGGGTGCTCCGGATTCCTCCCACTGTCCAAAGATGTGCTGTTAGGTAATTTGGACATTCTGAATTCTCCCTCTAAAGGTACCTGAACAAGCACTAGGATGTGGCGACTAGGGGCTTTTCACAGTAACTTCATTGCAGTGTTAATGTAAGCCTACTTGTGACAATAAAGATTATTTAAAAAAAATGTAATTTCAAAAATGTTAAAATTAACTTGGTAACCTTCAGGATGGCATTACCTCAGGGTAAAACGTAATGTTCAAAAATACCAGATACTAAAATGGCAAACAAAAATGAAATGAGTTACAAGTGAAGGTAATGAACTAAAACTGCATAAAAACAAGAGCAGAATAAATGTACCATGTAAAATTTTAAAACGAAATTAAAGCTGCATTATTAACAAAATCTCAGTAATAAATATTGTAACTAAAATTAAAACCAATCCATAAAATATTTAATGAAAATGAATTTAAATAAAACGTATTGTAATAATTTAACAAGACCAAAAAAAAAATCAGGTTTATTAAAAGCGTGAAAGGGAAGCAGAAATGATTAAAAAAGAACATTTCAAAAGACATTTTAACATAATGAATTCACAACTGAATTAAATAAGACTAAATGACAATTTCTGATAAAATTCAAATCCATCTGAAAAGGAAGTTTCTGATCATATCCCATACTCAAAGAACATAACGCTAAAGGTTATTATTTTAATTAGAACCTCGATGTGACTGACATACCAACATTGGATCCTGTGACACAGTGATATGTTTTCTGTTGAAAATGAGGAGCGAATCACAGATTTTGGCAATCCTTGCTGTACTCAATGACGAGGTTAAAAAATCTTGTACAGATTGGTTAATTCCTCTCTGGTGGGAGAATCTAGAACTCAGGAGTCACTATTTAAAAGAAGGAGTTGCCCATTTAAGACAGAGTTGAGGAGAAAGATTTTCTCCGTGAGTCTTTGGAATTCTTTTCCTCAAAAAGCGGTGTTCCTCAAAAGGAAGCAGAGTTTTTGGCTGGGATTTTCCAGCCTCACCGTGGCATATTTCCGGCGGTGGAGGTGGCTCACCATTGGCCACTGGCAGAATCTTCTGGTCGCACCACAGCCAATGCTCATTTGAAGTGGTGGGTGAGGGGGGGGGGGGGGGGGGGGGGGGGGGGGGGGTCACCGTTGGCGAGACCAGAGAATCCCGCCGGCAGTAAGGGCTGAAAAATCCCCGCAAAACCTTTAAGGCAGAGCTGGATAGATTCTTGACAAGCAAGGGGATGAAAGGTTATTGGTGGTAGGTGAAGTTGAGGTGAAAAACAGATCAGCCATCACCTCATCAAATAGCAGAGCTGGCTTGAGGGGACGAGAGTCCTAATCCGGCTCCTAAATCAGGGGCCGATTTAGCACAGTGGGCTAAACAGCTGGCTTGTAACAAGGGAAGGAACAGAACTGAGAGTTGAACAAAAAGGAAGCTGGGAAAGCTTTTCAAAACAAGAAAGAGATGACCAGGAATAGAAACAGGGAGAGAATGCTAGAGAGGAATGATTCAAAGTGTGGCTACTAATTGGAGAATACAGCAATGTTGGGGAACAGAATATGTGGGCAGGGACAGAAGGCAGGAGGTAATTGCCAAGATAGTGCGAACCAAATTCATGGAAGACTTTGAAATGCAAGACTCTTTCTTCCCTAATATCAACAGGTCAGGAACTTACTGCCAAACATCTGTCAAAGGCATTCCAATCAGACACTAAATTGCTCACGTAAGCAAACAGAGGACAAGACTGCCATTCATTTATTAATTTAATTACTTGTCCCTTTTACAAAATATCTTTGTTTCTGCTCAACATCTTCCCAACATGGAAATATAGTTGAACTGCTGACTGGCAACTCTGTGATACCATGCATTGATGCTCTTAAAACACTGACACACAGCGCTTTGGATCAGTAAATGTCAACACAAAATGCAATGAGCTTAAACTCCATGTAAGCTTGTTCGAAAGGTTTACCTCGGAGTGCTTCAGGGTCTAATGTCTGGCCGAGCTGTTCTAATAAATCTGCTCGTGCTGCATTCTTCTTGTGTTTTTTACCATCGTAGTGTTGCTGGGCCATCATTGGATTATTAAACCAGGCATTGCAGAGCTGACAGAACCTGTCTGAATCTCTTCTCTGTCGTGATGGGTTTATTATTGGACTGGGCCTTGAGGAAATCTGCTTTGGTTCTGCACGGAGAAAAAAAAGAATAAAGGGATTAAATGTGGTAGGGAGAGGAAATCATCATGCTGTAAAGTGTGATCAAATATTCAATACTTCTATTCTTCCATCAAAAAAACAGTGAATTAAACTGGATTTCCTAACTCATTCTATTAATTTTACCCCTGATTGTTGCATACTTGAGGAAATACTATTGGTTTTGTTTGTTATCATAGCATTTACGTTGCATGGTAAAAATGGTATTAACAGTGTTTCTGACGGTGTTAGCCTCTGGTTAACTTGCCTAAATTCTGGTTTAGGTTTTAATTGAGTAAAATGTCAAATTAGTTTGTTTTTATTCAAGTTGCTGACATATATTCAAACGTCTGAAGAGGGCACCCAGTAGAGTGCATGCCTCCGCCACGCTACGTTCATGTTGTACAATGAAACAGTTCTTCCTTGAAGTTTTTCCTTGCCTGGTTGATGTTCTATGGCAACATAGCTGAAAAAAAAAAAAATTTCATTCAGAGCTTCTATCTCACTTAAGAGGTTTTGGGCAATCCACATGCAACAACCTGCTCCGAAAAGTCTGCTCACATTTTGACACCTGTGACAAGTTGCACCACAGTAGCTGAGACAATCCACAACATTCTACAACAATCAATAAATTCTAAATCAAACAATCCACAACATTCTTAAAAGAAAATTCAATTCACTCCATCTCACAATGTTACCTGATTACAAGAGAGCTGGGTTGCACTTAATAAAGCAAGAACAATGGTGCTTGCAAGGAGCTACTAGATGGATGGGAAATGGGCAATAAAACAAACACTGAATGAGTGGGAAGCAGCTGACAGACTGGTGTGAACACAATAATGGCCGGAGACCTTCAGATACCAAACACTAGTCAAAGGAGGAGGCAAATCTACAATAAAGTGAACATACACAAACGTGGGAAGCATTATGAATAGATACCTCATCCACAGTTAATGGTTTATGTGACATAAACTAGAATCTGGTAGGAATGTGAGAAACACGGCTGGCTCCAAACAATGACAATGCGCTGCAGGAGGAGTATGGAGCATTCAAGAATGATAGTAGATTTAGATTTATTGTCACGTGTACCGAGGTACGTTGAAAAGTATTGGGCTGGATTCTCTGCTATCATGATTCTCCATTGCGCCGGCAGCCCGGACATTTTTTGACGCCGTGGGGCTTCCCACAATGGGAAACCCCATTGGCCAGCAGGCGAGATGCAGAATCCCAGGTATGCGCTGCACCAGACATCTGGTGTGACGGGATGGAGAATCTCGCCCGTGTTCTGCTTAAGATGATGCAGATCATTCCATACATGAAAGACATTGGACATACAATAAATATACAATGTAAATACACAGACATTGGGTGAAACATACGGAGTGTAGTGCTACACAGTAGAGAAGATGCGTGGAGAGATCAGTTCAGTTCATTAGATCGTCATTCAGGAGACTGGTATCAGCAGAGAAGAATCTGTTTTGTATCTGTTACTACGTAGTTCTCAGACCTTTGTATCTCCTACCCAGTGGAAGAGGTTGGAAGAGAGGATAACCCGGGTGGGAGGGGTCTTTGATTGTGCTGCCTGCTCTCCTGAAGCAGAGTCAATGGATGGGATGCGGGTTCACCCGATGGACTGGGCTGTGTTCATGACTCTCTGTAGTTTCTTACGGTCTTGAGCCAATCAGTTGCCATACCAGTCTGTGATGCAGCCAGACAGGATGTTTCTATGGTGCATCTATAAAAATTGCTGAGAGTAAATGTGGACATGTCAAATTTCTTAGTTTCCTGAGGAAGTATCGACACTGTTGTGCTTTTTTGGTCGTAGCGTCGAGGTGGGTGGACCTGGCAGATTGCTGGTGGTGTTTACACCTAGCAATTTGAAGCTGTCAACCATCTCCATCTCGGCACTATTGACGCAGCCTGTGTGTACGATACTTTGCTCGCTGAAGCCAATGATCAGTTCCTTAATTTTGCCGATATTGAGGGAGATTATTGCCGTTGTCCCATGCCACTGGGTTTCCCATCTCCCTCCTGTACTCTGACTCATCATTGTTAGAGATCCTAAACACTGCAGTTGTGTCATCAACAAACGTGTCGATGGAGTTGGAGCCAAAGTTTGCCACACAGTCATATGTGTATAGGGAGTATAGTAGGAGGCTAAGTACGCAGCTTTGCGCAGCCCCACTATTGAGGGCTATCATGGAGAAGGTGTTGTTGTTTTTTATCCTTACTGATTGTGGTCTGTGGGTCAGGAAGTCGAGGATCTAGTTGCAGAGAGAGGAGCCAAGCTGGAGATGGAAAGCAGCTTTCATCAAGTGCTTCCTTAGGGGTGCCACAGTGGTTAGCACTGCTGCCCCACTGCAGGGACTCGGGTGACTGTGTGGAGTTTGCATTTTCTCCCCATGTCTGCGTGGGTTTCCTCTGGGTGCTCCAGTTTCCTCCCACAGTCCAAAGATGTGCAGGTTAGGTGGATTGGACGTGATAAATTGCCCTTAGTGTCCAAAAAGGTTAGGTGGGGTGACTGGGTTATGGGGATAGGGTGGGTTATGGGGATAGGGTGGAGGTGTGGGCTTAAGTAGGGTGCTCTTTCCAAGGGCCGGTGCAGACTCGATGGGCCGAATGGCCTCCTTCAGCACTGTAAATTCTATGATTAACATTGAAAGACTGAATCTAACACAAGTGTATACACAATGCACTGTTATTGAGGTTGCAGGAGAGGAAAGGCAAAGTGAATCTGAAAGAGAAATCACTACTGATGTGAACCCCATTGGTCTCTAAAAATAAGAGGACAATCAGGGGAGAGGTAAGAATCCAAACAGATACAAATGGGTCAAAACTGAGGATAAGCTTGAAATGATTCACTGTATATAATCACCAGGAAAGATAACGGCAACACGCTTTCCTTTATGGGTGATAATCCAATGGAATAGACTTCAACATAACTGAAATGTTTATACTCTGCAGGCTAAAAGGGCTCATAAACAACAAATATCTAGAAATAGGTGGCATTAATTTTGGAACACTCTCCTCGCTTCTGTACAAGTGCATTGTGAGGCACCTTGCGCACAGTGCATTTATCACCATTGAAGCACATACATTGAATTAATGGCTCTCACTTGTTGTGGTGTCTCACTGCCAGCTTTGTTGTAACTATTGTTACTCAACATATCTCATTCAGAATTCAAACTTTACTTCTTAATTTCATTTTTCTTGTCAACGTTCCTCAATTTTAATTAGAATGGAGATTGTAAACCTTTCCTTTTCCGGCATCCCAGTGTCTGCCTGGCTATATCAGGTGTTCCACAGCACGACTGCGTGAAAGCATCTAATTTCACTTTCCACACCACACGTCTTTAGAGGGCTATCAGTCACCTTGCTAGCATTAATTTCAATGCCACAATCCCGTTGCTATGATTGGCGCAGCACCATTGAAAGTTTCAAGCTGGTACAGTCCAAACTTAGCACTGCTGACAGGAGTAAGAAGCATTTAACATTTTAATGTGCAGCTCCAATCTAACATCCAGATATGACAATGCAGGATTTGGCTTCATTTTTTTATTTCAGCACTATTAGAACTTGGTTGACATATCTTTAGGTACATCTGTTAAAATTATCTTCTGTATATGACATAACTGCAAAGAATGATGGATAATCTCAGTTGAATGTACAAAACTTTAGCTAACAAGTCACATACAAAACGTTGATAAGCAATGCAAGATGGTTCGTTCAATTCAGGAAAATGTCACTGGCAATGCTTTAAACCATGGACAGCTTCAGGGAAACCTCCGATCCATTGCTCAGTAAAGACTGTAAATACACTCCATCTGGCAAAGAGCTGCATAAATTGACTGTGCATACTGGTCCTTTAAAGTAGTCACTGTTAGGCAAGTGACCACGGTAGGGATGAGCTTTTGGTCTAAGAACTGTAAAAGACAAAGAGTATGAGTACCATAAAGTTAACAATACCAGGGAAGTGAGAGACTGAAGACCCACCCTTCAAACAATAGACATGAATCAAATGGTCGTGAAAATCTTGAAATACATGCCTGCTCAAGGTTTAACCCTGGCAGAACAATCAGGCAATTATTGACCAATGATGATGGTCAGAAAAGGAGTTTTACCAAATATGGCACAGAGCCAAGCTGGGAAAAAGTACATAGAATAAGGATTTGTATGACACAAAGCACACATTGTTGAGAAGAAAGAAACTAAACTTCAATCAGCAGAGGAGTGTTGCAGTCAATTTGGGGTCGAGCGCTGGTGTTCCACAGTGAATGAAACTGCTAACTACGGCCTGTTGTTAAATTCCTGTTGTGACGGTGGACTGTGTGTGTCTCTGTCCATGATTAATTACTGGGGGAAGATTAATAGAGATAGCTTGTCTGTGAGAACTGAGTGATAAAAGGGGAAAGGTGCTAGATGCATGCATTTGTAGACAAAGGCTGTGGTGAAGTTGGATTACAGGATAGGTAGGGACTTGGCTTCTCAGCTGTCAAGTTTCCATGGGGAGAAATTGCTGGAGGTGCTGACGACAGGGGGACTGGAAAAGGGGGCAGTATCGGCAGTTTACAGGGCTATTTTGGAGGAGGAGAAGGTGCCGCTAGAAGGGATCAAGGCAAACTGGGAGGAAGAGTTGAGAGAGGGTATGGAGGAAGAGTTCTGGTGTGAGGTGCTCCGGAGGGTGAACACCTCCACTCGTGTGCGAGGTTGGGGCTGATACAGCTGAAGGTGGTGTATAGAGCACACCGTACAAGGGCAAGGATGAGCCGGCTCTTTGAGGGGATAAAAGATGTATGTGAACGTTGCGGGGAGGAGGGGGAGGCACAAACCACGTTCATATGTTTTGGTCCTGTCCAAGGCTGGAGAATACTGGAAGGAGGTTTTTAGGGTAATCTCTAAAGTGGTGCACGTGAAACTGGACCCGGGCCCTCGGGAGGCCATATTCGGGGCGTTGGACCAGCCGGGGTTGGAAACGGGCGCAGAGACAGATGTTGTAGCCTTCGCCTCATTAATCACCCGAAGGCGGATCCTGTTAGGGTGGAGATCAATCTCTCCACCCTGTGCCCTGGCGTGGCGGGGGAACCTGCTGAAATTCTTGACGCTTGAAAAGGTCAAATTTGAACTGAGGGGAAGGGTGGAGGGGTTCTACAATTCATTATGCACTTTTGAGAATTGGATCACATCGAACATTAGTGGAGGGGGGGGGGAACTGGGACTGTATGTGTTAATGGTGACTATGGGTGATTCCTGATTCCTTTTGTTTCTGTTAACATGCGGGCTAATGTCTGGGGTTTGGTGGGAGGATGGGATCTTGTTATTGATTTGGGGATTGACATTACATTCGTTACTGATTATTGTTTATTGTTAGGTGTAAATTTGGGAGAAAATGTGAAAAAGGAGAATAAAAAATATTTTTTTAAAGTTTCCATGGGGAGTTAATAGACTTCTGCAACTTACAAGAGTTACATAAGTAAACCGGGGGAGGTTATTAAATTTTATTTGACTTGAAAGTGGAGGCATTCGGAAAGCATGAAAGTTTTTATATTTTGGAAAATTTCAGTTTGAAGGGGCGCTCAGGGCAGGACAATAAAATCAGAGATGAGAGCGGAAACAGATCTTTCAGGAAAAGTGCTGAGCTGTGGTCGTAACATTTTGGAAATTATACAATTGTACCGAGCACGATCTGCAGCTAGTTTGAACTGAAAGACTCTTTTAGTTCAGCTCTCCCAGCTTACCCGATAATTGTAACTGACCCAAGTCTTACAATTAAATTAAAGAAAACCTCAGATCTCACAACACAATGGACCAAAACAATATTGTCAAAATAGCATCGCTGATGCCTCACTTAATTGCAGCGATAACTCAAAATACCACACTCAATGAACAATGAATATCCAGGCAGTTAGTGCTCGTACAAATCAAATAATGAATCCTGTACACAACTTGTCACCTGACCTGTCCTGAATCACAAAGAACTTGTGCATTCTCTTGAACTTTTGGGTCTGTACATGGTTGTTTGTATATTCATGCTGGTTGTATTTGTCAGCCTTCATAGTTTGGAAAGAGATAAAAAGAACATTTGGAAAGGGTAATAAGGCAGGCATGAGAATCTACAGGGTTCATACTTTTGCCCCAGGACAGGCTACTGGAGTGAGGTTGGCTGGTGAGAACCAATGAGTGAAAAATGGAGGCGTGACGTAATCCTAACCTCTCCACTGCAATACTGTTGGAACAGGCATGGCATATATTCATTGGCACGGTAAATACAGCCTAATTGTTTTCATTGGGCCAAACATTTCAAACCGAGAGTGGTTTTCTTCTCCTTCATCCAATAAATGTTGCTTGTCAAACAGGACTGGCCAATGTTCTGCAGGTTAGCCATTTGCCATTTTCTTATCCATGCTCAGTAATTGTCAATTTATTTTTAGGATATGGATGGGTAAATTAGGAAATTAGCAACTAATTTACTTGAATCTTAGCTGTCCAGTAAAATGCAAAGATTGGAGACTGCTTCTATCTGACATTTTTGCATAATTAACAGCAAGACAAATTAATTCTTTGCGTGCTCTTTGGTAAGTATCATTGCATCAATAGTTTGAAATTCACCTTGGGAAATGCAATGAAGAGTCAGATCTATAACATAGCAACTTGCCCAGCAGATATTTAAAACAGAGGGAAGCTGTGCGTTTATCCAGCTCAGCTGATAGCTATGGAGTGAAGAGGGGAAAATGTAGACTGTAGAAAACAGTCACAAATTAACTTGTATTCTTTATAGACCTCTCTGCAGGAGGTGATGGGCCAAAGAGGCATTTTCTAATATGGAGGAACATGTGCACTTCCACCTCCGATTTTATGGTGACCATTGAAATCTCAAGTGTTCAGGATGAGAACATTTTTTCTGCCATTCCCAGGATCCTTTACTGACTGACTGCCATTAGAAGTTGATCTGGTTCCTAGTGAGTACAAAGTAAACAAGTCCATAATTTGACACAAATTGGGAACCTTTGGGACGATATATTGAAACAAAAATGTGTTTTCGTGTAGATGGGGGCACGCCTGCAATTTGGGTTGAGCAATGTTAATTGGGTAGAGTGGATTCACACCGTTTCCATACAGAGTTGCATTTGACTGCAATGTGAGGGCAAAGTTATGGGTAAAGAATTCCCAAGTAGCAAAATCTTGAGTACTTCCTTGCGAATGCATCAACAATATAACTACACATTATGATCAGAGCTAATCTTCTTTGCGGTTATAAAACATTTTTAAAAATGTTTTATTCCCCATTATGGACATCCCTTCATGCAGTGGTCCTATAAATTTCCCAAAATCAGATTGGTGTGACTCAAAAACAGCTTTGTCGCTCTTAACCTACAGTTGGCATTCTGCATTTGGAAGAAATGCGAAAAGGAAATTTCAAGCTTCAGTGGAAAATAACAACTATAATTAGAAGAAGAATGTACGGCATTACTGTAAATGAAAATTCCTATTAAAGAGTCATCCATGGGCATGTGACTGCAAAACTGTCATAACCATTGGTCTCCAGATCGGAAGGCAACATTGATATCATCTACCTACTATCACTTTTCATAACTACATGACCTCCGCTGAGAGAAATATTGAGAAAGCCATGTTTGATAGTCAGTTTGTGTCTCCTCTTTATCGTTCCGCATCACAACAACATTGCTGCTTCCACTTGTTGTCTGCGAGCGGTGGCCAACCCGCTTTCGAGAAAGGGCCATTTACAGTGGGGAACAGTGAGAAACACATGAACAGAAGCAGGCCATTTAGTCCTCCAAGCCTATTTCGTCATTCAGTGACAGAGGGGTGTTTGTGCTCTGATCAAATTAGAAAACAAAATTCCAGGGTGTCATTTGGCAGCATCGTCATTTATGCTAGCTTATAGCTTCATACCATGATGTATGACCAAGTAAGTGTTGGCAAACTATTTGATCTTGAGGTTGGCAGATCACTTCAGCCTGAACCGCTCCTGGCCTTGGAGGCCCAATGTATGAGCAGTTTCCACAAGGATCACTGATGATCAGAAGCAGAACCCAAGTCTTTTTTGACCCTTCTCCAACTCAGGATTGTTCCAGTCACTTGTGGTGCAGCTCTGCCACCTCAGCGGAGGTTTTTGCGTCGCCTTGAGTTTGTGTTGGAAGTCTTTACACAAATCACACACACAGACGGCAATCACAAGGCAGAAATAAAAATAATTACGATTTGGTCGTTGCAAGTATACTGTCAATTGTTACGGGGCAAAATTCTGAAGGTAGCATAAACTATAACTCTCTTGAAAGTCCTGGTGCTGCCATTGTAACTTTGCAGGAAGTGCTTTTCAAATTCAGGTTGCACTACACTTGGGGCAAACTTACAGCAGGAAAAGATCGGAGGAAATTCAGGGCTTTAAGTATTTGGATAACTGGACATCCAGCAATCTGAAAATCTGGGAGCTGCTCTTCCAGCTGCCATCATCTTGGCTTAAATGAGATCAAGGTCTGCAGTGTCGTTTAAATGTAGCGTCCCCTCGAGTGAAGTGCTCAGATGACCTCCGGCGCAGGCGCATCAGGCGTTTTGTGCCTCAGGCATGGCGCTTTTCACGTGGGAAGAAATTGTTTACCCCCAAGTGCCTAAAGATTGCAATCCCGAACGTGCCACCAGGGCTGACAGGATTTGCACCAATTTTCACGCCGAAAATGACACTTGACCATTTTTTTCGGAAGGTTCCGTCCTTTATCTCTACAATTTGTCATTGTACACTCATTGTATATCAAATGTATTATTTTCCACGTTTCGTAAGCGGGTATGTCAAACTTAGCTGACGACCTCACAAGAACGGTGGAGTACAAGGGTCATAATAACGATGGAGGGCTGTTAAAAGTGACATTTATGATCAGCTGGAATGATGTCGGCTGCAAACCATTAAAACGTGATCAGTTTTGTTTATTTCTTTTTAAAGAATGATGTGTCAAAATGGAAGGCATTTTAAACCTAAATGAGTGATGTCTCGCAGCTTGCTGATTAAGTGGAACTTCAAGGTGCATGACATTAGCTGAGAGGGATGATAAATTGCCAGCTTTTTTTCCAGAAGTGTATTTCTGTTAAATACATTATTCTGCAGCTTGGACATTATTGCTTGTACAATTCAGAAGGTAGAGAAGACAAAAACAAATCTGTACGAGAGAAATGTCATTAAGTGCTACTGCAAAGCGCTTACTATAATGGCAAAAGGCACATTTTTCTTGTGAGAAAATGTTAGGCTTTTGTATCTGTTGATTTGTCATTTCTGACTTACGCACCAGATGTGTTCAAAACGAACTGTGTTGTTTCGAAAGGGCAATCTGATGCCAGAAATTAACTCCAGGATGATTTTTAAGCATCGTCAGCTGGTTTCCATTCTGATAGCCAGCCAGATTTACAGGTTTTCTGTCTGTTGGGCAGGAAAGCAGCTGGGGGCGATAATGTCAGAGTCAGGGATTACAAGAGGTGGGGGAGTCAGGGATCATGGGAGGAGTTGAAAATGGTGAGGGAGGGGGGTGTAGTTGGTCATGAAAAGTCACAGATGGAAGGATGGAGAGTATGACACAGGGGGTGTGGAGTGGTGGAGTAGTCAGAGATTGTGGTACAGAGTTTGGAGCTGGGGGGTGGGGGGGGGGGGGGGTCAGCCGAAAATTGCATGTCTGAGGCAATTTAGTTTTTTTAGACTCAGAGGAAACAGCCCTGCTCATCCTGGCCCACAGGCAGTGCTGCAAAAACACCTACCGCATTGCCCTTTTATCTGAGGATTTTCAAGCCTAGGGAAACCCAGCCTCCATTAGTTAACAATAAAAGTACTGTTAAAACGGAGGCATACAACTTCATGAAGGACTTTGCAGAGCAATCTGCTTCTTGAGAGCAGATTGGTCATTGGTCCTCCCATGATGTTCCTCCCTTTAAACCAAAGGTTGATGGTCAGAGGTGGGCTTAGATTTTAACTCACTTAAACTACAATTCTTCATAATCCTTACCAATTATTCAGACATTATGTGAAAATAATAATTGACTGGTTGTTTCTATTCATTGTGCTAATGGCCAATATTTGGACATATATAGTATTTGTTGAATTCTTCTGAGATTTATCTTACTGAATTGAAAATTAATATTCTGATTTATGTTTAATATTTAGCCATTTCTGAAGAGAGTGTGCAAATGTACAAGTTAATATTTAGTATAATATTGTTGCAAGTCAAATAATTGTTCATCTTCAGGTAACTAATCAGGCTTAGATTACTGAATATGTACAGACTCCAGACAGAACAAGGACTGGTAACCGGAAACCAGTTTTAGAAAATAACAAATATCATATTTCACGAATCTCTTTTTGCGACAAAGTTAGATGTGAGCCAGTTTTACATGCACACTGATAGAAAAATGTCACAGATGAGAGTGAATCCTTGGATTCCCAAAAAATGATTACAGCAACACATCTGAGAATCATTGAATCCATAAGCGCGGAAGTAGGTCATTCAGTCCATCAAGTCTGCATCGACCCTTTGAAAGAGCACCCTACCTAGCAGGCCCAATTCCCTGTCCTATCCCCATTGCCCCACCTACCCTTTGGACACCTGGGGACAATTTTATCATGCCCAATCTACCTAACTCACATATATTTGGACTGTGGGAGGAAATCAGAGCACCCAGATGAAACCCATGCAGACATGGGGAATATGTGAAAGCTCCACACAGTCACCCGAGGTAGGAATTGAACTTGGGTCCCTGGTGCTGTGGGCAGCAGTGCTGACCACTATGCCACCCTGCTGCCAGACTACTTCCAGTAAGTCATCTTGGGCATTGCCTCTGGGTGTGTACAAAACCACAGCATAATGGTTTCAACATTTAGCCATAATGAACAGCTTAATTTTATCATATGCACAAAATGCTGAAAATGAACGGCAGTGAAGCTCTGCACCTGTAACCACACAATGATGAGATGCGCAGATCAGTATCGCCCAGTTCAAAGTAAGGCAGCATAACCTCTTCCTTTAGCTGTGCATTACCATATACAGCCTTGCTGAATGTAACCAAAGTTTGATTGAATGTGCCTGATTATTTTGATGGACCAAAACACCACCACTTGGTCTAGCTTCTCCTGTTGTGAGTCCACAACCCCAAGTCCAAACCTGCCTGGAGCCAAATGTCCCCATTCTAAATGGGAGTAGGAGCCCATACCTTTCCCAGTTAACTTAAGGGGCACTGAGGTCAATTCTCATGCACGTGCTGCCATCCAGGTTTGACATCAACAATCTCAACACAGACCGGGATTTGGGACTAAGACCTTCTGATCTGGTCACAAGCAGACTTTCCCAAATAAACCATGGGAATACTGTGAAGATGTTTCTAATTGTAAAATGTTTTTCCAATGTGCTTTCCCTGATTCAGTGAAGGGACGGCGCACAGATGAAATCTGTTGGTAATTACCCGTGTCACTTTTTTTTCAGCATAAAATACACTGGAATGGTATTAACCAAAACAAAACACATGTTTCAAATTACCTGAAGCATAGCTGTATTTTAATTAATGCTACACTCTTCTCTTCTGCCTCCATTAAGCACCATTAGTCCCCAGAGTACTGAGAGAAATATTGTCAACATTACTTTGCAATGCTCGATAGCAGCAATATGCTGAGAGTTATGCAGAATTATTTTCTGCATTATATGTGCTATCTTGAGCTGCTTTATCGGAGTTCAAATCCTTTTTCAGTTAGCTCTGCTCTTCGCAATTCACTTAAAAGATTGCATGCTTTTCAAAGCAAATCAAGCAAATGGTTTTGCACATTGTGCAGGTACAGATTGCTTTTGGTGCCATTTTCATATTGACAAGATCACTCCTCTATTTTCATTTATCGACTGTACTTCAATTTTGTGGCTGTGGCTGGCAGAGAGAGACCAGCCATTCCTTTTTACTGAAGAGCACCACAGGTAATATTTAACGGGGAAAATGAAATCAAATGACAGATGCAAAACGCTGTCACACTGCTGAAAGAGACTACCAAGTTGTGGGTGCTCAAAATGTGAAACACAGGCAGGAACAAACTTTAACTCTGTTTTTCTTTCGCCACAAATGCTGTTGAATGTTTACTTTAGATTTTATATTTTATTCATATTTACATAATATTATGAAGCTGCTTTGGATTCATGAAAAAAATTAGGAGGACAGTTTGTGTTGAAAATAAATGATTAATCATCCTCCTCCCACCAAACAAATTTGTAACTTCACAATAAGTAGAACAATGTGCATGCAAAAACTGCATTAATGAAAAGTTCACTCATTTGTTTGATCAGATGTAGTTTTCATTAAATATCATCCTTTAGTCCACTTGACCCTAAACATCTCACCATAAGCATTGATCGTATCTCGTCATTGTTTCTAAGTTTCTACTGGAGTCAAGTTGTCACATCATTTGATAGGCAATGTTGGAATCGGTGTACAGATAAGATGCCAAATTATAATTAAAACATTTTTTATTTTATTTTTTTAAAGAGTACCCAATTATTATTATTTTTTTCCAATTAAGGGGCAATTTAGCATGGCTAATCCACCTAACCTGCACATCTTTGGATTATGGGGATGAAACCCGCGCAGGCATGGGGAGAATGTGCAAACTCCACACGGACAGTGACCCAGATCCGGCATTCAAACCCGGGTCCACAGCGCCACAGTCCCAGTGCTTACCACTGCGCCACATGCCACCCGATAAGGTGCCAAATTAACGTTAGCCACAACACCAACTGTGAATTGCGTTGGCCAATTCAAAAAATCGTTGGTATTAGATGGAAAAGAACTGAAACACTTACGGATGAGCCATACCTGCCAACAAGCAATATAAAATTAGGCTGCAGATGTACACAGGTCTTATCAGAGGTCCTCTTAATAGGGTAGACGGTCACATTGAGTATTCAAGAGGTCTAAGTGAATTCTCTGGGGACATAGGTTCAAATCTCACCACAGCAGCTGGTGGAATTTAAATAGTTCTTTCCCATTTTAAGACAGAGATTAGGAGAAATATTTCCCTCAGCGGGTTAGTCTTTGGAACTCTCTTCTCCACAGACCAGTAGAGGCAGGTGTTAGGATACCAGACCAGGCCCCAACCTTTGTTAGGACACTGGACGAGAACCCCAAACAATTTTGTAAAATTTGTAAAACTGCGAGGAAAGGATACTTCACACCAGGAGTGATGACTCTGACCAATAGGTATCTTTTGTGTTGAAGCAAACTTTAAACCCAGAATTAACCACATAAATATCAAAGAAATAGCTTTATAATTATCAGTTAAACAGTTCTCATATAAAAAGAAAATCTTGAACTTACTATCTACACCTGCCAATAATTCCATTTAAACAACCCAATGCCAGTTCAAATGCCACTTGCAAATAAAGTTAACAAAGCAGGTTAGTTGCTTATCTGTGTGGAGACTTTTGGAGAGAGATAATTTCAAGTGCAGATCCAGTACATTTCTGTCTTGTCAGGCTCAAATCCTATGGCAAACCTAAAACTACAGACAGACCTGGCTTCTACCATTAATTACATAATTTGTGTCCCACGAAGCTCCATGATTTGCTTAGCTAGGACTAAATATAATCCTTCATAATTTATCTACACTCGAGGGCATCTCCACCAATCGCAACACTATTCTATTAGTCCTTTATCTGCAACCAGTTAAGCGGTTGGAAGGAATGATTACCTCATCCTTTTCCGAATCTTTAAATACAGTTTTAGTCGACACACTGCCTGAATGTATTTTCATATGAGTTTTTCATAACACTACTGCAACACGGCAGCATGGTAGCCTTGTGGATAGCACAATTGCTTCACAGCTCTAGGGTCCCAGGTTCGATTCCAGCTTGGGTCACTGTCTGTGCGGAGTCTGCACATCCACCCCGTGTCTGCGTGGGTTTCCTCCGGGTGCGGTTTCCTCCCACAGTCCAAAGATGGGCAGGTTAGGTGGATTGGCCATGATAAATTGCCCTTAGTGTCCAAAATTGGCCTTAGTGTTGGGTGGAGTTACTGGGTTATGGGGATAGGGTGGAGGTGTTGACCTTGGGTAGGGTGCTCTTTCCAAGAGCTGGTGCAGACTCGATGGGCCGAATGGCCTCCTTCTGCACTGTAAATTCTATGATAATAACAGAATAGAAAATATAGTTTACGTATCAATTTCTACTTTCATCTCACATGTTGTTGAATACTTTTAAGGCAGATGAAGATAGATTTGCGACTAACAAGGGAGTCAGGTTCTTGACTAACAAGTGAGTCAAAGGTTACCGGGGATAGACACGAATGTGGAGTTGAGGCCACAATCAGATCCGTCATAACCTTAGTAAATGGCAGAGCAGGCTCAGGGGAGGGGGGACCAAATAGTCTGCTCTTGCGTCTAATCCACATGCTCTCTGGTCTTCATAGAATCCCTACAGTGCAGGAGGCGGCCATTCGGACCATTGAGTCTGTACCGACCCTCTGAATGAGCTCCCTAACCAGGGTCAGGCCCCCACCCTATCCCTGTAACCCAGCCTAACGTTTGGGACATTAAGGAGCAATTTAGCATGGCCAATCCACCAAACATTCCCATCTTTGGACCGGGGGAGGAAACTGGGGATCCCGGAGGAAACCCACGCCGACCGGGGAGAATGTGCAAACTCCATTAAGACATTCACCCAAGGTCGGAATTGAACCCGGGTCCTTGGTGCTGCAAGGCAGCAGTGCTAACCACTGTCCCACTGTGCTGTCCCGTGTCTTATCTGTTCAGATTACATATCTGGAAACACTGGCTCTCCATGATTTCTTGTTTGGTACTTCTGATCTCGGATAGGGAGAAAAATCATGGGACTTGGTGCTTCTGCATTTTTGGGGCCCCTCACTGCCATCTTCTTTTAATTTGCATCCCTCACATCCTTTGGGTGTCCAGAATTGGAAACCCAGTCACAACGGGGTCAAATACTTCTACATAGGTTTATCAAAACTTGTGGCTTTGGTGTGCACCCCAGAAGCACTGCAAAAAACAATCCCATGCACAAATCAGAATATTGGGAACTAACAGAGATATATTCTATTGGTGCAAGACTCCTTGGGCTGTATTCTCCACCCCACCACGCCATATTTCTGTTACACCCCACTGGAGGATGCTCTGTTACCCCGGCCGGTCAATGAGGTTTCCCATTGTGGGGCAGAAAAACCTTCCAATAAATTAACCCATTCACCGGTAATAATATGTTATGTCTATCATGTGTGGGTTTTGTTGCCGAAAAACTACGCTTTGCATTGAGTGATAAATATTTTCTCATTTTAATTTGAAATTAACCACATTTATAAAACCAGCATGGAACATACAATGGGGAGCAAAGTACAATGGGGAGCAAAGTACTGCAGATGCTGAAAATCTGAACAGAAAATGTTGGAAATACTCAGCAGGTCAGGCTGCAGCTGTGGAGTCAGAAACAGAGCCAAATTTGCACGAGTTCATTGCCCTCTGTCATTCTCTGCAGTGATGCCACCAGACATGCTGAGCAGTTCCAACAGTTTCCATTTTCATTGCAGCAAAAATAACCCCGATTGCCAGCTCTCCAAAAAGAAACCAGAATCCTTGTGAACTTCTCATTCCCCTTCAGCAATAAACTCAGCAGCAGATGCTGCGCTCTGGTTTTGAAAAAAGGGATGTTATGAAGAAAACATAAAACTGCCTGAGCAAACAAAAACAGTGCAATAATAAATCGTTTTAAAATAATGAGTAATTAATTTTTTAAATGACCATTTAAAAGTGCCAAGCGGCAGAGCTAACTAATAAAAATATTTGTCAGTGCAGGCTCCAAGAGAGAGTTTGTGTGTCTGGTTCATCCTCGCTCCCCCTCTCGTTCTCTCACACACAAGCTCATCCGCACATGTCCGCTTCCCCCCTCGCTCTCCTGCACGCACGCGGGCTCCTCCTCTCCTGCTTGTGCACGTTCCCCCCCTCACTCTCCTGCACCCGCCCACTCCCTCTCCTGCATGCGCTCCCCATCTGACTCTTGCTCCCTCTCCGACACATGCATGCGCCACTCTCGCTCTCCAGTGTGTGTGCACCCTCTCCCTCTCCCATGCCTTTTCTCTCTCGGTCTCCTGCACGTGCCGGCTCTTCCCTCTCACTCTCTCTTTCTCTGCTGCATACCCTCCCTCTTGCTCAGAGGTCAGGCAGTGAAAGACCAGAGGCCCCAGATATCATGGGCTGAGGAATGTTTCAGTGGAGTGACTGCGAAGCCAGGGGCCTTTGGGGATAAAGTAAGCATCGAGCCACTCAGCTTGCCATGTGCTCTAGCAGTTTGCAGCCAGGTCTGAACTTGGAAAAGTGAAGCAAGCAGCACCCTACAAGGCCCAAACAGAACTGTCCACGAGGTCGAAGCGAGGAGGTAACCAAGAAGCGCAGGGGGGGTGGGGCGGGTGGAATTCTGGCACCTCCGACTTGGTCAAAGAATGCTGCTGTTCAGAACAAAAACAATCGTTGGCTGACTATCCTATTAATCAGGTCAGTGTGCACACCGGGTCGGCTGCTTTGGACACTGACTAGAGATTGACAGGCTTCTTGGCCAAAGATCTGGGATCACCCAGAGCCCAGGCCTCGGTGATTAACTCCAAGACATAACCCTCTCCCAGCTCAGGAGCTGGCAACCAGCAGCATGCATTTATGTTATGCACACGAGCATTCAGCTGGCTGAAAACCTGAAGTGATGCTCGCGGCAAGTTTCTGAAAGTTGCACTGCTCGTCATGGTCTGAATAAGGGGTCAGATTTTGACATTCTTCTGCCACCAGAAGCAACTGGAGAAACAGCCTCAGCAGTTTCTCAAATTTGCTTCAGCTGTGAGCTGAGCTGCAAGTGGGAGGACCGTTGAAACAGCACCAGCTGACATGCCCAAAGCAGCTGTTGGCAAAGCTTGCCAGAAATGAGAATCAGTAACAATTATTGAAGTAGACTGACAGTCCACAAAGCCTGGTACCGTACCAAAAGACTTCAAATCTCTGGAGATACGAATAACATCGCTGTTCTGTATGGATAGCATGACGCAGCAATCCATCAGAAGGCAAGTTCTCTAAAATAAGGACATTTTTCATAGATCTCTTTTTATAATGACTTGTGCACTGTCTCGCTGAGGCCACGCCATCCTGGAGACTGGGCGAGCACGCCTCTGCTCAGTCCAGGTGGAAATATCCACCAGAAAGTGTTCAAAATTTATCTCTGGCACCTTGCCCTTGATTTCACTTCACTGCCCTGTAGAGAAGGACCTGAATTCTGCTTGATTCTTCACTTGTGTCATGTGGCTAGTGTGGTGATATGCCTTTGGACTATATCATAGATGGATGGTGTGTGACCTCCAATCAGCAGGTGGTGGTGCAGACACAGCTTGCGTTCTCTAGATCAAAGTAATGTGATCACTGACTCCCATATAAGGAGAAATACATCCTGCTATCTTCAGAAGAAGATTGAGAGGGTAATAAGACATACAAGTGAATGGTCAGTGTGAGGTGCAGATTCCACAGCAGTCATAAGCAGACTCCATGATAACATGCTCTGTAACATATTGCTGTCTCAATAAAAGATTCTGGTTTGGTGGATTCCTTCGTTATGGTATAAAAGACCAACCACAACAGCTAGGATTGCAAATAATTGCTCGTAGGGAAGAATACGTGGAATTTCTGTCCCCAGTCTTCCTCCCTCTTTTGGAGATGGTCCAAACTCACTCCTCCGATTGGGGATAGGCTGCAAATCATCTTGTGTTACCCCACCTTTGCAGCAACCCTTGCTTTATGGGTGTAAACTCCAGAAGTTTACATTTCATCACAAACAAATGCACATTTCCTCCCAGATGCAGAGAAGTCATGAATAAAGTCACATTCTCTTGTCAACGTATCTTAACCCAAGCCCAACAGTTAAGACCACTTCCCATCATAATATCATGGAATAAAAGTTTCCTCTCTGGCACAGATCAATGAAAGAAATGCATAGTTTATTTGAACAGTGTCATCTTAAGTTCAGGCCGATTTTAGATATTCCTTCAAACTGATTTAAAAACAAACACACAATTATATTGTGGCCATTCAGCCAGCTTCAGTTCAAGACTCAAAGGAGCTCATCATAAAACAATAAAACAACTTTGTTTTTTCACAAACAACTGCTTTCCAGTTCCTTGACTACCGTGACAGTTAAGGATCCAACAGAAATTCCATCTGACCATGTTGAAAGTGGCTAACTTAGAACATCATTAACATTAGTCCACCCCAAACAAAACCTGAGAGATAGTCTACTGTTACAAAAATCTTGCACATAACCATCTTTTATTTCTATTTATTCCTCTACATTCAAGGACGGCACGGTAGTACAGTGGTTAGCACTGTTGCTTAACAGCGCTAGGGACCTGGGTTTGATTCCCAGCTTGCGTCACTGTCTGTGCGGAGTCTGCACGTTCTCCTCGTGTCTGCGTGGGTTTCCTCCGGGTGCTCCGGATTCTTCCCGCAGTACAAAGATGTGCAGGTTAGGTGGATTGGCCATGCTAAATTTCCCCTTAGTGTCCAAAACGGTTGGTGGGGTTACTGGGTTAGGGTTGAGGTGTGGGCTTGTAGGGTGCTCTTTCCAAGGGCCGGTGCAGACTCGATGGGCCGAATGGCCTCCTTTTCACTGCCAGTTTATTTCCTCTGTGCAACTTTAGAGGTCCATCAATCACAACAACCTTAACTCTTTCACCAATGACACCTTGCCCAAGTTGAAAGAAAGCACGTACCATAATATGGTACAATAAGCTCAGTGGGGTTTGGGGTTTGGATTCCCTATCGTTCGATACTAGGTCAAGACCATATGACATAGGAGCAGAATTAGGCCACTTGGCCCATCGAGTCTGCTCCGCCATTCAATCATGGCTGATATTTTCTCATCCCCATTCTCCTGCCTTCTCCCCATAACCCCTGATCACCTTGTTAATCAAGAACCTATCTATCTCTGTCCTAAAGACACTCAGTGAATTGGCCTCCACAACTTTCTGCAGCAAAGAGTTCCACAGATTCACCACCCTCTGACTGAAGAAATTCTCCCTCATCTGTTTTAAAGGATCGTCCCTTTAGTCTGAGATGGTGGCCTCTGCTTCTAGTTTTTCCTACGTGGAAATATCCTCTCCACATCCACTCTATCCAGGCTTCGCAGTATCTTGTAAGTTTCAATAAGATTTCCTCTCATCCTTCTAAACTCCAATGACTACAGGCCCAGAGTCCTCAAACATTCCTCATATGACAAGTTCTTCATTCCAGGGATCATTCTTGTGAACCTCCTCTGGACCCTTTCCAAGGCCAGCACATCCTTCCTTAGATATGGGGCACAAAATTGCTCACAATACTCCAAATGGGGTCTGACCAGAGCCTTATACAGCCTCAGAAGTACATCCCTGGTCTTGTATTCTAACCCTCTTGACATGAATGCTGACATTGCATTTGCCTTCTTAACTGCCGACAGAACCTGCACATTAACCTTTAGAGAATCGTGAACAAGGACTCCCAAGTCCCTTTGTACTTCTGCTTTCCGAAGCATTTCCCCATTTAGAAAATAGTCTCTGCCTAAATTCCTCCTTCCAAAGTGCATAACCTCACACTATTCCGCATTATATTTCAGTTGCCACTTCATTGCCCACTCTCCGAGCTTGTCCAAATCCTTCTGCAGCCCCCTTTCTTCCTCAATACTGCCCGTCCTTCTACAGATCTTTGTATCATCTGCAAACTTAGCAACAGTGCCTTCAGTACCTTCTTCCAGATCATTGATGTATATTGTAAAAAGTTGTGGTCCCAGCACAGACGCCTGAGGCACACCACTCGTCACCGGCTGCCATCCTGAAAAAGACCACTTTATCCCCACTCGTTGCCTTCTGCCAGTCAGCCAATCCTCTATCCTTGCAAGGATCTTAACCTGAACTCCATGAGCTCTTAACTTATTTGAGTCTCCTGTGCGGCACCTTGTCAAAGGCCTTCTGGAAATCTAAATAAATCACGTCCACTGGTTCTCCTTTGTCTAACTTGCTTGTTACTTCCTCAAAGAACTCTAACAGATTTGTCAGACATGACCTCCCTTTGACAAAGCCGTGCTGACTCAGTCCTATTTTTCCATGCACTTCCAAGTGCTTCGCAATCTCATCTTTATTAACAGACTCTAAAATCTTTCCAATGACCAAAGTCAGGCTAGCCGGCCTATAATTTCCCATCTTCTGCCTCCCTCCCTTCTTAAACAGTGGTGTTACATTAACCATCTTCCAGTCCTCTGGGACCTTTCCTGCCTCCAGTGATTCCTGAAAGATCATCACTAATGCCTCCACAATTTCCTCAGCTATCTCTTTTAGGACCCTGGGGTGTAGTCCATCTGGTCCAGGTGACTTGGGGTGTAGTCCATCTGGTCCAGGTGACTTATCCACCTTCAGACCTTACAGTTACCCCAGAACCTTCTCCTTAGTAATGGTCATGCATTCACCTCTGCACCCTGGTTCTCCTGGAGTGCTGGCATCCCACTGGTGTCTTCCACCATGAAGACTGATGCAAAGTAACTATTCAGTTCATCTGCCATTTCCTAGTTTCCTATTATTACTTCTCCAGCCACATTTTCTAGTGGTCTAATGTCTATTTTTGCCTCTCTCTTACCTTTTATTAACTGAAAAAATCTCTTCCTATCTTCCTTTCTATTACTAGCTAGCTTGCACTCATACTTCATCTTCTCCCCCCTTATTGCTTTTTTAGTTGTCCTCTGCTCGCTTTTAAAAGCTTCCTAATCCTCTGGTTTCCCACTAATCCACACCACTTTGTAATGCTTTTTCTTTAGCCTTTATGCTGTCCTTGACATCCCTCGTCAGCCATGGATGCCTTGTCCTTCTGCCATGTTTCCTTCTCCTTGGGATGAATTTCTGTTGTGCCTCCTAAATAACCCCTAAAAACTCCTGCCATTGATGTTCCACTGTCTTCCATGATAGGCTCCTTTTCCAATCAACTCTGGCCAGCCCCTCACTCATGTCTATGTCGTTACCCTTATTTAATTGTAATACCATTACATCTGATTACAGCTTCTCCCTCTTAAACTGCAGGGTAAATTCTATCGTATTGTGGTCACTGCTCCCTCAGGTTCCTTCACCTTAAGTTCCCTAATCATGTCTGCCTCATTACACATCACCAAATCCAGAATTGCCTGTTCCCTAGTGGCTCTGTCACAAACTGTTCCAAAAAACCATCTCTTAGACATTCCACAAATTCCCTTCCTTGGGACCCACTACCAACCTGATTTTCCCAGTCCACCTGCATATTGAAATCCCCCATGATTATTGTAATATTGCCTTTTTTACATGCCTTTTCTATCTCCTGTTTTATTTTCTGCTCCACATCCTGACTACTGCTAGGGGGCCTGTACATAACTCCCATCAGAGTCTTTTTACCTTTGCGATTCCTCAACTCTACCCACAGAGATTCTATGCCTTCTGATCTATATAAAAGTCAAAACTCAATATGAAGGGGCCCACCTGTTCCTAAAGGTGGTTCCTCTCCCAGCAATAGTCTGAGCCTTTTGGCATGAATTTTGCCTTGGTAATGTGACTGTGCCACCACTGCAGAGGTAAATGACATATTACAGAGTGTGCAGCATTTGTTCTTGTCCACGTCTCCTTCATCACTTCCCTGCACAAAGGAAAGAAGACAAATATGTTAGTTGTCTCTGCATCTGTCCACCTCCCCATCTTTTCACCCAGATTCTGCAAATAAAAAGACTGGGAACATAGCTCGTGAAAAACACTTGATTTTAATGCTTCTCAAATCCCAGGGGAAGATCAGTATCCATTCTAGATTGAGGATTGGCGATGAATGAAATGATAATGATTTCAGTGTGGTTCAGTCCATGATTTTAAAAGAAAATAGATCAAATGATACTCATGTCAGAAGAAAATAGATCAAATGATACTCATGTCAGTGAAAAAGTTCAGAAAGAGACTGCACTACACAGTTATTGGATCCTGGACCTGTTCCCTAAAACTACACTTCTCAGCTTTTATATCCTTTTCTCTGCCTTGCTTTCCATTATACGTTTCAATTTTAATCTTTGTTTTCATTCATGGGATCTAGGCATCACTAGTTGGGCCAGCATTTATTGCCCATCCCTAATTGCCCTTGAACGGAGTGGCACGTTAGGCCACTTCAGAGGGTATTATAGGTTTAGAGTCACTTGTAGGCCTGACAGGGTAAGGACAGCAGATTTCCTTCCCTAAAGGACATTAGTGAACCAGATGAATATTTACGACCATCGACAATGGCTTCATGGTCAACATTAGACTTTCAGTTCCAGAATTTCTTTGGATTCAAACTTTACCATCTGCTCTGGTGGAATTCGAACCCGGGTTCCAGAACATTACTCTGGGTCTCCGGATTATTAGTGCAGTGACTACACCATTGTGCCACTGCCTTCCACCTTAATTGTGTTAGTCTTTACTTCAATAGCCACTTGCGATCAACAGCTTCACAGGGCAGGGAATTCTACACAACCCCTTGGGTGAATACATTCCTCCTCAACACAGTCCAAAACTGCTCCTCATTTTAGGTTCTGCCCCATAGTTCTAGTTTCACCCGCCAGTGGAAACAACCTCCCTGCTTCTATCTTATATATTCCCTTCAGAATTTTAATGTATCTATAAGATCTAATAGATCCTGAAGGGGGGGGGGGTTCAGCGATGATACCTCTTAAAACTGAATCTTTACCATGTCACTCGAGTAGTTTAACATAAGTTGTTTTATTAAGAATTGAGATGAATTATAGGACAGAGTAATCATTATTAACCATTAAACATGTATTTTTAGGACGTAGCAGTCATAAATAATCAAATGGGATTTAGGATAGCTAACTTGACCAAAAGGACATTACTTCTGACATCCCGGGCGCGATTCTTTGACCCTCCCCCGGGTCGGAGAATCGGCGGGGGCCGGCGTGAATCCCGCCCCCGCCGTGTCCCGAATTCTCCGCCAGCGGATATTCGGCGAGGGTGGGAATCGCGCCGCGCCGGTCGGTGGAAATCCCCTGGCGAATCTCTGGTCCGCGATGAGCTGAAGTCCCGCCGCTGTCAACCCACGCCAGCCGGCATGGATTGAACCACCTTTGGGATGGCGGGACACGGCGGCTCGGGCGGGCTCCGGGGTACTGGGGTGGGCGCGGGGCGATCTGGCCCCGGGGGGTGCCCCCACGGTGGCCTGGCCCGCGATCGGGGCCCACCGATCCGCGGGCGGGCCTGTGCCGTGGGGCACTCTTTTCGTTCTGCTTTCGCCATGGTCTCCACCATGGCAGAGGTGGAAGAGACCCCCTCCACTGCGCATGCGCGGGGATGCCGTGAGCGGCCGCTGATGCTCCCGCGCATGCGCCGCCTGGCAAAGTCAGTTTCGCGCCAGCTGGCGGGGCACCAAAGGCCTTTCCCGCCAGGCGGCGGGGCGGAAATCAGTCCGGCGCAGGCCTAGCCCCTCAAGGTGAGGGCTCGGCCCCTCAAGATGCGGAGACGTCCGCACCTTTGGGGCGGCGTGATGCCGGACTGATTCGCGCCGTTTTTGGCGCCGGTCGGCAGACATCGTGCTGATATCAGAGAATCCCGCCCCTTGTCTTTGTGAAACAATTCAGGGTGCTGGTTCTGTTGTTCTGCTTTTCACAGTCAGCAAGCTGCGGGGATTGTACGCAGCTGTCATGATGAGGATCAATTATGTGCTGCTTGCGACTCTATTGGGTGAAGTTTAAACACTGCTTGCAATTCTATTGGATAAGTTTAAAAGAAGCAGCTTCAGGGATTGGATCACGTAGGGATCACGTTCAACTGGGGTGGCTATTGATTTTTGGACATTGTATAATTACTGTGTTCGGGTCTTTGTTCGGCAGAACAGGTCTTGGCCGATATCCAGTCTGTTCTCCGTGTACACGTAACAAGCTTGATTACATAAGCCATCTTCGTCCAGCTTGTCGTATTTGTTCCTCTCTGTACTGAGTTGAGCCACAGGGAATAACGCCACGTGGAAGCTGACTCAATACACAGGTCTTGAAACCGCTCCTACAGATCCAACAGATCTTGAAAACCTATTATTTGTTTATAGATAACTAGCTAATGGAATTTGATTATCTTTGAATGACCTCTGTGATGTAGATATTTGGGTATTCTGTTTAGTCCTGGCTAAAGAAGTCAAGGGACATCTTGAAAGAAGAGACAAAAGAATGCTTTATGCTTTGGGTACAGATGATTAAGTTAATAGGAGGAGCCAGATCGTAATGTCTGAAAAGTCAGTTGGTCTAAGGACTCCCATCCGAACAGAATTGTTTCAGTTTGGTCCTGAAAGGTTCTCTCTCCAAAGATTCTCCAGAGAAAAGCAAGTAGAAACCTGGTTGCTACCACATGAGTGGCATTTGAAATATATTAGTTTGCTTAATTGGGATATAGTAGCAGGTTCTGGAAGTTACAGTTTTCTCTTTTACTTAAGAACTGTTAAACTGATAACTGGAAAGCTATTTCTTTGTTGCTAATGTGGTAAATTCTGTGTTTGAATTAAAGTTTGTTTTGACATTAAAAATACCTATTGGTCAGTGATATCACTCCTGTGGTGCAGGAACATTTCCTCACAGTTTTACAAATTGTCGGTAGTTGCTTTTTCATCCAGGATCGTTTCTCATTCAGGATCCTAACACGGCGCAATTATCTCTCAGCCGTTTATCTCTAGAAGGGGACATTAAAAGCCAGGCTAAAGAAATGTTATAAATTAGAAGAAATGTATAAAATTATACATTCTGAATGATTTTAGGTTTAAATAAACACATGCTGCAGAGGAGGTCATGACGTTATAACAAAACCACCGACTCTGCACCAACCTCTGGAAGAGCACCCCACCTAGGTCCACTCCCCCACCCTATCCCCATAACTTCACCTGTTTTCCTTGGATAAAGAAAGACACTGAGAACAAATCCAATGCCTTTGAATGAAGATGTAACTTACAAGTCTGAATGTTATTTCATAGAATTTACAGTGCAGAAGGAGGCCATTCAGCCCATCGAGTTTACACCGGCCCTTGAAAGAGCACCCTACCTAAGCCCACACTTCCGCCCTATCCCTGTAATCCACCTAAAGTTTGGACATTAAGGGGCAATTTATCATGGCCAATCCACTTAACCTGCACATCTTTGGACTGAGAGGAAACCGGAGCACCTGGAGGAAACCAAGCAGACACGGGGAGAACGTGTAAACTCCACACAGACAGTCACCTGTGGCTGGAATTGAACCCAGGTCCCTGGATCTGTGCGGCAACAGTGCTAACCATTGCACCACAATGCTGTCCATGAATTTTGTTTTAAACCATGAATTCCTTACAAACTTGTGATGTAATTGCAAATTAGATTTTAAAAACCTTGCACATGAACTTGATGAAAATGATCAGACTCTTGAGTAAAGCTCACAGTTAGACCATTTGGCTGCAGTGATGCAATGCGACCCTTCGGTTAAGAAGAAAACTGTTCACTGGGCCTGTCTTTCTGAAACAGCAAGCCCTTTCTTTGCTCAGCAAGACAAGCTGCGGAGGTTTTGTGCAAACATCCCGAATGAAACAGGAAAGTGTTAGGGTGTGTGAATAGAGATCGACTGACCGCTAGCTCACGGAGCTCTTCAAATGAAATGTGTAGTTCATGCTTGGCTGCAGGTCCAAGCTTCCAGTGGCTTCAATGGACTGCAGACAACCAGATTAACCATTTCTCATGATCTGTGCAATTAGCAGGTCATTCAAACAACTTCTGAAATGAGTGCCAGTACATGGAGTTTCAAATTGACCTCTCACTCAGAGACGTTTTACTGCTGCTAACTATATGCCGAATATTAATTAAATCTGCCTGGTTTGCAAACTACTATTTGTCTGTAGGACTTGGCTAATCTGTCCAAAACTCAAAGAGACAGCGGTTTTAATGTTAAATTTATATGGAGAGCATAAGCTTGGAATTTAATATTTCTGTGAGAGAGACCAAGAAAAGACAACTGTCCAACTGAACATACAAGAAACTCAAATTTGAATGAAAAAGATCGAACAAAAATCAGTCTAATAATTGGTTGGCACCACAAGAAAATGAAAGGTAATTAGTTTACCTGTGATGACTGTGAAGTCGATGTAACCAAAGGAAAAACCTGAACGACACTTTAAAACCAGAACTGAATGAATTGAATAATTTAAAGACATACCACATATATTCAAATGCTAACAGAGTCAACAAAGACTGAGTGTCTAACAAAAGGCCAGGTAATACAAACTGGTGCTTCAACACTTCCAAAAGATGACACTGAGGTGACCATTATGGAGCTGGATAGATCACCACAGCTACCAAAGGAAAAAGCACAAGGCCCCTGCCACAAGTTGTCCTCTGTGACATTTTCACACAAACACTCAATACTCACTATGCTCAATATTTTTACAGGAATAAAAATAACAGAGGGGAGAGAACGATGTTGAATGAATGCTAACACCTCAAGCAGATTGCAGTTTTTAATGTTGGGGCAGTGGGCAAGGAGCCATGGCAACCTCTGCAGCAAGGTGTGCTCTTGGAAAGCTCAAGGAACGCAGAGGCCCTTCCAATCTCAATGGGAGAGGGAGGTGGGCAGGGTGAAAGGCAGCTTAAAATCACAACGCACTGTGTTCCTCAACCCTTCCTAGCTTTGCATATTCAGAGCTGTCAGCTAATTTCCAAGTTTGGCCTCTGATGGTGAAGTGGGTCATTGCTTAGAACAAATAGGAAGAAATGGCAGCTGTGGTCAAAGATGTACAGTTGGAGAATCATAGAATACCTACAAGTGCAAAAGGACGTCGTTCGGCCCATCGACTGTGCACCAACCCTCTGAAAGAGCACCCCACCTAGGTCCACTCCCCCATCCCATCCCTGTAACCACACTTGACCTTTGGACCTCCGGCCTTGGGTGACTGTCCGTGTGGAGTTTGCACTTTCCACCTCCCCACCACCGTGTCTGCACCCCACCAAGGTCCAATCCCCCACACCATCCCCGTAACCTTACTTGATCTTTGTACACCAAGGGACAATTTAGCATGTCCAATCTGTCGTGTTAATCACCCTGGGGTAACTCAGACTGCAACTGGATGCAGTTGAACTTGAAAGTAGACTCCAAACTTTGGTGTTGGTTCAATACGCTTTATTGAACTTGTTAAGCAGTGCACACAGTTCGCTGTGGTTTGACACTCTATTAATCTAAGTGTGCTTACTATAACTAACTAGACCAGACTAGCTCTGAGCCACGTAGAGAAGGTGCTAACTGATATATACACCCTGACTGTCACTCCAGTTGTCACCAGTGGAAAGAGGCAGAGTGTTGATGCCTCGTGTGTTTTATAGTGGGAGACCACCTTCTAGTGTTCTGCCTGGTGATTGGTTGTGTTCTGTCCTGTGTGTTGATTGGCTGTACTGGGTGTCTGTCACTGCCTGTCTGTATCTTATTATGTGCATGAGTGCATATCATGACATCTCCCCTTTTTAAAAAAAATAAAATGTTGGTTGCTTGGAGCATATGCGACTGTATTTACATGTAGAACTATTTACATTAAATGGCGAGTGGATGAAAGCGAGTGGATGAATATATACAGAAGAGGTGTCTCGCGTGGAGATACAGAACAAAATTTACAAGATAAATGTCTATAAGTCCAATCTTTGGGGCTTGCGTCTGATCTTTGCCGACCGCCTGAGAGGTGGAGGTGGGGATGACGGCGCCTTGACAGGCGGGATTGCTGCCAGATGGGTGGCCTCATGGTGCGAGGTGTCCGGAGGAGGCACAACAACATGTGGAAAAGTAGGATCTGGTGGTGGGCAGGCAACCTTGCGCAGTGCCCTTCTGTTGCACCTGACAATGGAGCCATCAGCCATACGAACTACAAACGATCTGGGAGCAGCCTGTCGAACAGCAACAGCTGGAGCTGACCAGCCTCCATCAGGTAGCTTGATTCGAACAGCATCTTCCGGAGATAGCACAGGCAAATCGGTAGCATGAGCATCGTACGTCAGCTTTTGTCGGTTCCGGAGTTGCTGCACCTTTGCAGCACTGGGAGGTGATCCAGGTCTGGTCAGTGTATGGCTGGAACAGTCGTCCGCAGGTCTCTATTCATGAGGAGTTGAGCCGGAGCCATACCGGTGGATAGAGGGGTTGCCCTGTACGCCAACAGTGCAAGGTTGAAGTCAGAAGCAGAGTCCGCAGCCTTGCAGGGCAGTTGCTTCACTCTATGGACCCCTTTCTCAACCTTCCCGTTGGACTGCGGGTAGTGTGAGCTTGAGGTGATGTGGTTGAATTGGTACGACTTGGCGGAATTGGACCACTCTTGGCTGTGGAAGCAGGGACCATTGTCAGTCATTACAGTGAGTGGAATATCATGCCTGGCAAATGTCTCTTGCAGGCCTTGATGACTGTCCTTGATGTGAGGTCTGACAGCTTCACAACTTCCGGGTAATTTGAGCAGTAATCTATGATGAGTACATAGTCACGCCCATTGGCGTGGAAAAGTTTGATTCCCAGCTTGGACCATGGAGAGGTCATGATCTCGTGTTGCTGGAGTGTTTCTTTTGTTTGAGCAGGCTGGAAACGCTGGCAGGTCGCACAACTGAGGACCATGTTGGATATGTCCTGGCTGATTCCAGGCCAAAAGACAGCCTGCCAGGCCCTGCGCCTACACTTTTCAACACCTAGGTGTCCCTCGTGGATTTGTTTGAGCACTAAGCTCTGCAGACTGTGAGGAATAACGATACGATCTAACTTGAGGAGGATCCCCTCGACGACTGTCAGGTTGTCCTTCACATTAAAGAACTGAGGGCATTGCCCTTTTTGCCAGCCATTTGCAAGGTGGTGCATTACACGCTGCAGAAGAGGGTCTTTGGCAGTCTCTTCATGAATGCTGATCACTCTTTAATCTGAGGCCAGGAGGTTGCTAGCACACAGCTGCACCTGTGCCTCAATCTGGCGGATGAAGTCAACCTGTTCACAGGGCGAGGTGATGGAGCGGGACAGGGCATCCGCAATTATCAGCTCCTTGCTGGTGTGTATACTAACTCAAAATCGTACCTTCGGAGTTCGAAGGAGAATGAACTGAAGCCTGGGCGTCATATCATTCAAGTCCTTATGAATGATATGGACCAAGGGTCTGCAGTCAGTCTCCACTGTGAATGTAGGTAGACCGTAGACGTAGTCATGGAACTTTACAATGCCGGTTAGGAGGCCGAGGCACTCTTTTTCTATTTGGGCGTACCTCTGTTCAGTAGGAGTCATGGCCCTTGCTCCATAAGCAACTGGAGCCCAGGACGAGGTGTCATCCCTCTGGAGGAGCACCGCACCAATGCCATCCTGGCTTGCGTCCGTGGAGATTGTTGTTTCCCTGTCTGGGTCGAAAAACCCTAGTACCGGAGCAGTGGTGAGCTTTGCCTTTAGCTCTGCAGTGGACTTCTTCACCAGATGCCTGAGAGCCGTGGTGTGTGAGGCCAAGTTGGGAATGAATTTTCCCAAGATGTTCACCATGCCGAGAAAGCGTAGTACTGCCTTCTTGTCTTCCGGGGTCTTCATGGCGTTCATAGGGTTAACCTTGTCCGAATCTGGTCGCACACCCTGCTGGGATATCTGGTTGCCCAAAACTTGATGGTTCACATGCCAAAGGAGCACTTGGCCTTGTTCAGCTTGAGGCCGTTTGCATGGACAAGTCAAAAGACTTGTTTGAGATGAGATATGTGTTCCTTAGGGGCCGTGGACCATATGATTACATCATCTACGTAGACACGCACATCCTCAATGCCCTCCTTCATCTGCTCCATGATCCTGTGGAAGATTTCAGAGGCTGAGACAATGCCAAACGGCATATGGTTATAACAGCACCTGCCAAATGGTGTGTTGAACGTGCAGAGCTTCCTACTGGACTCGTTCAGTTGTATCTGCCAGAAACCACGCAATGCATCTAGCTTTGTGAAGAATTTGGCGTGTGCCGTCTCACTGGTCAGTTCCTCCCGCTTTGGGGTCGGGTAGTGTTCCCGCATTATGTTCTGGTTAAGATCTTTGGGATCTATGCATATCTGCAACTCAAGCAGAGGGCTTCTGCACACAGACCATCGAGCTGACCCAGTCAGTCGGTTCCGTCACTTTGGAGATGATGCCCTGGTCTTGGAGCTCCTATAGCTGTGCCTCTAAATGTTCCTTCAGAGGAGCCGGCACCCGGCGTGGTGTATGGATTACAGGCGTGGCATCAGGCCTGAGTAGGATCTTGTAGCAGAGTGCCCATTCCATCAAACACATCCGGATATTGAGCAAGGATGTCATCAATGTCAGCCTGAAGATCCACATTGGAAGAAGACTCGCTGTACGAGTTTGAGTAGCTTGCATGCATGGACACCGAGCAGGGATGCCTTATCAGGCTTGACGATTTTGACTCGCAGTGTGACATTGATGGTCTTGTTGGAGACGAATAGATGACAAGATCCTAGTGCAGTTATGGCATTGCCATTATAATCGAGGAGCTGGCAGGCTGGCGGAAGAATTTTGGGTTGCTTTTTAATGCGGTCAAGATCAGCTTGAGAGATGAGATTGGCAGAAGCACCAGTGTCCAGCTTGAGCTAAATGCTGCATTGATTAACTTGTATGACAGCACGCCATTCGTCCGCGGAATCCACATTGAGGATAGATAGGTGTCTTGCTGAATTTGAAGAGGCATACTCACATGTAGTGATGATGCCCACACGATAGGGGGACTCCAGACAGTCGTCCTCTGGATCCATAGTGCTACCAGGATCAGAATCCAGTAAACCTTGCTGCATACATCGAACGCGCTTGCGTTGGAATTGGGATCGCTGGCCCTTGACTGGTGCTGCAGACCTGCACAAGGTTGCATAATGTCCAGGCTTCCTGCAATTTAAACATCGCCGGCCTTTTGCAGGGCATTGCCGCTTTAAGTGGGCGGTGCCGCAGTTCGGGCAAGTCATGACGTTGACGTCATTACGCTCCGTGCATCGGCGCACATGCGCACTGCGGTCAGCCGACATTCGCACCTGCGCAGTTTGGTTTTTGGCCGCTTTGTTCTCCCGTTCGTGTTGCGCATGCGTGGGGCCCTGGGAAAAGCGCACAAAATAACCGCTTTCATCGATACTGAGGCGCTGCATCCGGGCGATTGCCTGTACAATCTCTGCCTCGTGGGAGGCAAGTTTTTCATATTCTGCCGATTTAAAACGGGAGTACCGATTTCTCGCATGCTCATGCACTATACACGTCTCGATTGCGACTGGCAGGGTCATGTGCTTAATTTTGAGGAGTTGCTCCCGCAAGGAATCGGCGTGCACTCCAAACACAATCTGATCCCTGATCATAGAATCAGTGGTTGCACCATAATTGCAGGACTGCGCTAATATACGGAGATGAGTCAGAAAGGATTGGAACGGTTCATCCTTACCCTGAAGATGTTGCTGTAAGATACAGCGCTCAAAGGTCTCGTTTGTTTCGACTTCATAGTGACTGTCGAACTTCTCCAAAATGTCTTGAATTTGGTCTTGTCCTTGTCATCGGTAAAATTAAGCGAGTTGAAAATCTGGATGGCTTGGTCCCCCACAGTTGATAGGAACAGCACGATTTATCTGGCATTGGACGCATCCTCGAGGTCATAGGCCTCAATGTAGAGAAGGAACCTTTGCTTGAAGACCCGCCAGTTGGCGCCGAGATTGCCGAAGATCCGTAGCTGTGGAGGGGCCTGGATCTTCTCCATGCCGTTGGAAGGCACTTGCTGGTCGTCACGGAATCACTCGAGATAAACCACTTAGAGATAGTAGACTACTGGTACCATGTCGTGTTAATCACCCTGGGGTAACACAGACTGCAACTGGATGCAGTTGAACTTGAAAGTAGACTCCAAACTTTGGTGTTGGTTCAATACGCTTTATTGAACTTGTTAAGCAGTGCACACAGTTCGCTGTGGTTTGACACTCTATTAATCCAAGCGTGCTTACTATAACTAACTAGACCAGACTAGCTCTGAGCAACGTGTAGAAGGTGCTAACTGATATATACACCCTGACTGTCACTCCAGTTGTCACCAGTGGAAAGAGGCAGAGTGTTGATGCCTCGTGTGTTTTATAGTGGGAGACCACCTTCTAGTGTTCTGCCTGGTGATTGGTTGTGTTCTGTCCTGTGTGTTGATTGGCTGTACTGGGTGTCTGTCACTGCCTGTCTGTATCTCATTATGTGCATGAGTGCATATCATGACACAATCCACCTAGCCTGCACATCTTTGGAATGTGGGAGGAAACCGGAGCAGCCACGGGGGGAAAGTGCAAATTCCACACGGACAGTCACCCAAGGCCAGAAATGAGTGGTGCTAGTGAAGAAGCCGATGACTTTCACAGCTCAAAAATAATGTGCCAATGCTCACGGTGCGGGAGTTGAAGAATGGCCCCACCTTGAGGGACTTTCATTTGTGAACCATTAACCCAATAGGTATCGGCACTCTCGTGAGAGGTAACCTGCTGTGACTAATATTAACAAAAGGGAGTGGGTGGGACAATTTTGTGGCACTTTCCGTCAAACGAGTCACTGGTTATTGAAGTTTCACAATGCTGCAGCAAAGAAGAGCTTAAGACAAGCAGAGAGGGGGGAATGCCGGTGACACTAAACATTTGTTAAACACGCAAAACTTTAATTTTCACACAGCAGGGGCAGCTGTAGTATTACCAAGCATATGTGTTTGGTTACAAATCACTTATCTGTAAAGGATGCAGCAGTGATGGAAATAAAAACTGCGGAAATGAACAGGTTTTGGCACAGTAGGGTAGCATACAGTTGCAAAGAATTTAACCACTACCTGAAGGATAATTATTCGCAGTCAGCAGCAAATTCAAATATGGAGGTGGAGGAGAGAGCAAATTGTGGCTCTCCTCCTTTTACTGTGGGTAATGAATTTAAAAAACAAGTCACTGTTTTACACAATGGAAACATTTTTGACAGTGTTCCTCTTCAGGCTGTTACCATTTAACAACGTGTGAAGGGGTTCCATATGTTTTTTTAACTACTTATTTTTTTATATAGTCACCTTTGTACAAAAGGGACTTTGATTCCTCTGCTGCTATCCACACTTTCTGTTTACTTGCTCTCCACGAGAGTGCTGGAAGGAGCTGAGACATGTTTTTGCAAGAGATTGAGCAGCAGACTTTCTTCACTCTCATGATTGCCCATCTGTCTCCAAGGATGTTCCACCTCTGACAAAAATACACAATTGATGAGGGAGCTTCATCATGTAAGGATGAACTCTCGAATATTCTGACTGGTTGCAACCATGGAACTTAGAACGCCATCACAAATCTACCAGGGAGATGACAGAACTAAAACGGTGGGGTGATTTCCTCTGTACTATCTGTATGTTACAAAAATGAGGTTTTGTTAAATACAGAGCAGCGGTGGGTGCCAACAACAGGAATCCCCATTGACAACGGCAGGACTGAAGATCCTGCTGTCGGCCAATAGTGGGCCACCTCCGCTGCTGCCAAACCCACCGCTGGAATGTATGGAAAATCCCACCCATTATGTTACACGCACTGGGTAATATTAAGGAATAGACCTTTCTTCTTTCAGCTGAGGTACAGCATACATGTTCTTGAAACAACGAATAAGAAACTAACCTATTAAAAAAAGGCAAAGAAGATGCAAGCTTAAATAATGTTATTTTGATGCCCACTGTACACTCCAGTTCCTAAGGTACCCACTGGTTATGAAACAGATCAGCCATCATCTAACTGAATGGCAGAATATGCTCAAGGAGCTGAATGGCCTCCTCCCATTCCTATAATTGAACAAGAGGCAAGACCAAATGTACAGGATATTAAACAGACTGTCAGCAGTTGCAGACATCAACACAACTTGATGAACCAAGCAGGAGAGTAGGTGGCGTTATGCCACATTAGGTGAGTGGAACTTATGAGATATAGCATGTGGTTCCTCTGTACAATGCTTCCTTTTCTGTATCAGAAGTACTGCTGTCTTGATAGTGGTGATGGGACCATTCAACCAACTCCTGCCATGGAGCACGGTCCACAGTTGGAGGTGCTGAGGTCCCCCAGTGGCGCAGTGGGAAACTGCCTTTCCTGATGCGTTGCCAAGTCACTCAGATTGTGCACAATCTCAATCGACTGATGAAACTTGAGATGCTGTCGGTGATAAAACAGCTGGTGTCAAGTCTCTCAAGCTAGGGAGAGAGAAAGTGAATAATAGGAATGAGCTTTAAAACCTCTGGAAGGTGGCAGCACAGAATAATCCATTTGGTCTAGCCTGCCTACAAAAGAGCTTTGGGACAGTTATCAATTAGTCTGACACCTTTCTTTCTCCATAGCTCAGCAAATAATTCGCCATCAATTATTTATCCAGTGTCTTTTAGAAATTTGCTGTGCAGTCTGCTTCCACAATGATTTCAGGCAATTCCATATCATAACAACTTGATACGTAATTACTTCCCCTGATATTGGCTCTGATTCTTTTTCCAATTAATTTCTAATTGTTCCCACTGCTTATCGATTCTTGTGCCTCGAAAAACTTGATGAAATCCCTTTGACTTTTGAACATCTCTATTAAATCTCTCTTTGTTTTAAGGCTGATTAAAGCATAGCTTCTTCAGTCTCTCCATATAACCGAAGTCCCTCATGTCTCATACCATTCCAGCAAATCTCCTCTGCATGTTTTCTGAGGCCATGACATCCTTCTTAAGTCACGGAGCTGGACACAATACTGCAGCTGAGGCATTGCTGGTGTTTGATACACGATTAAACTGGGCTGCTGTGCCCCTCTGGCTCGGCTGACTTTGTTGGCATCCGTTGTGCCGGCTGACATGTGGACAATGGGTGAGGTACTAGAGGCACTGTTTGAGCCACATTCCTACCAGCTTTTCAGTGAAAAGCAGCAAAATAAACTTGCATAATGTGACAATTATGAAATTAACTGCGATTTACAAGCGAGGCACGATAAAGAAACATGAGAATTATAAGCTAAGCGTGCAGGGAACACGCTGAAATTTACTACAGTATGCACTCAGAATGGAATCAATATCAGGGACTCCCAAAATAATCTGGCAGCAGGTACTGTCTAGCAGATGAGCAGAATACAATGAGCACTTTGGTCCACTGCAGTCTGAATAAATATTCAATGGAGTCATGCACAGAATCCCAATGAACCGTTAGCATATTCTCACCAAATAAGTTATTCAGAGCACACCTCCAATGTGAGTAAGACATTTCATCAACTCTGTGCGCTGCCTATCCACATCAAACTGAATGCTGTTGTAGTTTTTATTCCTGAAGGAAACAGGGCCAGCCAAAATCCGAAAGATGTTTGCAGGGGTCACAAAGCACTTCACTGTCTTGTAATTCAAGCAAACTGGCTTCACTGCTCTTCATATTATGTATGACTGTTAATATTTCCAATTGTTAGGATCTCCATTAACAAGGAAATATCAGGAACGGGTTTACTGGATAGTTTTGTTTCAGTTGTATGGAGACAGACAAAAGGGCAGCCCCAGCCACTGCAAACAGGTTGACCATGCTGCAGAATGGAGTACTTTCCTAATTAATGCTTTCAACACACTTTGATTCTCCTTCCCTGTCCAGAGGCAATGAATCATACAGGGTTATCATTCCATTCAGCACTGGCGATGCGCCAATGCTATATTTAACTAAACATTATATTAATGTGGGAGCCGAGACATCAGTTTCACCTGGCACCTAAATTTCAGTTCTTGCAGTTTGTATTCCCCCTTCTCCTCGGCCTGGGAAGGTTGTGGTAAATTGGACATTAGTAAACTCCAGCATATTGTTGAATGGAAACTATGACCTTTCTGGCCTTAAGTGTGCATCATAACTCCATACCTTGGACTGCATTCTCCGATTTGAAGACCAAGTGCTGACGCCGGCGTGGGAACAGTGGCATTTTATGCCCGAAAAAATGGTGCCAAAGCTGCACTGATCCTACGTGTGATGGGGGGGCCAGCAGGCACGCAGCGTAAAGCCCCTGGTTTTACCTGCAGATACGGCCGGAGAATTGCCGGGTCCGTGGCCGCTCATGCGCATGGTGGCGGCCTGCCGCGGCTGCACCATGCAACATGACGCCGGCCGTACGCAGACCCGGCCTGCCAAAAACTGCCTTCCTTTGACCAGGCTCGCCACACCCAGACAACCCCCCACCAGTGCCCCAGCCCTTGTCAAAGTCCCGCCCCCTGCCCACGGAACGGCTCCCTCCCAACTGTGGCGGTGCTGGACTAAGTCCGCAGCCGCCACGCCGGGCTCACGAAAATAAAAAGGGAAAGTGTTTCACGCCGTCAGAAACTCGGCCCATCGGGAGGCAGAGCATTGGGGAGGGCCTCAGGTGACGTCCAGAGGCCGTCCCAACAGCGTGCGGCGTAATCTGCGAGTAGCCATTTTCGAGCAGGCGGTGCATTGCAAAAGCTGCGCTGTCCCCCGATTTCGGCGCAAATGGTGATTCTCCGGCCAATCGCCGAACCCGATTTCAGGTCAGGAACCGGAGAATCCCGCCCCTTATCTTTACCCATGGATCTGAGCTTGATACAAAGACTTTCAGCTTAAGTAGTAAATGGTTCTCTAATCTGATAAATTTGTCCAATTGTGATGGGCTTCCCTCAGTTACTTTGTTATTCCGAAGAGCACTTTCATCCCGAGCAAGTTTGTGGGAAACCTGGTTTAGAAAAATTAAACATTGCACTTTGGAAAATTCTCCCTCTCGAGTTTTTTAGATGTCAGCAAGATTAATTCGGGGCTGTGAACATGCCATTTCTCAAGGAACCACGGGTCAATGGACCCATCAAAACGGGTGCAACGGGGTCCACGGGAGAGGGAAAAGATACTTTGCATATTGAAGTTAACAAAGAACTGCTGCCGCCAGGCTAAATACTCTTGCTGATTGGTTGAAAACTGCCAGGCCTTGATCGAAGTATTTTCTGAATATTTTATTCTTTGAAAGAGAAAGAGAGACAGAGACTGTGTGTGTGTATGTGTGTATTTGCCGGAGAGGCAGGCAACAAGAAGGCCCTCTCTGCCCCACCTTTGTGTTACATGCAATCTAGTATGAGTAAAACTTTCATTAGAAATATCTCATCACAACAACTCATCTTTTTTTTAATGTCTGTAGAGTTGTTTTAAGTGAGACTCATCATGAGAACTTCACCAAAAACTCGTCTGAAAGAACTTGCATATCTATTGCGATCAGAATTCTATCTATTGCGATCAGAATTCTGTCAGATCAACAGCATCAAGATTCTTTCAAGTTTTATCCTTTGAGAAGAAACATTCCCATACTCCAGCCTCTACAGGGGACACTGTTTCGTCTTCTTTTGTGCGAGTGTATGGAACTTTGAATACCTGTTTTTTTAAAAAGGGTAAATTGCAACACTTTTGAACAACTTTTCTGTTAACCAGTTTTATAACTTTTTTTTGAACTTTATAATAAGTAAAATATTTTTAGCGTTTGTTAAAAGCCTGGGTAGAATATATAGGTGAGGTGGTGGCATAGTGGACTAGTACTCCAGAGATCCAGGGCCCCAGATTTGAATCCCACATGGTAGATGGTGAAATTTGAATTCAATAAAAATCTGGAATTAAAAGTCTAATAATTTTTAATTTAAAAAAAAAATCAAATTTAGAGTACCCAATTAATTTTTTCCAATTAAGGGGCAATTTAGCGTGGCCAATCCACCTACCCTGCACATCTTTAGGTTGTGGGGGCGAAACCCACACAGACACGGGGAGAACGTGCAAACTCCACACGGACAGTGACCCAGAGCTGGGATCGAACCTGGGACCTCGGCGCCAAGAGGCAGCAGGGCTAACCCACTGCACCACCGTGCTGCCCTAAAAGTCTAATAATGACCAATGCATCCATTGTCGATCATCGTAAAAACCCATCTGGTTCACTAATGTCCTTCAGGGACGGAAATCTGCCATCATTACCCAGTCTGACCTACATGTGACTCCAGACCCACACAGCAATGTGGATGACTCTTATCTGCCCCCTGCATTGAAATGGCCTGGCAAGCCACTCAGTTCAAGGGCAATTAGGGAGGGGCAACAAACGCTGGCCCAGCCAGCAACATCCCAAGAACAAATAAAAATCTGTTCCTGCTAGGAATAACAGCATTAAAGGCAACAATTGGCTAGTTTTTTGGTAAGTTAGATATTTTAACTATGTACTACCTGTGGAGCAGTGAGGTTAGAATTGACTACTCTCCCATCACAGTTCTTCATACACTGCAAACAATATTGAAAGTTGACAAATAGAGATAATATGCAAATTGAAAAAAAATATTATTTTCCAATTTTCAGCTTTAAATATAATGAATATAGATTATTTGGAATTAATAATGGTCACCTTATTTTTCCAAGATCTTCCGGTGTTTGCATGTTTTAATTATCAAATATGTAATGGTGAAAAAACAGGATACCACTTGCTTTGCATCATTCCTGCAACATTAACACTTCTTCCATTGTGCTTTTCTTCAGGTCACATTAAATATGCAATGGAAATTTGTTTTTCTTTTTTCAGTACTTGCATACTACCATATTGTGGTTAACAAGAAACAATATGTGGAAAAACAACATTCGGGCACAAGTGTGATGATCCTCCCCTGGACTAAAATGGAATAGAGATATCACTCTTTCCTCTCAGTGGATCCAGGTTTATGACTATTACCAGATCACAAGAGATCTCGATGCATGTCCAGTGCTCATAGGCAGCTGAACATGTTAGCACCGTCAAATTTCCAGCCAGACAGTCGCATGCACACCTCAATACCACCAAGGATTGGACACACGTTTAGCACAGGGCTAAATCGCTGGCTTTGAAAGCAGACCAAGGCAGGCCAGCAGCACGGTTCAATTCCCGCAACAGCCTCCCCGAACAGGTGCCGGAATGTGGCGACTAGGGGCTTTTCACAGTAACTTCATTTGAAGCCTACTTGTGACAATAAGCGATTTTCATTTCATTTCATGCTCCACATGGAATTTGGACATTTTCCCACAAGACTATTGAAGATATGATCACAAACCTACCTCAGAGAAAACAGCAACCTTCGCCTTCTATTGACTGCCAGTTGACGTACCACTAACTGCATCTACGTGAGGCAAAGACTTAGTCATGATTATAAGGGGAGTGTCAGTCACATCGCTATGGGTCTAGGGTCTCAAGTAGGCCAGACCTGGTAAGAATGGCAGATTTCCTTCCCTAAGTGATATTAATGAACCAGATGGCCTTTTATGACAATCAACAACAATTTCGTGGTCATCATTAAACTTTGAATTCCAGATTTTTATTGAATTTGAGCTTCTGCCCTGGTGGGATTCGAACTCAGGTCTCCAGAACATTACCCTGGGTCTTAGATTACTAGTCCAGTAATAATGCCATCACCTCCCTGAAGTGTTGGTGGTAAGAAGACATCAGTCTGGTGTACCAAATTCCTTTTTGGTACTTGCCAAGATTGATCAACGAATGGAAAGTGTGTTTTGAACCAGACCAGGACAGGAATCCCTGAAGTTCTATTCACTGCCCAAAATGGGGCTGCTCCACCTTGTGGCCAAGAGGAGAAGTGGTTAAAACTCACTCAGTCAAGATTCCGCACTACAAATGATCTGTGATTTGAAGTCGAATGCCTATCGTGGCAAATGGGAACTGAATCAACGGACCAATTAAAATCGTGATTTCCCTCCCATTTGTCTCAGGGTTTTTTTTGCTTAGCTTCAGTACTTTTGAAGAAACAAGGTGCACTGTTTCTGACAGTATTATAATGCTGGAGGCCAAATTCTGAATGTGAAAAGAAACCAGAATTCAACACTTGAATAAAAGCCTTTTTTCAACTTGGCTTTAAAATGTTAAGAAGAAGTGCGACAAAAAGATACAAATTTTACATTTGTTCTCAGAGCGTGAACATCGCTGGCATGGTTGGTGTTTATTGCCCACATTGGGTCTCATTCTTTTTTTAAATTTAAAGTGCCCATTTCTTTTTTTTCCCAATTAAGGGGCAATTTAGTGTGGCCAATCCCCCTAGCCTGCAGATCTTTGGGTTGTGGGGGTGAAACCCACGCAGAAACGAGGAGAATGTGCAAACTCACAGGGACAGTGACCCGGGGCCAGGATCGAATCCGGGTCCTCAGTGCCGTGAGGCAGCAGTGTTAACCACTGTGCCACCATGCCGCCCTACTGGGGCTCATTCTTTATTTGCTGGCTGCAGTTTGATACAACAAGCTGGTGACTCACTCGGACAGTTCAGAGCACAGACAAAAGTCATCCAGCTCAGTGCAAGCCTGAAGTTGCATGTGGGCAGGCTGAGTGAGGAAGGTAGGGTTCCTTCCATAAAAAGGATATTTATGAACCAGTCGGACTTTCACAACAATCGCACAGCTTCTCGCTCATTCGTACTGACAACAGATAGAGTTTAAATTCCCCAAGCAGCCACAGCAGTGTTTGAGGTCTCCCGCCTTTGACTTAACTCTTGGGCAGTCCCTCAGGGTCGAGGAGGACTTGCTTCCACTCCAGGGAGGCAGGTTCTGCGCTGGTTGGCTAGTCCAATCTTGGAGCGTGATTCTCAGGCCTCCGTGCAATCTCGCTCAAGCGAAACGAGGCTGGTGAATAGCAGGAGGCGCCCAAAATGAGAACCGTGCCAGGTGCCACGGACCGCTCCCTTAGGCGAAATCGGGATCTCGCCGCAGTGTGGCGAGAAACCAATTATCACCACTTAAGCCCAATTTCCATACAATTAACGGCCTTCTGTCATTCCGCGGCCTCTCCAGCAAGTGCTCACACTGGCACCGATTCGCACTCTTTTTGAAAAACGTGAACCTGGCTGATGGGCTTCTGTGGGGAGTTGAGGACGGGAGTAGCCATTTTTGCTCACAGGCAAAGAGCCCTGGGGCGCTGGAATTGCCGCCCCAGTGCTCGGTGGGTGACCGTCGGCTGGGGGTGGGTGAACCCTCCTCATGATTGGGCCGCCATGGGATGGGGTGGGGCATCCGATCGCGGCGGCACCATGCGAACCCCAGAATCATTTACCTTTTTCCAGGGACAACCCTCGTCCCTGTTCGTCTGGCCCAACGACCACCCATAACCCCCACCATCTGTCAAGGCCTCTGGCCATGCAGCTGAAGGTTATTACTAATAGGGAATTGGCAATTGTGGTTAAGTGAACACTTCACACATCCCAAGTGGATTCCCTTGGGTGGGTGAGCCATGTAGCATGTAGTAGCCTAGCAACCTAATCACACCTTGAATCATTGACACTGAGCTTGAACACTGCGGGAGGCAACACCACACAGGCAGCAGCCAACATCCAAACACCCAGGGGATGAGACACAGCTCCGTGGACATGTCCACGGCCGGAGGCTGGGTGGATGCCATGGGAGGAAGAGATGGGCTCAGGGTTTGGAGGTCAGGTTTCATTGTGGAACAAAGTGACAGTGGCATCATAATGGTTGCGCACAAAGGTGTTTAATGTGTTTTACAATTCCCCACTCTCCCGATGTGCCGCCTCCCTCCCAACCACCCCATCCCCACCCCCAGTCCCCCCCCTCCTCCAATGCCCTCGGTGATCTTCGATATGCTTTGCCCTTCTAGCTCTATCACTATGTCTAGGTGTGTCCCCAGGATGTACATCAGAGATGGAGGTAGCCAACTGCTTACAATAACCTGTGGCCTTCGATGCCCCTGGCGGGCGTCCTCTGGGGGGTCTGAAGTCAGAGAGACCCGGCTCACTTGTCGGCGGGATATGCCACCCGGTTCCAAGAGACACGGCCTATTTAGAGGGGTGGAACTCGGGGCAGCTGGTTGCCACCATCGCCACTCCATGGGACGGGTCCAGGTTGGCACCCACTCAACCTCCCGGTTGGTACCTACAAGGCCCTGGGGTTCACAATGGGACAGAGGGGCAGCTGGTTTAAGCCCCGGCTGCCCCTGCACCATCTGGCTCTGCCAGCCCTGGTGGTTCCCCATTGTCCGCACCATCCTATCCACGCCCTCGGACCTTGGACACCTTTACTAATGGTGCCGATGTCGTGCATCAGGCTCTACATTGCGGTCACCATTGTAGCAGTGTTGGCCTCAGTGCCACGCATTGCTGCCGACATTTTCTGGGGCTCCTCCAATCGGCTATAGACCTGCTGGAGTGACCCTGACATCCCCGTCTGAATGTCCCGGCTGCTCCCTATTTTCTCCATCAGCTCCGGGTATCTCTGAACCGCAGGCTCAGGACCAGTCTGGGACCAAGCTGGGTCCTGGGATCCAGCATCCCTCCAACTGCTGTCTCATCTGGGAGCTCCCGACTCCATCTGATGTCCATCATCAGCAGTGTGGTACTCACCAGATTGTGTCTCCGAAGCCTATCCACTAACATTTCCCACCGAGGTGTGAGTATCTGCATTGGTGGAGGGTGGGAATGACAGCTATGCCATGAATACGGTTGCATCGTCGGAGCTCTCCTCCGAGGTGTTCTCCTGGGAGGCAGGAGTGGGTGCCACCCAGGATGGACCGCTGCCGTCGACTGGAGGACCTGCTGGAGAATGGACATGTGGTCAATGGGAGGGATTGGTCAGTCATTAATACAATAACTACTCACGTTTGACAGGTCCTCTGGCTGGTTCCTCACTTCTGCAGCGTCCGGCAGCCTCCACGTGACTGACCAATCTGTAATCAGCCACCTCAGTCACCTCTCGCGCATTCTCCTCGAAGGGGGGGGGGGGGGGGCAGTGAAGGGTGGGTCGGGGTGGGGGAGGTGCAGGGAAAGGTGAGGTTTGCATGGGAGTGAATGCTCCCTTGGTGGGGGATTCCTCACGAACTCATCTTTACAGGGAGGGTCTACTGACTCGTCCTGCCCAGTGTAGGTCAGTGACCTTTTTTCAGCACTGAAGGCCAGTCCTCCTGGTCACATTCGCCAAGCTCACAGCTGCCGCTATCTCGTCCTAGGCAGCACTTTGGGGAACTGGACATCCGTCCTCGCCTCCACGGCACCTAGCAGCCTCCCCGGATCTGTGTCCCCGAATTTTGGGACTGGTCTCCTTGGCCCCATCGTTGCGAGCTGGCTGGGGTTGGCCGAGCAAGTGCAGCTGAAGTGCTGCTCGACCTTGTTAGTGGGGGGCTGGCGAACACGGTCCCGGCGAATCAGCTGGCGAGCCTTCATTTGCGGCGAGAGGCCCATGAGACCTCGTTAAGTGGACCAATTAACGTTGAATTGCATCCCCGGCCTCGCTGGGCCGAGCGCCGGGAAACACCCGGCAATTCCCACTCTATACCACACTCAAGGTCCCGCAGATTCTGCCACAGGTTAGGCAGATGGTGATTGATGAGGTGGGTGGAGCATTCTGGATTCCCTTTTGACTATTATCAGATTGTAGTCCAAAGGCATACCCATTACGCTACCATACCCAATTAAAAATATAAATTTAAAATAATTCTGAAACATGCCTATGAGAAATGGGAAACATATTTTGTTTTGGACCCTCCTGGATTTAATCTGTGATATTGCGCAATTAGTAAAACACTAAAGCAAATGTTTAAAACTTGTGTCTGAAGCATTGTAACCCTTTACTTAATGCAATTCTGAAACTTCCTTGGGTGCTCAGAGCTTGAATATTCTGCTATTGCCATGATTATCTATCACTGTGGTTAATGGCTGTTTTTTTAATTAAGCATATGAACAGATGGGATGAGGTCACCCTCGAGTTTTCTGTTTCAATTATGTGTGTTATTAAAGACGAGAGATTTCTCTTCCCTGTTTGTTTGTTTCATGGTTGAATGTTTCGTTTGATGGTGAAAGGAAGTTGGCATCTATTCCGAACTGCAATGAAGCACGATTAGAAAAAAGTAAAACACCACCCAGCTATAAATATGGATCCTCCAGCTGCACTACATCAGGGAGGCACAGCTTGTTTGTCCACTCCATTCCACTCCCCACCTCCGCAATCCACAACACTCAACACTAGCATTCTTCATGTCTATTTTTGAAATGTTAGGGCATTCTGCAGTTCGCTTCTGCAGTTCTGCTGGGTTTTTCCCCCTTGCACGAGGAAGCAAGTGTCCAATATTCCCACCAGGTTATGCAAGATGCCTTTCACACTGGCGGCAGTTCAAATATTGCACAAATACGGGGCTGGCACTTAATGGGGGAACATAGCCATGTTTCCTTGCCTGATGTGTTCATTTTATTCAGCAAACTCAACACATAAGCAGTGCTGTTTAAGAGCACTTGGTGACAAGAGCCCATTAATATGCCGGTGCGTTATGCCACAGTGCATGATGTGTGGGTTCCACTTTCTGTCGCAGTTTGAGTCTCAAGTCAGGGCTGCCTACACAAGATGCCACCTATAGGAGCGAGTCTGAAGCATGAGTCAACCTACAAGCTGCACCTCTTCATCTCCAATGTGAGAAATTCAGCATCCAGGTTTCAGCTTCAGGAGCTGTGGAAAGCAGTGCTTCAGTCAGTTCAGCACAAACATCATTCTTTCCTCTTAACTCTGCATTTGTCTTCCTAGGAGAAAGATTGCCTAAATATAACCACTTGTATGATGTAAAATGTCAGGCTAATATTTTTAGCTGATTAATAGTAGCATGGTGTATGGATGACAGTTGTAAATCTCCATTCGGAAAGCTCCAACACTTAAAAGTCATTGGTAATAGTATTGCTAACTCCAGTCTACTCGAATTGTCTTGTGTACAATATTAATGCTTGACTTTTGCATTCAATTGTACTGATGATCTTCATCAGTGGATTGTGGGCAAGTGTCAGGAGGGACACGGAGCGATCGGTTGTGCCGTTCCCGATCGTGGGAGAAGCGTCCAATGGCCGCGACCGTCAATCAAATTGAGAATGCTCGTCACGACTAGCTTTTAAATAGAATTATGCAGTCTTCCAGCCAGAAGCGGCGGCAGAGTGGTCACACGCCTGGAACGTACACTGATCTCCGGCACCCTGTACATCCATGCTTTTGCCGCGAAATCACGAAAGAGAGATTCCTGCAGTGATCAAGCAAGGCAACAGAACTGTGAAGAACTGAAGATGAATCGTTTTAAACAAAGAAAAAACTGAAACCGGGAGCAAATGGAAAGATGAGTTCTTGAGGTATGCCTTTGTTAATTGTGCCAATGCCAATCAGGATACAAAGCCCACGTGTGTTATATATGTATGATGAAAATGCTCAACTGGGACTTCAGCGCTTGTGAAAAATACAGGTGCCCAAGAAACCCGAGCCTGCAATGCTTTGTGGCCTGAAGTGAAAAGAGAGGGCGGGACAAGTTTCAACTTTCTTTTGTTGCAGTGTTGATTGTTTACACTGGCAAGATTATGAATAAATAAAGCAATTGATACATTAATGTCATGTTTACCTTTTGAGATTGATAATTATATATAATTTCAATTGAATCATCGTTGATCATATCATCCACCTGATTCATTCACTTCACTTTGTTACTTCAGAGCAAGGACTTTTTTTTTTAAGAAATGCTGAGCATTTTGCACAGAAGCTATAGTGTCCTCCTGATGCTGCACTGTGGAGAGAGAGGTCTTCTGTCTTGGTGATGATTTCTCTGCGACACCGGTTATACAAAATTACACCGTCCCCAGTTTCAGCATCGCAGATTGGTCCAAATTGTCAGCTTCATACTCTGGGAAATTTAGTACAAACTTTCCATATTGGAATTTTGGTTCAACATATCATGGAAAGGTACCTCTTCTGAATGACGCAGAGCACAGCATCCTGAAAGTCACACCCTACAGCCATGTAGGGATCAGTTTTCCTTCCAGTGTCTTGTGAGTTTCAGATGTTGATAAATCTAAGCTGCCATGAGTGTAATGCAACCGCCCTAACCTCAGCTACATATTATTGTATCAGGAGCTGCTGTGCAACAGTCTGGTGTTTCGCCACAGGGTAGCGAGATTAACCCAGACTAATCTCGCATGCCTCCCACAGTGTGAAAAGGTCTTAGTGCCTCCTGCCATTAACCAGAAATGAGTGCTGGTGCATGAAAGTTAAGAAGCTTCCTTGTTGATCCAGATCTCAATTAAACAACAATGTAAGTAGCTAAAGGGGTAATTCCTAGGAGCGATGAGCCACATCTGAAGACCTTACCATTGCTTCTTCAGGCATTAAAGTTCAGGGCCACAGCACCAGTTATTGACCTGTTTATGGGAAATAAAAACAAAGTGTCCACCAAAACAGATATTTCATGTGCGGCACAGTGGCACTGCTGCATCACAGCGCAAGGGACCTGGGTTCGATTCCAGCCTGTGTGGAGTTTGCATGTTCTACCCGTGTCCGCATGGGTTTCCTCCGGGTACTCCGGTTTCCTCTCTCAGTCCAAAGATGTGCAGGTTAGGTGGAATGGCCACACTAAATTGCCCCTTAAGTGTCCAAAAGGTTAAGTGGGATTACTGGGACACGGGGAAAGGGTGGGCCTAGGTAGGGTGCTCTTTCTGAAGGTCAGTGAACACTCGATGGGCCAAATGGCCTCCTTCTGCACTGCAGGGGTTCTAGGATTACATGTGCCTTCCTTGTTTGCATACATAGAGAGGCCTGTGTATTGACGATGGTTTGAAAACAGCTCCAAGGATGTGACAATGTAACGTCACAAACATTAGTCAGAAATGCCAGGTTTTCACTCCATTATTGAACTGGAGAACTTCCTGTCAGATTGCTCGGTTTATGGATACCTGTCAGACTTTTGAGGCCAGTGTTTTGCTTTGCTCTCTCTGAAATCATAAATACGACTGGAAGAGCTCAGAGTTGAGGAAAAAGGTGATGGATGGGGGAAGGATGATGAACGAAAGGGGACTGAGGATGAAGAGTGAATTAACTTATTCTTTTAATGCCATTAGTCTTATGCAGCTCTCATGTGATGGAATAATTTTCCTTAGATAAGCACAGAGTGCAGGAACTGAAGAGTGGACACCCCTTTTTGAGGAACAGAGGGAATTATTCTTTCCAGTTGATGCTACTTGACATTGACAGAGCAATCGAATCTGTTTTTGTTTCATCTCAGAAGAGATGTTCTCATTGATAGCTGTTAAATATTGAATGCTGACCTAGAATTGCTCTTATTAACAACTCATGCATTTCAATGCTGCAGCCCTCTTCTGAGCAGTGAGGATATGATTGCACTGGTATCATTTAGCTCAACATGTTGAGAATATATCAGGTGGAAGAGCCGCAGAAGGCTTTGCACTCATGGTGGCTTACAGATTTATTAATATTTGAAACCCAAGAGGCAATTTGGATGCACAAAAACAGGTTCCATGTTGCTGTACAGTGCTCAGGAGTTCTGGCTGTGAGACTGCCCATGAGGGAATTATGTTCAGAGTACTGTGCCTTGCATCTGTTGGAAGAGGCATATTTTCATGACGTGTGAAACCCAAAGTCCAAGATAGTAAGTTTGTACTGATTTTCCAGGGTTAGATTTTCCCCCAATCAGGAATGCTGCATTTCTTGGAAAGAAATACTGATTCCAGGGTGAGCTTCGATGTGAGGTAACCTATGAGTTCATATCATAGGAAGATACAAATTAGGTCAGGCCCCTCGAACTTGCTCCGCCATTCAATATGGTCATGGCTGATCTGCTTGTGACGTCAACCCTCCAGTCCTGCCAACCCCCGATAACCTTCCATCCCCTAGTTCATCAAGAATCTATCTATTTAAGCCTTAGAAATATTCAAAGACTCTGCTTCCACTGCCTTTTGAGGAGAAGTCCAGAGACTCACGATCCTCAGAGATTTAAAAAAAAAAAATTCTCCTCATCTCCATCTTAAATGAATGACGACTTATTTTTAAACAGTGACCCCAGATATAGATTCACCGACAAGAGGAAACATTCTCTCCACAACCACCCTGTCAATATCCTATTTTAAGCTGTTTCCCTTGAATCCATTAACTCCTGAAAAGCATTATTACGAGAACAGCATGTGATAATTAGTTCTTCAAGCATAGTTTTATCAAGTCACATTAAATATGTACCATGAAAAAAAAACTATGCACAATGATAATTTGAAAAATTGGGACAAAAAATATAATATTCGATCTTTAATGCTTTACTGCTGAGGAACATCTACACCCCTCGTCACTCAGGGCACCCATGCTCCTTCTATGTCTGTATTACTAATTTCTTCATCAAGGGTTTTAAACTTGAACAGAGACCTACAGTAACTTGAAAAAAGGTTTGTACAAAATAACTGTCCAGAAGATCTGCACTCAATGGGCAATTTCAAATTTCCCATGATGCATCATCACTGTCAACCATAGTATTTCAAAGATATACCCTTGCATGTTAAGTGACAAGATTTGGGACTTCTGGTTGCGGCTATGCGGAGCTAAGTCGCACATTCGGCGGCTCCCGCAAAAATGGATTTTTGGGCTCTTTTCAGGGCCCCCAACGGGGCTTTTTCGACGTTGCCCAGTGTGGGAAGGAGATTACAACAATTCCCCGACAATATGTGGCTTCTACTAGGAGCGGGGCGACTAAAAAGGTGGTGGTGGACCTAAAGAAGGTGCGAGGGAAGAAGAACAAAATGGCGACAGGCGGAGACAAGGCAGTGTGGATGCAGTGGGCGGAGGAGCAACAGGAGGGTATCCAGCGCTGCTTCAGAGAGATTAAAGCGGACCTGCTAGAGCCGATGAAGCTTATCCATTGATAAGCTGCTGGAGACACAGACGGCCCAGGGGGTGGCGATCCGCGAGGCTCGACAAAAGAGGGGAGGTCCGAGTGGGGATGGTATGGGAGGCGCTGAAGGCGGTGGTGAGGGGAGAGCTGATCTCCATTAGGGCCCACAAGGAGCAGAGGGAGCGGGGGGGAGAGGGAGAGGCTGGTGGGGGAGATGGTGGGGGTAGACAGGAGGTACGCGGAGGTGCCCGAGGAAGGATTGTTGAGGAAGAGGCGCAGCCTCCAGGTCGAATTCGACCTGGTAACCACCAGGAAGGCGGAAGTGCAGTGGAGGAAGGCCCAGGGGGCGACTTAAGAGTATGGGGAAAAGGCAAGCTGGATGCTGGCGCATCAGCTTCGGAAGCGGGACGCAGCTAGGGAGATCGGGGGAGTTAAGGACAGTGGAGGGAGTGTAGTGCGGAGTGGGGTTGGCATCAATGGGGTCTTCAGGGACTTTGACGAGGAATTGTACCGATCCAAGCCCGTACGGGAGGAGGGAGGGATGGGCCGCTTCCTGGACCAATTGAGGTTTCCAAAGGTGGAAGAGGGACTGGTGGCGGGATTGGGGGCCCCGATTGGGCTGGAGGAGCTGACCAAAGGGATAGGAAGCATGCAGGCGGGAGAGGTACCGGGGTCGGACGGTTTCCCGGTCGAATTCTATAAAAATATATGGGCCTGTTGGGCCCGTTGCTAGTCAGGACCTTCAGTGAGGCAAGGGAGGGGGGGGCTTTGCCCCCGACGATGTCCCGGGCACTGATCTCCTTGATCCTGAAGCAGGACAAGGATCCCCTGCAGTGTGGGTCTTACAGACCGATTTTGTTGCTAAATGTAGATGCCAAGGTGCTGGCAAAGGTCTTAGCCATGAGGATTGAGGATTGTGTGCTGCAGATCATCCATGAAGACCAGACGGGGTTTGTGAAGGGGAGGCAGTTGAACCGTGTTTTGTACTTAACCCTGTTGAGTTCCTTTTTCATTTTGTTATTGATATTTTATGAAAACCTTAATAAAACATTTTTTTTTAAAAAGTGACAAGCTTTGATGTTAATTTTCAACCTTTCATAGAATCCATATTATAGAATCCCTATAGTGCAGAAGGAGGCCATTAATTCTGCACTGACCCTCTGAAAGAGCACTTTGCCTAGGCCCACACCCCCGACCCTATCTCCACATAAGCACACAAAAGATTAAGGAAGCATACTATCTCAGTGGAGTTCCATCTTTTATCAAACTTTTTTTTCCCTGAGATAGAGGCTATTCTGGTCGGGTTAGGAGAGAAGTGGGAGGCAGCTTATGTGGAGCATTAACAATGGTATCGACTGGTTTGTTTCAGTGCTGTATATTCCATGTATTTCAGTAACTAATTCAGCAACTAAATAAAAATCTGGCAATGATAGTTTCTGTACTTCCCTGCTGAAAGACAGCTTGGAAAACATGCCATCAATTTTGCTTGGTCGCTAATAGTTATTTCACCTTGGTGAAATTCAAGGTATTTGAAGAAATTTCCAAGATGAACTTGCATATATGAACACACAGAAGGAAGTCCAATATAATCAGGTACAGAAATAACAAACATGCAATGTTACTCAAACACCAATAATGATGATCAAAGAAAGATGGTAACTTGCTACAGGAGCTGAAGTCTAATTCTAGAGCAAACTATATGCTACAGAGGAAGGGTGTCGAATTGTGCTCATGTCACAAAGGATAACCCAAATCCTGGAGCCTGTGGGCAGTATTTTAATATACTCAGCTTGCACCATAACCTTGGACTCGGAAGTTATTTTTTTGATTCTGAGACAAACAGCTGAACTTAAATATTTTGATGCACCTCAACCAGGGCCATGTCAATGAAGATCTAGAGAGTAAATATTAAATTACTGGAGAGTAATTTTAAATGTATACCCTCTCATGGTATTAATTGAGATATTTTTGATTCTGTGAAATATTAAGCATTGCAGTATCTGACTTCATTTTTAATGACACTTGAGGGGAGCAGTTAATTACACTACACTTCACTGTACTTCTGCAGAAATTGATTTGGCTTGGTAACTATTGATCTAATTTGAACTGGGTTGTGTAAGACAGATGAAAGGCAAGCTCATTTATTCATCTTATGAATTTTAGAACATTAAATTTGAATCTGACTTCCCAATGTTTACATGTGAGAAAGGGAGTGGAAGTCATCTCAACCATTAGGCTATATAAGAACATTAGAAATCAGAGCAGGAAAGGCGTCACAGCTTCTCAATCCTGCTCCACAATTAATGGAATCATAGAATTTACAGTGCAGAAGGAGGCCATTCAGCCCATCGAGTCTGCACCAGCCCATACCTCTACCTTATCCCTGTCAACCCAGTCACCCGACCTAACCTTTTGGACACGAAGGGGCAATTTAGCATGGCCAATCCACCTAACCTGCACATCTTTGGACTGTGGGAGGAAACTGGAGCACTCAGAGAAAACCCACGTAGACAAGGGGAAGAAGTGCAAACTCCACACAAACAGTCACCCGAGGCAAGAATTAACCCGGGTCCCTGGAGCTGTGAGGCAGCAGTGCTAACCATCGTGCCGCCCTATCCAATATATGGCTCAACTTCTATATCAATTCTTGGGGCGATTAGGGATGGGCAATAAATGCTGGTCTATTCAACAATGACCACATCCTGTGAATGAATTAATCGAGAAAAAAACCCAAAATCAATTCCTCTTTCCCACTCTATCGCCAATACCTTTTGATTCCCTCAGTGCCCAAAAGTCTAGCAATTTAACTTTTGAATGTGTTCATTGACTGATCATTCACAGCCATTTGGGGAAAGCAATTTAAAAGGTTCAAAATCCTCCGAGTGACAAAATCAATCATGGTTGGGCAATCCCTTACTCTGAGTCTGGAATGCCCCTAGTTCACAGCTCTCCAGCCACGTAAGCAGCCTCTCAGCACCTACCTCGTCAAGCCCATCAAGAACTTGATATGTTTCAATGTGTTCACCCCTTATTGTTCTAAACTCCAGAGACATTGGGCTGGATTCTCCGCCCTGCCGTAACTTTTCAGCCTCGACCCGCCGGCGGGATTCCGTTACGCCGGCCGGTCAATGGGGTTTCCCATTGTGGGGCATCCCCACGCCATCGGGAAACCCCCGGGCGCCGGCAAAACAGAGAATCACGCCGGTGGAAAATCCTGTCCAGACTCAATTCTACTCAATTTCCTTTTGGAGGACAGCTCTCTCAATCTGCAAATCATCAATGAACTGGTGTTGCATCCTCTTTAAGACAAGTGAAACCGTTCTTTGCCTAGAAGATGAAAACTGTGCACAGTACTTAGTGAGGTTTCACCAACGCCCGGTATAATTGCAGCAAGGCTTATTACTCTTATTCTTCAACCCATTGCAATAATGGCTGGCATACAAATTGCCTTCTTAATTGCTTGTTGTCTCAACATACTATGTTCTGGTCTACATGTTCTGATCCGCATGGAGGCCAACAAAGTTGCCATGTGTCCAAGAATGGGAACACCAATTTGGCCTGAGATTCTGGATGAAAACCCGACTTTTGAACTTTGGAAAATGGTGAAGAAATGTGACTGCACCACAAGACTAAAAACACGGTCCACCAAGAATTTTTACATGGTAAAACATACTTGAATTTAAACACAGAATTAGACACATTAGCAACAAAGAAATGGCTTACATTTAACAGTTCTCACATCTTTTTTACTTTCTAAACCTGCCTCTATTTCCAGTTAAGCAAACCAATACATCTTGAATACTACTCATGAATAAAGTTAATCACCCAAGTGTTTTCTTGCTCATATTGGTGCAGTCTTTCAGAGAGAAATTTCTTCAGAACCAAATTGAACCATGTCTTGGTGTTCCAGTACAACTGACAGTCCGGCCCCTCCCATTAACTGTACCACCTGCAATCTAATCACACTCATTCATGTGTCTTGTTACAAAATGTTACATTACCCCAGCAAAAATCAATGATTCTGTCCCTTAGTAATCACAGCAAAAATACAAAATACAAACATTAAAAAATGGAAATTTCTCATATTCATCACACCTCCCCCAATAAAACAGAAATGAACCAGCAATATAAAAAGCTGGCTTCATTTTTGAAAGCCTTTTCAAATTAATATACTATTCACTGCTCATCCATTATAAAATACATATCGTTTCATAACCATACGTGCAAATTTTTCAGTATAGTCCATTTCAGTCTTTTGTTCACAACCTTTTTCTCGGTCAAAAATCTTTCTAACATCAGCATCATTGCCTTAATCCCTCGCTCTTTCTCATGCATTCTGTTCAGAGTCCTTCCTTTTGATTTTCCTTTGCTCCCACTCCTTTTGTTTTATCCAATTATTTTTGACCCATTGACTCATAATTCAAATGCACCTTTAAGCATTGGACTTAAGCCGAGGCAGCCTGCTAGTCAGGACAGTGTTTTCCAGGATTTATTTTTTGGAGAGGAGAATACAGACTCGGCGGAGGGAACCTTAAGGACCAACTTTGGAGGTGGTCGATTTTATTGGCTGGCTGGCAACCTGTGGGTTGGCCAGGGACAGTGTTCTGGCTGACAACAGTCAGTGATTGGCTCCTGCAGGATGCTTCTGAGAGACCTGGTCAGAAGTGATCAGACCTTGAAAGAAGGAAGGAAGGCTCTCTCTAACTGCTGATAGTAATGGACTGCTTTATTGTTCTAAAACTAGTGAGCGCCTGACACATCTTTTTCGATATGGTTCAAATGATCTTGAATCTTCAAAGAAAGTAGACAGCCTTGCTGGAGAAAACCCTCTCAAGCTTAGAAGAAAGAAGCAGCTTGAACTCCTGAAATATTTTAACAGAAAACCATTGTAGTGTATCGAACATCTTCATCCTTTTAATTTTATCATAATTTTTCTTCCCTCTCCACACCCTTTCCCTCTATGTTGTGTGTGTGTTTATGTGTATGTGTGGCGGGAGTGGGGAAAGTTGGAAAGGTGGGGTTGGGTGAGGGGTAGTCAGTTACATTTCTGTCAGTTTAATTATATTACTGTAAAATAATAATGTTATTTATGCTAAATTTGCAAACCTAGTGACTGCAGTTTATTGGGGTCAGCCAAGGGCCTCAGCTATTTTAAAATATGTCTAATTTCACTTGTGTTGCAACTCAGGGTAAAGTGGGTCCGGAATTGACCACACACTAGCCCAGGGGATTGTGACATAATTTGATCGCAGACCTCGGAGATGTCCGATTGATATTATAACTGAAAACAGCAACGATTTATCTGAAAACTGTTGACAAAGCCAGTGTTCGAAGTTTCAATCTGTTGCGTCTTACAGCCCGAGACCTCAGACACGGGCTGGAGACCGTCCGTCTGCGTTGCTGGTTGGGGCACCCTTTAAAGATGGTGCCCCAATCTGTGTGGAGCCGGTCCCCTGTTCTAACAGCCCCCACCCGAGTGTCGGGTGTAAACTATGCCCACTTCCATGTTTTTTTGGCAAAAAGGCTCAAGATCTGGAGAGAAAACTGGGGTGTGATCAGGAATAAAACAGAGTCCAATTTTGGGTGTGAATAGCGGGGTGCTTCTTGGCACCTGCAGCGCTGAGAATGACCCATGAAATGGGACACTTTTATTTGGCCCCGCTGAGACTGCACTAGTCTTCAATTCCTGCACTGACAAGCCCCGATCTCTCGTGCCCCACCCCGGCCTTTCGTCCCCCCCAATGTACTTGCAGGGGATCAATTACTTAACTGGTCCATGTTCCTCAGCAGCCTCTTTGTCCCCTCCTCGCAGTTTACTTTGCTACCTAGCTTTGTATTCTCAGAAAACTTCGATGATTACACTTAGTCCCTCATCTGGGTCACTGATGTTGCTTGTAAATAGTTAAGACCCAAACTCTGATCCTTGCAACACTCCATTAGTTACATCCTACATTCCTGAAAAATAAATTTATTTTCCCCTACTCTCTGTTTTTTGCCTGCTTATCAATCCTCAAGCCATGCTAATATGTTATCCCAAGCCCTAATCTTGGATAACATTCACTAATGCTGCTCTTTAACAAATGCCTTTTGTAAATCCAAATATACTGCATCCACTGGTTCCCCCTTATCGACCCAGTCAATTACACCCTCTGAATTTAAAAAAAAATTTAGAGTACCAGTTTTTTTTCCAATTAAGGAGCAATTTAGCGTGACCAATCCACCTAACCTGCACATCTTTGGGTTGTTGGCTTGAAACCCACCCAGACCCGGGATGAATGTGGATTGAACCCGGGTCCTCAGCGCTGTGGGCAGCAGTGCTAACCACTGTACCACTCTGCTGTCCTACCCTCCGAAGTCGCTAATAGATTTGTCAAACAAGATTTCCTAAAACCGTGTTGACTCTGGCTAATTGTGATTTTCCAAGTGGTCTGTTACCAAGTCTTTAATAATAGATTCCAGAATTTTCCCTACTTTGGTGTAATTTCTAACTGGCCTATTGTTCCACGTTTATCTGCCTAATTCCTTTCTTGAACAGCGGGATTATGCTTACTATGTTCCAATCCACAGAGACCATTCTAGAATCTAGGAAATTCTGGGAGATCAAAACAATGTTAGATTTGGGATACAATCATTTTTCATGTTGCAAAGGATTTGGTGTTCATCTATCAGACACCTTAATGGTCATTTTTAAGTGCCACCTTTGTTTTATCCTCATTATTTCTTGTCCCCTTTGCATTTTCCAAAATTAAAGATCTTTAACTCCAGTAAAGAAAACATCCAGTCATGGTTACTGTCCTGGTTGTCCTTCATCTTGAGTGTGATGTAGCTGCAAGTGTTGACGGTCGAGTTCCCATGGTTGGCTCCACTGCCCATTGCACAGGTTCGACTTGGCAGTGATGATCCACTGATGACCCCCTCAGAAATTCAGGTAGAGAGGACGCATCCAAGTGTTGCCAGCATATTTCGGACTGCCAACTGGCCCTCGCAATCTCACCCACCAGCAGTCACAATTTCAATTCCTCAGTCTTTTGGTTATTAATACAATCAAACTGTTTAATTCTTCTAGTACTGTCCCTATTTACTTCCAGACCATTATCAAACCCCGCGTTTCAGAAAACACTTCCACTGCTGCTTAACACTTATCCAACTGCCATGATTTTTACGAAGTCTTCTTTTCCAAAGATCCGGAAGGCTGCCGCACTGTAAATTTTCTTAACCTTGTTTTCCTGATGCATGGTTTAAACCAGCAAAAGATAATCACACGTACACCAAGTTGCCCTCTGTTTTCCAATAGCCATGTGGAATCAGGAGTACCTGAGTTTGTTGCAGGACAGGGCAAGCAGCTTACAGTTCCACACGTCAGTCCATTGGGTAGGCTCAGCATTTCCTGTCCACCTGTAAGTCATGGTGATTTGTGGATTCAGAAATAAAGATGTCTGAGTTCTTGATTTTTCCACCCCCCCCCCCAAAGATATAAGCCTTGATCTCATTAATCCCAGGATATTGAAGAATCAGGGATGACCAGAAGTCACTTGACCCATCAAAGCCGAGAGAAGCTGATCTCTCTGATACATTAACTCTCCCATCATGGTATTGAATTATATCTGAGATGACCACAAGAGTTTTACCTCCCACCTTGTCTGGTAGGTTATTTCTCACAATTATCACATACTGCATGATAACTTTCTTCTGGAATGGTAAGACTACCCTCCTCCACCTGTATTCCTCCCTCTCTAACAACAAAACTCCAATTTCTGCCTCCATCACTTGACCACCTTTCCAACACAAACCTAGCCAGCCAAGAAAAACAATTTTGCCTTAAATATCTAGTTTACATTTATTATTCACCAATTCCCACTTACGTCTCTTGGCCCCATTTCCTTGCTTAATTTTGCAGAAATAATTTGGGTTTAATTTATCTGTCACATTTAATACTTTACACATTTCAAAATAAAGTATGTTAAAAAAATATTAAGCATGTTGCTTTAATTTGCTCCACTTTTTGTTTGTTTTTTTGTTGTGGTGGAGTTAGACGACATCAGTACATCCAAGCGCCATTTCATAAAGATAAACCTACTCTTAAATGTCCCTGTTAAGAATAAAATATATTCTGCAGACAACAATTCCTATATATCCAAGACCAGCAAGGAGCTTGCTGTTGTCATAAAACATTGCATCTTGGTGTCTGTAAAATGATGACTAGTAGGTTTTAAGATAGCAGGTTGGTTTGGATATATGGTTGGTCATTGGTGCTTGAAATGAAGCAACTGATCTGCTGATCCACTGTTAAATTTCTGCTGACGAATCAGTTAGTTATGCTGGTCATTAACCGGCGGGGACTCTGTGCAGCAGTACACATTCTATCTGATGAACCACTGTCCTTGATAGAGAAGCAATTTTAAATTACAAATTGATTCCGGCACCGAGATGCAAAATGATATAAAATCAGATCATTAGTGACATCACAATAGCATGATGCCTGCAGTCAAATCTATTAGTGCGCGAAAAGATCTTGTCCCTATTTAACATTTTGTCGAAAATGATGGTTTGATCAGGGTGAAACGCATCAGTGTTTGCAGTAAGCTCTACATTCGCGAGGTAAGAAGGGGCCTTGAGACAATGAGTAAAATGGTCGCACCATGTTTCTGGGTGAACAGGTAATTGTGAAACACATGGATTCTCCTTTAGTCCATTCTGGAACAACTGCATTGCATTATCAGGAGGAAACTTCTGCTGCAAGCTGCACACTCTACATCACGGGCTGTGTTTTGGGTGACGCCACATATGTTGCAGTGAAGAAAAATTATGTTTTCCTGTGCTTCTCAGTGAAATTTGACCTATTGCTGCAAACAGAAAAAAACAGCCCAAGGTTCATGTGTCCTGCCTTCTGTCAGAGTGTCATCGGCCAAGCAAGTTGTGCTGGAAAGCCTCAGCACACTCACTCTTGGCCACAGAAGGAACCCTTAAACTCCAGATCCCAACCCCCTGTTGGAAATATGAGGGAGACTGTGCTTAGCTGCCCTTCCCTGATCACACACTTACCCTATGCTGGTGAGAATATCGCCAGTGCTGAAGCCCAGCTCTCGAGTGTTTGATTGTTGTTTGCTGCCTCTATGGTGCTTGTAGTAATCTCTAAACTGTTCAGGCGTCAAAATATATTGAAATGAGATGCAATAATCATCGTCTGAGACATGGTACATGTACATTTGAGAGCTGTGAAGTGTTCTTGCAACTAACAAGAACAATTCCTCATTTACCAATGGCCTTCAGCTGCGAAGCTAGAGGCTTCTCACAGTCAAAGGGAGTTAAAATGATGTTCAGCAGAGAACCAAGAACAGGGCTCTGTCCTGGAAGTGTTTGGCAGGACAGGCAGGCAGCAGCTGTAATTGCCCCTGTTATGGGTATCCACAATAATTAAAGATTGCTCTTGAAGGTCTCACAGACGAAAAGGCCCACAACACCCCCCCCCCCCCCCCCCCCACTGGGGGGTGGAGGTGAAGTTGAGGGCCAGTCCCAGGCGGATAGGGTGTGCTGGTTGCATCTCTTTTTTACTGATCTCAAATGCACCTTGGTAAGCATGTTGCGAATGGTCTATAGTGGCTTTCTTGTCATCCCCAGAAGCCACTTCAGCTAAGTAACGAAAGTAATCTCCCTTCATTTTCAAGTAGAAATCTTGTGAATGAGATGGAAATGAATGCAAATGAGAATTAAAGGAAATTAATGAAAATGAGAGTTAATGATATGCTCGGCATATTTGGTCAGGATCTAAAACTCACCATCGGGAGTGGGCTGATTAGAACAAACTGATTCACGAATCTCGATTTTGACCATTTCCACTATTACTTCCCGTAACAGCCTCCCCGAACAGGCGCTGGAATGTGGCGACTAGGGGCTTTTCACAGTAACTTCATTGAAGCCTACTTGTGACAATAAGCAATTTTTATTTCATTTCATTTCATTTAACCGGTGCATTCAGATCTGTGCCTGACGCAACACAGTGGTTAAATCATGCCCAATGTGTTTGTACCAAATCCTCAATTTTAAAAAGGCATCATCCACTTATTTATTCTAAGTCATGTTAATGTCACCATTAAAATAGTTTACAGAAAGAAGAATTTGATATGAAAACACGAGGCATCACACAGTAATCTCAAACCCGGTACTAATTTTCTCCAATTAAATTGCACGTCTTAAAAGTTGCCATGATTTAAACAACAAAAGCCATTTATTGTCCGCTTTCAGTTCTGGAGAAGGGTCACATGGACTCAAAACCATTAACTCTGTTCCTCTCTCCACAGTGTCATGATATTCAAACACACACATCATGATAGACACACCAACAGACAAATCAGAACACACAACACCACAACCAATGACAGAAAGATATAAAAGCACAGACATGACCCCCGGTGGTCAGTATTAGCTGCAGAGGAGAACCAGGACAGATCTACTACACGACACACTCAGGGAGACAGCACGTGCAGAGTATCCAGAACGAACTGTATTATAAGAGTTAAAATAAAATAGAGTTGTACCACATACAACTGTGTTGGCTCATCTGTGCACCAGAGCACCCAACACCACATGGTACAGGAGTGGATCGATACCTGCCGGCATACCTCAGTGTACACAGACAACCAGCAGTGCCCAGGCAAAATGATAGAGCTCCCGGTTCCGCAGCCGCTCCAGTGCCACGGCGACCTCCGCGAAAACTGGCGGCGATTCCGGCAAGTGTTCGAATTGTTCCTGGTGGCAGCTGAACTCCAAGACCTGGATGATAGCGAAAAAATTGAATTTCTCCTCACCATCGCCGGTGCAAGGGCAAGAGAAATATTCACAAGGTTCAGGTTCTTCAGGAGGCAGCAAAGGTACGATTACCAGGCAGTCCTGGACAAATTCTCCAAGTACTGTGAAGAAAACGCAATCCAATCGGCAAGTAAAGGTAAGAAAAGCTGCAGTACTTACCTCGTGGCTGGCCATCTTGCTAAAGGTATCACGCTAGCACAGTTGCGCGAGCAGTGCGCAGAACCGGAAGTTTCGTTTGCGCATGCGCGAGATGCTGCGCATGCGCAGTCAAGAAAACGGCCATCGGTAAAGGAACAGCGATCTGAGCATGCGCAGTCGCTTCCTACGTGCTACATACCGAGCGTCAGGATGTCAGAGGCCCCAGACTGCACCAATTTAAAGGGGAAACGTCCCAAATCCAATTTAAAAGGGAAACGTCCCAAATCAAAAAAACAAAAATCTGTTAAAGCTGTAAAACAACCTTCCCTCACCTGGAATGACAGCACATTGCCGCAAATTGACCCAGGAGATGAATTTGACCTCCGAAGAACCCTCCGACAAGCAGTTACCTACGCACAAGCCGATGATTCCGACCTCGAATACTTCGATGATGATCTTTACAGTGTTTCCGGATCTCGCGAGCCCAATGATAGCTCCGTGGTCCTATACGACTATGACTCGGACGAACCTTTTGTGTTGCACATTGGCGGCCCCCACATTGAATCCGACGCAGATGCGGATTCATTTTTCGGATTTGAGGATCTTCAATCCAGCAGATATGACGTTCCAACTTATCAGTACCGGATGATGCTGCAGCCTGACATTAACAGACAGGGAGCGCTGCAAGCACACGGAGAGCGCCCTGCTGCCACACAGAGCGTGGTCCACGTCCCGCTCAACGTTCCCGACTCTATGAAAGAAGACATGCAAGACTCCAGAGCGCAGTCCTCGCATGAACCAGAAGTGACTCCAGTGTCACAAGCCTCCACAGCAAGCTCGTGGACAGACTCCACAATTGCAGAAACGCAAGACTCCAGAGCGCAGTCCTTGCACGAACAAGAAGTGACTCCAGTGTCACAAGCCTCCACAGAGAGCTCGTGGACAGCCTCCACGATAGAAGCAACGCAAGACTCCAATGTGCAGTCCTTGCAGGAACAAGACCATGAGGGTCTAGCAACCTCTCCTGACCAACCAGCGGCAGATGATGCAAGTCTGCCATGCTCACGTGAACAGCAAGAAGGCTATAACAGCCTACCATGCTCCACTACACAGCAGCATGACCATGACGGTCTCTCATGCTACAATGAAGGGCACAGCGCTGAAGACTGTTCAAGCCCAACTGAAGACAAGCCAAAGGAATCGCCTCGTCCAAGCCCGAAGAAAAAAGGTTTATGCGCTGACCTTCAGGATCATTATAGCCGAACAGAGATTAATAATGCTGCACGGCCACAGAAGGATGCTGAGGATTTGCTAAAGAAATTAATTGAATGTTTAACTTGCAAGGAGCAGACTGAGAATTGCCAGTGTTTTAGTACGGATCGAGAAAATGGACAAGACATTGATCCTCAGGTAATGGAAATAACACAACCTGAATCATATCTACAGCAGGGACAAATGTCTCCCTTCAACACAACGCCGCATATTCCCAACTTCGGAGACCAGCAGTTAGTCAGTAATGACTCTTCAAACCTTGAGGGGAACATTAATTGCATTGAACCTATACACACTCCACTGATAAATGAGCAGAACATTGGAGCAAGAATCCTGAGGACACCGACATCGAGTAGCCAGATAACGAATTTAAAACCCACAGCAGTTTCACGTGAACCAAGTGTGCTTTCCACTAATGGTGAAGACGCAGATAAGGTCGACCCGATTATCCATTGTACCACACTAACCCCAGTGATTAAGCAGTTATGTATGGGGAGTATAATGTGGGCAATTGAGAACAGTAAAAGAGAGACTGTGACCATGCCAGTCCCAGCAAAATCAGACCCAGAGACCATGAAGGCATGTACATTAGACAAAGATACATATGAGGTACCTGAGAAGAAAAGTGAAACGGAATGTTCTTTGGAAAATAGTACAATGTCGATAGAAACATTGGATCCTATATTAGAGACCATACATATGGGAGAATTTGGGGGTAAGAAACAAGGTTCTGCAATGTCTGGGGGAAGATTTAAAATTCCAAAGAAGAAAAGCCCAAATGAAGGACAACGGCAAGACAATGACAGTCCACCGACATGGTGTGCACCACCAGATGAAAACTCTGACAATTTACCCAACCCTAGTGAACAGCAAGCTGCTAATGAGGATCTATCCACGGGATGTGAGACGAGTGACGACAGCATCCCACTTCCCATGCAAAAGGTGCAAGGTGACAGACCTCGCCTAGTGCGTACCGAGGCACTCGACGATCACGGTGGGACCACTGACGACTGCGGTGGCGGCGCACCGCTTCCACCCTCGATGGCTCGAGCCTCTCCACTGGTTGGTGCATTCCTGCATGTTCCGACTCCAGAAGTGCAGCTTCAGGGAATCTCGGCTGCCTCCAGTGAACCTGTTGGGACTCCGGACGGGGGGCATCGACGGAAGGCAGACCGGACTCCAGATGGGGAGCAGCCAAGCGCCGACTCTGATTCGCGCACGCCAGACCTTGCTCCGGACGGGCGGTGTCGCGGCCTCGGTGATGGCACGCTCAGGGTGACGGCGGATGCCACGGCGACAGGGAATGGATCGCGTGGCAGTCCCACTGGGTCGGCAGTGGCAACCAGCACCGGAGGTCCAAGATGGACACACCAATTCGCGCCATCGCCAGACGTTGATGCGAGCAACAATTCTCTCTCCAAGGCGACATGCTTCGACGTTTCTCTGCGGAGTCGCCCTTCCGGCACAGCAGGTGGCCGGAACCAGCGTGCACGGTCTCGGCCAACTTCCACATCTGGCACCGTCATCGCCTTGCATGATATTAGTGATGGTGCTACTTCGATGGCAACAACCCATCGGCTACAAGATGCCGTCCACCACAAACATAAAAAGAAAACAGACTCCACCTTGTTCCTGGCATGCAGGGCGGATGGATTGGTGCGTAGGCGCAATCAGCGAGCTTTGCGCCGCCTTCCACGCTCGCAACTGAACCGTACGCACACGCCGGATCCTCCACTGGTTCCCAAGGATGACTTCGTGGAGATGCCACGGATCATGCCCCTTCCATCGCCACCAGAACCAAAACACGGCCAAGGCAACAATAACAAAGATGTTGAATGTTATATTTGCACGAATGAAAAACCAAGCACTGCACGAAGTACAACAAATGGTAAAGTAGAGACTTCGGCATCAGCATCACCTCCAACAGTCCAAGGTGAACCAGTGTGACCCCAAATCTCCACAGCTGAACCGGCTTGAGGACCAGCCCATTCTTGAGGCGGTCACCCATTAGACTGGACTTATAACGCTGTTCATACGTTCAAAAAGTCAAACACTTCTGTATTATAACCTGTTGTTGTTTATTGTTCCAGATATCGTCTGACCGGACCACTGTTCAAGTTTTTTTTCTCTCGCATCCATGTTTTGTTATGGTACAACCTTGTTAGTGTGACGCACCCGACATCGCCCCATGTAAATAGTTACGTCATATACACACGCTGTACACAACACACACACACACACTCTTAGATGCACTCACGACACAATTATATTTATAACCACGTAGGCACATATCTTTGTAAAAAGGGGGGATGTCATGATATTCAAACACACACATCATGATAGACACACCAACAGACAAATCAGAACACACAACACCACAACCAATGACAGAAAGATATAAAAGCACAGACACGACCCCGGTGGTCAGTATTAGCTGCAGAGGAGAACCAGGACAGATCTACTACACGACACACTCAGGGAGACAGCACGTGCAGAGTATCCAGAACGAACTGTATTATAAGAGTTAAAATAAAATAGAGTTGTACCACATACAACTGTGTTGGCTCATCTGTGCACCAGAGCACCCAACACCACACACAGGTGCTGCCAGAATTGAACATTCTCGGTTTTTATTTCTTGCTTATATTGCTTGGTTTATATTATTTTCTGTTTTCCACTGGATTAGAAGTTGGGGCATTGTCCCCGTGGGAAGTATCAATTATCTGTCAAACCGAAAGGTGAAAGGAATTCGTAAAGGCAATGTAGTTGAGTAGCTCGAAGAAAATATCACGCTGCGTGATAAATGCAAGAAATATAAACATGTCTTTTCTTACCGTAGGAATTTGTTTGGGTAGATGTGGTGCAATTGTGACCATAGGTACGTGAGTCAGGAACAAGAGTTCATAAATATGTCGGGGTACAGATCAGAGAGAGAATTTAGGAGGAATTTCTTTCCTCAGCAGTGAGAACGTGGAGCTTGCTGTGACAATGAATAATTGAAACACAGCACTGACACCTTTGAGTGGACAACTTGAAGCATGAGGGATAAATGAATAGTAATATTTTGGAGCTGGGTGAACGTAATTCGAGTGGACAGGCTCGTGAACAGTGTAAACACTGGCAGAGGCAAGCTATACTGAATGGTCTGTTTTAGTGCTGTAGATTCTGAGCAATGCAATAGTGTTCTTGAATTTGTACACCAACCATTTGTTGAATAAAATTGTTTCAACATTTGGTGATGGCGTTATAGTGCACTCGGGTGCTGTGGCAAAGTATACTTTTCCATGCACTTTGTAGTCTGGAGCGAGGGATAGTGATGGCAGAAGCTCCAGATTCCTTTTCATTGTGTGGTGACCAGGAATCTCTTCCACTCTTACCACCTGACATGGGCATGTGTTGGAAGGATTTGAAGGTTGGGACCTGATTGGTTGGCACCTTTGAAGACCAGAATCTGTTCTGAAAGGGTCATTGTCGCCTCCATGAGGAGTGCGATGACGTGTTGAGTTGAAAAAGAGCTCAGCCCAAAAAACAATGCCGTCAAAGAGCAGCAACACGGGGATGGTGGGAATGAATGTTTAAGGTGGTGAATGGAATGCCGATCACGCGAGCTGTTTTGTTCTGGGTGGGGGTCACGATTCTTGCATGCTGTTGGAAGTCCACTCACTCAGGCAAGTAGAGGGTATTCCAACACGAGCCTTATCTGTGCTTCCTGACGACAACTTCACCCATTCAATTGTTCATCATCGGGGCCCTTGAGGGTTGAGAATTACCGGAACATGAACTCACCATGAGATGTGCCCCATGCATCATTAAAATCCTAACCCTCACATTGCGAAGCAGGTTTGATTTGCTCTCATGGCTCAAATGCAGCAATTTCTTGGGAGATCGACGGTGAGGTCCCATTTTTGTGAGGCTAACAGCCTCGTGGAACAAATCACTAACAATGTGCATGGCAACTCACAATGTATCACTTCCTTGTCACCTGTTGCTGGGATGCTTAAACATTGACACTTTCCCAGAACATTCTGACCCAACGTCACATATTTAGGAGGAGGGGTGAGCGGCTAAGTCTTCGTCCCCGAGGGAACCTTAACCCGAGGGCAACACCTTTTCTGAATCTGGTGCTATTTTTAGAAAAAGCCTGAAATTCCAGTCATTTTATTGCAGATGATTGCACTTATTCCCTTTCAACATTAAACTGGCCTCACATACGTAGGGTCGACCACAGGCCCGGGCAAAGGTACGACGCATGGGCAGAAGCATGCATCTTTCTCTGCTTGGAAATTATCATTTTCTGCAGCTTCGCTCTCGACTGACAAGTCGCACAAGACTCAATCTGGCCCCCAAATATTCAGGATCTTCTTAGCCAGGGAAATTAGTTTCCTTTTATAGGTTAAGAAAGCTGGCACTTGGCTGCATCATTGCATTTCATGTCACTCAGGATGACAGGATTATGAGACATGAAATAAATCTCATGGATACAGAGAAATTGTAAAAACAAAGAAACATCAAAATTACAATACAGAAGGATCAGCAGCAAGAGAGAGGCAAGAGACCATGCATTCCCTGAACAAAATACTTATGAAGTCACGCTATACCCGATCATTGCTCAGCTTTGCTATCATCCAGGGAATTATTTTCCATATCTGCTGGGGAAAACTTGGAATTGAAAATGCTGCAATACAAACTTCAGCTTGATTTCCTAAAATAAAAGATAATTCAGTCAACGGCGATTAAATTGCAGTTGCTGGTTTGTCACATCTGAGTTGCAGGTGGATTAACAAACTCATGGGAAGGATGCAGGGGCTGAATGAATGAATGAAAACATTGTTTTAGTGGTAACTTTGCTGAGAATGGTCAAAGCTCACCACCTGACTTTTTATTCCCTCAAATATAAAACGTCCAGTTACTTTTCTGAAGTTTGTGGTAGGTATGATTTAAAAGGAAATCTGGGCACGATATGCTGCTGGACCTATCCTTGCCACTCCAGAAGGATGGAGAACAGTGGAACTGGATTGGAGCTGTGAAGTAACCCTCTTTTTCCCACTTCTTTAATAAATGCTTCATGTCCTTTTATTCATTCTCTCTCTTTCTCGCCTTGTGTGTCTCTGACTCCATTCATTATCAAGAACTAGGTATGATGAGATATTTCCCTGGCAACAAACAGATGTGATTGTGGATGATATGGAGATATTTATTTTGTTCAATTTGCCTTGTTCAGCTCCATGCAGAGCAAAAACTGATGAAACGGGCCTAATTATGTTGTCAACATTGATTCCAACATGCTTTGTGGCCAACTGTATACTTAGCTTTCTGCACAATCTGCCTGGCACTCTGCTTGAACCTGGTAATCAGATGGCCAAATCTCTTAAAACTTGGGCCTCGAGTCCCCAAGAAACTGGTGGAATCACAGAATGGTTATTGCACAGAAGAGGCCATTTGACATATCCATGATGGCCCTTAGGAAGAGGCAACGGGCCTAGTCCCACAATTGCATTTGTTTCCTGTAACCCTGCTAATGTTTCCACTTCGGATAACTATCGAACTCTCTTTTATCGATTTAATCTGCTTCCGCTGTGCTCTCAGGCATTGTGTGCTGAATCCTAAGTATTAAAGCTCAGGAAGGGCTGAGAAGGTACGATAAGCAGTATTTATTGAAAAAACACAAAGCAAAGGTCGCAACGTGGATTACAGTCCAGAAGGGACTTCCGAGGACGGGAATGTGCTGAGACGTTGCACATCAGGTGGCTCCGACGAACCCCAAATAGGTTCTTTCACCCAAAATATTAGTCCACGAATACGAAGAAGAAAATATCCCTGCACTTGAACCAAAATCAATGCAAAGGGAGATGCCTAACAACAGCCACTCCAGAGGCCTTGTAGAAACAAGAAGTGGAAAAAGTCAGGAGAAGTAAACGGCTGGCCGGCAGACGTACGAGGCGTCAAAACTTGAACTCGCAAGGGCAAGAAGGACGGACCCATCGCATACGGCACCCCCCCTGCCCCCCTCCCCACCACCCCCCCATCTCTCACCAGGGGGTGGTTGGAGAATATTTCTCTCAAGGGAACTGAAAGAACACAGAGAGGAGACGTAAACCAACATCCAGGCTGGGGTCAGGGTGGTGGTCGCGCTAGCTGGTTACCATGCAGGTGCCCCTAGACAAGGCGGAGAGGCAACTGCCAGCCCAGGAAAGCATTAAAAAGGAGCTAGAGAAGGCCTCAACCGGACCGCCGACCTGGAAAACGAAATACCAAGGTTGGTCATGACGCAGGGGAGTCGAAAGGGACGACTGAGAATCAGGAAAACCGATTGAGTCACCAGAACCTACAGACTGTGGGCCTGCCGAAGGGGATCGAACGTCGGAACCCCACAAACTATGATATAGAATTTACAGTGCAGAAGGAGGCCAATTGGCCCATCATGTCGTTCGCACCGGAAAGACAAACCCACATAAGCCCACACCTCCACCCTATCCCCACAACCCAGTAACCTCACCTAATGTTTTTGAACACTATGGGCAATTTAGTATGGCCAATCCATCTAACCTGCACATCTTTAGACCGTGGGAGAAAACCGGAGCACCCAGAAAAAACCCGCGCAGACACGGGGAGAACGTGCAGACTCCACACAGTGACCCAAGCCGTGAATCGAACCTGGGACCCTGGAGCTGTGAAGCAACAGTGCTAACCACTGTGCTACGTGTGCTGCCCATAACTATGACGATGTGGCCCAAATACTACCCCACCCACCAGAAATAGACATGAGCCCACAGGTCACGTTGTCCAAAACCCAAAGCCGGGAAAACCAAGGGTGATGATCGCTAAAATGCACCGGTATTAATACCGGGAAAGAATCCTGCGCTGGGCAAGGCAAACAAAGAACTGTAACTAGGAAGGTCACCGGATCAGGATCTACCAAGGCATTGGGGATGACCTGGCCAAGCGTCGGGCAAACTTCAACAGGGAGAAAGCAGCCCTGTACAAGAATGGTGTAAAATTTGGGATGCTGTACCCAGCCAAACTTTGGGCCACATTCCAAGGCAGGGAGCACTTCTTCATGGCCTCTGTGAATGCAGACAAATTTGTCCTGGAGAATCAGCTGGAGAAAAGGCAGCAGGGAACAGTGGTGAAAAGATCATCCGAAGAGACTTTATTCATTCACTAAATATTAACCAATCCAGATACCGGACAGATGAGGGGGCCATCCGACTTTACTGTCTGCCCCTTGATCGCAGCTGTCTTCATGGCTGGATGGTCCAGGAGGACACATGGTGCCCACTGGTACATTGAAGGCCTTCCACGACTGGTGGGCACCACAGGGGTCAGGGTGCATTAACACCCCCAGGGAATGATATTTTAGTTTAATTTGTTAAGTTTCCTTTGATGTTTTGTTTTAGTTACAGTGCCCCACCAGGGTCTGTCACCGCCTTTTTTGTTTAATTTATAGATTTTTGTTTTATTAAAAGAGTATAAATAGGGGATAACTGGGATATGCGTAGAATGGGGGTGGGGTGGGGTGAGCTCAGAGCCTGATCAAGTCAATAAACTCTCACAATAAAGAAAAGCTATGTAAAAAAATAAAGCTTTGACAAAGGGTCACCTGGACTCAAAACGTTAGCTCTTTTCTCTCCCGACAGATGCTGCCAGACTTGCTGAGATTTTCCAGCATTTTCTCATTGGTTCAGAAATGCTATGTCTTAGTTACGGCTTCACCTTGGCTTGGATCTAATTGACGGAATTTTGTCCTGAATTATTGTTCCCACCAGCTCTGAAAGTTGCACTGACAAGGTTATAGTTACTGGGTTTATCCTTCAATTTGTTTTTGAATGAAGTTGCAACATTTGCAATTCACCAATCCTCTGGCACCAGCCCTGTGTCTACGGAGAATTGGAAGATAATAATAATCTTTATTATTGTCACAAGTAGGCTTACACTAAATCTGCAATGAAGTTACCGTGAAAGGCCCCGAATTGCCACACTCTGGCGCATTTTTGGGTACACAGAGGGAGAATTCAGAATGTCCATTTCACCTAACAAATACGTGCTTCGGGACTTGTGGGAGGAAACCGGAGCACTCTGAGGACAACCCACGCAGACACGAGGAGAACGTGCAGACTCCGCACAGACAGCGACCCAAGCCGGGAATCGAACCTGGGGTCATGGCGCTGTGAAGCAACAGTGCTAACCACTGTGCTACCGTGCTGCCCAATTTATTGATTATGGTCAATGTGTCTGCAATTTCCACCCTTACTTTGCCCAGTATCCTTGGATGGATCTGATCCAATCCTGGTGACACATCAACTTGAAGCACAGCCAGCCTATACAATATCTCCTCTCTTCTCAATTTTTGGCCAATCTAGTGTCTCAACTACTTCCTTTTCATTATGACTTGGGTGTCATCTCTTTCCTTTGTAAAGACAGATGCAAAGTGCTCCATTGTATTGCAGTCACAATGCACAAATCCTCATTTTGATTTTAAATTTTCATATGTTGTTTGTGGAACAGTTCAGACTTCTGCACACTTTTATGTGAAGAAGAGCTTTCTAACTTCCCTCCTGAAAAGTCTAGCTCTAATTTGTTTTTTTTAAATATATGTTTATTAAGAATTTTATAACAAAATTTTCAACCATACAAACAACACCGCACCCCCCCCCCCACCCCCCCCCCCCCCCCACCCCCCGTAACAAAAAGAAAAGAAAGACATAAACACATGGCAAGTCAATATGATACAGAACTTTGTACATTGGATTCCTCCCGTACATAGCAGTTTTCCGGATCATTCATGTGTTTTCGTGCTCAGATGCCCCCCAGAAAAGCCCCCCTTCCCCATCCCCCCTCTTCCCCTGCACCCCCCCCAAGAAAGATATCCCCCCCCCCCCCTCCCGCTTACCCCCTGGGTTGCTGCTGCTGCTGCTGACCGAACTTCATCTAACGCTCCGCGAGATAGTCTAGGAACGGTTGCCACCGCCTGTAGAACCCCTGCTCAGACCCTCTCAAGGCAAACTTTATTCTCTCCAACTTGATAAACGCTGCCATGTCATTTATCCTTCTTCCACACTGGGGGGCTTCGCATCTTTCCACACTAACAAGATCCTCCGCCAGGCTACCAGGGACGCAAAGGCCAGAATGCCGGCATCTTTCGCCTCCTGCATTCCCGGCTCGTCCGCTACCCCAAATAATGCTAAACCCCAACTTGGCTTGACCTGGACTTTCACCACCTTCGATATAGTTCTCGCAACTCCCCTCCAGAACCCATCCTGTGTCGGGCACGACCAAAACATATGGGCATGGTTCACCGGGCTTCCTGAGCACCTCCCACATCTGTCCTCCACCCCAAAGAACCTACTCAGCCTCGCACCCGTCATATGCACTCTGTGAACAACCTTAAATTGTATCAGGCTAAGCCTGGCACACGAGGAAGAGGAATTAACCCTACTTAGGGCATCAGCCCACAGACCCTCCTCAATCTCCTCCCCCAGCTCCTCTTCCCATTTACCCTTCAGCTCCTCTACCAAAGCCTCCCCCTCTTCTTTCATCTGCTGGTATATCGCCGACACCTTGCCCTCTCCGACCCATACGCCCGAGATCACCCTGTCTTGAATCGCCTGTGCCGGGAGCAGCGGGAATTCCCTCACCTGCCGCCTCACAAACGCGCTCACTTGCATGTACCTGAAAGCGTTTCCCGGGGGTAGTCCAAATTTCTCTTCCAGCGCCCCTAAGCTCGCAAACGTCCCATCGATGAACAGGTCCCCCATTCTTCTAAACCTGCCCGATGCCAGCTCTGAAACACCCCGTCCATCCTTCCTGGGACAAACCGATGGTTATCTCTGATCGGGGACCACACTGAGGCTCCCATCGCACCCCTGTGCCGTCTCCACTGCCCCCAGATCTTTAGCGTTGCCGCCACCGCCAGACCCGTGGTGTACCTTGTCGGCGAGAACGGCAGCGGTGCCGTCACCAGCGCCCCCAGGCTCGTTCCTTTGCAGGACGCCATCTCCAACCTCTTCCATGCCGCCCCCTCTCCCACCATCACTCACTTACGGATCATCGCCACGTTGACTGCCCAGTAGTAGCCACCCAGATTCGGCAACGCCAGCCCTCCTCTATCTCTACTACACTCCAGGAACCCCCTCCTTACCCTCGGGGTCTTACTCGCCCGCACAAAACCCATAATGCTCCTGCCTACCCTCTTAAAAAAGGCCTTGGTGATCACAATTGGAAGGCATTGGAATACAAAAAGAAACCTCGGGAGGACCACCATTTTAAACGACTGTACCCTGCCCGCTAGCGAGAGTGGCAACATGTCCCACCATTTAAAGTCGTCCTCCATCTGCTCCATCAACCGCGTCAAATTAAGTTTGTGCTGGGTCCCTCAGCTCCTAGCTACCTGGATCCCCAAGTATCGAAAGCTCCTTTCCGCCCTCCTCAACGGTAGGTCATCTATCCCTCTTCCCTGATCCCCCGGATGCACCACAAAGAGGTCACTCTTCCCTACATTAAGCTTGTAGCCCGAGAAGTCCCCAAACTCCCTTAGGATCTGCATGACCTCCACCATCCCCTCCACTTGGTCCGCCACAGACAGCAACAGGTCGCCTGCGTACACTCGATGCTCCTCTCCCCCTCGGACCACCCCCCTCCATTTCCTGGACTCACTTAATGCCATGGCCAAAGGTTCAGTTGCTAATGCAAACAACAGGGGGGACATGGGGCACCCCTGCCTCGTCCCTCAGTACAGCCGAAAATACTCCGACCTCTGCCGATTCGTAACCACACTCGCAACCGGGACTCTATATAGGAGCTTAACCCAACTGATAAACCCCTCCCCAAACCCAAACCTCCGCAACACTTCCCAGAGATACTCCCACACCACTCGGTCAAAGGCCTTCTCCGCGTCCATAGCTGCCACTATCTCCGCCTCTCCCTCCACCGATGCCTTCATAATCACGTTTAGGAGCCTTCGCACATTGGTATTTAGCTACCTGCCCTTTACAAATCCCGTCTGGTCCTCGTGAATCACCCCCGGGACACAGTCCTCAATCCTCATAGCCAACATTTTTGCCAGAAACTTAGCATCTACGTTGAGGAGCGAGATCGGCCTATACGATCCGCATTGCAGTGGGTCCTTATCCCGCTTCAGGATCAAAGAGATCGTCGCCTCCGACATTGTCGGGGGCAGGGTCCCCCCCTCCCTTGCATCATTGAAGGTCCTTACCAGCAACGGGGCTAACAGGTCTACATACTTCCTATAGAACTCCACCGGGAACCCATCCGGTCCCGGGGCCTTCTCTGTCTGCATGCTCCCCAGTCCTTTAACCAGCTCCTCCACCCCAATTGGCGCCCCCAAACCAGCCACCTCCTGCTCCTCCACCCTCGGGAACCTCAGTTGGTCCAGGAATCGTCGCATCCCCTCTTTTCGCCCTGGGGGCTGGGACCTATACAGCTCCTCGTAGAAGGCCTTGAATGCCTCATTCACTTTTACCACACTCCGCACCGTAGTTCCCCTGCCATCCTTGACTCCACCTATTTCCCTCGCTGCCATCCTCTTACGGAGCCGATGTGCCAGCATCCGGCTCACCTTCTCCCCATACTCATACATCGCCCCCTGTGCCTTCCTCCACTGTGCCTCTGCCTTCCCTGTGGTCAACAGGTCGAACTCCATCTGGGGACTTCGTCTCTCCCTGAGTAGTCCCTCATCAGGGGCCTCTGCATATCTCCTGTCCACTCCTAAAATCTCCCCCACTAACCTCTCCCTTTTCCTGCTCTCTCTTCTCCCAATGAGCCCTGATGGAGATTAACTCTCCCCTGACCACCACCTTCAGCGCCTCCCATACTACTCCCACCTGCACCTCCCCGTTGTCGTTGGCCTCCAGACAACTTTCGATGCACCCCCGCACCCTCCCACACACTTCCTCATCTGCAGTCCCACATCCAACCGCCACAGCGGGCGTTGGTCCCTCTCCTCCCACAGCTCTAGTTGCACCCAGTGCGGGGCGTGGTCTGAAATGGCAATGGCCGAATACTCTGTTCCCTCCACTTTCGGGATCAATGCCCTGCCCAGAACAAAAATTCTATCCGGGAGTAGGCCTTAAGTACATGGGAGAAAAAAGAAAATTCTCTGGCCAAAGGCCTGGCAAATCTCCACGGATCTACTCCCCCCATCTGATCCATAAACCCCCGAGCACCTTGGCCGCAGCCGGCCTCTTTCCGGTCCTAGATCTGGAGCGATCGAGTGCTGGGTCCAACACCGTGTTGAAATCCCCACCCATTATCAAGCTTCCTACCTCCAAGTCCGGAATACACCCCAACATCCGTTTCATGAATCCAGCATCGTCCCAATTTGGGGCGTATACTTTTACCAATACCACCCTCGTCCCCTGCAACCTACCGCTCACCATCACGTATCGGCCTCCATTGTCCGCTACTATGTCCTTGGCCTCAAACGACACCCGCTTCCCCACCAGTATTGCCACCCCTCTATTTTTCGCATCCAGCCCCGAATGGAACACCTGTCCTACCCATCCCTTCCTTAACCTGACCTGATCGGCCACCTTCAGATGCGTCTCCTGAAGCATGACCATGTCTGCCTTCAGTCCCTTTAAGTGCGCGAACACTCGGGCCCTCTTAACCGGCCCATTTAGGCCTCTCACATTCCACGTGATCAGCCGGATTGTGGGGCTACCCGCCCCCCCCCCCCCCCCCCACCCCCCCCGCCCTCCCACCCCCCCGGCTGACTAGCCATCTCCTATCTTAGGCCAGTCCCATGCCCGCGACTCCCGCACCCTCCAGTCCCCCAGACGGCGAACCCCCGCCCCGACCATCTCTTCCATTTTCAGTTCCTCCTCGGCCAGTGCAGCAGCAACCCTATTGTTCTCCCCCCCCTCCCCTCCCCCCTCCCTGCTAGATCCGAATCTAGCTCTTTTGCTCCCCCCATAATACTTCCCTAAGTCAGCTGACTCCTGCTGACCCCGACTTCCCGTTGACCCCCCCCGCCCCGTGCAGAAATCCCTCCTCCTTGTTCTCCTCCATCCCCCCCTCCCTAATGCGGGAAAAAGCCCGTGCTTTCTTGAGCCAGCACCACCCCGTGGCGCAGCTCCTGTTGCGGCCTTATCCCAATTCCCCCATCCCCGAGTCTCACCTCCCTCCAGCACCGACGCCCACATTCCCCACTGTCCCATCAAAAAAACTCTTCCCCATCCCCATCCATCGCCCCACCCGTGAAACATTCTTTTCCCATATTAACAACCCTGTATACAGTCAACATCTCACCCACAACCACAGTCCCTCAGTTCGAGTCCAATTTTTCCATTTGGATAAAGGTCCAAGCCTCTTCTGGCGTTTCGAAATAGTGTTGTTGGTCCTGATAAGTGACCCACAGGCGGCTGGCTGCAGCATTCCGAATCTCACCCTTGTTTTATGCAGCACCGCCTTGGCCCGGTTGAAGCCAGCTCTCCTCTTTGCCACCTCGGCGCTCCAGTCCTGGTAGACTCGGATCACCGCATTCTCCCATCTACTGCTCCGCTCCTTCTTGGCCCATCTCAGGACAGTCTCTCTGTCCGCGAAGCGATGGAACCTCGCCACTATTGCCCTTGGCGGCTCGCCAGCCTTGGGTCTCCTCGCCAGGACCCGGTGAGCCCCTTCTAGCTCCAGGGGGCTCGGAGAGGCCACCGCACCCATCAGCGAATGGAGCATCGTGCTCACATACGCCCCGGCATCAGCCCCCTCCACTCCTTCAGGGAGACCCAGAATCCGGAGATTCTTCCTCCTCGACCTGTTCTCCAGGACCTCAAATCACTTGGCCCACCTCTTATGCACCGCCTCGTGCACCTCTATCTTCACCGCCAGGCCCAAGATCTCGTCCTCGTTCTCGTTAGTTTTATCCCTCACCTCTCGGAGCTCTACCGCCTGGGCCTTCTGGGTCTCCTTCAGACCCTCGATCGGCAACAGCATTGGCGCCAGCACCTCCTTTTTAAGCTCCTCCACGCAGCGCCTGAAAAACTCCTGCTGGTCCGGCCCCCCTGCTGCTCGATCTCCGTTCTCCGCCATCTTGTTTTTTCCCCCTCGTTTCTGCCGCTGCTCCGAAGTCTCTTTTTCCACCGCTCCACTGCTAATCCCCGCCATACGACGGAAGGGGGACCTTACTTCACCTTCCCACATGGGATTTGATCAAAAAATTTCCATTGGGGCTCCTCCGGAGAGCCCAAAAGTCCGTTATAGCGGGAGCTGCCGAAATGTGCGGCTTAGCTCCGCATCGCCGCAACCGGAAGTCCCTAGCTCTAATTTTTAAGAGTATGTCCCAAGCATCATCATCCACGCAAATTGAAGGGAAAACTGAGCTTTTTTGATCTCTCCTTGGAGTCCAGTTTAAGCCAAGTAATTCTGGGAGCTACCTTAAGTTCAACCTCTGGATTGAAGGACGAGTTGACTCTTAAACCAGACTGATCCGGGTTGGTCCTCCAATAGCTTGGAAGTTTCTGTTGCATTTCTGGCAGAGCAATGTGATGTGAACATGGCATTACAGGCTAGAGAATTGTGTGAATCTTTCATCTGATTTGGGCATCGCTGAGAAGGCCAGCATTCATTGCCCATCTCTAATTGCCCTGGAGGAAGCGATGGTGAAAAGACTTCTTGAACTGCAGTTTGTATGGTGTTTAAGAACCAGCAATGCTGTTAATCACAGCTAATTTCGAGACCTTTATCCTTCGGCTTTAAGTTGAAAAAGAGAAATGCACTAAGATTTGCATTATTGGAGGCTAAAATAGCTGAACATACTTTATCGATGCTATTTGTTTATCTATTGCGGTGTATATCCCTAATAAGATGGAGAGTTCTGAAACCCATTGGACATCCAATTATTGTTGGAATAACATTATGAAATCAGTGCATAATGCTCATGTACAACCCTGGACCCAGAAATTGTTATGTTTAATTGTTACCTTGGACTTTGCTTTGAAAGGTCTAACTAAGAAAATCCAGGCAATTATAACTAATCATAGACTGTTGATTCAGTCCAAAAACAGTTGTGGGTTGCTTACACGTTTCATGCTACAGCTCAATAACTCTGTTTTCTCTCTTTCTGAAGGTTTTCTGACATCAGTAACACAATGTGATGCCTAGTAAACATGCATTAGGTGCACAAAAGAACCTTTAAGGGTTGCATTTTCAGTCGGTTGGCTAACATGTTGTCAGATTCTAAGTCAAAAACAAGGAATAGCTTTTAGTTTGCACAGAGCAAACAACTTGAGACCACCACTAAACCCCTCCCCCATTCCCGAGGGAAAGAAGTTGGCTTGTAAAAGCTAAATTCAGGAACATGTAGTGGCAAAATGGTGAAATAATGATACTTTTCATGACTGATTACATGGCTGAGCGAATATTTAAACTCAAATTTCAAAATGACTGATAAAAGCATGCATTCCGTAAAGGCTGCAGTGCAGCAATATAATGCACTTCTTGCAGACTTGGCTTAGCTCAGTGAGTAGGCATCATATGCCGAGTGGAATTTTCCAAGAAGCATTTTCCAGGTAAGTGAGTTCACCTCAATCTTCTTTTGCACACCAACAATTCCCCTTTCCCAGAAATCATTTTCAAATGGATGCCATCCATCTTTCACTGACTTGGCGTCTAACCTGTCCCACACTTTTCCCGAAAAGTTAAAACTACTTACATTTTCCGACCGGAGTTTCTTTGCTGGGCATCCTCCATCGACTGGATGAAGCATGTAGTAAAGTCGAACCTTGCTGGCATGTTTCCGGCTCTGAAGAAAACAAAGTTATAAATCTGTAGCAACTCTGAAACAATTTTTTTCAAAAACCACGTCCCTCTTTGACTCCCCTATTTTAATTTGCAGTCCAGAGATAGCAGTAGTCAGAATGGAGAACAATGTGAAGCACTGTGATTGATCATGCATTTCTCAACCTTAGTAAATGGGCTGTTCCCTTTCTCTCACAAGCACTCACTCACGTAATAGGCATGGTAAGTCAGCTGGCTATGGTTAGAACAACTGCATTTATTCAGCCACACTGCTGTTTTCAGGTCAGATCAAGAATACCAGGTCAGAAGAATGTTCTTTGACCATTTCTGATTTCATAGAATCCCCACAGTGCCATTTGGCCCATTGAATATGCACCGACCCTCTGAAAGGGCACCCCACCCAGGCCCACCTCACGAGCAAACCCATCAAATCTTTTAGATACTAAGGGGCAATTTAGCGCGGCCAATCCACCTATCCTGTACATCTTTGGATTGTGGGAGGAAACCGGAGAACCCGGAGGAAACCCATACACACAGTCACCCAAGATGGGAATCAAACCCGGGTCCCTGACGCTGTGTGGCTGAAAAATGTTCTCATGGTGATTGAACCCATGCGCATACTTGCTTTGCACTTCTGGGGCATTTTCGTACAAATGAGAGGTTGTACAAATGTGAATTGCTGTTGCTGTAATTAAACACACACACTGTTCATTCATTTTTCCAAAGATTATCGGAATTTTTACAGTAATAGATTTGCTGAAAATCATATCCTTGATTACATTTGGAATTGAAAGGCAGCAATGCTTTTCTTTGTGACCCCTGCACTGTTTAACCTCTCCCTGTCAGTTGACCCTGCCAATAATCTAGAAACCAGCAGGGGTAAAGCAAAATGATGTCAACTAAAGCTGTTTGCAATGACTTGACTTTTTAAAATTGGTAGTGCCAGTGACACTCCTGGCATGCTGAAACCTCTCTGGTGATACTGCGAGCTTCATTTAAATTTCTGCATTTGAATTAGGTGGTGGTGTCGTGCTATTGTCAATGGACTAATAATCTAGAGACACAGGGTAATGTTCTGGGTTCGAATCTCAGCAGGGCAGCTGATGAAATTTGAATTTGATAAAAACCTGGAATTAAAAGTCTAACGATGGCCATGAAACCATCGCCGACTGTTGTAAAAACCTCCTGGCTCACTAATGCCCTCCAGGGAAGGAAATCTGCCATCCTTACCCAGTGTGGCCTTTATGTGACCCCCACATCCACAGCAACCCTCGCAAGCCACTCAATAAGAGATGGTCAATAAATGCTGGCCCTGCCAGTGATACCCACATCCCATGAATGAATAAAAAAAAAATACTGGCTGTTCAAGTTGTTTCACCAAAGTTGTTTCATTGAACTATCAAGAGGCGATTGGGTCAAATAGACTTACTATTTACTGAAAGCTAAAAGCTGCCTTCCTGTTGAGTGGATCTATTAGTGACACGTATTTACATAAACAAAGGTTAAGCCTGTGTTCGTGTGGAAGGCAGGAGATATTAGATGACAAATTGGGTAATGTCACAAGGCAAAAATGAGATGGTAATGGGACCAGGGAATACACAAAGGATGGGTTCAGGCCTGCAAACATCACAACTGCCATTTGATAAAGCAGGGACAGAGTTCATGATTTGAAATTATTGAACTCCATTTTGAGTGTGGGAGACTGTAACGCGCGAATCAAAAGATGAGGTGCTGCTCCTCAAGCTTGCATCGAGCTTCATTCGGACAGTACAAGAAGTCAAGAACACAAAGTGAGAGTGGGGTGCAGTCTTAATGACAGGCACCTTGAAGTTTGTGGTCACAGTTGCGGACTCAACCGAGATGACCCAGAAAGTCTTCATCCAATCGGCAGTTAATGACCCTAATGAAGAGGAAACCACGTTGTGAGCAGTGATTTAAAAAAAAAATACGCTCATTGAATGTGGGCATTGCTGGAAAGGCCAGGATTTATTGCTTATCCCCAATTGCCATTAAGCAGGTGGTGCTGTAATTCTTTCTTGAGCTGCTTCACCCCATGACAACGAAGTAATGGCAACATATTTTCAAGTGGGAAGTGATGTGTTAGACAGGTTGGTTCGGTGTGGACTGCACTTGATGCAGCGATGCGAGAAACAGACGTCTAACACTGTAGAAGATCCAACACGGTTTTATTGAACGATAGAACTAACATACATGTTTAACTGTGGGTCGGCACAATACTGAACTGACTGGAGACCTTGTACTAGCCTGACCAGATTCACTAGCTACCGCATGGTGTTTGCACTGTGCTAGCTCGTGGACTCTGACTGTCTCAGTGGCTGGGTCCAGAGAGAGCGGGAAACCTAGTGCCCTCTGGCTTTATAGTGGTGGTGTACTGTCTGGTGATTGGTTGCACTGTGCTGTGTGCTTACTGGTCATCCTGTGTGTCAATTCCTGCCTGTCTGCACTTCATTATATACATGTGTGGATATTATGACAGGAAGTGTGTGTGTTTTGGAGGGGAACTTGCAGCTGGTTGTGCTTCCATGCGTTTGCTGTGGTCGACGAGGTGGATTTGGAGGTCATTGCCGAAGAAGCTTTGACAAGTCACTGGAGTACATTTTGTAGATGGTATACACTTCTGCCACTGTGCGCCCACTGGTGGAGGATGTGAATTTTTAAGCCAGTGGATGGATGCCAGTCATGAGGCTGCTTTCTCGTGGATGATGCTGAGCTTCTTGAATCCTCTTGCAGCTGCAAACCTCAAGGCACTTGAGAGTATTTCATTCTGACCGGGCATTTGCTTTGTAGATTCAGGAGGTGAATTACTCGCTCATGTACTGCTTTCAATTTAGCATTTAAGTAAATTGCTGTTTCGCTTGGGAGGAGTGTTCAAGACCTTGGATTGCAGGAAGAGAGGAGGGAAAAAGGCAAGTCTTCTATCACCTGCAGTGCATTGGAAGATGCCGTTGGAAGGGGAGGAGGTATTGGAAGTGACTGAGGAGTGGGCCAGTGTAGAGAATTGTCCCTTTGAAGTGCTGAAAGGGGAGGGGGGGATGGGAGAGAAGATCTGTTTGGTGGTGACATCAGGCTGGTGGTTCAGATGGGAAAAGGGTGATCCACTGAGTATAGAGAGAGGTTAATGGAGTGGAGTGAGGGACAAGAGAAACCCTATCACGCTTCTGTGACGGAGGGGAAGAGATGAGAGCAAGGTGTGCGAAATGGACACATGAAGGACCCTCTCAATCATGGAGCAGGGAAATGATCAGTTGAGGAAAAAGGAAGACTTCTGAAACTTAGGTTCAGCGAAACATTGGCAGCTTTCAAAAAGACAACTTGTCATTGCGAGGGTATTGCTGGTTAGCTTGAGTGATGCTGACGTGCCCGATGGGGAGTGCTCTTTTATTTCATTTTGAACAGAGAACCCAAGGTTCAGACAGTAGCGGTTGCTTGTAACTGGCAGATAAAATTGCACTCAAAGCTATTGCTTTCACCCACCCCACAACACACCTTCCACCAATCCAACAAAGTTACCTTTGCAGATGCATCAATCTTACTTATCAAATTCAGGATGAAACAAAACGTACAGGGGAGCTTGTTTGTGATAATCCTTTGATATTCCCAGACAGTTTGCTGCCTCTTATCATAAAATAATATTTCATTTAGTTCACTCTGATAAAAAAGCTTGATCAACACAAATTCATTCTCAGCTAAGCAAATTGTGAAAATTGCAAGCGTAACACAAAGTTTATTTCGTTTCACGGCTTAAAGGATTTGTCGTTCTGGTGTTGCAGAATAATGCAAGGGTAGATTATAGGATTGCGAACGCATCACCCTGAATGTCTCAATAATACAAAAAAGGATAAACTGAGATGGTTTCCATCAGACTCATAATCAGTGATGTCTCTGTGCACTGAAATTCACAAACAGAGGTCCTACATCATTCTTATAACTGACTGTGTCATCTCCACCTAGAGTGCAGTTAACTCACAAAACTATAACCTGGAAGCATAAATTTATTAAAATCATTCTGTATCATTTTAGGACATAATTTACTATCTGTCATGTGAGCGTACCTTTAAGAAATGGGTGTTTATAAATGGGTATGTATATAAATATCTGTAGTGATAGTACCTTTAAGAAATGGGTGTTTACTACTGCAGTGATGTCAGAGAGTGTGTGGAGCTGGGCTGTCTGCTTTTTACTTTCGTTTTAGGCTGTTTGTTGCAGGGTGTGTTTTAGTTTTGTTTTCAGAGCTGGATAGCTGCAGTCACAGCCAGAAGGGGTATTAGAGTCTCCCTCTGTAATCTAAAGACTGTAAATCGATCTTGGTGATTTAAAACTAATAACAGTAGTGACTTTAACCTGATGTGCCTCTGGCAAAAGGTATTTTAATTCTTATGGATGTTAAAAGGAAAGCTTAAAGGATTACTTAGTGTTGTATTCTTTGGGGGTTGTATTTGAATTAATGGTTGCTAAGATGTTCACTGTATGTTTCAAAAAGGTTAACTTGAGTTCATAGAATAAACATTGTTTTGCTTTAAAATATACTTTTCCATTTCTGCTCTACCATACCTGTAGAGTGGGCCATGTGCTCACCATACCACGATCTGGTAAAAGTTGTGGGTCAGGTGAACTCAATGAGAACTTTGGGGTTCTCTAAACCCTGGCCCATAACAGTGTCAAATAGATAGGTTTTTGATGGCTAGCACAGGAACAATGAGCCTAATGCCTTAAAACTCGATAAATCTCTGGCACTTCCCATTATTTGTGCTCAAATTCTCCCACAGCAACTTCAGGCAAGGATGCAGGTGTGTGAATAAATGCCTAAATCAAAGAAAGTGTGCAAGAGTTCCACTGCTCTGCTGTTAGACTGTGTGAGCAAGGAGCAGCAGTAGGACCATTCAGCCCCTCCAACCTGCTCCTCCATTCAATAAGGTTATACAAAGAACAAAGAAAAGTACAGCACAGGAACAGGCCCTTCGGCCCTCCAAGCCCGTGCCGACTAAACTACAATCTTCTACACTTCCTGGGTCCGCATCCCTTTACTCCCATCCTATTAATGTATTTGTCAAGATGCCCCTTAAATGTCACTATCGTCCCTGCTTCCACCACCACCTCCGGTAGCGAGTTCCAGGCACCCACTACCCTCGGTGTAAAAAACGTGCCTCGTATATCTACTCTAAACCTTGCCCCTCACACCATAAACCTATGTCCCCTAGTAATTGACCCCTCTACCCTGGGGAAAAGCCTCTGACTATCCACTCTGTCTATGCCCCTCATAATTTTGTAGACCTCTAGCAGGTCGCCCCTCAACCTCCGTTGTTCCAGTAAGAACAAACCAAGTTTATTCAACTGCTCCTCATAGCTAATGCCCTCCATACCAGGCAACATCCTGGTAAATCTCTTCTGCACCCTCTCTAAAACCCCCACATCCTTCTGGTAGTGTGGCGACCAGAATTGAACACTATACTCCAAGTGTGGCCTAACTAAGGTTCTATACAGCTGCAACATGACTTGCCAATTCTTATACTCAATGCCCCAGCCAATGAAGGAAAGCATGCCGTATGCCTTCTTGACTACCGTCTCCACCTGTGTTGCCCCTTTCAGTGACCTGTGGACCTGTACACCTAGATCTCTCCGCCTTTCAATACTCTTGAGGGTTCTACCATTCACTGTATATTCCCTACCTGCATTAGACCTTCCAAAATGCATTACCTCACATTTGTCCGGATTAAACTCCACCTGCCATCTCTCCGCCCAAGTCTCCAAACAATCTAAACCCTGCTGTATCCTCTGACAGTCCTCATCGCTATCCACAATCCCACCAACCTTTGTCTCGTCTGCAAACTTACTAATCAGGCCAGTTACATTTTCCTCCAAATCATTTATATGTACTAAAAACTGCAAAGGTCCCAGCACTGATCCCTGCGGAATGCCACTAGTCACAACCCTCCAATTAGAAAAGCATCCTTCCATTGCTACTCTCTGCCTTTTATGACCTAGCCAGTTCTGTATCCACATTGCCAGCTCACCCCTGATCCCATGTGACTTCACCATTTGTACTCGTCTACCATGAGGGACCTTGTCAAAGGCCTTACTGAAGTCCATATAGACAACAACCACTGCCCTACCTGCATCAATCATCTTTGTGACCTCCTCGAAAGACTCTTATCAAGTCAGTGAGACACGACCTCCCCTTCACAAAACCATGCTGCCTCTCACTAATACGTCCATTTGCTTCCAAATGGGAGTAGATCTTGTCTCGAAGGATTCTCTCCAGTAATTTCCCTACCACTGACGTAAGGCTTACCGGTCTGTAGTTCCCTGGATTATCCTTGCTACCCTTCTTAAACAGAGGAACAACATTGGCTATTCTCCAGTCCTCCGGGACATCACCTGAAGTGAGGATCCAAAGATTTCTGTCAAGGCCTCAGCAATTTCATCTCTAGCCTCCTTCAGTATTCTAGGGTAGATCCCATCAGGCCCTGAGGACTTATCAACCTTAATATTTTTCAAGACCTCGTCTTTTTGGATCTCAATGTGACCCAGACTATCTACACACCCTTCTCCAGACTCAACATCCACCAATTCCTTCTCTTTGGTGAATACTGATGCAAAGTATTCATTTAGTACCTTGCCCATTTCCTCTGGCTCAACACATAGATTCCCTTGCCTATCCTTCAGTGGGCCAACCCTTTCCCTGGCTACCATCTTGCTTTTTATGTCCGTGTAAAAAGCCTTGGGATTTTCCTTAACCCTATTTGCCAATGACCTTTCGTGCCCCTTCTAGCCCTCCTGACTCCTTGCTTACGTTCCTTCCTACTTTCCTTATATTCCACACAGGCTTCGTCTGTTCCCAGCCTTTTAGCCCTGACAAATGCCTCCTTTTTCTTTTTGACGAGGCCTACAATATCTCTCGTTATCCAAAGTTCCCGAAAATTGCCGTATTTATCCTTCTTCCTCACAGGAACATGCCGGTCCTGAATTCCTTTCAACTGACACTTGAACGCCTCCCACATGTCAGATGTCGATTTACCCTCAAACACCCGCCCCCAATCTAGGTTCTTCAGTTCCCGCCTAATATTGTTATAATTAGCCTTCCCCCAATTTAGCACATTCACCCTAGGACCACTCTTATCCTTGTCCACCAGCACTTTAAAACTTACTGAATTGTGGTCACTGTTCCCTAAATGCTCCCCTACTGAAACTTCTACCACCTGGCCAGGCTCATTCCCCTATACCAGGTACAGTACAGCCCCTTCCCTAGTTGGACTGTCTACATATTGTTTTAAGAAGCCCTCCTGGATGCTCCTTACAAACTCTGCCCCGTCTAAGCCCCTGGCACGAAGTGAGTCCCAGTCAATATTGGGGAAGTTGAAGTCTCCCATCACCACAACCTTGTTGTTTTTACTCTTTTCCAAAATCTGTCTACCTATCTGCTCCTCTATCTCCCGCTGGCTGTTGGGAGGCCTGTAGTAAACCCCCAACATTGTGACTGCACCCTTCTTATTCCTGATCTCTACCCATATAGCCTCACTGCCCTCTGAGGTGTCGTCCCGTCGTACAGCTGTGATATTCTCCCTAACCAGTAGCGCAAGTCCGCCACCCCTTTTACATCCCCCTCTATCCCGCCTGAAACATCTAAATCCTGCCCTTCCCTCAACCAGGTCTCTGTAATGGCAACAACATCATAGTTCCAAGTACTAATCCAAGCTCCAAGTTCATCTGCCTTACCCGTAATACTTCTTGCATTAAAACATATGCACTTCAGGCCACCAGACCCGCTGTGTTCAGCAACTTCACCCTGTCTGCTCTGCCTCAGAGCCATACTGTCTCTATTCCCTAGTTCTCCCTCAATGCTCTCACCTTCTGACCTATTGCTCCCGTGCCCATCCCCCTGCCATACTAGTTCAAACCCTCCCGTGTGACACTAGCAAACCTTGCGGCCAGGATATTTATGCCTCTCCGGTTTAGATGCAACCCGTCCTTCTTATACAGGTCACACCTGCCCCGGAAGAGCTCCCAGTGGTCCAGATAACGGAAACCCTCCCTCCTACACCAGCTGTTTAGCCACGTGTTTAGCTGCTCTATCTTCCTATTTCTAGCCTCACTGGCATGTGGCACAGGGAGTAATCCCGAGATTACAACCCAAGAGGTCCTGTCTTTTAACTTTCTGCCAGCTCCCTGAACTCCTGCTGCAGGACCTCATGCCCCTTCCTACCTATGTTGTTAGTACCAATATGTACAACGACCTCTGCCTGTTTGCCCTCCCCCTTCAGGATGCCCTCTATCTGTTCAGAGACATCCTGGACCCTGGCACCAGGGAGGCAACATACCATCCTGGAGTCTCTTTCACGTCCACAGAAGCGACTATCTGTGTCCCTGACTATAGAGTCCCCTATGACTATTGCTCTTCTGCGCTTTGACCCTCCCTTCTGAACATCAGAGCCAGCCGTGGTGCCACTGCTCTGGCTGCTGCTGTTTTCCCCTGATAGGCTATCTCCCCCCCCGACAGTATCCAAAGGGGTATACCTGTTCGAGAGGGGGACAACCACAGGGGATTCCTGCACTGACTGCCTGCCCTTTCTGGTGGTCATCCATTTCTCTGCCTGCACCTTGGGTGTGACCACATTTATATAACTGCTATTTATGACGCTTTCCGCCACCTGCATGCTCCTAAGTGCATCCAACTGCTGCTCCAACCGAACCATGCGGTCTGGGAGGAGCTCCAGTTGGGTGCACTTTCTGCAGATGAAGCCATCCGGGATGCTGGAAGCCTCCCGGACCTGCCACATTTCCGCCTGCTCCCGATAACCTTCAATTGTGCAAAAAAACAGCACTGCAGTGACTGGCTCATCACGTAAACACAGAGTGACGTGAAGTTACTGTACTTGTGCAGAAGATCGGAAATAAACTCACCACAGCAAGGTATGTCAGTGGATTTTAACAACATTTGTTTTTTACTGCCAAATGATATGTGTTTTGGTTGTTCTGAACATTTCTTTAAAAATTGAAGCCTACTCATTATATCTTCTTTTTTTCATTGATTCAAATTTTTTCTCCCTCTCTATTTCATTGCCTGTATCTGATTACAGATTGAATTCACTATTCTCAGTTATTTCATTGCCTGTATCTGATTACAGGTTGAATTCACTATTCTCAGTTATTTTTCTCAGTTCCGACCTTTGCTGGTTATTTCAAAATTCTTCATTTTGATTGGTTAAAAAGGTAAACAGCCGCTTGCATTTTCACACCGATTTTAGATATCTCACAGGGAACACACAGCATTTGCATGTCGCACTCCCAACTTGTTGAACAAGTTGTGTTACAGCCAATGAAACACTTCTGAAATGTAGTCACTGTTGTAATGTGGCACATGTGGTTGCCAAGCTTCCTGCAGTAAAATTTTTATTGGAAGAGCATTCATTGGTAATTTCCGTGATTGTTTTAGATAATTATGGCAAAAAAAAGAATTTTTTAACTACAAAGAAGCGAGGTCTTCATAGCTCCCCAGCATCAGATTAAGGTGTGGGGGTGGGGGTGGGGGGGGGGGGGTTAGGTTAGGCAAAGATATGCTGGGGAATCCCTCTTGTAAGTTCTCACATAAGGGTTTAACGCAAGTGCTGTAAATAGGGGACGTGTTCCTTTGCTCTGCTCCTTTTACACAGGGCAGCACAGTAGCACAGTCGTTAGCACAGTTGCTTCACAGCTCCAGGATCCCAGGTTCAATTCTCAGCTTGGGTCACTGTCTGTGCGGAGTCTGTATGCTCTCCCCATGTCTGCGTGGGTTTCCTCCGGGTGCTCCGGTTTCCTCCCACAGTCCAAAGATGTGCAGGTCAGGTGGATTGGCCATGATAAATTACCCTTAGTGTTCAAAAAAAAAAGATTAGCTGGGGTTAATGGATTATGGGGATAGGGTAGATGTATGGGCTTAAGTAGGGTGCTCTTTCCAAGAGCCGGTGCAGACTTGATGGGCCGAATGGCCTCCTTCTGCCCTGTAAGTTCTGTGATTCTCTGTAAATTCTATGACTTCACTGTTGGAGCCACTGACCTGCTTCAATTTTCTCAGTCTCACCCGGCCTCAGTCAGGAAGGTGAACAGGCACTTTGGAATTTAAACACAGTAAGTCACGACCGAGCGGAGATCTGCCACTGAATGGCACTCCGAGGATGTTACAGGTCAATGTCACATATCTATGGCGAGAATGCCGGCTACCCTTGCTTATTGAATATCCACGGGTCAGGATTATATAATTCAAGTAAAAGGTAAGCCCACAAATAAGTCAGACTTTTTTTAATACATTGGGATTTCAAAAATAATAAATAGCACATCCATTTTGTCTATCTTACAATAAAATATTTATTACCCAGGATACACAGGGAATGGATGGTGCTGGCTGAACAGAAATGCTAGTTAATGAAGGGTCCCATTTACCAAGGAAATGCAGGGCAATAGGTGCAGCATGAACTGATATGCACCTACTCGGGAAGTAAGGTATTATTTTTATTTCTAATCTTCAACAGTACATCAAAACATCAATTAAAGTCGAAAATAATGCAGCATGAATTATTTCCAATTCGCATTAGGGGAACATAAGGAATTCCGGTTCACAGATAATCCTGTTTGCTAGAGTGCCAGATAACACAAAGTTTACTGAATGCTTATTTTTAGAAACAGACGGCGCCAAGGACCCAGGGCCGGAATCGACTGTCCGTGTGGAGCTTGCAGATTCTCCCGTGTCACCCCCACAACCCAAAGATGTCCAGGGTAGGTGGATTGGCCGCACTGAATTACCCCTTAATTGGAAAAAATGTTTAAAGCATATCTTTTTAAGGACATGGGCATTGCTCGCAAAGTCAGCATTAATCTCCTGTGCTCAGCTGCTCGAGAAGGTAGTCCCTAAGTGTATGCGATAAAAGTTTTGTCGCCCCCACCCCTCCCCCTCCATCCACCACCACGGTGCTATTCTGGAAGGAGTTCTAGCATTTTGATCCAGTGATGATGAAGGAACAGTGACATATGTCTAAAACAGAACGATGTGCAACTTGGAGGGGAGCTTAGAGGTGGTGGTGCTTCCATGCACCTGCTGCCTTTATTCTTCAAGGTCACAGAGATTTCAGGCTTGGCAGTTGCTGTTGCCTATGGTTGCCTATGTATTATTTAGGGTCCATGTATAAGGATGAAAGTACTTGTACAATAGACAGGTTTCCAGCACACCCGCAAGGTAGATTTTTCTGTTCTATTTATTTGAAATTAAATTCCCAGTTGCTGCAGCATGAGTCACATATGGAATAAAAACACTGTGGGATGAGTCAGCCATACATGTACAACTCCACACACATTTTGAAAGAACTAGATTCTCTCACTGTTCTTCTGGAAGACAATTGCAAAATAGAGTCAGGGCCTTCAGCCCAAATTATTTGATTGTTATATAAAGGACAAAGAACAGTACACCACAGGAACAGGCCCTTCGGCCCTCCTTGGCCGATCGAGACCAGCCGCCTGTATCCTTCTATTCCCAGTCTGTTTGTGTGCCTATCCAGATAAGTCTTAAAGGTTGCTAACATATCTGCCTCAACCACCTCACTAGGCTGTGCATTCCAGGCCACTACCACCCTCTGTGTAAAAAAACTTCCCCCGCACATCTCACTGAACCTTTCTCCCCTCACCTTGAACTTGTGCCCCCATGTAAGTATAATTTCCGCCCTGAGAAAAAGCCTCCAAATGTTTACCCTATCTCTACTAATAATTTTATAACCTTCTATCAGTTCGCCCCTCAGCCTCCATCTCTCTCGGGAGAACAATCCCAATTTATTCAATCTCTCCTCATAGCCAATACCCTCATCTTTCTGTAGAAGCATAATAGGTTTTGATGTTCAAAGTCAGAAAAGCACCAGCATCATCTGAAAGTGTGAATTGTAGTGATCTCTGTATGTAGTAATACATGATCAGACTATGTTGAGCAAGTACAGGCAATTGAACATTAGATGGCCACACTATCAGTACCTATATAAACGTTTTCCCACTCTTTCACAGAATCACAGAATTTACAGTGCAGAAGGAGACCATTCAGCCCATCGAGTCAGCAATGGAGTGTGTCAGGATTGCAGAGAGAACAGAAGTGAGAAAGCTAGAGAGAAGTTATTAGTTATTAAATTATATGATACAATAATCTGATAAGTTTATTCTACAGTTATTTGTTTGTTTTACTAGTTCAGTATTAAGTAAAAAGAACTCACGAGGTTATTTTATATTACTCAATAATTAGTTTATCATCACTGGAAGACTACGGCTATATTTCAACAACTCAGCTCGATGAAAAAGTAATATATATATATTACACATCGTAATATAACATGGATGATTTCTGAGCAAGTAAAGTCAAGAGATAGGGGGCCTGTTCCAGCAATCAGTCTCACACTCCGCGTGATTTGTGTCACAGTTTAACCTCCATCCTAGCGTAAAGCAAAATAGCAAAACTTCCTCAGCCGGGCATCTAGAACCTTTGTAAATTGAAACTTCAATGTTTTTGCTCAAGAGAAGAGGGAGCCCAAACTCTTTCTCAATCTTTGAAACGCCTTTGCCCCTGGATGGAATGGAATGCAAAGCGATCAGCATGACTCTGATCCAGGAAGGTGGACGTTCGGAAACTGGTATCTGTAGTTTTACTTTTAAAATACAATGTGGTGTACGAAATGACCCAAACTGTCGTGATATTATACCAATACTCTCATCATGTTGTAGAGTTTTTGTTATATTTTCGTGATTTTAATATATCTTCCCTGTCCAATAGAAACACAATGTACCCAGCTTTGGTTTGGAACCTGTAGTGGATTAGAATCCAGTTCAAAAATCACAGAGGACTAAGACACTTAAAATTAAATCCAATTAATTGGTCACTTCAACAATCTGTGACACACGGGTCTTAAATTGTGCCAAATATCCAATATTGAAGCAGCCTACAACTAATGCGCTTTTCCATGACACCAAACAAAATGGCCAGCCAATATATTATTGCCCTTTTGGGGTGACCACCAAAGGCCAAGGTCACTCCTGGTGGGTCATAATACTTACAATTGATAATCGCCCCATTGAGTAACACCATCCTTTTAATGACTGCAACATAATTATATTGACAAAGATTAACTCAGCAACTGAAAGTTCAGCTTTTGAATGAATTAGCTGACCATCTCACTATTAATAAGCCCATTTGTAAAATAGGAATCGAAAGGTTAGGTAGCCTTCTGAGTTGTGTTCTGAAAACTAAAACCTGAAGATATTTTAATACATTGTCCTGTTCAGGAGATAGGAAGAAAGGTACACATATATATATCTCGTCATCAGCCTGGCCACTTTTTATTTCTTTGAAAGGGACAAATGATGGAACTGGTAAAATGGCCACACTGACCACATGATGGTAGTTCTGGATGTTTCTGAGCAGTTTAAACATGGAGAAAGGCTACCATATCAAACATCTGGAAGAGACAGTTCTTGGATTGTATTAACATTCCAACCACGCCAACACAATGGATTCACAGACAAGATGCCAGCTATGGACAAAGGTCATTTTTGTGACTCATCTCCAGCATTGTGATAATGGTTCTTCAGTTACCTGCTCAAAAGACAATGGGTTTCAACAAGGGGCCTCGTTAGCGGAATCGTTTGACCCAAAACCACCTTGCCACATGAATGAGACTTCAGCTGTTTGAATTCCTTCGATTATATGGCTTTTGAACTTTTCTCTTCATTTGCTGTTTGACCTCTAAAGAGAACCGGACTTTAGGCTGGCAGCCTGCCTGTGACCGCCAGCTCTCTCCAAGTCTGATTTCCATAAACAACTCTATAGTTCAACAACAGAGTGAAAGAATTTTCAGGATACAAGAATACTTTGCTGCATCTTCAGCGGACCCAAACTGCAATCGAGCTCCGAGAACCAAGACCAGGAATTCAGCCAAAGTCAGCTGGACTTTGACTTACAGGACTTGCATGAAAACTTAATATATTTCTATTGTTGGCTTTACCCTGAACCCTTTTCTTTCCCTTATCCCTCTTTTATTGTGTGCATGCAAAAGAGGTGAACACTGCAAAACTCTTCCCACGGTTTGTGGGTGTGTAAAATATACCAACCTCATTACTTTGCCGTACCTCCGGTTTGCTGTGGAGCTATTAATAGAGGATTGGACCACTCCAAAATATGCACTCCTTATTTTTTATTTTTTTTATCAATTTAGAGTACCCAATTATTATTCTTACAATTAAGGGGCAATTTAGCATGGCCAATCCACCTAATCTGCACGTCTTTGGGTTGTGGGGGTGAAGCCCACGCAGACACGGGGAGAATGTGCAAACTCCACAAGGACAGTGACCTAGGGCCGGGATTCGAACTCAGGTCCTCAGCGCCGTAGTCCCAGTGCTAACCACTGCGCCACATGCCGCCCCTAAACATGGACCTCTTATTAATGGGGAAACAAAATTTGAAAACATCTTTCCGTTTACGGATAGGAAGCGAGTGGAGAAATCAGGACTGTTTTAATTAAACCCCCTCCTGTCCATAATGACATATACCTGAACTCTTCATCATGTTATTTGTTACCATTTGACACAGGCTGTTAGATCAAGTCGGTTGAATGGGCTTGTACTATTCAGATTTTATTGTTTTCATGTGTTGAAGTAAGATACTTCTTCAAGACATTCAGTATATATGTCATTTTCTGCGTGACGCAGAGCAAGATGTTTATTTTCATTCCACTGAGACACACAACATTTCTTCAATTATTAGACTTCCTGACAAAAAACTAAAACTAATTATGACTTACGCCAATCAAAACTCATTACAGCAAACTCATGGGGAGCTGGCAAAATGCTTCCTTTCGAATGACTGAGATAGTCTATAATGTTACACTGGAACATCTGTCGCAACCATGAAATTAAATACAGCTTTGTGTACAGCTTTGTACTGTAACATGTTAACTAGTTTTTGTACTAGTTTCAGGCAAGTAATTGATGTAATCTTAAAATAGTTACAGGCAATATTTGTGAGAAGAATGACCGATCAATAAATGTCTTGATTCTTAAATTATTGATCTCTTCGATTAGAGTTGAGTGATATTTCTTTTGCAGCCTTCTCAAACAGCATATTAACATTGACATTTCCAAAGTACTAAAAAATACGAGGAGGGAATAAACTGAACCTTTTGATAGATGCGAAATGACAATGGCAATTTAACCAGTGTTGCAGAGATTTATGGTGGTTTATTTAAAATGGAATGAAGTTGTTCCCTGTATTGGCTTTTTCTTCACCAGGGGGCCCAATGGTTGAGTAACCATCAAATTGCTGCTGACTTGCTTCACTGCATCAGAAAGGGGACATTGCCAGAAGAGGTAGGCTTAGAGGTAAGCTTCCTTCGCAAAAGCATTGTTTGTGCTTCATTATGCATTCATCAGCAACCAAGCGCCTGGCCTGTGACGGCAGGCGGGAGGCAGCCGCACAATGGAGGGCTCCCATTCGGGAATGGCATTTTCGGGGCTTTAAGCCCAGTCCCAGGGTCCACGGAGGCGTCAAAAGCAGGGAGAAGGCACAGAGGAGGCACAGTGAAGGCACAGTAAAGAAAAATGTTGAGGGGGAGCAAAAGAATGGCTGTAAAAAAAACAGCTGAAGGTCCGTTGGGGAGTGGAAAGGTCACCACGGGGTCACCAAGGAAAATGGAGGCTGGAGCACCAGGGGAGGCCGCATTGCTTACGGCTGAAGGAATAACTAAGGTGATGGCTGCGGAATTCGAAAGGCAGTTTACAAAATACATGGAGACAATGAGGAAGGAGATGAGGGAGGTTTTGAGTGTGTTGGTGGAGGAGGCGATTTCCCCGCTGACGACGGCGGTGGCGAGCGCAGTAGCGGAGGTGCGGGAGCAAGGGAAGGCGCTGAAGGATCTGCGAGGAAAAATGGAAGACCTAGAAAACAGATCCAGGCGATAGAATTTCAGGATTGTGGGGCTACCCGAAGGAGTTGAAGGCCGAGGCCGACTGAGTATTTTGCCGCGATGCTGGCGAAATTATTGGGGAAGGGGAGGTTCCCTCCCGATATGAGCTGGATCGGTCTCACCTGTCGTGGAGTCCTATACCAAAGGCGGGTGAACCGCCAAGGGTAGTGACTCTGTGCTTCTGGAGGTACAGTGTGAAGGAGAAGGTCCTGTGCTGGGCCAAGCAGAAGCGGGTGGTGCAGTGGGCTGGAGCTGGTATACTTGTATACCAGGACTTTACGGTGGAGCTGGCGAGGAGGCGGGCTGCCTTCAACCGGGTGAAGAGGGCACTGTACATTAGCAAGGTGAAGTGCAGCATTGTATATCCAGCGAAGCTGAGGGTGACTTACAAGCTCAAGGACTTTTATTTTGGAATGGCGGAAGCAGCGGAGGGGGGAGTTTGCGAAGGCAGAAGGACTGTGGCAGAACTGAGAAATTGAGAAATGGCCACGTGCCGATGTAACCTCAGGACTGTATTTTCTTCTTTTTTGTTTCACTGCGTGCGGGTGTATGGGCTAAAGGAGCAAATGTTGTATATATTTGGACAAGGGAAGTGATGGGACTTTCACTCGAAATGAGGGCTCTTTGGTGTGTAGGTGGATATGCGGGGGTTGTGTGCTAATTTCTGGGCTTTCCTAGCGCCGGGCAAGGGGGAAAGGGACCCTGGGCGGGGGCCTCCACACTGACTGGTCTAAGCCGGCCAGTGAACGGGAGTGAGGTGGGGGGAGGGGCTGTGGCCATCGGAGCCTGGCAGAACAGGGTCCGAGTGGTCTAGCCGGGGTAGAGAGTTGGGGGGAAGGAACCGAGGTTGGGGGGAGGAGTTCTACAGGAGGCAGTGGACGGGAGGAGTTGGAGAGTGGGGGAGGGCGGGGGGGCATTTACAACTCTTGGGTATCATGTACGGTACTCTTTCAGAGGTTGGATGGTGTTAAGTGTAGAGGGAGGGGGAGTGGACTCTATAGGTTAATGGTGACCATGGGCGGTCCCAGACTCCTTTTCCTTTTTCTCCTTTGTTTTTTGTTTCCACCGTAGGAGGGTTTGATTTATTGGATGCATATATTGAAAGGTGGGCCATTGTTTGGGGTGGTGGGAGGATGGGATCGTTGATATTGTCAAGGGGATTGATTTTGTATTTGTCACCATTTACTTTCTGTGGGTGGGGTGTAAATTTTTAAGGAAAATGTGAAAATGGAGAATAAAAACATTTTTTAAAAAACCAAGCACCTGTATCAAGAACCCAGCAGAGGGCAGTAGAGCGGAGCTGCTGACCCTAACTTGAAGGTGCACCTGAGCAAGAGACCCTAGCTGTTCAAGTGAAGATAAGCATCCAGCAGAAGGCAGTAGAGTGGAGCTGTTGATTGGCTGTTGCGGGGGCAATTTGCATACATCTGTTGTGCTCACCCTAACTTGAAGGTGGTTTGTGGAGGAGTTGTTGTCAAGTGACACTTAAACCCGAAACACTTCTTCAGTGTTTCCCTCCCTACCCCCTCCTCTAACCAAAAAAAACCCAACTGCCGTAAAGATCAAGAGGAAGGCTCGAGGGCAGGTAGCAGTAGAAAGAAGTTGAACTGTGAAGTCACAGCCTGCAGGTAAGGGATTGGCTGGTGATTGGTAAGTAGTTTTTCTTTTATTTTCCATCAGGTGTTATCGTGCGGGGCGCAGAGGTTGCTGAGTGAGTGCTTGCTGAGAAGGGGAGTGAATAACAGGTAAGCTCTTTCTTTTTCTTTTTTTATCTAGAGGGGATGGCAGGGAAGGTAATGCAATGTTCCTCCTGCAGAATGTTTGAGGTAAGGGATGCCATCTGTGTCTCTGCTGATTTCATCTGTGGGAAGTGCACCCATCTCCAGCTCCTCAGAAACCACGTTAGGGAACTGGAGCTGGATGAACTTCGTATCATTCGGGAGGCAGAGGTGGTCATAGATAGAAGCTTCAGGGATGCAGTTACTCCGAAGAATAAAGATAGATGGGTGACGGTGAGAGGAGCTGGGAGGAAGCAGTCAGTACAGGGATCCCCTGTGGTTGTTCCCCTTAGTAACAAGTATACCGCTTTGAATACTGTTGGGGGGGGGGGGGGGGGGGGGGGAGAAACTTACCAGGGTTAAGCCATGGGGTACAGGTCTCTGGCACAGAGTCTGTCTCTGTTGCTCAGGAGGGAAGAGGGGAGAGGAGTAGAGCATTAGTCATTGGAGACTTCATAGTTAGGGGGTTAGATAGGAGATTCTGTGGGAACGAGAGAGACTCGCAGTTGGTGTGTTGCCTCCCAGGTGCCAGGGTCCGTGATGTCTCGGATCATGTTTTTGGGATCCTTAAGGGGGAGGGGGAGCAGCCCCAAGTCGTGGTCCACATAGGTACCAATGACATAGGTAGGAAAAGGGATAGGGATGTAAGGCAGGAATTCAGGGAGCTAGGGTGGAAACTTAGATCTAGGACAAACAGAGGTATTATCTCTGGGTTGTTACCCGTGCCACGTGATAGCGAAATGAGGAACAGGGAGAGAGAGGAGTTGAACACGTGGCTACAGGGATGGTGTAGATTATCACACAGTGCAGAAGGAGGCCATTCGGCCCATCGAGTCTGCACCGGCTCTTGGAAAGAGCACCCTACCCAAGGTCAACACCTCCACCTTATCCCCATAACCCAGTAACCCCACCCAACACTAAGGGCAATTTTGGACACTAAGGGCAATTTATCATGGCCAATCCACCTAACCTGCACATCTTTGGACTGTGGGAGGAAACCGGAGCACCCGGAGGAAACCCACGCACACACGGGGAGGATGTGCAGACTCCGCACAGACAGTGACCCAGCGGGGAATCGAACCTGGGACCCTGGAGCTGTGAAGCAATTGTGCTATCCACAATGCTACCGTGCTGCCCACGGTAGGAGGGAGGGTTTCAGATTTCTGGATAATTGGGGCTCATTCTGGGGTCGGTGGGACCTCTACAAACGGGATGGTCTACACCTGGACCAGAGGGGTACCAATATCCTGGGGGGGAAATTTGCTAATGCTCTTCGGGAGGGTTTAAACTCGTTCAGCAGGGGCTTGGGAACCTGAATTGTAGCTCCAGTATTCAGGAGGTTGAGAGTAGTGAGATCATGAGTAAGGTTTCAAAGCTGCAGGAGTGTACCGGCAGGCAGGAAGGTGGTTTAAAGTGTGTCTTCTTCGATGCCAGGAGCATCCGGAATAAGGTGGGTGAACCTGCGGCATGGGTTGGTACCTGGGACTTCGATGTTGTGGCTATTTTGGAGACAATAGATAGAGCAGGGACAGGAATGGTTGTTGCAGGTGCCGGGGTTTAGATATTTCAGTAAACTCAGGGAAGGTGGTAAAAGAGGGGGAGGGGTGGCATTGTTAGTCAAGGACAGTATTACGGTGGCAGAAAGGACGTTTGATGAGGACTCGTCTACTGAGGTAGTATGGGCTGAGGTTAGAAACAGGAAAGGAGAGGTCACCCTGTTAGGGGTTTTCTATAGGCCTCCGAAAAGTTCCAGAGATATAGAGGAAAGGATTGAAAAGATGATTCTGGATAGGAGTGAAAGCAACAGGGTAGTTGTTATGGCGGACTTTAACTTTCCAAATATTGACTGGAAACGCGATAGTTTGAGTACTTTAGATGGGTCCGTTTTTGTCCAATGTGTGCAGGAGGGTTTCCTGACACAGTATGTAGATAGGACAAAGAGAGGCGAGGCCATAATGGATTTAGTACTGGGTAATGAACCAGGACAGGTGTTAGATTTGGAGGTAGGTGAGCACTTTGGTGATAGTGACCACAATTCGATTACGTCTACTTTAGTGATGGAAAGGGATACGTATATACCGCAGTTATATCTGGGGGAAAGGCAATTATGATGCGATGAGGCAAGACTTAGGATGCATCAGATGGAGAGGAAAACTGCAGCAGATGGGCACAATGGAAATGTGGAGCTTGTTCAAGGAACAGCTACTGCGTGTCCTTGATAGGTATGTACCTGTCAGGCAGGGAGGAAGTGGTCGAGCAAGGGAACTGTGGTTTACTAAAGCAGTCGAAACACTTGTCAAGAGGAAGAAGGAGGCCTAGAAAAGATGAGACATGAAGGTTCAGTTAGGGCGCTCAAGAGTTACAAGTTAGCTAGGAAGGACCTAAAGAGAGAGCTAAGAAGAGCCAGGAGGGGACATGAGAAGTCTTTGGCAGGTAGGATCAAGGATAACCCTAAAGCTTTCTATAGATATGTCAGGAATAAACGAATGACTAGGGTAAGAGTAGGGCCAGTCAAGGACAGTCGTGGGAAGTTGTGCTTGGAGTCCGAGGAGATAGGAGAGATGCTAAATGAATATTTTTTGTCAGTATTCACACAGGGAAAAGACAATGTTGTCGAGGAGAATACTGAGATTCAGGCTACTAGACTAGAAGGGCTTGAGGTTCATAAGAAGGAGGTGTTAGCAATTCTGGAAAATGTGAAAATAGATAAGTCCCCTGGGCCGGATGGGATTTATCCTAGGATTCTCTGGGAAGCTAGGGAGGAGATTACTGAGCCTTTGGCTTTGATCTTTAAGTCATCTTTGTCTGCAGGAATAGTGCCAGAAGACTGGAGGATAGTAAATGTTGTCCCTTTGTTCAAGAAGGGGAATAGTGACAACCCAGGTAACTATAGACCAATGAGCCTTACTTCTGTTGTGGGCAAAATCTTGGAAAGGCTTATAAGAGATAGGATGTTTAATTACCTGGAAAGGAATAATTTGATTAGAGATAGTCAACACGGTTTTGTGAAGGGTAGGTCGTGCCTCACAAACCTTATTGAGTTCTTCGAGAAGGTGACCAAACAGGTGGATGAGGGTAAAGCAGTTGATGTGGTGTATATGGATTTCAGTAAAGCGTTTCATAAGGTTCCCCACGGTCGGCTACTACAGAAAATACGGAGGCATGGGATTCAAGGTGATTTAGCAGTTTGGATCAGAAATTGGCTGGCTGGAAGAAGACAAAGGGTGGTGGTTGATGGGAAATGTTCAGATTGGAGTCCAGTTAATAGTGGTGTACCACAAGGATCTGTTTTGGGGCCACTGCTGTTTGTCATTTTTATAAATGACCTGGAGGAGGGCGTAGGAGGATGGGTGAGTAAATTTGCAGATGACACTAAAGTCGGTGGAGTTGTGGACAGTGCGGAAGGATGTTACAAGTTACAGAGGGACATAGATAAACTGCAGCGCTGGGCTGAGGGGTGGCAAATGGAATTTAATGCAGAAAAGTGTGAGGTGATTCATTTTGGAAGGAATAACAGGAAGACAGAGTACTGGGCTAATGGTAAGATTTTTGGCAGTGTGGATGAGCAGAGAGATCTCGGTGTCCATGTACATAGATCCCTGAAAGTTGCCACCCAGGTTGAGAGGGTTGTTAAGAAGGCGTACGGTGTGTTAGCTTTTATTGGGAGAGGGATTGAGTTTCGGAGCCATGAGGTCATGTTGCAGCTGTACAAAACTCTAGTGCATTTGGAGTATTGCGTGCAATTCTGGTCGCCACATTATAGGAAGGATGTGGAAGCATTGGAAAGGGTGCAGAGGAGATTTACCAGAATGTTGCCTGGTATGGAGGGAAGATCTTATGAGGAAAGGCTGAGGGACTTGAGACTGTTTTCGTTAGAGAGAAGGTTAAGAGGTGACTTAATTGAGGCATACAAGGTGATCAGAGGATTAGATAGGGTGGACAGTGAGAGTCTTTTTCCTTGGATGGAGATGTCTAGCATGAGGGGACATAGCTTTAAATTGATGGGAGATAGATATAAGACAGATGTCAGAGGTAGGTTCTTTACTCAGAGAGTAGTAAGGGCGTGGAATGCCCTGCCTGCAACCGTAGTGGATTCGCCAACACTAAGGGCATTCAAATGGTCATTGGATATACATATGGACGATAAGGGAACAGTGTAGATGGGTTTTTAGAGTGGTTTCACAGGTCGGCGCAACATCGAGGGCCGAAGGGCCTGTACTGCGCTGTAATGTTCTGTGTTCTATGTCTGTGTCTGATCTGGTACTGAACAACTGCAGCTTTGATCTAGTACTGAAAAACTGCAGTTTAAAGCTCTTTTCCACAGTCTCAGAAGGGGACTCCTTCAGAATTAGCATCATATTGATATTTCCAACGGTGATTTCCTTCCTGCTATTTTGCTCAAATAATGTTGTGATGTAAATTCATTCCATTAGAAATGGGTGTGTGTAGGGTATGTGTCCGTGTGTGGGGGGCTGTGTGGTTGAGATTGCTAGATTGATTTTTCTATTTCACAAAGGTTTCTGAATGTTTTTTGCCTGAAGGGATAGTTGGGGCAGGGAAGAAGTTCAAGTTAATAAGCGATAGAAGGATTAAGTGGATGCAGTAAGAATATATTTCCCACAAATATGCATTTAGGGATTACTGAGATAGCGCGATTTCAGTGCTGACCTGTGACAGTTGTTAAATTTCAGTGCTGACAGTAACATGGCTTAAAGAGGGACTGGAATGGCAGCTAAACATTCTTGTTTGCAGAGTTTTCAGACGAGATCGAGAAGGGAATAAAAAGGAAATGCAGGTGTGTGGAAACTTTGGTTCGGGAAGCAATTCTAGCTGTGAGGAAGGACACTGTGTTAGGAGGATCATGAATTGAGGTCATATGGATTGAGATGAGGAACACAGTCACACTACTGGGACTGTAGTCTAGACACAACAGTCAGATGGAGAATGAAGAGCAAATGTGCAGGCAAATCTCTGACAAGTACAACAAAACAGTATGGGAAGTAATAGTTGGGGGATTTTAACACCCCGATATTAACTGAGATAGTTTTAGTGTCAAAGGAACAGAGGGAACAGAATTCTTAAGGTAAATTCAGGAGAACCTTGTGGCAAGTATGTAGCAAGTCCGACAAGAGAGGGCACGGTTCTAGCCTTAGGCTTGAACCTCCTGGCTGTTCACGCTGGTGGGATCTTCCAGCCCTGCTGACGGCCCACCCCCCACCGCGGTGGCGAGGGACGCATTTAATGGGAAATCCGGTTGGCAATGGCGGGACCAGAAGATCCTGCCACTGGCCAATGGCGGGCCACCTCCACAAAACACGCAACTGGTCAGGTGGAAGGAATGACAGAGGAAGAGGATTTTGGTAGCAGTGATCAGAATTCGGCTAGTTTTAACATAATTATGGAAAGGACAATGATAAAACAGGAGTTAAAGTTCTAAATTGGGACAAGGCCAATTTTACTAAGCTGAGGAGTGATTCAGCAAAAGTTGACTGGAAATAGCTACTTAAAGGTAAATCAGAGTGTCAGAGCAGTGGGAGGCATTCAAAGGGGATTATTCAGCGTGTTCGTAGTCAATATGTTCCCAAAAAGCAAAAGGGTGGATGGTCAATTCTAGAGTCCTCTGGATGTCAAGGAACTTGTAGATTAAGATAAAGCAGAAAAAAAAAGCTCATGTCAGACACCCGGAACTCATACGACAGAAAGAGGAGAAGAATATATCAGGAGGAAGGGTAAAATCAAAAAGGAAATTAGGAAAGCAAAGAGAGAGCATGAAAGAATATTGGCAAGAAATTCAAGATGAACCCAAAGATGTTTTATCAATACGTTAAGAGTAAGAGGATAACCAAGGAAAGAGTAGGGCCCATAAAAGACCAAAAGGTTAACTGGTGTGTTGAGTCAGAGGATGAGAGTGTGGTTCATAATGAATATTTTGCATATTTCACAAAGGAGAGGGACAATGCAGACACTGGTGAAAGATGAGATCTTGGATGTGATAAACGTAGGGAGAGGAGAAAGTGTTACGGGAAATAGCATCCTTCGTAGTGGATCAACCACCAGGGCCGGTTACCCCAGGCTGTTAAAATAAACCAGGAAGGAAATTGGGGAGTGTTTAACTGTAATTTTCCAATCCTCACCGATACAGGTGAGGTGTCGGAAAGTTGGACGTTAGTTAATGTTGTACCTTTGTTTAAAGAGAGAGGGAGATAGACTGAATCATTACAGGCCAGCCAGTCTGACCTTCGTAAGGGGCATATTATTGGAATCAATTCTGAGGGACAGGATGAACTGTTAATCAAGGACAGTCACCATGGATTTGTTAAGGGAAGGTTGTGTCTCACTGATTTGATTGAATTCTTTGAGGAAGTAATGAGGAGGCTTGATGAGAGTAGTGATGTTGACATGGTCTATATGGATTTTGGAAAGACTATTTTTGACAAGGTCCCATATGACTGGCTGGTTGAAAAAAATAAAAGCTCATGGGACCAAGGGGAATAGAGCAATTTTTGGATACAAAATTGTCTAAGTCGATGAATCAGAGGGTAATGGTTGATGTATGCTTTTGTGACTAAGAGGCTGTTTTCAGTGGGGTTCCGCAGTGTTCAGTACTAGGTCTATTGCTTTTTTGGGGGTATATATTAATGATATGGATGAAAATGGAGGGGAAATAGTCAGGAAGTTTACAGGCAACCCAAAAATTGGCTGTGCAGTAAATAGCAAGGAGTCATCAATCGACTGATCGGGTGGGCAGAAAAGTGGCAAATGGAATTCAACTCAGAAAAGTGTGAGGTGATAGATTTGAGGAGGTAAAACAAGACAAGGATTACACAATAAGTAGGAGGATATTAAGAAGGTGTCTGACGGGGGAGGGTACGCAGCTTCCCTCTAGACAGGAAATCAGGTACCAGGTTCAACTCTTTCGGTGGAACCACCACGTGCCGTCAAACGGAAGGGGTACAACACACCCGCGGGAATGGTGTGTGACCTTTAATTTCTCCCTTTAGTTGCTAGAGAAAGTGTGTTCGGCCGCAGGAACGTGGACACTATGCTAGGAAAAGCCAACACTGAAGACTCGGAGCCTGTCCACAGATCCCTGAAAGTACAAGGACTGATTGGTAAGATGGTTTAGAAGAGGTATAGACTCCTTTCATTTAAAAGCTAAGGCATAGAATAGAATATAAGAGCTGCGAGGTTATGCTCAAACCATACAAAACATTAGTTAGGCCACAACTGAAGAACTGCGGTCACCTTACTACAGAAAAGATGTATTTGAATTAGAGAGGGTACAGAGGAGATTTACAAGGATGGTGCCAGGACTGGTGAATTGCAGATGAGAGAAAGATAGGATAGGCTGGGGTTGCTCTCCTTGAGGGGAGACCTGATGGAGACGCACAGAATTGTGAGAGACCTTGATAGAGTGGATGGGAAGGGCCTCTTTACTTTAGCAGAGAGGTCAGTGACTAGGAAGGCATAGATTTAAAGTGATTGGTAGAAAGATTAGAGGGAAGATGAGGAAAAAGATGAGGGGCGACACGTGGCACAGTCATAAGCACTGCTGCCTCACAGCTCCAGGGACCTGGGTTCAATTCCGGCCTTGGGTGACTCTGTGCGAGTCTGCACTTTCTCCCAGTGTCTGCGGGGGTTTCCTCTGGGTGCTCCGGTTTCCTCCCACAGTCCAAAGATGTGCGGGTTAGGTGGATTGGCCATGCTAAATTGCCCATAGTGTCCAAAAGATTAGGTTGGGTTACTGGGTTGACAGGGATAGGGTGGATGGGATTAAGTGGGGTGCTCTTTCCAAGGGCCAGTGCAGACTCGATGAGCCGAATGGTCTCCTTTTGCACTGTAAATATTATGATTCTATGAAAAACGTTTTTCACCCTGAGGGTTATTTGGGGGAGGGGGGTTGGAACTCACTGCCTGAAAGGGTAGGAGAGTCAGAAACCCACAATTAATTTTAAAGGTGTCTGGATCTGGATCTGCACATCAAGTGCAGTAACCTATACGGCTGCAGACCAAATGCTGGCAAGTGGGATGAGGCTGGATGGCTCATTTGTCAGCCAGACCAGACATGATGGGCCAAGTGACCTCCGCTGTGCCGTAAGCTTTCTCCGAATCTATCAAGCATGATCTCATTGAATAGCAGCAGGACAAGGTGGAGAGGCTAAATACATCTTCCTGACCCCATGCAAGTACTCCGAATATTCACTTTTGGAAGAGGAAAGCTCACTGGGTCTTGTTAATTTTTTATATCCCCGTCGTGGACTTTCGATTACACCAACTGCTCCCAGCCACACGCAGTGGGCTCTCTGGATATTGGCACCGTGGGCTGGCTTGTGGTCAAAAATGTGAAAGCGACTGGACCTCCATTCTTGTGTATTCGTGCTCGGTTCCACTCACACTTCCTGTATTCCTGAATCAGGAAGGGTTAGTCAATTTTAAAATCAGACCGAGGAATGTGTTCAGCTGAATAGGATAGATTGAGCACCAGTTGGTTGCTTGCTGCCATTGCAACATGACAGCACACTGACAGAAAATTAAGCAGAAGAAGAAAACCATTCACTCACAGCCTGCCTGTCATATTTACAGTTTCAGACAATGCTATCATAACTTAATATTTTAGAACAAGAATTACATTTGGTCACCGGATTCTGAGAAATCAGATGGAGTGTTGAGCTTTGGATTTCTGCAGCTCATGCATACTACAGACTAGGCGTGCCAGATGGTGCAAAAGTGGGGTCTGGTAATGTGCCGTACAACAGGCGCCTTTTTAAGAGCATTATCAGTGGGCAACTAAAGGTGACTGCCTGCTTGCACCTTTATTACGTGGGAGAAAAGCACAACTCTACACATGGGCTCAAACACAGTCCCGAATGCTCCTCGCCCACCTATTACTGTCAAGGAAATGGTTGGAAGCATTTAGGGAGAAGACCTGAATGAGTGTCAAACGCTTGGTATCTACCCACGCACTGATTTGGTTCCTTGGATCATTAAGTATAAGCTCCCGGTGGGGTCTCCATTATCAAGAGGGAGCTGGTCAGTGCAAAAGAGTGAGCTGCCTGCTATGTTACAGCAGCAGCAGCAGTAGCAGCAAAGCAGCCTGAAGAGTAAGATACTCCCATGCACTGCCTCCAACAGGAGGTGAGTTTAGAATGGAGATCATCAACCCCAGTTGGGGTAGAAGCTTGGGGCTTGGCCTCACCTACCCGTTCTTCCTAATTTTGGAGCAGGATTGCAGAGAAACATCTCCCCCAGTATCCTATCCAAAAAAGCTGATAAACATACGGACAAAAGCGGATAGGAAAAGACTCTCTGGTCAACGTAGCCCACCATAATTGCGATATCTTGCATGTCACAGTATTTACAAATCGCGAGCTCCCAAAAAAGCCATACAGTCTGAAAGAAGAGAAATGTGGGAATGGGGGGGGGGGCCTTTCCTGACCATCAGAAATAGAACACAGAAAGCAGCCGAGTTTATTAAAAGACACATGAGAAGTTGAACTTGATCGCATTTTTCCAGAGCTACTCTGCAGTGTGTACACAATGCTGGGTAAGTGTGCAAGAGCTTCACCATTGAGAGATTAACTGAGTTGCAGCTTGATGCAAAATCTTCAGTCTAATTAGACCATGTAGCAGCTCTAACATTGGGATGTATTCTTTAGAAATACAGGATTTTTCTTGTTCAGTTTTATTCGCATGAAGACTGGGAAATTAAAAATATACTGAAAGATACTTGCAGCCAGCTTCATGTTGAATTTCGTAACGTTTTGTGTGCAAGCACTCCAACCCAGACCACAAAAATCTGACACCCCAACGCAATACTGAGGAAATGCTACACTGTCAGATGAGATATCAAAACTGAGAACATATCAGCTCTCAGGTGAATGCAAGAGATCCCAGGCGGCTCTATTTTTAAAAGATGCAAAAGAACAAAACCACCACAAAAGCTGCAGACAATGGATATCTGATATTAAAACAGGAAATGCTGGAAATACTCAGGAAGCCTAGTATTCTCTGTGAAGAGAAAAACAGAGTTTTTTTTTTAATGTTTATTCTCCTCCATTTTCACATTTTCTCTCACATTTACATCCATCAACAATAAACAATAATCAGCAAGATATGTCAGTCCCCATAATAACAATGATCCCATCTACCCACCAACCCCCAAACCTCAACCCACATGTTTACATAAACAAATGACAAAAAGGAATCAGGCATTACCCGTAGTTACCCTTAATCTTACACAGCTCCCACCACCCCAGGTCTCCAGCTCCTCCCGTCCACTGCCTCTTGTAAAACTCCTCCGCCCACCCTCGGTTCCTTCCCCCCCAACTTTCCACCCCGGCTAGACCACTCGGACCCTGTTCTGCCAGGCTCCGATGGCCGCAGCCCCTCCCCCCACCTCACTCCCGTTCACTGGCCGGCACAAACCGGCCAGCGTGGAGGCCCCCGCCCGGGTCCCTTTCCCACTTGCCCGGCCCCAGGAAAGCCCAACGATCCCCTTTTAGCACACAAACCCCGCATATCCACCTACACCCCAAAGAACTCTCATTTTGAGTGAAAGTCCCGTCCCTTCCCTTGTCCAAATATATACCACCTTGGCTCCTTTAATCTCTACACCCGCGCGCAGTGATACAAAAAAGAAGAAAATACAGTCATGAGTTTACATCAGCACATGGCCATTCCTCAATTTGTCAGTTCTGCCAGTCCTTCTGCTTTCGCAAACTCCTCCGCTGCTTCCGCCGTTCCAAAATAAAAGTCCCTGAGCTTGTAAATCACCCTCAGCTTCGCTGGATTATACAATGCCGCACTGCACCTTGCTAATGTACAGTGCCCTCTTCACCCGGTTGAAGGCAGCCCGCCTCCTTGCCAGCTCCACCGTAAAGTCCTGGTATACACGTATACCAGCTCCAGCCCACTGCACCACCCGCTTCTGCTTGGCCCAGCTCAGGACCTTCTCCTTCACCCTGTACCTACGGAAGCACAGAGTCACTGCCCTTGGCGGCTCACTCGCCTTTGGTACAGGCCTCCACAACCGATGAGCCCGATCCAGTTCATATCGGGAGGGGTCCTCCCCCTCCCCCAATAGTTTTGCCAGCATCGCAGCAAAATACTCAGTCGGCTTCGGTCCTTCAACTCCTTCGGGCAGCCCCACAATCCTCATGTTCTGTCGCCTGGATCTATTTTCCAGGTCTTCCATTTTTCCTCGCAGATCCTTGTTAGTATCCATCACCTTCCGCATCTCTTTCCCCATCGAGGCAAGTTGATCACCGTGCTGCAATAACGTCTCCTTCACTTCCTTCAGCGCCTCCCCTTGCTCTCGCACCTCCGCCACTGCGCTCGCCATCTCCGGGAAACCGCCTCCTCCACCAGCACACTCAAAACCTCCCTCATCTCCTTCCTCACCGTCTCCATGCATTTCGCAATCTGCGCCAACTGCTTTTCAAATTCCGCAGCCATCACCTTGGTTATTTCTTCAGCCGTAAGCGGTGCGACCTTCCCTGGTGCTCCAGCCTCCATTTTTCCTGGTGACCCCACGGTGACCTTTCCACTCCCCGACGGACCTCCAGCTGGTTTTTTTTCGGCCGTTTTTTTGCTCACCCTCGACATTTTTCTTTGGGTTTTTTTCCCTCCTGTGTCTTCACAGTGCCTCCTCCGTGCCTTCTCCCTGCTTCTGCCGCCTCCGTGGATCCTGGGACCGGGCTTAAATCCCCGAAAATGCCGTTCCCGAACGGGAGCTCTCCATTGTGCGGCTGCCTCCCACCCGCTGTCACCGGAAGCCGAGAGAAAAACAGAGTTAACACTTCAGGTCGACGACCTCCCTTTCATTACTGCTCTTAGATCATCAACTCACTTTCTGCAAGCCTTCAATATATTGTCTAGATGGCCATTCTACCGATGGGCCAGAATCTCTGCTGTACTCGATGAGAGAAAGACAGAAAGGAATGTGAAAGAAATTTCTGATGGCCACCTCAAGTCAGAAAACTGGTCAGTATTTGATTTTGTATGCCAGCAGACTGAACTCATTTCAACTGAACAGGAACAAGGGAGTTCTCCCAAAGTGCAGATAAATATTTATCACTCACTCAACATCACTAAAACAGATTACCTGGACTTTTATCTCACTTGTGAGGCTCTGCTTTGTGTGGATTGCTTCTCCAAGACTGTGACTACAAATAAAAAGTACCTTGTTGGCTGTGTTGGATGAGGGAGGCCCCAAGGTCGTGAATAGCATTATCCGAAGGCAAGTTCATTCTTTTTATCGTCTTCACATTTCGGAAAGAATAGGTCTGTCTGGGTAGATTAATTAGCATCTGGCACAGATGCAAAAATTGTGCAGGTTAAGGTAGTGGGGATTTGAAATAATTCTGCGCTATACAAAAAAAACCTATAATTTTTCTAAAGAACTGTTCTGTTCCAATTATTTTTATGTTTTATTGTTTTGAGGATCAACGAGGTGGATCAGTTAAAAAGCATCAAGAGACAAGTGAATTCGTCGTTGAAGAGAGATGGGCTTTTGGAATATGCCAGTAAAGTTGTTATTGATGTTGATCTTTGAAAGTTTAATGGGCTTATCTTTCCCCAAAAGTTCTGATATTCTCGATCAAAAATGAATGGGAATGGAAATTGTTCAATTCATTCCAAAGATGGCATAAAACAATGGTACAAAGGAGCAGCACAGTGGTTAGCACTGCTGCCTCACAGCGCTAGGGACCTGGGTTCAATTCGACCTTCGGTGACTGTGTGAAGTTTGCACGTTCTCCGTGAGTTTCCTCCGGGTGCTCCGGTTTCCTCCCACAGTCCAAACATGTGCATGTTCAGTGGATTGGCCATGCTAAAATTGCCCCTTAGTGTCCAACAACGTGCAAGTTCGGCGGATCCGCCAGGCTAAAGTTGCTCCATGGTGTCCAACGATGTGCAGTTTAGGTCGGGTTGCAGGAATGGGGCAGGGGAATGGGCCTAGGTGGGGTGCTCTTTCTGAAGGTCGGTGCAGACTCGATGGGCCGAATGGCCTTCTGCACTGTAGTGATTCTATGGAAATGGAAAACACTAAGTCAAAAAGTTTGCATTTCCACTGGCTGTACAACCATTGGAGTTAAAATTGCGGAGTATTGGCTTTGGCATTTACTGAACATGATTGACAAAGTGTCATCAAATCCATCGATCTCAGAATACTCCAGTTTCTGATCAGCTTTCGGTTTGCTGTGTTTTCTCACTCTCACATTACAAGCAATGATTTGGGATCTGATTTTATCATAAGGAGTGAACTTTTCATTGTGCGAGGCTATCTTAGCTCGAATTCATGTGCATTGCAGCTACTCGGCATTGAACCTTAACATATCATTGTTCATTACATTTTGCTCCATGTTAAATGTGTTGCTTTTCTTTCCTTTAGATTTGATTTTTATTCTTTCCTTCAGTACACACCACCGCCAAATAATAGAGGGTATGAAACTGCTCTCTTTTGACACCTCTGCCTGTGTGAACTGGAGTATTCCACAGTGACTTGCACAAAAAAGTCACTCCCGAAACACTTGGCCTTAACAGTAAAAATGAGATGGAACTTGCTGCATCTGTGCATTCCAAGATTGAAGACATTTCCTGCTCACGACACACCAGATTGGGTCATGTGAGCCCAAGACACTGGCCTGAATTATCCAGTTCCCCCAGCCCTCGTGGTGGGTTTTCCAGTGACGGAGTCAGCTCTCCATTGACCGCTGGCAGGATCTTACAGTTCCGCAGAAGCCAATGGCCATTTGTGTTGCTTGCTGGCCGCACCACCAGGGAATCCACCTCGGGAGATTGCTATCAGCAAAACCGAAAATCCCACCGGCGAGAAGGGCTGGAAAATCTCTGTCCTTGTCTGACATAATAACCCAGCATACTAATTTACAAATGACACATCGGACTCATATTATTCGAAGGAGGCTGTTCAATACATCATATCACAACCAGAAATTTGATTAAGCTAGCCAATTCACCTCACTCCCCAGAACTTTCCCTGTCACTCTGTAAATCTTTACACATTTGAGTATTCATCCAATTCCACTTTGTTTATGAGGAATCTGCTTCCACCAAACTTTAGGGCAGTGTATTCTAGATCTGAACAATCTGTCGTGCAAAACAAATTGCTAATTTTGCCTCTGCTTATTTTTCTGAAATCAGTGTGTCCCCGTCACCGATACTTTTACTACTGGGAATAATTGCTTCTTATTTATTCTATCAAAACCTCTCATGACTTTGAACACCTCCATAAAATCTCCTCTTAATCCTCTCTGTTTTGAGATGAACAATCCCAACTTCGCCAGCCTCCCCACATCACTGGTGGGTTAAATTCCATTTGCCACTTTTCTGCCCACCTGACCAGTCCAGATTTGTCTTTTAACAAATCCATGCCAACGTTTGTTTATTCACCCATAGTTTTCTAAATGCCAATTCATTTGTCCCGGGTTCTCTCTCTTTCTTCATCCTTGGTTGTCTATGGTATGGATTGCTAAACATGGCTCCCCAAACATCTCCATCTCTCCTTGATACCATGAAACCACAATGTGCCATACAGAAAAGGCAGGTCTCAAGGGCCACTTCAGCGGTGCAGGGACTGAAGCGAAATGAGTGCTATTAAACACGACACTCCTTGTGATCAACAGTAGATGTCTCCTTAATCAGCCCTTCCCTTCCTTTCACTTACTCTTACCCTTTTCTTGTTTTTAAGATTGGATTCTCCTTAATGTTAGTTGCTATTCTATGCTCTTACTCTTTCTTTGTCCCTTCTTTTATTTTTTAAGATCTCCTCAAATTCTGACATGCTGAGGCAGAGGACAACACAAGACAATGTGTTATGCTGTACTTCAGAAAAACAGTTGTCACTTTTATAATTCCACCTAAAATTTGAAGATGAGCTCAACTGCAATGTTTTTATTGCCATTGTAAGTCATGTTTTCCCTTCCCTTCCACTACTTTTGCCCTTCTTTGGCTCTCTCATGACAAAATTCCCTTTTACGCTCTTCTACATAGGGGATGGCAGAACTGTCTTATGAAGAGAGATTGGGCAAACTGGGCATGTATTCTCCAGAGTTTCGAAGAATGAGAAGGGCGCTCATTGAAAGCTACAAAGTACTTAAATGAATAGACAGGGTAGCTGCAAGTAAGATGTTTCTCTTGGTTGGGGTGTCCAGATCCTGGGAGGGCAAAATTTCAAAAGAAGGGGGATGCCACATCGGGCCGAGATAAGGGGAAATTTCTTTCCACATAGGGTTGTGAATATTTGGTATTCTGTACCCACAGAGGGCCGTGGAAACTCAAGTCATTGAGTATGTTTAAAGTTAGAGATTGATAGATTTCTGATTGAGGGTTATGGGGAGAGCGTCTGTAAAAGGCATTGGCATGTCCGAACAGCCATGATTGAACTCAATGGGCTCAATGGGCTGAACGGCCTCCTCCTGAACATAGAACACGAATGAAATGAAATGAAAATAAAATGACAGAAAACACAGAACATAAGTGCAGAAGTAGGCCATTCGGCCCATCGAGTCTGCACTGAACCACGTAAGCCCTCACTTCCACCCTATCCCGTAACAGCCTCCCCGAACAGGCTCCGGAATGTGGCGACTAGGGGCTTTTCACAGTAACTTCATTTGAAGCCTTCTTGTGACAATAAGCGATTTTCATTTCATTTACATTTAATCCCCGTAACCCAATAACCCCTCTTTAGACACAAAGGGCAATTTATCATGGCCAATCCACCTAACCTGCACGTCTTTGGACTGTGGGAGGAAATCGGAGCACCCGGAGGAAATCCATGCACACACGGGGAGAACGTGCAGACTCCGCACAGACAGTGACCCAGCAGGAATCGAACCTGGGACCCTGTTGCTGTGAAGCCACAGTGCTAGCCACTTTTGCTACCGTCCTGTTCCTATGTTTCTACTCCCATTATGTCAACCATTGGAAACTGGGACAGTGCCTTCTTTGAGTAATTTACTGTGGTTACAAAGTGGAGCCTTGGAGATTCTACTTGTTGCGGATCACAATTGAAAGATTCAGGCCAATTTGTACTGCAGCACACAGTTTGAATCAGACTATACTCGTGGCTTGAAATAGGTCAAGTAGCCTTTTGCCTTCAGTTCGAAGAGCAGCCGGAAATGAATAAAAGGGTTAATTGAATGAGGCACTAGCGAGTATATTGATATCAAACAAGTCTTCAATGGCCATTGGATTTATTTCCACTGCCGTCCATAATTAATACTACCAGCTGACCTCAAGACAGAAGATTGCTTCCATGTACCCTGCAATTTTATAAAATAATCATTAAATATTATTTCTCTCTTCTATTCTCAATTTAAAAACACAATAGTACATTTACAATGTTAGGTGCACTACACAGTCATAATTCGATCAAGTGTTTATGCTGATACTAGAATTTATGAATGTCAGCAGAGTCAAAAGAGTAAATTGCAGCCCTAAACTCACTGCCTGCAGATAATTATATGCTGAACGGTCCTTTTTCCTTTCAAATAATATTTGCTTTCCACCTTCTTCACTGTTGCATGGCAGGCATGATAAGCACACCATAATCTGATGTGATGTTTGGCATAGTGAAAAAGTATACCAACATAATGTGGGTTTTGAAGCTTTTTCCACACAGCAGTTGTTCAGGACCTGGTAAACAAAATGTGGAATAGAAGATGTTCATCTGCGTCTGTCCACAAACTATACTATTGTTTGACAAATAGTTACGTGGTACAACAGTACCACCATTTCTCCAGCTTCGATGTGTCCCACAAAGTTTGCAAAGATCCACAAATTGGCTCAACATCCACTTTCCGAGGGCAATTCATTTGCACAGCTTCGGATGCAAAGATTTGAACAGTCGCAAATGTATATGGGCACTGGGGCTAGAACAAGTTTAGGTATAATTTAAAGAGAAGGGGATAATTAATTACATCCAAATATAGACAAAGCTTTGGAAAGACCCATTGAAAACCTTTGCCAAAAATGAAGTGCCAAAGCACTAGAAAGTGGCAGGCAAAAATGAAGAGAAAGCAATCTCTGTAGGAAAGCAATGAAGCCATGCAGCATCTCACTTACTGACTGCTGAATTGAAGGTGGTGTTGGAAAACATGTTGATGGTGCCAACCCATAGCACTATTATTAGAGGTCAGCATTGCCGATAAAGCATGACATTTATCAGGAACCATACACCATATTGTGGCCCTTAAACCATTCACATCCAATCCAGTTGCTGCTTCAAGTTTCCATTGCCAAGAGAAGCATCTGCATATACTAGTTGGTTATGAATTGAGGTCTGGCCACCTCTGTTTACAGATTTCCGGGAAGGATTCTGGTCGGTTGGTCCAGATTACCTCCTCTCCAGTCTGACCAACTGATGACAATCTCTTCCAAACGTGTTAGACGGAGGGACTCCTACTGGGAAACCCACTGATGCCAGTAATAGCACTGATCATCACAGAATCGTCACTGTGCGAAAGGAGGCCATTTGGCCCATTGAGTCTGAGCTGACTTTCTGAAAGAGCATTCTGCTTGTCCCACTGCCCTGCCTTGTCCCTGTAACCGTGCACATATTTTTAACTCCACCAAAATTGGCAGAAAGGCCTGTAAATCTGAATACCAGCAGAAAAGTGCAATGAATAGTCAAAAAGTGACTGTGATGCAGAATCAATTGACTTGCAGATTCAAGTGACTTGCAAGTGTCTAAATTCAAATTTAGTTGTATTCAAATGCATGTAAACAGTGCACATTTTAGCAAGAAAATTAGATTTTGGATGCTCCCCAAATCCCTGAGACTTACAATTAATTGGGTGTCAAGGGACCTCAGACAAGCAGTTTATATCTGTTTAGTTGCCAGCTAGAGCTAACAAAGGGGGAGGAGGAGAGGGGTTGTTAGAGGATGGTCACTTTAATGGGGGGTGTCTCAAACAGTGCAAGTTACCAGGAAAACTCAGGAAGGCAAGCTGAAAATTGTCTTACAGACACATTCCTGGTTGCAAACAGGCCATGAAGGCTTTGTTGACCACCTCCTCATAGAAGAGCTCATGACCAAATCTTCAGGAGCCTTTCAGGTACCATGTGTCAAGTTGGTGACAAAAAAAAACAGGAAACGCACTTTTGGTAGCAGGAGGGTGGAAACCCAAACAGGGAGACACAACAGAGAGAAACAAAAAGGTAGAAGTGGAAGACGAAAAGGTAGAAAGCAAGAGTCAAAGGCAGAGGAAACAAGGCTGAACAGCAAATAGGGCCAAAGTACAAAAAACTGTGTAAAAATGTTAAAAAGACAATTCTAAAGGCACTGTATCTGAATGCAGGGAGCATTTGCAACAAGGTAGGCAAATTAACAGCTCAAACCACAGTGCACATTAATATAAACCGGTGCAATATGATTGCAATTACAGAGACATGGCTGCAGAGTGACCAAGGTTCGGAACTGAATATCCAAGGGTACCCAATATTTAGGACAGGCAACAAGGAAAAGGAGGTGGGGTGACATTGTTAGTTCAGGATAAAATCAGTGCAATAGTGAGGAGGGGGTGATATTGGCTCAGAAAATCTAGATATAGAATTAGTCTGGGTGGAGTTAAGAAGCCACAAGAGGCGGAAAACATTAGTCGGGATGGTCTATAGCCCTCCCAACAGAAGTGGTAATGAAGGGAATGGCATTCAATAGAAAATTAGAGATGTGTGTAACAAAGGTGCAACAGTAATCATGGGCAGCTTTAATCTACATGCAGATTGGACAAACAAAATTAGCAATATACTGTGGTGGATGAATTCCTGGAGTGCATCGGAGATTTTTTTTAGATTGGTCTGTCCAGGAACCAATTATGCTATCCTGGATTCAATAGTATGAAACAGTCCAATCTGATATTCGGTTCCTAAATTTAAACAAAGGAAACTATGACTGTATGAAGCGTGAATTGGCTAAGATAGATGGCTAAACTTCATTAAAAAAGGCATGATGGTGGCTAGGCAATGGCTAATATTTGATGTACAAATGCAGGCATTGCAATTATATATTCCTTTTTGACGCAAAAACACAAGAAGCAGCCCAACCAAGGATCACATTCAATCTAAAAAGGGGCCATATAAAGTTGCCAGAAAAGTAGCAAGCCTGAGGATTGGGAGCAGTTTAGAATTCAGCAAAGGAGGACGAAGAGATTGATCAAGAGGGGAAAAATAGATTACAAGAGTAAACTTGCAAGGAACATAAAAGCGACTGTAAAAGCTTCTACCAGTGTGTAAAAAGATTACTGAAGATTAACATTGGTCACTTACAGTCAAAAATGGGAGAATTTATAATGGAAAACAAGGAAATGGCAGGATAATTAAACAACTAATTTAGTTCTGTCTTCACAGAGGAAGACACAAGTAACTTCCCAGAAATGCGAAGAAATAATGGGACTAGTGAAAAGGACAGTACGAAGTCTTACAACACCAGGTTAAAGTCCAACAGGTTTGTTTCGATGTCACTAGCTTTCGGAGCGCTACCCAGCAAACTACCCAGTCTTCAGAACAGCGACCACGACACCACACAACCCTGTCATGGCAATCTCTGCAAGACGTGCCAGATCATCGACATGGATACCACCATTACACGTGAGAACACCACCCACCAGGTACGCGGTACATACTCGTGCGACTCGGCCAACGTTGTCTACCTCATACGCTGCAGGAAAGGATGTCCCGAAGCGTGGTACATTGGCAAGACCATGCAGACGCTGCGACAACGAATGAACGGACATCGCGCAACAATCACCAGGCAGGAATGTTCCCTTCCAGTCGGGGAACACTTCAGCAGTCAAGGGCATTCAGCCTCTGATCTCCGGGTAAGCGTTCTCCAAGGCGGCCTTCAGGACCCGCGACAACGCAGAATCGCCGAGCAGAAACTTATAGCCAAGTTCCGCACACATGAGTGCGGCCTCAACCGGGACCTGGGATTCATGTCGCATTACATTCATCCCCCACCATCTGGCCTGCGAAATCCTACCAACTGTCCTGGCTTGGTACAATTCACACCTCTTTAACCTGGGGTTACCCCATCTCTGGATCTGTAAAGATTTAATCACCTGCTAATGCTCGCATTCCAAGCATTGTTTGGCATCTTTGAATTTGTCTATATATGTGTTTCTGGAACAGACCTCTTCATTCACCTGAGGAAGGAGCAGCGCTCCGAAAGCTAGTGACATCGAAACAAACCTGTTGGACTTTAACCTGGTGTTGTAAGACTTCTTACTGTGCTCACCCCAGTCCAACGCCGGCATCTCCACATCATAGTGAAAAGGAGGAATGGAAGTAAATTAGTATTAGTAGAAAAACAGTGTGGGAGAAATTAATGGAACCAAAAGAGAAACAGAATGGCAGAGCATTATTTAAATGTTGATAGGCTGGGAAATGAGGCTGGGAAACGTTGACATACAAAGAGACCTGGGCCTTGTGAATCAATCACTGGAAGCAATCATGCAAGTACAGCAGACAATTAAGAAAACAAATGGTATGTTGGCCTTCATTGCAAGAGGACTAGAGTACAGCAGCAAGGATGTCTAATTACACCTGTACAGGGCCTTGGTGAGACCACAGCTGGAGTATTGTGGGCAGATTTGGTCTCCTTACCCGAGAAAGGCGATATTTGCCTAAGGGGGAATGCAACGAAGGTTCACCAGGCTGATTCCTGGGATAGCAGGATGCTGGAATGTTGTTTTCTCTGGCTCAGGGAAGCCGGGGGGGGGGGGGGGGGGGGGTTTGCTCTGGAACAAGTAGTTACAGTCTCACGATACAGGATAGGCCATTTGGGACTGAGACGAGGAGAAACTGCTTATCCCAGGAGGTGGTGAACCTGTGGCAGTCTCTACCATGGCAGGCTATGAAGGCCAATATGTTTAAGAAGGAAAAAGCTATATTTCTAGACTCTAAAAGGTGTCACGTCGTATGGGGAGAGCACAGAATCCTATATTCCCTACAGTGCAGAAGGCGGCCATTCAGCCATCAGGTCTGCACCGACCCCAGAGTATCCCACCTACCCCGACTCCCCCACTCCATAACCGCACCTAATCTTTTGGACACTAAGGGGCAATTTAGCATGGCCAATCCACCTAACCTGCAGATCTTTGGACTATGAGAGGAAACTGGAGCACCCAGAGAAAACCCACGCAGACACGGGGAAAATGTATAAACGTGACACAGTCACCCAAGGCCGGAATCAAACTGGGTCCCTGGCGCTGTGAGGCAGCAGTGCTAACCACTGTGCCATCATGCCATGGAATGACACTTGGTCTGTACTCTTTGGAGTTTAGAAGGATGAGGGGGGATCTCGTTGAAACTTACAGGATATTGAGTGGGCGTGGAGAGGATGTTTCCACTTGTAGGAAAAACTAGAAGCAGAGGACACAATCTCAGACTAAAGGGACAATCTTTGGAACAGAGATGTGGAGGAATTTCTTCAGCCAGAGGGTGGTGAATCTGTGGAACTCTTTGCCACAGAATACTGTGGAGGCCAAATCACTGAGTGTCTTTAAGACAGATACAGATAGTTTCATGATTAATAAGGGTATCAGGGGCTATGGGGAGAAGGCAGGAGATTGGGGATGAGAAAACTATCAGCCATGATTGAATGGCGAAGCAGACTTGATGGGCCGAGTGGCCTAATTCTGCTCCTATGTCTTATGGAATGGTGTTGAGATAAAGTATCAGCCATGTTGAATGACAGAGCAGGCTCAGAGGGCTAAATGGCCTTCTCCTGCTCCTACTTTCTCTGTTTCTGTGTTTTTCAGCAGAAATGATAAAATCCAAAAGCACTCAATGTTTTCAACTTCCTCTGAAGTTTCTTGGCTGAATATAATTCGTTGAGAAAAGGTGATCTTGAGATGAAATGTATATTTTTAAGTAAACAGCTGACATCTTACCTCATAATGTGCCACTCTCTGAGACTCTGAGATCAGCTGGGCACTGCATACCTTACAGTAGGTGTCAGTAAATAAATTCTGATCAACAGTTCCGGCAGACTTCATCTAATGGAAAAAAATAAATGAGACAAACACATCAGACAAAGGATCAAGGGGCGTGTAACCTCAAGCAATATTTCATAGAATCCTTAAAGGGCAGAAGCAGACCTTTCGGCCCATTGAGTCTGCACCCACCCTTTGAAAGACCACTCTAGCTAGGCCCAATCCCCCGCCCTATTCCTGTAACCCCACCCCAAGGGGCCATCGAGTCTGCTCCGCCATTTATCATGGCCAATCCACCTAACCCGCATATCTTTGAACTGTAGGAGGAAACCTACACAGTCACAGGGAGGACACAGGGAGAATGTACAAACTACACACAGTTACTCAAGGTCGGAATCGAATCCGGGTCCCTGGCGCTGTGCCACCGAGCCACCCCTGCACTACACTGATTTTACACGATCACTGATCATAGAATTTACAGTGCAGAAGGAGGCCATTCGGCCCATCGAGTCTTGGAAAGAGCACCCGACTTAAGCCCATGCCTCCACCCTATGCCCATAACCCAGTAAGGGAGGAAACCGGAGGACCTGGAGGAAACCCACGCACACATGGGGAGAATGTGCAGACTCTACACAGACAATGACCCAAGCCAGGAATCGAACCGGGGATGATCAGTGCTCCTATGAACTGGCCTTGCTTTTTGTTCCTTCAGCATTGCATATATACTGCTCTACAAAGCCTTTCTTGTTGCACCCTAACGCTATTGAAATCAAGACCTCTGACAGCATCTCCTATTTTAAAACAGGTAATTGTGACTTTTTTTTTTAAAAGTGCAAAATGGATAACATCAGATCAGACATCATTGATGCATCCCTCCATTTTCAGTTGAACTTAAAATTTGGAGAGAGGTACAATGGGCAGCTGATGATATCATCCAATGGCAACACTACCCACTAATATTACATTGCAAAATGACAAGACACCTTTGCTTTCCTCCTACCATCTTCAGGCTTTTTAAAACCCTACATTCCTTCCTGACATTTTCCTCCTGCTCTTTCACAATCTTGCTGGTGCCCTGTATTATAGTCCTGCATTCAGGTTTAGTCTTATTATTTTAAGCCCACCTATTGATAAGCCATCTGCAATTTGCACTTGCGACTGTGTCAGCCATGACTCAATGATAGTATTCCCATCTCAGAGCCATGAGCTTCTAAATTAAAGACCCAGTGCGTAGAAAAGAACGTTTGAAATAGGAGAAGTAGACCATACGGCTCCTTAAGCCTGCTCCACCATTCAAAACCACCATGTCTGATCTTATACCTTAACTCCACATTCCTGCCTTCCCCCCACCTCCCCCCAATATCCTACAATTCCCCGAGAAACATCATCCAAGTTGACACTTCAGTCGAGCTTGGGAGGGTACAACAGTGAATACACCTCACAAGTAATTCCTTGGCTGTAAAATGCTTTGAGATATGCTGAGATCAAGATAAATACACGATCTTCCTTTCTATTTTTTAAACACACAACTAAAACAGGAGTGGAGCAAATTGGACAGCTCTTTCACAGACCTGGCACAAGCATGATGAACTATCTGGCCCCCTTCTTCATTGATCATTTTATGATCCTATGACACACTCTTCCGTGAATCAGATATATTGCCACAAATCATACAAAACATTTCACAGTCATCTTTCAGTCAGATGTTATTCTGATATGAAATGTTATTAAGGCAGAGCAACACATGTAGTTGTCCGATGTTTTTAACCTATCGACAAACATACTACCTGGTTAAAACTTCTGTACGAAGGTTATAATGGCATTCATTTAAAACATGTTGTGACTTTTGCTAAAATAAACTTGTCCAGATCTTCCTCCTCACCTGCACATATAATACAGATACTAAAAGGTTCATCTGTTAGGTGCTAAGATTCCAACTTAAATTTCCATAATTTATTTTCACGACTTATGTAATGAATTTGTTGAGTTTTCTGCAATTTTAGCACAACAAATATTTGCATTTACGTAATTCCTTTAATACATTAAACATCCCAACTCACGGGAGTAGCTTCAGGCTCCATGGTGACAGGCCAATAGGTGAATGGCCAAAGAGGGAGTCTGTGAGGAAAGTTTTGAAGGTTGAAAAACAGGTGGCACAGCGAAGTGAGGTAAGAAGGGCTTGGGTTCAGATGGTGAAGGAGTGGTTCAGATGGTGGAGGAGTGGGGAAAGAAGGGGCAATGGGGTGCAATGATGCATTTTTGAGAAACAGTTACAGTTTAATGTTGAGGCTCACAATCTATTCAATGGCTTCAGCTGTGAATGGTTGTCATGTGACCGGGAATGAATCTCTCAGGGCCAAAGTCCAGTAGATGGATGATGACTTGACTTGGACAATCACCTCCTCATTGTGTTCCACTTGTGCAACAAGTGACCACATCTTCCCCTGGCCAATCCTCAAGTGACTGGGGGTTTTCTGTGGAAGGTTCAAAACCTGGGAGTTCACACTCTGGTCACTTACCAGATTGTGACTGGTGATGTTCATAGTCAACCCGGAGGTGTGCCATCGAGAGGCGGGGCTGTTGTCAGTTTGTAGGGTGTGGGGTGTGTTCTAGCAGGACCTAGGAGCGCATTGTTTTTTTTTTAAGGTCCTGCTGTGTCAAATGATGCAAATAACACAAAAGAGTAAAGAAAAAAAGATGACATGGAGATCTATGAATGGTAGTGATTTTGATGACAATGTTAGGAAAGGCCATGAAGAAAGATGAAATGAAATGAAAATCGCTTATTGTCACGAGTAGGCTTCAATGAAGTTACGGTGAAAAGCCCCTAGTCGCCACATTCCGGCACCTGTTCGGGGTAGCTGGTACGGGAATTGAACCGTGCTGCTGGCCTGCCTTGGTCTGCTTTAAAAGCCAGCGATTTAGCCCAGTGAGCTAAACAGTGAGCATTTCACTTTGGTCTGTTTGGGGGACTGGGAGTCAATGGAAATTAGCATCTACCAAATTAATCAGGGAGAAGGGCCGAATGCAGGGTGAAACGTGGGGAGTTGGTGCTTTAGAAAAGTTGAAGCTTATCTGGGACGCAGTACAGGAACGAGACAGCAGTGAGGACCCTGGCAAGTCCAATCAGGAGATGGCAAACCTGTTCAAAAATGTTTTCAAAGTGAGTTTCGGTAACATTGCAGAAATGGAATTCAGCCCTTGGTAAAGGATTATGAGGTTTGACGTTCAGCTCAAGGTGCAAGAAGATGCTGACGTTGTGCATCATTCTCTTCAGCAGATCTGTGGATACACCGAAAAGTTGGAAAACAAATAGCTTGGCCTTGATTGATGATGTTAACTTAGTGCAAATCGGACAGAGAAAATAACAGAACCTCACAGTTAGTTGTCCATTGGTACTTCTCACTGAAAGAGATAATCCACTGATCCCATTCGCCCATCTGCCACTTGGTTGCCTTTTGGAATTTTGACCCTTGATATGTCTCAAAACAAGGTTTAAATCCACTTTAATTTTTCTGCACTGACAAACTGCTGCTGTAAGAAGTTTTACAACACCAGGTTAAAGTCCAACAGGTTTGTTTCGATGTCACTAGCTTTCGGAGCGCTGCTCCTTCCTCAGGTGAAGGAAGAGGTATGTTCCAGAAACATATATAAAGACAGATTCAAAGATGCCAGACAATGCTTGGAATGCGAGCATTAGCAGGTGATTAAATCTTTACAGATCCAGAGATGGGGTAACCCCAGGTTAAAGAGGTGTGAATTGTGTCAAGCCAGGACAGTTGGTAGGATTTTGCAGGCCAGATGGTGGGGGATGAATGTAATGCAACATGAATCCCAGGTCCCGGTTGAGGCCGCACTCATGTGTGCGGAACGTGGCTATAAGTTTCTGCTCGGCGATTCTGCGTTGTCGCGCGTACTGAAGGCCGCCTTGGAGAATGCTTACCCGGAGATCAGAGGCTGAATGCCATTGACTGCTGAAGTGTTCCCCGACTGGAAGGGAACATTCCTGCCTGGTGATTGTTGCGCGATGTACGTTCATTCGTTGTCGCAGCGTCTGCATGGTTTCGCCAATGTACCACGCTTCGGGACATCCTTTCCTGCAGCGTATGAGGTAGACAACGTTGGCCGAGTCGCACGAGTATGTACCGCGTACCTGGTGGGTGGTGTTCTCACGTGTAATGGTGGTATCCATGTCGATGATCTGGCACGTCTTGCAGAGATTGCCATGGCAGGGTTGTGTGGTGTCGTGGTCACTGTTCTGAAGGCTGAGTAGTTTGCAGCCTTGACGCGCGACAACGCAGAATCGCCGAGCAGAAGCTTAGAGCCAAGTTCCGCACACATGAGTGCGGCCTCAAACGGGACCTGGGATTCATGTCGCATTACATTCATCCCCCACCATCTGCCCTGCAAAATCCTACCAACTGTCCTGGCTTGACACAATTCACACCCCTTTAACCTGGGGTTACCCCATCTCTGGATCTGTAAAGATTTAATCACCTGCTAATGCTCGCATTCCAAGCATTGTCTGGCATCTTTGAATCTGTCTATATATATGTTTCTGGAACATACCTCTTCATTCACCTGAGGAAGGAGCAGCGCTCCGAAAGCTAGTGACATCGAAACAAACCTGTTGGACTTTAACCTGGTGTTGTAAAACTTCTTACTGAGCTCACCCCAGTCCAACGCCGGCATCTCTACATCAAAACTGCTGCTGGTTCACTCTTCGCTTCTTTTAGGAATATCTCTAGTTTGTTTCCCGTACTTGATGCTGGCTAAGAAATCTGACATGTACATGAGAATGAAAGTTAAGGATGGTGGCAGAGAAGTGGACTTGTCTCAACAGCATACGCATGAAGGTTGGATCATGTGTACACACCATGTCATATGGACACATTCAATCTAGTGCCCACTGAAAAACAGCACGACTCATAATTCAGGGATCCGAAGAAACTAATGAGCTGTAAGATCAACCTGAACTACTGAGACTTGCCAAAACCCATGGAGACTTGAACTGAATTGCTTTATACTTCGGTGAATGCCAGTGAAATTGGATTTCCAGGTCACTGCAATTCACAAGGTTTCATTTCACAGGTATTTCAGCAGACTTTGCGTTGCTTTAAGTTTCAGCTGTTACAAATTATTTAACTTTGTTTTTCAATACTTATTTTGCTGCTGTAAATTAAGAGCCACGTTTTACATAGAGTCAGAGCGGTCTACAGCATAGAAAAGACCCTTCAGCCCATTGTGTCTGTACAGGTCAAGAACCACTATTGCCATACGTATTGCTGAATAAAGGTGTTTCTTTGCAAGCTAAGTTTTTAAATCTGGCATTGACACAAGATTAGCACATTCTTTTGGCCTGATTAATCCTTAGCTTGACATTGGATAAGCTGTGATATATTCTTGGTAATTGTGCTGTCCAGTCGATCAAAAGAAACAAAACGCTCGAAAATGAAGACAGAAGGTAAAATGTGACTGCAACACCTAATAAAGAAATGAGTGTGAATAAAAAATGAGCCCCAGAAAAGCAAAAGTAGCCCCTGAGTAAACACTCAACCTTATTCAGCATGCTGTAATGAATTAATTCCATCGTGTTATGGGCCAGGTTTAGAGAATTCCAAAGTGTATCATGGAGTTTACCTGACCCACAACTTTTAACAGATTGTGGTATGGGGAGCACAAGGCCCACTCTACAGGTTTGGTACAGCACAAATCAAAAGCAAAACAATGTTTATTCTATGAACTCAAGTTAACCTTTCTAAAACAAACAGTGAACATCCCAGCAACCAGTAAATCAAATACACCCCCCAAAGAAGACAACACTAAGTAATCTGTAAGCTGTCCTTTTAACACCCAGAAGACTTAACAAACATTTAAACAGAAGCACATCAGGGTTTACATTCACAATTGAGAACATTTATAATTCTGAATTCACCAAATGATCCAGAGATAGTCTTTCATGGCAGAGAGCTCAACAGTACAGCTGCTTTATCGGACTTCAGCTGCAACACTGAAACATGAAACCAAAAAGATACAGACACACCCAAGCTTTTCTCAAAGTGAAACTAAAAAACAGAACCAGAGCTCAGCTCCACCCACACTGTAGTAACATGGGGCGCGATTCTCCGATGCCGCGCCGGTTGGGAGAATCGCCTGGCGCACCATTTTTCCACGTGACACCGGTCCGTCACCCTCCTGCGATTCATCCAAGCAGCGAGATCGGCCTCGTCGAGTTCTGCACGGCGCAGGCCGGAGAATCGCCCGAAACACCCAAAATGGTGATTCTCCGCTACCCCCGCTATTCTCTGGCCCGGATGGGCCGAAGTCCCAACGGCGTGACCCCACCGACACCTGGGCTGCCCTCCGACCGTCCAGCCCCTCGGCTGTTCCAAACTCCACCTGCTGTACCGGCTTGGCTGTGTGGTGCACACCAGACCATGACCCGGGAGCCTCATCACTTATCTGCCCAACCGAGGGGAATGTCTCTGCGATGGTGGATGGTGTGTGAGACAGCAGTGCCGCTAGCTCGAGGTCATCGTCCGTTAGGAAGTCTGGTGTGTACTGGTCCCCCTCACGGCCCAGCGCAAGGTGCATGCAGCCCATGTCATGTTGCCCTCCAGGTGATTCCGTGGACTGTGTGGCCGTTCTCTGTGCGTCATTGTCACGGTCCGTCCTGTGCCCCTCTGTATTGTCTCTCCGTCGTATGTGCATCCCCGTCCAGCGTCCAATACTGAGAGGATCGCCCTCCTGTCCGACCGACTGCCATCCTCTGGCGTGCGTCCCTGGGTGCGCTTGAGGTTGGAGATGGTCGGCTGTGTCCTGGCCGAGACGACCTTGAACGTTCGGCGGCTGGCCCTGGGAAACACAATGATACGGGGTTCGTTAGACACGCTGGGCCGGGTGTATGGTGGTGGTGAGGGCAGTGTGTGTGTGGGGTGGGGGGTGCAGTGGCCAGAGTCTGAGGGGGCAATGACGGGTTTGGGGGGGGGAGGGGGTTGAGGACATGCAGGGTTATCTCACTTGCTTCTGCACCTCCGACCTGGCATGTCGCGACCTCCCGGTTGGCGGATCCCCCAGCGAGGTCCAGGGCCCTCTGCTCGTGAACGTTTAGGGGGTGCAGCACTGGAGAACCCCCTCTGGCTGTCATACGCTCACGTTGGTTGTGAGCTGTCTTGTCCCGGGAGCGGGGGGGGGCTTGGATAAAGCATCACAATTAGGCGGGTATCATCAGGGCGTGCAGATATAGGCAATATTAATGCTGGATGAGGAGACCGTTGGAGCCACGCCATAGCATCTCTCCAGGGGGTGTCCCGGTGCTCATGTGGGTCGAGGGGGGGGGTTGTGATCTGGGGGCACCCTCATGGCACTTACCCTGCCAGTCCGAGTGAGGTTGTGCTGCTTCTTCCTACACTGCTTCCCGGACTGGGGAGTGTGCCCCACAGCAGTGCCAACTTCACGGCAACCGCGCCTCACCCTGCTGGACGGCTGGCGATGCCCACGTCTTGGGCAGAGGGTGGCCCTTCGCTTTTCAACCACATCGAGGAGGGTGTCCAGGTCCGTGTCCCGGAACCTCGGTGCGGCTCGTCGGGGCTCAGCCATCTCTCCTCCTTCGCCTCTTTGTGGGTCCTCCCGTGCACGGATCGTGCCATTTATGGCGCAGCGTCGCATCATTTGGGCGTCGCGTGCTTATGACGCTGCTTTCGTGCCACCCCCCCCCCCACGAGTTCCTCGCGGCCCCGCTCCTAGCCCATTTTCGCGTCCTGAATCGATCGCGATTGTGAAACTCGACGGCGTTCACGACGGCATGGGCACTTAGTCGCGGGAGCGGAGAATCGCGCCCATGAGCAGCCAAACATTTCTATTCTCATGACAATCTAAATCAAAGAACCTGCATTTCCATGCTGTGCACCTGATGTCTGTTTCTTTAATTATACAGCTGGATTAAACAATTAAGAATCATTGTTTTTTCTTTCATGCATTTTCTTTCCAAATCACCATTTTGCTGGCTTGAGATGTGATTTTTCTTAATAACAGGCACTATCTGCCATCTGCTGCCTACTTCAAATGGTTGTTCTTCATGTGTCAGCCTGACGCGTTGCAGGGTTTACAACCACGACTGAACTTGAAGTTCTCTTCATCCATCTATTCCTGGACCTCCAACAAGGGCTCCAAGTTACTGAACAGAAGCACTAGTCTTGTAGTACACAAATATATAGTTGTATGCTGTATTTATTAAGGTCTGATTACTCAGAAGGTTAAATGTGGCCCTCTCTCTCTGCTGCCTGGTTATGACCTTTTGTGACATTTGTCACTCAAGTGAGTAACACTCTGCTGCTGAACCACAAGTTTATGGGTTCAAATCTGTCCAAACTGGAGGACAAAAATATCGGCTGGCATTCCAATGCAAGACTGGGGGAGTGCTGCATTGTTGGAGGTGCTGTCTTTCACATGAACCATTGCCCTGTCTGCCTCTCAACTGGATGTTAAAAAAAAAATCCCATTACACTACTATTGGCTAATCCCATTCCACTACTTTGATAAAGAGTGGGGTCTTGGCATCCTGGACAGATTCTCTCCCTCAATGGATTATTAACCCAGATAAATAGATCATCTGATCATTATCTCATAGCTCCTTGTGGGAGCTAGCTGTGTGCAAATTGGCTGCCATATTTCCTGCACTGCAACAGTGACCACACTCCAAAATTACTTCACTGGATGTTTGGGACTTTCCAAAGATGTGAAAGGTGCTGTGTAAATGTGTTGTGCCCAGGACATAGCGGACGATCATACAAGACAGTGCTGAATCAATGAGGAAAATTTATATTTTCGAAAGAGGAAGCTGAAGGTCACTGAATTCGAAGAAACAGTATTTACTGAGATAAGTGACTGCCATTCCACTATTCCCCGAGAGACCTGTAGAACTGAAATGTTCTTGGCATCAATTCTTCAATTTAATGGCCTCCTTGCACCCTAACTAGGTTTTCACATTGTCTGAAGCGTACTGCTTTATGTTTATAAACTTTCCCAAATATCACACTTGTGACTGGTTTGTCGGAAATTGCGACCTGCAAATTGGTCTTCAATGACTGAATTTTTTAAATGTAATTAATTGGCTATGAATGACTTTGAAACATTCCAAAGATGAAATAAGGTGCTCTTTCCCGTACCAGCCTCCCCGAACAGGCGTCGGAATGTGGCGACTCGGGGCTTTTAACAGTAACGTCATTTGAAGCCGACTTGTGACAATAAGCAATTTTCATTTTCATTTCAAATGCAAGTGCTCTCGACCTGATCCCAGGCTTCTCCCAAAGGTCCAACTTGCCTCAGCTGTTGGCATTCTTACCTCAACAGTCAAAAGATTGCGTCTTCAATCAGTGCTTTTGGGACTTAAGCACATAATCCAGATTGGCACTCCAATGCAGTGCTCGACAAGTGCTACACTATGAGAGCTGATGAGTTGACGCCCTTCATCCTGCTCACGTGATTCAGTGGATTGTTAAACGTTCTATGGCTGATGATTCAAATGTAGAATGACTATTTTACTTTGTATGCCATGCAGTTCAGGTTTACCGTTAGCTTGACATTAGGGTTGCTTTCCTTTGTGGGACACTTTAGGACCACAGGGCAGAATCTCAGAGTAAGGTCACCAATTTAAGACAGAGATGAGGAGAGATTTCTTCTCTCAGAGGGTAGTGAATCTGTGGGAGTTTTTACCCGCAGAGGGCTGGAGACGTTAGGTCATGAAGTATGTTTCTGGTTGAGATGGATAGATTTTAATCAGTAAGAGAATCAAGGGTTCTTGACAACATCTAAGACAAAGCTTCCCACTTGATCGGCACCCCATCCACCATTTCAAAATGCACTCTCTCCACACCGGTGCATGGTGGCTGCAGTGGTTCAACAAGGCGTGTCATCACCATCACCTTCACATGGACAATTAAGGATGCACAATCAATGCTGGTTTTGTCATCAACACCCTCGAGAGGTGGATGAATAACTAAAGAAGCAGAATTAATGCCTCGGTGACAGAATATATTGCAAGCCACTCTGAGCCAAATGGATGCAGAGAGTCCCAGGAATCATCCTTCGTACTTTATGCGCTTAGCTCAACACCATACTGCAGCTGCCCAGAGTGTCGAACATAGTAGTGGTGGTGACTGTCCACTATATTTAGTGGACAGTCCAACTGCATAGGAAAATAATTGGGGTCAACTCCCTCTCTGGTAAAATAGCCATTTGAAACAATGTCTTGTCTGGGACCTGATGCTTTAGCGAGTTATTACAGGGCTGCTAGAATCCAGGGAACGGTAGTGCGACAAAGAACCAATCTATCAGAAAAAGGGGAAAAGGGCAGCACGGTGACACAGTGGTTAGCACAGCTGCCTCAAAGCGCCGAGGTCCCAGGTTCAATCCCGGCTCTGGGTCACTGTCCGTGTGGAATTTGCACATTCTCCCAGTGTTTGCGTGTGTTTCACCCCACAACCCAAAGATGTGCAGGGTAGGTGGATTGGCCACGCTAAATTACCCCTTAATTGGAAAAAATTAATTAGGTACTCCAAATTTATTTTCAAAAAAGAAAAAGGGGGAAAATAAATATACATGAGAAACTTAAAACGTGGCACTTTCACAGCAGACAAAATCACCTCTGCACTCTTAGGTCTTACCATCCTCCAAGTGTATTGCCCAGATTGGGTCAAAATGCACAAGCTGAGGCTTAATCATTTTTAACAAGGTTTGACATAAATTCAATGTTTTTGTACTTTATGCATCTACTTGTGAAGTCATGGGTCCCAGGTGCTTTTCTTTCTCCGCAAAGCCTTCTCAGATTGTCATCGCTTTGGAAAATTTATGCCCATACACCCTCAGGTATCTTTTCTTTAAAATTGAAATATTTAACTCGTATTGCCTTTCCTTGTTCTTCCCACCAACATGAATCACTTCACTGCATTAAATTTGATCCCCGTGCTTTTGGGGATTTCACCCAGTCTATGTCCTCCTGAAGTCTGTTCCTATTCCTCTCACTGATAACATTTCTGAATTTTGTGTCATCTGTCCTGTATACCAAAGTCTAAATTATCAAAACGTATCTAGTCCCATTTTCTCATCCCATCACAACTCCTGGGGGTTAGCCCTGCACATTTCCCTCCAATCCAAAAAAAAACTCTTCCAATTTGTTGGAAGTGGCTCATTAATGTTTCAGAACATTTTGATTTGACAGAGACGGACTTGAAGAGTAGAATCTTGCGAGGGTTTGATCTGAAACGTAATTTGCCTGGCCGCTTGCAAAGTAATTGTACCATGTGTGGTTTAGCTCTTCAGGATGGAAGGTTCCAGGTTCATTGTCCATGTCTGTATGGAGCTAACTGATCTCGGCTGGGGAAACAACTAAAGTGCCACAACTGGCTACTTCGACTGCAACAGCGAGGATTGAAAATCAGCCCCTGATTGCAACGCATGTGACTAATCGAGTTCCTGTGTCATGTCTTGAAGGTGCCGCCTATCAGATGAGACATTAAACCAAAGCCCCATTTGCTCTTCCGGTGGAGATAGAATCATAGAATCCCTACAGTGCAGAAGGAGGCCATTTGCCCATTGGGTCGACACAGACCTGCCGAATGAGCACTTCACCTCGGCCAACTCCCCTGCCATATCCCCGTAACCCCACCTAACCTTTTTGACACTGAGGGGCAATTTAGCATGGCCAATCCATCTAACTTGCACATCTTCGGATTGTGGGAGGAAAGCAGAACACCTGGAGGAAACTCTCACAGACACGGGGAGAAAAGCGCAAACTCCACATAGAATCGAACACAAGTTCCTGGCGCTGCGAGGCAGCACTGCAAACCACTGTGCCACCCCTAAAGGCACCATTTCAAAGAAGAGCATGGAGTTATCCCGGGTGTCCTGGCAAATATTTATCCCTCAATTATCTTAAAAACAGATTTTATGGCCAATTCACCTTTTCCCACCTGATTCTGGGCACTTGAGTTTCCTCAAGTTGATTGTTCTGTTTCCTGTGTTACAACAATGACTGCATTTCGGAAATCCTTAATTGGCTGGAAAGTACTTTGGGAAGTGTGCTATACAAATAGAAAACGTTCTTTAACTGTCTTCAGTCACGACTTCAGTCCAGCATTGAGGGTAACATGAGGAACTGTATCCCAGCACATTTCCAACCAAAAAGGGATCAGCACATTCAGGAGGAAATTGGAGGTGGCGAGTTGTTGGGAGACATAGCAGCGGCTTTGACCAGTTGAGTCTGCTCTGCCATTCAATTTGATCACCTATCCCCATATCCCTTGAGGCCATTAGTCTCCAGATATCAATTGATTTCAGTCTCAAAATGCTCAACGTCTCACGAGATTGCGTTATATCTCGCAAGGAACTGAGAGCCGAGTAGATCTCGGGAGCAGAGTCTCCCGGCTTCTATTGGCCAGGCTGCGCCGTGGTGCACTGCGTTTCGGGCGCAGCATGGCCGTTTGAACGCACCCCCTATCTACATCTGCCTTGTCAGCACCCTATAAGGGGTCAGGGGAGAAAACTACCCACATAATTGACTGTTGTCACTGTTATGGGCCAAGGTTTAGAGAACACCAAAGTATATCATGGAGTTCACCTGACCTACAATCTTTGATACATTTTGCTTATGAGGGGCACAAGGGCCCACTTTCCAGATGTTATGCATCAGGGTTCTTAAGTATTTTTAAACAAAACAATGTTTATTCTATGAATCCAGTTAACATTTTATAAACAGACAATAAATATTTTATCAACTACCAACACAAATCCCCCCCCCCAAAGATACAGTACTCTATAGGTAACCCTTAATAACTTTCCTAACAACATCCGCAAGCCAAACACCCTTTTTTCCTACAAAATAGTTGGTTTGAATTCCTTACAGAAACAGGTATTACTTCGAAGTTATCCAGTGGTCTGGAGACATTCTTTAGCATGCAGCGAGAGAGACCAAAGTACACCTTCTTTGTTTGAATGCAGCTCCCAATTGAAAACGAAACCAAAAAAAAACGCAGAACCACAAAGCAGCTTCCAGCTCAAAACGAAAACAAAAGACAAAATCACAGCCCAGCTCCACCCACACAATGACATTACTGCAGCCATTTGATAAAACACCCGTTTTTTTTTAAAGGGACCCTCACATGACATCACCCTTGATTGATCAAATTTGAATGCACGGTGTGCATCGGAAAGCAACGCAGTCTTTCCTCAAGGTTTTAGCACTTATCCTATATCAACTGAAAATTCATTGCTGCTGTGCAGAGATCTAATCCAGCAATTGCTAAGTCAAAAGTTATGGAAAAGTTTTAACTTTAAGCACCACTGCTTGACAGAAAGGTCCCTGTTTAACACAAATTGATCTGTAAAAGCCTGCAAACGCACATAGTATTGTTGCAGAAGTGATGAATGCCAAAGAGTGCCTATTTAGGATGTTCAGTGACCTGGAGCGGTTCTCCATTACCTGCAGGTCTTTGCCTTGAAATTTTTCCAATGTGTCATAGGACAATTACAGCACAGGAGGCCATTCAGCCCATCTTGTCCATGACAGCACAAGGATACCCAGGTGCCCTTTTTAATCGCACCTTCCTGCACCCGGTCCATAGCCCTGTAGCTTGGCGCACTTAAGGTGCAGGTCCAAATACTTTTTAAAAAGTTTAGGGTCTCCGCCTCCACCACCAACTACCCACAATCCTCTGGATAAAAAGGTTCTTTCAACACCTTCTGTCACTTGTGCCCTGGTTCTAGAATTCTCCACCAAGGGAAACAATGTTGTCCTGTCCACTCTATCTCATACCCTCATAATTTTCTACACCTCAATTAAATCACCACTCAGCCTTGATTGATCCAAGGAAAATGACCCCAACCTATCCAATCTCTCCTCACAGCTACACTTTTCTAGCCCTGGCAACATTCTTGTAAACCTCCTCTGCACCCACTCCAGAGCAACAACATCCTTCCTGTAATATGCTCGGTAAAAAATGAGAGATAGGCAGGAAAGTTTCACTGTTGCCTGAAAAGCAGAGCAATAACACAACCAGATCCAGAGCTGATACAGCAGTGTTCTAGAACCACAGAATCCTGCAGCACAGGAGGACATCATCAATACATTTTGCCAGTGCAACCTCTTGAAATGATTTCTTCAATGAGTCCTACTCCCCTCTTCTCTCCCTATCTTCCTGCAATAATTGTTACCCTTCAACTAAAAGACCAATTCTATTTTGAAAGTTACAATGGAAGTTGCTTCCAGCCCCCTTTTTGGCAGTCGGTTCAAGATCTAAAAACAAAACCCTCTTTTTTAAAAAAGTACTACTTTGTCTTTGCCAATTATCTTAAGTGTGGCTACTGATTTTCTGCCACTGGATCCAAACTTCCCATTATTTACTCTATCAATATCTCAGTTAATGCTGAAATGTGCTTTTCTCCCCCAAGCAGAGCCTCAGTGTGAATGCAGTTATGCCCCTTTAAGTTATTTTTTCTGGCTTTATAATTTGATGAAGGCAATTTGAGCTATTTTCAAGGCACTGGCCTGTGTTTTCCTTCAGTGAATTCATTCATCGTTGGATGGTCCTGGTGTGGTGAAGCAGAGATGGTTGTAGTGGGGTTCGGGAGTAAGGAGGAAAGATCCTTTCTTTTTGCTATCTTTGTCATCCACTCAACTGCCGACAGATCTCCCGGAGGCACCATTTAACTTCACTTGCTTTGAAGGTCTTGCAGGTTTTTTCTTTTAAATAGTGGACTTTGTGTTTCAGGTGCTGCAACAGCACAGCATTTTCCTCCCTGGTACTGCCAGACTCCCTCTTGTGAGTGAAGAGGCCACTGGGAGTCATGGCGATGTGTTAAAACCCAAATCAGGAAAGTCAATCAAGTAATACAAGTACCAGCAAAAGTTCCAGCCTTAAGCCACTTGCAACCAAAGCAAGGAAATCCAGGTCATCACACCAATGCTGATCCGCACTGATACCAATTTCTGCCCACCTCAACTCAAGACACTGCCCTCAGGTACAATTCCACTGAGTCTGGATATTTGACTCAATGTTTCATTTGTTCAGTTGAAATAGTGAGCATCTTGATGCTCTGTTTGACCCTAAACTGACCTTGAAATGCAATATCCCTACTCTTTGATTTTTGCCTAACTGGCACAGTCTCAACATTAAAACCGTCAAATGTTGTTCCCCCTGCCCCATTCATCTCTATTCCAAACTATACAATATCCAAGTTCCAATGTTTCCAAAATTCTGCTCCTAATATTAGCAATATTTTGTTATCTATAAAACTTGTTTCTGTTGACCCTCATTTACTCTCTGTCCCCAATGCAGCATCTTTGAAACAAATTTCACCCCCACCATTGCCTTGCAGCATCCTCACTCCACAATCTCCTCCAGCCTCAAGGTCCAGGTTGTGACCAGCCTGCCACTTCTGGTTTTCTGCCCGAGCTTCCTCCATAGATATTCCTTACTTATTGGTCGAGCTAGGTTCTATCTCCTGGAACTGTGGCCAAATTATGTTGCCAAAATTCCAACTTCAATCCTGTTCTTATCTCGTGTCTAGATGTACAATTCCCCAACAAGAAGGAAAATTACTATGCAGGGACAACTCCTTACCCCAGGCTAACTGTACTATCTCAGTTGCTGGCTTTACTGAAGTAAGGTAACTTGCCATACAAAACAAATTGGATATCTTCCAGCCGTGACGGCTTAGTGCTCTGCTGGGTTGTCTTCACATTGTGAAATACTAATGAACGAACACTTAATAATTTGCGGACAGAATTTTTGAAAATTCTTTTAAGCGATGAGGGCGTTGCTGGCGAGGTCAGCATTTATTGCCGATCCCTAATTGGGTTAATGTTTCCCTGAAAATAGCAAAGAAAGGAAGGTCATATAAATGCATCAAGTATTCAAGACCACATGAAAAGTGTGCACTAAATATAGTATTATTGTGAAGCACCATTTTATCAAAAAGAGGTTAACACAATAGTATGGCAGCAGAGTTTCATAGTGTAAGGTGCAAAACACAAATTTGCTTTAAATTTTTCCCCAAATCTGACCATGCTATTTGAATTGAAATTCATGGTTTTGTTGTGCCTATTATGCACTGGTATTACCTTGATGTGCAGTCCCAGCCTATCATTTTTGCACATTGGCTGCAGAATGTGATCGATCCCCAGGGTTCTTGCACGGAAGATGCCGATTGAGAGTCAGGGGAACCAAGAGACAAATGGATGACAAGATTACTTTCAGGACCCGCAAATTGCCAGAATCGTATTGTGAGAAGTCGGAGGACAGGTTTCGACACTTCATTCATTAGCACAGGGTTAAATCGCTAACTTTTAAAGCAGACCAAGGCAGGCCAGCAGCACGGTTCAATTCCCGTACCAGCCTCCCCGAACAGGCGCCAGAATGTGGCGACTAGGGGCTTTTCACAGTAACTTCATTTGAAGCCTACTTGTGACAATAAGCGATTTTCATTTCATTTCATTCTTGGAAATGACAGTATTGTGCCTTGACAGAACAACTTAAAAATTTATTAAAATAATGCAGCGCAAGCTTACTAATGCTTATCTAATTGGAGTTCATTTGCAAGTGACATTTTGTCAGGAGCTATTCATTGTCTGCACACTGGAACATGTGAGAGAATATTTCACCCAGTATATTTCAGAATGCACCAACCAGCCAAAATCACACTTCTACACTAGTCCATTTTATTTTTAGGTGAGAAGTTGGACACCTCGAGCCAGAAAGTATTTTTGAGGCTGTAATGATTTTCTAATGCCAATCTCAAATTTCAAAACCATGCTGCTTGTAAGTGGAAGAGACCAGCAGGAATGAAAAGGTTCTAGAGTGGAGTTTCAAGATATGAAGACATTTGATCAGCATTCCTTTAAACATACAGAGGGCACAGAATGGAATACATTTCTTTGGGTAGATAACAACATATGTTCATCTGCTCAGAAGATAAAACCATATGATGTTCTCCATTCTCTGCTGTTCTTGAAGAACAGTGAGAGTGTTGGGAAAAAAATGCTTCCTCTTGAATATGAACCAGGAAATCACATTTTGTATGAATGCTTCTTCATTGAATTTTTAAACACTCTTGTGTATTGCAAGTCCACTGATTTTAGTTTCTTCTGACCCCCTTTTTCTTCAGCTGTTTTTCTTCCTCTCTTTAGGCCTCACACTTGGTACCATTCCCAGCGGCTCAAACAAGTGACCAGGTTTAATTCTGCCAATGCTGCTTCCGAATTAAGTGTTAACGGGTGTGGTATTATCAGGTGTAGGCTGAAGACCATTGGTTAAACCTAGGAGTTTACCATTGGCTGTTTGGTATGCAGCTCCGCCCTGACAGGCAGGGTATAAGAAGCGGTGCCGTCCCAGCAGCCCTCATTCTGTACGGAAGCTGCTGGGGAACAGGTCTAGTCTATTAAAGCCTTCAGTTATGTTACAACCTCGTCTTTAATTGTAATTGATCGTGCATCAATTTAATAGACTACACTTAAGCTGAAAGGATGGATCTCTGAATCAAGCCGGAGTGTCTACAACTCAGCCCCCACGCGGAGAACTCGGCGGCGATATTTAAGCACTGGCTGGCGTGCTTTAAAGGCTACCTCGAGACAGCCGGAGGCACCCCTTCTGGAGAACATAAACTGCATCTCCTGCACTCAAGGGTAAGCCCTGTGATCTACACCCTCATCGAGTAGGCAGAGGACTTCGATGCTGCGATCGAACTGTTAAAAGGACATTATATCCACCCTGTAAATCAGGTCTATGCACATCACCTGCTTGCAACTAGACAGCAAAGCCCCGGGGAATCATTGGAGGAGTTCTACCGTGTGCTACTGGTGCTGGGCAGAAACTGTGGCTGCCCGCAAGTTTCGGGGAGCGAGCACATGGAACTCCTAATCCAGGATGCCGACGTAGCAGGTATGAGCTCCTCAGAGATCCGCCAAAGACTCTTAGAAAAAGACACCCTGGGACTTAGAGAGGCACAGGCCCTGGCAGGGTCCATGGGCGTTGCCTCCAGAAATGCGCAGTCCTATGCGTCCGACCACACGGCGACTCCCTGGGCTGCGTGGCATCCCGCAGCGGCAGCCCCACAGACCTTCCCCGTGTCCCCGCAGGCCTGCAATGTAAGACAGCCTGCTAACTCTGTCGGGCCCCGCTGTTTCTTCTGCGGGCAGGCGAAACACCCCTGCCAGCGCTGCCCGGCCCGCACCTCCACCTGCAAAGGGTGCGGCAAGAAGGGCCATTTTGTGGGGGTCTGCCAGGCACGAGCCGTGGCCGTGATCTCCAGCGACTCCGGACCGCCGCGGCAACCTTCCCTCCGGACCGCCGCAGCAAACTTCCCTTCGGGCCCCAGGCGGCCAGCACTCACCACCACCCCCCTATCCTAGGGCCACGTGCGACCCACGGGCGCGGCCATCTAGCCCCTCGGACACCACGCTGGACGGATGGGAGCCGCCATTTTGTCCATCACCACCGCCATTTTGTCCATCCCCAACCACCATGTGCGACCCATGGGAGATGCCATCTTGGATGGGGCCCCAGGCCCCCAGCACGGCCGACTACACGCAGCCCGATCAAAAACCGCAACTACTTCATCTGGCCTCGGTGACTCTGGACCAAAATCGACCACGGACACTTGCAACAGCAACGACGACGGTCTTCATCAACGGCCATGAGACGTCCTGCCTGATCGACTCTGGGAGCACGGAAAGCTTAATACACCCCGACACGGTAAGGTGCTGTTCACTTGTTCCCCACCCTGTAAACCAAAGAATCTCCCTGGCCTCCGGGTCACACTCGGTGAAGATAAAAGGGTTCTGCCTAGCAAACCTCACTGTCCAAGACAGGAAATTCAACAATTTCCGCCTTTATGTCCTGCCGCACCTCTGCGCGGCTACACTCCTGGGGTTGGACTTCCAATGTAACTTTCAAAGCCTGACCTTCAAATTCGGCAGCCCTATACCCCCCCTTATTGTCTGCGGCCTCGCGACCCTTAAGGTCGACCCACTTTCCCTGTTTGCGAACCTCACCCCGGATTGCAAACCCGTCGCCACCAGGAGCAGACGGTACAGTGCCCAGGACCGGACCTTCATCAGGTCAGGGGTCCAAAGGCTACTGAGGGAAGGGGCCATTGAAGCTAGCAACAGTCCGTGTAGAGCTCAAGTGGTGGTAAAGACCGGGGAGAAACATAGCATGGTCATTGACTACAGTCAGACCATCAACAGGTTTACGCAGCTGGATGCATACCCTCTTCCCCGCATATCCTGAGGGGCTGTTTAGCACAGGGCTTAATCGCTGGCTTTGAAAGCAGACCAAGGCAGGCCAGCAGCATGGTTCAATTCCCGTACCAGCCTCCCCGAACAGGCGCCGGAATGTGGCGACTAGGGGCTTTTCACAGTAACTTCACTTGAAGCCTACTTGTGACAATAAGCGATTTCCATTTCCATTTCCATATCCGACCTGGTAAACAGGATCGTGCAATACAAGGTCTTTTCCACGGTGGATCTCAAGTCCACCTACCATCAGCTACCCCTCCGTACTAGTGACCGTAAATACACTGCCTTCGAAGCAGATGGACGGCTCTATCAATTTTTAAGGGTTCCCTTTGGTGTCACTAAAGGGGTCTCGGTCTTCCAACTCGAGATGGACCGAATGGTTGACCGGTATGGCTTACGCGCAACGTTCCCGTATCTTGATAACGTCACCATCTGCGGCCATGACCAGCAGGACCACGACACCAACCTCCGAAAATTTCTCCAGACCGTGAAAATCCTTAACTTAACGTATAAAAAAGATAAATGAGGATTTAGCACCGACCGCCTATCCATCCTTGGCTACATAGTGCGAAATCCCCGACCCTGAACGCATGCGCCCCCTTATGGAGTTCCCCCTCCCTCACTGCCCCAAGGCCCTGAAGAGCTGCCTCGGGTTTTTCAGTTATTTACGCCCAGTGTGTCCCTAACAACGCAGACAAAGCCCGACCCCTAATCCAGTCCACAATCTTCCCCTGTCGACGGACGCCCGCCAGGCCTTCAGCCGCATCAAAGCAGACATTGCAAAGGCCATGATGCGCGCCATCGACGAGTCCCTCCCCTTCCAGGTCGAGAGCGATGTGTCTGACGTAGCTCTGGCCGCCACCCTCAACCAAGCGGGCAGACCCGTGGCCTTCTTCTCCCGTACCCTCCATGCTTCTGAAATTCGCCATTCCTCGGTCGAAAAAGCCATAGTAGAAGCTGTGCGACATTGGAGGCATTACCTGGCCGGCAGGAGATTCACTCTCCTCACTGACCAACGGTCGGTGGCGTTCATGTTCGATAATGCACAGCGGGGCAATATAAAAAAACCAAGATCTTGCGGTGGAGGATAGAACACTCCACCTACAACTACGAAATCTTGTATCGTCCCGGGAAGCTAAACGAGCCTCCTGATGCCCTGTCCCGTGGCACATGTGCCACTGCACAAGTGGACCGCCTCCGAGCCCTCCACGAGGACCTCTGCCATCCGGGACTCACTCGTTTTTTCCACTTCATTAAGACCCGCAATCTGCCCTACTCCATCGAGAAGTTCAGGACAGTCACCAGGGACTGCCAAATCTGCGCGGAGTGCAAACCACACTTCTACCGGCCCGAGAGCGCGCACCCGATAAAGGCTTCCCGTCCCTTTGAACGCCTCAGCATGGACTTCAAAGGCCCCTCCCCTCCACCGACCGCAACACGTACTTCCTGAACGTGATTGACGAGTACTCCCGGTTCCCATTCGCCATCCCCTGCCCCGACATGACCGCAACCACCGTCATCAAGGCCCATCAGGGTATCTTTACACTGTTCGGTTTCCCTGCGTACATACACAGTGATAGGGGGTCCTCCTTTATGAGCGACGAACTGCGTCAATTCCTGCTCAACAGGGGCATTGCCTCAAGCAGGATGACCAGTTGCAACCCCCGGGGAAATGGGCAGGTAGAGAGGGCGAACGGAACGGTCTGGAAGACCATTCTACTGGCCCTACGATCCAGGAATCTTCCAGTCTCCCGCTGGCAAGAAGTCCTCCCGGAGGCCCTCCACGCCATCTGGTCTCTGCTCTGTACAACTACCAACCAGACACCTCAAGAACGTCTCCTAGTCTTCCCCAGGAAGTCCTCCTCCGGGACCTCGCTCCCAACCTGGCGAGCAACACAAGGACCCATCCGGCTTTGGAAGCACGTGCGGGCGCACAAGTCGAACCCGTTGGTCGAGAGGGTCCACCTGTTGCACGCTAACCCCCAGTACGCCTACGTGGCGTTCCCTGACGGCCGGCAAGATATAGTCTCCCTTCGGGACCTGACGCCCGCCGGAACCCCACGCGCACCCGAACCATTACCCCCCCCCCCCCTCCACAGCACCTCACAGGTGGGTCAGTCCTCCTGCAGCTCCTGCCTAGGCCCTCCCACCCACCGACGCCCCCTACAGGCACCCCCCTCTCGTGTCAACCGTTTACCCCACCAGCGGCATCTAGGGGTGACAAAGCTGCCATGGAGGCTGAAGCCACGCTTCCGGAGTCGCAGATGCCCGGACCCCCACCAGAATCACCACCGAAGACCAGATGATCCAGGAGGACGACCAGGCCACCCAACCGACTGATTGCTTCATATGTAACTATAAATGGACACTAAATGTATATATCTTCCACGCTTGTAAATATTCTCGACAACCCTGTAAGGAGGTATCATGGTACCTCCATATCTGATCATACCATGTGAGATGCAATTGTAACCACTGGCCACCACCCCCACCGGACTTTTTTTTTTTTAAAACAGGGGCTGGTTTAGCACAAGGCTAAATTGCTGGCTTTGAAAACAGACCAAGGCAGGCCAGCAGTACAATTCCCGTACCAGCCTCCCCGAACAGGCGCCGAATGTGGCGACTAGGGGCTTTCACAGTACCTTCATTTGAAGCCTACTCGTGACAATAAGCGATTTTCATTTCATTTCATGTGGTATTATCAGATATTGCAGTACCCGAGAAGCTGAAGACCATTGGTTAAACCTAGGAGTTTACCATTGGCTGTTTGGTATGTAGCTCCGCCCTGACAGGCGGGGTATAAGAACCGGTGCTGTCCCAGCAGTCCTCATTCTGTACCGAAGCTGCTGGGGAACAGTTCTAGTCTATTAAAGCCTTCAGTTATGTTACTACCTCGCCTTTAATTGTAATTGATCGTGCATCAACAGGTAACATAATAAATAATAATAATAGTCTTTATTGTCACAAGTAGGCTTACATTAACACTGCAATGAGGTAGGTTACTGTGAAAAGCCCCGAGATGCCACATTCCGGCACCTATTCGGGTAGACAGAAGGAGAATTCAGAATGTCTAAATCTCCGAATAGCACATCTTTCGGGACTTGTGTGAGGACACAGGAGCGCCCGGAGGAAACCCACACAGACACGGGGAGAACATGCATACACCACACAGTGACTCAGCCGGGAATCGAACCTGGGACCCTGGCGCTGTGAAGCCATAGCGCTACCACTGTGCTACCGTGCTGGTAGAGCACCTGCTTCTGCATTTCGTTTCTCCTGGATGGGATTTAATGCTTCACCTGCACCAAGCATCTCCACCTCATAACCCAACCAAGATTGAAAGCAGGTTTGTCCCACCATATTGCTCAGAGGCTTCACACACCAGAATAAAGTGACTTCAACTGCAAAGAAAACTGTAACTTCTAAAGCCACAAAAGTCTTCAGAGCCTTCTGAAAACATGATTTCCTTGTGCCCCGGAATCATAAGCCTAATGCCATCCAATGCTGTCGGATGAGAAGAAATACTGTACTCGCTTTTTCTCCATGAATAGCAAATCCACTCTTCAAACTAAGATATAGCTAGGGGCTATAATAAATATTTCTAGTTGATTCTGAAGGGAGGTCATTTATATTTGGCCAATTTAAAGCAGCTGTTAAATATTAACTTACATTTATCATACTTGCCTCATAAAATAATACAATTATCAGCATGGTTTTTTTCAGCATGCAGTAGCAAGGAATATATTTTCTGCTGATCTTGACCTGTGTAGTTTCAAAAAATATTTATGACCGATCATAAGATTCTCATTATTCTCAATATGTTTTCATGTCTATTTATTTACCTTCTTTGTCGATGCCATATTTCCTATTAACAACAAAATTATTTGGAACAGTAAGTTTATTTTGTGTTTCAGAAGATCATAAATTTTAAATGTCTGGCAGCATATGGCACAGCCAGCTAGTGCTGATTGACTGCTTCTGTAATAACTTAATGCCCTGGCAGCTCTCTCTCGTGTCACTTTACAGAATCTGAATAGTCATTTTGTTTAAAATCACAAGCCATGCCACTGTTTTGGAAATTTGGGTATCGACACTGGAGACGTATTACATTTCATGCTCTCTTTGATGCAGCAAAGGCTGGTTTGGATTTGCCACTCTTAAGCTCCTGTTTGTCATATCAAATCATAGCACAAATCCTGCAATGCTTAATTTGTGCCATTCAAAATTCTACCAAAAATATGTCGCAGTATCCTGTTCGTGAAGCATTGACATTAAGGACATTTTAGTAAAGGTGAGCCTTTGATGCCATGAACCGTCCAAACCCTGAAAGACTATTTTGTGCACTAAAGTCCACAGAGCACATAATTCTTTTCTCTGCCACCTCAAAATCCATGGCAACAATCTGCATGTATGAAAACAGGACACAATGAGCAAAAACAGTACACAATATGGCATTGTAATGCAACCCACTGCTGCCTCATTTTTACCTTGCAGAATGCAGAAAAAAACTTCAGCAAAAAAAAAAAGGGCAACTCTTGCTGCAGAAAGTGTGACAAGTTTTAGCATCTCACCCCCTTTGGGTGGTGAAAACTGCAAGAGGAATAAAAGAAAGTTACAATGCTTGATTTTTTTTTTTATAACAAGGAAAACCCCACTTCACAATTACCTGCAATTCCAAGCTAGCCTCTCCGTAATATCCAGAAGGAACCACACAGAGATTATGCTGTAGTTTGACAGAGACACTGTAAGCCATTCGAGGTAAACATTCACAAGATGACAGCAGGGAATAAAATCATCACCGTATCTTTTTTTTACCCTCTGTCTGTAGCTGTAACATTTGATGCTCAGGAGCTGGACTGGATACAATGGGAGCTCCCGCCTTAGACCCGCCCCTGCCTCCTGCCGCCGCACCATTGGCTACCAATCCCAGGATCCTGTAATCTGATTGGATTAAGTCTCTGTCAATCATTCCCGCCTGCCATCCTTGCAACCAGGCTGCTCAGCTGGAGTTGGCGCTTGCTTGATTGCTCCAAGAGGCAGGGAGATGAGAGGTCCTTATTCTCTTTATTCTTTTTAATCTTGACTCATGTTTACCTCACATGCAATTGGAACATCATTTGTTCATCGTATTTAGTAAGTTTTTTTTAAACTAAAGAAAGATGTGTCTTTTATTTTGTACTGAACCCAGGGGACTGAAGGAAATAATGTCTTCTCAAATTTGAGAAGTTTCTTCACCGCATTGCCCGAATTGTACTTTGCAGATTTATTCCTTTTGTAGCTGAAGTTGAAAAATAATCATTCATTGGGGGGGGGGGGGGGGGAATCGCCATGCACCTTAATCCCAAATTTAAATTTGACTGCAGATTGCATCTATTTGTGTGGTTTTTTTTAAATGAACATTATCTTAATCATATTGGACAGTAGCTTATATTGAATATTTTAGATGTTGCATTCAAAACTTTATTGTTAAGACCTGTGCAGGGAAACCTCGATGGAAGTGAAAGAAATAGGACACCACAGTTTAAAAAATAGAATTGACCTACAAATCAGCCTTTCCTCCTATTCGAGGACTTGGGGAAAAAAAGCCGAATTATTTTCAGTCTCACAATGAATTTAGATCATAATTTGAGCACCATGTTGAAGTTGAATCACAGATGCATAATTTTTTTAATGTATTCTTTCCTGGAATGTGGGCAGCACTGTCAAGCCAGCATTTGTCACCCATGCCGAACTGCCCCTGAACTGAGTGTCTTGCCACACCAGTTCAGAGATTAGTTAAGTTTCAAACACATTGCTGTGGGTCTGGTGTCACATGAAGGCCAGGCCGGGTAAAGATGGCAGATTTCCTTCCCTAAAGGAAGGACATGAATGCACAAAATGGGGAGGCACAGCAATCGACAATCGTTTCACCAACTTTGCAATTTCAGATTATTAAATGAATTTAAATACCACCAGTTGCCAGGGTGGGATTTGAACACGAAACAAAATTAACCTGGCTTCTATATTTTTAGTCCAGTGACAATCAAAGTATACAACTGTCTCCCCTCAAAATATAGAAAGCATGGTGGAAGGTGGAATTTAATTGGGAGTGGGTTTCAGTGGCAGGTGAAGAATTGATTGAGTGTGGTTTAAGACTGGCATCTCTACACTCTTGGGTCATATTTCCTGGCTGGCTGACGTCCTGCTGCCTCCCCTGCCGCACAACGCCGACAGGTCAAAATCATGGGGTTTGGAGGTTGCTTGCTGGCACCAGGGTAAATCAAGGGGGTGGGATGTATCAGGCCCATGTTGCAGGAGAGCGTAGAGGTTCACAGTCTGACTTCCCATTCATTACATCGATAGGAGAACTCCTACCCTTACTAGGCATGCAAAGGAAAGTTTTTGACAACATAGGGTGCCTCCTTTTCTTTGTTTGGTGGTCGCTCCACTCAGTGAGCCATTGAAATGTCGTCAGGATCAAAGTTCCATCACAAGGCCTGATATGCATGCATTATTAAGATTCATAGATAAGCCAGCAGCTGACTTTGAAAAAGAGCACAGTAAAGTCTTTGCACAGATAATCAAAGAATATTCTCATCTTATTCACAATGAATGTGGCAGGCTAAAATTCTTCCACAAACACAAAAATATAAATGCTAAAATACCATGGGGGTGATTCTCCAATATGGAGCCCAAGTGTTCGCGCCATCATGAACGCCGTCGTGTTTTACAATGGCGCGAACCGGGCCCGGGTACGACCGATTCTGGCCCCCACAGGGGGACAGCACAATGCTGGAGTGGTTCACGCCGCTCCAGCCTCCTTTCCCGGTGGCAAATGGATGCCGCGCCAACCTGCGAATGCGCAGTTGGGCCGCGCCAACTTGTGCATGCGTGGGGGACTTCTTTAGCGCGCCGGCTCAACATAGCGTCGGTGTTTAGGGGCCGGCCGCACCAGAAAGTAGGCCCGGGGGGAGGAGAGGCCATCCCGCCAATTGGTGGGCCCAGATCGCGGGCCAGACCCCATCGGAGGCCCCCCCGGTGAAGGAGCCCCCCCCCCACCGCCCCACAGGCCGCCCCCCAACCGTTTGCGCAGAGTTCCCGCCAGCAGCGACCAGGGGTGAACGGCGCTGGTGGGACTCTGTCGGATCCACGCAGCCACTCAGCGCGCTCGGCGCAGGGCTCGGAGAATCACCCCCCACGTCTCACCCATATGGGTGAGTTAATTCCAAGGTTAACTAATATTTTGATGAGAGATCAAAGCGATGGCTTTTCAGTGAGGGAACCAATTAGGAGCCTGCAGATATTGCGGTTCTGGTATTTTCGGCATCTTGTCTTTGTGTTACTAGTTTTGCTGTGCCAGCTGACATCACTGAGGGCAACAGTTATGGCCCAAAGATTTGTTTCAATCACCCAAGAGCAAGAGAACTGAAAAATACGCTGCCTTTGACTACTTCTCATTACTGGACTGTGTATGTGTGTGTGTGTGTGAGACTGATTGAAGTTAAGTCTGGTTTTGGCTCTGGAGTAGGCTGCTCACTGAGCCATCTGATTTCGACATTGGAGGACTGAGTGTTCTCAGGGAAGTTTCCGTGTACTCAGATGGCCCAAAGCACTTTACCATTTATCATTTTTTGAGGTATAGAGAATTGAAAATGTATTGATAATGAAAAAAAATACATCGACTTGTTAACCCAGAAATAAAAACTGAAAATTCTTCGAATTAACATCACGTTTGTCATCATCTGTGTGAAATAAAGAGGTTGAAATTTTATCGGTCCTTCCATAGAGACATTATCTTATCAATTTTTCTTTCAAGCACTGACTGAATTCTTCTCCATAGCCAGCCTTATCGGTTTTTATATACCATGTATCATGTACTTTGTTTATATATAAATGCTGGTGAATATTCAAGACTGTTAATGTTTATCCTGTGTTGTCTTTTTGCAGCTTGGATAACAAAGTGGATTAACACCATATGTACTCTGCTCTGTCCGAGTTTACTATTGCCGGCAGTTCAGAGTGCAAAAAAATGATGTCACTTGACCACAGCAAGCTGTTTGCTTAAATCAGACCAGATGGGCCACAGTAAGAGTAAAAGTGGAGCTGCAAAAGAAATGAAGTGGTGAAAGAGAACAGTGTGAATATGAAGGAAAGTGGAAAGCAGAAGTGAGTGTTGATAGAACTCTCTTTGATATCACCCTCTTTGTAAAGGAGGCTTATCTGAACCAGTTTCATTGCTGGCATAACCATAAGACTAACCTTCCCTCCCTCCAAATTCGGTTTCATGCTGCAATTGCTGACAGTCGCTGTACAACACAAAATTACCTTAAACTTATGAATGTACAGGGCTGGGGAGAGGGAAGAGGGCACTGCAGCCTTCCAGCATCTGGTGAATATCATGTCCCACCAAGCTTCTCATATCATTTGATCAAAACGTTCTCCAGATACTTGTCCAACTCTCAAGTTTCCTGGTATAATCATGATTTACTGCCTCGCTGGTTATCCATTCCAATCATTCCTCATTCCTTGTGCAAAGTTGGCGAACAGTTCTCTCTCCCCTAACTCCTGATGATATGACCTATTAATGTTGACACTTTTAAACACGCTGATGTTTATCTTGGCCATATTGTTTCTGGGTATGATGATCCCTCGTACCTCATCTCTCCACGGTCAACAGCAGTTCCGCCAAGTCAATCCGGTGAGCACTTTGACTGCTCCTGATTGCGTCCTCTCCAAAGCCCAGATTTGTTTCCCCCTGATATGGTGATTGAAACCACATACAGTATGGTGCATGATGCTGAGTAAACAACCTGTACAAACCCAGCACCATTTGGAGACTTGTGCTGTAATCCTTTGGTTACACAACCCAGGATCCTACTTGCTCTCTTTACTGCTATCACAGGCTGTGCTGATGGCTTCAACAGTCTATCTGCTGGCAACCACTAATCCCCTCACTTGTTTAGTGGCCTGCGGCATAACACCATTTAGTTTGCATTGCTGTGCACAGAATGTTGAAGAAAATCAGTAATTCTGACATAATATTGTATTCCTTTAGCTCTCCGGTGAATATTTTATTGCCCTTTCCGAAGTATCATTACAAATTAATAACTGCTCATTTTGAGGTCAGGAAGTAAACAGTTGATCAGCAATTAATCTTTATTTTCATGGGGGGGGGGGGGGGGGGGGGCGGATGTTGTTATAGTATTTTGTAAGCTAAAGCAGATATATTATCAATTCCTGATAGTGGAGCTGGCTAAGGGGAGACAATTAGTACATGGTCGAAGCCAGAGTGCTACAACAAACTCAACTGTCACAGGTCAATAGTTACATCACTATCGAACCTACAATGAATCATGCCAGCAAAAGAGAATATCAAGCTGATTTGACCACCCAGGCATGCCTCATGCTTCAATCTGGCATTTAGGTAAGTTATCTCGGCATTCATTTGGAATCGTGTCGTAAAAAGAAATGCTCGTTTGTGATTCAAAATCCACCTCAACGACTGTCTTGCGGCAGTGTAGAATCATAGCAGAACGGGATTGGTGAAAATAAAAATAATCGCAGCAGTTTTACGGTCACTGTGAACCAAGCATTTTTGAAAAAAATGAAATTTAAAAGATTTCACAAGTTCTGGAGCATATGGCATACAAGGCACAAGTGACTGTGTTCTGATTCAATTTCAGTGAACCTGGCACGCTAAAAAGACATTTTTGCTGACCTCCTGAGCTTTCTGATGATCAATATCGGAATACCTCTGTGGATATGCAGCATTGTAAATCCATTATGCTCATAGTATAAGCCAATTGAGCTCAGTGTGTATGCTCTATTTTATACAAAATTTGAAAGTTATTTCTTACTCCTTCCCCCATTTAACAATCAGCCCAAAATATCACCATGACGCATGTAATTCTTAAATAAATTATGCCTTGCTCATGTTAATAAAAATTAGATTATAAAGTGCTTGCAGTCCTCCACTTTGTTGATCCAAACCTTCGCCACCTGTCTCAGCAAACGTCTCAAAACACTTCAGTAAATTTTCCGCAGCTGGTGTTGAATTCAGGGATTGACACAGGCTTTCTGGCCAACAATAGTGACTTTGGCTCTGTGAATCAAGAGAGGGATGTAGTAATGACATGGTAATTGCATTGAATTAAATCTGGGGTTGTTCAACGGTCTGTTCTGCAGCTGATAGTGATAAGTTGTTTTGGAAAAGCAATGCCATTACCAGTTTTTAAAAATTCACTGAGCCTTGGTCAGAAAGAGTGGAACAAAATACCTGTACAGATGCACAGTGAACATTATATCACAAAGTCATTGAAGAATCCAAGAAAAGGACACGATTATACCAAAAACTAATCTCCTTCAGATGGGTGTCTGTAAATTTCTGCCCAAACACCGAGGTTCATAAACTTGCTGTCATTGGAGGCTTCAAACCTTCTTGTTCCTCCGTCATTTGGCCCGAAAATTAAATTGGACAGGAAACCTTCAAGGGAAAGGAAACAACTGGCCGTTCTCGAAAGGACTGAAAGCTGAGACACATCAGAGGTTGTGCCGGGGTGAACTTCATGAAGGTACCACCTTCTAGGCTTTCCAACTTCATAGGCGCGTTGTGGTTTCAGCCTGACCACAAGCTCCATATGCACAGAAATATTGTGGGGGTGTTGTGAGGGAGTGTAGGGGCAGGGGAGGGTGGGTGGTACAAAGGGGAAGCAGAGTGCTGGGGCACACACCTGTATTCTAGCATGGCCATCTGCTTTAGTCTTATCAGCCAAGGAATGTTAGTAAAGAGACACTGTCCTTAAAGAAAACTATTACAGTTGGGTGAGCAATAAATGTCTGAGTATTGTCGCAGTTATCAGTGAGCTGTTGCAATCAATTAATCACAATTGAGAACTGCAGCAAAATTTCAGGATTAATCTGTAACAATATATGTGATTGAGGAGATCACCAAGTATTCCAGGAAGCCTCGGGATGATGCTTGATTTTTGTCAATTTCTCCAATTCCACTTTTAAGGTGCAGGTTGTTGGGATTTGAGATTTTAAAAAATTGATTTACAGGATGTGGGCGTCGCTGTTGAGGCCAGCATTTATTGCCCATCCCTAGGTGATGGTGAGTTGCCATCTTGAACTGCTGCCATCCTGAGGTGCAGGTACGGCCACAGTTGTTATGGAATGTGTTTCTGGATTTTGACCCAGTGACAGTGAAGGTATGGCCGATATATCTCCAAGTCGGGATGGTGAGTCACTTGGAGGGGAACCTCTGCTGCTCTTGTCCTTCTTGATAGTCGTGGTCATGGGTTTGAAAGGTGCTGCCTAAGGGACCCTGGTGAGTTCCTGCAGTGCACCTTTAAGATGGTATACACGGCTGCCACTGTTCTTCAGTGATGGAGGGATTGAACGTTTGTGGATAGGGTAGCACTCAAGCGGGGCTGTTTTGCCCTGGATGGTGTTGAGCTTCATGAGTGTTGTTGGAGCTGCACTCATCCAGGCAAGTGGAAAGCATTCCATCAGCCTCCTGACTTGTGCCTTATAGATGATGGACAAAATTTGATGAGTCAAGAGGTGAGTTACTCGTCATAGACTCCGAGCCTTTGACTTCCTCTTCATAGAATTTACAGTGCAGAAGGAGGCCATTCGGCCCATCGAGTCTGCACCGGCTCTTGGAAAGAGCACCCTACCCAAGGTCAATACCTCCACTCTATCCCCATAACCCAGTAACCCCACCCAACACTAAGGGCAATTCTGGACACTAAGGGCAATTTATCATGGCCAATCCACCTAACCTGCACATCTTTGGACTGTGGGAGGAAACCGGAGCACCCGGAGGAAACCCACGCACACACGGGAGGATGTGCAGACTCCACACAGACAGTGACCCAAGCCGGAATCGAACCTGGGACCCTGGAGCTGTGAAGCAATTGTGCTATCCACAATGCTATCGTGCTGCCCTACATTTAGCCCCATATCCTAGCTTAATGTACATTTATATTGAATCCTGAGTAATACACCATTTTCTAATGCAAGATCAATCCTAATGCGAGCAACAAGTAATTTTATTTAAAAGTACAATCTCATTACACATCGGTGTGTGTTGAATTTAAATACCTTTCCAGAATATTCAAATGTCTCTAGACAAAATTTACATAACAGATGACTTTGAATTGGTCAAGATTGCTAACTCTTTAATAGTATAAATATCAGACCTTAGGGAAAGGGTGCAGTGGCTAGACTATGTGGAAAACAACTGTCAATCTACCGTTTCATCATTAGCTATTGATAACTTGCTGGAATTAGAGTGCCCGAGAAAAGTATTTTAATTCAACAATTTTGCTGAGAATTCTTTTTGAATGATGCATTTTTGAATTACAATCAAATGACAATAAATTGTGGGTTTTTTTTTTGGTGCAGGTTCATAAACAAATCTACAAATGAGATTTCCTTAAGTCTTCAAACATTTTTTTAAATAAGACAAGATTTCTTCACCTGATGACCATATCACAATTGATGGCTGCATAGAACCACAGTCTCCACCAACCAATTTATGAATCAGTTTTTCTAACTTGTACCCTTTTCTGACCATAGCAACATCATACTCTTTCAAACCTTTAATGGGGCACAAGTCATTCGCTCCATCCCCTGTATAAATAGTTTTTTTATATCGTACCCCGGCTTTAAGTTGGTTAGCCACAAAGTCATCCAGTGCTTTTTTTTTTTGCAGACACATTAATTATTATTAATATGGCTAGTCCAGTTCAGTTTCTGATCAATGGTAACCTCCCAGGATATTGATTGTGGGTGACTCAGTGATGCTAATACCATTTAATCACAAGGGGCAGAGGTTAGATCCTCTCTTGTAGGAAATGGTAATTGCCTGGCACTTGTGTGGCGCGAGTGTTATTTGCCACTTGTCAGCCCAAGCCTGGATATTGTCCAGGTCTTGCTGCATTTGGACTGCTTCATTATTTGTTTTATGCAGGCCAGTCACATGACTTAAGCAAATTGAAGCTTTTGGGGTACACTTGTAAAATTGTCTTTTCCCCCATTTTCCCTTCACAATTTCCCCTAAACTTATTGTTGTGTGCATCTGGCCCATGTCTTTTTAAACTCTACCATTTTCATATTATTCTGCATGGATTGACTGATCGGCTTCCATATCATCTATCAGATTCCTGTTAAAACAGCTGACAGGCTCTCTCAATCCATTCACACACACCCTCTCTATGAGGCATATCTGTTGATTCTCTCCCACCCCCTTCTTCCAGCCTGACTAAAATGCCAGTTTATTTTTCAGTCTTCGGTCCTGATGAAGTCCACAAATCCGAAACGTCAATCTTCCACAGAGCTGTGCCCTTCTGGCATTTTTCTGTTTTTATTTCTCGCCACGCTATTGTCTCAAAAGCCTTTCCATTGCAAGGAACAGAGCAATCATTATAATCTTTGCTGTGTGACTTCCTTTGAAGACAGGATAATTGCTTTCACCTTACTTACAATGCTTGGTGAAAACTGTAAAAAATTTCATTTGAATGCCATTACCCACAGACCAATGTTATTGCTTCCAGCATACAGATGGCAGTAATTCACCCCTTATTGGCTGGACAGAGCAATGTCAATCTCTGATTCTGAGTCCAATTAAGCTTACATTCCATCTCTGTGCAATTTATTAAAGTGCTTCCAACAAAGATAGTGAATAGGCTGGATGGAAACAGCCTGTTCTGTTCAATATTTCTCTCTCACACACAGAATGAAAGCAGTAGAATGTGTTTTTGTACTGTTTACTTGGAAGGCCACACATATTAAATGAGAAATTTTAAAAAGGCATTTTTTATGTTATGAAGTTTGCAAAAGATAACTTTTCCTGTTCAGTTGTAGCACACTTTGAAAAAACTTGCATCGTATCGTGTCTTTCCACCAATTAAAGCAGTGCAGTCACTATTGTATTGTAGGAAACATAGCAGCCAATTTGCGCACAGCAAGCTCTCACAAACAACGGTGTGATGCCAATCAGATAGCCTGTTTTTGAAGATTCGCTGGGGATACTCGCCTGTTCTTCTTTAAAATAGTGCTGTGGATCTTTTATATCTCATGCAAAAGACATTGCGGTGATCCTTCAGTACTGTACTGAAGTGTTGGCTTAGATTTTTCTGCTCAAGTTTGTGGGTTGGAATATGAACCTACAATCTTCTGACTCCGATGTGAGTGAGTTCCCCACTGTGATGTGGCTGACACAGAGTAAGTGCAGTACCAACTGATCTGCCACTCGGCCTCCAGCCCACACCTTGTGAAAGAGTTGACTGGGAGTGGATCAGTCAAAGGAAAAGGAGAACTTGCCTTCAGCTCACTCCTTTTGTAGCTTGACAATGTTCCAAAGTGCTTCACAATTACATTATTACTCCTTGAAGTAACCACAATTGTTCTGTGGGCCAACGTGACAGTTGACACACAGAATTTGGGGCGGCACAGTAGCATAGTGGTTAGCATTGTTGCTTCACAGCTCCAGGGTCCCAGGTTCAATTCCCAGCTTGGGTCACTGTGCGGAATCTGCACGTTCTCCCCGTGTCTGCTAGGGTTTCTTCCGGGTGCTCTGGTTTCCTCCCACACTCCAAAGCTGTGCAGGTTAGGTGGATTGGCCATGCTCAATTGCCTTTAGTGTCCAAAAAAGATAGGTGGGGTTACGGGGATAGGGTGGAGGTGTGGGCATGCTCTTTCCATGGGCCGGTGCAGACTCGATGGGCCGAATGGCCTCCTTCTGCACTGTAAATTCTATGATTCTAATTCCCCACAAACTGGAACATGACAAATCCCCAGCTGAAAAACTTTGGGTGGCGCTGTTATTGGCGACTGAATAATTTCCCAGCTCTTCTTTGAATAATACTATAATGTTCACAGGATTCCCAAGTTGTCTTAAACACGCAGGTCTATTCTGTCAAAGGAAAACAAGCTCCCAATGCAGCGTGCAGCACATCAGTCCCAGTCGGGGCCATCCGACGTCCCGGTTCCAATCTTCGCCAGCTTTTAACTTCCTGGTTCATCAAGCCCCAGCTGCTAGGCCTCCGCCCTCAGCGAGGGGGCTCGTATTCCATAAGCCCCCTGGGAGATCAATTGGGTCATCTCTTTGGGTCGTGTGAGGGCTATTACAAATACAATTGGGTATCCTAGCAGGCAGCCAGGCAATACCCTGACATTTCATTCAAAGGATTACACCCACAGCTCTCCCTCACTATGAGCCTAGATAATCCCTCACTATGAGCCTAGATAATGTGCTGGAGGCCGACATTGAAGCTGGGACCAACAGCCTCTTGACTCAGAGGGAACAGTGCAACCGCTGAGCCTATTTAATGAGAATGCCATTCACAAAAGACTGACTGGCCTTTTTCTGGGCTGTAAAATTCTATGAATCTTATTTCCTTTACGAGTATGGGCAGAGGGATCTGGGTGTCTTTGTTCCTGAATCACAGAAAGTCGGTATATAGGTACAACATGTAATTAAAAAGGCAAATGGAATGTTAGTGTTTATTGCAAAAGGGTGGGAGGTTTGGGGGGGTATTTGAGGAAAAACATTTTTACCCGGAGGGCATGACAGTCTGGGATGCACGGCCTGGGAGGGTGGTACAGGCGGGATGCCTCACATCCTTTTAAAAAGTACCTGGATGAGTACTTGACACGCCATAACATTCAAGGCAATGGGCCAAGTGCTGGCAAGTGGGATTAGATGAGCAGGTCAGGGCCTTTCATGTGTCGGTGCAGACTCGATGGGCCGAAGGGCCTCTTGGGCACTGTAGTATTCTGTGATTCTGTAAATGGCAGGCCCACTGAAATGAAGTTGTGCCTCTGGTCTGCATTCTTCTGGAGAATAGCCAATGTTGTTCCTTTGTTTAAGAAGGGTAGCAAGGATAATCCAGGAAACTACAGGCCGGTGAGCCTTACGTCAGTGGTAGAGAAATTATTGAAGAGAATTCTTCGAGACAGGATCTACTCCCATTTGGAAGCAAATGGACGTATTAGCGAGAGGCAGCATGGTTTTGTGAAGGGGAGGTCGTGTCTCACTAACTTGATAGAGTTTTTCGAAGAGGTCACAAAGATGATTGATGCAGGTAGGGCAGTGGATGTTGTCTATATGGACTACAGTAAGGCCTTTGACAAGGTCCCTCATGGTAGACTGGTACAAAAGGTGAAGTCACACGGGATCAGGGGTGAGCTGGCAAGATGGATACAGAACTGGCTAGGTCATAGAAGGCAGAGAGTAGCAATGGAAGGGTGCTTTTCTAATTGGAGGGCTGTGACTAGTGGTGTTCCGCAGGGATCAGTGCTGGGACCATTTCTGTTCGTAGTATATATAAATGATTTGGAAGAAAATGTAACTGGTCTGATTAGTAAGTTTGCAGACGACACAAATTGCGGATAGCGATGAGGACTGTCAGAGGATACAGCAGGATTTAGATGGTTTGGAGACTTGGGCGGAGAGATGGCAGATGGAGTTTAATCCGGACAAATGTGAGGTAATGTATTTTGGAAGGTCTAATGCAGGTAGGGAATATACAGTGAATGGTAGAACCCTCAAGAGTATTGAAAGTCAGAGAGATCTAGGTGTACAGGTCCACAGGTCACTGAAATGGGCAACACAGGTGGAGAAGGTAGTCAAGAAGGCATACGGCCTGCTTGCCTTCATTGGCCGAGGCATTGAGTATAAGAATTGGCAAGTCATGTTGCAGCTGTATAGGACCTTAGTTAGGCCACACTTGGAGTATAGTGTTCAATTCTGATCGCCACACTACCAGAAGGATGTGGAGGCTTTAGAGAGGGCGCAGAAGAGATTTATCAGGATGTTGCCTGGTATGGAGGGCATTAGCTATGAGGAGCAGTTGAATAAACTTGGTTTGTTCTCACTGGAACGATGGAGGTTGAGGGGTGACCTGATAGAGGTCTACAAAATTATGAGGGGCATAGACAGAGTGGATAGTCAGAGGCTTTTTCCCAGGGTAGGGGGGTCAATTACTAGGGGACATAGGTTTAAGGTGCGAGGGGCAAGATTTACAGGAGATGTACAAGGCACGTTTTTTGACACCGAGGGTAGTGGGTGCCTGGAACTCGCTGCCGGAGGAGGTGGTGGAAGCAGGGACGATAGTGACATTTAAGGGGCATCTTGACAAATACATGAATAGGATGGGAATAGAGAGATATGGACCCAGGAAGTGTAGAAGATTTTAGTTTAGATGGGCAGCATGGTCGGTGAAGGCTTGGAGGGCCAAAGGGCCTGTTCCTGTGCTGTACTTTTCTTTGTTCTTTGTTCTTTATTTCAGTCAGTTTGAAGATCCTACCCAATGTGTTTGGTTTCATTACAGCCCAGGCTCAGTGCAAAGTGCAATGTCGTGGATTTTCCACTTTTGAGTGATGGCAGGAATCTTGAGGAATTGAATATTGGTCAATTGGAAGCGGTCACAATCTGTGATCTCAGCACACAAAGCTCAGAACAGTTCAGTGCAACTCTGGGACTTTACTATCATTTTTTTTTTTCAAAATCACTCCATTTGTTCAGGTTTTTATAATGCTGAAACCTCAGCATTTTGATGCTGGGCATGTTCTGCAGTGGACTTGAACAGCCAATATACTCAGCTCGTTGATATTTAATAGCATTTCGACTGAAGGAATATGAGGCAATCACTTAATTGATAATTAGAATATTTTGAGCAAATAGACATTATAATTTGGCCGACCACCATGAAAATGAAACTACACAAATTGGAAATGTATGAACATGGAATATGCTGTTGGTGTTCAGTGGACAGATATTTCTAAATCAACTATTTTAGTGGAAGTTTTAACCTGTTCAAGTTGAGGTAATATCCATCTCAAAACCATGAGCAGAAAAATAGCATGTAAATCCAGTGGTATCATCAACAGTATGGTCGGATAGATACTGCAGGTGGAGGTGCTACTGTTCTCACCTGTTCCTGTGTATCACATTCATCGGGGGGAGGAGTATCTTGATGAAATACAATGTTCAACGTGCTCCCCATTCCTATGGAATGTTTCTCTCCTTTTTTGCCTTTGTGAACAGTAGTGCAAAAATGGTGAATATAATTTAAATTGCCTGTGCTGACAAGGCTATAATAGGCAGGAGAAATTTCACGGAAGTCCTTCAGTAAGATCTTCTTCTTGTCTGACTGTTTCAATAACATCAAAAAAGGAAACATTGTGTTGCAGATCTTGACAACAACCTGTAGTAATGCAGTTTCAAACTTGTTTCAGAGTCATTTCAGCTGCTGGGAAATCATGCTATCTATCAGCTTGTCAGATGTGATTTTCCAGAGTTGTCTGGTTCTTCAATTATTCCTGCTGATAATACTCTGAACAAAAAGGTATTTCCCTGAGATTTTCTTTCCTCATTTAACACAAGCGTAACACAACACGATTCAATGGATGAATACATTGACTCAGTGCCATAAATTCATGGCATTGGGGAGCGAGACAAACCACTGAAGACCGTGTTCAATCGGTGATCTACGTTGAGTAAGCTGATCTCAGTTTGCATGTCATTAGCATTCCAAAGTTAGCCCCAGATGAGAGAGGTAAAATCAGTCAAGGTTTCAAGTCTGAATCATTACTCGATGTTACCTGTTGGAATGTGTAATTCATTGGAAAGGTTCAGACGCAGACCGTGTCTTCTCGTATCTCCCCTGCACTCCGGGAACTGAAAAGTTGACAATCACTGACCTTAACCAACCTGTGAAAAATTGATCTTTTGATGAGAAGGGGAGGGAAGCATGGGGCGACAGGGGCAAGCTGTGAGATGGAGTGTGGGGGAAATTAATCACTTGTCTCATCATTACAATTGACCCCAACATAAACTTCCACTTTTACAGGCATAATGCCTACTTCTAGAATAGCGTCATGGAATGATGCAGCAGAGAAGATGGTCACGTGGCCTCTTATGCCTATGCCAGTTTTTTGAGAGCTTATTCAATTCTTCCTCTTCCTCTGCTGTTCCCCCATAGCTCTGCGAATGTTTCCATTTCATGGACTTATCCAACTTCCGTTTTGATAATATTGAATCTGTTGGCAGAGGATAACAACTCACTGTCTTTTTTTCCCTCGTGTCACTACTTGTCATTTTGACAATCTTCTTCATCATGTATCCAATGGTTATCCACCCTTCTGCTACTCAAAACAGTCCCTTGTTCTTTACTTTGTCACAACCTTTCATGATTTTGAACACCTCTATCAATTCTCCCCAAACCTGAAGGAGAAGAACTTTTGTTACTCTCGTCTCTTCACATATCCCTCGAACCATCCTGGTAAATACCATCTGCAGTTTTGTTTTAGTTTTTTTTCAAGACTGGTGCTCAGAATTAGATAAGGGAATTAGATGAGGCCTAATCCATGATGTATAAGGAGTGAAGATTGCTGTTGTACTTTGCACCTCCATTTACAAAGCTAAAGATCCCATATTCCCTATTTCAACAGCTTCCTGAGAATGTCCTGACACCTTCGAAGCCACTCCCTGGGTCTCTCTGTCCCTGCACATTCATCCAAATTGTTCCATTTGGTTTATGTTGCCTTTCTTTATTCTTCCTACCAAAATGAATTATTTCACACTTGTATGCATTTTAATTTTATCTGCCATTTGTTCTGTCATGGTCCCATTTATAGCTCGCGTGAGTTTGTGCAGGGAAGTGTCAGAACAGAATTTAGTGTTCCAATTACAGGGCTGGATGAACAGGATAGGCCAATGAAATAAGGAGACAAAGGTAGGGTAGAATATATATGCAGAAGAACATGCAGTATATTAATATATCAAGCACAACTGATCATGGTCAACAGAAGGTAATGGACTGTAAATTGAACTGTGTGTAATACTTTCATTAGATCTTATTAAATTGCCCGGTTAATTTGTGGCCATGTATGTTATTTACTCTGCAATTCATCCATTTGAGATTTCCATTACCATTTGATGAATTATGATTCCCCACACTGTGAGTGGTTTTCCATTTTTTCATTTCTTACTGCCCAGTTTTAAATGAGATTTCTACCCACAAAGTGGTGGTGACACTTCTCTCCAACTGATGAGATTTCCAGAGCCTGTGAAAGAGGAAATATACCTAGGTACACAGAACGATAAATTTTGATCTTTGCTGAGGAAACAGACCATTTCAAATTTTTATTTTGCCCACACAAATATTCCCCCACATTTCTTTTGTGCCTCCGATGGCTTTGACCTTTCGAGCCCTTTGATGGTTGACCAGCTACAAACATGGAGAATAACTGAGCAGTCCACCTTTCAGGAAAATACATTTGGTGAATCGTTTATATATTTGTTTGTGTTGAGTGCATCAAATCTCTCTGTTTTCTTCCCAGTTTCTTGTTTCCCAGGGTCGTGGACGAAAGGCAACATGCCAGTTCTCCAAACTAGGCAGCAAGGTGGTGCAGTGGTTAGCACTGCTGCCTCACGGCGCCGAGGTCCCAGGTTCGATTCCTGCCCTGGGTTATTGTCCGTGTTAAGTTTGCACATGCTCTCCGTGTTTGCATGGGTTTTGCCCCACAACCCAAAGATGTGCAGGCTGAGTGGATTGACCATGCTAAATTGCCCCTTAACTGGAAAAAAATGAATTGGGTACTCTAAGTTTATTTTTTAAAATGTATTGTCCAACCTCCCTTTAAATGCACCAGTGATATTTGCTCAATTACTCCACGTGGCCGTGAATTCCACATTCACCCCACTCTCTGAGGGAAAGCTTTGAGTTCCTTATTCGATTTATTGGTGAACACCTTACATTTACTCGCCTCTGGTTTTGAACAATTCCAAACGTGGAAAAATCTTCCACATCCATCCTGTTGAAGCCCTCAACATTTTAAGGAAATCTTTTAAGATCACGTCTTAGCCTTCCCTTTTTGAGAGAAGAGTCCCAGTCTGTTCAGTCTTCGTTGAAAACCTCGAAGTACGGGTTTCATCCTTGTAAATAGTTTGTATTCTGTCCTATGCTTCTACATCCCTTTTGTAACATGGATACGACAATTATGCACAGCACTCAATGTGTGGTTGAACCATCCTTCTCCAGAAATTCAATATAACTCCTCTGCTATTGAATTTTATTCCATGAGAAATGAATCCTAGTGCTTTGATTGTACTTCTTATGGCTTTGTTCTGGCCCTGTATTGTTACTCTGTAATTATTTTTAACTCAAAAAGGAAAGGAATGTGTGGCTACAGAATTTAAAACTTTTCATTTCAGGCACTGAGCGTCCTTTATCATTCTTTGGTTAGGTTAGGTGCAAAGTAAAACTCCATCCACCCTGCTACAACAATGTGTTTCAGCTCCAAAATTTGGAAGGCGCCTTTCACTGTGCAACTGTGCTGTTTTCTATTTCCCACAACGGTTATTTTGTGGTCCCCATGGAGCCTGATTGCCACTTGCTTAATTTGTGGCAGTCCTATTCTGCCCACTGAGAATTGCATCTAAACAGCGAAACAGTTCTTTTTGATTAAGACTGTCTCATTGCATTGGCCTTGCTTGTCTCCCAGAATTTTCTCAGGCTGGTGAAGCTAAACCGCACTTCATTTGAAAGAAGGTGCCTTGTTGGTCCCTTACACGTGGAAGATCAAAATGGTTAATTCCTTTGACTTACTTTGCACCACATTCGTTTGGTCAGTGATGTAGTTCTGCTGGAGTGCACCAGAATGGTGCATTGGACCTCCAACCAGGGCCCGAGGGACAGAGTGCAGGGGAGCTGTGGCCCCTGGAAAGAGAGGCCCCACAGTGAGACGCTGCCGGTGTGGTGTCCCAAGTTGTGAGGCCGGTGTGGGCGTGGAGGGAAGAGGCTGACTGAAATGTGTGTCGGGGAGTCAAAGAGTGTGCCTGGGAGTGTGAGTGAATGTGTGGGAGTGAGAGAGTGTGTCTGTGTGTGGGAGTGAGAGAGTGTGTGTGTAAGAATGAGAGTGAGTGAATGTGTGGGAGTGAGAGAGTGGGTGTCTGTGTGTGGGAATAAGAGGGTGAGTGTGGTAATACCAGGTATTGCAGTACCTGAGAGGTGGATGGTCATTGGCTAGACCTAGGAGTCTACCATTGGCTAATGTGCATAGCTCCGCCCTGAGAGGCGGGGTATAAGAACCAATGCCGTCCCAGCAGCCTTCACTTTCTGTATTGAAGTTGCTGGGTACAGTTCTAGCTGATTAAAGCCTACAGTTATGACTCACCTTGTCTCGAGAGTAATTGATTGTGCATCAATTTAATCAGCTAGTACTTCTGAAAGGATGGATCTCCGCATCAAGCCAGAGTGCCTTCAGCTCAGCCCCCACGCAGACAACTCCGCTGCTATCTTCAAGCACTGGCTGGCGTGTTTTAAGAGCTTCGTCGACACGGCCGCCAACACCCCCACGGAAAGGCAGAAAATGCACCTTCTATGCTCCCGGGTCAGCCCTGCAATCTACCCTCTGATCGAGGAGGCGGAGAATTATGCTGCAGCTATCGAGCTGCTAGAAGGACACTATATCCGACCTGTGAACCAGGTCTACGCCCATCACCTGCTGGCAACTAGAAGGCAAAGCCCTGAAGAAACACTGGAAGACTTCTATCGGGCACTGCTAGTGCTGGGCTGGAACTGTGGATGCCCGCCAGTTTCGGGGAACGAGCACACGGAACTTTTGATTAGGGATGCTTTCGTGGCAGGTATGACTTCTCCCGATATCCGCCAAAGGCTCCAAAAAATAGACACACTGGGACTTACTGAGGCACGGGCCCGGGCGGGGTCTATGGACGTTGCGTATGAAAACGCGCTGGCTTTTGCCCCCGGATGCGCGGCGCCCCCCTGGGCTGCGTGGCACCCCATAGCGGCAGCACCCCAGACCTATCCCCTAACCCTGCAAACCTGCGCGACGAGACGGCCCACTATCGCTACCGGCCAACGCTGCTTTTTCTGCGGGCAGGCGAATCATCCCCGCCCGCGCTGCCTGGTCCGCACTGCCACCTGCAAAGGGTGCGGCAAGAAGGGCCACTATGTCGGGGTCTGCCAGGCCCGCGCCGTAGCCGCAGTCTCCAGCGACTATCGTCAGCCTATAGTTCAGGTCCCGGCCGTCCAAAGCACACCGCCACCCTCCTATCCCCTGGCCGCGTGCGATCCACGGGCGTGGCCATTTTGCCCCCCGGCCACCACGCTGGATGGGTGGGCGCCACCATTTTGTCCCTCGCCGCCGCCATGTTTGGCATCCCCGGACTCCATGTGCGACACGTGGCTGACGCCATCTTGGATGGGGCCTCAAGCCCCCAGCACAGCCGACTCCACGCTGCCTGACCAGAACTTCCCCTTGCTGCACCTGGCCTCCGTTACCCTGGACCGGACTCAAGCCCCAGCACAGCTGACTCCACGCTGCGTGACCAGAACTTCCCCTTGCTGCAGCTGGCCTCCGTTACCCTGGACCAGAGTCGGCCCCGGACGCTAGCGAAAGCCACCACAACCATCAATGGCCACGTGACGTCGTGCCTGATCGACTACGGGAGCACGGAAAGCTTTGTCCACCCCGACACGGTAAGGCGCTGTTCTCTTGTCACCCATACCATAAACCAACGGATCTCCCTGGTCTCCGGGTCACACGCAGTGGAGATAAAGGGGTTCTGCCTAGCGAACCTCACTGTCCAAGGCAGGGAATTCCGCAATTTTCACCTGTACGTTCTGCCGCACCTCTGCGCAGCCACCCTTCTTGGGCTGGATTTCCAGTGCCACCTACAAAGCCTGACCATTAAATTTGGCGGCCCTATACCCCCCCTTCCTGTCTGCGGCCTCACGAGCCTTAAGGTCGACCCGCCTTCCCTGTTTGCGAACCTCACCCGGATTGCAAACCCGTCGCCACCAGGAGCAGACGGTACAGTGCCCAGGACCGGACCTTCATTAGGTCCGAGGTCCAAAGGCTGCTGAAGGAAGGGGTAATCGAAGCAAGCAACAGCCCCTGGAGGGCTCAAGTAGTGGTGGTAAAGACCGGGGAGAAACATAGGATGGTCATTGACTATAGCCAGACCATCAACAGGTTTACGCAACTGGACGCGTACCCTCTCCCCAGTATAGCCGACCTGGCAAACAGGACTGCACAATACAAGGTTTTCTCCATGGTGGATCTCAAGTCTGCCTACCACCAGCTGCCCCTCCGTCATGGTGACCGCCAGTACACTGCCTTCGAAGCAGATGGGCGGCTCTATCACTTTTCGTGTCACGAACGGTGTCTCGGTTTTCCAACGTGAGATGGACCGAATGGTTGACCGGTACGGCTTACACGCAATGTTCCGTATCTTGATAACGTCACCATCTGCGGCCATGACCAGCAGGACCACGACACCAACCTCCGAAAATTTCTCCAGACCGTGAATATCCTTAATCTGACCTACAATAAGGATAAATGCGTGTTTAGCACCGACCGTCTAGCCATCCTAGGCTACGTAGTGCGAAATGGAGTCATAGGCCCCGACCCTGAACGCATGCGCCCCCTCATGGAGTTCCCCCTCCCTCACTGCCCCAAGACCCTAAAGCGCTGCCTCGGCTTCTTTAGCTATTATGCACAATGGGTCCCTAATTATGCCAACAAGGCTCGACCCCATATCCAGTCCACAACCTTCCCCCTGTCGACGGAGGCCCGCCAGGCCTTCTGCCGCATCAAAGCGGACATCGCAAAAGCCACGATGCGCGCCATCGACGAGTCCCTCCCATTCCAGGTTGAGAGCGACGCGTCCGACATAGCTCTGGCGGCCACCCTCAAACAGGCGGGCAGACCCGTGGCTTTCTTCTCCCGCACTCTCCATGCTTCCGAAATTCGCCACTCCTCGGTCGAAAAGGAGGCCCAAGCCATAGTAGAAGCTGTGCAACACTGGAGGCATTATCTGGCCGGCAGGAGATTCACTCTCCTCACGGGCCAACGGTCGGTGGCCTTCATGTTCGATAATGCACAGCGGGGCAAGATTAAAAATGACAAGATCTTACGGTGGAGGATAGAACTCTCCACCTACAATTTCGAGATCTTGTATCGTCCCGGGAAGCTGAACGAGCCTCCTGATGCCCTGTCCAGTGGCACTTGTGCCACCGCACAAGTAGACCGCCTCTGAGCCCTCCACGAGGACCTCTGCCACCCGGGGGTCACTCGTTTCTTTCATTTCATTAAGACCCGCAACCTGCCCTACTCCGTCGAGGAGGTCAGGACAGTCACCAGGGACTGCCGAATCTGCGCGGAGTGCAAACCTCACTTCTACCGGCCAGAGAGAGCGCATCTGATAAAGGCTTCCCGTCCCTTTGAACGCCTCAGCATGGATTTCAAGGGCCCCCTCCCCTCCACCGACCGCAACACGTACTTCCTGAACGTGATTGATGAATACTCCCGGTTTCCATTCGCCATCCCCTGCCCCGACATGACCATGACCACCGTCATCAAGGCCCTCCAGGGTATTTTTACACTGTTCGGTTTCCCCGCGTACATTCACAGTGATAGGGGGCCTCCTTTATGAGCGACGAACTGCGTCAATTCCTGCTCAGCAAAGGCTTCGCCTCCAGCAGGACGATCAGTTACAACCCCCGGGGAAACGGGTAGGTAGAAAGGGAGAACGGAACGGTCTGGAAGACCGTCCTGCTGGCCCTTCGGTCCAGGAATCTCCCAGTCTCCCGCTGGCAAGAAGTTCTCCCAGTGGCCCTTCACTCCATCCGGTCGCTGCTCTGTACTACCACAAACCAGACACCTCACGAACGTCTCCTTGTTTTCCCCAGGAAGTCCTCCGGGACCTCGCTCCCAACCTGGCTAGCGACACCCGGACCCGTCCTGCTGCGGAAACATGTGAGGGCGCACAAGTCGGACTCATTGGTCGAGATGGTCCACCTGCCAACCCCCAGTACGCCTACGTAGCGTTCCCTGACGGCCGCCAAGACATGGTCTCCCTTCGGGACCTGGCGCCCGCCGGAGCCCCACGCGCACCCGCACCATTGCCCCCATCCCCACCCTCCCCGCAGCACCTGACCGGAGGGTCAGTACTGCCGCCGCCCCTACCCAGCACCGAACAGGCACCGATACCCCCTACAGGCGCCCCTCCCCCTGCCCACTTTTCGCCCCAACAGTGCCGCCTAGGGGTGACGAAGCTGCCTGGGAGGAAGACACCACGTTCCCGGAGCCACAACCGCCGGGGCCCCCACCAGGATCATCGCCGAAGCCCAGACGCTCCAGAAGGACGACCAGGCCACCCGATCATCTGATTGCTGCACCATAAAACAAAAACAAAAAACGTTTTCTGTTACCCTCGACATCACGGTACCTCCATACCTGGTCCTACCATACAAAAGGCGACAGTAACGCTGGCCATCACCCCGCTGGGTTCTTTTTTAACAGGGGGTGAATGTGGTAATACCAGGTATTGCACTACCTGAGAGGTGGATGATCATTGGCTAGACCTAGGAGTCTACCATTGGCTAACGTACATAGCTCCGCCCTGAGAGGCGGGGTATAAGAACCAATGCCGTCCCAGCAGTCTTCACTTTCTGTATCGAAGCTGCTGGGTACAGTTCCAGCTGATGAAAATCTATTAGTTATGACTCACCTTGTCTCGAGAGTAATTGATTGTGCATCAGTGAGTGAGTGTGGGAGTGAGAGAGTAAGTGAGTGTGGGAGTGGCTTCCGGTTGCGGCGATGACGAGCTAAGCCGCACGTTTCGGCACCTCCCGTTTCAACGGACCTTTGGGCTCTTCTCGGGAGCCCCAACGGAAATTTTATGCGGCCAAACCCAGTGTGAGGTGACAAAGGAAGGAGTCCCTCTGGGTGTGGATGGAAAGGAGCGACAGTAGTGGCCAGATTGCGGAGGATCCTTTGGAGCAGCGGCAGAGAAGAGAAGGGAGAAGCAAGATGGTGGCCGAGGGAGCCCAGATGGTATGGGGCCCGGAACAGCAGGAGTTCCTCCGACGATGTGTGGAGGAGCTCAAGAAAGAGGTGCTGGCGCCGATGTTACTGGCAATTGAGGGACTAAAGGAAACACAAAAGGTCCAGGCGATGGAACTCTGTGGAGTGAAGGCAAAGGCAGCCGAGAACGAAGACGAGATACAGGGCCTGGTGGTAAAAACGGAGATGCATGAGGCACTACACAAGAGGTGCATAGAAAGGCTGGAAGCCCTGGAGAACAGCTCGAGGAGGAAGAACCTACGGATTTTAGATCTCCCCGAAGGAACAGAGGGAGCTGATGCTGGGGCGTATGTGAGTACGATGCTCCATACACTAATGGGAGCTGAGGCCCCAACGGGCCCCCTGGAAGTGGAGGGAGCGTACCGGGTCCTCGTGAGAAGACCAAAGGCAGGGGAAACACCAAGAGCAATGGTGGTGAAGTTCCATCGCTACAGGGACAGGGAGATGGTCCTGAGCTGGGCTAAGAAGACACGGAGTAGCAAGTGGGAGAATGCGGTGATACGCGTGTATCAAGACTGGAGTGCGGAGGTGGCGAGAAGGAGGGCGAGTTTCAACCGGGCCAAGGCGGTGCTCCATAGGAAGAAAGTCAAATTTGGGATGCTGCAGCCGGCGAGATTGTGGGTCACACATCAGGGCAAACACCACTACTTCGAGACGGCGGAGGAGGCATGGACATTTATTCAGGAAGAGAAATTGGACTAGACTTGAGAAACTGATGCCCGGAGAGGGGTAGCGAGGTGGTGGCACAGAAATGTAAAGTGGGGAGAGGGGAGGGCTAATGTATAATAATGTTGGACGGGGAATTTTTCTCCCCCCGATGTGGGGGACATGAAGAAATGTGGGCGCCGGTGGAAAAGGGGACAGGGAAGGGGAATGAGGGAACTGTGCCATTAGGGGCGGGGCCGAGAGGAAGGCGTGGGTATTTTCCCACGATATGGAAACTATGGCGGGAAAAAGGGCGCAGGAAGGAAGGGAGCCTCACACGCAGGGAGGTCAAAGGATGAACGGGGGAAGCCGAGGTCAGCCAGAGTTAGCTGACTTCCGGAAGCAATATGGGGGGAGTAATCAAGCTAGAGGGGGATCTGGGGGGGGGAGGGTGGGGGGTGGGGGGGTGGATTAACTGGGTTGCTGCTGCTGAGAGTAAGGGGGAGCTGATACGAGACGAGGTGGTCGGGACGGGAGGGCGCCGTCTGGGGGGCTGACAGGTGCGTGAGACCTGGGTGAGGAGATGGTTTAAAAAAGGGGATGGCTAGTCGACGAGGGGGGGGTAAATGGCCCCCCAACCCGGCTGATCACGTGGAATGTGAGAGGTTTAACTGGGCCGATTAAGAGGGCAAGGGTGTTTGCGCACTTAAAGAGACTGAAGGCGGACGTAGTTATGCTCCAGGAGACGCACCTGAAGTTGGCGGATCAGGTTAGACTAAGGAAAGGATGGGTGGGACAGGTATTCCACTCAGGGTTGGACGCGAAAAACAGAGGGGTGGCAATACTGGTGGGGAAACGTGCATCGTTCGAGACTGAGACCATAGTGGTGGATAGTGGGGGCAGGTATATGATGGTGAGTGGCAGTTTGCAGGGTGAGGCGGTTTTGCTGGTGAACATGTATGCCCCGAACTGGGATGACGCGGGATTCATGAAGCGAATGCTGGGACGTATCCCGGACCTGGAGGTGGGAAACTTGTTAATGGGGGGTGACTTTAACACAGTGCTTGACCCAGGGCTGGACCGGTCCAGATCCAGGACCTGGAGAAGGCCGGCAGCGGCCAAGGTGCTTATGGGGTTCATGGAGCAAATGGGGGGAGTAGATCCGTGGAGATTCGCCAGACCGATGGGTAAAGAGTTTTCCTTTTTCTCCCACGTCCACAAGGTATATTCCCGGATAGACTTTTTTGTTTTGGGAAGGGCACTGATCCCGAAAGTGGTAGGAACGGAGTACTCGGCCATAGCCGTTTCAGATCACGCCCCGCATTGGGTGGAGCTGGAACTAGGAGAGGAAAGGGACCAGCGCCCACTCTGGCGATTAGACATGGGACTACTGGCGGACGAGGGGGTATGCGGAAGGGTGAGGGGATGTATCGAAAGATACCTGGAGGTCAATGACGATGGGGAAGTCCAGGTGGGAGTAGTATGGGAAGCGCTGAAGGCGGTGGTTAGAGGAGAGCTGATTTCCATCAGAGCCCACAAGGGGAAACAAGAGGGTAAAGAAAGAGAGAGATTAGTAGGGGAAACTTTGAGGGTGGATAGGAAGTATGCGGAGGCCCCAGACGAAGGGCTATACAGGGAAAGACGAAAATTACAGACGGAGCTTGACCTGCTGACCACGGGAAAGGCAGAGACACAGTGGAGGAAGGCACAGCGGATACAATATGAGTATGGGGAAAAGGCGAGCCGGCTGCTGGCCCAACAACTTCGGAAGAGGGGGGCGGCGAGAGAGATTGGAGGAGTTAGGGACGAAACAGGAAAGATGGAGCAGAGAGCAGGGAAAGTGAACAAGGTGTTCAAGACATTCTATGAGAGGCTGTACAAGTCCCAACCCCCGGAGGGGAAAGAGGGAATGATACACTTTTTGGACCAGCTAGAGTTCCCGAGGGTGGAGGGGCAGGAGGTGGCAGGTCTGGGGGTGCAGATTGAGGTGGATGAGGTGATCAAAGGAATTGGGAGCATGCAAGCAGGGAAGGCCCCGGGACCAGATGGGTTCCCGGTGGAATTTTATAGGAAGTATATGGACCTGTTGGCCCCGCTTTTGGCGAGAACCTTTAATGAGGCTAAGGAAAGGGGGACATTACCCCCGACAATGTCGGCGGCGACGATATCGCTAATCCTGAAACGAGACAAAGACCCGCTGCAGTGCGGGTCATACAGGCCCATCTCCCTCCTAAACGTAGACGCCAAACTTCTGGCCAAAGTGATGGCAACAAGGATAGAGGATTGTGTCCCAGGGGTGGTACATGACGACCAGCCAGGGTTTGTTCAGGGGAGACAATTGAACGCCAATGTACGAAGGTTGCTGGGGGTGATGATGATGCCCCCACCGGAGGGGGAGGCAGAGATAGTGGTGGCGATGGATGCAGAGAAGACATTCGATAGGGTGGAGTGGGACTATTTGTGGGAGGTGCTGAAGAGATTTGGGTTCGGGGAGGGGTTCATTAGATGGGTTAGACTCTTGTACGCGGCCCCGGTGGCAAGCGTTACAAACAGGCAAAGATCGGGATACTTTCGATTACATAGGGGTACAAGACAAGGGTGCCCCCTGACACCGTTACTGTTCGCGTTGGCAATTGAACCATTGGCCATAGCGCTGAGGGACTCTAAGAAGTGGAGGGGGGTGCTTAGAGGAGGAGAGGAACATCGAGTGTCACTATATGCAGACGATTTGCTGCTATATGTGGCAGACCTGGTAGAGGGGATGCCAGAGGTAATGCAGATACTCAGGGAGTTTGGAGAGTTCTCGGGATACAAATTAAATATGGTAATGAGCGAACTTTTTGTGATGCACCCCGGGGAACAGGGCAGGGGGATAGATTCTCTGCCGCTGAGGAGAGTAGCAAGGAATTTTCCTGGGGATTCAGGTGGCCAGGAACTGGGGAACCCTACATAAACTTAACCTGACGCGATTGGTAGAGCAGATGGAGGAGGACTTTAAGAGGTGGGATATGGTGCCCCTGTCATTGGCGGGCAGAGTACAGGCGGTTAAAATGGTGGTCCTCCCGAGGTTTCTTTTCGTGTTTCAGTGCCTCCCCATCCTGATTACATAGGCCTTCTTCAAAAAAATAGACAGGAGCATTATGAGCTTTGTGTGGCGGGAAAGACCCCGAGGGTAAAGAGGGGGTTCCTGCAGCGCAGTAGAGACAGAGGGGGATTGGCACTGCCGAGTCTGAGTGACTACTATTGGGCCGCCAATGTGTCGATGGTCTGTTCGTGGAGGGAAGAAGAAGGTGCGGCATGGAAAAGGTTGGAGATGGCGTCCTGTAAGGGAACGAGCCTAAAAGCGCTGGCGACGGCGCCACTACCGTTCTCCCCGAAAAGGTACACCACAAACCCAGTGGTGGTGGCGACCTTGAAGATCTGGGGGCAGTGGAGACGACATAGGGGAGTGACGAGTGCCTCGGTGTGGTCCCCGATAAGGAATAACCACAGGTTCGTCCCAGGGAGGATAGATGGGGGATTTCAATGTTGGCAGCGAGCAGGAATGAGGAAGCTGAAGGACCTGTTTGTGGACAGGACGTTTGCGAGTTTGGGAGCATTGGAAGAAAAATATAAGGTGCCACCAGGGAATGCTTTTCGATACATGCAAGTGAGGGCATTTACGAGGCAACAGGTGAGGGAATTTCCGCGGCTCCCGACGCAAGGGGTCCAGGATAGAGTGATTTCGGGGGCATGGGTTGGAGAAGGTAAAGTGTCCGAAATATACAGGGAGATGAGAGACGAGGGGGAGGCGATGGTAGAGGAGCTGAAGGGAAAATGGGAAGAGGAGCTGGGGGAAGAGATTGAGGAGGGGCTGTGGGCAGATGCCCTAAGTAGGGTAAATTCCTCGTCCTCGTGTGCCAGGCTTAGCCTGATTCAATTTAAGGTTCTACACAGAGCGCATATGATGGGAGCAAGACTGAGCAGGTTTTTTGGGGTGGAGGACAGGTGTGGGAGGTGCTCGGGAAGCTCGGCGAACCATACTCACATGTTCTGGTTGTGTCCGGCACTGCATGAGTACTGGGAGGGTGTGGCAAGAGTGATCTCAAAGGTGGTGGGGGTCCGGGTCAAACCAAGCTGGGGGTTAGCTATATTTGGGGTTGCAGAAGAGCCGGGAGTGCAGGAGACGAAAGAGGCCGACGTCTTGGCCTTTGTGTCCCTAGTAGCCCGGCGAAGGATTCTACTTATGTGGAAAGAAGCGAAGCCCCCGGGCGTGGAGGCCTGGATAAACGACATGGCAGGGTTCCTAAGACTGGAACGAATAAAATATGCGCTAAGAGGATCGGCTCGGGCTCACCAGGCGGTGGCAACCGTTCATTGACTATCTCGCGGAACGATAATGGAAAAACAGAAAAGACAGCAGCAGCAACCCAGGGGGGAGGGGGGAGGAGGATTATTTTGTGTTCTTGTTTTTTCTTAGTTAGTTGTTGATATTTGCTTTTTGTTTATTTATTTTTCCATCTGTTGTTCATTTAATATATTATTTAAATAACGTTTAATGTATATTCCTTTATTAAGTTGTAAAAACGGAAAATCTTTGTTTGAAAAACTTCAATAAAAGATATATTTTTTTTTAAAGTGAGTGTGGGAGTGAAAGAGTGGGTGTCTGTGTGTGGGAGTGAGAGACTGGGTGTGTGAATCAGGGAGTGAGTGAACGTGTGAGAGTGAGTGAGTGTGGGGGTGAGAGAGTGACTGTGTGTGTGGGAGTCAAAGAGCCTACATGTCTATAGGCAGCAAGACCATGACGATATTAAGGCTCGGGCCAATAAATACAAAGCAACATTTGCACCACTCATGTGCCAGGCAATGACTATCTCCATCAAGAGAGAATCTAACCATCTCCCCTTGATAGTCAATGGCATTATCATTGCTGAATCCTCCATTATCATACCTAACATAGATACAAATTAGAAACAAGAGTAGACCATTTGGCCTTTCAAGCCCATTCTGCCATTCAATAAGATGATGACTGATCTATTTTATCTAATTCAGCCTTAAAAATATTAATTGACCTTTCCTTTTACCAGAATTCCTCAGATACACCTACTGAGAGAAAAGATTCCACCTAATCTCTGTCTTAAATGGGAGAGCCCTTTGGCAGAAGTCTCCATCCTGGGACTCTCATATCATGGGCTGGATTCTCCATTGATCCATCCATCGATGTTCCGATGGAGTGGAACTAATGTCGTGGGACTATGTCCCCACGCCGGGTGTCAAAACAGTGGAGTTTCACGCCAGAAAAACTGGTGTGAAAGGACTACTAATTCCTAGCCCTCAGGGGGCTAGCAGGGACCCGGAGTAAACCTTGCAGCTTTTGCTGCAGATCCAGCCCCTGCACTTCTGGGTCAGAGGCCGAGCATGCGCACGGAAGCGGCCTCCAGCAGCCGAGCCGTGCTACATGGCGGATTCGGACCGCGGAGCCAGACCCAAGAAAGAGATCCGCCTGCTCCTGACCAGGGCGGCTGCGGACTGAGTCCGCAACCGCCAGGTGAGCATCCCACCGGCTGGAGCACATTAGTTCCACGCCATCGGGACATCTGCCGGTCGGGGGCGGAGAATTGCTGAGTGGGCCTCTGGCAATGGTCCCAGGTGGTGCGACGGATTTTCGGGGCCCACAGAATTCGGTGAACTGGTGGCGGTCCCGATTTCCTGCGGGAACATCGATTCTCGGCCCTGCGCTGGCCGCAATTTTGGCGCAAGGATGCGGAGAATCCAGCCCCATGTTCCCCATTGGGACAGAGAATCGGGAGCCGGACATCAATGCCGGGCTCTGTAACGATCGTGATGCTATGATCTCCCCCCTGGCAGCGGGGCTGAGGTCGATGACCGCGTGCTGGCGGGGGAATGTAAATGAATGCAAATGGCTTAAGGACCCATTTGTCGCCATTTAGCGGGCCCGCCACCATAATCTCTGGCTCTATGTGATTCTACAGAACACGTGGCCAGGGATCATGTGCAAGCGATCACTTATAAGACCATAAGCCATAGAAGCAGAATTAAGCCACCTGGCCCATCGAGTTTGCTCCGTCATTCAATCATGGCTGATATATTTCTCATCCCCATTATCCTGCCTTCTCCCCACAACCCCTGATTCCCTTATTAATCAAGAACCTATCTATCTCTGTCTTAAAGACTCTCGATGATTTGGCCTCCACAGCCTTCTGCGGCAAAAGGTTCCACAGATTCACCACCCTCTGGCTGAAAAAATTCCTCCTCATCTCTGTTTTAAAGGATCGTCCCTTTCGTCTGAAATTATGTCCTCTGGTTCTAGTTTCCCCTACAAGTGGAAACATCCTCTCCACATCCACTGTATCCAGGCCTCGCAGTATCCTGTAAGTTTCAATAAGATCCCCCATCATCCTTCTGAACTCCGATGAGTACAGATCCAGAGTCCTCAACCGTTCCTCATGCGACAAGCTCCTTATTCTCGGGATCATTATTGTGAACCTCCTCTGGACCCTTTCCAAGGCCAGCACATCCTTCCTTAGATACAGCCTCAAAAGCACATCCCCGGTCTTATATCCTAGCCCTTTCAACATGAATGCCAACATTGCATTTGCCTTCCTAACAGCCGACTGAACCTTCATGTTTACCTTCAGAGAATCTTGAACAAGGACTCCCAAATCTCTTTGTGCTTCTGATTTCCTAAGCATTTCCCCATTTAGAAAATAGACAGTGCCTCCATTCCTCCTTCCAAAGAGCATAACCTCAAGCTGTTCCACATTGTACTCCATCTGGTCTCTACTATTGTGGCCCTGGCATGGTGGACCACATGGTTGGCCAAGGGAGTAACTCCCCCAAGGAGTTATCCCCTTGGACCACTGCGAGGTCCACCATACAAGGGCCACACTGCTGAAGACTATCTGAGCTCAATGGTGTGCCATTCTCCCCACAATGCACTGCCTGCTCATCCCACTGTATCAGACCACCCGTACGACCATCCCATGGACCCTTGTAATGCAGGGACCTCCAAAGGACCCTTATAATAGAGGGACCCCCGAAGGACCCCTGTAATAGGGGGACCCCCCCCCCCCGGGACCCTCGTAATAGAGAGATCCCCAGGGACTCTATGATAGCAGACCCCTCCCTGAGATCCCACCCCCCAGGGACCCCCTGTAATAGGGAGATGCCCAGGGACCCAGTAATAGGGAGACCCCCCACAGGGACCCCTGTCCTGGAGAGACCCCCACCCAGAAAAGAGACTGCCGCCTTGAAGCTAGAGAGCAGTTCAAATAGGGGCAGCAAGAAGAATTACAGCTGTAACACTTACCTTGAAGCTGCAAATATCTATTCCTTCAAGGAAAACAGCTGTGACCTGCATCAGGTTCCCACAGAACCATTGTCTGCAAGCCATTCACAGCTTTCTCCAAGAGGTCTGTGATTGACAGCGTTTACAAACCGCCCGCAGCTTTGATTCATTCATGTCCCTTCATAGTTCAGTGGCCTAAGTGGTGAAACTCCAATGTTTACAAACATTGACTAAATCAAAGAGAGGGAAGTGCAGAGCATTCACACGCTTGAGTAATTGGAATGCCCAGTGCTTCTAATGCACTTCACCTCTCTGTGATGTGATCATCGCCCCCTTGTTATTGTAATTGTTTTAAGTTCCTCCCTTTCACCTATTGATGCAGTCATGTTTCCAGAATGTTCTTTGTTTCCTCTGCAGCAGTCATTTTCAAACCCAGGTCGTGACTCGCGGGCGGGTTTCAGGAGGGTCGCAGGGCAATGCATCGTGGCTTCCAGATCGTGGGGCCATGCGTCACGACATTCCCGATCGCGGTGCTATGCGCGTGGCGTTCCCAATCATGGGGCAAAGCATTGCAGCATTCCCGATCGTGGGGCTATGCATCACGCCGTTCCCAATTGTGGAGCCAAGTGTCTCGGCATTCCTGATCGCAGGGTTTTGTGTTGTGGCATTCCTTTTTTTAAAAAAAATATATTTATTAAGAATTTTTCAACAAAATTTTTCACGCTTACGTAACAAAAAGAAAGAAAGCTCACATAGCAAGACATGAACATGGTAAACCGATATGATACAGAGCTTTGTACATTGGATTCCTCCCGTACATGTCAGTTTTCCGGATCATTCATGTATTTTCTTGCTCAAATGCCCCCCAAATAAACCCCCCTTCCCCCTCCCTCCCTCCTCCCTCCCCCATGAAAGATATCCCCCCAACCCCCCCCCCCCCCCCCCCCAACCCCACCCTGGGTTGCTGCTGCTGCTGACCGACCTTCATCTAACGCTCCGCGAGATCGTCTAGGAACGGTTGCCACCGCCTGTAGAACCCCTGCGCAGACCCTCTCAAGGCAAACTTTATCCTCTCCAACTTGATAAACCCTGCCATATCATTTATCCAGGCATCCACGCTGGGGGGCTTCGCCTCCTTCCACATTAGCAAGATCCTTCGCCGGGCTACTAGGAACGCAAAGGCCAGAATGCCGGCCTCTTTCGCCTCCTGCACTCACGGCTCGTCCACTACTCCAAATAGTGCTAGCCCCCAGCTTGGCTTGACCCGGACTTTCACCACCTTAGATACTGTTCCCGCCACTCCCCTCCAGAACCCCTCCAGTGCCGGGCATGACCAAAACATATGGACATGGTTTGCCGGACTTCCTGAGCACCTCCCACATCTGTCCTCCACCCCAAAGAACCTACTCAGCCTCGCCCCTGTCATATGCGCTCTATGAACCACCTTAAATTGTATCAGGCTAAGCCTGGCACACGAGGAAGAGGAATTAACCCTACTTAGGGCATCAGCCCACAGCCCCTCCTCAATCGCCTCCCCCAACTCATTAAAAGTCCTCACCAGCAATGGGGCTAACCCAGGTACTTGCGATAGAACTCAACTGGGAACCCATCCGGTCCCGGGGCCTTCCCTGCCTGCATACTCCCCAGACCTTTAATCAGCTCCTCCAACCCAATTGGTGCCCCCAAACCAGCCACCTCCTGCTCCCCCACCCTCGGGAACCTCAGTTGGTCCAAGAATCGTTGCATCCCCTCTTCCCCCGCTGGGGGCTCAATCTCCTCCCCCAACTCATTAAAAGTCCTCACCAGCAACGGGGCTAACAGATCTACGTACTTGCGATAGAACTCAACCGGGAACCCATCCGGTCCCGGGGCCTTCCCTGCCTGCATACTCCCCAGACCTTTAATCAGCTCCTCCAACCCAGTTGGTGCCCCCAAACCAGCCACCTCCTGCTCCCCCACCCTCGGGAACCTCAGTTGGTCCAAGAATCGTTGCATCCCCTCTTCCCCCGCTGGGGGCTGGGATCTGTACAGCTCCTCATAGAAGGCCTTGAATGCCTCATTTACTTTTATCGCACTCCACACCGTAGCTCCCTTCCATCCTTGACTCCACCTATCTCCCTCGCTGCCATCCTCTTACGGAGCTGGTGTGCCAGCATCCGGCTCGCCTTCTCCCCATACTCATACCTCGCCCCCTGCGCTTTCCTCCACTGTGCCTCTGCCTTCCCTGTGGTCGACAGGTCAAACTCCGTCTGGAGACTTTGCCTTTCCCTAAGTAGTCCCTCTTCAGGGGCCTCTGCGTATCTCCTGTCCACTCTTAAAATCTCCCCCACTAACCTCTCCCTTTCCCTGCCCTCTCTCTTCTCCCTATGAGCCCTGATGGAGATTAACTCTCCCCTGACCACCGCCTTCAGCGCCTCCCATACTACCCCCACCTGCACCTCCCCGTTGTCGTTGGCCTCCAAGTACCTTTCAATGCACCCCCTCACTCTCCCGCACACCGCCTCATCTGCCAGCAGTCCCACATCCAACCGCCAACAGTGCGGGGCGTGATCTGAAATGGCTATGGCCGAATACTCCGTTCCCTCCACTTTCAGGATCAGCGCCCTGCTCAGAACAAAAAAATCTATCCAGGAGTAGGCTTTGTGCACGTGGGATAAAAAAGAAAATTCCCTGGCCTGCGGCCTGGCAAACCTCCACGGATCCACTCCCCCCATCTGGTCCATAAACCCCCGAAGCATCTTGGCCGCAGCCGGCCTCTTTCCGGTCCTAGATCTGGAGCGATCCAGTGCTGGGTCCAACACCGTGTTGAAATCTCCACCCATTATCAAGCTTCCTACCTCCAGGTCCGGAATGCGCCCCAACATACGCTTCATGAATCCAGCATTGTCCCAGTTCAGGGCGTATACATTTACCAATACCACCCACGTCCCCTGCAACCTACCACTCACCATCATGTATCGACCTCCATTGTCCACGACAATATTCTTGGCCTCAAACGACACCCGCTTCCCCACCAATATTGCCACCCCTCTAATCTTCGCATCCAGCCCTGAATGGAATACCTGTCCTACCCATCCCTTTCTTAACCTGACCTGGTCTGCCACCTTCAAATGTGTGTCCTGGAGCATGACCATGTCTGCCTTCAGTCCCTTTAAGTGCGTGAACACTCGGGCCCTCTATACCGGCCCATTCAGGCCCCTCAAATTCCACGTTATCAGCCGGACCCCCCCCCCCCCCCCCCCGTGTTGTGGCATTCCTGATCTTGGGGCCATGGGTTGCGGTGTTTCCGATTGCGGGACCATGCGTCATGGCATTCCCGACCATGGGGTCATGTGTCATGGTGTTCCCAATCGCGGGGCCATGCATCGCGATGTTCTCGATCGTGAGAACATGTGTCAGGGCATTTCCAATCAAGGGACCATGTGTTGTGGTGTTCCCAATCGCGGGGCCATGCAGTGCGGTTTTCCCGATTACGGGGCCATGCGTCGTTCCCGATTGCAGGAAGTAGTGCCCAATGACATGACTGGCCTTTAAAAACGCCGGCCACAACCAGCTTTCAGACTGGCATCTGTTCCGCGCATGTATGCCCCCTCAGGAGTGCGCAGGGCTGGAGCCCAACGGATCAGAACACCTCCTCACATGAGCACGCTGACCCAGGAGCAGACAATATTTTAAATCGCTGGAGTCTTCCTGCCAGAAACCGTGGCAGAGTGCAGATCACGCCATCTTCATACCCTCATAATTGTCCGTATTTTAATGTAAAATACATCTCTCAGAAAACCCTTTTCTCCCTCAAACTCATCGTCTCAGCTATATTTGTTAATCTGATTCATTCAAACTCTATATTGAGATTAAAATCACCTGTGATTAGCGGTGACTCTTTCTCCCAAGCCCCCACTATTTCTTCCTCCATGCCTTGACCTCCAATGTGGTTGCTGTTCGGGGGTTTATAAACTGCATTTTAATCTTGAGAACGAAGGTCATCTCCTGCTTTTTACTAATGTCATCATTAATTAACAGAGCTGCTACTCCTATCAACATCCTGGGGTTACCATTAGACAGAAACTGAAATGAACTTGCCATAAAAATACTGTGACTACAAGAGCAGATCAGAGGTTGGGAATTCTGCAGAGAGCAACCCACCTCCTGACTCCTCAAAACCTGGGATGTTATTTGTATTCTCCACAGTGAAGACAGAGGATACAAATCAGGAGTGTGATGGGATACTCTCTACTTGCCCGGATAAGTGCAGCTCCAACAACACTCAAGAAGCTTGACACCATCCAGGACAAGGTAGTCCCGTTTGATTGGTACCCAATCCATTGCTTCAACATTCATTCTCTCCATCACTGATGCACAGTGGCAGCAATATGTACTATCTACAAGTTGCACTGCAACACTCACCAAGGCTCCTTCAAGAGCACCATCCAAACCTGCAACCCATGCCACTTCAAAGGACAATGGCAGCAGATGCATGGGAACACCACCACTGCACATTCCTCTCCCCAAGCCACACACCATCCTGACTTGGAACTATATCATCATTCCATCATCATCACTGGGTCAAAATCCTGGAACTCCCACTTTGTAATAGCACTATGGGTGTTCCTACATCATATGGACTGCTGCGTTCAAAGATGGTGGTTCATCGCCAACGCCTCAAGGGATGTACAATAAGTGCTGACCCCACCAGCAAAACCAAATGTTACAAATTCAGAAATATAGGGTATCGCAGGATTGGGCCTATGTATTGCACAAATGGTAGCTGGGAGAGTTTTGGATGAATTGGATTACAATGGAGAATTGTAGACTGGAAAGTTAATGCATTACAGTGATCATACTTTAGTCACCTTTATCCCAATATGCCTAAACCACCAGGCATCCCTGGATAGTGATCAAGAACCTTGTCTGAGTTTTTCATTGAATCCAGGCAAAAATGAGAGATTTATGATTTATAGGGGGTTTGAAAAAGGGAGTAAGAGCTTACAGAGGAAGTCCAAACAGATTCGAAGCAGGTATTCAGCTCCTGGATGTTTCCAGCAGTTTATGGGAAACAGAACAACATGTGATTTGGAAGCCCAACTTAGGACTTTGGTTTGAGAGGGATTCATTGATTTCCACCTGTGGGCATTAAGAAGCCACAATGGGCTGATCCACTATCATTCAGCGACAGTTCTTGATGACATGCCAGGATGATGGATGGGAGTATCTGATATTCATAAAATCAAAGCCCCATATCGAGGAGAGATGGGCGAGAAAAGCAATTGGCAAAGATAAAGCAGAGTTTCTTTGCACATAATTTGTCCAGTGAATCCTCACTGTTGCTCCTGGATTTGTCTGTAGAGAAAATGTATCAAGTAAAGTGTAGAAAGACCAAAACTGTTGCAATGATAGCTCGTTAAATAGCGAAACGATATGAGTGGTGCACTTTCTTCTGCATCTTATGTTACAGTGGAATTATTTTTCTGGGCTGTCATTATAATACTCTAATGAGATTTGAGAAGTTTTTAAAATAAACTTTGCAGGGACAGGAAAATATATGCCCAAACTGGTTCAGTATGTCAAAGATATTTAATCAGCCTTTCCATGCATTTGAATAATTCATGCACCGACCACCTTTGTTTGAGGAAGGAAAGATGAAATAATCACGTAAAGTCAACACCAGTTTAGTGCTACACATAAATGTGAGTTTTACCATTTTATTTCCCCGTGTCATAGCAGTAGTATTGTGTGGCACGGTGGCACAATGGTTAGCATTGCTGCTTCACAGCACCAGGGGCATGGATTTGAATCCAGCATTGGGTGACTGTGTGGAGTTTGCACTTTCTCCCTGTGTCTGCGTGGGTTTGCTCCGGGTGCTCCGGTTTCCTCCCACAGTCTAAAAATGTGCAGTTTAGGTGGATTGGTCATGCTAAATTGCCCCTTAGGTGTCCAAAGAAGAGCAAATGAGGTGGGGCTACGGGGATAGGATGGGGGAGTCGGATAGGGTGGATTGGTGCTGACTCAATGGGCTGAATGGCCTCCTTATACACTGCAGGGTTTCTATGCATCCTCTGTCAAATTTACTTTTCGATATAACAGTTTCTGTGAAACTTGCAAAAATGATGCACGGTAAAAGACCAAATGGTGCAGCATGTCTGGCAGCATCCGTGGAGGAAGAAAGAGAGTGAATAGAGAAGAATAAGAATCATAGAGACTCAAACATTAACTCTTGTTTCTCCCTCCACAGATGCTTCCAGACCTGCTGTGTTTTTCCAGCATTTTCTGTTTTTGTTTCAGGCTTCTTGTATATGCAATATTTTGCTTTTCTGTAACTAGTGCACCATACCTGATCCACAGACACCCACCCACCCGCTCTTCCCACCACCATTATACCTTCCACCTCTGCAACAATGTAATAAAGACTTTTGTCGGATTTGCACCGTGTCTTCCTGACTCTGTGTATGTTTGGAAGTGGTGCACAAGACCTGGATGGAGAGATTTCATAGAATTTCATAGAATTTACAGTGCAGAAGGAGGCCATTCGGCCCATCGAGTCTGCACCGGCTCTTGGAAAGAGCACCCTACCCAAGGTCAACACCTCCACCCTATCCCCATAACCCAGGAACCCCACCCAACACTAAGGGCAATTTTGGACACTAAGGGAAATTTATCATGGCCAATCCACCTAACCTGCACATCTTTGGACTGTGGGAGGAAACCGGAGCACCCGGAGGAAACCCACGCACACACGGGGAGGATGTGCAGACTCTGCACAGACAGTGACCCAAGCCAGAATCGAACCCGGGACTTCTGCCCCTTTTTCCAACAGAACCCATATTTACTGGGAAGGAGGAATGGGGAAAGGTGTGTACCATACAGGAGAGAACTCCAAACTCAGAAGGGCTGTTTGAACAAGTGTTGCGTTCAAACAGACCGCATTTAGGGGTCTGCTGGACTGCTTTGACCAACAGGCCATCTAGTGTAGGTTCAAAATAGCATTATTTTCTGGTATGTAGTTTTAATAGAGTTCCTTGTTGACATTTCCCCAGGGCTATTATGGCAATATGAATGGTCGGCTGAGTTTTAAAAGCTACAATGATCTCAGCAATGATTCTGACCACAGTTTGTTTCACAGTTTAATGGGGTACAAAATGATTAACCTGTCTTTGATATGGGGTCTGATTTTTCACAAGAGATTAATCACTTTAGATTAAAAGGCTTTTTTTGATTTCTTAAATGAAAGTTTTTCATGGTCAACCATGTGGGAATGAAAGCTGTATTGGATTGTTAGATTCATCCCCACATGACTCCTGAGGTCTGTCAATGGTGGATACTGGGTAAATGGTGGTGGAGGCACCATGGGTCATGAGGGGCCATGCTGGGTGTGGAACATCTGTTGGTAAGGAGGTGGCATAGGAGTAAAAGGGCCTAAAGGGTGTGTGGGGCACATCACTTGGCAGAGAGATATCATGGAGGTTGAGTGGGCATAAGGATAGGGGCAAATAACATCTAAAACAACCCAGGGAACAGAGATAGACCTTCTAGCTCGCCCATTGTGGCACTTTCCCACCCCCACAGTTGTCTAGGATATGCTGGCAGGATCAGAAGGTTTGTCTCGTTCTTTCCTATGCCTCTCCAGTGTGAACATTGGATGTAACGGGGATTTTTTTGGTGGGTCAACCGAGTTGCGAAATTTCCTGACTTGAGCTCGCCCTCTTTGGTGGTGAAAATTCACACCCTTGTTTTTAACAATAGCAAATCTAACGTGTATTTATATGGTGCCTTAATGTCAAAAATGTCACACAGCAGTCAAGTTTAAAAAAAAAACTCATCATTAAAAAGTCATCATTTAAATATTTATGTGGAGGAAGGGAAAAAACAGATCATATTTTTGGAAGCTATTAAAATTACCATTCTTTATGGCAACAATCGAATCAATTCAGAATATTTCTATTTGAAAAGCAGGAATTATATAAGTGAACAAGGAATGCAAATTTGTATTTCTCACCATGTCCATTTCCTTTTTCGAACACTGTACACTTGCCAGAAAATTTGAATAATGCGATCAATGTAACATTCCCTGACTGTTAAATATATACTTGTGGTGTCTGAATAAAACATGGAGGACTCTTTTCTGTGGTAACAATTGTAGAGATGGCAGCTGCAACTTCATACAGATAAATATCCTAATTTTGTTTTAGTTGAAATGGCATTAAGCTGTGGACAAACCAGTGGTGATTTTTCAACATAATTTCAATGACTGGGATTTCAACTCTCTTTTGCTCATCTTTGCAGTTACACAGGAGTTATGAATGGAGGTGACTGTGATAGAACACATTGGCAGTGCAGGAAAAGCACACACAAGCATAAATTACCCCACCTGAATAGCAGTTTGCAAACAGAGGTTATAAAATTGTTCTTTTTATCCAACACCAAAAAAAGTTGTGAATGATTGACTAATATCAGTGTGGTAAAATGTCAAATGTTTAATGTTGACACAGCGGGTACTGCAACGCACTGGACAACACAGTACTGGTATGTGAGTTCCTGTAATTCTCCATCTGGTTTAGACTCGATGGTGCGATTAGAGCACAATGCTCAGATGTTGCGTGACAGCATCACCTAAGGGAGGAATGGATAACGAAAGAAGGTCATCCTTGTTCGCTTTTCAGAAAGTGATTGGAGAGTGACTTTGGTAAAGACCTGCAACGCTCCTGGCATGTGGTTAGAAGTGTCATTACAAAGGAGAAAGGATCACTAAATAACTTGCAGCAGAATTGGGAAAAAGGTACATGACTAGGGTAACCAAGATTATAGGGAGGCCTTTACCTGAACGCGGATGATCACATTTCTGCTACGTTTATAACAGGATTAATTGCAAATAACTGGAATATTTCACCAATCTTCTTGAATAAATCGAATTATGAATTTCTCATGTCATGAATAACAACACTGAGAAAAACATTTTAATCGAGTTGGGCACAATATTGCACCGTGGCGATAGAAGTACCTCATGTGCTGACTTGGTTCTCTTTGTTGCATTTGACATTACTTTGGCCGTAATTTTAATGAAAGACTCAGCCCATTTATTTTATACTGGTTCATGACATCCTTCAGGTAGCAGGCAGGGGGAACCCTCATAGACGTATGCCTGAGATTGAACAGTATGTGTCCAACTCATTTGGACTTTGGAATCCATGAAATACCAATTGGCCGTGAAATTTCTCAGAAATTAACTTGAGCTTACTTCTGCAAGAACTTGCAGTGGATTTGTTCCCATATTGCATCAGAGCAGTTTGGTGGTCATCATTTACAAGCACTTTAATGGACCCAAACTAAATAAGAACTCCTGTGAAGTGTCATAAAATATAGGTATCCTTAAGTGATTATCTAATTGCTGGAATGGCAAAACAACTCAAAACCCCAAGATTTTCCCTCTTGTGATTTATGACTTCACGTGAACATCTCGATCAGATTAATAACTTGTGCATATGTCTGCTCTTCTCTCTGTGAACAATATATCAGACATAGCATTATGTGAATGAAAGGGGTAGTAACCCCTTTAAAATTCATTTCAATCAACTGGACTCATTATTTTGAAAGCAAAACAGAGTTTAGCTGTGAAATTCATTTTTCTAAATTGCTGCCAACTGAAAATAATAGGGATTGATAAACCTGTACAGGTGTTTCCCCTCATTTGAAATCACATGCAGCTTCATCACAAATTGCCACAAACAAATAATTTTTTCCTTTCCTTGGCACAGAAGTTGAATATCGAAGTAAACACACCAAGCATTATCAAAATACTCCTCGTCATGCCAAACAATAAGTCATTCAGTTATTTTCAGTGTTTTGTTTTGTACTGGAAAGTAGATCTTATAATATCATTGGGTCACACACATCCATTGCAAAACTAGGATGAATTGATTAATTTTTCTACCCAGCCACACCCACAGGTGGTAAAGGTACAATTACCAACTGAGGAATGACAAGTTATTGAAAATACCATCCCACCACTGACTTCGGGAGGCATTTAGCATATTCCCTTTCCTGTTCCTTATATCGCCACCTCATAATTTTATTTCCTTGGCGAAATTATACAGATTATTTATCGGACTGATTATGAATCCCTCAGGGGAAGCACTGTGACATCCACTGTTCCAATAATTTCATATCCATTGATTTGAACCAAACTTTACATGTAGATTAAACAATGCCCTAATGTTGATCCAGAGAAAATCCGGACTTCAATTTCATCTAAATTGATAAATTCATCAAATTGCCACTGATTAGCTCAGGAGATTTTCTGGCTCAATGCGGCTCGTCATTGGAGGCCGGTGGGAATCATCTGGCCCGCTGAGGTCTATGGCATTTTGTATGGCTCGCCTGCTCTACCACTGGGGAATCTGCCGATGGCGGGGAGGGTGGGAGGGGGTGCAGGATGGTGGGGGCCTACAGTGGGGCTGGAACATCCTGCCAGTGGGAAAGGCCTGAAATCCCACCTGTTGATTCTTCTGAGCAAAGCACCATGCTGGATTCAGAGAAGAGAATTTGCAGTGCAGAAAGAGGCCATTTGGCCCATCAAGTCTGCACCGGCTCTTGAAAAGAGCACCTTACTTAAGCCCACATTTCGACGCTAACCCTGCCCAGCAACCCTACCAAACCTAAGGGCAATTTTTGCTTGGCCAATCCACCTAACCTGCACTGTGGGAGGAAACCTGAGCACCCAGAGGAAACCCATGCAGACCCGGGGAGAACGTGCAGACTCCGCACAGACAGTGACCCAGTGGGGAATCGAACCCGGGACCCTGGAGCTGTGAAGCAACTGTGCTAACCACTGTGCGACCTTGCAGTATGAAAGTTCTTCATTGATATTCTGTCAGTGCCTGTTTCAACCAGCTGCTAAGAACTGCCTATCTTATTTGCTATGTAGCGTGTTGTTCAGGGTGCTCTATATTTTCTAGTTTCTACACGAGTATATTGCACTGTGATGTTTCACCTGCCAATTTCATCACATCACTCACCCACATTCTTACTTTTCTGCTCACCAATTTATTCCCGTCCACTTTTCAGTGAATAACCCCAGCAACCAAGGGCAGCACGGTAGCATAGTGGTTAGCACAATTGCTTCACAGCTCCAGGGTCCCAGGTTCGATTCCGGCTTGGGGCACTGTCTGTGCGGAGTCTGCACATCCTCCCCGTGTGTGCGTGGGTTTCCTCCGGGTGCTCCGGTTTCCTCCCACAGTCCAAAGATGTGCAGGTTAGGTGGATTGGCCATGATAAATTGCCCTTAGTGTCCAAAATTGCCCGTCGTGATGGGTGGGGTTACTGGGTTATGGGGACAGGGTGGGGGTGTTGACCTTGGGCGGGGTGCTCTTTCCAAGAGCCGGTGCAGACTCGATGGGCCGAATGGCCTCCTTCTGCACTGTAAATTCTATGACATCTATGACAACGTCTCATCTGTCTCCTGAATAACATGCTCCCAGTGTATCATTTTCTCATCAACATCTGTCTCATTGCTTCTGCCTTTTCTTCAGCTGACTGAAGGACATTCTCGTATTGTGTTATTGTCCAACTCATATTCAGCAAGGCACAATAACTCAAAAGCCACCACTCTTGCTTCATCCAAGGTCTAATTTCCCTATTCTTCTCTTCACACACACCAGTACTTCTTTGTCACCAGTTTCACTTGTACTTTGTGGAGACTTGTACAACCCTTTTTACCCTTACTATCCTCATTTATTTTCTTTAGTCCATCTGCGTGCTGTAATTATCAGACTGGACAAACAAATAATTTCATCTACTTGTCATATTTCAATATTAACAAAAACAGAAAATACTGGACAATCTCAGCAGGTCTGACAGCATCTGTGGAGAGAGAAGGAAGCTAACGTTTCGAGGCTGGGTGACTCTTTGTCAAAGCAATATATTTCAACATTGTTTGTTCCAGTGATTGTTTTGGAATTCTCTTGCTTTGTGAATGCCATTGTGAAGTTGGTGAAATCATTATTGTTTTAAAGAGAGAGAGTGATATTTGCAATTTTACCAATGCAGGTAACTGCGATGCCCCCTGTAATTATTTGCAAAACTAGCTGAATTTTCTGATGGCATTGAGCTCTCAGCGGTATCTCTTCATAATCATGGAAAAGGTCGTTTATCATCTGTCCTTTTTGGTTACCTGTTTAACGTGTGTCCCTGAATCTTCAATAATAGCACTGATGCTGAAAATGCCTGTGGATTTATGAAATAAACTGCTTTCAAATTCCCAATTGCTTGGTAACTTTGTTGTTAAAAGATGGCAGTAGTGAGCTAGGTCAGGATTGGAACACAATTTGGTTTTAACTTTCAAAGCATTTCAAAGGTAGAAAACCCTTCTTTTAATGGTGTCTGGAAGACTTCGGAGCCAATTCCTTCTGCCCCCAAAGAAATGCATTGTTGGGAAGTATTGTCTGACTGTGAAGTTAAGTTGACCTTGAAATATCATTTAGTTGCAGCAGAATATCTGTGAGCAGATGCGAGGTTAAAACCTGGACTTGTGAACATTTCAGGGACAAAGGTGGTGGCCACTCCCTTTGGCAAATAAAAAAGAGGCCCTGGTCGTTCATGAGCTTGTTTGTGATAGTCATAATTAAAGATCAATCACTGGAAACTTAATGGAAAGAAAATATCTTTTACAATCGAAAGGCTCAAAAAAAATCTTATCACACTTTCTCACATTATGAGAATTAATATAAGGTTTGTACAGGCGCCATGTTCACTCTTAACATTTACGATCAATTTAATTTACAGCATTTATTTGCATTCTGAAGTTTGCAGTATCACATCACCGCTAAAATTAGCTCGGAGTGTTTGCATTGGATGTGCTGCAAAACATGGCTTGACTCGTGTAGGTATTACTGAGGACAGATATATTTGACAGAACCTCGTGTTGATTTGATATGTTTACACACGCCATAAATTGACCTGATCATGCCACTTGCAGCTATGAGATTTGGAATTTTCAATTGGAGAGTATGCTTGCCATTAATGCCAGTGAAAATACAACTTTGAAATGAACCTATCTTTGTAGTTCAGGATTACTGCTGTAACAGTAAAAAGGTCACACTGTGTGAGTATAATCAAAGCAAACTGGTACAGGGCATAAATAGGTGAATGAATATTCCTTCAAAAAGGTCAGAGGTCAGGATTTTAGCCTGAGCTCTGTAAATATCCACAAACTAAATGTCACAAGGAAATCTATGCTGTTTGACTAATATATGCCTGTGGGGTATGTTGCACAATCTTCCACCATGTTTGTGAAGGTATGGCCCAGATTTTCCTGTCAAAATAATATTGATGCCAATGGCGTTTGCTGTTAACGTGCCAATAGTACAGAAACCTCTGACAAGGGACAGATGTGCGCTGCGCTATCCAAATATTGGCATTGCTCCGCTCTAAGCTTTCCAAAAACGGCGTCTCACTGACTGACTGATATTAAAATTCATTGAGTAGCGTGAAGTTCCCGTACTTGGTAAATAGAAACTAAACCCGCTGCAAAACATTCATCATATCCATTTCAGTCTTTTAACTATGTGGCAACTGTTAGTTAGTGTTCGATACCCTCGCCAGCACCAGCAATGAACAGTTAGCAATAAATATGAGGGATGGAGTTTTTTGACCCATCCCACCGGCAGGATCTTTTTGGCCCCGCCCCAATATCGTCCGGGCAATAAAATTCCACCCAAAGTCTCATTCGTTCAGGTTTTAATTGGAGCAGATTTTAAAAATATTAAGTTTTAAATTAAAATTGCTCTTTTTACTTTTCTCCTTTCTGCTCTTTCTCTTCTCTTTATTTCTCTTTCTGGCCCTGATTTGGCATTGAATTAAACCGCTCGAATGTACTCGCCTTGTCTGATTGTTTAGGAACAAAAAGAGCACGCTAGGTCATTGAACCCCTCAAACATGCTTCTTTTTATTTGTTTACAGGATGTGGGCATCACTGACTAGGCCAGCATTTATTGCCCATCTGGCCACCATTCAACAAGATCATGGCTGATTGTCTACCTCAATGTCATTTGCTATCCCTATATTCCCCTCCCCTACTCACCACCACCCACTTGCAACCCCAGCCAAGGAAACCATCCTTTCTGCATCTACCCTGTTCAACCATTTAAGAATTGTGCAAGTTCCAATGAGATCACTTCTCATTTTTCTAAACTCCACTAACAGCAAATGAAAACAGCATAGATACCTTCTCTATCTCCAATTAAGCCAAACTCATCACAGGTCAAAAGCCACTTATAAACATATTTAGCAAACACAGGGATTCTTTTTGTCCCTGGAAAATGATTTCTTGGAAAGGCTTCTTGGAGAGAGAGAAAAACGCTTTCAGACACCAGCTGCAAGCCTTGTTGTCTTTGAGAGACTAAAACTAAACTAGCTGGTACAGACCTGATGCCTCCTATTAATCATATCATCTTTATCCCAGTCAGATCCCCTGACCTACTTACCTAAGTCTAAACACAATGTCTCAAATTATCTACTCTCCAGAGAATCTCCAGCAATTATCACAAAATTCCATTTGGCCTTCTGCAGTTAAATATGACAAGAATGAATGATAATCTTTTATGACATCTTAATTGCACCTTTTGTGTGCTGCCACTCTCGCTAGCGGGCTGGGTGCAGTCGGTTAAAATGATGGTCCTCCCGAGGTTTCTCTTTGTGTTCCAGTGCCTTCCCATTATGATTCCCAAGGCCTTTTTCAAACGGGTAGGTAGGAGCATCATGGGTTTTGTGTGGGCAAATAAGACCCCAAGGGTAAAGAGGGTGTTTCCGGAGCATAGTAGTGACAGGGGAGGGCTGGCTCTGCCGAATTTGTGCGGCTGTTATTGGGCTGCCAATGTGGTGATGATCCGTAAGTGGGTAATATAGGGAGGGGGGGTGGCGTGGAAGAGGTTGGAGATGGCGTCCTGTGGGCACGAGCCTGAGGGCGCTGGCGACGGCACCGCTGCCGTCTCGCCGACAAGGTACACCACGAGTCCGGTGGTGGTGGCGACGTTGAAGATCTGGAGGCAGTGGAGATGACACAGGGGCGAGGTGGGAGCCTCGGTTTGGTCCCCGATATGGGAGAACCATCAGTTCGTCCCGGGAAGGATGGATGGGGGGTTTCGGAGCTGGCATCGGGCATGGATTAGAAGAATGGGGGACCTGTTTATAGACGGGACGTTTGCGAGCCTAGGGGCACTGGAGGAGAAGTTTGGGTTACCCCCGGGAAATGCTTTCAGGAATATGCAAGTGAGGGAGTTTGTGAGGCGGCAGGTGAGGGAATTCCCACTGCTCCCGGCACAGGGACTCAGGACAGGTTGATTTCGGGTGTATGGGTTGGAGAAGGCAGGGTCTCTACCAGGAGCTGAAAGAAGAGGGGGAGGCCTCGGTAGAGGAGTTAAAGGGCAAGTGGGAGGAGAAGCTTGGGGAGGAGATAGATGAGGGTCTGTGGGCTGATGCCCTGAGTAGGGTTAATTCTTCCGCCTCTTGCGCCAGGCTCAGCCTAATACAATTCAAGGTTACTCACAAAGCGCATATGACAGGGGCGAGGTTGAGTAGGTTCTTTGGGTGGGGAGAATAGATGTGGGAGGTGCTCGGGAAGCTCGGCGAATCACGTCCACATGTTCTGGTCGTGCCCAGCACTGGATGGGTTTTGGAGGGGTTTCGCGAGGACTATGTCCAAGGTGGTGAAAGTCCAGGTCAAGCCGAGTTGGGGGTTGGCACTTTTTGGGGTAACGGATGAGCTGGGAGTGCAGGAGGCGAAAGAGGCCGGGATCCTGGCCTTTGCGTCCCTGGTAGCCCGCCGGAGGATCTTGCTATTATGGAAGGACGCAAAACCCCCCAGTGTGGAAGCCTGGATAAATGACATGGCAGGGTTCATTAAGCTGGAGAGGATAAAGTTTGCCTTACGAGGGTGTGTGCAGGGGTTCTTCAGGCGGTGGCAACCGTTCCTAGACTATCTCCCGGAGCGTTAGGAGGAGGTCAGCAGCAGTAGCAACCCAAGGGAGGGGGGGTCTCTTTCGGGGGGGGAATTCGGGTGGGTGGGGGGGAGGGCTTCCCTACCAGTACCTCTGAATGTCATATGGGGGGGGGGTTACTGTATATGGGGAAACCCAATGTATAAGTTTTGTATAATTTTTGACTGTTGTGTTTGTGTTTCTTTCTTTTTGGTCTTGGGGGGGTTAAAAATGTTGTTGGAAAATTTGAATAAACATATTTTTAAAAAAAATAAAAATTGCACCTTTTGCAGACACAGACTCTGCCTGAATGTAAAACCAGGATTTTAAAATAAAATAAATGCAACAGATACATATACCTTAACCCAGGCTTTAAATAACATTACTGCAACAAATATACACAATACAATCAATATTTAAAAATTCCACATTTCTCACAGTACTCCAGATGCAGAGATACACGCTTGTTTTTCTCTGTTCACCCAGATCCCAGACTCCTGATTTCTCTTGTTACAAATTTATCCACTGGCATTTTTTTCAGCAGCTTGCCACACAGGGATGTTAAAAACTTCACTGTGCAAGGGCAAGTTGAATGAATGGCATATGCTGTAAGATGCCTTGCTGGAGCAACATGTCGACTCATTTCTATGCTTCCTCCTTTCTATCTCTTAATCTTACGTAATTATCAAAAGCTTTGGATGAATCATAGCTTGGAAACTTACAGAAATGTTGACACCAAGGTCCATCCCTCAGAGTCCCATCTCAGCAGCAATTCTTTTCCTACCAGTGGAGAGGTGCTTGACATTCCAATCTCCACCTCTCACATGTAGATTGCTGAATTTGGAGATCACAGGGCTGATAGTCTTGGGCTTGAGCTTGTCGGACATGCATCGAGTGTATCAATATGCATAATCTTTTAAAAATGCATTCTGGACGTGCTGATAGGGGGCAATACAACAGTCATTAACTTGGTATATAAATGCCTCTGTGTTTTTCTCTTTATCTCAATTGTGTAATTCTGCCAATGGAACGCTCTCCTGTTCCATAAACATTTGAAATCTCACTTCCCTCCTTTCCCATGATCAATCTTGACTGGTCATTTTGCATGGAATAGAATAACAATTCTCTGTTCCCAAGGCTATGGGCAATCTGCTTTTAATCTGCAGGGAACAAGAATGGCCACGGGTAAACAGCTGAAAACTAATATTAGGAACTCAGAGTGCAGGGAATTTAATCTATTGGCTGTGCTCTACTACAGGGACAGACACTAGCATTATTCAGCAGGATAAACAGATAGAATTATACAGCACAGAAGGAGACCATTTGGCCCATTGTCCCTGCGCCAGCTCTCGTAAAGAACGATCCAAATTACTCTCACTTCCCTGCTCCATCCTAAAGTTCTGAAAAGTCTTCCTTTTCAAGTATATATCCTATTTGAAAGTTACAGTTGAATACGTTTCTACCACCATTTCAGACAGTGCATTCCAGATTGTGATAGCTCGCTGTGCAAACACAGGGTTTAAAACTTTCCTCTCCGGTTTGCTGGCCCTCCTGAAAGTGGAAACGGCTCCTCCTGACTCTTTCTGTCAAAACCCTTCATGATTTTGAACAAGAGTTAAATTTTCCCTTCACTCTGACTCCTCTGAAGGGGGCAACCTGAGTTTCTCCCAACTCCCCACATCCGTGGTTTCGCCCCCACAACCCAAAAAATGTGCAAGCTAGGTGGATTGGCCACGCTAAATTGCCCCTTAATTGGAAATAAATGAATTGCGTACTCTAAATTTTTTTTTTAACTCCCACATACGTAAACCCTCTCGTCCACAGTAACATTCCACACCAGTGAAGACCTTGGCATTGCATTGCTTGTTTAATCCAATGTTGCAAACTATGTTATAGTTTGTGTGGATGCTGGCGTGACAGAGGGAGAGAATTAATGTGGAGCGATGTTTGATTCCACAACACCCAATGTTATAAATCACTTTTTGTTATTTTAAATTAGACCAGAATTTTATTAAAATGTGACACAATGACATTTCCAGATAATTGATTACCTCCTTTCGTAAGGAATATATTAGATCTTCTCATTTTAACAAATTGGACATTGTTTTTCAGTTTACAGTCTTGGCTTTTTGTTCTCATGCAGTTGATTATTTTTCCCATCGTTCTGGCATTTGCTGTAAGAAAATAAATTGTCAACTGAATTAGAACTTGGAGAACAATTTTACAAGGAGCTTTTAGAAATGGAGCTGTGTGAACAAATAGCTTGAATGCTCACATTTATATTTTAAAGAGAAAAACAAGTCAAAGAACCAAAACATTAATTAGGTCACTGCTGATCTAGACATTTTTGTAATTTATAATTCTCCAGGAAAGAAAATGAGGCGAATAGCATTAGGCTGGAAGGGAGGTCTCAAAAGCAATTTTTTTTTCGGAAGAAAAATAAGCTATTATTTGAAGGATTTTTACATTCGGTTACCAGCAGCACTTTGCGATTACTGGAACTCAGTAGAAATTTAAGTTAAAACTTCTCAGGTGCAAATAAGAATTGTTTTATTTTTCTTCTATTGATTACAATTTGACAGCCATTTAAAAGGCAATTCGTAGACAATTTGAAGCTTTCAAAGAATCACAGACATTATCTTCTTGCTTAGGCAAACAGCTCGACAATAACTTTTAAAAGTCAAAGTCTTAAAATGAAATATGAATACAGGGAGACAGTAAATTGAAAGAGAGAGAGAGAGCTAATCTTCAGCTTCAAACGAACAAAACAAAAACTACCAATCTACCCACAAAAACCTACCCAAAAAAACCTACCAATCTACCTAAACCTACCCATCTACTGACAAAACCTACCCTAACCTACCTAGAAAATGACAGAACGAAAACTCTTCAGTTATACTGTTTCATATCTGTCTTAAGTCATCTAATCACACCCCAATATAATCCTAATTGGTTTGGGTTAGACTCAAACACATTTGATTTGACGGCAAGCTGTCCATCTTCAATATGTAACATTACTTCTAATTGTTGCGTATCTGCATATTTGTGTATGTTAAAGAATGCAATATGGTGCTTTATCAAAGCCAGCAAAAACTGGTTGTATGCTGGCTTGGCTATTGTAACAATGGAGACTTCTGGACAATGACTTGCAAAATGTAAATCAAATCTGTTTTAATCTAGTAAAGTGAATTATGCTGTTCAGCCTTATAAGTTATGGAATGTGGTTCACGCTGTAATCACGAATGGCCCGAAAAGAGAACAATAGAGCCTTTAAGTTACTGGACTCTTGTCACCTCGTTGCCATGGATTCAGCCCTTGTCCTTGACTTATCAGTCTTCTGTGTTACTTTAAAACTATGTAAAATGAATTTGCAGAATGTGTTTTTTTAATCCTTAATTTAAAACTGGGGCTTAATATTTATGCTTAAACAGCTATCTTTTACCTATATTAGGTGTATTAGAAATACCTGGCTTCTACAGGCCTGTGCAGAAAAGAAATGTACTGGATATCTGGCTGGGAAGAGCAGTGACTCATAGGCAAATTCAGTGCCAGGAAGACCCCCTTTTTTTCTCACAGCTATGATCCTGTTTCCCACTGAGCTGAGCAGAACTGGTCAGTCTGTGAAATTCATTAAATCTGTTCTGAAACATCGAGCGCAAGAACGAGATCTCAATGGGTATCTAGTGCAGCAAACGCAGCCTCACTGTCTTCCTCCTGGACACGTATGATCAGTGCATGTATTGTTCAGCTATATGGAGACATTGGAGATGCCGGGGTCATTTTCCTTAGAGCAGAGAAGATCAATAGTAGATTTGGTGGAGGTTGTTCAAAATCATGAATGCTTTTGATGGGGTGTTGAGGTGAAACTTTTTCCAATGGCTGAAGATTCGGCAACCAGAGGACACATGCTCAGGAGACCCAGAGGCAGCATGAGGACAATAATGTCTTTTTACACAATGAGTTGTGGTCTGGAATGCACTATCTGATAGGATGGTGGAAGCAGGTTCAGCAGTAACTTTCAAAGGGAAATTGTGTAAATATTGCAAGGGAAAAAAATACCAGGCAATGCGTGGGAACAGAGCTAGGAAATGGAGCCAGTTTAACAGCTCTTTCAAAGAGTCAGCACAGACATCAAATGTGACGTGATGGGATGCATCATTCTATGATCGGATGAAGACAGTGAAATTGTTTCGACATGATACATGTCCAATCACATCTTTGAAGTATTTCACTCAGTGAACTTGCTATGGTGCAATTGACTATTTCTACAGTACACAAAGTGTATAATTGACTATGAAGCAACTTGGTAGGTCTTGAGGTCATGGTTGCTCTAGAAAGGCAAATTGTTCTTTCTTGAATCACTGAGCAAAGAAATCAGTTAGAATCCATAGAATTCATAGAATCCCTACAGTGCATCAGGAGGCCACTTGGCCCATCGAGACTGCACCGACTCTCCGAAAGAGCACCCTACCAAGGCCCATTCCTCCACCCCATCCCCGTAACCCCACCTAACCTGCACATCTTTGGACATTAAGGGGCAATTGTAGCATGGCCAATCCATCTGATCTGCACACCTTTGGGCTGTGGGAGGAAACCAGAGCACCCACGTAGACACGGCGAGAACATGCAAACTCCACACAGACAATGACCCAAGGCCGGAATTGAACCCAGGTCCCTGACTCTGTGAGGAAGCAGTGTTCTAAGATTTCACCTTACACCATTTCCATACAGTACTCCGAAAATGCGTTGTGCACACAGACTGTTGGCCAAAACAATGACTGGGACTCAAGGAAAGCCAGTGAGGGTCAGAACTGTTCTGTGCCAAATGAAGAAGAAACTCTCAAATGGCTTATGACTCAACAGTAATATGTAAAGATGAAAACAGTTCAACGAGTCACTCCAAAACTGAAGATTGAACATACATAGGAAGTAATCAGTGCTTCAACTGAAGTTCTACCAAAACGGAAGGGTTTTGGTCAATTTTCATGAAAGAAGGACTTATAAGGCTGTAATTCACTCTTGGCACTTAGGTTTATGATTATCAGGAAAAATCCAGATTGACTCCAGCTTTAAATTGCCTTGCTGGGATCCAAGCATTAGTTTCACATAATATTAATGTGCATTTTGAATATAATGTATTTATTATTCCAAGTATCTGCCACTACACGATTGGCTAGCGAGCCATTTCAGGTAACCCTTTGAAGAAGTGATATGAAGTGGTGTCCAGCAGTGTTCAGTGTTGGGGCCACAGCTGTTCTCTTTATATATTAACGATCTAGATGACGGGACTGGGGGCATTCTGGCTAAGTTTGCCGATGATACAAAGATAGGTGGAGGGGCAGGTAGTATGGAGGAGGTGGGGAGACTGCAGAAAGAATTAGACAGTTTAGGAGAGTGGTCCAAGAAATGGCTGATGAAATTCAACGTGGGCAAGTGCGAGGTCTTGCACTTTGGAAAAAAGAATAGAGGCATGGACTATTTTCTAAACGGTGACAAAATTCATAATGCTGAAGTGCAAAGGGACTTGGGAGTCCTAGTCCAGGATTCTCTAAAGGTAAACTTGCAGGTTGAGTCCGTAATTAAGAAAGCAAATGCAATGTTGTCATTTATCTCAAGAGGCTTGGAATATAAAAGCAGGGATGTACTTCTGAAGCTTTATAAAGCATTAGTTAGGCCCCATTTAGAATACTGTGAGCAATTCTGGGTCCCACACCTCAGGAAGGACATACTGGCACTGGAGCGGGTCCAGCGGAGATTCACACGGATGATCCCAGGAATGATAGGCCTAACATACGATGAACGTCTGAGGATCCTGGGATTATATTCATTGGAGTTTCGGAGGTTGAGGGGAGATCTAATAGAAACTTACAAGATAATGAATGGCTTAGATAGGGTGGATGTAGGGAAGTTGCTTCCATTAGCAGGGGAGACTAGGACCCGGGGGCACAGCCTTAGAATAAAAGGGAGTCACTTTAGAACAGAGATGAGGAGAAATTTCTTCAGCCAGAGAGTGGTGGGTCCGTGGAATTCATTGCCACAGAGGGCGGTGGAGGCCGGGACGTTGAGTGTCTTTAAGACAGAAGTTGATAAATTCTTGATTTCTCGAGAAATTAAGGGCTATGGAGAGAGAGCGGGTAAATGGAGTTGAAATCAGCCATGATTGAATGGTGGAGTGGACTCGATGGGCCGAATGGCCTTAATTCCGCTCCTATGTCTTATGGTCTTATGGAAATTTGCCTTTATGAAGGGATTTCCTTGATGGTCACTTTCGGTGACAAATATAAGCAGCTACTTGTGCTGGAGAAAAAAATACTAGCAATCACAGTGAACATAAAGCTATGATCCTTGACTGCTTCATGAGGCGTTAACCAGTCAGACAGTATGTGTATTCTGTCAATCATAATAATTAGAACAAAGAACAAAGAAAAGTACTATCCCACCTGAAACATCTAAATCCTGGAATGTGTAGCTGCCAATCCTGTCCTTCCCTCAACCAGGTCTCTGTAATGGCAACAACATCATAGTTCCAAGCACTAATCCAAGCTCTAAGTTCATCTGCCTTACCCGTAATACTTCTTGCATTAAAACATATGCACTTCAGGCCACCATACCCGCTGTTTTCAGCAACATCTCCCTGTCTGCTCTTCCTCAGAGCCATACTGGCCCTATTCCCTAGATCTCCCTCAATGCTTTCACCTTCTGACCTATTGCTCCGGTACCCACCCCCCTGCCATACTAGCTTAAACCCTCCCGTGTGACACTAGCAAACCTCGCGGCCAGGATATTTATGCCAGTGGTCCAGATAATGGAAACCCTCCCTCCTACACCAGCTGTTTAGCCACGTGTTTAGCTGCTCTATCTTCCTATTTCTAGTCTCACTGGCACATGGCACAGGGAGTAATCCCGAGATTACAACCCGAGAGGTCCTGTCTTTTAACTTTCTGCCTAGCTCCCTGAACTCCTGCTGCAGGACCTCATGCCCCTTCCTGCCTATGTTGTTTGTACCAATATGTACAATGACCTCTGTCTGTTTGTCCTCCCCTTTCAGGATGCCCGTTACCCGTTCTGAGGCATCCTGTACCCTGGCACCAGGGAGGTAACATACCATCCTGGAGTCTCTTTCACGTCCACATAAGCGCCTATCTGTGCCCCTGACTATAGAGTCCCCTATGACTATTGTTCTTCTGTGCTTTGACCCTTCCTGCTGAACATCAGAGCCAGCCGTGGTGCCACTGCTCTGGCTGCTGCTGTTTTCCCCTAATAGGCTATCCCCCCCCCCCCCCCCGACAGTATCCAAAGGAGTATACCTGTTCGAGAGCGGGACAACCTCAGGGGATTCCTGCACTGACTGCCTGCCCCTTCTGGAGGTCACCCATTTCTCTGCCTGCACCTTGGGTGTGACCACATTTATATAACTGCTATCTATGATGCTTTCCGCCACTTGTATGTTCCTAAGTGCATCCAACTGCTGCTCCAACCGAACCATGCGGTCTGTGAGGAGCTCTAGTTGGGTGCACTTTCTGCAGATGAAGCCATCCGGGACGCTGGAAGCCTCCCGGACCTTCCACATCTCACAGTCAGAGCACTGCACCCCTCTAATTGACATTGCGTTAATTAATTAGTAAATTAAATTAAAAAAAATTTTTTTTTAAGTTACTGTTTACTATATGTTTCCGAGCACTAGATTTCTACTATAAATGAGAAAGCTAAATACAGTACTCTCCGATCACTGGCTTAGATACCCTTCTAAATTATAATTAAGTAATTATGTTTAATTAGTTTAACATTGTTTAATTTTTAAATTTAGTGTTGATTCCCAACCAGCCAATCAGGTCACAGCTTTACTGTGATGTCACTTCAGTTTCCCCCCCACACAAAATTTGAAAAGGTAATAAAAATAAAAATCACTTACCTTCCCAGGATGCTCTCTGGTTCTCTCCCTGCAGTTTAAAAGTTGAGGCCAGAAGAAAGAGAACAAAACGGTTGGGAAAAAGCACCTTCTCCCACTCTGCACCAAATTACCAAGTTCCAATTCCCACTCTGGATGTGTCTCACTCAGGCTGCGTCTCCTTCACCTGCGCAAAGCTAGGTGAGCTGAGAAATCTTATGATAAATGGCTTGACAAAAATTGAGAAAATCCTAATTTACTGATGAAGCCTTGCAAATGCTTGAAGCCAACATGCATATGTCACAAAAAGTTTTCAATATCATGAGGAAGAATGCTGCTGAATGCCTACAATGATTAGCAATAGGTCCCAGCCACACACACACCACCTAACGACCAGGAATTTGGCTGCTATCAAAGCTGAATTGACAACAGTATGATGTAAGTTGACAGGCATTGAGTGGTCACACTCTGAACAGGAGTCTCACTGGACAAGTTGAGAAGCTGACCCTCACTGTATCACTCGGGGAATGCTGCAATGTCGGAGGAGTCATCTTTTGGCTCAGAGGTTAAACTGTTCTTATCTGCACCCTCAGGTGGATGGAAAACATACAAACATACGAATCAGGAGAAGGCCAACTAGGCCTGCTCCATCATTCAATAAGATTGTGGCTGATCTGATTGTATGCTCAACCCTACATTCCAGCTTATCCGCAATAACCTTTTACCTCCCTGTTAATCAAGAATCTATCTATCTCTGCCTTAAAAATATTCCAAGATTCTGCTTCCACTACCTTTTGAGGAAGAGAGTTCCAAAGACTCACAACCACTTTGAGAGAACAAAATCCTTCTCATCTCTGTCTTAAATGAGCGGCCCTTTATTTTTAAACGATGACCCTGAGTCCTAGATTCAGGAAAATCCTCACCACATTGACTCTGTCAATGCCCCTCAAGATCTTAAAGGTTTTGATCAAAGTCACCTCTTCCTTTACTGAACTCCAGCGGATACATACCTGTCCAACCTTTCTTCATAAGACAACGTGCCCATTCCTGGTATTAGTCTAGTCAACCTTCTCTGAACTGCTTCTCATGCATTTTCATCTGTCCTTAAATAAAAAGGCCCAAAGAGGAGAAGGATTTCCTTTCCAACAAATACCTCACACATTTTTGTTTGTGGAACATTGCTGTGCATAAATTGGCCCACATTTCCTTCCATTATAACTATAAGTGCACTTCAAAAGTCCATTTTTAAATTTTTCCTTCTTTCCTTCCTTCCCTCCCTCTCTTCCTCCCTCCCTTGAGTTCCCTGCTTATAATTCGTAAAAATAAATGTAATTTCCTGGAATTGAAGATCCCTTTAACCCCATAAAAATGTTTCTACTGGAGTGTGAATTAAGCTGCTGATTTGCTGGCGCCCATTTTACGTGATGGCCCAAGGCAATTTCACCCCTCTGACTTTTGTGAACCTGGAGTTTAATAATTTTTTTAATAATCTTTATTGCCACAAGTAGCTTTACAATAACACTGCAATGAAGTTACTGTGAAAAGCCCCTAGTCGCCACATTCTGGCATCTGTTCGGGTACACGGAGGGAGAATTCAGAATGTCCAAATGACCTAACAGCGTGTCTTTCGGGACTTGTGGGAGGAAACCGGAGCACCCGGAGGAAACCCACGCTGACACAGAGAGAATGTGCAGAACGCACAGACAGTGAACCAAGCTGGGAATCGAACCTGGGACTATGGCGCTGTGAAGCAACAGTGCTAACCACTGTGCTACCGTGCCACCCATGAGGCATTACTTGTCTGCATGTTTGGCTCTTCTGGCAAAAAAACACTCCAGACCATCAAAGCCATCCAAACAAGGTTCGAGCAAGGATGGAAGTAACTCACTCCGCTGTGTACTTTGGCACAGGTTTTAGTGACAACAGGAACACCTACATGTACGGTATGCAGCACCCTTCGTCCTCACCTGGAACAGCAGCACTTTTGGAAGGTGAGGAAAGAAGTGGATGGATGGCTAGGAAGGAGAGTGCAATGAGGGGTTTGGGGGAGGGCGGGGGGGGGGGGGGGGGGGGTCGGTGCGGGGAATGAAAGGCAGTGAGTGGTATGGGAAGAGCTAGAAGCAATACTTTAAAAAAATAAATTTAGAGTATCCAATTCATTTTTTCCAATTAAGGGGCAATTTAGCGTGGCCAATCCACCTACCATGCACATTGTTTGGTTATGGGGGCCAAACCCATGCAAACAATGGGGAGAATGTGCAAACACCACACGGACAGTGACCCAGAGCCGGGAACGAACCTGGGACCTCGGCTCCGTGAGGCAATCGTGCTAACCACTTGCGCCACCGTTCTGCCCACGCTAGAAGCAATGCTTGAAGCAGAAGGACCAAGGAGACTTACTGCATTAGCTGAGTTGGAGGGGAGAGAGAGAGACAGAGTGCCAGTTCAGACTAAGTGGAGGAGAGTGTGCCAGCGGAGCATAGAGGTTAAATTGCAGGACGTGTAATCCTGAGGTCTTGACTAATGATCTAAAGATATGAGTTCAAATTCCACTACGGCAGTTGGGTAATTTAAATTCAATTAGATAAATCTGCGATAAAAAGCAATTAGAGGTAATGAAACCATGAAACTACTGGATAGTCATAAAAAGCCATCTGGCTCGCTAATGTCCTTCAGGGAAGGAAATCTACTGTTCTCTGTCTTCAATCTGACTGCAGACCCACAGCCATGTGATTGACTCTTAAATGTCCTCTGAAGTGGCCCAGTATACAACTCAGTTGGATTCAAGAAGATGACTCACCATTGTTTTCTCTAAGGCAATTGGGGACTGGCAATAAATGCTGGCCTTGACCAAGATACCTACAGGACATGAATGAATAAAATGAAGACTTGCATTGGGGATCTGGGAGATAGAATGACAACTTCAATAGGAGGCTGGGCTGCAAGTGCTAACTTGAACTTCATTGGAAGGGTGAAGAATGTCTGCTTGAATTGAAGGACAACAGAGAGATTACAACCAGTATGAGCTGTGATGGTTGTAAAAGTTCAAACCTGTCCAGCTGACTATGCCTCAGATACCTCGGCAATACTTTTATGTCAAGTATGACATTTGAAATGAAGGGAATGGGAAGCGGGTTTTTTGGCAGTTTGGGATTGGGTGAGAATCAACTCCGCTCCAATGTGATCAAATTCATTGAAGTTTAAGACCAGTGACCTAGATCTAGAATTTATTTAATCATTATACTCTGCCTGAAGACAGGTCCTTGACTCATTGTTTGCTGATGATTCATCCTGAGCTCTTTCTCGTGGGCATTTCTTGTCAGTTGTAGTTTATCATTGCCTTCCATTCTCAGGGATAGGGCAGGGACAGGGCGAGGAGGCAGGTACCAAGTCGATCACGCCCAGAGCAGGAATCGATCCTGCACTGTTAGCGTCACCCTGAACAATATGTTAGCTATCTAACTAATTCAGCTCATTTCCCCCGGAGACTAATGGCTGAAGTTTGAAATACGGGGTATGATCTGAATCGACTTCCCCTCCCCTCGTGATGGGAATAATGCTGGTAAGCAGAGTGAGATAGGAAAGAAGGTGGTGTCACATTTCTGAAATGTTTCCTTCTGCACCCCCTCTCCCCTCCAGCCATGGTTACTTTTTCCAATCAGCTGAGCACTCACACAACGCAGACAGACAACAATTTTACAGTCAAGAGCGGTGATTTTTTTGCCCTTGGGTGTAATATATTTTCAACATCCTAAATTGATCAGCTACACCATGACAGGAGCAATCAAAGAGGCAAAACGAAGTGCTTAACTTTTCTATGTATTGCCTGTAGTTCCAGAGAGGCAAGAATGATTTCCAGGCCAGTAAGGGGTCCTTGCATCTCCCTGCCAGTACTGGTAGCACAGAGGATCACCCATCTTTGGCACTAACTTCATTCCTTTTGTTCCCTCGCATTGTTTGTCACCAAATACGATTTCTGCCCCTGCCTAAAGCCACCTCTGCCAGTTTTGAATAGAAAACAGTAATGGATCATTCAGAAGAGGCCTGGGAGTTAAAATGAACCTCAACCTTCATCCCCTATATATGTCCCGAGTAAAATAATACCCATAATGTTAAAACGAGCATCTGTTTTTTTTCACTCCGCTGTTTTGAACTTGGGTTCACCTTGTACTGAACATTCACTGGCAATGTGAAACCTCACTGTACATATACTTTCCAATTGCCAACCTTCTGCAGAGTATGAGACAGGCAACTCATACCCTTTTAATAGGAACATTGGGTTAAGGAGACTAACAACAGATACACTGTATTTACAATTTAATGGAAAACCGCTATTTTATAGGAACAGTTTAGGCTAGGATTTATGCCCAATGGGCAAGTGTCCTGGGCAGTATTATAACTACTGATCCATTGCTGGACTAGTATGCTATGTATTTACAGTATACGTGGCGTTACAAAGTGGATTTTGTAAATTTAGTAGATTTTGCACAACTTCTGCTGCTGCCAAATAATGTAAGGAGCGCTGACACTCCCAACAGGTGTAACCATTAGTTTCACTGTTGGACACCCAAATCCGATGAAACAATCTCACGCCATTTAACGTTTTGCTGGTTGATCGTGTGACATTTGCTTTCACAGGGGCACTGAAGAATATAACTAATGCGTGGTTATGAATCCTGCGACCAGCAATTGGCGCACTGCCATTCTCTGGTCCCTGACCGTGTGTTTCTCGGCGGTGCATTCGCTGGTGGCAGGATTCTCTTTTCCCACCGCTTGTCAATGGGATTGCCCATTGGGAAACCCATGGGCGGGAGTGGTTAATCGTGTGACATTTGCTTTTACAGGGGCACTGAAGATTATAACGAATGCGTGGTTATGAACACGTTTTACAAATTGCCAACAGGCAAATTGCTGCATCGGTTTTCATTACACTAAATATCTGGTACCTTGACCTTGTGAAGAACATAAGGAAGCATCGAGCATCAGCAAGAAAAATGTTCAGATCCATGACCCTGAGCTGGTCTTGCTCATAGCTTGCTCCTTCACTCAGATTCAATGATGGTGGTCGGTTCAGAAATAGTCTGTTGATTGTGAAAGAAAGAACGAAGTGGCAGATTCGCTAGGCCCACAAACCCCAGGCGGGAATCATGATGCTCGTTGAATGGGTGGGATGGTCAAAACAGGATTCCTTTTTTTTTCAGTTAAAGTACCCAATTATTTTTTCCAATTCAGGGGCAATTTAGCATGGCCAATCCACCTACCCTGCACATCTTTGGGTTGTGGAGGTGAGACCCACGCAGAACGGGGAGAATGTGCAAACTCCACACGGACAGTGACCCAGGGCAGGGATTGAACCCGGGTCCTCAGCGCCATGAGGCAGCAGTGCTAACCACTGTGCCACCGTGCTGCCCTTGAGGTCTCCTGTTAATTTAGAATTCCGTGCACCTTGAACATCTGGAAATCTTCATGGTTGTATCGGCTATCACTCCAATTAAAATGGCCTTGGTTAATTTCAGGAGCCCCAGGTGTTGGCACACCTCATTGAACTCCTTTGATTGACAGCTCTGGAGCAGTTGAAGGAGGGGATTAGCTGAGGTTGATTGACACAAGGAACAGATGCACCAGTAGCTTCTGAAAGCTTTATTTGGCATGCAGCTCATGGCAGATCAAAGAATTAATTGTTGTTACACTCAGGTAAGGCTCTATTAAAACTCAGGCTCTTTCTCTCGGCCCCACAGCTGGTCAGTCTGACCCCATTTTTAACACACTGCATTATTTTTTCAACCTCGGACCCTTCTTCGAGAGCAGAACTGCTTTCTGACACTATTTATATTTTAAACAGTGGCTACATATTTCATTGCTGCAAAGTTCCAGCAGAGGCACACATCTCTCAATAACTATCATCTTTAGGCAGTGGCTTCACTTCAGCTTCTGAAGAAAGAGCCACATGCCTGTACAATATCAACATCTTCACTACAGAAGCAGCTCCCACAGCTCAGACAAGAAGGCACAAGGGTCTCTCAGTGAGGACCCCCCCCCTTCCCCATGTCACTCCCTGGGAAACCCAGGGGTAAGGCCACATAGCCCATTGCAAACACCTTGTGTTGCGACCACTGGATCCTCATTCAGGCTAGAGGGATTGTGAGGATTGAAGCTTTTCAGAGCAAGGGGTGGGTGAAAGCCACTGATGGCGACAGGGCTGCAGTGTCAACCAATATCCTGAGAAGAACCAGGGTTGGGGGGGTGGTTCAGAGAACTTTAATTTCTAGATACCAACGGACTGTTTAAAGGGTTTAAGGCTGCAGACGGGGAGACTTTCATTTTGTCAGAGAACTGTAATTTACTGACACTGAATGATTATTTAAAGGGTTTAAAGTCTGCAGATGGGAAGAGAAGCTCACTCCCGCCCATGGGTTTCCCAGCGGCATCAATGGGAAATCCCAATGACAAGCGGTTGGACAAGAGAATCCTGCGATTAGCAATTGGCGCACTGCCATCCTCTGGTCCCCGACCGTGTGTTTCTCGGCGGTGCATTCGCTGGTGCAGGATTCTCTTCTCCCACCGCTTGTCAATGGGATTGCCCATTGAGAAACCCATGGGCGGGAGTGCACTGCCAGCGGGTACAGAGAATCCCAATGGCCGGAGAATTCTGTCCATTGTCTAGATAATCCTATGTTTTGCAATGATATTGGTTGAGTGATTATAAGCCTGGAGTAAAGAGAACACCTCCACCTGTTTTCAGATCCATAGGACCACCTGCTGAAAACACAGGTAAAGGGAACAGCAATTTACCAAGGGCGACATCAATCGTAGACTTGCTTTTCCATTAAACAGACATTTTGTCAGGTGCCTTGGTAAGTTATTTGCTGCCCTGCATGGGACGCTTTGGGATGCCAGTACAGCTTCTGCGAACAGGCAGGGGAAGTGCAGGGCTATTGTACAGGAATGTACTCAATCAATTATTTTGCAAAGGATGCGAACTTGACCTATGCCCATTGTGAAGTAGCTTTTTGGAACCAGCCTGCCGATCTTGTGAACTGCAGTCAGTGGAGCAAAAGACGGTGGGTATCAGGGGCGGGATTCCCCGATATCGGCACAATGTCCGCCGACCGGCACCAAAAATAGCGCGAATCAGTCCGGCATCGTGCCGCCCCAAAGGTGCGGAGGTCTCCGCATCTTGAGGGGCCGAGCCCTCACCTTGAGGGGCTAGGCCCGCGTCGGACAGATTTCCGCCCCGCCAGCTGGCGGGAAAGGCCTTTGGTGCCCCGCCAGCTGGCGGAAATGACTTTGCCGGGCGGCGCATGCGCGGGAGCATCAGCGGCCGCTCACGGCATCCCCGCGCATGCGCAGTGGAGGGGGTCTCTTCCGCCTCCGCCATAGTGGAGACCACGGCGAAGGCGGAAGGAAAAGAGTGCCCCCACGGCACAGGCCCGCCCGCGGATCGGTGGGCCCCGATCACGGGCCAGGCCACCGTGGGGGCACCCCCCGGGGCCAGATTGTCCCGCGCCCCCCCCAGGACTCCGGAGCCCGCCCGCACCCCCGTGTCCCGCCATTCCAAAGGTGGTTCAATCCACGCCGGCTGGCGTGGGTCGACAGCGACGGGACTTCGGCCCATCGTGGACTGGAGAATCGCCGGTGGATTCCTGCCGACCAGCGCGGCGCGATTCCCGCCCCCGCCGAATCCCCGGTGGCGGAGAATTCATGACACGGCGGGGGTGGGATTCACGCCAGCCCCCGGCGATTCTCTGACCCGGTGGGGGGTCGGAGAATCGCGCCCCAGATTACAATTTTCAAACTTGTTGATATAATATGAATGTGGAATGGGATATCAGGGCCAAGAAGGCACCCATAATGGCATTGTAATGATTAACATCTGGGCTTATCTTCATTGTCCACTACTTTTGAATTTTAAACTCTGGTTGATACCTGTGGGAGCCTTCTGCATAACGTTTGGCGAGGTGTAAGCCTCACTCGTGGTGGAGGGGTCGTTCCAGATCTATAAAAATCAGTTTTTGAAGATCACAAGTCCTCTTGAGTCCTGCATTTCAATTTCCAGAAAGAGAACCTTTAAACAGAACTTAGGAGTGCGGCAAGTATTAGGTGCACAATACTGGGCCTTTCCTGCATCTTTTGCAGCCCCAATCAAAAATTCTCGCTTTTACATGTCCGACTATTGTGTGTGTGTTTGGTCATGAGACTGCAAACTGTGATAGATCAGGCTAACTTTGTGTCAGCCAAGAAAAATGGAAAAGAATTGGCATGAACTGATGTCAATCACTCTCAGCTGACTGTGTATCTTGGCATGCAACCACTGTAATCTGGGTAAGCACTCATCTCTAATTTATGATGGTCCAATTTTTTGTTATTGCTTGAAAAGGATAAGGGGGTGATAGATAGGAATGAAAACTTCAGGCGAAAATGAAACACACCAAGACTATATTTTTGAACCTTCACTGAATTTGATGGACTTTGATACATATCTGCTTCTATTTTCCTAAAGGGCGATTTTCTGTTGACTTGTCCCTCAAATAGGAAAATGAGCATTGACATGGTCTGATTAGTAAGTTTGCAGATGACACAAAGGTTGGTGGAATTGCGGATAGCGATGAGGACTGTCTGAGGATACAGAAGGATTTAGATTGTCTGGAGACTTGGGCGGAGAGATGGCAGATGGAGTTTAATCCGGACAAATGTGAGGTAATGCATTTTGGAAGGGCTAATGCAGGTAGGGAATATACAGTGAATGGTAGAACCCTCAAGAGTATTGAAAGTCAAAGAGATCTAGGAGTACAGATCCACAGGTCATTGAAAGGGGCAACACAGGTGGAGAAGGTAGTCAAGAAGGCATACGGCATGCTTGCCTTCATTGGCCGGGGCATTGAGTATAAGAATTGGCAAGTCATGTTGCAGCTGTATAGAACCTTAGTTAGGCCACACTTGGAGTATAGTGTTCAATTCTGGTCGCCACACTACCAGAAGGATGTGGAGGCTTTAGAGAGGGTGCAGAAGAGATTTACCAGAATGTTGCCTGGTATGGAGGGCATAAGCTATGAGGAGCGATTGAATAAACTCGGTTTGTTCTCACTGGAACGAAGGAGGTTGAGGGGCGACCTGATAGAGGTATACAAAATTATGAGGGGCATAGACAGAGTGGATAGTCAGAGGCTTTTCCCCAGGGTAGAGGGGTCAATTACTAGGGGGCATAGGTTTAAGGTGAGAGGGGCAAGGTTTAGAGTAGATGTACGAGGCAAGTTTTTTACGCAGAGGGTAGTGGGTGCCTGGAACTCGCTACCGGAGGAGGTAGTGGAAGCAGGGACGATAGGGACATTTAAGGGGCATCTTGACAAATATATGAATAGGATGGGAATAGAAGGATACGGACCCAGGTAGTGTAGAAGATTGTCGTTGAGTCGGGCAGTATGGTCGGCACGGGCTTGGAGGGCCGAAGGGCCTGTTCCTGTGCTGTACATTTCTTTGTTCTTTGTCCTTTGACATGTCCAAAGGCAATACTCTTCCAGCTGGATGTTGTGTTGCAGTGAGAGGCTGAGTGTTTGATGCCAGTGTGATCTTGGATGTAGCAGTCATGTACTTGACCCTTTTTGCGTTAATCACTTGCAATGCCAGCACCAACCTAGTGACTCAACACACAGTCTTGTTTGAGATGGGATCCTAGTCATCTTATTCAAAGGGTAGCTTGAGGCAGGTTGCCAAAAAACTGCACGTTACCTCCCAGCAGAGGTCACATTTCAAGCAATGTGTCCAGACATGCCAGGACAGAGGAATTATCACGAATGAAAGAGTAATTGATTCCAATACTTGAGTGAAAAGGCAAAAAGACCATTTTATCCGAGGCTTCTGACAATACTATGTCTGACCCAATTGAGGGGAAATCTGCCAGAGGTAACCCTTGCTCCAATTATTCCAGTGCTGGTGGATGTTGGAGGAATTAAGTGAGGGACTGGTTTAGCACAAGGCTAAAGAGCTGGCTTTTAAAGCAAACCAAGGCAGGCCAGCAGCACGGTTCAATTCCCGTACCAGCCTCCCCGAACATGCGCCGGAATGTGGTTACTCGGGGCTTTTCACAGTAACTTCATTTGAAGCCTACTTGAGACAAGAAGCGATTTTCATTTCATTTTTCTCCACCTCCCCTGAAATTAAGGAGAAGGTTGTGGGGAAATTGAAAGGTCTGGGCAGGAATCTCCGTGAATCGGCGTGATGGCCAGAACCCGGCGCCAAAAATGGCGCGAATCACTCCGGCGTTGGGCCCCCTGAAGCGTCGTGAATTCTCCGGCCATGAATGGGCTTGTAGCGGCGTGACGCCATTCACGACGGCTTCACCCGTCACGGACGCGCGTGCCACTGGAGACCCTGCAAAGCGTCCACCCGCCGCGGTGCGCCAAGTGAGACCCCCCACTGTCTGCCCCCCTTTCCTCTGCCCCATCCGCCCACATCCCCCTTCCCCATAACCCCCTTCCCCCATATCCCCCTTCCCCATATCCACTCTTCCCCATACGCCCTTATGCCCCATATCCCTTTCCCCACATTCCCTTTCCCCCATATCCCCTTTCCCCCATATCCCCTTTCCCCCATATCCCCTTTCCCCCATATCCCCTTTCCCCCATACCCCATTCCCCCATATCCCCATATCCCCCCTTTCCCCATATCCCCAGTTCCCCTATATCCCCTTTCCCCCATATCCCCTTTCCCCATATCCCCCCTTCCGCATAGCCCCCTTCCCCCATATCCACCTTCCCCCATATCCCCATTCCCCATATCCCCATTTCCCCATATTCCTGTTCCCCCATATCCCCTTTCCCCCATATCCCCTTTCCCCATATCCCCTTTCCCCATATCCCCCCTTGCTCCATATCCCCTTCCCCATACCCCCTTCCCCCATATCCCCTTCTCCATATCCCCTTCCCCATATCCTCCTTCTCCCATATCCACCTTCCCCCATATCCCCCTTCCCCCATATCCCCCCTTCCCCCATATCCCCTTTCCTCATATCCCCCTTCCCCATAACCCCCTTCCTCCATATCCCACTTACCCCATATCCTCCTTACCCCATATCACCCATCCCCCATATCCCCTTCCCAATTTTTCCCTTCCCCATATCATCCCTTCCCACATATCCCACTTCCCCATAACCCCCTTCCCCCATATCCCCCTTCCTCCATATCCCCCCTTCCCCAATATCCCCTTTCCCCCATATCCCCTTCCCCCATACCCCCTTCCCTCATCCCCATATCCCATTTCCCCCATATCCCCCTTCCCCATATCCCCCTTTCCCCATATCCCCCATATCCGCCCTTCCCCCATATCCCCTTCCCCATTTCCCTATATCCCCCATTCCCCCATATCCCTCTTCCCCCATATCCCCCTTCCCCATTTCCCCCTTCCCCAGATCCCACTTCCCCCATAACCCCCTTGCCCATATCCCCCCTTCCTCCATATCTCCCTTTTCCACCAGATCCCCCTTTCCCCATATCCCCTTTCCCCATATCCCCCTTTCCCCCATATCCCCTTCCCCCATATCCCCCTTCCCCTATATCCCCCTTCCCCCATATCCCCCATTTCCCCCTTCCCCATATCCTCCCTTCCCCATATCCCTCCTTCTCCCATATCCCCCGTATCCACCCTTCCCCATATCCCCATTCCCCTATATCCCCCTTCCCCCATATCTCCCATATCCGCCTTCCCCCATAACCCCCTTCTCCATATCCCCCGTCTCCCACATCCCCCTTTCCCCCATATCCCTCTTCCCCCATATCCCCTTCCCCATTTCCCCCTTCCCCATATCATCCCTTCCCCATAACCCCCTTCCCCCATATCCCCCTTTTCCTCCATAACCCCTTCCCCATATCCTCCCTTCCCGCAGATCCCCCTTCCCCTATAACCCCCTTCCCCATATCCCCCCTTTCTCCACATCCCCAACTCCCCCATATCCCCCTTTCTCCCATATCCCTCTTCCCCCATATCCCTCTTCGCCCATATCCCTCTTCCCCCATTTCCCACTTCCCAATATCCTCTCTTCCTCACATCCCCTTCCCCCATATCTCCCATACCCGCCTTCCCCCATAATCCCCTTCTCCATATCCCCCATTTCCCATATCCCCCTTTCCCTCATATCCCTCTTCCCCCATATCCCCCATACCCCCTTCCCCATTTCCTCCTTCCCCATATCCTCCCTTCCCCCATAACCCCCTTCCCCCATATCCCCCTTTCCTCCATATCCCCTTCCCCATATCCTCCCTTCCCCCAGATCCCCCTTCCCCCATAACCCCCTTCCCCCATATCCCCAACTCCCCCATATCTGCCCTTCCCCCAGATCCCCCTTCCCCCATATCCCCCTTCCCCATATGCCCCTTTCCCCCATATCCCTCTTCCCCCATATCCCTCGTCCCCCATATCCCCTTCGCCCATATCCCCCTTTCCCCATATCCCTCGTCCCCCATATCCCCTTCGCCCATATCCCCCATTTCCCCCTTCCCAATATCCTCCCTTCCCCACATCCCCCTTCCCCCAGATCCCTCTTCCCCCATAACCCCCTTCTCCCATATCTGCCCTTCTCCCATATCCCCCTTCCCCCATATCCCCCCTACCCCCATATCCCCCTTCCCCATATGCCCCGGAAGAGGAGGAGGAGGTGGTGGTGGTGCCACGGTGATGGAGCCACCCGATGAGGCCCCGTGTGTACTGGCCCCGCTCGTCGTACCAGGACCACATGGACCGGGCATGCAGGAGGAGACTCCGGATGAGCCGGGAAACCATAGCACACAATTGCCACCTGATGGCACACCTGGCACCGCATGGCATTGAGGGAGGACACCCTCTCCCCGTGGACATCAAGGTTACGGTGACCCTGAACCTCTATGCCACGGGGTCATTTCAGGCGCCGAGTGTGGACCTGTCCGGCATCGCGCAGGCATCGGTACACTGGTGCATCCGTGCATTGACAGACGCCCTATATGCCATTGCGGACCGGTACATCCAGTTCCTGTGCCCCGGGCCAGCCAGGATGCTCGGGGAGCGGGCTTCCCTGCCGTGGTCAGGATGCCCATGGTCCGCCGTGCGGCCACCTGCGGATAACGGTTGTGTTCACGAATAGGAAGGGGACCTATTCCATGAACGTGACCACCGCATGAGGATCCTGCACGTCTGCGCCCGGTACCCGGGCAGTGTACATAACCCATTCGTATTGGCGCAATCTTTCATCACCACCATGTTCGAGGGACGCCCCCCCCCAGGCTGAGGGGCTGGTTGCTGGGCGACAGGGGTTGCCCGTTGCGGTCGTGGCTGGTGAAGCCTATACGGAGGCCACAGACAGACGTGGAGAGCCATTACAACGATGCCCGTGCAGCGACCAGGGGTGTGATCGAGAGGTGCTTTGGGATGCTGAAGATGCGCTTCAGGTGCCTGGATCATTGTGGTCTGCTGCGTCCTGCACAACATAGCCCAGCAGAGGGGCGATTTGCTGCAGGCAGAGGAGGGGGAAGGGGAGGAACAGCAAGACGAGGCGCAGACCTCCCCAGATGAGGAGGATGGGGACAATGGTCAGGACAGACGGAGTGGACATGGATGTGAGACTGCCCACCATTACCGGCTGGGCCAGCGGGCATGGGACAGGCTGATAGCCGTCCGGTTCATGGACTAGGGGGGCGTGGGAATCGCCGAGTATGGGCACAGACTGCACACCACGGCACCAGCCTACCACCCTCATCCCACCCACCCAACACCAACCACCCTCACCCCACCACCACCCTCACCCAACACCAACTACCCTCACCCCACCCACCCAACACCAACCACCCTCACCCCACCCACCCAACACCAACCACCCTCACCCCACCACCACCCTCACCCAACACCAACTACCCTCACCCCACCCACCCAACACCAACCATCCTCAGCTCACCCACACAACACCAACCACCCTCACCCCGCCTACCTAACACCAACCCCCTGCACCCCGCCCACATGCACACCACCCCTCCATTGCACATCCACCTGAGGCCCAACGGGCCGGGCTCACACGGTTGTCGGTGGAAGCGTGTCTATTGCAGGTCATGGAGGATGATGACAATCCGACTGCGATGAGCTCTGGGCTCTACATCGTTGGACAATATCCATGGCCACAGTACCACCCTCCACCCGGACAGTCCCCGCATGCGGCCGTGACACTGCAGCGCACGGTCTCGTAGTCTGCCCGGGGGGATGGCGAGGGAGGGTGACTCTGGGGGAGGGGAGGCACCTGAGGCCGTTTTATCGCCCCTCACACACCCACTGGCGCTCACCTCACACCACACCCCCCCGCACGCATCGGACAGAGCACAAAGACACTTGCCCTCGCCCCAGAACTAATCTGCCCTGCACCCGTGCCAACTTACTCAGTGTCTAATTTTTTTGTCTTATGGGCCCTATGACTACGTCTCGGTGGTTCCCCAGATGGTGCAGCGGACCTGGAGGTGGACTCCTGTGATTCCTGCCCTGTGACTAGGGACCCCGTTTCCTGGGGCGGCCCGGCCTAGATGGACCAGGCTGCGGCTCGGGCGACTGGGATGCCAGCCTGTCCTGCCCATTGCCCACCAGATGCACCTGGGACGGAAGGGGAGGCGGGGAGGTGGGGGGGGGGGGGGGGGGGGGGGGCGCGGGTGGAGTCCGAGGTGTCGCGGTGTTCCGGGACCTCCCCACAGGGGGATCCGGATCGGGCCCCAGCACCTCCTCCTACCTCGGGGTGCACGATGGCCCCCGGGCCTCTACATGGGTCGGGGATGCGAACGGACCGAGCACCCAACGCCCCCCCCGACACCTGGCGCTGCCAGTCCTGGTATCAACAAGGGTCTGCAAATTTGCAGCCATGGAGCTCGGGGAGTTGGCCATCCCTGTCTGTGTCTGGGCGACGCCGGCCAATACCTGGGCAATGGCGCTAATGCCCTCAGTGATGGTCTGCAGAGACTGGGACATTGCCTGCTGAGACTGGGCCACGGCGTTGCGCGCCTTTGCGATTTGCTGCTGGCTCTGGCTCATGGCTGCCTGTGAGAGGGCAGCCATGTCCTGGGCCACGGACTCCGCCTGCACGGAATGCCCCGCACCTTGCATACTGCAATCCATGTCTGACCCTGTCGCACCCATTGCCTCCACCGCGGACGCCACCCATGCGGTGTCAGCCTGGGTGGCACGCATGACCGGCACCACTACCTGCTCCTGCACATAGGTGGACTCCTCCACCTTGGTCTGCAGCTGCCGCAAGTCGGCCATCACCCCCTTTGTTCGTCTCTTGGTCCGTGCCTGCATCGGGACTATGGGTGGGTGTGGTAACTTGTTATGGGCCAGGGTTTAGAGAACCCCAAAGTGTATCATGGAGTTCACCTGACCCACAACTTTTAATAGATTGTGGTATGGGGAGCACACAGCCCACTCTACAGGTGTGGTACAGCAGAAATGGAAAATTAATTTTAAAGCAAAACAATGTTATTCTATGAACTCAAGTTAACCTTTTTGAAACATGCAGTGAACATCTTGGCAACCATCAATTCAAATACAACCCCCAAAGAATACAACACTAAGTAATCCTTAATAACTACCCAACATCCAGAAGACAGAAGAAACACTTTTTAGCAGAAGCACATCAGGTTTACATTCACTGCTGAAAACATTTATAATTCTGAATTCACCAAATGATCAAGAGATAGTCTTTTGATGGCAGAGAGAATAGCAGTACACCTGCTTGGTCTGGCTTCAGCTCCAACACTGTAAACGGAACTAAAGCACACCTTACAGCAAACAGCCTAAAACGAAAGTAAAAAGCTGACAGACAACCCAGCTCCACCCACTGTCTGACATCACTGCAGTAGTAAACACCCATTTCTTAAAAGCCCTCTCACTACAGATATTTATATACACACCCATTTATAAACACCCATTTCTGAAAGATACTCTCACATGACAAACTCCAGGAACCTGGGTCCCGTCTGGGCGGCAGATGGTTGCCTGCGCCGGGCTGCCCTCTGACCGACCGGCCCCTCCTCCCCTAACACCCCCTCCTCCCCGGCACGCACCCTCTCCATCACTCGTCCTCCCCGGCCCCCCCTCTCCTCCCCGGCACACACCCTCCCCAACCACCCCACCTCTCCTACCCTGCACGCACCCTCTCCAAACCCTCCCCCTCTTCTCCCCAGCACACACCCTCCCCAACCCCCACCCTCCTACCCGGCACGCACCCTCCTCAACCCCTCCCCCTCTCCTCCCCGGCATGCACCCTCCCCAACCCCCCCCCCCCTCCTCCCCGGCACGCACCCTCCCCAACCCCCCCCCCTCTCCTACCCGGCACGCACCCTCTCCATCACTCGCCTTCCCTGCCCCCCCGGCATGCACCATCTCCATCACGCATCCTCCCCAACCCCACCAGCCCCTCCTCCCTCCCCAACCCCACCCCTCCTCTGCCCCTCCCCCAGCCCCTCCCCCCAGCACTCACACTCCAATGGCTCCTGCGACCCCCCCCTCACTACCTGCGGCCGAGCCGTCACTTCTCCGGCGGCTGCCCCACACCGATCCCTACCTCCGCGCTGGCCGGCGTCAACCAGCACGACTGGTCGGCGCCGTTAAATAAGTGGTGTGATTTACACCGGCGTGACCCGTGGCCACGCTGGCGGGACTTCGGCCCATCCGGCCCGCAGAATTGGGGCAGCCCCGGGGCCTGTTGTGTCGCGCCGGTCCTTGACATTCTCCGAGGCGCGCGGCATGATTCACGGCGACGGGATTTTTGGGGGGCCGGAGAATATCACGGGGCAGCCGGGCGGGATTTACGCCACCCTCCGGCGATTCTCCGACGTGCCGGGGGGGTCGGAGAATCCCACCCCTGAAGGTGGATAAGTCACTTGGACCGGATGGACTACACCCCAGGGTCCTAAAAGAGATAGCTGAGGAAATTGTGGCGGCATTGGTGATGATCTTTCAGGAATTACTAGAGGCAGGAAGGGTCCCAGAGGACTGGAAAATGGCTAATGTAACACCACTGTTTAAGAAGGGAGGGAAGCAGATGACGGGAAATTATAGGCCGGTTAGCCTGACTTTGGTCATTGGTAAGACTTTAGAGTCTGTTACTAAAGATGAGATGGGAAAGTACTTGGGAGTGCATGGTAAAATAGGACTGAGTCAGCACGGCGTTGGCAAAGGGAGGGACAAATCTGTTAGAGTTCTTTGAGGAGGTAGCAAGCAAGTTAGATAAAGGAGAACCAGTGGATGTGATTTATTTCGATTTCCAGACGGCCTTTGACAAGGTACGGCATAGGAGACTGTTTAAAAAAATCCCATGGAGTTCAGGGTAAGATCCTGGCATGGATAGAGGATTGGCTGACTGGCAGAAGGCAGAGAGTGGGGATAAAGGGTTTTTTTCAGGATGGCAGCCGGTGACTAGTGGTGAGCCTCAGGGGTCTGTGCTGGGACCACAACTTTTCACAATATACATCAATGATCTGGAAGAAGGAACTGAAGGCACTGTTGCTAAGTTTGCCGATGATACAAAGATCTGTAGAGGGACGGGTAGTATTGAGGAAGCAAGGGTGCTGCAGAAGGATTTGGACAGGCTAGGAGAGTGGGCAATGAAGTGGCAAATTAAATACAATGTGAAAAATTGTGAGGTTATGCACTTTGGAAGGAGGAATTTAGGCATAGACTATTTTCTAAATGGGGAAATGCTTCGGAAAGCAGAAGCACAAAGGGATTTGGGAGTCCTTGTTCACAATTCTCTTAAGGTTAACGGGCAGGTTCAGTCGGTAGTTAAGAAGGCAAGTGCAATGTTAGCTTTCATGTCAAGAGGGCCAGAATACAAGACCAGGGAAGTACTTTTGAGGCTGTATACGGCTCTGGTCAGAGCCCATTTGGAGTATTGTGAGCAGTTTTGGCCCCGTATCTAAGGAAAGATGTGCTAGCCTTGGAAACGGTCCAGAGGAGGTTCACAAGAATGATCCCTGGAATGAAGAACTTGTTGTATGAGGAACGGTTGAGGACTCTGGATCTGTACTCGTTGGAGTTTAGAAGGATTAGGGGGGATCTTATTGAAACTTACAGGATACTGCAAGGCCTGGATAGAGTGGACGTGGAGAGGATGTTTCCACTGGTAGGAAAAACTAGAACCAGAGGACACCATCTCAGACTAAAGGGACGATCCTTTAAAACAGAGATAAGGAGGAATTTCTTCAGCCAGAGGGTGGTGAATCTGTGGAACTCTTTGCCGCAGAAGGCTGTGGAGGCCAAATCACTGAGTGTCTCAGACAAAGATAGATAGGTTCTTGATTAATAAGGGGATCAGGGGTTATGGGGAGAAGGGGGAGAATGGGGATGAGAAAATACCAGCCATGATTGAATGGCGGAGCGGACTCGATGGGCCGAGTGGTCTAATTCTGCTCCTATGTCTTATGGTCTTATGACAAGGGTTCAAGCCTTGCTTCAGTCACTTCAATGTGAGTGGAATCTGGAGACCTGGCTCTGAATGCTGTATTAATATCCTGGAGGAATAAACAAACCCAAATGCTTAATGGTTGCGAAAGAAGCACTTACACTGGCCTAACGAGCTGCCAATCAGCCTTGAAAATTATTTGCTCCTTCACATCGTTCTCCAAGAGAAGATATGGAAAGCAAGCAAACCTCTGCTGATGTTAGAGCACTCTGAGAGATGTGATAAGGTGTTACATAAATGCAATTTACTTCTTTATAAGTGAAAGTTGAAGGAATTGGCTCCTGCTGGTGCTGTGCTGCTGTGTCGACAATGGTGTCAGTTAGCTGTGCAGCAGAGGGCCAGGATCCTCATGCCATTCTGCAGTCCTGGGCACTGTGGACCATATTTGTGCCAAAGGAACTCCCCAAATACTGCAGATGCTGCAAGTCTGAAATGAAAAGAGAAAATACTGGAAGCATTCAGCATCAATGGAGAGAGGAAGGTGGATCTAATGTTTTGGGTCTGTGATCCTGTGTCAAAACCCTACTGGAACTGTGTCGGAGGCTAAGGTTAGAGAGATCAGAGTGGAATGGAGAATTGAAGTGATACATGATAGGGAACCATCGTGAATCGGAAATGTGATCGTCCAAAGTGCATTTGAACTCTCCGTCCATCACATCCCCAATGTGATGGACGGAGAACACAATGTGAGAAACGGATTTTTAAAAATACCAGATTGAAAGGAGAATGCGTAAATCACTGTCTTACTAGTAAGGGGTGTTTAGGGCCCTGGACTTTGGTATGGGAGATGGGAAGAGGCTGGGTGTTTATCTCTTGCTCGAGTATGGGAAGGTACTGAGGAAGGAAAGCACATGTTAGGGGTAAGGGAGGAATGGATCAAAATAAAGAACTGAGCTAGAGTGGTCCTTTGTGCTCACTTATGTTGGAATCACCAACTAACATGGCTGCCATTGGTGCTACGTGATAGGTCTTGTTACACATCACTATGCTTTAATTACCATAAAGACGTATTGGATTACAGTCAGCAAATTACAGTCAGTATCATAAACCCAGCTTTTGCTATTGAGTGGCATTACTGACTTTTCATTTGTGGAGAGTTCTCATCTCGGTTATTGCGACTTGACGATGGCACCAAGACCTACAGGCATTGTAATCTGCAGTATCGCTTAAAATTCTATTGAAATGAAATGAAAATTGCTTATTGTCACAAGTAGGCTTCAAATGAAGTGACTGTGAAAAGCCCCTAGTCGCCACATTCCGGCGCCTGTTCGGGGAGGCTGTTACGGGAATCGAACCGTGCTGCTGGCCTGCCTTGGTCTGCTTTCAAAGCCAGCGATTTATCCCTGTGCTAAACAGCGGAGCTCTGGAAAGAATGGTACAGAACAGGATTGGAAGTTTTCAAGCAGTTATTGAGAGAGATGAAGATGCAGATTGGAGAAATGTAACTGTAAAATGAAGAAATCTCTCCTTAAATGGCATGGTGGTGAAATTGGTGAATCTCCAAATCACAGCACATGATTAACCTGAACCGATTCATTATGCTACAGGCAATGAATTAAATTGATGCTGTCTGGTGTTTTTAATTAGTTATCCGTGACGATTGTTCATTGGCTATATACATCAGCAGGGGGCCTGATACCACAAGTGGCTCGGACTATTTAAAGGCAACTTGCATCATTTCAAGGGCAGGGGCATTATGGCTGCATGAAGTGACGTGTGTTCCTCTGGAAACTGGATCTGTGCTGTGACACTTTGGTGGAACAAGTAAGAGTGTGTGCATCGGGGTTCTCTGATGATCTACTGAATGTCTTGGTCCGACACACGTAGAGGAGGAAAGTTATCCTGAAACTGCCAAGGTCGGGGTGCCCACCATACACGTGATCAGGAGGCAGTGGGAAGAAGTGGTCGCCAAGGTCAATGCCAGGGGTACTACCTTCAAGAATATGGATGCAGTGCAGGAAAAAGTTTAATGATCTGACATCAGTTGTCAAGGTGTGTGAGTCCATCTTCAAATTACTCATCTGCCCAGCTGAACACAAGCCTCAACCAAAGCTGCATTCATTAAACATCCATCATTGCTCTACCAATAGTCTTGATAAATTAGTACTCATTCATGCGATTAATATGCTTCACCTCACCCTCAGTGCAGTGGCGGGCAGATCTCGCAGCGTCTTTCCCGCTGGCCAAAATAGCGGGGTCTCCTCCCCACCCTGGCCTCACTTCACTCCAATGCCTGTTGAACAAAGAACAAAGAAGAACAGCACCGGAACAGGCCCTTCGGCCCTCCAAGCCCGTGCCGACCATGCTGCCCGACTAAACTACAATCTTCTACACTTCCTGGGTCCGTATCCCTCTATTCCCATCCTATTCATGTATTTGTCAAGATGCCCCTTAAATGTCACTATCGTCCCTGCTTCCACCACCTCCTCCGGTAGCGAGTTCCAGGCACCCACTACCCTCTGCGTAAAAAACTTGCCTCGTACATCTACTCTAAACCTTGCTCCTCTCACCTTAAACCTATGCCCCCTAGTAATTGACCCCTCTACCCTGGGGAAAAGCCTCTGACTATCCACTCTGTCTATGCCTCTCATAGTTTTGTAGACCTCTATCAGGTCTCCCCTCAACCTCCTTCGTTCCAGTGAGAACAAACCGAGTTTATTCAACCGCTCCTCATAGCTAATGCCCTCCATACCAGGCAACATTCTGGTAAATCTCTTCTGCACCCTCTCTAAAGCCTCCACATCCTTCTGGTAGTGTGGTGACCAGAATTGAACACTATACTCCAAGTGTGGCCTAACTAAGGTTGTAGACAGCTGCAACATGACTTGCCAATTCTTATACTCAATGCCCCGGCCAATGAAGGCAAGCATGCCGTATGCCTTCTTGACTACCTTCTCCACCTGTGTTGCCCCTTTCAATGACCTGTGGACCTGTACTCCTAGATCTCTTTGACTTTCAATACTCTGGAGGGTTCTACCATTCACTGTATATTCCCTACCTGCATTAGACCTTCCAAAATGCATTACCTTTGAACTTTGGACCTTTGTTGCAGTGGCTGCTTGAGTCCCGCAGCACAGTCCTGTCCAGACAGACACTGATGTATGGCACTAGGGGGAAGAGATTCTTGTATTCGCCAACCACTGGCGCAGTACTGGTCTGAGGCAGTGACACAGGAGGGTCCAGTAGCATGGTGCTGTCCATGAAGACCAACTGGGAATGGGGATGGAGGACAGGAATCAGTCTGCCCTGGCAGAGTGCTGTACAGCACATCAGCAGCATTATGGCAGAAAGGCTTTGTTGCACTCTCCTCAATGTCTCTTGCAAACCGAGAACTGCCTTGTGCATGCTACTTTTCAGGTTTTAAACCCACGTAATATCCCACTGGTGTGACGCAAGGTTGGAAGGCCTGACGGAATGCCGGTGGCAGCTGTTTTCAAGAACATCCCTGAGATACAGATAAATCAAATGCCTGTCACACCACCAGCCAATGGAAAGCCTGGCCCGCCATTGACCCTCCATCGGGAGAATTGCAACATGATCCCACTGATCGGCGGGTGGGCCTGTACCGTGTGGGCACTCTTTTTCTTCCGCCTTCGCCATGGTAGGGGAGAATCCCGGCCCTGGTGTCCTTTCTCAGCGTGACCCGCCAATCTGGCAGTGCCCTTGCTGTTGCTTGTCAGCTAGTCTTGCCTGCTGCAATCCAGGCCACAATAGTGCAGTCTGAAACCCAGCTCCTTCGGCCCGGAGCTGTGCTCCTTGAAAATGTACTGATTTCAGAGAGCCAACATGGATTTGTAATGGGTAGTTCATGCTCGATAAATCTGAGTGATGTTTTTGAAGTACTGGACAGAGGACTCTGTGGGGGTTATTTATATGAAACTCCAGAAGGTATTCAATAAAAGTCCCACCCAAGACATTATCAGTTAAAGTTTAAGCGCAAGAAAATGTGGGAAAATCATTGACCTGGTTAGAAAATTGGCTGAGTTGGAGGACAGAGAGATGGGATTGTAATTGGCAGGATGTGACTGGTGGAGTCCCACAGGGATCTGTGTTGGGGGCTCACATATTTACCAGATTTAGTCATAATTTCGATGATGGGATAGAGAGGCAGATATGCCAATTTGTCACTGACGCAAAGATAAGTGGAGTCTCCAGCAGTGTCAATGTACAAAGGGGTGTTAACCCCCAAACCGGCGCGGCACGAATCACGGCTGGCCGCTGGGAGAATACGTAAATGGGCATGGAATACAAGAGCAGGGAGGTTATGATGGAGCTGGATGAAAGGTTTGTTTACACTATAGGAAGGATGTGATTGCACTGGAGAGGGTACCGAGGAGATTCACTAAGACGATAGCATTTCGGCTATGAAGAGAGACTGGATGGGCTGGGGTTATTTTCCTTGCAGAGAAGGCTGAGGGGGGTGGGGGGGAGAAGACATCATTGAGGTGTACAAAATTATGAGGGATATCAATAGGGTAGAAGGATGGCACTTTTCCCCTTAGTAGATGGGTCAATAGCCAGGGGCAGGAGGTATGGAGGTGATGTGAGGGAAAGCTTTTTCATCCAGAGATTGGTAGGAATCTGTAATTCACTGCCTGAAAGGGTGGTTGAGGTGGGAGCTCTCACAACATTTAAAAGGCATTTAGATGAGCACTTGAAACACCAGAGTATACAAGACCATGGAACAAGTGCTGGAAAGTGGGATTAGAATAGAGAGGTGTTTGTTGGCTGGCACAGACACAATGGGCTGAACGGCCTCTTTCTGTGCCCTATGAATCTATGACTCTGTAACTGTGACAAGTTAGTTCAATGTAAGCAAGTGTGAGGTTGATCAGGATACTTTATAATCGGTGAACGGCTGGAAGTCCAAAGAGACTTTGAGATCCAGGTACAGTTGGCAGATTCCAGTCACAATCTCTGTTATGAAGAGAAAACATCTCAGGTACTGGGTGGTTTTTGCTGAAGTTGAGGTAAGAGAATTACTCTTCAAAGATTCTCTTCTGATATGGCCACCTCCTGAGAACCCCCCCCCCCCTCCCCCTCCTGCCCACCCCTCCATCAGCTTGTCCTGGACTTTGTGGCCTGTCCCCATTTTCCTTGAGAAAAGACCACCAGGCTACCCATGTCTGAAAACAAGTTGTTTGAACGCAAGCAGATAAATGAGCAGGGAAGGACTTGTGACACCAGCCGCCCGCACTCACTGTGGACTATGCAAACTTCAGCCAAGTACAAGAATGCTCCAAATATACACACATTTGCACCAGCAGCCAGAAGAAATAATCCACAAAGAACTACTAAGTAGTTCATCATTCTTTAAATAACGCTGGTGGGGAATCTTTCATTCCATTTCATGTAAGGTTCAGTTCTGCAGGGTTAAGACAGGGCATTTTGCTGGAACTTGGAGTTTGAAAATGGCAGTGTTGGTGTCAACTCATCGTTGCCGGCAGTCGTTTGGTGTAGGACTACAAACATTTGCAAAGCTGGAATTAGAATTGTGTGTGTATGTCTCAGTCACTGCTTTCAAACATTTAGGTTTCTGCATAGCACTGAAATATGGGCATTGCAGTTTCACTCCTTACCTCTTTGGCCAACTTTTCAGTCAGCTCTTTCAATATCTACTTTCTTTCATCATTTTTGTCTGCCTGCAACTTTGTGAAGAATCTCGGTATTTTCTTTATGTTAAAGGTACGATATAAACGTTAATAGTTCAAGAATTATTTCCATTGTGTGCTGGATGTGATTCAGCGCTGATATCTCTCACCTCCGCGACTTCTGAAAATAAAAGGCCAGTGAGCATTGAATGTTCCTGGAGCACACAACGGGAACAACCTGTGTTCACAAATTATGGCACTCTTTATGAGCTATGCAGTGGAGAGAGTAGCTCTCATTACAGCCAACCTGTGTTGTGTGCACCAGCCCATCCATCAGCAACCACAATAGCTTGAATTCCACCTGCAGTACACATTTCACCACAAGGCTCTATTGTCCACACGTCTGTTTCTCCTCATGCCGCACTCATTTCTCTTTATAATGAGAAAAAAAACATTCTTACCATGGATGACTGATAACAAGGGAGTTGGTTTCCTGGAAACGGGCTCAAATGAATAGATGAATTGAATAAAAAATACTTGCAGTTTTCCACATTGATTTTGCAGATAGAGAAACCCATGCGCGTTGAAAACTTTTGCTTTATTCCCTATCAGTCGAATTCAACTATTCAGTAAACTTTCACTCACAGTCTGTTATTAATTCTTCACACTTTCACTCACTGTCTATTATTAATTCTTCACTGTGCATATAGTTGACTTCTATTCATGTTTTTAAGCTGACTTTTTTTTGAGTGACCTGTCTAAAAACCTCTGAGCAATGAATGGAAGAACACCAGCGATATGTCCCACCTCATGACTTGTGATGCAAGCGTTAGTTTTTGAGTTTGGTCCAGTTTTCGATGAATTTTCAGCATGGGCAAAGCAAAGCTGGCATCTCCCAAGGTCCCCTGTCTGGCCTCACTGCTTTCACACCTCCCTCTCGTTTTTCACCTCCCAACTCCCAGGAAACCAATGGCATTATCACCGATAAACTGCACACAATGCACTGGTTGTCGATCTGCATCTTAACATTCACCAATATAAAAGAGGGGATGTGATTCAGGAACTGGAGACAAGCAGTCATTGACCTCAAATGTTAATTCTTTTTCTCTCTCCACCAATGCTGAGTATCTCCTTCATTTTCTTTAGTTTAATTTCAGATTTCTAGCATCTGAATTATTCTACTTTAGTAACCCCACAAAACAATTAATAATGATTGAGTTAAGAAGCTATTACAAGGTGCATACTTCCCACGGAGTTCACCATTCAAAGTTTTCTCTGTGACATCTCTGCCTTATAATGAAACATGCACGTTGAACTTGACTGTGCTTCAAAAGTACTTAATTAATTCTAACACATTTTTGAAGACCTGAGTTTGTGAAAGACCCTCAATTTCTTTCTATTTTCGCTTGTGTGTTTGTATTTTTAAACATGTCTGTTTAATTGGCATTGTTGAACAGTTGTTGGCCAATGAAACCATTCCATGAGCACGACGTGACCTCCATCTGAAGGAATGAAGTCTCCACCTTTCTTTATTAGGAAAATATTGCACATTTATTTGCCTTCAGACCTGAAGTTGTTCATCAATTTTCTTGAAGGCCTTGAGAGCAACCTCGCTGAGATTCAAAGCAGGGTTTGTAGTGGAAATCTGATCTGGAGATCCCACATCCTGAGAATAAATGGGAGGAGTCAGTCAGGACAGGATATCTGTGAAGAACTGGTCTTTGGTTAGTATGGGAAAAGGGAGAACCCATGTGTCTTTTATCAACTTATGCATTTAAAATCACAAGAAAATATCAGCATCATGTTATTAAATAGGAGTATTATATTATTATATATCTTTCAAATCAGTCAGACAGAATAATCTTTTGGAACACTGCTGTTCGTTAAAACTTTCTACTGAGGCAAATTTTGCAGAGAACAATAATCATGTTTTACTTTGAACCAGAAGGTTTCATTTTGCATGGCAGCAAAAAATGCCTCAGCTTTACATCTTGAATGTTTGGCACTGGCTCAAAATGTGTGCAGTTAAAGATCACAGATGGAGGGAGGGCTGCAGGCTGCAGCTTCTGCAGCTGAATGCTCAGTTCATGGGTGGGATTTTACAGTCCCGTCCGGTGTGGTCCGAGACGGAAAATGCGGCGAGCCATACGAAAGCCCAATGACTTTGGCAGGACTGGAAAATCCTGCTGTTGGGGGGCTGGAAAATACAAACCCCTGTGGCAGTATTTTGCAGTGGGAACTAAAGCGGAGAGCTTCTTTGCCAGGGTTCTCCTCATTTATCATGATTGGTGAAAGTGCTTGCCTTTTTCCCTGAGCAGGCATGTTTAAATGTGGTTGTTGTGTCAGTTTGACTCCAGTAATTGCACTCTTGCTGAAGAGCATTTTAATCCTCGTCCCTTTCTCGGACTGTTCAGCATCAGGTCTATTCCTCAGATTGAGAAAGACAGACCTGATCGACACTCGGATGGGTCTTGAAGAATGGATCAAACTTACCACCCCCTCCCCTCTCCCATCCAAAAGAAAGGAACCAGCAGAGAATATTAGTGCACTCCACACAGCTTTTTAAACAGGTTTTAGCCAGATTATAACAACCCGGATATTATAAGGGTCGAGGCAACTCCCCTCAGTAATGTACCATCCAATGAAGAGTATACAGAGTGGGTTCTCAAGTTTAAGACACGTATTTTCTAAATTATATAAAATTTATTGACGAACCAAACATACAATTCACAGTTGATGAAAAAGTCAATCACAACATTGAACAGGAAGTGCAAATCTACAGAGTTTGCAAGATATCACTATCCCAATTCAGGGGAGTGTTGTCATTTCACTATAGTCGCAGTGTCTTTACTGTGACAAACTCTGGAGTCCATCTAAAAATCAAAGATCAGGCCTGGGAATCTCCCATTCTTGTTGGACGTGACGCCCCCCCCCCCCCCCCCCCAACTAAGGCCACAAGTCAGGAGTGTGATGGAAAACTCTCCACTTGCCTGGATGGTGTAACTCTAACAACTCAAGAGGCTCAATACCATCCAGGACAAAGCAGTCCTGCTTGATTGACTCCTCATCCACAAACATTCAATGCCTCCACCACCAAAGCACAGTGGCAGCCATGTGTACCATCTACAAGGTGGACTATGGGAACTAACCAAAACTCCTTACACAGCATCTTCCAAACCCACAACCTCTACCATCCAGAAGGACAAGGGCAGCATATACATGTGAAGCCCACCACCTGGAAGCTCCCCTCCAAGCTACTCACCACCCTGGCTTGAAAATATTTTGCCTTTCCTTCACTGTCTCTGGGTCAAAATCCTGGCACTCTCACCCGAACAGCACTGTAGGTGTACCTACACCGCAGGAACTGCAGCGGTTCAGGAAGGCAGCTCACTACCACCTTCCCAACGGGCAATTAGGTATGGGCAATGAATGCTGACCTAGCCAGCGACACCCATATCCCATGAATGAATTTTTTAAACGTTGACCGATGATTTGAGGACATCCGTAGAAAAAAGGACTATCCATTTAGATTGTGGTAACTTACAATGACTATTTAATGTACCAATCATTTTCTGGCGCCTGTTCCTGTATGCAGCAACTGCCTTGTGTTTGGGAATGTGAGTTCAAGATGAGAGCAATATGCCTCAGGATGTTGGTGTCCTTGATCACACAAGTATGCCCAGGCATGTGTATGAACGTCTTTTACTTCTTCAGACAGATGACCGCTGCTTATAATTTTCCAAACCTCGCTTCACAAGAAAATAATTCTATTAATCATTGCAAGTCTATTATAGCAGGATTCTTTCATACGGAACAGAACTTCGAGGGTTCAATCCCCAGTGCAGGTCCTGATACAAAGTCCAGGCTGACAGCTTACAATAGGCAATAAGTGAGCGCTGAAGCATCATCTTTTTGGATGAGAAGTTAAACTGCAACCCCCTCTGCCAAAAGTATTCAACTGAGGACCTTAACTCCTGGGAATGGGTTGGTTCCTGGCACTGGTCCCACCTTTGTGAAAACCTGAAGTGGGTGGTGTAATATTCCGCACTGAGCACTTGGGACAGGTTTGTTGATAGTCCCTATGTGGCTCGAGGAGTATGGACTCCCCTGGTAACTACGGGGTGGGGATTGTTGTACGTAAGGTCGGCTTGGTTAGAGCAGGCCTCCAGAGAGAAAGGGCCTGTGAAGCCTAACCGGGTCCTCTGTGTGTTTGTGCATTTCTGTTGTGAATAAACCAGTACTTTATTTTTATTCGACTGACTCCGTTGCCTTTTCTAAAGGCGGTTTTGAGGAGGGTTGGTTTTGAGTTTGATGTTTTTGGAACATTAACTTCCAACCCGATTCAAACCCACAATCGCCGCCACCATCTCAAGGGCAGTTAGGGATCGGCCATCAATGCTGACCTACCCGCGTTGCCCACATCTCATGAATTAATTTTTTAAAATTTGGTGGTGGGATGAGGGTGTTAAGATTGCACCCAGTGAATCGGCCGGGTTATCTGCTCTCCTGCATTCCTCATGGATAGTCTTTCACAAGGAAACATGAACATTTACGAGCATGAATGCTGGAAAATCAGTGACATTCCTAACACCTGGAACAAAATCAATTTTTAATTAAATTGTACAGGAAACTGCAAGAAGGTCAAGCCACTGGACTTGCCTGAACTTAAATTATAATTTTGACAAATATTCACTTTACTTCTGCATGTTTTGACAGAGCACACCATTTCCAGACAAGACTCCAGGGAGCTGAGAACCTTTTCTCACGACTTCCCTGCTGCTGCTTTTAATCCTAATGTTCCTGAAATTGTTCAAGGTAGCAGGGGAGGTTGAGAAAGTTGTGGAGAAGGCATCTTGGACTTTACAAGTAGAGCCATAGGGTACTCAATCATGGATTTTTTTCCAATTCTGGGCACCACACTTCAAAAGGTAGGTGAAGGCTTCAGAGAGACTGCAGAGCAGATCCACGAGAATGGTTCTAGAGATGAAGAACTTTGCATGCATAGATTGGAGAAGACAAGGGGCTGGATTCTTCCACCGCACCCACCGCAAAATTGCCATGGATGGGATGTGGACCATGGAAAGGTCCATTGACCTCAAGCGGGAATTTCCGGCCACCAGGTGGGCGCTGCCGAAGAATCCCGTCCAAGATTGAGAGAATGTTCAATAAAGATGTTCAGTGATTTAAGGCGATTGGCAAACAATAAAACCATAGGTATATTACGGGCCAGGGTTTAGAGAACCCCAAAGTGTATCATGGAGTTCATTTGACCTATAACCTTTAATAGATTTTGGTTATTGGGAGCACAAGGGCCCACTTTACAGGTGTGATGCAACAGAGATCTAAAGTACTTTTAAAACAAAACAATGTTTATTCTGTGAATCCAGTTAACATGTTATAAACACACAGTAAACATCTTAGCAACTATCAACTCAAATACTCCCCCCAAAGAATACAGGGAGCAATTCTGCCATCGGGAGACTAAGTCCCGACGCCGGTGTGAAAACCGGAGTGTTTCACTACGGCGCCGGAGGCCGCTCCCAGCCCCCTATTCTCCCGGCCCCGGGGGGCTAGGAGCGGCGCCGCGTCATTTACGCGCGGCGAGCCTTGGCACTGCGTAAAAGTGGCGCCGCATAAATGACATCACCCGCGCATGCGCGGTTGCCGTCCTCCCCGCGGCCGCCCCGCAAGAAGATGTCAGATGGATCTTGCGGGGCGGCGGAGGAAAGGAGGTCCTCCTTCAGAAAGGCCAACCCGCCGATCAGTGGGCACCGATCGCAGGCCAGACCCCTGTTGAGGCTCCCCGGTGCAGGAACCCCCCTCCCCGTCCCCCACAGGCCGCCCCCACCCCCCCGCGTTCCCGCCGGCAGCAACCAGGTGTGGACGGCACCGGCGGGAACCTGTCGTGTTGGGCAGGCCGCTCGGCCCATTCGGGCCGGAGAATCGCCGCTCGCCCATCACAAACGGCGAGCGGCGATTCTCCCAGCGGCCAGCTGTGATTCTCGCCTCGCCGGTTTGTGGGGGGGAGAATCGGGTGCCGGGGCAGCGTGGCGGGACTCGCGTGGCACCCCAGCGATTCTTCCACCCGAATTCCATCCACAGTACTCTATAAGTAACCCTTAGTCTTTCCTAGCAACATCCCTAAGACAAATATCCTCTTTAACAAAGATAGCAGGTTGAAATTCTCTACTGAGAGCAGTTATCACTTTTAAAATAGCAAGTGATCGTAAGACATACTTTTCATACAGAGAGAGATCAAAATTGTTTGGATGGATGCAACTCCAACTCTGAAAACGAAACCAAACACACACTGTAGCTGCCAGCTCAAAAACGAAAGTAAAAACAGACAGACAGCCCAGCTCCACCCACACTTTGACATTATTGCAGCTATTTGATAAACACCCATTTCTTAAAGGTACTCTCACATGACAGGTGGCATGCGATAACAATTTTTTTAATGCAGCAAGTGGTAAGCATCGGGGATACACTGCCTGAGAATGTGGTGAAGGATTATTCAATTGAGGCCTCCAAAAGGGAATTGGATAAGCACCTGAAGGGGAACCTGCAGAATGAGGGGGAAAGCGTGAGGATGAGGGACTAGCTCTTGTGAAGACAGATGATATGACTGTGGTAATTGTCATTTTCAGACCAGACTTACTGAGTAAGGGTCACATGGCCTGAACAACCAATCAACACCTGGCATGCGGAATCTCTCTCAGGGAAGGAATTTAGTTGGTTAGAAAGAGTATGCTATGGACTATCTCAAAGCATGCAGCCAATGCAACAACCTTGAAAAGAAAGTTTGTTTGTTCAACTTATGAAGCCTGGAGGAGTGCATGTTGACAATTACTTTCTTCTGTGCTGGACCCATTCTATCATACTATGATATGTAAGACCCTTGATCAATTCTAAGCCTCCAGATAGGTGGTTGGTGTCCTTGCTGCAATCAGGAACTTTAGTCTCTCCTCATTGACAGTCCTGCCATCCCAGGAATAAGCCTGGTTGCACTCCAGCCATAGCAAGAACATCCTTCCTCAGGTAAGAATGCCAAAATTGCATGCAACACTCCAGATGTGGCCTCACCAATGCTCATACAATTGCAGTAAAACATCTCTATTCCGATACTCAAATCCTCTCGCTATGAAGGACAACATACCATTTGCCTTCTTTACTACCTTCCTGAAATGCTGTGCAGTGGAACACTATGTTCTTCTGTCTTCGTTAAAACATTCTTGAGGTGCTACAGTTTTACAGAGGCCTCATTTCCGTGTGCTGGCTCTTCTTGACCCAGCTCAATTTAATTTCCAAAGCAGTAACTACTGACCAAGTAATGTTGCTGCACAAGTTTTAACTGCCTATCTTGGCCAGTCATTGTGTAAACTTCTTTGTGTGTTTGATGTCTTTGAAAGCAAAACAAATCTCCAGTGGTTCATTATCAGTGCTGCACAATTTGTATAATTCCATATTGCCGGAAAGATGAGAGAGGCTGATTGTCCTGTTTTAATTCATCCATCTAGATACACCCTGCAGTAAACCTCACTCCCACCCCACTCCCCCATGAGTGCAAATGGCAAGACTTTCCCCTGAGGCCTGCAGTTCTCCTGTCTGCACAGCTGCTTCATCGTTACAAAGTACAGTTTAAAAAGTCACAAAAACAAAAAAACAATTTCAAACCAGCTTGTTACAATTAAGATATGTGTGGTGGTATCAGCCGTGGGAAGCACTTTTGCCTCTGAGTCAGAGATTGTGGGTTCAAATCACACTCCAGGAAATGGGCACAAGAGTATGGCTGATAAGAGCGTTGCACTACTGGAAGAGTGGTCTTTTGGATGAAACATTAACTCGAGGCTACATGTGCCCTCTCAGGTGGATGTAAAAGATCCTGTGGCACTTTTTACTGGCGAGTAAGGGAGTGATCGTTGGTCTCCTGTTCAATATTTATTCCTTCAAACAACATTACCAGAACTCATTATCTGGCCATTATCACATTTCTCTTTGTGGGCCTTTGCTTTGTGAAAATTGCCTGCTGCGTTTCTTCCTTGACAATACTGACTTCACTTTAAAGGTACTTCACTGGCAGTACAACTTCTTGATACATCCTGTAGTCATGAAAGCTGCTGTATAAATGCAAGTACTTTCCCTTTGGCATCCCTACAGTACAGAAGGAGGCCATTTGGCCCACTGAGTCTACATTGACCCTCTGAAAGAGCACCCTGCCTAGACCCACTCCCTGCCCTATCACTGTACTCCCATAACTTCACCTAACCTTTGGACACAAAGGAACAATTGATCATGGCCAATCCACCTAACCTGCCCATCTTTGAACTGTGGGAGGAAACCGGAGCACCTGGAGGAAACCCACACAGACATGGGGAGAACATGCAAACTGCACACAGAGAGTCAACCAAGGCCGGAATCGAACCCGGGTCCCTGGCGCTATAAAACAACAATGCCACCACTGTGCCACCTTGCTGCCCATAGTATTAATACGCCATCAAAATACAACCTACAGAGGTAGAGCCTGTATTTTAAGTTTGGGCACTGTATTGTGTAATAATTGTTTACCAGTACCTCATTTCCATGTCATTAATACAGTTGTCTAAATATTCTGTGCAGTCATGTCAATATTACAAAATTACGTAAATGTATTAAAGTTTGCAAATTCCCAGTCCCAACCCTTCCAAATGACTGTACGTTGTCTGGAGATTTAAAAAAAGAGTACAGACCACAAAACGATGATTCATCAGTTGATTTTAATAGTATGAAAACTGATTGACAGATGGCTCTGAAGAGGTTGGTCAGACGCCAAGCTTTTCAGATTATGGCTGACACATCTCTGATGGGTATCAGAACGAATTAGAAAAATATTGTCGAAATCATCTAATTGTTTCTGCACCATACCTTGTGCTGTGAAAACTGTTCAAAGCTTAAGAAGAAAAGAATGGAAGGAAACACAGAGAAGTAAGTTTCAAATGTGCAGGCGTAGGGTGATGACAAAGCCGGGCTTGTTTGTTTTGTACCTCTTGCCCCAGGGTCAAATAACCAGCTGGCACACAAATATGAAGAGCATGTTGACCACTGTCTAAGGTTTAAGAGTGCTGGCAGTGTTGGTGAAACTATTTCATCTTGAGAAGAAGAATAGGAAAGTAAAACAGGTTTGTAAATGGATTATAGGCTGGCAACAAATCTTGAATGCAAGTGTTTTCATGGTTGAATCAAGAATAGTAGAGTACGAAGTCTTACAACACCAGGTTAAAATCCAACAGGTTTGTTTCGATGTCACTAGCTTTCGGAGTGCTGCTCCTTCCTCAGGTGAATGAAGAGGTATGTTCCAGAAACACATATATAGACAGATTCAAAGATGCCAAACAATGCTTGGAATGCGACCATTAGCAGGTGATTAAATCTAGAATAGTAGAGCACTGAAGAAGACCATTTGGCCCATCAAGTCTTCTCTGGCTCTTTTGAATGGCAATCTTGTTAGTACCACTCACCCAATCTGTCTGCTTATCCAGAGGGTCCAGTGGTGTAGTTGTGTTGTCGCTGGGCTAGTAATCCAGAAACCCAGAGTCATGATCTGGGGTCCTGGGTTCAAATCCCGCCATGGCAGATAGTGAAATTTGAATTCAATAAAAATCTGGAATTAAAAATCTAAAGGTAAGCATGAAACAATTATTGATTGTCGTAAAAACCCATCTGGTTCACTAATGTCCTTTAGGGAAGGAAACCTGTCACCCTTACCTGGTCTGGTCTACATGTGACTCCAGATCCAGAGGAATGTTCTCAGAAATGGGTAAATGCTGGCCCACATCCCATGAACGAATAAAAGAAAATACAATTTTTTTCTCATGTGACTATTCAACAAATTTAATTTGGAAGGTTACTATTGGATCGGTATCCCACCACCTCAAAGAACAAAGAACAAAGAAATGTACAGCACAGGAACAGGCCCTTCGGCCCTCCAAGCCCGTGCCGACCATACTGCCCGACTAAACTACAATCTTCTACACTTCCTGGGTCCGTATCCTTCTATTCCCATCCTATTCATATATTTGTCAAGATGCCCCTTAAATGTCCCTATCGTCCCTGCCTCCACTACCTCCTCCGGTAGTGAGTTCCAGGCACCCACTACCCTCTGCGTAAAAAACTTGCCTCGTACATCTACTCTAAACTTTGCCCCTCTCACCTTAAACCTATGCCCCCTAGTAATTGACCCCTCTACCCTGGGGAAAAGCCTCTGACTATCCACTCTGTCTATGCCCCTCATAATTTTGTATACCTCTATCAGGTCGCCCCTCAACCTCCTTCGTTCCAGTGAGAACAAACCGAGTTTATTCAATCGCTCCTCATAGCTTATGCCCTCCATACCAGGCAACATTCTGGTAAATCTCTTCTGCACCCTCTCTAAAGCCTCCACATCCTTCTGGTAGTGTGGCGACCAGAATTGAACACTATACTCCAAGTGTGGCCTAACTAAGGTTCTATACAGCTGCAACATGACTTGCCAATTCTTATACTCAATGCCCCGGCCAATGAAGGCAAGCATGCCGTATGCCTTCTTGACTACCTTCTCCACCTGTGTAGCCCCTTTCAGTGATCTGTGGACCTGTACTCCTAGATCTCTTTGACTTTCAATACTCTTGAGGGTTCTACCATTCACTGTATATTCCCTACCTGCATTAGCCCTTCCAAAATGCATTACCTCACATTTGTCCAGGTTAAACTCCATCTGCCATCTCTCCGCCCAAGTCTCCAGACAATCTAAATCCTGCTGTATCCTCAGACAGTCCTCATCGCTATCCGCAATTCCACCAACCTTTGTGTCGTCTGCAAACTTACTAATCAGACCAGTTACATTTTCCTCCAAATCATTTATATATACTACAAAGAGCAAAGGTCCCAGCACTGATCCCTGTGGAACACCACTGGTCACAGCCCTCCAATTAGAAAAGCATCCCTCCATTGCTACCCTCTGCCTTCTATGGCCTAGCCAGTTCTGTATCCACCTTGCCAGTTCACCCCTGATCCCGTGTGACTTCACCTTTTGTACTAGTCTACCATGAGGGACCTTGTCAAAGGCCTTACTGAAGTCCATATAGACAACATCTACTGCCCTACCTGCATCAATCATCTTAGTGACCTCCTCGAAAAACTCTATCAAGTTAGTGAGACACGACCTCCCCTTCACAAAACCGTGCTGCCTCTCACTAATACGTCCATTTGCTTCCAAATGGGAGTAGATCCTGTCTCGAAGAATTCTCTCCAGTAATTTCCCTACCACTGAAGTAAGGCTCACCGGCCTGTAGTTCCCGGGATTATCCCTGCCACCCTTCTTAAACAGAGGAACAACATTGGCTATTCTCCAGTCCTCCGGGACATCCCCTGAAGACAGCGAGGATCCAAAGATTTCTGTCAAGGCCTCAGCAATTTCCTCTCCAGCCTCCTTCAGTATTCTGGGGTAGATCCCATCCGGCCCTGGGGACTTATCTACCTTAATATTTTTTAAGACACCCAACACCTCGTCTTTGGGTGGTGGATTCCAATTCCTATGCATGTGTGTTTGAGTTTTTCCTCATGTTAGTTCTGGTTCCTTTACCAATCACCTTAAATGTACCCTTCATCCACTAGAAACAGTTTCTGTTTATTTGCTCTGTCTTGACCCTTCCTAATTTTAAACATTTTTATCAGATCTCCTCCGAGCTTTCCCTGCTGCAGCCTTCTCTCGTTTAACCTTATAATTGTATTCCTCCATCATTGGAACCATTATCGTGAATCTCTTCTGCATTCTCTCCAAAGCCTTGTGCCCCTTTCAAAACATTGAGCCCTGTATTGGGCAAAGCGGTCCTGCTGGGGCTGGACTAATGTTTTATATTGAGGGTTGGCATAATGTCCTGGCTTTTCAACTCTATGGGCAGGATTTCCTGCCATAGGCCGGCCGTGGGATATCACCTCACATTTTTCTCGATTGAATTTCATGTGTCTCCCCTACCCACAACACACCCCATTCTAACCGAGTCCCATTATTATCTTTTTACGTCAATAACTCTGTGATGTTCAAATAAATCTGCTGAGATAACATGATAAATTATCCTAGCTCTTCAATTTAGTGAATTCTTTGTACCTGCAACCCATTTTTGAAATGATTCTGTGCAATATTGGCCACGTGATTCTTAGAACTGGTTGGATATAGGAAGTTATCTTTGGCAAAAATGGCAGGTCATAATGTTGCTGTCGGAAGGTTTCACATTTGATGGATTCAGGACATCCTGGACATCAAATGTGAGGTCACAGTACCCAAACACTGAGGTTCTTCAAGGAGCAGAAATGTCTGGGATTGAAGCATAGAACATAGAACATAGAACAATACAGCGCAGTACAGGCCCTTCGGCCCACGATGTTGCACCAAAACAAAAGCCATCTAACCTACACTATGCCATTATCATCCATATGTTTATCCAATAAACTTTTAAATGCCCTCAATGTTGGCGAGTTCACTACTGTAGCAGGTAGGGCATTCCACGGCCTCACTACTCTTTGCGTAAAGAACCTACCTCTGACCTCTGTCCTATATCTATTACCCCTCAGTTTAAAGTTATGTCCCCTCGTGCCAGCCATTTCCATCCGCGGGAGAAGGCTCTCACTGTCCACCCTATCCAACCCCCTGATCATTTTGTATGCCTCTATTAAGTCTCCTCTTAACCTTCTCCTCTCCAACGAAAACAACCTCAAGTCCATCAGCCTTTCCTCATAAGATTTTCCCTCCATACCAGGCAACATCCTGGTAAATCTCCTCTGCACCCGCTCCAAAGCCTCCACGTCCTTCCTATAATGCGGTGACCAGAACTGTACGCAATACTCCAATTGCGGCCGTACCAGAGTTCTGTACAGCTGCAACATGACCTCCCGACTCCGGAACTCAATCCCTCTACCAATAAAGGCCAACACTCCATAGGCCTTCTTCACAACCCTATCAACCTGGGTGGCAACTTTCAGGGATCTATGTACATGGACACCTAGATCCCTCTGCTCATCCACACTTTCAAGAACTTTACCATTAGCCAAATATTCCGCATTCCTGTTATTCCTTCCAAAGTGAATCACCTCACACTTCTCTACATTAAACTCCATTTGCCACCTCTCAGCCCAGCTCTGCAGCTTATCTATATCCCTCTGTAACCTGCTACATCCTTCCACACTATCGACAACACCACCGACTTTAGTATTGTCTGCAAATTTACTCACCCACCCTTCTGCGCCTTCCTCTAGGTCATTGATAAAGATGACAAACAGCAACGGCCCCAGAACAGATCCTTGTGGTACTCCACTTGTGACTGTACTCCATTCTGAACATTTCCCATCAACCACCACCCTCTGTCTTCTTTCAGCTAGCCAATTTCTGATCCACATCTCTAAATCACCCTCAATCCCCAGCCTCCGTATTTTTTGCAATAGCCTACTGTGGGGAACCTTATCAAACGCTTTGCTGAAATCCATATACACCACATCAACTGCTCTACCCTCGTCTACCTGTTCAGTCACCTTCTCAAAGAACTCAATAAGGTTTGTGAGGCATGACCTACCCTTCACAAAGCCATGCTGACTATCCCTGATCATATTATTCCTATCTAGATGATTATAAATCTTGTCTCTTATAATCCCCTCCAAGACTTTACCCACTACAGACGTGAGGCTCACCGGTCTATAGTTGCCGGGGTTGTCTCTGCTCCCCTTTTTGAACAAAGGGACCACATTTGCTGTCCTCCAGTCCTCTGGCACTATTCCTAGCACTCACATTACTGCTTAGCTTAGGTGGAGTGGACATGTAGCACACATGACAGAAAATTCCCTGAGGCAATAATTTATTTGCAATTTAAACTTGGACTCTGCCTGCAATGTAGGTCTTAAAGTACTCCTCAAAAGCGAACATCAGAAAATGTGGTATGTCCACCATGGACTGTGAGAAAAGTGCCAAGAATGGACTGTCTGGGGAGTAATTTCAAGTCGCGGTGTTGCTCCCTTCGATAAACAAAGAACACACACAGCTGAGAGCAAAGGGAAAGCTGGAAAGGTCAGGCAGCCCCAACAAAATCAGAAAATTCATCCTTGCCCACACTGCAGAAAACCCTGCAGGTCAACAACTGGGATCCAGGGCCATGGACAAACATACAACAAGTGACACTGCAGAAACAGCCACTTTCAATAATGAAGTTAATCTGATGGCCATGTCGCTGTAAGCAGAATAAAGATTTTCATATGTAGCTTTGGAAAAGAGCAAATGTAGGCAAGAGTGACATTGGATCTGAAGGCTGCGTGACCAGTTCTTTGGGAACAAATTTCAGTTTGGTGCCAGAATACAGAAAAGTGCTTGTAGTATTTGTTATAAGGCAGTAGTCCAATTGGATAATTTATTTGGCATCGTTACTGTCCTGAATATTGCTCCAGGGGTTTGATGATCTTCATTTGAAATTCAAAGACTGGATTATTGTTTTAACTTCCGAGGGGCATCTGACATTATTTATGATGTGCATTGGAGAGAGAATATTTGAATTTCTTTTGCCAATGAAAACTCAGTATTCGTGCAGCTTATTATTTTCCAAATGGCACGATTCCTGTCCCCTTTGTTGTCCCACACGATTAGATTCCCGGAATACTAGAGTCTTACAATTCAAAGTTGTGCAAAGTGCAATTGTCGTGTAGCATCATGTGCTAAGTCACCATTCAACACATATTTCACACACATAATCTAACAGCCACATTATGAATTCAGAGGGCAGCACAGTAGCACAAGTGGCTAGCACTGTGGCTTCACAGCGCCAGGGTTGCAGGTTCAATTTCCTCGCTGGGTCACTGTCTGTGCGGATTCTGCACGTTCTCCCCGTGTCTGCGTGGGTTTCCTCCGAGTGCTCCGGTTTCCTCCCACAGTCCAAAGACGTACAAGTTAGGTGGATTGGCCATGATACATTCCCCATAGTGACCAAAAAGGTTAGGAGGTGTTATTGGGTTACTGGGATAGGGTGGAAGTGAGGGCTTAAGAGGGTCGGTGTAGACTCGATGGACTGAATGGCCTCCTTCTGCACTGTATGTTCTATGTTCTATGTAAGTTTATTTGGGAAGTAGTCAATTGGAATGAGAGGTGTTGTGATGCAGTGGGTCGTGATCTGGCTTCTGAGTCTGAAAGTTCTGGTTTGAGTTCCACCCCAGGACTTGATGACCAAGGAGGGTGCGTTCATAATGCAGCCAAACAGGTTGAGTGTCGACCTGCAAATCCTTCCAACACACACCAATGGCAGACAGTAAGAGTAGGAGAGATTCCTGGTCGGCCAAGGGATGGAAACAAAGTTGGAACCTCAGCCATCACTTTCCATAGCTCCATACTACAGTATGCATGTAAATGTGCATGTTGCCACAGCAACCCAGACTCGCTGAGTGATTTGTAACACACCACCACAGTTTGGAATGACTGTGCCTTTGTGGATCCTTGCTGCCCAGTTAGCCCCACTGTCAGTGTCACAGATGTATAGTCTTGACAACCTTCAGTATGCATTTCCTTTGCATAATTTCCAGCTGACTGGGTCCACCTTTGTTCCTTTCATGGCCTGACAGCAGCTCTGTAGTTATTATTAGTAAACAGTAGATGGCCTCAAGGAATGCTATAAAATGCTGGTGTTTGTTGCATACACTTGTAATACGTTTAAGCTGCTCAATAAGCAACAGAGCACAGCTGAACATTGACTGCCAGGCTCATGAGCATGAAGCTGATGCAAACAAATCAGGGGCGAGATTCTCCAGTCTCCCAACCATGTATTTCCTGGCTGGGCACTGTTCACTGGAGGCGGGATTCTATACTCCATAGTACCATAGAATTCCAACAGTGCAGAAGGAGGTCATTCGACCCAGTGAGTCTGCACCAACTATCTTAAAGAACACCTTACCTCGATGTACTCCCCCACTCTATCCCCATGACCCACACATCTTTGGACACTTAAGGAGCAATTTATCATGGCCAACGCACCTAACCTGCACTTCTTTGGACTGTGGGAGGAAACCCAAGCAGACATGGGGAGAGGGTGCAAACTGCACACAGTCACCCAAGACTGGAATTGAACCCGGGTCGACTCTGACGCTGTGAGGCAGCAGTGCTAACTACTGTGATACTGTGCTGCCTGTTGTCAATGGAATTTCCCATTGAAGCAACCCCAAGTCGCTGGGAAACCCATGGGCAGGCTAGGCTGCCGGCAGGAAAAGTGAAACGCAGCGGCTGGAGAATCTCTTGTTGCAAAGTTTGAATGACCGAAGTCTAGGATGCGACCTAACCTGATATCTGTAACTTATTCCAGTCCTGCAACCCTCCAATATCTCTATGCTTTTCCAATCGTGTCCTCTTGTTCACCCCAATTTTAATCATGTCGCCTTTGGCCATGGAAATTCCTCCTTCAACCTCTCTGCCTCTTTACCTTCCCCTCTAAAATCAAGAAGCTGCTTAAATCCGATGTTTTTGACCAAACCTTTGATCCTCTATCCTTTCTCTTCATGTGGCTCAGTATCAATGTTTTGTCAAACGCTTTGAGTTAAAGGTGCTGTATAAATGTAAGTTGTTTCTGTACCGTTGGTGTGGTGCTTGGCTTTGCAAAGCGCAGACTGAGGATTGGCGGAGACAAGAAAATAACTTATTTTAAAGGAGCTTGTAAAACCTTCATCAGAATGTCTCAGTATCTGTTCTGACCTGCAAGATTTTGAACTGATACACATGATTTTTCCCAAAGCAGACATTTTCTCTTCCTTGTATTTGATAGAATTTCCGGGCTGAGGTTAAATCTTAACAGGTCAGAAAAGACATTCTTCAACTGTGCACCTCACCATTTCTCTACCCATAGGGGTAAATTGCCCTTGCACAAGAGTTTAATTAGATTTACATGTTCCAAATAAATTGTGGAGGTTTTGTGGTGAAGTGGGTAGCATTTGAGTCAGATGCTCTGAGTTCAAATCCCACTTCAGGACCTTTTTTTTTTAAAGGGTATTTTATTTCAAACATGTTCAAAATGTAACACGACCTTAACATCCAACAGAGCATACAGTTTGTACATTTTATTCCCCATTTACTCCCCCTCCCCCATGACAAACAGCTTCTCAAATGAAGTCATGAACAGCCTCCACTGTACCTCAAAGCCCTCCTCTGACCCCCTTTGGGCAAATTTGATTTTCTCTAATCTGAGAAACCCATACAAGTCTCCCAACCAAGCTGCAATCCCTGGAGGTATAGCCGACCTGCAATTCAAAAGTATCCATCGCCGACCTGCCATTCAAAAGTATCCATCGCCTGGCAATCAGAGAGGCCAAGGCCACGACATCGGCCCCCTTCCCTTCCAGCAGCTCCGACACCCCAAAGATCACCACCAGAGAATCCGGCTTTATCTCAAACCCTACGATCCTCAATAGGTTGCGAAACACCTCCTCCCAAAAATTCTCCAAACCCTCACACCCCCAAAACAAATGGGCATGGTTCGCTGGCCCCTCCACACCTCTCGCACCCGTCCACTAGCTCTGAAAAAAAATACTTATCCGTGCCCGAGTCATGTGGACTCTATGCACCACCTTAAATTGTATAAATCTCATCCTTGTACTGGAGGAGGTTGAGTTCACTTGGCACGTTACTTCACACCAAAGTCCCCATCATATCTCCCTCCCCAACTCCTCCTCCCACTTCCACTTCATTCTTTTCACTAAGGTCGTGCCCAGCTATCCCAACCACACATATATATCCTCAATCCTGCCGTCCCTCCCTTCATCCGAGAGCAAAATTTTCTCCAAAGCGCATATTCTGGTACCTGAAAGAGTGAAGGCAGCTCCTTGCCCGCAAAGTCCCGGACCTGCCAGTATCTGAACTCACTCCCCCATGGTCGCTCAAATTTCTCCTCCAGTTCCTCTAGCCCATCAAACTTTCCCTCCACAAACATGACACTGACCCGCACCAGCCCTTCCTCCCTCCATCTCCTGTACACCGCATCCAGCTCTCCCAGCGCAAACCTATGATTCCCACTCAGCGGAGTCATCACCGACATCCTCAGCTGGTTCCAAATGTTAATGGATGACTCCACCACCGCACTGCTTTTGTACTTCCTCGGGGTGAATGGTAATGGGGCTATCATAAGGGCCCTCAGGCTTGTCACCTCGCAAGACTCCTCCTCTAACCTGACCCAATCTGCACCCCCCCTCCCTCCCCCACCCCCCCAACCATTGTCTCACCTTGTTCACATTTGCCACCCGATAATAATGCAAAATATTCGGGGCTGCCAGTGCCCCTTTCCGCCTCTGCATTTGCAACAGACTCCAATTAACCCTCGGCACCATCCCTGCTCACACTAATTCCGAGATTAACTTCTGAAAAAAGGCCTTGGGGAGGAAAATCGGGAGGGGCTGAAACACAAACAGCAATCTTGGCAGTATGTTCATTCTTACCACCTGTACCCTCCCCACCAATGTCAGATACAAAGTAACCCACCATTTAAGGACCGCCTTAAACTCCTCCACCAACTCCGTCAAGTTCCACCTATGCATCGTCGCCCACTCATGCGCTGCCTGGATCCCCAGATACCGGAACCTCTCCTTCACCACCATAAATGGCAGAGCTCCCAGGTTTGCCCCTCCCCAAAGCGTTCTCTGGGAACACCTCTCTTTTCCCAACATTCAGGTTAGAGCCCGAGAAGGCCCCAAACCTCTCCAGTAAGCCCATGACTCTGCCCATGCTTCCCACTCCAGGATTGATGACCAATTTCACAGAAGGAAAGTTGCAGCCCTACTATCACTATCTCGTTCAAAATCAAAACATGCATGTAAAAGTGCATGTGGCCATGTGGAATCATGGGTGATCTGTAACACATGATCACCAGTCCATGAGAATAATGGCATGATAATGGAAGCCTCCATTTTCCTGCAGTGAGGTCCCTGCTGGACCTAACACCACTCTTTAAAATGGCTGCTTGGAGTTCACTGTCCCCAGCTAAAATGGAGATGATGGAGTAATCGCCTCTGTTGATTGATGATACACATGTGATTTGCTTTCTATTAATATCCTCTACTTTGCACATTTTGCTGGAGAGCTAACCCTGATCTTATTTGTTGTCATGAGCTCTGTCTTCTCTGGTTCATATAAACTCTTTTTGTCTTGACTCTGCTTGCTGGAAGATCAAGTATTTGCCTTCAACTTATTTAATGGGTAGCGTGATATCAACATGCTTCTCTTTAAAATAATGGTTACCAATAATGTTGCTTTTGGAGGAATGCTCTTGATGGCTGTGTGGTACCACTATTGAGGCCGCAATTGGACTTGAGCTCCAATTTCACATCTAGAGTTCTACTCTCCCTGAGCTTGATGGAAAAGTTTAAAAATGAGAAAATATAGGATACTAAAGAAGTCCAATTCCGCAGAATTAAATGGAAACAGACTGCAGAAAACTGCAGGGATCTCGGGGTCCTCGTGCATCAATCACAAAAAGCTTGCATGCAAGTTCAGCAGGTAATCGGGAAGACAAATGAAATGTTGGCCTTTAATTCAAAAGGATGGAGTATAAAAATATGGAAGTTTTGCTAAAGTTATACAAGGCACGAGTTAGACCACACCTGGAAAACTGTGAACAGTTTTGGTCCCCTTATCTAAGGAAAGATATACTGGCAATGGAGGCAGTCCAGTGAAGGTTCACCAGGTTGAGTAGATTGGGCCTGTGCTAATTGGAGTGCAGAAGAATGACAGGCGACCTTATTGAGATATATAGGATTCTCAGGGAGTTTGACAGGTAGATAATGAGAGGATGTTCCTTCTTATGGAAGAGTCTCGGACCAGAAGCCATAACCTCAGAGTAAGGGGTAGCCCATTTAAAGCAAGAGGAGGAATCTCGTGGGTGGGAATCACTTCAGGCCTCACCAAATATGAGCCTGAAGTGGTGGCCCTCAAAGAACAAAGAAAGGAACAAAGAAAAATTACAGCACAGGAACAGGCCCTTTGGCCCTCCTAGCCTGCGCCGATCCAGATCCTCTATCTAAAACTGTTGCCTATTTTCTAAGGATCTGTATCCCTCTGCTCCTTGCCCATTCATGTATCTGTCTAGATACATCTTAAAGGACGCTATTGTTCCCACCTCTGCCGGCAATGCGTTCCAGGCACCCACCACCCCCTGCATAAAGAACTTTCCACGCATATCTCCCTTAAACTTTTCCCCTCTCACATTGAAATCGTGACCCCTAATAATTGAGTCCCCCACTGTGGGAAAAAAGCTTCTTGCTATCCACCCTGTCTATACCTCTCATGATTTTGTAGACCTCAATGAGGTCCCCCCTCAACCTCCGTCTTTCTAATGAAAATAATCCTAATCTACTCAACCTCTCTTCATAGCTAGCGCCCTCCGTACCAGGCAACATCCTGGTCAACCTCCTCTGCACCTTCTCTAAAGCATCCACATCCTTTTGGTAATGTGGCGACCAGAACTGTACGCAGTATTCCAAATGTGGCCGAACCAAAGACTGATACAACTGTAACATGACCTGCCAACTCTTGTACTCAATACTCAATACCCCTTCCGATGAAGGAAAGCATGCCGTATGCCTTCTTGACCACTCTATCAACCTGCGCAGCCACCTTCAGGGTACAATGGGCCTGAACACCCAGATCTCTCTGTACATCAATTTTCCCGAGGGCTTTTTCATTTACCGTATAGTTCGCTCTTGAATTGGATCTTCCAAAATGCATCACCTCGCAGTTGCCCGGATTGAACTCCATCTGCCATTTCTCCGCCCAACTCTCTAATCTATCTATATTCTGCTATATTCTCTGACAGTCCCCTTCACTATCTGCTACTCCACCGATCTTAGTGTCATCTGCAAACTTGCTAATCAGACCACCTATACCTTCCTCCAGATCATTTATGTGTATCACAAACAACAGTGGTCTGAGCACGGATCCCTGTGGACCACCACTAGTCACCTTTCTCCATTTTGAGAAACTCCCTTCCACTACTACTCTCTGTCTCCTGTTGCCCAGCCAGTTCTTTATCCATCTAGCTAGCACACCCTGGACCCCATGAGACATCACTTGCTCCATCAGTCTACCAAACCTTATCAAATGCCTTACTGAAGTCCATGTATATCATAGAATTATCATAGAATTTACAGTGCAGAAGGAGGCCATTCGGCCCATCGAGTCTGCACTGGCTCTTGGAAAGAGCACCCTACCCAAGGTCAACACCTCCACCCTATCCTCATAACCCAGTAACCCAACCCAACACTAAGGGCAATTTTGGACACTAAGGGCAATTTATCATGGCCAATCCACCTAACCTGCACATCTTTGGACTGTGGGAGGAAACCGGAGCACCCGGAGGAAGCCCACGCACACACGGGGAGGATGTGCAGACTCCGCACAGACAGTATATGACATCTACAGCCCTTACCTCATCAATCAACTTTGTCACTTCCTCAAAAAGTTCTGTTAAGTTGGTAAGACATGACCTTCCCTGCACAAAACCATGTTGCCTATCACTGATAAGCCCATTTTCTTCCAAATGGGAATAGATCCTATCCCTCAGTGTCTTCTCCAGCAGCTTCCCTACCACTGACGTCAGGCTCACTGGTCTATAATTACCTCATAGGGGTCAAGGGGGTAACTCTTTAAAGGCGCTTCCCCCAAAGTCCATCCGAAGGCTACCTTCCCCTCCCACAATACACGTCTTGCCCACCCCTCCTGTACCAGATCTCGCACTCTGTCTCCCCCCCCCCCCCCCCCCCAGAGACCTCCTTAATAGGGAGAACCCCAGGGAAGTCCATTAACATGCACAGAAGTCAATTTTGGGGATTTGTTTGTATTCCCCTGTGATGAAACAACAATTTAACACCTTTAACATTAAAATTGCCCAAGGTACTTAATAAAAACATTATAAATTTAAATTTAGGTCAGCACTGTGGCGCAGTGGTTAGCACTGCTGCCTCAAGGCGCCGAAGTTCCAGGTCGATACCAGCTGTGCACTGTCCGTGTGGAGTTTGCACATTCTCCCCGTGTTTGAGTGGGTTTCACCCCCACAACCCAAACATGTGCAGGCTAGGTGGATTGGCCACGCTAAATTGTCCCTTAATTGGCAAAAATGAATTGGGTACTCCGAATTTATTTTAAAAATAAATAAATTTAAATTTGACACCACGCTGCATGAGAAGACATGGGGCAGGGGACAAAAAGCTTCGTCAAATTGGAGAAAGGTTTCAAGGAATATCTTAGAGAAGGAAGGAGCGTTAGAGGTTGAAGAAGTCAGTGAATTCCAGAACTTGGGGTCTTGGCAGTTGAAGACATGGCCCCCAGTGTTGGATCAATTAAAATCAGAGGTGTTGAAGCGGCCAGATTTGAGAAGCCTTCTCGGAGGGTTATGGAGCTGGGGGAGTTTACAGAGATAGAGAAGGGCTGGCCTGGAGGGATTTGACAAAAAAAGAATGAAAATCGAAGCATTTCTGAAGTGGAAGCCAATGTTGATGAGAAAGCATAGGGGTGATAGGTGAATAAACATGATGCAAATAAGAATGCGGACAGCAGAATTTTGAGTGACCTCAGGTTTGCAGACAGCAGCATGTGGGAAGTTAACTCGGGATGCATGAGAATAGTCAAGTCAAGAAGGAACAAGGGGAAAGATCTGGGTAAAGGTTTCAGCAGCAGGTGAGGTGAGGCAGGGATGAGGATGATGTTTCTGACATCAGACTGAAAACTGCCTTTCACTCTTTTGAGCCTTAGTTAGATCTACAGGGTACCCTCATTGAAACTTGAAGAGCCCCCTTGACATCAAACAGCCACAGAATGCAGTGGGTATTCCAGGCAGAAAGCTATGTCCCACTACCCCTGTGGCAGCCTACTCCTTTGCAATGAATGCCTCCTCCAAATCTTGACCTATTTTTGTGTTAATGCACTCCATTTTATTTTCCTTTAATCCTCCTCAAGCTTGACTTTTATGAGGGTACAAATCCTTGGCCCATGATGACCCTCTGGTATCTTGCCAAAGCAATCACTTCATTTGGGAGAGCAGAGAAGGTTGGAGGGAATGGGGAAGATCACATCTGATCCTGATCCTATTCTCATTGGGCGCACACAAAAGGGCAGCTGATGGCGAGACTTCCTCTTTTATGTTCCTTGGCGCCATGCAGTTACTAAGTCGAAGAACAATTTAGTTACAAATATGAAAGCTAATAAAATGTTATTTAGGAGAATTAGTGAGTCAGTGTATCACAGTTTTGTGATACATGTGTTTCAGATTAATCTATTTGCCAAAATAAATGCATTTTCCCCACGGCAGGCAGACGTGAAACAAGCAGCAGTAATGTGATTGTTTAAAAAATGTTAATCTGCAGTGAGTGCAATATTTATGAACTTTTCAAAACCAAAACCGTGATTGATTCCACTGCGATCCAGAGATAAAATCGGGCGCAGTGCCACAATCCAGGTTGGCAAATTTTTATTCCATTTGGAATCATGTCTCGGCTTGTAATAAGCCATCTGTCAAGTGTTAACAGTGATTTTTTTAACATATATATCTGCACATTCTCCAAATTTTTGCATAAAAATATAACACAACTGTTGTTGTGTTTAAAAACCACATTGTAAAGCACAGTGCACTCGAACGAGATGCCGAATTCCAAAATTTCATGTGCGAAGGGCATATTTGCTTCCTTGGAGAATGTCTTGGCAGTGCCACAAAAGTAAAGTCCAGTGTCTGGTGCAATCTCTTACAGAATCATAATTCTGTGCTGGGAGAAGTCATGAGAGACAAGTATTCTGCCCCAAAACTGCTCAATCCTAAAATACTCATTTTAAATATTATTTTTTATTGTTTCAGGAAAATTCGTTCAAGAGCTCCATTTTGCACTTTGAATCAAGAAGATTATTTCTGAGGTATGCACACGTGTGTAATGCATTTTGTCGCAATGTCTTGTTTTATTTTAATTCAACTTGCATGCCTCAGAAGTACCTCTTCCAATGCAGTATCCTGCACTCCCCTCCCCCCCCCCCCCCCCTCCTCCCCAGGGCATGGCTGATTTCCAATGTATGTTATCTGGAATGCATAGTTATGTGAGTTTAATAATTTGCTGTTTGAACATATTAAATGGATTGCATTAAGTTCCACTCTGAATAGATTCCTGATTGCAGACATATAGGCTTCAAGACATGGCCAGTAAATATGGCCTTCTGCTGTCACCCGCATCAATCCAACAAATAAATGTTTTCGAAATTTAAATTATCTGATCAAAACACGGACTCAAAACACCAAAAGGTTAAATTGGGCTGAGTGGTGCCCACATTTTAGCCACTCTCTGACTATCCCAGACTTTGGGATCTGTGTGCACACTTCTGACAGTCAAGTACCTTGGTTTAAGAGTTGCCAGTGTGTGAAAGCTGTGAGTTTTCAGTGTGAGGTTGCAGCAGTGCTAGGTGTGTGAAGCTGAGGTGAACTTAAATTAAGGCGTTCGGTACTGATTGATAGAAATTGTTCGCTGATGGGTGCAACAAATCTAGCAGTTGATGAGGCTAATAGTGTGCAGTTGTTTGCATATTCCATTTGAAAACTGGACTCCCTTGACGGTTTATGTTGCATCATTAATATTCTTCCTGCATCACATCTGTGTCCTTAGAATTATACTCCTGGGGTTGACCGTGCACCACTATCTCCTCCTGCCACTTTCTGGCAATATATCAGGAAAGTTCTCTGCTCCCCCTACGGACAAAGGGTCTCTCTCCTTCTCTCCACCTCTTGCACGAAAACCTCCAGTGCACCAACAGAAAATCTTGGTCTTGCCATGGCGCATATTGAGCCAGCCTGAAGTTTTATTTCCAGAACTATTCACTTCTTGACACAACCTGCAGCAGCCACAATGCACCCCACCTTTAAGATCTGCCTTTAAGTGGCATGAACCACTTGCAATATCTGGCTCATTGCTGATATGTGCAACAATCAACAGTGTAAAATAGCGCTGGCTGTACACAGCAATCACTGAAATCAGTAAGCAGCACAAATTTACTGTGGCATCTGCAGTATAATGTATAGGCATAGGCAAACTGAAGGGCATGATGCCAAGCCTAATTTAAGTAGTGATCCAATTTAATCCCCCAAACTGTTGTGTTTTGTTTGCATTGTATAATTTAAAACTATTTAATAAAAATTCAATTGAATTCTTCTGAGTACTCTGTGATGCTGCCAAGAATTTAATAGAAACCGGGTAACAATTTTACTAAAAATAAGCTGAATATCATTGTAATGATTTGGGAGAAGAATGCCTCAATGAGAAGGCGGTGAGACAAATATCAGTGCGAAATGACTGTGGGCTGGGAGGTAAATGGCAACAATGCAAACTATATTTCACAACTTGAATGTTAAATATTCATGTAACTTTCCAAGATGGCTTTCCCAGGTTTAAGGGATTTAAGCTTTCTGTGTGTGTGCAGTGTCGTCACCGTGAGAGCTGCACATCTCCCCATCCATCAGCAGCCACAATAGCCTGAGTTCTGCCTGCATTGCAGAATTCACCACAGCATTCCATTGTAAACCCATCTGTTCCTTTTCACATCACAGTCGTCTCTGTTTAAAAAAGTAATCTTTCTCATCATGGATCACTGGTCATTGGCTGCTGGTTTCCTCGAAGCATGCTCAAAAAAAAAGATGAATAAAGTGGCAACATACCTTTTCCATTGCCCCAGTGGCTTCACAAATGAAATTATCCCCTGAATGACTTTGGTTGATGAACTATGCGGTATAAAAATTTGCTGCCTCATTTCCTGGTAATCAGCTGTTACTGTTTCCCTCTTCAAGTGCATGTGTGTGTATTCTCATGAAATCATCTCGCAACCTTTGTTCCGTTGCACCTTTAAGTTAGCTAAATGCCTCCACCTAAATGTTGTGCTTACTGAGTATTTCTGTTCCTGCATAACATGTACAGAATGTGTTTTTCATTTCAGGCATGTATGTGTGTAGTCATTGCCGTTTTCTAAAATGTTATGCTACTTTACCGTGAAGATGTTGATTTTCTGTTCAATATGAAGTGTCATGCCGAAAACTGATTGTTAACCTGTAAATTGCACACTCCCGCATCAATGCCAAACTGAAAAAAGCAGGGAGCGATTTAATGGCGTGCACACCATTGCTCTATGACTGTATGGCTTCAGCAAACAATTGGATGAATCGAAAAACATGCCCATATATTTCAAGTGAAGCAACATCAAAGAAATAATTTCAGGTAATTTGAATGGAGCATCTTACAGCTGAGGGCAATTTATTTTTCCCAGCCTGTTGATCTCACTGCAGCTTGCTGAGAATATGTGAACGGCAGATATAGAAGTGGCAGGGTCCATTTTCAACTTATGCAATGGAAGTGAACATTGGGTGGTTTCAGTAACGGAAAGCAGCTGGTCATCTGAAATGCCAGTTAGTGTCTGGGCAGCAAGTTGAACATCCATTCTAAGGTCTTCAAGAACCTATGTTATGAAGAAAACAGCAACAAATAACCCCGTCACCTGAATTTTAAGATTTTATCCCGTTTAATGTTACACACATGTCTGAAAATTAGAAAACATGGATCATTATACCAGATGCCTTGTGGCAAATTTGGCTGGGCTGAAATGCGTGATTAGATTCTTGTGTCCTGCTGTTCTGTGAAATTTTTCAGTTTTAGTTCAGATGTAATTCAGAAAGATAGTTGGCACATTATAAAGGTTGAGAGGGGAACATGTTGAAATAACCCCTGCTGGTGTTTGGTACATGACAACATGAAGCTAGTATGCAACAGGACTAATCAGTCAGGAAACAAATCTTAAAAACCTGGAATGAAATGAGCACAAAGGCTTTGTGTTTTCTCTTTAATTGTTTTTATAAAGCATGCAGCCAATGTATTTCTTTAACTCTGTAGGATCCATCTAATTGAGGTTTGCAACATTCTGCAAAATATTGGCTGGCGCCTGAGGTTTCAAAAGAGAACAAGAGAGAATGCTCCCCTCAGCAATCGTATATAAAGTAACCTACAATGAATTCATCACTGCCAACCAGTAGATGGCACTCTAGACAATTTGCCCACTCATAAAATACTGTTCCTCTGGGGGAACCCTTTAATTAGATAACAGTACAAAATCAAGTTCAGCTGAGCTGCGGAACAACAGGATTCTATTAAAGAGGAACTTTGTTGCTTAAAGTTCCTCTTCTTGGCTTTCCACTATCCCTTGCTTATTTCCCCTCCTGTGCTGGTTGTTTTTTTAGAAACAAAGGTTTGGACCAAGACTATGAGGCACCACAATTAAACCAAACTGGGTTTTGCTGTCATTTGTCAGTAAAAAGATAGCTTGGGAAGGTGAGAAAAAGATAAAGTCACAGTGCGGTGTTCCTAAAAAAATGGAATGGGCTAGCATGGGGTATTATGCTGATCTTAACACTGTTATTATCTTGGAAGAGACTGATCATTACTTTTTTGAAACAAAGAATAACTATGAAATCTCAATTATTTACTAAAAGAGTAAAACCACAAAATTCCATGGTTTAAAACAGAAATTGTTTCGACTGTATAAGAGTCAATAAAGCAAACACTAAATACTATCTATCCTATTCTCCAACATACAGAATTAACATGAGATAAACAAATTAACAGGCAAATTGTAGTTGAATATAAGCCATCAATTACTCAGTAAATAGCAGAAATGATCAAGACCGATTTTACAAATTGGCTCACTCAGATTTTGATCACACCCAGTCACAGAATCCTTCAAACTCTGTTCTCTGCATGAAGAATTTCAGCTCCACTTCTTCTCGGAGCTGGCAGGAACACACACGTGACACAAATGGAACATGTCTGAAGAACCTGCTCAACTCAGTCTGGTTGAGGTGGACCCACTGATGTTATCATGCAGTAACAGAAACAGCTGCAGCAATGTATCCTCAGCTTCTGGAGCTGGACACTGCCTTCTTCAATTATCTTCAGCTTGCCTGTACTGCACCTGTGGAATCATCAACTGCTTCTGGTCAGATTCAGCTGATCTTTGTCCTTTTATATCTTTCAAACTGGTTCTGTTTGCCAAATGTTTTGTTTTTCAAACCTCAGCTTGCTTCTGTTTACTTGGAAACTGGGAGGGTCAATTTCTTTTCTCTGTTTACCTTTCTGTCCCTCTCTCAGTTCAGTTTCTGTTTTCTTCACAGTTGACCTCAAAACAGATAAATTAAATTTTAAAACACAGATTGTCTCACAACAAAATGGAGCGTGGAAGGGAGAACATGCTGGATCTTAATTTATAGCAAGATTAAAGGAGCAATTGAGTCCTATGGGGGACAATAGGAATCAAGACTCTGTCACCGGCGGTGGTCCATTGCAATCTCTTTTGCGAGCTGAGGATGAGTACCATCATTATGAAAGAGGGGAGAGAGAGGTTGGAAGTGAGAGATGAGAGGAGGCAATCAGAAAACAAAGTATTTCTGCATTCTGGTGAATTAAGTCATCATTATGCAAATCATATTGTTAAATTTAATACAGGTAAAAATAACTTCAGGACCAATAAGGCAGTTGTATAAGTTTTCACTTTAACTGTGGTTGCATTTTACAAAACCTGTGAAGATTCGCACAATCTATCAATGTCACCTCCTTTAAGTTGGTGTCTGATTACACTCTCATGAATACTGGGCTGTTTTACTATGTTGCTTTAAGTATGCTTTAAGTATCCCAAAGTGAATGACATGAGTAAAATCATGTGCCAAGCCACACTAGGACGAAAAGGTGCCGGGGAGGGGCGGGTGGGGGGGGGCGGGTGGCAGGGAAATGTGTTCAAAGATCTAATTGTATGTGCTGTTTTAACTTAAAGATTTGACAAAGGAATTTGGTAAATGGAAAAGAATATCTGTTGCAATGAAAAAATGAGTTGCTGATTCCCACTAAGCGTGCTTCGTAATACCGACGAAGACCCATTTTACACCCACTGTTTTTACATTTCTGAGGCCAAGTTGATGGACTGCAGTATTAGTGATGATAATAACAGTGCAGTCAGGAGTAGATACTAGTGAGATATTTATATTAAAAGATATAGACTGAGTTCTTGGGTTGAAGACTCCTTATAGCCTGCAAAAAGGGCTTAATAACCTGGAAATCCTTCAGCCAATTGATTGAGGCTATTGAGCCCTCCTTAGAGTTGTCACACGTGGCTGCTGTTGCGGTTTAACAATCCTCATGCATTTCAATTCTCCAGTCCTGCAACACTCACATTATGTGAAAATCTGTCTGTGTCCATAGTGATAGATTATGCATCAGTGCATGAAGCTGATCTCAGTACAGCTTCATCATGAAGAAAAGGCTACGTTGACTGATCTCCACACTCTCGAGGATGTTTGTTTTCTGTACAATTGAAACTCATGGTGGTATGCTTGCCCTAAACCTTGAACTGGCAAAGCAAAGTGATTCTTATCATACCTGTCTCTCACTTATGCCAAGAACACCTAAACATGTCTTTTAGCACTACAGATAAAGTGTATTGAAGCTTATTGCATTAAAAATTACCATTATGTATTTTAAACAATCCATCAGTATTATGAGGGCTGTTTATGGCTTCCTCCCTCATTGGAGGTTGATCATCTGCACAATTTTAAAAAGAAAATGATGAGTAGATTCTCTATTCTGTGAATCTATTGCTGCGTGCCTGCTCTACTGCAGAGTGAGTCGTCCTGGAGCACATTTAAAACAACATTGACATCCCTCCTGTGTCCTGCCCGGGTAACAATATCCATGTGGCAGCATCATAGCTCAACATCTTCTGTTGCCCACACATAAATGTTTACTGACTAGGTGACTGGAAAATGAGCCAATTCTTGTCTTTTGGCACTTCCCTCTGTTTGGGGATACTCAGGCCCATTGTAGAATTTCCATTGATTTCCTTTTTACAATTGGATAGGTTAGGGATTCAGTCTGATGTCCATGTCTCAATGCTGTACCAACCTGACAATACATTTACTGCTGGATATGGGAGACACCTGCCACATTGTCAAAATAATGGCACTTTTGGTGAATTTATGTGACTATCAAAAGATATTTGTGCCATGATTGGCATGCACCATCTGCGTCAAATAGTTATGATTAATATGCGTAGCAGAGAATGCACTGCACTGCCCCAACAAAGCCATTTGTTTGTGTTTGCACAATGCTTGGAGAAATGAAGGTGTTCCATGTCATGTAGATTGCAGCAAATGGTTCTCGGTCAGACAGAGCAGAGGTTAGATGATTGGCAAAGCTGCAATTCTATTGATGCTTCGATCGGGCAGGAGCATCCTGTAGCCACAGGACAATATTTCCATCCTTATACCAGGCATCCTGAAGGTATGGGGTTTGGTTACCTTTTTACCTTGAATTTTTTGTAACAGATTGGTCTTCAGCTAATTAGAAAATGTTGATGTTTACAATTGTTTGGTTGCAAAATATTGTCTTGTCACTCGTGTAGTAAAACACAGTGGAGGCGAAACTCCTCTTGGTGAAAGGCGCAATATTGGCCATAGTGAACCAGCCGCTCCTTTTAGTTCCTGTCCAGCTTGCTTCCTCATTGATTTCTTCCAGCCAATGCCATTACCTGCCTCTGTTCGCGGCTAGATAGCAAACATTACATTTGTGCACCAAATTCTGTTATCTTCTCCTGAGTTTGATCTGTTTTGTGAGGAAGCATTACAATCTATAAATAAGTGCAGCTCAGCCTTATTCACGTCATTTGAAAGCACCTTGCACTTATGTGGAACCTTTGCTCTCATAAAATATTCCATGGTGCTTTGCAGGAGGATGAGTAATCGCAATCTGGCAATGAGCCGCGGAAGGAGATATTAGGACAGGTGACCACAAGTTTGGTCAAGGAGGTAGGTTTGAAGGAGGACCAAAGAGGTGGCAGGAGAGCTAAAGAGGCAGAGGAGATTCAAGAGCTTAGCGGTGGGATTTTCCTGTCTCCAAAAGTGGGAATCCTGGCGGGCGGGAGCAGAACATTCAGTGAGGCCAAAAGTCAGTCTTCTGCCAGTGGGAAAATAGGTTGCAATTTTTCTCCCTGGGATTTCATGGCGTGTCGAGTTTCTTGCGAGTCTGCGAGTTTCCTGTGAGAAACCACATTTGTGTGCCTTTGCACCTCGGGCTCATTTAAAAACCCCAACTCTCTGACGTCTCTCACACTCCAAATTTAATTGACCTACCAGTGGGTAATTGGACCAGTCTGATTCATAGAACAATAGAATCCCTACAGTGCAGAAGGAGACCATTCAGTCCATCGAGTCTGCAACGACCCTCTGAAAGAGCACTCTACCTAGGTCCATATCAACTGCCCTGCCCGTAACCCCACCTACCCTACATCCCTGGACAGTAAGGGGCAATTTAGCATGGCCAGTCCACCTAACCTGCATGTTTTTGGACTGTTGGAGGAAACAGGAGCACCCGGAGAAAACCCACGCAGACACAGGGAGAAGGTGCAAACTCCACTTTGGCAGTAGGCCAAAGCTGGAATTGAACCGGGGTCCCTGGCGCTGTGAGGCAGCAGTGCTAATCAGTGTGCCACCGTGCTGCCCTACAACCGAATATGTGGCCTTACCTGGCAAACTGCACTTCACTCGTGACTTCAAGGTTTGTACACGCAGGGGCGGCACGGTGGCGCAGTGGTTTGTACTGCTGCCTCACTGCGCCGAGGGCCCAGGCTCGATCCCGGCCCAGGTAACTGTGAATTTGCACATTCTCTCTGTGAATGCGTGGGTCTCACCCCCTCAAACTTAAAGATGTGCAGCGAGTTAGATTGGCCATGCTAAAGCGCCCCTTAATTATAAAAAAAAGATTTGTACACAGTATTTACCTCTTTTTCACTGCACTTCTCTTGCAGCTGCTCCGACACAGTGCAAAGTTGCTCTGGCAAGAGCAGTGGGAAGGAATGTGGGGGTGGGGGGGAGGCAGGCACATGTTCAGCTGTGAGGAGGGAGTGACTCGATCTCTCCCTCTTGTGGGGAATCTTGTCCTGCATAAAGACAGATGGATAGACTGTGAGCAGGATGGATGCAGGAGCAGATGATGAGCATGAATGCCTTCTGTGGATGTTGAGTGGTCCTGTCTCAGGGCTGAAGATGTGACTTGTGCAGGAAGTCACAAGAAAATGTGTCAGAGCGATTCAGTGCTGATGTCTCTTCTACTAGCAGTGTGTAGACTCCTGTGGACATGAACACTGCAAATTCCAAATGGCCTTATGAGACTGTGAGTTGAGAGTGAGAGAAGGTTGACTTACATAGAACATAGAACATAGAACAATACAGCGCAGTACAGGCCCTTCGGCCCACGATGTTGCACCGAAACAAAAGCCATCTAACCTACACTATGCCATTATCATCCATATGTTTATCCAATAAACTTTTAAATGCCCTCAATGTTGGCGAGTTCACTACTGTAGCAGGTAGGGCATTCCACGGCCTCACTACTCTTTGCGTAAAGAACCTACCTCTGACCTCTGTCCTATATCATTACCCCTCAGTTTAAAGTTATGTCCCCTCGTGCCAGCCATATCCATCCGCGGGAGAAGGCTCTCACTGTCCACCCTATCCAACCCCCTGATCATTTTGTATGCCTCTATTAAGTCTCCTCTTAACCTTCTTCTCTCCAACGAAAACAACCTCAAGTCCATCAGCCTTTCCTCATAAGATTTTCCCTCCATACCAGGCAACATCCTGGTAAAGCTCCTCTGCACCCGCTCCAAAGCCTCCACGTCCTTCCTATAATGCGGTGACCAGAACTGTACGCAATACTCCAAATGCGGCCGTACCAGAGTTCTGTACAGCTGCAACATGACCTCCCGACTCCGGAACTCAATCCCTCTACCAATAAAGGCCAACACTCCATAGGCCTTCTTCACAACCCTATCAACCTGGGTGGCAACTTTCAGGGATCTATGTACATGGACACCTAGATCCCTCTGCTCATCCACACTTTCAAGAACTTTACCATTAGCCAAATATTCCACATTCCTGTTATTCCTTCCAAAGTGAATCACCTCACACTTCTCTACATTAAACTCCATTTGCCACCTCTCAGCCCAGCTCTGCAGCTTATCTATATCCTTCTGTAACCTGCTACATCCTTCCACACTATCGACAACACCACCGACTTTAGTATCGTCTGCAAATTTACTCACCCACCCTTCTGCGCCTTCCTCTAGGTCATTGATAAAAATGACAAACAGCAACGGCCCCAGAACAGATCCTTGTGGTACTCCACTTGTGACTGTACTCTATTCTGAACATTTCCCATCAACCACCACCCTCTGTCTTCTTTCAGCTAGCCAATTTCTGATCCACATCTCTAAATCACCCTCAATCCCCAGCCTCCGTATTTTTTGCAATAGCCTACCGTGGGGAACCTTATCAAACGCTTTGCTGAAATCCATATACACCACATCAACTGCTCTACCCTCGTCTACCTGTTCAGTCACCTTCTCAAAGAACTCAATAAGGTTTGTGAGGCATGACCTATCCTTCACAAAGCCATGCTGACTATCCCTGATCATATTATTCCTATCTAGATGATTATAAATCTTGTCTCTTATAATCCCCTCCAAGACTTTACCCACTACAGACGTGAGGCTCACCGGTCTATAGTTGCCGGGGTTGTCTCTGCTCCCCTTTTTGAACAAAGGGACCACATTTGCTGTCCTCCAGTCCTTTGGCACTATTCCTGTAGCCAATGATGACATAAAAATCAAAGCCAAAGGTCCAGCAATCTCTTCCCTGGCCTCCCAGAGAATCCTAGGATAAATCCCATCAGGTCCCGGGGACTTATCTATTTTCAGCCTGTCCAGAATTGCCAACACCTCTTCCCTACGTACCTCAATGCCATCTATTCTATTAGCCTGGGGCTCAGCATTCTCCTCCACAACATTATCTTTTTCCTGAGTGAATACTGACGAAAAATATTCATTTAGTATCTCGCCTATCTCTTCAGACTCCACACACAATTTCCCATCCCTGTCCTTGACTGGTCCTACTCTTTCCCTAGTCATTCGCTTATTCCTGACATACCTATAGAAAGCTTTTGGGTTTTCCTTGATCCTTCCTGCCAAATACTTCTCATGTCCCCTCCTTGCTCGTCTTAGCTCTCTCTTTAGATCCTTCCTCGCTACCTTGTAACTATCCATCGCCCCAACCGAAACTTCACACTTCATCTTCACATAGGCCTCCTTCTTCCTCTTAACAAGAGATTCCACTTCCTTGGTAAACCACGGTCCCCTCGCTCGACGCCTTCCTCCCTGTCTGACCGGTACATACTTATCAAGAACACGCAGTAGCTGATCCTTGAACAAGCCCCACTTATCCAGTGTGCCCAACACTTGCAGCCTACTTCTCCACCTTATCCCCCCCAAGTCACGTCTAATGGCATCATAATTGCCCTTCCCCCAGCTATAACTCTTGCCCTGCGGTGTATACTTATCCCTTTCCATCATTAACGTAAACGTCACCGAATTGTGGTCACTGTCACCAAAGTGCTCTCCTACCTCCAAATCCAACACCTGGCCTGGTTCATTACCCAAAACCAAATCCAACGTGGCCTCGCCTCTTGTTGGTCTGTCAACATATTGTTTCAGGAAACCCTCCTGCACACACTGTACAAAAAAACGACCCATCTATTGTACTCGAACTATATCTTTTCCAGTCAATATTTGGAAAGTTAAAGTCTCCCATAATAACTACCCTGTTACTTTCGCTCATATCCAGAATCATCTTCGCCATCCTTTCCTCTACATCCCTAGAACTATTAGGAGGCCTATAAAAAACTCCCAACGGGGTGACCTCTCCTTTCCTGTTTCTAACTTCAGCCCATACTTCTCGGAAGAAGAGTCCCCATCTAGCATCCTCTCCGCCACCGTAATACTGCTCTTGACTAGCAGTGCCACACCTCCCCCTCTTTTGCCTCCTTCTCTGAGCTTACTAAAACACCTAAACTCCGGAACCTGCAACATCCATTCCTGTCCCTGCTCTATCCATGTCTCCGAAATGGCCACAACATCGAAGTCCCAGGTACCAACCCATGCTGCCAGTTCCCCTACCTTGTTTCGTATACTCCCTGAGCACGATGTGAACATTCCCACCTGCCCGATTATAAACTTTTTGCTGCTTTAACCTTTGATATAACACTTATAACCCATAGCTTTGGAAGAGTTACTTAACTTTCTACTGGGATGTAAGATAATATTATGGAATTATGAATAACACAGGAATCTATGAATATTAACTGAGAAGAATAACTTACGAGTTGTGAACTTAATGGGAAAAAGAAGTTCTCATAACATTTGAATCATGCTCCTCAGTCAGTGATTAAACAAACAGTTGGGGGTGTCACAGTGACAGTGATTAGCACTTCTGCCTCACAGCGCCAGGGACCGGGGTTCAATTCCACCTTGGGTGACTGTCTCTGTGTCTTCTCCATGTCTGCGTGGGTTTCCTCCGGGTTCTCCTATTTCATCCTGCAGTCCAAAGATGTGCAGGTTTGGTGGACTGGCAACGCTAAATTGCCCCTGAGTGTCCAGGGATGTGCAGATTAAGTGTGGTTATGGGGTTGCAGGGATAGGATGAGAGCCTGGTTAGGGTGCTCTTTCAGAGTGTCAATGCAGACTCGATGGGCCGAGTGGCCTCCTTCTGCACTGTAGGGATCCTATGATTCACGATTTCAGAAATTAATTGGAAAAAAGGCACTATTGTGTACCCCAAACTTGTATTTGCCACCAATCTAACTGGGCCATGTGTGACAAGTTTTTGAAAAGTTACCTGATCCACTTTGTTGCCCAGGTAACTCCAATCCTGAAAATTACACAATTTTGCTCATGATGCTGGAGGCAGGAATTGAACTCTCTTTATTTCTGGGTCTGTCAAAACATCAAATTTGAATAGGATGAAGGAAAAACTATTTTACTTATAATTTATACTGCAGGAACCTCACCATTTAACCTCACAACTCCATGCGAGTGGTTAGATTCCACATATGCCTTCTTCCATCTTACTTCATATCACTATCAATATATCCTTCTACTTTTTTCTCCCTGGCGTACTTACCTAGCTTCCCTTTAAATGAATTTATGCCATTCGCCTGAATCACCAGGTGGTTTTGAGGCGCAATGAGTGGCAACCCTGCCTCTGAACCAAAAGTGCCATCACGGGACTTGATGGCCAAGGAAAATGTGTTCATAAAGTGGCCAAACAGGTTGAGAATCAACCTGCAAAGACCTTCCAACGTGCCAATGGCGGGCAGTAAGAGTGGGAGAGTCTCCTGGTCAGCATACCTAATGCACATTGGCACCCCACAGGTTCTAAGCTTCTGGCAACAGGCCAGCGACCTATTCCAAGAAATAACCTTGCTTTGGGAACAGATGAAAGTCCGACCTGTGCACCACCACAAGGGGTGGGAAGAGAAATGACAACAGCCTTAATCACTCCATAAGATATCGCAAATTCCACATGGTTGTTCATTGAGTGATAGAAATTTTGATTGCTCGACCGTGGCACAAGATTCCTTTTTTCTTCAAAACGTCTCAATAAACTGCAGCAAACAGAAATCATAACTGAAACTGCAGCATCATCTCCCCGTAAAAACAAGTTTATTTCTCCAGCAAAATGCAGTGAGTGGAGGGTATTTACATATTACAGTAATCTGCATAAAATCGATCCCAGCCATTTGCAGCGACTGATAGGAAAATTACCCAATCACCTCCATTCCCGTTGGGAATAGCAGTCTCCATTTCTGTAGCCAGTTAAGACCACCCATACTAACTCCACATGATATCCTTGCAGCCAGGAAAATAAAAAGTGTAAAGCAATTTATCATTTCTCTGAGAATATTAAATAGAGTTTACAAGCACAGTGAGCTACTTTGATATGCCATGACTGTTGTTATGTTGGTCCAACAAATAGCAATGAAATGAATGACTGCCAAATCTTTGTTGGCACCTTTGAAAGGAATATTCGCCAGCACACCAAGACATGACTTGTTCCATTTTATTTTTGAGTAGAGTCTTTAACGTCCTGGTGAAGCATTTCCATGTTCCACTTACTTTGAAATCTCATTCCAAGTAGGCAACTCTTTTGATGCACAAATTCCAATGATTGTATTGAATAATTAACCTAGTTTTATGTGTTGAAGTTATGCAATGAAGCTTGTATTCACAATCTGCAGTGAGGCAAAGGACCATGAATTTGGCCAAACTGGCGTATCATATCCAAATCTGCCTTCTGTATGTTAAAAGCCTTATGTGCTTCCTCATATCTTGTCTTGACGAATGTTCTCCTAATTTGAATCAGGTCAGTGATGATTTGATTTCTTTCAGATAGGATAGAAATTGGATGCTGAATTGATACTGAAGGAGATACAAAAGTCTGAGAACATGCACGAACAGACTCAAAAACAGCTTCTTCCCCACTGTTACCAGACTCTTAAACGACCCTCTTATGGACTGACCTAACTAACATTACACCCCTGTATGCTTCACCCGATGCCGGTGTTATGTAGTTACATTGTGTACCTTGTGTTACCCTATTATGTATTTTATTTTATATCCTTTTCTTTTCATGTACTTAATGATCTGTTGAGCTGCTTGCAGAAAAATACTTTTCACTGTATGCCACTGTTGCCTCCCGGGTGCCAGGGCCAGGGATGTCTCGGATCGTGTCTTCAGGATCCTTAAGGGGGAGGGGGAGCAGCCAGAAGTCGTGGTGCACATTGGTACCAACGACGTAGGTAGGAAAAGGGGTGTGGAGGTAATAAACGAGTTTAGGGAGTTAGGTTGGAAGTTAAAAGCCAGGACAGACAGAGTTGTCATCTCTAGTTTGTTGCCGGTGCCATGTGATAGCGAGGCTAGGAATAGGGAGAGAGTGCAGTTGAACACGTGGCTGCAGGAATGGTGTAGGAGGGAGGGCTTCAGGTATTTGGATAATTGGAGCACATTCTGAGGAAGGTGGGACCTGTACAAGCAGGACGGGTTGCATCTGAACCAGAGGGGCACCAATATCCTGGGAGGGAGGCTTTCTAGTACTCTTCGGGAGGGTTTAAACTAATTTGGCAGGGGAATGGGAACCGGATTTGTAGTCCAGCAACTAAGGTAGCCGATATTCAGGAAGCCAAAGTGTGTAGTGAGGCAGTGGGGAAGGGAACACTGACAAAGGAGAGTACTTGCAGGCACAGAGATGGGTTGAAATGTGTATACTTCAATGCAAGAAGCATCAGGAATAAGGTGGGTGAACTTAAGGCATGGATCGGTACTTGGGACTACGATGTGGTGGCCATCACGGAAACCTGGATAGAAGAGGGGCAGAAATGGTTGTTGGAGGTCCCTGGTTATAGATGTTTCAATAAGATGAGGGAGAATGGTAAAAGAGGTGGGGGTTGGCATTGTTAATTAGAGATAGTATAACAGCTGCAGAAAGGCAGTTCGAGGAGTATCTGCCTACTGAGGTAGTATGGATTGAAGTCAGAAATAGGAAAGGAGCAGTCACCTTGTTGGGAGTTTTCTATAGGCCCCCCAATAGTAGCAGAGATGTGGAGGAACAGATTGGGAAACAGATTTTGGAAAGGTGCATAAGTCACAGGGTAGTAGTCATGGGTGACTTCAACGTCCCAAACATTGAGTGGAAACTCTTTAGATCAAATAGTTTGGATGGGGGTGGTGTTTGTGCAGTGTGTCCAGGAAGCTTTTCTAACACAGTATGTAGATTGTCCGACCAGAGGGGAGGCCATATTGGATTTAGTACTTGGTAATGAACCAGGGCAAGTGATAGATTTGTTAGTGGGGGAGCATTTTGGAGATAGTGACCACAATTCTGTGACTTTCACTTTAGTAATGGGGAGGGATAGGTGCGTGCAACAGGGCAAGGTTTACAATTGGGGGGAAGGGTAAATACGATGTTGTCAGACAAGAATTGAAGTGCATAAGTTGGGAACATAGGCTGTCAGGGAAGGACACAAGTGAAATGTGGAACTTGTTCAAGGAACAGGTGCTACGTGTCCTTGATATGTATGTCACTGTCAGGCAGGGAAGAGATGGTCGAGTGAGGGAACCATGGTTGACAAGAGAGGTTGAATGTCTTGTTTAGAGGAAGAAGGAGACTTATGTAAGGCTGAGGAAACAAGGTTCAGACAGGGCGCTGGAGGGATACAAGATAGCCAGGAGGGAACTGAAGAAAGGGATTAGGAGAGCTAAGAGAGGGCATGAAAAATCTTTGGCGGGTAGGATCAAGGAAAACCCCAAGGCCTGAGAAATATGAGAATGACTAGAGCGAGGGTAGGTCCGATCAAGGCCAGTAGCGGGAGATTGTGTATTGAGTCTGAAGAGATAGGAGAGGTCTTGAATGAGTACTTTTCTTCAGTATTTACAAATGCGAGGGGCCATATTGTTGGAGAGGACAGTGTGAAACAGACTGGTAAGCTCGAGGAAATACTTGTTAGGAAGGAAGATGTGTTGGGCATTTTGAAAAACCTGAGAATAGACAAGTCCCCCAGACCTGACGGGATATATCCAAGGATTCTATGGGAAGCAAGAGATGAAATTGCAGAGCTGTTGGCAATGATCTTTTCGTCCTCACTATCAACAGGGGTGGTACCAGGGGATTGGAGAGTGACGAATGTCGTGCCCCTGTTCAAAAAAGGGACTAGGGATAACCCTGGGAATTACAGGCCAGTTAGTCTTACTTAGGTGGTAGGCAAAGTAATGGAAAGGGTACTGAGGGATGGGATTTCTGAGCATCTGGAAAGACACTGCTTGATTAGGGATAGTCAGCATGGATTTGTGAGGGGTAGGTCTTGCCTCACAAGTCTTATTGAATTCTTTGAGGAGGTGACCAAGCATGTGGATGAAGGTGAAGCAGTGGATGTAGTGTACATGGATTTTAGTAAGGCATTTGATAAGGTTCCCCATGGTAGGCTTATGCAGAAAGTAAGGAGGCATGGGATAGTGGGAAATTTGGCCAGTTGGATAACGAACTGGCTAACCGATAGAAGTCAGAGAGTGGTGGTGGATGGCAAATATTCAGCCTGGATCCCAGTTACCAGTGGCGTACCGCAGGGATCAGTTCTGGGTCCTCTGCTGTTTGTGATTTTCATCAATGACTTGGCTGAGGGAGTTGAAGGGTGGGTCAGTAAATTTGCAGACTATACGAAGATTGGTGGAGTTGTGGATAGTGAGGAGGGCTGTTGTCGGCTGCAAAGAGACATAGATAGGATGCAGGGCTGGGCTGAGAAGTGGCAGATGGAGTTTTTAACCCTGAAAAGTGTGAGGTTGTCCATTTTGGAAGGACAAATATGAATGTGGAATATCGGGTTAACAGAAGGGTTCTTGGCAATGTGGAGGAGCAGAGAGATCTTGGGGTCTATGTTCATACATCTTTGAAAGTTGCCACTCAAGTGGATAGAGCTGTGAAGAAGGCCTATGGTGTTCATTAACAGAGGGGTTGAATTTAAGAGCCGTGAGGTGATGATGCAGCTGTCCAAAACCTTGGTAAGGCCAAATTTGGAGTACTGTGTACAGTTCTGGTCGCCTCATTTTAGGAAGGATGTGGAAGCTTTGGAAAAGGTGCAAAGGAGATTTACCAGGATGGTTCCTGGAATGGAGAGTAGTTCTTATGAGGAAAGGTTGAGGGTGCTAGACCTTTTCTTATTAGAACGGAGAAGGATGAGGGGCAACTTGATAGAGGTTTATAAGATGATCAGGGGAATAGATAGAGTAGACAGTCAGAGACGTTTTCCCCAGGTGGAACAAACCATTACAAGGGGACATAAATTTAAGGTGAAAGGTGGAAGATATAGGGGGATGTCAGAGGTAGGTTCTTTACCCAGAGAGTAGTGGGGGCATGGAATGCACTGCCTGGGAAGTAGTTGAGTTGGAAACATTAGGGACCTTCAAGCGGCTATTGGATAGGTACATGGATTACAGTAGAATGATATAATGTAGATTAATTTGTTCTTCAGGGCAGCACGGTAGCCTTGTGGATAGCACAATTGCTTCACAGCGCCAGGGTCCCAAGTTCAATTCCAGCTTGGGTCACTGTCTGTGCGGAGTCTGCACATCCTCCCCGTGTGTGCGTGGGTTTCCTCCGGGTGCTCCGGTTTCCTCCCACAGTCCAAAGATGTGCAGGTTAGGTGGATTGGCCATGATAAATTGCCCTTAGTGTCCAAAATTGCCCTTCATGTTGGATGGGGTTACTGGGTTATGAGGATAGGATGGAGGTGTTGACCTTGGGTAGGGTGCTCTTTCCAAGAGCCGGTGCAGACTCGTTGGGCCGAATGGCCTCCTTCTGCACTGTAAATTCTATGATAATCTATGATTAATCTAGGACAAAGGTTCGGCACAACATTGTGGGCCGAAGGGCCTGTTCTGTGCTGTATTTTTCTATGTTCTATGTTCTATGTTCCTCCTTAGATTTACTCACTGTCCCTGCATCCACCACAATCCACCACACTCTGGAGTAGCAAATTCCACAGATTCACAACCCTTTGGGAGAAGTAGTTTCTCCTCAACTACATTTCTCCTCAACTACGTTTTAAATTTGGTCCCTCTTATCCGAAGACTATGACCTCTCGTTCTAGAATGCCCCACACGAGGAAGCATCCGCTCCACATCTACTTTATCCATACCTTTTATCATCTTGTATACCTCAACTTGATCTCCCCTCATTCTTCTAAACTCTAGAGAGAATGAAGATTTGATTTGATTTGATTTATTGATTTGATTTGATTTTTTGTCACATGTACCGAAGTACAGTGAAAAGTATTTTTCTGCGGCCGAGGAAACGTGCACAGTACGTACATAGTAGACAAAAAAATAATCAACAGAGAACATTGACAATTGGTACATCGACAAACAGTGACTGATTATAACGTGGAACAAGGGGCCAAACAAAGCAAATACATGAGCAAGAGCAACATAGGGCATTGTGAATAGCGTTCTTACAGGGAACAGATCAGACCGAGGGGGAGTCGCTGAGGAGTTTTGTAGTTGTGGGGAAGAAGCTGTTCCTATGTCTGGATGTGCGGGTCCAGACTTCTGTATCTTCTGCCTGATGGAAGGGTCTGGAAGAAGGCAATGCCTGGGTGGGAGGGGTCTCTGATAATGCTGTCTGCCTTCCTGAGGCAGCGGGAGGTGTATACAGAATCAATGTGGAGGTAACCAGCTTGTGTGATGCGTTGGGCAGAGTTCACCACACTCTGCAGTTTCTTGCGATCTTGGACCGAGCAGTTGTCATACCAGGCTGTGATGCAGCCAGATAGAATGCTCTCTATCGCACATCTGTAGTAGTTTGTGAGAGTCGATGCAGACATGCCAAATTTCTTTAGCTTCCATAGGAAGTTGAGACATTGTTGCACTTTCTTGACTGTTGCATCAATATGAATGGACCAGGACAGGCCAGGTCCTAAGCGGGTACCCCTTTTCCTCCAAGAGCCAACTAGTCACCCAGGGGTGTCCCATTAAGATGCAGGAGACTCCGACTGCCCCAGGATGTAGCTGTCGTGCACACTTCCAGGAAGGCAAGCACACACTTACATGATCTTGAGATGGTGGCCGCACACAAGTTGGAAGTTTCGGGAGTGGAACTTCCTGTTGATGAAGGGTGCCCCCAGACCGACTGGTGCATTCAAGGCGACATACGTGCCATCTATTACCCGCTGGACATGGGGCATCCCAGCGATGGAGGAGAAATCCTGCTGCCTGGTCATCTTGATGGGCTTGGTCCAGGTCAAAATTTATGTCATCGGCTGCCCAGGCAAACAGCCAATCTGTGACTTCACGGATGCACTTCTGGCTGTAGTTTGGGATATGCCACACAAGTCCCCGCTTGGGCCTTGGGATGACCCAAGGCGTAAAGGTTCAGGGCTACGGTAACTTTGACAGCCACTGGGAGTGGGTACCCTCCTCCTCCACACGGTGCCAAGTCTGTAAGGACCATCTTCTTTTTTTGGGCGGAGCCTTCTGCGGCACGCGCTGTCCGACAAACCAGCGATGCCTGCACACCTTGGGCCGTCTCCGGCCTCCCCCCTCTGGGTCCCTCCCTGGCCTGATGGGTGGCTCGGTCGACGCTGCTGCCGCTGCCTTCTCTGGCATCTGGCCGCCTCGCCTGCCAACGCCACAGCAAGGGCAGCATCCATGGGTTGTAGATATCATCCACAATGTAATATCTTTCAGAAATTGGAGGGGATGAGAGACAGGCATTTCACTATGGCTTCCGCCCCAGTACCCTGGGATCCCCCAAGCGTCTCCAATCCTCACATCCCCTGCCATCCCTCAGGATGCCATCCAGCATGCCCTGCACTCATGCCCCTGGCCTCAGCAGTGGCCCCTGGCACCAGACCCCTGGCCCTGTATCTCAGACTGCCACTGGAAACGTGACCTGGATTGGACACTGGTTCCCTCCCCGGTTCACACACCCACTTTCTGGTCATGGGGATGTCCCCAGTGCTGGGGCCCAGCTCTTGGGTGGTCTAATGTTGGCAGCTGCCTCTGTGGTGTAGATGCCTCTGGAGTTCAGGACGAGTGTCCAGGCCTTGCAGCCTAATAGGGATGTCGCCTGTGTCATGGCATGTGTTCCATGGGGATCCACTTGGGAGCTGTGAGGTGCTCACATGACTAGAATTACCAATTCCCCATTAGCAATAGCCTTCAGCTGCCAGCAGCTGCAATGGTCAGCGGGGGTTAAAGTGATCTTCACGGCTTCCGGTGGCGGCTATGAAGGAGTAAGTCGCACATTTGGTGGCTCACGCTCTGGTCAGACTTTTGGACCTTTTCCCCCGATTTTTTAATGGACTTGAATTGTAGAATGGATGTCAGTGGCAGTTCTCTACTGAATTCCCACTTTGGTGCATGGAGAAAAGGACTAGAAGTGTTTCTAGGGGCAGAAATAAGAAGACAGAGAAGACTTGGGCTGTAGTTGCAACATGGCGGAGGTTGAACCTCTGGCTTGTCGACCCAGCAGTCTATGGAACAGCTGATGCCAGTCATTCAGGAAGGCTTTGCAAAGCAGAAACGGGACTTCTTGGACCCGATAAAAGCGTCGATTGAGCGGCTGGAGCTCAGTTTGGACGCCCAGGATCGGGGATCTAGAAGGTGGAGAAGGCGCTGGTTGAGCAGGAGGAGCATCAGACTGCGGTGGAGCTGGAGGTGGGGATGCTGAGGGACCAGCAGAAGAAGCTCCTGGTGAAGGTGGAGGACCTAGAAAATAGGTCCCGCCGGCAGAACCTAAGAATCGTCGTGCTCATGGAGGGGTCCAAAGGAACGGATGCTGTGGCATACGTCGCAGGCATGTTTGAGATGCTGCTGGGGGATGGGGCATTCTCCCGGCCCTTGGAGGTGGAATGGGGCTCACAGAGCACCTGCGAAGAAGCCGCAAATGGGAGATCCCCCGAGGGCAATGGTGGTGAGATTCCACAGGTTCTCAGATAAGGAGCATATTCTGCAGTGGGCCAAGCAGACATGGAGATGTAAGTGGGACAATAGCATCCTGCGGGTTTACCAAGACCTGAGCGTGGAGGTGGCCAGGAGGAGAGCATGCTTCAACCAGATCAGGGCGATCCTTTTCAAGAGAAAGGCGAAGTATGGACTGTTATACCCAACCCGTCTCTGGGTCACGCATGAGAATCAGCACTTTTACTTTGAGTTGCCTGAGGACACGTTGGACTTTGCAAGAAAGAAAGGGCTGACGAAGGACTGAGAACTTTTGAACTTGGCTGCAACATTCGTGTTTCTGTTTTGTCTCTCTGTTTTTGTAAAAGGTTTCTCATTTTGCTTGGAACCAGCAGTGGAGCTGAGCGAGTTTAGGTTTTCATTTGCACTGTTGGGGGATGGAGGTGTGCTAGTTTTGATCTTGGTGTTTTTCTGTTGGGCAATTGTGTGGGGATTGTTTGATATTGGGGTTTGTTTGTTTGAGTGGGAGGGGAGGGGGGGAGGGAACAATAAGTGGGAGACTATCTGGCGCCTATCTAGCTGGCTGAGCTAGCTCTCGGAAGCGCAATGGGGGTGTGTGCATATGTTTGGTTTAGGAAAGGGATTGGGTTACAGGGTGTTGTTGCTAGGGGGGAGGGGGGTGAATGTTCTGCTGGCGAGGGAGGTACTTGGGCTGAGGGACAGAGAGGAGGTTGGGGGTGAGGGCTGCCTGGGGATGGACCGGTAGAGGCGCAGATCACAGGCTGGTGGCGGGCCTAAAAAAAGGGGATGACTGATCAGCGGAGGCGGGGGCAATGAGTCCCCCAACTAGGCTGATCAGCTGGAGTGTTCGAGGGTTAAATGGGCCGGTCAAAAGGGCACGTGTGGTCGTGGGAGGGGACTTCAACACAGTTATTGACCCTGGCTTGGACCGGTCAAGCTCGAAAATGGGCAGGGTGCCAGCAATGGCAAAGGAACTAAGAGGAATCATGGAGTTGATGGGGGGGGGGGGGGGGGGGGTGGATCCATGGCGATCTGGGCAGCCGAGGGCGAAGGAGTTCTCCTTCTACTCATACGTGCATAAAGTGTATTCCCGGATTGAGTTATTTTGAGCAGGGTCTTTCTGGCTGGGCTGGTGGACACGGGCTACTCGGCGATCACAATCTCAGACCCTGCACCGCACTGGGTTGACCTGCAGGTTAGTAAAGACAGTAATCAGCACCCGCACTGGAGGTTAGATGTGGGACATTTAGCGCATGAAGGGGTGTGCGAGCGGCTGAGGAAATGCATTCGGAGCTACCTGCAGGTCAAGGACAGGGGGGAAACTTCGGCAGCGGTGGTTTGGGAAGCACTGAAGGCGATGGTAAGGGGGGAGCTGATCGCGATCCGGGCTCATAGGGAGAAAGTTGACAGGGCAGAGACGGACAGACTGGTGAAGGAGATATTACAGATATTATGCCGTGTGAGTAGAAGGAGAACTCCTTCGCCCTCGGCTGCCCAAGTCCCTTCTTCGCCAGCAGAACATTCATCCCGCCTCCCCCCCATAGCAACAACACCCTGTAACCCAATCCCTTTTCTAAACCAAACAGATGCACACCCCCCATTGCGCTTCCGAGAGCTAGCTCACCCAGCTAGCTTGGTGGCCCCCATCCCCGGCGCTGGGGATCCTGAGGGAACGGCGGAAGCTGCAAGCGGAGTTTAGGTTTAGCTTGCTGACCACAGGGAGGGCGGTGGAGCAGGTGAGAAAGGCGAGGGGGGCGATCTATGAGTATGGAGAGAAGGCCAGCAGAATGCTTGCACAGCAGCTTAGGAAGATGGAGGCAGCTAGGGAGATAAGGAAAGTAAAGGACGGTGAGGGGAACCTGGTTGGTGATTCGGTAGGGGTGAATAAGGCGTTTCGAGATTCTTACAGCAGGCTGCACAGGTCGGAATCCCCTACGGGGCTGGAGGGGATGAGGTGCTTCTTGGAGGGCTGGGGGCCCCAATTTGGCTGGAAGAGATAGTGGAGGGCTTGAAGGCCATGCAGGTGAGTAAGGCCCCGTGGCCAGACGGGTACCCAGTGGAGTTTTATAAAAAGTTCTCTGGGATATTGGGGCCGGTGTTGATGAGGATGTTCAATGAGGCAAGGGAAAGAGGGGTGCTGCCCCCGACGATGTCACAGGCAATGATTTTGCTGATTCTTAAGTGGGACAAGAACCCAGAGCTGTGTGGGTCCTACAGGCCGATCTCCCTGCTGAATGTGGATGCCAAGTTGCTGGCCGAAATCTTGTCCTCCAGGATTGAGGACTGTGTTCTGGACGTTATTGGGGAGGACCATACGGGGTTTGTTAAGGGTAGGCAGTTGGTGGCCATTGTAAGGAGGCTGTTAAATGTGATTATGATGCCCCCGGAAGGTAGGGAGGTTGAGGTAGTGATCGCAATGGATGCAGAAAAGGCTTTTGATCGGGTGGAATGGGACTATCTGTGGGAGGTACTGGGACGGTTCGGATTTGGGCGGGGCTTTATTGACCGGGTCAGGTTACTGTATCAGGCTCCTGTGGCAAGTGTGCGGACGAATAGGACAACTTCGGACTATTTTAGACTGCACCGGGGGACCAGACAGGGCTGCCCCCTCTCCCCACTGTTGTTTGCGCTGGCAAGAGAGCCATTGGCAATCGCTCTGAGAACTTCAAGGTGCTGGAGGGGACTAGTCCGGGAAGGTGGGGGGCGGGGGGGGCGGGGCAGCGAAATGGGGGGGGGGGGGGAGGGGGGGGGGAGAGTGTGGAGCACAGGGTTTTGCTCTATGCGGATGATCTGCTTCTGTATGTTTCGAACCCAGTAGAGGGGATGGAAGAAATCATGAAGGTTTTAGGGGAATTCGGCCGGTTTTTGGGGTATAAGCTAAACATGGGTAAGAGTGAGATGTTTGTGGTTCAGGCAAGGGGACAGGAGGGGCGGCTGGGGGAGCTGCCATTTAGGTCAGTAGGGGGTAGTTTTAGGTACCTGGGCATCCAAGTGGCGCGGGAATGGGACCGGCTGCATAAATTGAATCTGGCCCGGCTGGTGGACCAAATGAAGGACAATTTCCGGAGATGGGACGTGCTTCTGTTGTCGCTGGCTGGGTGGGTAGAAATGGTGAAAATGACGGTCCTCCCGAGGTTCCTATTTGTATTTCAATGTCTCCCAATTTTTATTCCGCGGTCCTTTTTTAAGCGGGTCAACAGGGTGATCACAGGCTTCGCTTGGGCGGGCAAGACCCCGCGGGTAAGGAAGGTAATGCTCGAGCGGAGCTGGGGAGAGGGCGTGCTGGCGCTGCGAATTGGGCGGCGAATATAGCCATGATCAGGAAGTGGGTGGTGGGGGAGGGGGTCGGTATGTGTGCGTATGGAGGCGGCTTCTTGTAAGGGCACCAGCTTGGGGGTGTTGGTAACCGCCTCTGCCGCTCCCGCCGGCGCGATCCTCCACCAGCCCCGTGGTGGTGGCGGCCCTGAGAGTTTGGGGCCAGTGGAGGCAGCATGTGGGAGCAGTGGGAGCATCAGTGGGAGCAGTGAGGTTTCTGTAAATTTACAGGGCAGCACGGTAGCATTGTGGATAGCACAATTGCTTCACAGCTGCAGGGTCTCAGGTTCGATTCCGGCTTGGGTCACTGTCTGTGCGGAGTCTGCACATCCTCCCAGTGTGTGCGTGGGTTTCCTCCTGGTCCTCCGGTTCCTCCCACAGTCCAAAGATGTGCAGGTTAGGTGGATTGGCCATGATAAATTGCCCTTAGTGTCCAAAATTGCCCTTAGTGCCGGGTGGGGTTACTGGGTTATGGGCCGAATGGCCTCCTTCTGCTCTGTAAATTCTATGATAATCGGGCTGGGCCCAAATTTGTGATAACCACCGCTTTGCCCCGGGGAGTATGGATGGGGGGTTCCGGGTATGGCGGAGAGCGGGGATTGAGAGGATGGGGAATGTGTTCACAGAGGGGAGCTTTCCGAGTATGAGGGCGCTGGAGGAAATGTTTGGGCTGGCGAGGGGAAACAAATTCAAATATTTGTAGATGCGGAACTTCCTTCGTAAACAGGTGGCAACCTTCACGTTCCTACCGCTGAGGGGGTTTCAAGACGGGGTAATTTCCAGAGGGAGGGTAGCGGGGGAGCGTCTCAGCCATCTATAAGGAATTTATGGGGTCGGAGGAGACGCAGACCAAGAAGCTGAAGCGTAAGTGCGAGGAGGAGCTGGGAGGTGAGATAGAGGATGGTTTATGGGCAGACGCGTTGAGTAGAGTCAACGCGTCCGCAACATGTGCCAGGCTCAGTCTGATACAATTTAAGGTTGTGCACCGGGCTCACATGACAGTGGCCTGGATGAGCAGATTCTTTGGGGTGGAGGACAGGTGCACAAAATGCATGGGAGGACCGGCGAACCATGTCCACATGTTTTGGACATGTCCAAAGCTTCGGGGATTCTGGCAGGGGTTTGCGGACGTCAGACCCAAGGTTTTAAAAACAAGGGTGGCGCTGAGTCCAGAGGTGGCGATTTTCGGGGTGTCGGAAGACCCGGGAATCCAGGAGAAGAAAGAGGCAGATGTTTTGGCCTTTGTTTCCCTGGTAGCCCGGAGACGGATCCTATTGTCATGGAGGGAACCAAAGCCCCCGAAGTCGGAGACCTGGCTGTCGGACATGGCTAGCTTTCTCTGTATGGAGAAAATTAAGTTCACCTTGAGAGGTTCACTGTTCGGGTTCACCAGGAGGTGGCAACTGTTTGTAGACTTCCTTGCGGAAAATTAATCGTCAGCAGACAGAGGAGGGGCGGGCGGGTGGGGGGGGGTAGTAGTTTAGGTTAATAAGGGCGAGACCTATACGAAAGATAAACGGTTTTTGCACTATATTTATGATTTCATGTACTTTGTCTATTTTGTTGTTGTTTCTATATCAAAAATACCTCAATAAAATGTTTATTGAAAAAAAAGTTATCTTCACCATATTACCACGGACGGGGCCCTGTCTTAAGGGTGTTGAGTGGGATGGAGTAGTAGCAGCTGAAGCTGCACCTGTTATGGGTATACACAATCAAGGGGGTGGCTGGCAAACCCGTGGGGACCCGTGCCCCCCAGCCCAAGTACGACCCCCCCCCCCAAAGATGGCTGTCCATCCCCCGCCCAAACCCATCTTTCCTGCCCCCCCCCCCCCCCGATTTCAAAGAAGACGGTTACTCACCTTCTCGTATCTCCACAGCAACCATTGTGCTAGCTTCTCGTTTTTAAATAGGTGTAGTAAACAGCACTCGCGTGACCGCTCACTGGGGAGGCAGTTAGATCATGGGAGGCCATTCGATAGGCCATCCTCCCCTTTCATGGGATGGAGATTGGTCTTAATTAATGATTATTGATTTCTCGCCACGCCACGGCGTGATCTGGATCTTGCCAACGGGAGCCAGTTAGATCAGACACCAATCGGTGCCCAGTATGGTTCTTCCGCTATCTAACCGGACCGCTCGTATTCGTGCCTGGCGCGACGCGGCCGATAGTTCGCGCCCAAGGGGGAAAGGCATTATCTGACGGAGGAGAGCAGTAATTGATGTAAAAATATTCCCCATTCAAACTTTGGAATATAACAACAAATGGCAGAAATTCACAATGCCCAGTAAGCTGGCAGGACAAGGAAAATTGTGTAAACGAGGCATTGCATTTTACATCAACTTAAAGTCTGATGGGTTTTGTTCTTTCTGGTTGGTTAGTAATGACTTTAATGGATGTCAGTATTGCCAGAACAGTCAGAAACCTGCTGGAGCTTGACAGTATTTTATTATCTTTGTTTTAAATACTAATTTTATCATTTGGTGGTGCCACTGAACTATAATTCAAATTATGGATTAAACTATAAAACACCTCTTACCACTGTCTGCATCTTGCAGTTCATTGTAATTTAATACCTTTTCGCAGCAGGGCTGTTTTGAATTATTTATGTCTGTACTTTCCGTTTCTTGTCCCTTGTCCTCATTGTCAGCCTCACCCACGCCGTGGAACGCATCATCCCACAGAGCACGGTGAGACGCCTGCTCCCAGGCCTGCATTTGATCATAGCACTAGGCACCAGATGGTGACCATCAGTAAGCTGCAGTTAAACTCTCTGCAGTGACCAATGAATTGATTATATCCTTCAGTCGCTCAACCAACTTACATATTCAAGCGGTCAGTTAGAACTTGCTGGAAATTATGTGCCCAAGGTAATCTACCAAGGTAGAAACAGCCCTCAAATGGGAGCTCTCGGCAGCCAAAACACCTATTTGTCACAGGAGATAGGCCCTATTAATATGCAGGGTGCAAATTACTACTTAAGACTCTAAATCAGAATGGATGGTTGTTAGATGAAATAGCCGAGGTGGACAGTAGATACGCGGGGGCCCCCACTAAAGAGCTGTTGGCGGAGAGGAAGTGGTTGCAGGTGTGGTGATATGCATCACTGTAAATACGCAAGGGGTTAATGTAAATACACTAAGACTAAGTGAACACTAGAGGGAGCACCAGAGACATCATGACATGCAGACATACAGCTAATGAACACATAGAATAGGACACGACCAATGGGCAGTCAAGACACCCAGAGGTGACACTACCCATATCAAAGGACAGGGCACACATGCTCTTTCTCTTTCCACAGGCGACACTCAGAGAGAAGGACAGGGGCAGATCAGAAGCATCACACCCACCGCATGGCTTAGAGCAGACTGGTTAGTTAGACTGAGTTACTATAGCAAGATTAGCAGGAGAGTCGAACTCAAGTAGGAGAATTTTTAACTGTTCAATAAATGTGTTAAACCTATCCAAGTCTGAACCTTCCTTTGTCAGAGTATACATCAAGGAAGCAGCTTATGCTACATGAAGAAGCATAACACAACAGCAGGGGCAGGTCGATAGTTTGACGATGCGAAGGGGAGTGGGGCAGCTACAGAGGGGGTGCAATATCAATATGGGGAAAAGGCGAGCCATATGCTGACCCACCAACTGAGGAGGCAGGCTGCGTCTAGGGAATTATTAATGTTGCAGAGAATGGGGAGGGAGTGTCAGAGCCGGTGGGGGATAAATGAAGTGTTCAGGAGTACTACGAGCAGCTGTCCAGCGTGGAGCTGGGTGGAGAGGAAGGGGATATGGGACGGTTTCTAGATGGATTGGAGTTTCCAAGGTTGGAGGAAGCGAGGAGGCAGGCATTGGAGGAGCCACTTGGACTGAGGGAGGTGATTGACAGTATTAGGGGGATGAGGTCGGGGAAGGCTCCAGGACCGGGTGGATTTCCAGCGGAGTTTTTCAGGCATTCGCAACAGAGTTGGCACCACATTTGTTGGGAATGTTTAATGAGGCATTGGAGAAGGGGGAGCTGCCAGAGACATTGACGCAGGCGGCGATCAGGCTAATCCCAAAGAAGGGGAAGGATCCATTGGGTCGTATAGGCCCATTTCATTGTTGCACACTGACGTTAAATTGCTGGCTAAGTTGGTGGCGGGGAGGATGGAGGGATAAGTGTCAGGGTGGTCATTGAGGATCAAACGGATTTTGTAAAGGGCAGGCAGCTCAGCAGTAACATCAGGAGGCTGTTAAATGCGGTTATGACTCCGTCAGTGGGGCGGGTGTCGGTGGTCATTGTTTCTATGGATGCAGAGAAGGCTTTTGATCACGTTGAGCAGATGTATTTATTTGAGGTAGGTTTGGCCCGAAGTTCGTGGCATGGGTGCGCTTGTTATATGTAGCTCCAGTGGCAAGTGTATACACGAATAAGATGAGTTCACGGAGTTTTGCCTGCAAAGGGGAATGAGACAGGCGTGTCCACTGTCGCCGTTGTTGTTCACGTTGGCGATTAAGCCTTGGCGATGGCCCTTAGGGGGTCTGTGGAGTGGCAACTGACTGTGAGCGGGAGCAGGGAGCACTGTACGCAGATGACCTGTTTTGTTCGTGTCGGTCCCATTGGAGAGTATGGGTCGGATCAGGGGAATATTGGAGAGGTTTTAGGCCTTTTCTGGGTATAAGTTAAATGTTGCGAAGAGCGAGGTGTTTCTGGTGAATGTGGCTGGGAAGGGGGGGTGGTCAACTTGGGGATATTGCCATTTAAGCTGGCTAGGGAAAGGTTCAGGTAGGAAAGGATTCAGGTGACGAGGGAATGGGCTACAATGCATAGGTGGAATTTGACAACGTTGGTGGAGGAGATGAGGGGGGATTTTAAGAGATCATAAAATAGATCATAGACTTTACAGTGCAGAACGAGGCCACTTGGCCCATCTAGTCTGCGCCGGCCCTTGGAAAGAGCACCCTACCTAAGCCCACACGTCCACCTTAACCCCGTAACCCCTTGTACCAGATGGGATACATTGCACCTGCACTGGCAGGCAGGGGTGGAGGTTGTTAAAATTAATGTGCTGCCAAGGTTCCTGTTCATTTTCTAGATCCTCCCGATCTGGCTGCATGATAGCACAGTGGTTAGCACTGTTGTTTCACAGCGCCAGAGTCCCAGTTTCGATTCCCGGCTTGGGTCACTGTCTGTGCGGAGTACACGTTCTCCCCATGTCTGCGTGGGTTTCCTCCCACAAGTCTCGAAAGACGTGTTGTTAGATGAGTTGGACATTCTGAATTCTCCGTGTACCCGAACAGGTGCCGGAATGTGGCGACTAGGGGATTTTCATAGTAACTTCATTACTAAGTGCTAATGCAAGCCTACTTGTGACAATAAAGATTATTATTATTATATCTTTCTCCAAAAGGCCTTCTTCCTGAAATTGGAGTCCTTGATTTTGGAGTTTATATGGGTGGGGAAGGTGCCAAGGGTAAAATGTGACCTGCTAAAGAGGCAGAAAGAGGAGGTTGGCTGAACCTGCTGAACTACTATTGAGTAACAAATGTGGAGAAGGTGAGGCAACGGTGATGGGGTTGTGTATGGGATGTATGGGAAGTGGAGGGAGGCAGAGCTGGTGAAAGGTGAGGGATTGTATTTGGAAGGGAAGTTTGCCGATCTGGATGAGTTGTGGGAGAGGTTTGAGTTGCCGAGCGGGAGTGAATTTAGATATACACAGGCGAGGGACTTTGCACGAAAGGAGTGGAGGACATTTCCCAGGTTGCCAGAGTACACCCTCTTGGAGCAACTGCTGCTCCCAGATCAGTCGGGAGAGGGTAGGATTGGGGATCTCTATGGGTCGTTGGGGGGACAGGGTAGGAAGCAAGTGGTGAGGATCAAGAACAAATGGGAGGAGGAGCTTGGGGGGAAATAGGCTGGGGATTGTGGTACGAGGCGAGGTGAGGGTGAATTCAACCTCCTCATGCGTGAGGATGAGTTTGATTCAGTTCAAGGTAGTGGACAAGGTATATACTACCCAGTCATGAATGAGCGGGTTCTTTCAAGGGGTGGCTGATGTGTGGGTGAGTGCCAGCGAGTCAAGCACACATGTGGACTGTAAGGTTGTGGAGTGTGTTGTTGTATAGGTTACTGTTTTTTACACATGTTTGGAATAAAATACATTTCAAATATAAAACACTGGGGTTCACGCGCTCCTATGTGATTGTCCCTGAGCCGATCACTTAGTCCGTGGAACCCGCCCCCTTAAAGGGGCTTTGCGAACACAGGTAGCTCCTGATTTCAAAGCTTTCAGGGGCCAACAGGTAAGACAATTTAGAGAATGATGAAGAATGAAAACATAGTCAATATACTGATAATGCCAATCTTTTATTTCCAGAAGAACTCTTGACTTCAGTAAAAAAAAAACATATTTCCAGTGTTATGGGCCAGGGTTTAGAGAACCCCAAAGTGTATCATGGAGTTCACCTGACCCACAACTTTCACTAGATTGTGGTATGGGGAGCACATGGCCCACTCTACAGGTGTGGTACAGCAGAAATGGAAAAGTATTTTTTTAAGCAAAACAATGTTTATTCTATGAACTCAAGTTAACCTTTTTAAAACATACAGTGAACAGCTTAACAACCATTAATTCAAATACAACCCCCAAAGAATACAACACTAAATAATTCTTCAGCTGTCCTTTTGACATCCATAAGACTTAAAAAATAATTTTAACAGAAGCACACCAGTTTAAAGTCACTACTGAGAACAGTTATTAGTTTTACATCACCAAAGGATCAATTTACATTCTTTAGATTACAGAGAGAGAGACTAATACCCCTTCTGGCTGTGACTGCAGCTATCCAGCTCTGAAAACTAAACTAAAACACACCCTGCAGCAAACAGCCTAAAACGAAAATAAAAAGCTGACAGACAGCTCAGCTCCACCTACTCTCTGACATCACTGCAGTAATAAACACCCATTTCTTAAAGGTACTCTCACTACAGATATTTATATACACCCCCATTTATAAACACCCATTTCTTAAAGGTACTCTCTCATAACACCAGGTAGTTACATGTGTCCTTTTATGCTTGGGCTCAGCATTACCATCTCTCAAAGAGCATCCTACCGAGGCCCACTCCCCCACCCCATCACCACAACCCCAGTACCCCACCTAACCTGTACATATTTGGACAATAAGGAGCAATTTATCATGGCCAACCCACCTAACCGGCACAGCTTTGGACTGTGGGAGGAAACCGGATCAAACCCACGCAGACATGGGGACAACGTGCAAAGCCCACACAGACAGTCACCCAAGGCTGAATAGAACCCGGGTCCCCGGGGCTGTGAGGCAGCAGTGCTAAGCACTGTGCCACCATGCCGCCGCTTCAGCTGATGCCAACTCTCCGTTCAAGAGCTCATGCATATCAGTTGTTTTACACGAAGAATAATTGCGCTGATGAAGCATGCCACGAAATGCTGATGCACAACTGCTCTGAAATCCATTGTTTGTGGATCTGTAAGTGTCCTATACTCGGGAATGAATGTGACTATCCTCATTCTCTTGGGATTGATGCTGAACGCGTGCTTAGAATCCGTTCATGTGTTTGCCGATTTTGAGTTACCTGTGACACCTCAGAGGTGGGTAGAAGGACCGAGCAGGTGACTCACAGCAGACAATGTAGCAGCCCAATGTAACATCCTCGCCTCTTGTGAAGACCTTCCATCAGGCAAGCTTAACTCCGAAATACAATAGCAGTAAACTGATAGGCCCCAGTTTAGACTTTGATAAGTTACTGTCATTTCAGCCACAGGTAACAGCAGAGGTAATAATAGTTGAAATAAAACATGATTTTGAGATGCAGAAGTAATTGGCAGCACTATTTTCAAAAATGGTACATTGGGATATGGTCAATCCACTGCTGTTGACCACATCCCTGAATATCTGCAGTTAAACATCATTCTCAGCAGAAGTCATGCCAGCAAAGTTATTTTACATGGGGAGAAACTGCAATTGCGGTGATAGCATTACCTCAATTGTTGGATTCTGCCCATCGTAATTCTGATCTATACTTTGCTCGAATTGAATTCTGTCTTTTGAATAATGTTTACTCTTTTTCATTGCAAACAGGTAAATTGATGTAACTTTATCAACTTAGATAATGAGGTTGGAGTGTTTGTACATTTAATTTATAAGATGCACTTAAGCTTTGAAAATCTCTTTGCTGATTTGCCTCAGGGTGGTGCAGTAATTTGGAGCAACAGCACACTGCACAGTGAAGTTTTGAATGTTGAGTTTAATCATCTGTCCCGCACCCCACTGAACTATTTTCCCATAATGGGGCAGAGAAATAACTTTGCCCATGGATATTCTTGAGCTGTCCAAAAAGGGCATGCTCCAGAATAGAGTGCCCACTTGTCTTAATATCTACGTTTCTGCTAAAGTCTGAGGAGGCCTGAAAGGTAGCGAATAATGAAGGCAAAATTGGGACTTCCGGGTGCGGCAATGACCAGCTGAGTCGCACGTTTCAGCAGCTCCCGGTGAAACTGACTTTTGGGCTCTTGATAGGAGCCCCAACGGCAATTTTGACGGCAAAAAACACTGTGCGGTAAACCAGAAGGGAATCCCCCCTGGATACGGATGAAAAAAGGAGGAGAAAGTGGCCGGATTGCAGTGGATCCTTCAGAACAGCGGCAAGGAAGGCAAGCAAAAACCAAGATGGCGTCGGAAGGTGGCAGTTTAACATGGGCCCCTGAACAACAAGAGTTCTTGAAATGCTGTGTGGAAGAGCTCAAAATGGAAATGATGAAAGACCTGTTGACCCCGATACTACAGGCGATCGAAGGGCTAAAGGAGGAACAGAAGACCCAGGAGCGGGAGCTTCGGGTCGTGAAGGCAAAGGCAGCCGAGAATGAGGACGACATACAGGGCCTGGTGGTGAAGACGGAGATGCATGAGGCACATCAGAAACGATGTGTGGAAAGGTTGGAGGCACTGGAGAACAACGCAAGGAGGAACAACCTGAGGATTCTTGGTCTTCCTGAAAGTGCGGAGGGAGCGGACGTCGGGGCATATGTGAGCACGATGCTGCACTCGTTAATGGGAGCGGAGGCCCCGGCGGGTCCGTTGGAGGTGGAGGGAGCATACCGAGTGATGGTGCGAGGACCGAGAGCAGGAGAAATTCCCAGAGCCATAGTGGTGAGATTCCTCCGTTTTAAGGATAGAGAAATGGTCCTTAGATGGGCAAAGAAAACTCGGAGCAGTAAATGGGAGAACGCGGTGATCCGCGTTTATCAAGACTGGAGTGCGGAGGTGGCGAGAAGGAGGGCGAGCTTTAATCGGGCCAAGGCGGTGCTTCATAAAAAGAAGATAAAATTTGGAATGCTGCAACCAGCAAGACTGTGGGTCACATATCGAGGGAGGCACCACTACTTTGAGACGGCGGATGAAGCGTGGACTTTTATTGTGGAAGAAAAACTGGAATGAGCGGGTTATTAAAAAGAACATTTGAACATAGTGGTGGGGCGAATGTGGGGGGCGAAGAGGGGGGTTAAAAAGGGGGGAAAGAGTTTTATGTACTAATCCTGCGATGTGGTAACTTTTCTCTCTTCCACAGGTGGTGATGGGGGAGGTGGAGGAGATGGGGCGTTGGCCATTGGGGGCGGGCCAAGGGAGAAGCGCGGGCTTGGTTCCCGCGCTATGATAATCATGGCGGGAATAGAGAAGCAGGAAGGAGGGGGCGTCGCACGGTGCGAGCCGAGGTCACGGGGGGGAAGCCGAGGTCGGCCAGAGTTTGCTGACTTCTGGGAGCAACATGGGGGGAGTAATTACGCTAGCGGGGGATCTAGCTGGGGGGGGGGGGGTGGGAGGGGGGAATTACTGGGTTGCTGCTGCTGGGGAGAGGGGGGAGCTGGTATGGGAGGGGATGGGCAGGGGGGCACCGCCTGGGGGAGATACAGCTGCGTGGGAACCGGGTGAGGAGCTGGAAAAAGGGGATGGCTAATCGACAAGGGAAGGGGGGGGGTAGGAAGCCCCCCAACCCGGCTGATCACGTGGAACGTGAGAGGGCTGAACGGGCCGATAAAGAGGGCACGGGTACTCGCACACCTTAAGAAACTTCAGGCAGATGTGGTTATGTTACAGGAAACGCACCTGAAACTGATAGACCAGGTTAGGCTACGCAAAGGGTGGGTGGGGCAGGTGTTCCATTCGGGGCTAGATGCGAAAAACAGGGGGTGGCTATATTAGTGGGGAAGCGGGTAATGTTCGAGGCAAAGACTATAGTGGCGGATAACGGGGGCAGATACGTGATGGTGAGTGGCAAACTACAGGGGGAGACGGTGGTTTTGGTAAACGTATATGCCCCGAACTGGGATGATGCCAATTTTATGAGGCGGATGCTAGGATGCATTCCGGACCTAGAGATGGGAAAGCTGATAACGGGGGGAGATTTTAATACGGTGTTGGAACCAGGGCTGGATAGGTCGAAGTCCAGGACTGGAAGGAGGCCGGCAGCAGCCAAGGTACTTAAAGATTTTATGGAGCAGATGGGAGGTGTAGACCCGTGGAGGTTTAGCAGACCTAGGAGAAAGGAGTTCTCGTTTTTCTCCTATGTCCATAAAGTCTACTCGCGAATAGACTTTTTTGTGCTGGGAAGGGCGTTGATCCCGAAGGTGAGGGGAACGGAGTATACGGCTATAGCCATTTCGGATCACGCTCCACACTGGGTAGACTTGGAGATAGGGGAGGAAACAGGAGGGCGCCCACCCTGGAGAATGGACATGGGACTAATGGCAGATGAGGGGTGTGTCTAAGGGTGAGGGGGTGCATTGAAAAGTACTTGGAACTCAATGATAATGGGGAGGTCCAGGTGGGAGTGGTCTGGGAGGCGCTGAAGGCGGTGGTTAGAGGGGAGCTGATATCAATAAGGGCACATAAAGGGAAGCAGGAGAGTAAGGAACGGGAGCGGTTGCTGCAAGAACTTTTGAGGGTGGACAGACAATATGCGGAAGCACCGGAGGAGGGACTGTACAGGGAAAGGCAAAGGCTACATGTAGAATTTGACTTGCTGACTACGGGCACTGCAGAGGCACAATGGAGGAAGGCACAGGGTGTACAGTACGAATATGGGGAGAAGGCGAGCAGGTTGCTGGCACACCAATTGAGGAAAAGGGGAGCAGCGAGGGAAATAGGGGGAATGAGGGATGAGGAAGGAGATATGGAGCGGGGAGCGGAGAGAGTGAATGGAGTGTTCAAGACATTTTATAAAAAATTATATGAAGCTCAACCCCCGGATGGGAGGGAGAGAATGATGGGCTTTTTGGATCGGCTAGAATTTCCCAAGGTGAAAGAGCAGGAAAGGGTGGGACTGGGAGCACAGATTGAGGTAGAAGAAGTGGTGAAAGGAATTAGGAGCATGCAGGCGGGAAAGGCCCCGGGACCGGATGGATTCCCAGTCGAATTCTATAGAAAATATGTGGACTTGCTCGCCCCGGTATTGACGAGGACCTTTAATGAGGCAAAGGAAAGGGGACAGCTGCCCCCGACTATGTCTGAAGCAACGATATCGCTTCTCTTAAAGAAGGAAAAGGACCCGCTACAATGCGGGTCCTATAGACCTATTTCCCTTCTAAATGTAGATGCCAAGATCCTGGCCAAGGTAATGGCAATGAGAATAGAGGAATGTGTCCCGGGGGTGGTCCACGAGGACCAAACTGGGTTTGTGAAGGGGAGACAGCTGAACACGAATATACGGAGGCTGTTAGGGGTAATGATGATGCCCCCACCAGAGGGGGAAACGGAGATAGTAGTGGCGAAGGATGCTGAGAAAGCATTCGATAGAGTGGAGTGGGATTATTTGTGGGAGGTGTTGAGGAGATTTGGTTTTGGAGAGGGGTATGTTAGATGGGTGCAGCTGTTGTATAGGGCCCCGATGGCGAGCGTGGTCACGAATGGACGGGGATCTGCATATTTTCGGCTCCATAGAGGGACAAGGCAGGGATGCCCTCTGTCCCCATTATTGTTTGCACTGGCGATTGAGCCCCTGGCGATAGCGTTGAGGGGTTCCAAGAAGTGGAGGGGAGTACTTAGAGGAGGAGAAGAACACCGGGTATCTTTGTATGCGGACGATTTGTTACTATATGTGGCAGACCCGGCGGAGGGGATGCCAGAAATAATGCGGATACTTGGGGAGTTTGGGGATTTTTCAGGGTATAAATTGAACATGGGGAAAAGTGAGTTGTTTGTGGTGCATCCAGGGGAGCAGAGTAGAGAAATAGAGGACCTACCGTTGAGGAAGGTAACAAGGGACTTTCGTTACCTGGGGATCCAGATAGCCAAGAATTGGGGCACATTGCATAGGTTAAGTTTAACGCGGTTGGTGGAACAAATGGAGGAGGATTTCAAGAGATGGGATATGGTATCCCTGTCACTGGCAGGGAGGGTGCAGGCGGTTAAGATGGTGGTCCTCCCGAGATTCCTCTTTGTGTTTCAGTGCCTCCCGGTGGTGATCACGAAGGCTTTTTTTAAGAGGATTGAAAAGAGCATCATGGGTTTTGTGTGGGCCGGGAAGACCCCGAGAGTGAGGAAGGGATTCTTACAGCGTAGCAGGGATAGGGGGGGGCTGGCACTACCGAGCCTAAGTGAGTATTATTGGGCCGCTAATATTTCAATGGTGAGTAAGTGGATGGGAGAGGAGGAGGGAGCGGCGTGGAAGCGATTAGAGAGGGCGTCCTGTAGGGGGACTAGCCTACAGGCTATGGTGACAGCCCCATTGCCGTTCTCACCGAGGAACTACACCACAAGCCCGGTGGTGGTGGCTACACTGAAGATTTGGGGACAGTGGAGACGGCATAGGGGAAAGACTGGAGCCTTGGGGGGGCCCCCGATAAGGAACAACCATAGGTTTGCCCCGGGGGAATGGATGGGGGATATGGAATGTGGCAAAGAGTAGGAATAACGCAACTGAAAGATCTGTTTGTGGATGGGAAGTTCGCGAGTCTGGGAGCGCTGACCGAGAAATATGGGTTGCCCCAAGGGAATGCATTCAGGTATATGCAACTGAGGGCTTTTGCGAGGCAAAAGGTGAGGGAATTCCCGCAGCTCCCGACACAAGAGGTGCAGGACAGAGTGATCTCAAAGACATGGGTGGGGGATGGTAAGGTGTCAGATATATATAGGGAAATGAGGGACGAAGGGGAGACTATGGTAGATGAACTAAAAGGGAAATGGGAAGAAGAGCTGGGGGAGGAGATCGAGGAGGGGCTGTGGGCAGATGCCCTAAGCAGGGTAAACTCGTTGTCCTCGTGTGCCAGACTAATCCTGATTCAGTTTAAGGTATTACACAGGGCGCATATGACTGGAGCACGGCTCAGTAAATTTTTTGGGGTGGAGGATAGGTGTGCGAGGTGCTCGAGAAGCCCAGCGAATCATACCCATATGTTTTGGTCATGCCCGGCACTACAGGGGTTTTGGATGGGGGTGACAAAGGTGCTTTCAAAAGTAGTGGGGGTCCGGGTCGAACCAAGCTGGGGGTTGGCTATATTTGGAGTTGCACAAGAGCCGGGAGTGCAGGAGGCGAGAGAGGCCGATGTTTTGGCCTTTGCATCCCTAGTAGCCCGGCGCAGGATATTGCTAATGTGGAAAGAAGCCAAGCCCCCGGGGGTGGAGACCTGGATAAATGACATGGCAGGGTTTATAAAGCTAGAGCGGATTAAGTTTGTTCTAAGGGGGTCGGCTCAAGGGTTCACCAGGCGGTGGCAACCGTTCGTCGAATACCTCGCAGAAAGATAGATGGAATGGAAAAAAGAAGGCATCAGCAGCAGCCCAGGATCGGGGGGGGGGGGCGGGGGGGGGGAGGAACCAGAAGGACTCTCAGGGTTGTTAATATATACTGTATAATATGTATAGGTCGTTGCTACAGATAATTATATATTGGACTGTTAAATTATATTTTTGGAGAGTGTTACTTGTGATAAGGCAGTTGCCAATTAGGGTTAGTTTTCATTTTTGTTATTTATTATTTATTCATTTTCTGTTTATAAAATAGGTCATTGTTATTTGTGTTGTTATAATATTGTGTAAAGGATGCACAATGTACTGTGTTGGTTGACCAAAAATTTTCAATAAAATATTTTTTTTTAAAATGAAGGCAAAATTACAAAATAGCCACCTTAACAAAAGATACTTTTTTGCAGTCTCTTATCATTCATTTCTGGAAGAGTGGGGAAAGAGAGTCCAGTGTGAGATTTCTGAAAGTACAGATAAGTGGTTTAGGCTGCTGTCAAAAAATTTCTCTCAAATGAGAGGAATTGAATGTCCCATCATTGAGAACTCAATTTCCTCAGCTCCTCTTTGCTTTTCAAAATTACGGCTTGAAGCAATTGATCCTGATTGTTCTGAGCCATCAGGAAAATCTGCAAAATTCACACAATGGTCTTGAAAGAAACTGAAAAGAAAATGGAGATGGGGGAACTGGGGTGGGAGCAGGAACAAAACAGCTGTATCCCTTAACACCTGCTGCCGGGATAAGCTCTCAGCATGTGGTCGATGTCTGGAGCCACACGTTTCCCAAGTGGGCAGATGCATTTTTTTCTGAGGTGGTTAATGATTTTCACATGAGGGCAACCACCACTGCACTCCCCTCTCCCCCTCCCCCTCTCTCTCCCTCTCGCAGCAGGGAAAGTTACGCAGAATGTTCCTCTGACCACATGAGTGTCGGCTTGTTCCTGACATATTTAAGATAGGGACCTTCACATTTCCTCATGTATCTCCCCTTCAGTTTTTTTTGAATATAAAACAACAAAATCAAATGTGAAAAAAATGTGCACAGCTGTTTTACTTTGAGCTGTTTAAAATACCTTGGTCTGTCCAATAAGGGACTTCCTGCAGCTGGAGAAGGAAATAATCTAAATTATAAATTGGTAATCTGAGAAGTTGGAGCACACTAAATTGTCGGGGCAAACATCTTACAACTCTCCCTCAGTTTGCAGGTTTTATTTAGTTTGTTGATAACTCCCTTCTCGTGCTTAATAATCACCTTCATCTCACAATAGCTGACATGTGGTACAGGAACTAGATGAGTTACTCTTCAGTTGCAGAAACTGCCTGTTAAATATTGGGTTTCAATTTGTTCTGGAAGGCTGATCTCAAATAGTGATGCACAGATACAAAAATCCTTCCTGGTTTGTTTTCTTTAACCCTTTATTGTCAGCTAAATGATGTTAATGGTGCTCCTAATGGCTGCCCACCTACACGGAAATCTTGGCAAGTCAGAAGGAGAGCTCTGAACGAACTCTTGAATGACCTCAATATGCACGAGTAACAAGGTGGGCTGCTTCGCTTTCCAGCCAGCCAGCCTGCCGCTCTCCCTTCAGGAAAAGTATCAGAGTTGGGAATAGAGGCAGCAGATCGGCACGTGGGCATCCAGTGCCATTTATGTTTGCTGTCCCACTTGCATTCCATCCCATTTCGGGACTGGGATACCTGACCCACAATCTTCTGGAGGTGAGAAGGAGGTGAGAACATCACCATCCAGTCAGCTTGATACTTGTATTTTGAACTACCTTTGCCATTTGAAATGCCTTACCCACATGGCTTTCCAATTCTGGTCAACTAATGGAGGTGGCGAGTGGAGGGAGGAAGAAACCAAGGGTAACAAGATAAACCTACAAAATATCAAGTAAAAGCAAAGTACTGCAGATGCTGGAAATCTGAAATAAAAACTCAGCAGGTTTGGCAGCATCTGTGGAGAGGGAAACAGAGTTAATGTTTCGAGTGGGGAAGGCGATGGTGTAATGATATTGTCACCGGATGAGTAATCCAGAGACCCAGTGTAATTCTCTGGGGACCTGGGTTCGAATCCCACCAAGACAGGAGGTGAAATTTGATTTTAAGAAAATTCTGGAATTAAAAGTCTCATGAAACCATTGTCGATTGTCATAAAAACCCCTCCGGTTTGTGAATGTCCTTCAGGAAAGGAAACCTGCCTCCCTGACCTGGTCTGGGCTGCATATGACTCCAGATCCACAGTAATATGCCGCCTGGCCTAGCAAACCAATCAGTTCAAGGGCAATTAGGGGTGGGCAATAAATGTTACTCGAGCCAGCGAAGCCACATCCAATGAAATGAAAAAGTGTCTCAAAACGCGAAGAGTTTTTGAGCCATTTTCTGTTTTTATTTCCGACAACATTTTCAATAGTTTGTCTTTTCAAGTGACTGCTTGTCAGAAGACATAGATGAAATTGAAGGATTGAGGGAGGTAAACTAGGGAAGAAAATAATTTTGAGGGAAGCCAAAATCTTTTTAAAATACTGTGAATAGTTTTGCTCCCTTATCTAAGGAAAGATATACTATCATTGGAGGCAGTCTGGAGAAAGTTCACTCTGTTGTTCCTGGGTATGGAGGAATTTTGTTATGAGGAGAGGTTGAGTAGGTTGGGTCTGTACTCATTTAGACGAATGAGAGGTGACCTTCTTGAGACATATAGGATTCTCAGGAGGCTTGACAGGTAGATACTGAGAGGATGTTTCCTCTTGTGGGAGAGTCCAGGACCAGAGGGCATAATCTCAGAGTCAGGGGTACCCCATTTAAGACAGAGATGAGGAGGAATCTTTCCTCTCAGAGCGTAGTGAATCTGTGGAATTCTTTACCGCAGAGGGCTGTAGAGGCTGGGTCATTATGTTCAAGGCTGAGATAGACAGATTTTTAATCAGTAAGAGAATCACGGGTTATAGGAATAAGGCGGGAAAGTAGAGTTGAGGATTATCATTTCGATCAGTCATGATCTTTTGAATGGCGGAGCTGATCGGCCAAATGTCTTACTTCTGCTCCTTGCTCACTTACACAAGCATTCCGTTTGCAGTCAAGAGTCCAAAAAGAAACTGGAATGAACAAGGAAAGATTTCCGACAGCATTTGCTCGTGCAGAGCATTCCCCTGCTACATGGCTGATATGATTTGTTTAAACAATCCAGCCTGCAATCTTGGCATTGAACCAGCCCACAAGCTATTTAACGTTTCACGCTTCATACAACTGGGTGTTATCGCTCAATTGAATGTAAAAGCATAAAGCACCACAAAAAATGTAGAATCTGGTAGCAGTTAAAGCATAGCAACTATTTAGTCTTTTTAGATAATCTTTGTGCAATTATGTTTCCGTCATGTTGGAACAGACAAGATAGGCTAACTCTCCACTATCTGTTGTTATCTGTACCTATCATAACCTATCATATTGAGCAGAATTTGGACTGATATTGCGTGCACAGCCCAAATAATTAAAGTACTTGTTATCCAATTAGCATACTGTAGTTCTCTACTATTTAACAAAGTACCATCAAGTGATTGAATCAGTTCCATATGCCTCTGTGGACATTGCACACAATAATTCTGAAGACAAATGGTTATGATCAGAAAGATTGCAACGTCAATTAAACACAATGAACAATATTTATACTTAGGAGTGAATCATCATGAAAATTAACCGACTTCTTCAAGAAACTTGGAAAAAGACCTCACCATGAAGCACAGTCCTGAGGGATTGCTGCATTGTCGAAGGTGCCACGAATCATTCAGATGAGTGGTCAAACTGAGAATTAATCTGCCTGGTCCACGTGGGTTAGGGGATATGGACGGTCTCAAACACAAGTCAGAGACTCACCCAGCATCCTGATAGCCATTTATTTTTTCTGAACCAAGATTTTTTCTGAACTAGAGATTAGCTGATCGTTGATCTGACTGTTGGCGTTGAGATCCATAAGAACAGCCATTGTATTTCAGAACATTACATTATATGAAATGTAACACAAAACAATCCAAAAAGCTAGTCTTTCAAATTTGATAGGACTGGCAGATCTATCCAGATTATGCCGCCAAATTACTTGCAAGGTGGAATATTGTGGCCAAGTCTAGGCACCGTACTTTATGAAGGATGTCAAGACCTTGGAGAAGGTGCAGAGGAAGTTTACTGGAATGATACTCGGGATGTCGGTCTTCACTTCAGCAGAAGGACTTGAGAATCTAGACTGTTCTCCATTCGAGCATAGAATCATAGAGGAGACTTAATCAAAGAATTCAAATTTATGAAGGGCTTTGATCGAGTAAATAAGGAGAAACAGTTTCAACCAGCATGCGGATTGCTTACCAAAGGACACAGACCAGAGCAAATTGACAGGAGAGGAACATTTTTCTTCAATGCAGTAAGTTTGGGTGATCTGGACTTCACAAACTGAAATGGTGATGGAAGCAAATTTACTTTCAAAAGGCACGTTTGAAAGGCACTTGGTGTATAGAAGACAAGAAACGGTTTCCAGAGTTGTGGGGAAAGAGGGCAGCGGGACTAATTGGATAGCTCCTTCAAGAAAATAGTGTTCTAAGTGGTCTCCTACTATGCTGCAAGATTCTATGATTTTGTGACTGGGTTAATGCTTGATATTCATTTTGGAGGAAGTGTCAGCAAAGATTTACAAAAAAACAAAAGGAGATGCCACAAATAAGCATGTAAAACATAATTATTATTAAACATAATTTCCGAGGGGCCTGCAATTCTCCTGTCTGTTCCTACAAGACATATCTGCAGGCAGAAATATTTTGTTGAATCAAATATTTCAGATAATGAAAGATATCATCACAGTAAATCCCAGACTGGAATTGGAATGAAAATACAGTGAATGAAAAGAGCCATTAAATTCTGATTTGAAACTCCAGTTCTGTTGGGCCTCATACCTTATTAATACTGTGTGATGAAAGTTGTTAAAAATGTTGGTTTTATTACTGTAAAAATGTTGGTTTTATTACTGCTGTTGTCTGTGAGAAGTAGCAGCCATGTCAGCATTTTAGTGGATTATCAGGTTAAAAAATAAAACTTGAACAAAATACACCTTATTGGGAGTACTGGGTGCACTGGGTTTTAAGAATGACTTTTTTCCTTTGGTACTTGAGAATTCCATCCCAACACGAGACATCCAGACTTTGGATGAGTTTGTGGTCTCACTATGGATCACAAGACTGGTTTGGACAAAATGACCGTTTGGTCCTTTTCACCTCATCTTTCCATCTGAGAATCCGACTCTTTCTGAAATGCCTCCAATACCCTTTCATGAAAAGAAGAGGAACATCCGAAAGTTCCTCAATGTCAATTAAGTACTCTTGAAATGTAGTCACTATTAAAATGTCAGAAGCACTGCAACCGGTATGTGCACAGCAAGCTCCCGCAAGCAGCAATGAGATAATAGAACAGGAAATCTGGGTATTTTTTAAGGTGTTTGCTCCAGGAGAAATATTGGCTAGTGCACCAGACAGGGCTTCCCGGCTCTTCTTTGAAATACTGCCATAAGATCTCTTATATCCACCTGAAAGGATAGACAAGGGGTGCAATTCGCCAAGCCCCGCACCGGGCCGGAGAATCGCTGCAACCGTGCCACGCCGCCCCGACGCCGGCGTGCGATTCTCCGAGGTGCGGACAATTGGCACCATTTGCGCCAGCGCATTTGGCGCCGCGCCAGTCGTGGGCCGCTGTCTGCGGCGGTGCCGCCGATTCTCCGGCCCGGATGGGCCAAGCGGAAAAAGCAGAGTCCCGCCGGCGCCGTTCATCCCTGGTCGCTGTCGGCGGGAACTCTGCGCGAAGGGTCGGGGGTCGGCCTGTGGGGGGGAAAGGGGGTCTCAGTTTAACAATTCTTTGGAAAGGCTGCACCTTCTCTCAGTACGGCACTGAAGTGCTGGCCTAAGGCTTGTGCTCAAGTCTCTGGATTGGGATGTATGTCCATAATTCTGGAATGTTGTTGGAACTGCGCCCATCCAAACAAAGGGAGCGTCTTCCATCATACTCTTCATTTGAGCATTGTAGTTTGTGGACAGACTATGAGGTGTCAGGAGGTAAGTTATTTGCTGCAGAATTTCCGACCTCTGATCTGCTTTTGTAGTCATGATACATGGGTGACTCATCCACTTCAATTTCTGGCCGATGGTAATTCCCAGGATGTTGGTAGTAGAAGATTCAGAGGATGGTAATGCCATTGGATTCTTTCTTGGTGGGGATGGTCATTGCCTGGCTCTTGTGTGCTATCAATGTTATTTGACACTTATGAGCCTAATCCTGAATGTTGTCCAGGTCTTCCTACACATGGGTGACCGACAGTTTCAGTATCTGAAGAATCGTACACAGTGCTTAACGTTGTAAGAACATCCCATTTCACACCTTCTGATGAAGGGAATGCCATTGATGAAACAGCTGAAGGTGGCTAGGCCTAGGATCCTACCCTCAGGAACTCCTGCAGTTATCTCCTGGCGCTGAGATGATTGACCTCCAACATCCACAACCACCTTCCTGTGTGGAGAGAGAAGGGAGCTGATGTTTCGATTCTGGATAACTCGATGGCTCCACAGATGCTGTCAGATCTGCTGCGATTCTCCAGTATTTTCTGTTTTTGATTCAGATTCTAGCACCCACAGTAATTTGCTTTTATCTTCCTGTGTGCTAGGTATGACTGCACATAGTGGAGCATTTTTCCCCTGATTCCCAATTTTCGAGGGCTCCTTGAAGTCGCACTCAATCAAATGTTGCCTTGGTGTCAAAGGCATTCACTTTCACTTCACTTCTTAAGTTCAGCTTTTTGGTCCATGTTTGGGTCAAGGCTGTAATGAGGTCAGGAGCTGAGTGGCCCTGGCAAAATCCAAACTAAACGTCAGTGAGCAGGTTGTTACTGAGAAAGTGCTGCTTGTTAACGCTGTCATTGACATCTTCCATCTCTTCGCTGATGATTGAGAGTAGACTGATAGGAAGGTAACTGTGTTGGATTTGTCCTGCTTTTTGTGGACATGGCTACCTGGGCAATTTTGCACATTTCAGGGTTTATAGCCAGTGTTGTAGCTGTACTGGAACAGCTTGGCTACGTGCTAGTTCTAGAGCACGAGCCTTACGCACCATTGCCGGAATATATTCAGGGCTCAGTAGCTTTGTAGTGTCAGTGCCTTTAGCCGTTTCTGGATGTCACATGGAGTGAATCAAACTAGCTGAAGACTGGCATCATTGACGCCAGGAGAAACCCAAGATGGATCATCCACTCGACACTTCTGTTTGACATTGGATGCAAATGCCTTATCCTTTGCACTGATGTGCTGGGTTCCCCATCATTGAGGATGAGAAGCCGCCTTCTCCAGTTAGTTGTTCAGTTACCCACCAGCATTCACCAATGGATGTGGTAGGACTGCAGAGCTTAGATTTATTCAGTTGGTTGTGGGACCGCTTAGGTCTACCGTATGCTGCTTTTGCTGTTTGGCACTCAAGCAGTCCTGTGCTGTAGCTTCACCAGGTTGGCACCTCATTTTTAGGTCTGCCTGGTACTGCTCCTGGAATGTCCTCCTGAGTTCTTTGTTTTACCAGTGTTGATCTCCTGGCTTGATGGTAATGGTAGAGTAGAGGATATGCTTGGTTATGAGGTACAGATTGCGGTGGTATACGGTCATGCTGCTGTTGATGGCCTACAGCGCCTCATGGATGCCCAGTAAGAATTGCAAATCTATCCCATTTAGCATGGTGATAGCACCACACAACACAAAGGAGGGTATCCGCAACGTGAAGATGGGACTTTGTCTCCATAAGGACTGTGCGGCGGTCACTCCTACCAATACTATCACAAATAGATCAATCTGTGACAGGTAAATTGGTGAGGATGAGATGTGATCAATGTAGGAATTTCAGCTATTTCTTGTGTTATATGTAGCTGGTGCTGTAATGGTTAAAAGCCTGGGTTAGGATGTGTATCTGACAGCTGCAGAAGTGTTTTTAACAAATCTTGATTTGAAAGGCAGCTAGACTTGGGGGGCAACAGATATAAAAGTAAGATCATAATTCATTCCAGCAATGGATATTGTTTGCTGAAGTAGGGCTAATGGAATTTTGTTTGCAGAAAGAAGGTTTCCCCTTGGAGTAGATAATAACAACCGAGGGGCAGGTTTCTATGTCCTGCCACGCCAGACTTCTGGTTCAGCACGCCGTCGGGATTCTCCATTTTGCCGGCTGGTCAATGAGATTTCCCATTGTGGGGCAGCCCCACGCCATCGGTAATCCCCCGGGCTGCCGTCAAAACAGAGCATCCTGACGGCGGAAAATTCAGCCTTAGTTAGATGGTCATAACCCAGGCAGTGGCATAGAGATAATGTAGTTGATGGAAGAAGCCAGGGGCTGAAGCAGTCAGCTGTTGCATTTAGTTTAGATCTGTATGTGTACAGACTAGCAACTTCTGAAAACAGTGAGTTAAAGATTTGACTATGAACAGACAGGAGCTTTTTTGCTAAATGCTTGGGAGTTAAACAATAGGTTGACACAGGCAAGAAAATGCAAGTTGGTTCCTGAAGGATCACTGTCTTTCAATGCATTTTATCCAAGACACCACTGTAAAGCAAGTATTTCTGGTTCTGCTAACTGTATTTAAAAGTGGGTTTCGACTTGAGGTGGGTTTGCTTGATTGGAGATGTAAAGATAGCAGTTAGGAGATAAAGTGTTTCATTCCAGTGTGAAGCAATGTTTAACTGCTAATTTAAGCTATTTTCTTGCATGATGTTAAAGCGAGTTTAATACTGTGTTAGTAATAAAGTTTGTTTCAATATACTATATCCCTATTTATGTGTGGAATTACTCCTGGAGCAAAGTATCCTTTCCTCACAGTCTTACAAATGAAATAAAATATTTGGGTTTCTGTCCAGTATCCTAATAACTGTTGCAGTCTGGTCTGGGATCGTAATAGAAGCCAAGTACGTTTCCCCTCTTGTTGGTTCCTTCACCGCCTGCCACAGACTCAGTTTAGCAGTTATGTCCTTGAGGACCCAGCCAGCTCCATCTAGGGTGGGATTCCCGAGCCACTCTTGGTGATGGACATTGAAGACCCCCTCGCAGAATATATTCTGCGCTCCAGCCACCCTCAGTGCTTCCTCCAAGTGGCGTTGAACATGGAGGAGCGCTGGTTCATCAGCTGAGGGGGGACGGTACATGGTAATCAAGAGGAGGTTTCTTTACCCATGTTTGGCCCGGTACCATGAGGCTTCATGCGGTCCAAAGTTGCTGTTGAGAACCGCCAGTGCTACTCCCCCCTGTCTCCCTGACTGTAAACCACTGTGCTGCTGCCTCAGGTGGGTCAGTCCTGCCAATGGGATTACTGGGATGGTGGCGTCTGGGACATTTTCTGTAAAATATGATTCCATCAGTATGACACTGTCAGTCTGTTGCTTGACTAGTCTATGGGACAGCTCTTCCAATTTTGACACAAGCCCCCAGATGTTGAAAAGGAGGACTTTTCAGGGGTGATAGAGCTGGGTTTGCCATTGTCATTTCCGGTGCTTAGGTGGATGAAATCTTATGATTCTGAGATAAGCATGTTACCACTGGGCCTTCCTGTAATATAACTTCAACCTTTCTCTCAGATGCTTACTGATACTGTTATGTATTTCCAGCCACATTTATTTCTGTCTCCAGTGACACTAAATTTGATTTGCAATGCATTTATGTAGGCCAACATGTACACAAGACCCCAGAAACAGAAAATGAGATGATTGACAAGTTTGTTTTTTTAGTACTGTTTGGTGAGAGAAAAATATTGACCAAAGCACCAGGAGAATATGCTTTCCTCTTCAGGGTGTCATGGTGTATTTTGTGACCACCCAAATGAGGAAAACGGCTTTGTTTTAACATCTTATCTTCAAGTACGTGGCTTAAATACATCACTCTGTCACTTGGAGTATGAACATAGGAACATAAAAAATAAGAACAGGAGTCCTCCACTCCACTTTCCTTCCAAATCCCCATAACCCTTAGTGTTCAAAAGTCTATCAATCCTGAATATAGTCAACGACCAAGCTGACTGAGGAAATCTCTCTTCTTCTCAGTCCTAAAGGGTTGACCCTTATCCTGAAACAGCGACCCTGAGTTCTAAACTCTCCAGTCGGTGAAAACAGCCTCTCAGCACCCGTCCTGTCCAGACCTCCAGGAACTTTGCGCTTTTCAATTCAACCACACCTCAGCACGGTTCAATTCCCGTACCAGCCTCCCCGAGCAGGCGCCGGAATGTGGCGACGAGGGGCTTTTAACAGTAACTTAATTTGAAGCCTACTTGTGACAAGAAGCGATTTTCATTTCATTTTAATTTCTTCTGAACACTGGGGGAAGAGAGGTCCTCATTCTCATTGGTCAACCCTCTCATCCTGGTGAACCTTTGCAAGCTGCCAACTGTACTGAGCTTCCACTTACTTGAAAGCAACCATTCACTCTTTCCTGAACAAACATTCTTTCTTTTAACCCAGTAATCTTCTCTGCTGCAAAGTACATTTTCCATCAGGTGGGACAATTGCTGCTGTCTATTGTTGGTAATGTCACTGTTTGCACAGTGGCTCTCATGTGAAATCCTACCTTCCCGGCTGCTCAGTTGCTCCATGACACAATTCTGGAATAATAAAATGAATAATAGATTCAGGCTTTGAAAATCCTGTAACACTTCAAATGGCAATGTCTCATCATTTAATTATTAAATTGTAGTAATGACTGCAATCAATCTCAGTTCTGGATTGCTTTAGGCATGATGAAGCAATACCATAATAGTTGCTCAGTTATGTTCAGATATTCATCACGGATCACTTAAGCCATAATTTTTAGTCCGTGACATTTCCAGAGCCTGAAAATCTTCAGATGTTGCTGTGAAGAAAGTTAATGACTTTCTGATTGAAGACAGATTAGAGGATGCACTTGCAACAGTTGATTTTAATGCTCAAAGTGGAAAAATCACATGGTCTGGGTAGGATTCAGCATCGGTTGCTGAGGGACATGAGGATGGAAATGGCAGAGGTGATGACCACAATCTCCAATCTCTCACAGATATGGAGCAGGATTGCAAATGTTCTGAAAAAGGGAGAGGGTCTAAACTGAAAACTATACACCAGTCAGCCAATAAAAGAAGAAGGGAAATCTTTGAGGACAAGAATCCGGGACAGAATTAAAGGGAACTCGGAAAAATATGAATTATTAAATAAAATCTAATCTGGCATGGATTTGTTAAAAATAATTATGTTTGACTAACTTGAGTTGAGTTTCTTTACAATGTAGTTGATAAAGACTTTCAAAAGGCATATCTTCAAGTACAACATAATTGACTTGAAAGCAAAATTGACGCCAATTGCAGTATAGGTGCTGCCACAGCTATGTGAATATGGAATTAGCTAAGGAATAGAAAGGAAAGAGTACCGGTGAATGGCTAATTTTCAGACTGGCAGAACATGTGCCTTGGTGTTTTCCAAGGGTAGGTGTGGTTAGGATCACTGCTCCTTTCGACTCAGGGATACAAGATATGCAGCGGGATTCTCCGACCCCCCGCCGTGTTGGAGAATCCACCCCCGCCGCCCCAACGCCGGCTGCCATTTTCTCCAGCGGCGGTTTTCGGGCGGGGGCGGAGTTCACGCCACGCCGGTCGGGGGCCATTGGGAGCGCTCCCCTCCCCCCCGGCAATTCTCCGGGCCTCAATGGGCCGAGCGGCAGTCCGTTTCTGGCCAATCCCGCCGGAGTGGATTTGACATGGTCTCACATGGCGGACCTGGCAGGTAAGTCAGCTGGTGCAGTCCTCAGGGAAGGGCGTGGGGGGATCTGACCCCGGGAGGGGGGGGGGGGGGGGGGCCACGGTGGCCTGGCTTGCGATCGGGGCCCACCGATCTGCGGGCGGGCCTGTGACATGGGGCACTCCTTTCTTCCGCGCCGGCTCCTGGAGGGCTCTGCCATGGACGGCGTGGAGAAGACAACCCACTGCACATGCGGCAGAATAAGCCGTCGGTCTGCGCATGCACAAGATCACGCTGGCCCTTCGGCGCATGCGCTAACTCGCGCAGTCCCTTCAGTGCCGGCTGGCGCGGCGCCAACCCCTCCGGCGTCCTCCTGGCCTCCGGAAGTGCAGAGAATTCCACACTTTCGGGGGTGTTGACGACGGAGTGTTTCGTGCCGGTTTTCCAGCCGGTGTGGGGACTTAGTCCCTCGAACGGAGAATCCCGCAAAGTTTGCAGATGACACAGACTCTGAAAAGTAGTAAACAGGTAGATAATGGGCGGGATTCTCTCAGCCTGGGGCCGGGCCGGAGAATTGCCGTGACCGGCGCGAATCGCGTAACGCCGCCCTGATGCCGGGACGCGATTCTCCACAGAGCGGAGAACCGGCGCCATTGGCGCCGGCATGGTCGGCACGGGATGGGCTGAGCGGCTGTAACAGAAAACCCGAGTCCCACCAGCGTCGTTCTAATCTGCTCTCAGCTGCTGGGACCTCGGCGTGTCCGGGGGTGGTATGTGGGGGTTGGGGGGGATCAACCCCCGGGGGTGCCTCTATTGTGGCCTGGCCCTCGATCGGAGCCCACTTACTTGAAAGCAACCATTCGGGCTGGGGGCCTCCTTTCTTCCGCACTGGCCCCTTTAGTCCTACGGCATGTTGCGTTGGGGCCGGCGCGGAGAAGGGAGCCACTGCGCATGTGCGTGTTGGCGCCGGTGCAACGGCGCCCAGTTGACGCCGGGATCAGCAGCTGTAGTGGCGTGGGTCGTTCCAGTGCCGGGCTGGCCCCCTGTAGGGGGCCAAAGTTGCTGATCCTGAGGCCATGTTAACGCCGTTGCGAAACGCGACGGCGTTTCGACAGCGTCAACGTTTAGCCTCAGGATCAGAGAATCTCACCCAATATATTTTAAAATCTTTGTTAAATTATAACCATCGTTCTGGTGCTAAGCTCATGTTGCTGGTGTGAACTGTCAGTCCCAGAATGACACTTGAAATGTCACATGCCATTAACCTTTTTAAACTTATTGCAGACTTTTCTAGTAATACTAAATTTGATATTCTTCAGGGCATTTCGATTGTGTCATGACCACCATATCAATATTCAGGTAAGAGATCGTACATATGTCCCATTCCATCACTGCATCCCCAAGCCTGCCAGCTCTAATTAGCAACCTAAAGTCTGTATATTCTAATCAGCAACTCGAAACCACCAACCCTAATGAGCAGCCTTCACCAACTAATGATTAATATCCATCCCACCATGAGCAACCAAAACCTCTGGCCTACAACTGGCAAACTCACGCAGCTCCCATTGATAAATGTAGTGACAGAACTTGATATGTGAACGGTAAAAGGCAGTCACCCCCTAAAGCAGCAATGATGATCAAGAACCAGCATTTGATGCTGAATGTAATGTGCTGTTTATCAGATGGACAGAAAGACGAATTTTGTCTGTCAAAATTATAAACTGGATAAGGTGTTTGGAGAAGCAAAAACTTTGTAGATGAAAATCACATCAGAATCATTAAAGATATTCAATTATTTTAAACCTTAAAAGTGGATGTAAAATACGCTTATGTTGTTTAGAATGTAAACACATCATTTGTGTTTGAGGAGCTATATGACATGAGTGCTGCTGCCAAACAAAACTCGGTCGGTTCTGAGTAACGAGCAGTCATTATTCAGTGTGTGTTGTCTCAATGCAACCCCAAACTATGATTTAAACATGCAAAATAATAATGTATTTGTGTTCTCATAATGTTTTACCAACTGATTTAGTCAAAATAATGCATTTTACTAAATTAGTATCAGGATTGAGACATTTATATTGCCCTTTATTTGGCAAAGTTATGCCATTACAGGGCTTTGCCACTTGTCTCACCTTTCGACTTGGACATGCAAAGGATCAGATATGTGCGTATAAAGGGTGGTGGAATTTAGGATCTCTCTTCCACATAAAGGAAATTGATACTCAACAGTGGTTAATTTTAAATTGAAGTTTGATAGATTTTTATTATCCAAATGTATTGAGGGATGTGTGATAAAGGTGGATATGTGGAGTTTGGTAGTTGAACAACCATGGCAGTAAAGGCTCGAGGGGTAAAACGACCTCCATGTTCCAAGTTCCTGTTCACTATTTTGCTGCTTGGCTAATAACATCACCACAAAGATGATTAGTGACCACCTTTAGAACCTCATGCCGCACATTGACATTTGTGAATTTGCAATTGATTCACAATAAATGGGCAGAATCTTCTGCCTTTAACTTTTGATTTTGAAATTAAGAATACTGCTCAGAATCTCTCTGGGGCATAGAAAGCTACTATGCTACTGAGCAGTGGAGTTGCACCGTCTCCTGCTCTATTACCAGCCAATTCAAGCTGAGTCTCTCTGTCCTGGGTAAATTAATACTGGCTTGCACGTGGACTGAGCAAGGTGGGGTGAGGAGGCGTGGGAGCAGCAGCCAGTTTAAATCATTAGCAAACGGCTTGCGCAGCAATTAGCCAACAACTCACCGTTTCTGAGACGACATCTGTGCAGTAAGTATAGATGACCCCCGAAACACCACTTTCTTACAGAGAGGATAAATGTTTTGTTGGAACGTGAGGCGCAAGGTTAAGGATGGTAACAATTATCTTGTCTAAATGTATGGCTTCAGACAGCTTTACAGCCATTACTTACAATTCTCAAGAGAAAATGTCAGAATATTAGCAATGAGTTACTGCTCCTGACTACTGTCACGCTGTGTCATCACTCCTACCCAAATGACCTTGTAGAAATGGAATTCTAGCCATCTGGACCAATGGCACCAAAGCCACTGATTTGTTGCCCAGGTCCGAGAAGGCAAAATCCGCACTCGTTTTATTTTGTCAATTTAACATCCAGCTACTTGGCTGCTGAACATGTGTTAGCTTCTTAAATTTCCTGACTCGTTTCTCAGCTAAATATTTCCAATAAAGGAATGACTTTGATGGAGGTGCTTTCAATTTATCATTTGGGACTTAAGGCGGTGCAACATATTTTTTTCATATTGGTATGAAATTATGGTATATTATAAACAGTACTTGCTGTCCCAATTGTGAACACATTTGTGCAGTGAATTCCTGAGATATACAGTTCAGGAAAATTTGAGATAGTATCTCTGGAGTTTGCAGAGGCTGCTGGGGTAGTAGTTCTAGATCTTCATAGATTAGGAGGAAAATATCAGCCAGGTTTCCCCATCTTTTCAATATACAGTAACTTATGTGGACATCAGCTGTGTACAGAAGCTCACTTAGTCGTGTTGCCCCCCCCCCCATCAAATACTGATGTTCACTGTTACAATCACAGAGGAAGGTAACCATTTCAGTAAACTTCCACAGGATGACTGATGCATGTGCAACAGACCTCAGCACAGAGTCTTTAAATTACTTGGAGAAGGAAGAATATCATTACAAAAAATTGGCAAAGCTCTACACTTATCAATTAATTCAGCTGATTTGATGCACAGGAGAATCAAATATTTGAGTTGAATCCAAATTCTCTTTGGGCAAAGCATCGTAGCATAGTCAGCAAAGGAAAGGGGAGGCGGAAGCGTAGTGGTATTGTCACTGCACTAGCAATCCCGAGGACCAGGGTAATTTTCTGGGGACCCGGGTTCGAATCAAAGCACGGTGTATGATAAAATTTGAATTCAATAAAAATCTGGAATTAAACGTCCAAAGATGACCATTGTCGATTGTCATAAAAACCCATTTGGTTCATTAATGTCCGTTGAGGAAGGAAATCCGCCTTCCTATCATGGTCTGGCCTACATGTGACCACAGATCGGCAGCACTCTTAAATGTTCTCTAACAAACCACTAAGTTCAAGGGCAGTTAGGAATGGGCAGCAAATGCCGGCCCAGCCCAGCTACGCCCACATCCCATGAACAAATTTTCAAAAAACAGCAGGAATTTACTGTGCTTGGGGGGAGATGGCACATGTCTGTTGAATGCTGACAGAGCTTTTTTGTACAAGAGTTTACTTCTTTGTTTCCAAGACTGGTAGTGACTTTGAAAATGGCTGTAATGGGTCTTGTGTGAATGAACCAACTGCATGGAGAAAAGGAGGCAACATAGGAGAGCCCGATTCTGCCAAATACCATAACCCTGGGCAATAATGATACCCTTGGAGAGGGTGTTGGTAGCTTTGTGGATGGTGGTGGCATGTCTGAAGAGACAATCAGGGAAGGCGGTGGTCTGGTGGTATTGGCACTAGACTAGTAAACCAGAGACCCAGAGAAATGTTCTGGGGATCCAAGTTCAAATCGCACCACTGCAGGTGGTGAAATTTGATTAAAATCTGGAATGAACAAATAAAAAGAAAGTCCCACATGTCATGATATACATCAGCATATCATGATGCAATCACACACACACTGACACACTGATGGACAGAAAGTAGAACCAACCAGCATACACAACATCACAGCCAATCACCAGTGAGAGCACACGCACCATAAAGACAGGGGACATCTGAGTTCCAGCCTGCTTGCTAGCAGCAGCCAGCTCAGAGCACAAAGCTCACAGCCTGCCTCTCAGACATTCACCATGTGCTGAGTGCCTCACCTAGATAGTGATAGGACAGGGTCCACAGATAAGCTGGTAATGCACGTACCCAAGTTTACAATATGTTATTACAGTTGAGTTGTTAATAAAATAGAGTTACACAATCTCCAGCCGTGTTGACCTGTTTGTAGACCAGAGCACCCAACACGACATGGTTCCAGGAGTGGAAGCATACTAGCCCCAGTGAGACCTACCTGCAAATAATCAGCAATCCGCCATACTGTAGCATGGAGAACAACCTGTTCCAGCAGCACCTGCAGGGTATGGATGAGCCTTTCCAGTCTTATTTAATGCACCTCCGCATCCTCGCGCAGTCCTGCGGCTATGGGCCTACCTCTGACTCCATGATACGCGACCAGATAGTTTTCGGGGTCATGCGCCAGCAGCTCATTAAAATCAAGCAACTCACCCAAGCGACGGCCATCGAGACCAGCGTCCTGCATGAGAACGCCACCAGCCGGTACTCACACATCCAGGCGGCTGAAACGGCGCGGCAGGGGCCCCACGAGGCGGAGCGGGTCCAGACGATCGAGTACCTTCCGGCCCCCGGCCCGGAGGAGGGCGGCCATTTCTCGAACTTTCCGAGGCCTCCCGCGCTTGTACGGGCGGAGGAAAGCGATGCGCAGGCGCGCACTATGCAAGACCGCACCGCGCATGTGCGGTGGCGCAACGAACACACTGACATCATGACGTGCGGCAACTGTGGCTCCGCCCATTTAAAGCGGCAATGTCCGGCCAAAGCGCGACAATGCCTACGCTGTGACAGACTTGGCCACTACGCTGCCTGCTGTCGAGCACCTCAGCCTGCCAACTCGCAACAGTTTAACCAGCCTCGCAGAAATGTCCGGGCAATTCTACCCACGTTCACCGAGTCCGATCCTGACATCATACAGACCAGTGACACTGAGGACAGGGAGCCTTTCCGCATTGCTGTCATCAACAAGAACAAGCTGTCCCCGAGTCGAACGCACCAGCCGCTGTCGGTGCACAGCATTGATCCGGACAACAAATGGTGTGCAACCCTGACGGTCAACCGGTCCCAGATCACATTCCGCCTGGACACTGGTGCTTCCGCAAATCTTCTCGTATGGTCAGCATTTCAAACCCTGAGGGTCAAACCAGCAATTCTTCCATCCATCTGTCAACTGGTCGACTATAATGGCAACGTCATCCCCGCCACGGGGTCATGCCAACTCGAAGTGACGCACAACTCGCGTAAAGCCATCCTACCCTTCGAGATCGTGGGCTCTTCAAAGGACTCTCTGCTAGGCGCACAGGCGTGCAAAATCCTCCACCTCGTTCAGCGAGTACACTCTCTCTCTCCAAAAGGCACGTCTGACTTCCAAGATGCGGAATTCAGGGCGCAGCTAAACTCAATCCTCTCTCACAACCAGGATGCTTTCAAGGGCATGGGTACACTGCCCTACACAGACAAAATCCTGCTCAAACAGGATGCCACCCTGGTAGTTCATGCACCTTGCAGAGTCCCAGCACCCCTCAAGGACCGCCTCAAGCAGCAGCTGCAGGACCTTCAGGACCAAGGAGTGCTTTTCCGGGTGACGGAGCCAACTGCATGGGTCAGCTCCATGGTGTGTATCAAGAAGCCTTCCGGCGAGCTCCGGATCTGTATTGACCCGAAAGACTTCAATCGCAATATAATGAGGGAACATTACCCTATACCCAAACGTGAGGAGATCACGTGCGAGATGGCTCGGGCAAAAATATTCACCAAGCTTGATGCCTCAAAGGGCTTCTGGCAGATTCAATTGGATCAGTTCAGCAGGAAGCTGTGTACCTTCAACACTCCATTTGGCAGATACTGCTACAATAGGATGCCATTTGGATTCATATCGGCCTCTGAAGTTTTCCATCGCATCATGGAACAGATGATGGAGGGCATCGAAGGCGTGCGCATCTATGTGATCGATATCATTATTTGGTCTACCACACCGCAGCAGCATATCAGTCGCCTCCAACGCGTCTTTCAACGGATACGGGACCAGGGCCTCCGCCTTAACAGAGCCAAATGTTCTTTTGGCCAAACCGAGCTCAAGTTCTTGGGGGACCACATCTCCCGGTTGGGTGTGCGGCCGGATGCCGACAAGGTGGCAGCCATCACGGCTATGCAGAAGCCGACAGACAAGAAGGCGGTGCTACCCTTCCTAGGAATGGTCAACTTCCTGGGAAAATTCATCCCTAACCTCACTTCCCACACCACATCTCTCCGGCACCTTGTCAGGAAGACAACTGAATTCCAGTGGCTTCCCACCCACCAGCATGAATGGGAGGAGCTCAAGGCCAAGCTTACAACCGCCCGGTACTGGCGTTCTTCGATCCTGCAAGGGGGACGAAGATCTCGACTGACGTCAGCCAATCCGGCATTGGGGCGGTCCTCCTGCAACGAGATGACGCCTCACCATGGGCCCCTGTCGCCTATGCATCACGTGCCATGACCCCCACAGAGCAGCGCTATGCGCAAATTGAGAAGGAGTGCCTCGGCCTGCTGACTGGCATTGACAAGTTCCACGACTATGTGTATGGCCTTCCCCAGTTCACTGTGGAGACCGACCATCGCCCGCTGGTTGGCATCATCCAAAAGGACCTTAATGACATGACCCCTCGCCTCCAGGGCATTCTGCTCAAACTCCGGAGGTACGACTTCCAATTTTAAAAATAAAAATATATTTATTAAAGTTTTTTAACACAATTTTTCTCCCTTACAAACAATAACCCCCCCCCCCCACCGTAACAAAAAAAAACAAGAAATCGCGCAGAGCAAGATATATACATGGCAAAATGATATATTTACACAGCTTTGTACACTGGCCCTCACCCGTACGTGTCAGTTTCCCCAAACCTTCATGTTATCTCTTGCGCATCCACCCTCCCAGGCAGTCCCCCCTTTCCCCCCCCTCCCCCCCCCCTCCCAGGACGTCCCCTCCACCCCCCCCCCCCCCCCAAGGTTGCTTCTGCTGCTGACCGACCTTCCTCTAACGCTCCGTGAGATAGTCTAGGAACGGTTGCCACCGCCTGTAGAACCCCTGCGCAGACCCTCTCAAGGCGAACTTAATCCTCTCCAACTTTATGAACCCAGCCATATCATTTATCCAGGCCTCCAGGCTGGGGGGCTTCGCCCCCTTCCACATTAGCAAGATCCTTCGCCGGGCTACTCGGGACGCAAAGGCCAGAATGCCGGCCTCTTTCGCCTCCTGCACTCCTGGTTCATCCACTGCTCCAAATATTGCTAGCCCCCAGCTTGGCTTGACCCGGACTTTCACCACCTGAGATATTGCTCCCGCCACTCCTCTCCAGAACCCCTCCAGTGCCGGGCATGACCAAAACATATGGACATGGTTCGCTGGGTCCCTTAGCACCTTCCACATCTGTCCTCTACCCCAAAGAACCTACTCAACAGCGCCCCCGTCAAGTGCGTTCTGTGGACCACCTTAAATTGTATCAGGCTGAGCCTGGCACACGAGGAGGCGGAATTAACCCTACCTAGGGCATCAGCCCACAGACCTTCCTCGATCTCCTCCCTCAGCTCCTCCTCCCATTTACCCGTCAACTCTTCTACCAGCGCTTCCCCCTCTTCTTTCAACTCCTGGTGTATTTCCGACACCTTGCCCTCCCCGACCCATACACCCGAGATCACCCTATCTTGAACTTCTTGTGCCGGGAGCAACAGGAATTCCCTTACCTGCATATATCTAAAGGCATTTCCCGGGGGTAACTCGAACTTCTCCTCCAGTGCCCCTAGGCTCGCAAATGTCCCGTCGATGAACAGGTCCCCCATTCTTCCAATCCCCGCCCGATGCCAGCTCTGGAACCCCCCGTCCATCTTCCCCGGGACAAACCGGTGGTTACCCCTGATCGGGGACCACACCGATGCTCCCATTGCACCCCGGTGCCGTCTCCACTGGCCCCAGATCCTTAGCGTTGCCGCCACCACCGGGCTCGTGGTATACTTTGTCGGCGAGAGCGGCAGCGGAGCCATCACCAACGCCCCCAGGCTCGTTCCTTTACAGGACGCCATCTCCATCCTCTTCCATGCCGCCCCCTCTCCCTCCATAACCCACTTGCGGATCATCACCACATTTGCTGCCCAGTAGTAGCTCCCCAGGTTTGGCAGCGCCAACCCTCCTCGGTCCCGACTGCATTCCAGGAACCCTCTCCTTACTCTCGGGGTCTTATTCGCCCACACAAACCCCATAATACTCCTGCCTACTCTCTTAAAAAAGGCCTTAGTGATCACGATGGGAAGGCACTGAAACACAAACAGAAACCTCGGAAGGACCACCATTTTGACCGACTGCACTCTACCTGCCAGCGAGAGCGGTAACAACTCCTGGCTATCTGGATCCCCAGATACCGAAAGCTCCCCTCCGCCCTCCTCAGCGGTAGGTCCCCTATCCCTCTTTCTTGGTCCCCCGCCTGTTGTACAAAGAGCTCACTCTTCCCTACATTGAGCTTATAGCCTGAAAACTCCCCAAACTCCCTTAGAGTCTGCATGACCTCCACCATCCCCTCCATTGGATCCGCCACGTACAGCACAGGTCATCCGCATATAGCGACACCCGATGCTCTTCTCCCCCTTGGACCACCCCCCTCCATTTATTAGACTCCCTCAATGACATGGCCAATGGTTTGATCGCCAATGCGAATAACAGGGGGGGACAGGGGGCACCCCTGCCTCGTCCCTCGGTACAGTCGAAAGTACTCCAACCTCCGCCGGTTCGTTACTACACTCGCCATCGGGGCTCTGTAAAGGAGCTTAACCCAATTGATAAACCCTACCCCGAACCCAAACCTACGCAGCACCTCCCAGAGGTACTCCCACTCTACTCTGTCAAAGGCCTTCTCCGCGTCCATAGCTGCCACGATCTCCGCCTCTCCCTCCTCCGATGGCATCATTATCATGTTTAAGAGCCGCCGCACATTGGTGTTTAGTTGCCTGCCCTTTACAAATCCCGTCTGGTCCTCGTGGATTACCCCCTGGACACAGTCCTCGATCCTCGTGGCCAGCACTTTTGCCAGCAACTTTGCATCCACATTGAGGAGCGAGATCGGCCTGTACGATCCACATTGCGGTGGGTCATTGTCCCGCTTTAGGATCAAAGAAATTGTCGCTTCCGACATTGTCGGGGGCAGGGTCCCCTCCTCTCTTGCCTCATTAAAGGTCCTCACCAGTAGCGGGGCCAACAGGTCTGCGTACTTCCTGTAGAACTCCACCGGGAATCCGTCCGGTCCCGGGGCCTTCCCCACCTGCATGCTCCCCAAACCCTTGCTCAGCTCCTCCAACCCAATTGGTGCCCCCAAACCAGCCACCTCTTGCTCCTCCACCCTCGGGAATCTCAGCTGATCTAGGAATCGTCTCATCCCCTCTCCCCCCGCTGGGGGCTGGGATCTGTACAGCTCTTCATAAAAGGCCTTGAATACCTCGTTTATTTTCCTCGCACTCCGAACCGTGGCTCCCCTTCCATCTTTGACTCCCCCTATTTCCCTCGCTGCCATCCTCTTACGGAGCTGGTGTGCCAGCATCCGACTAGCCTTTTCCCCATACTCGTAGCTCGCCCCCTGCGCTTTCCTCCACTGTGCCTCCGCCTTCCCTGTGGTCAACAGGTCAAACTCCGTCTGGAGCCGTCGTCTTTCCCCAAGTAATCTTTCCTCCGGGGCCTCTGCGTATCTCCTGTCCACTCTCAAAATCTCCCCCACTAACCTCTCCCTTTCCATACCCTCTGTCTTCTCCCTATGAGCCCTGATGGAGATTAGCTCTCCCCTGATCACCGCCTTCAACGCCTCCCATACCACCCCCACCCGCACCTCCCCGTTGTCATTGGCCTCCAAGTACCTTTCGATACACCCCCTCACCTTCCCACACACCACCTCGTCCTCCAGCAGTCCCACATCCAGCCGCCACAACGGGCGTTGGTCCCTCTCCTCTCCCAGCTCCAGTTCCACCCAGTGCGGGGCATGGTCCGAAACGGCTATGGCCGAATACTCCGTCCTCTCCACCCTCGGGATGAGCGCCCTACCCAGAACAAAGAAATCTATCCGGGAGCAGGCTTTGTGTACATGGGAGAAGAAAGAAAATTCCCTGGCCTGCGGCCTTGCAAACCGCCATGGGTCCACTCCCCCCATCTGATCCATAAACCCCCTAAGTACCTTGGCCGCCGCCGTCCTCTTTCCAGTCCTTGATTTGGAGCGGTCCAGTGCTGGATCCAACACTGTATTGAAGTCCCCTCCCATTATCAGGCCTCCTATCTCCAGGTCCGGAATGCGCCTCAACATGCGCTTCATGAATCCTGCATCATCCCAGTTCGGGGCGTATACGTTTACCAACACCACCCACGTCCCTTGCAGCCTACCGCTCACCATTACATATCGCCCTCCATTGTCCGCTACAATAGTCTTGGCCTCAAATGACACCCGCTTTCCCACCAATACTGCCACCCCTCTTCTTCGCGTCCAGTCCTGAGTGGAATACCTGTCCTACCCATCCCTTTCTTAACCTGACCTGGTCCGCCACCTTCAGATGTGTCTCTTGGAGCATGGCCACATCCGCCTTCAGCCGGTGGATCCTGAACCACCCTTGAGGTGGTCAACCCGAATTCGTTGCCCAGCCCAAAGACTTGATTTATAAACCTTGCCCTATTGGACTCACTAACTTGTTCTGCCGTACTGTTTAAGAGTTTTTCATCGTTTGTTAATAGCATTTGTTTCGTTCTTGGTGTAACATAGTTTTCCTCTGCACCTGGCACCTTCCTGTGTATATAGTATAGCCACATGTACATATTGATGTAAATAATGCACACATATGATCAGACACACTCACTACACTTTATTTATTCTCATTTAGGCACATATTCTTTACGAAAAGGGGGCATGTCATGATATACATCAGCATATCATGGTGCAATCACACACACACTGACACACTGATGGACAGAAAGTAGAACCAACCAGCATACACAACATCACAGCCAATCACCAGTGAGAGCACATGCACTATAAAGACAGGGGACACCAGAGTTCCAGCCTCCTTGCTAGCAGCAGCCAGCTCAGAGCACAGAGCTCACAGCCTGCTTCTCAGATATTCACCATGTGCTGAGTGTCTCACCTAGATAGTGATAGGACAGGGTCCACAGATAAGCTGGTAATGCACATACCCAAGTTTACAATATGTTATTACAGTTGAGTTGTTAATAAAATAGAGTTACACCATCTCCAGCTGTGTTGACCTGTTTGTAGACCAGAACACCCAACACGACACCACGTACAATGACGCAAGCTTGGGCTACCCTTGAATTGCCTTGTGCATTCTGAAAAGATACTTTAAGAGGCTGATTGTATCCTTCTGCGGGATATGACAAATTTTTGAAATTGGCTAATGTGGATGCATGTGGCGATATTTGAGAGATGCCAATGATATGTTTGTGGAAAGTGGCACGACTGGATAACTTGAAGCCGATATTCTGGATTCTGACCGTGAACTTAGTCAATGGGCACCGATAGCAGCAATCAAGATGCAGACTGTCACCTCTCCAGTGGATACTGATATCCGATTTGAAGTCGGCTGCAGGAGGAAACCCAATTCAAAACTGTCCATTTTAAAACAAATGTTATATTCATAAGATGATATATTTCAACGGTCATAAAGCACCAAATTCTCAGCCTGTGACAAGGAATTGAACTTAGAACAATTGCTAACTAATTATAAGTTTAGTAAAAAAAACTTAAAGCAAAAAGTTTCATTTTGCCTCCTGTGTTCAATTGTTACCTGATTAGGCTGTGATGCAAAAGTGAGGGTGTGCTGCAGTGTTACTCCCTGTAAAATAATAATAATCTTTATTATTGTCACAAGTAGGCTTACATTAGCACTGCAATAAAGTTACTGTGAAAAGCACCCAGTCGTCACACTCCGGCGCCTGTTCGGGTATACTGAGGGAGAATTCAGAATATCCAATCCACCTAACAGCACGCCTTTCAGGACTTGTGTGAGGAAACCGGAGCACCCGGAGGAAACCCACACAAACTCGGGGAGAACGTGCAGACTCCGCAGAGACAGTGACCCAAGCCAGGAATCGAAGCTGGGGTCCTGGAGCTGTGAAGCCATCGTGCTAACCACTGTGCTAACTTCATACTAACTACATGATCCCAAGGTTTGTGAAGAAATTCCTATTTCAAAGCTCAATATAGCTAAATAATGATCTTACTTGCAATGTCTGCACTCTCCCCACAAACTCAGAAGATCACTCCCCACTACAGAAGCTGGAGTACGTAATCTAGGCTGACACTTCAGAGCAATTAGTGAGAAAGTGTAGTATTGAAGGCAGCACTGTATTTCCGACATTAAACCAAACATTAAAAGAGCTCATGGCACATTTTGAAGAAGAGTAGAGGAGTACTGGTAGACACTTACCCCTCAACAATAACTTTGCTGATTAACCACAATCTGCCTGGTGAATTCTGGAGCCCAAACTGGTAGTTACTTGACTGAAGCTCTGTATCGCTCTCCCTACCACAGAGAGGAGCAATATATCCTACTCCTGCCCTTCTGATCTAAATCTGCTTTGCATCAAGTTTAATCAGATTTCAGGGCAACCGTAGTGAGTTCAATTGCTCTGGAAAGTACTTCTCAGTAGGTGAAGATTGCTTTTCCCAGTTCATGAGGTTATTTAATATGTTTACTTCTAGCCAGCCCAACTGTCTGTCTGAATCTGCAAGTTCTACCTCTTCTTAGTTACTCATTGGGATTCTGGTGCTTTGCCTGTCCACATGCCCCGGTGGTTTCTTGTTTTCTGGAAGTTATAAATACATACATTCAGCTCATTCTGAATTCTCTCTTGAGAATGTGACGTTGGAGGGAAAAATCCACCTTTGTTGCACTCCTTATTGCCCTCAGTCACTAAAACAAAATAAATGGGGACAATATAATGGAAAAATACCGGTATCATTTATAACAATGATTGCTACAAGAATAAGTGGAAAAAGAAAACCTAAAATTGCAGCCTTTACAACTTTGAGACATCCTAAAGAGTTTCGCAATCAATGTAGTGATTGTTTGAAGTACGGAATGCAACAGCCAATTTGCTCACAGCAAGGTCCCACCTGTAGTTTTAGGTCAGAAAAAATGTTTTGCTGATGTTGGTTTAGGAATGAATGTTGGCCTAGACACAGAGAACGTCTCTACTCTTCTTCAAGTAGTGCCACAGAACCTTTTGCGTCTATCTGAGGAGACAGACAGTTAAGGTACTCCCGCTAAATGGTCATTTGTGTTTTACAGTAGCACCGCCCTGTGTGGCTGCCGGGAACATTTGCATAACTACATTTTGAAAACGTGCTCTAAACTATTACTGGGAATATCTTCTAAAATTTATATTTAAATACTTGTGCACTATGTTGGTGACTCTGGTTTCTTTCTGCATTTTTGTCTGTGTAATTATAGTTTTCTTCTAAACAGATTAAATTAGTTTTATCCCAACATTCTGACAACAAGATGTTTTTGGAATGAACAAGAGGACACAATGGGTAGCCTGTGTGAAATCCTGTGCAAATTAGCACAGGTTAGCCCTGTTGCTTCACAGCGCCAGGGTCCCAAGTTCAATTCCCACTTGGGTCGCTGTCTGTGTGGAGTCTGCACATTCTCCCAGTGCCTACGTGTGTTTCCTCCGGGTGCTCCAGTTTCCTCCCACAAGTTCTGAAAGGAGTGCTTGTTAGGTGAATTGGACATTCTGAATTCTCCCTCTCTGTACCCGAACAGGCGCCGGACTGTGGCGATGAAGGGATTTTCAAAGTAAATTCATTGCAGTGTTAATGTAAGCCTACTTGTGACAATAATAAAGATTACTATTATTATTACTTTGGAAAAATAATTCTTAATCCATTAACACACTATTCCCAATTCAAAGAAATTGACAATAATACAGTTTTGCTTGCACTCAGCAGGCACATGTTTTCTCCTATTAACACACTCTTCTATCTTACCTTTATGCCACTGTTAGCACTACTTCAGTCCTTACTACGACTATTAGCACCCCTCTGTCTTACGTTCATGACATCTTTGCCAGTCTCTCCTTAGCTCCGACCTATCCCTGATCTTCCATTCTCCACCACTCCCCCTCTAACTAGAAAATTCAATGCATTTCTGTCGCTCTTCAGTTCTGTGGAACAGTCACATGGAGTGGAAATGTTAACTCTGTTTCTCTATCCACAGATGCTGCCAGACCTGCTGAGTTTATCCAGCATTTTCTGTTTTTTATTCCAGATTTCCAGCATCCGCAGTATTTAGCTTCTATTCGGCCAGAGGTTAGCCTTGGGCAAGTTTGGCAGATATCCTGACCTGAAAAGGATGCTAGTAAATCAGATTGATTTTACAATAACTTGGTCATTTCCTGATCACGACAACTTAGCCTTTTATTCCAGGCTTTATTTCATTAATCCAATTTGAATTCACCAGCAGATATGATAGGATTTGATCTCAAGTTTCTCAATTAGCCCTGTGGATCACGAGGATGTTTGCATCTATATTCATGAGAACATAGTGGACAGAACAGAGAGTATTCTGAGATGTTGTCACACATTTTACCAGAGAAAAGCTGATAATTGGTGACAAAGATAAATCACTGTAACTAAATACTAAAATATGAAATCAACTTAATCCTGGTCGTCGCAACCTTTGGGCGAATATATCAATTCCGTTTGAATCAGTGGAAACGCCATGCTAATTTCTTCCTTGTATGATCCAAATTATTTTCCAATAAGAAGGAGGATATAATTTCTGTTTGTTCTCCAGATGTGGATGCCACTGTCGCGTATGACATTTATTGTTCATACCCAGTCGGACTGAGAGCTTGGTGCTGGGCCAACATATTGAATTGCTGTGGCAATATGTTCACACTGGTTTGAGGTTGGGGAATGCCAGAATTTTAAACCAGAGACAATAAAGGAACATCAATACTATCCAGATGATAGGCAATTTTGAGGAGAGCTTGAATCATGTTCTCATGATATTGCTAAAATTTGTCTCAATTAATTTGAACTGAATTTACTTTTCTAAGTGTCAACTTAAGGAAGCACAAATTTTGGTTGTGATTGACATCAAATTAAAGACTGCGGTGCTTTTCGAAGTGAGATCATAACAGATCAAATGGTGAATTATGAATGAAAATTCTTCCAATAAATTATTTTGTTCATGTTAAGAAGAACATTTGGAAGGGGAGTTATTTTGGTTTTCTTAATCTTTGAACTCTTTTAGATCATGCTCATTACTGAACCAAGGCAGAAAGCAAGCAATTTATCATTGATAGGACAATACGAATGCTACCTATTTCTAAATTCGGGGATAATCATGTTGCATACAGTACAGATTTGTTTCAGAAGGTGATGGGAATAAAATGCAAACTCTGGTCTGCCACACAGTTGTCAGACACAGCCTCGAATTCTATGGGCTAGATTTTCAATGTGGGGTTCAGGTGAATTTCAGGCCCTGACCCTGTGCCTGAACCACATTACTCTTGCGACGCTACGTTCAAACGCAAATACCCTGGTTGGATGAAATACAAGTTCATCAGAGGTACAAGCTCCAGCAATGTTGGGGCTGCCACTGGCTTTGCTGAGGACACCAGGCAGCTTGTGAAAGGGCCAGGAGGACAAAGTGGTTGTGGACATCAAGCCAAGGAACAACGCTTAACCCAGTGCAAGTTGACCCCTCAAATTTCATCTGAACATATGCAGAGACAATCTTCTTTTTGCTCCGCAGTGACTTTAACAGATGTATATTAATGTGCAAGCATAACTGGTCTGAGTTGCCAAAATTGGATTTCAAGATTGTTTTTCCTTATGCCCTGGCCCCTTAACAAGCTCCTTAAGATAAATGGCATCAAAAAGGGGTTTCCCGTTCCCCTTCTCTTCCCCACCAGTCCTTGAAGTTGCAAATTCTTCCAAAGGTTCAGAGACATCCTAAGGTGTACTCCACAATCCTTGACAATCCAGCCCCTCATGTATTAACCTCACTGATCAGAATCCTAGACAATTCTGGAATGCAAACAAAAGAGAAAATGTTGGGATAAACGTGGCAGGTCTGGCAGCATCTGTGGAGAGCAAGAGTTAATGTTTCAGTCCAAATTACTCTTCTACAGCACTGTTTTTATTTCTAATTTCCAGCATCCGCAGCATTTTGCTTTTGTTCTGTCATGCACCCTGCTTTGCAACAGCAATAAATTTCATTTATATAGTTCATGCAATGTCCCAAGGCTTTAGGGCACCAAGACAAAGATATGTTAGCAAATGCTTCAACAAGGAATGTTTAAGCAGTGCTTTAATGAGAGAGCAAGAGGTGGAGAAACAAAGGGGTTTGGGGAAGAGAATCCCAGGGCACAGGGCTCAATACCAAACAACTGAAAGCCAGATGGGTTAAAGGAAATGGGAGACACAAATGTTCAGATTTGGAAGAATGCTGACAACTGTGCGGATTGTGGGGCTGGGGAAGGTTACAGAGATATAGGTAGCGGTGCATGAAAGGCAGCTTCATACAGAGCATCTGATACAATTCTAACAATAAAAACAAAGCATATCATAAATCCCATGCCACTAACAGACAGAGGAGAAACATGAGATTTGAGGAGGCGTCAGTCAGGGAAAGCACATCGAGGAGGTTCTCAGCGTGCAATCACCAAACCATGATAGATAACCTTTCAAAATCCAAAGATGAACATCTCCATTTTAAGTAGCAGTCTGTTTTTCATCTCATTCTGCAGTAGGAGGAAGAGATGAATCAGAAACCAGTATGTTTAAGTAAGCTCTACACAGAATAGCTCAGAAGCAGAAATAACTGAGTGAGCTTTCCAAGAGGTGGCTGTCTATGGGGGTGAGATCGTTTGCCATTAAAGAAGAATGTTTGGAATTCAAATCTTTCTGCACTATCAGCATAGGAAAAGGTGAACAATTAATTTACGATCAAGACAAGAGAAACAATGCATGTAAAATTTATGGCCAAAGTCTATGGACGGGATTCGCTGTCAGCTGATGCCGGAAACGTGAATGGGCGGAGAATCAGTTCCACCGATTTCATGCCAAATCGCATTATTCCATCGCTTTGACAATGGCGTCAATGCGGTCTGGAACGCACGTACAGTAAACACCGTTGGCATATCATTAGGGGGCTCCGGGATTCTCCGCTTCTAATGAGCCGAATTCCTGATGGTGAGATTCACTGGTGCTTTTAAAAATCGTGAAACTGGCGTCGTGGCTGATGAGGGAGTGAGAGGAGGTAAGACATGGAGAAGTGTGACCGTAGGCTCCCGGACCGGACACTGACCTGGCTGGCTGGGGGGAGGAATGGGCTATGTGGCCGGGGTGACCCCCACCCCCCCACAGACCGCCATTTCCGCAGCCTGCAAGGCAGCCACCTTGCTGCGTACCCCACTGACCACCCACCTTGACCCCTAGTTCTGCAGCGGATGGCCATATGGTGCTCCCACACACCGGTCCACCCACCTCTGCCCCACCCTCCGTCATACCACTCCCCTATCCGCCCCCGCCCTCTGGCGGGGCATCAGGTGGCCCATCCGAGGGCAATGCCCACCGTAGCCTGGACGGGTGCCATGAAGCATACTGCTGGTAAGTACAGTGCTAGCCGACAGTAGACCTGGCACATTACTAGATCGATTGCCCAGTTGGGCAACCTTGAGCTAGATTGACACTGGAGGGATGGGAAATCATGGACTACAGGATGATCATCAACTATGGTTCAATGAATAGCATTCTTGTCCTAATCAAATGATTCGAGTCCCCCTCCAGTATCTTGGGCAAATAATCGAGCGGGTTCGTCTGGTGCAGTACTGAGATGAAATAAACATCCAGGAGATATGTGCTTTCACATCACTTTTTCGCAGCAGAAACCACTTAACTTCTTTGGATGTGGTGAGAACATGTCACTAATTGCGAGATGTTTAGAAACATTGTGGTTAACTTCAAAGCAGGGTACCTGAGATGCATTCAAGCATGAAGTGAAATGAAAATAAACAATCCAAACATTTGCCTGCCTGGAAGCTATTACCCTGTCAATTACAGCCTCTTAAAAGATATTTCTCTTTGAAAATGAATAGATGTGGGGGAGGAGGCACTCTGGTGGGGACCACCTCACAAGCAAACTTAAGTTGGCTGGTGAAAGGAAGCGAGGTAGGTGGAGGGGCTGCGGCCGGCTGAGCCTGTGTGGGCAGTATTCAAAAGACCTGGGAGGTGTGAATGGGGGAGGGGGAGTATGAGGTGAAGAGTGGTTTTGAGAGGAAGTTTTGAGGGATTTTTGGGAAGGGGTAGCTGGCTGACAGGGACTAGAGGTAATGCTGAGTCCCACTTGTGGGACGGGGTCAGGGCCAGGGTTATTGCTGAGAGGAGGGGAGGGTGACAGACCCCCAGTCCGAATGGGACTGTGGAACGTGTGGGGTTTAGGTGGGCCAGTGTAGCAGGCGAGAGTCTTCTCGTATTTGAAGAGCTTGAGCGCTGATGTGGTGCTATTACAGAGACTCATTTGAGGGTGGAGGACCAGGTTAGGCTTCGGAAGGGCTGGTGAGTTATGTGTTCAACTTGGGCTTTGATAAAAGGGTCCAGGGTGCAGCAGTGTTAGTGGGTAAGAGAGTAAGGTTTCAGATGGAGAAGGTGGTGGCAGATCCTGGGGGGGCAGATATGTAATAGTAATGGGTGCTTTGGAGGGAGGTTGGTGGTGTTGGTTAGCGTGTCTGACCTGAATTGGGATGATGTAGTGTTTATAAAGAGGATGCTGGTGGCTTCACCAAATCTGGACACGCAACAGTTAATTTTAGATGGGGATTTAAATATAGTGTTACATCTGAAGATGGATTGATCTAAGCGTCGCTTGTTGACCCCTTTGGAGGGGCAAGTGTTTTGGCAGCGTTTGTGAAGGAGATGGCGGTGGAGCGTGGGGTTTTACATGCAAGGGGCAGGGAGTATTCCTTTTTTTCACCAGTGCATAATGTACATTCGAGGATTGACTTCTTTATTATGGGGAGGTTGTTGTTGTCGGGAGTGAGGAAAGCAGAATACTCGGCGATTGTCATTTCGGATCATGTTCTGCAGTTGGTCATGGAGAAGGAGCTGGCACAGAGACTGGTGTGGACATTGGATGTGGGGATCCCATTTTTTGTGTGAGGATGGCGAAGGTGATTGATGATTATGTGGGGTTTAATGAGAATGGGGAGGTCTCACTGTCTGTGGTTTGGAAGGCGCTGAAGGCGGTGGTGAGGGGCGAGAGCATCTCGTACAAGGTGCAAGTGGAGAGGGAGGCAAGAAAGAAGTGACAGCAGCCGGTGGAGGAAATCTTGGAAGTTGATGGGAAGTATATGGAGGATCTCACTACGGAGCTTTTGGTCAGTAGAAAGGAACTGCAGGCGCTGTTTGACCTTTTGTTGACAGGGAAAGCGGTACACCAGTTGAGGCAGCACGAGTTTGGGGAGAAGGCCAGTCGTCTGCTAGCGGGACAGCTCCGCCGGCAGGCGGGCTGACGAGACATTGTTCAGGTTCGGGATGGGGCGAAGGCTGGTGATGGCGCCAGAGCAGCTGAACAGGGCATTCGAAAATTTTTAGAAGAGGTTGTATAGATCGGAGCCTCTGGAGAATGAGTCAGACATGAGGGAGTTTTTGGAGGGACTAAAAGTGTTCCAACGTTGGACAGGAGGAGAAGACAGGGTTGGAGGAGCCAGTGAAGCAGGTTCAGACAGTGATGGGGAAGAAACAGCCAGGTAAAGCACTGGGGCCGGAATTCTATCAGATGTTTTTGAATAGCCTGGTGCACTGTTGATGGAGATGTTTGAGGATGCAGTGGCAAAAGGGATGCTTGCAGAGACAATGTGACAGGCATATATTTTGCTGTTGTTAAAAAGGGATAAGGACCTGCTGGAGTGTGGGTCGTATCAGCTACTAACTCTATTGAATGTGGATACCAAGATTCTTGCCAAAGTATTGACGCTTAGGTTGGAGGAGTGCCTTCCACTCTTTGGGGAGGATCAGATAGGGTTTGTAACGGGTAGGCAGTTATCCTCGTAAGTGTGGCGCTTGTTAAATGTGGTGCTTGCCTCAGCAGGAGGGGAGGAGCTGGGGGTGGTGGTAGCGCTGGATGCGGAGAAGGCATTTGGTCAAATAGAGTGGAGTTATTTGTTTGCGGTTTTGGATTGGGCCAAAGTTTGTGGCAGTGATCAAGTTGTGTGTTTTTGTGGCTTGCGCCTTTGCTGTGGGTCGAGGGTGGGTCTGGTCAGAAGGGGCAGAGTGTCATGGGAGGGTGACATTATGGTGGGAGGGATGTGATGTCATTAGAAATGAAGGTGAACACATGGACCCACAAAGTGTAACCCTGCCACGGCTCTGGCCAGTATGTATTCCTCAACTAATGCCTAAAATAATTATCTGGTCATTATCACAATACCATTAGTGCACAAAATGCCTGTGTCTCCTACAATACTACACTTCAAATATAATTGGTCATAAAATATTCTGGGATGTTCTGGGATGGTGAAAAATCCACTTCAATCCAGTTCCTTCATTTTGCACTCTTTGCTTTTTCTTCCCAGCCAGAGCTTGCTGCGGAGACCACAACTCTTCATCAGCTGCACACAGTAGGAAATCAGCCCTGATGGACTATCCCACATTTTTATTACTTTCTTGAAACTGCAACTCAAACATTTTTTGTCCTCATTGTTTTGTGTGAAAAATGAGCAAACCACAGGGCATAAATTGCAGAATGAAATATTTTCCAGTGAGTGGTTACAACTAAATTTCCCATTTTTAACTAATCTCTTACTCGTTACAATTACTAAGATGCGATTGATTTATTGTCAAGATCTTGCACAGAACAAACTGTGGTATTAAAAAAAGGTTTTGCTCACAATTATTTCATTGTGTGGAGGTGGAGATGGTTAGCAGTTTCAAATTCCTAGGGGTGCACATCTCCAAAAATCTGTCCTGGTCCACCCACGTCGACGCTACCACCAAGAAAGCACAACAGCGCCTGTACTTCCTCAGGAAACTAAGGAAATTCGGCATATCCACATTGACTCTTACCAACTTTTACAGATGCACCATAGAAAGCATCCTATCTGGCTGCATCACAGCCTGGTATGGCAACTGCTCGGCCCAGGGCCACAAGAAACTTCAGAGAGTCGTGAACACCGCCCAGTCCATCACACGAACCTGCCTCCCATCCATTGACTCCATCTACACCTCCCGCTGCCTGGGGAAAGCGGGCAGTACAATCAAAGATCCCTCCCACCCGGCTTACTCACTCTTCCAACTTCTTCCATCGGGCAGGAGATACAGAAGTCTGAGAACACGCACGAACAGACTCAAAAACAGCTTCTTCCCCACTGTCACCAGACTCCTAAATGACCCTCTTATGGACTGATTTCATTAACACTACACCCTGTATGCTTCATCCGATGCCAGTAGTTACATTGTATATGTTGTGTTGCCCTATTATGTATTTTCTTTTATTCCCTTTTCTTCTCATGTACTTAATGATCTGTTGAGCTGCTCGCAGAAAAATACTTTTCACTCTACCTCGGTACACGTGACAATAAACAAATCCAATCCAATCCAATTAAAACAGAAAATTCTACTTTTTTTTCCTTCCACTGCTCTTCCACCTGAACTACGCTGGTCACAAGGTCTGGCTGGATCGCAACTCTGGAGAACTCTTTTTCCATAATTAAATGTGCGTTGTTCGCAGCATGGGGGGAATTTTAGTCGGCAGAAGTGCATGGGTTTGGCGTGAGCAGGGGTGGCGGGTTTAAATCAGGGTGTCTGGATTACTAAACTAGTGACATCACCATTGTGTTGCCATCTCCCTGTTCTTCTTGAATCTTCTAGTGAATGCACACATTGTGATATTCTGTGGAATCAAGAATTTCAATCCATGGGCGGCACGGTGGTGCTGTGGTTAGCACTGCTGCCTCACGGCACCGATGACATGGGTTCGATCCTGGCCCCAGGTCATTGTCCATGTGGAGTTTACACATTCTCCCCTTGCCTGCGTGGGTCTCACCCCCACAACCCAAAAGATGTGCAAAGTAGGTGTATTGGCCACGTGAAATTGCCCCTTAAATGGAAAAACTTTTTTTTAAAGAATTTCAATCCAGTGATAATAAAGAAATGGCAGTGATAAATGCCTAATGATTATTGTGTAACTGATGAGGGAATTTACAGATGGTGGTGTTCCAATGCACCCTCTCTCCTTTCCCTTGTAGGGGTCGGAAGTCAGGGGTTTGTGAGGTGCAGCTAAAGAAGCTTCACATCATTTTCTTTTGTGCAGGTAACCACTACTACCAGTGGATTCTTCGCCCCAATTTCCATTGGCCTCAATGGAAGTCTTCTTGGGGGCACATTCAGTCAAATGCTGCCTTGATTTCAAGGCAGTAACTTTCACCTCGCCTCCTGTTCAGTTCTTTTTGTCTCTGAACCAATGCTGGAAAGAGTTTTGGAGTTCTTAGTGGCTATTGATGACTCAAGGCAACTCTCATACTGCTCACTCTGAGCTAAAAGAGCTGTTATTAAGCTATCCGATTTAGCATGGTAGTACTGGCAAATAACAATGGAGGGTATTCTCAATGTGAAGGTGAAATCTAGTCTCTACAAGGACTGTCTGGTGGTCACTCCTCTCAATACCATCATGACAAGACATATCAGTGATAGTTCTTAGAGAATGAGTTCAAGTGAGATATCATGAAATCAAAGATTGAATCATAGAATTTACAGTGCAGAAGGAGGCCATTTGGCCCAAAGTGTCTGCACCGGCCCTTGGAAAGAGCACCCTACTTAAGCCCACACCTCTACCCTATCCCTGTAACCCAGTAACCCCACCTAACCTTTTTGGACACTGAGGGAAGTTTATCATGGTCAATCCACCTAACCTGCACATCTTTGGACTGTGGAAGGATACCGGAGCACCCGGAGGAAATCCACGCAGACACGGGGAGAACGTGCAGACTCCGCACAGACAGTGACTCAAGCCGGGAATCAAACCCGAGACCCTGGAGCTCTGAAGCAACTGTGCTAACGTGCTGTCCATCATGTTGGTGACCAAGCAGTCTGGGACATTGGCTAACAGGTAGGAGTTGTATTAATAAGACCGTATTAGTCTGTTACTGGACGAGTCTGGAACTTAACTTTTTATACCAGTTCCAAAACATTCGTGGATAGGTCTTTGAAGGGTCAATTTGGCTTGGCGTATCTTTGTTGTGTCCTCATTTGATGCCAAGGCTGAGAGTTCCATCCAGTTTTATTCTTCCTGCTTTTTGTTGCAATTTGACGCAACAGAGTATCTTGCTTGACTAGTTCAGCAGGCAGTTAGAAGTCAACCATGTTGGTCAGGTTTTCACATTACATAATAGCCAGGTTCATTCCAGGTTCACTGGACTCCCAGTTTGGTTACATACCGACTAAACGTACCAATGGGTGAGGTGATGGCACCATCTGTTTTTGTAAAACAATTATGTCTAATTGTCATTTTCTCAGTTAGTGTTGGTAACTCATCAGCTGCTTTCCAAATGCATGTTAGCTGCCAGTAAATCCCAAAAATGATTTGCATGAGCTATAACTCATAAATAATAAGCCATTACTATTAATAATATATTTTTGCTCTACAGTGTAGATATAGGAATGAAAAGTACTGTTATGTGCATGACCATCATTTCATAGTGCTCAAAACACTTACAAATGGACAACTTGTTCCAATGCTTCTCAGAAAAACAGGCTACAAAATTGGCATGCTGCAGGGAATTTACAGTTTTTCTTAATGCGTGTTTTGAAGAGAAAATACAATAAGTATGATATCACATTGCACAGTTGCAAGAATTTCCTTGCGCTTTTTGTCCCCCTCTGCTTTAATGCAAACCTGCTGTGCTGTCTGACACATTGAATAATTGCAGTCAGGCTTTGAAGTGTGTCTTTTTCAGTTTTAACTTTTTTTTTAAATCCCCACATAAATGCTTCAGCAATCATTGCCTGCTATTAATTGCTGTGTCAGCAACAATTCACATTTTTGTTGCCATACAGTTAATCAACTTCAGGGAAAAAAATGGTTGACGGGCGGCCAACGGCAAATAGTTTTGCAGCTCCAATGTGCTGTCAGAGGGCAGCAAGGATAAATTTGTGCCGACAATTCTACCAACCCAGGTCCTTTATCTGTGCCCTGTTGTGAAAACCTAGTGTTTCTCAGCTTCTCAGCATGAACTGAAGTAGATGGGTTGGGGGACTGCAATAGTGTCAGAAATACATCTTCCTTTGCTGATTCTAAACCTTCTAAGTGCACAGCTTTTGAGAGTAGATTTCAGTTTGCCATCTTGATGGAAATTAGAGACTGGCACAGACTTGAAAGAAGACAAGAAAAAAGTATGGATTTTCTTCTCCAATTGTAAACGGTGCGACATTAGACAATTGAGCAGGCAGGTTTTAGGTTTGCGCACATCTAATTTAGCTCACTATTCTCATGCAACAAAATTTCATGCTCGTTGATCAAGTACTTGTACCCATGAGAATCCCTGATTACTGACTGCCGTGTTTTGTATAACTCTGTTTCCTCCACTCTCTAATATGCAAGGTTGTACAAGGATGGCTTTTCCCAAGTTTGAGCCAAGTGATGGGAAGTGACAACAAGACCCTCACTACCATCCCGGCAGTCAACAGCAACCTTGGCACAGCCCAAGGTGTGAATCAGTGAATGTTTCTTCAGTATAGCCCCCGAGGATGATGTTTTTAACCAACTATGTCATTGAGTGGCCTTTTGTACAAAGAATTGTTCAATTGGTGGGTGGAGCTTGGGAGAGCTGGAACTGGGAAATTGGCCAGCTCGATTTGCTGCCCAATCCCCGGTGAATGCACAGGCATTTCAATCTGGCTTATTTTGAGCAGAATCCTAATGAAGCAGATGTCCTGTGCTCAATAGAATGCAGTTCTTTAAATGGAAACCAATCAGCAGGTGATGAGATCAGCAGGCACCAAGATCGACTGTGAGGGCATCAACCCTATCTGAAGCCTCTGGCATGCTTACCCACAGGGCAGGGTGAATGGGATTCTAACAAGTGCAAGCACGTTATCTTGTGCACAAAATTTTGTTTACGGGAATTTGTGGGCTAAATATGATGTGCCCAAACAATAGAAAAAACTTTCCTGCTCAATTGTCTAATACTGCACTCCTTACCATTAGGATACATAAGCAGAAAATCTATAGCTTTTCTTTGTCTATTGTTCAGCTCTGTGTCAATCTGTAATTTTCATCAAGCTAGTTTCCCCCCCCCCCCCACTCCTTCCAGATGTAAAGGACTCCGGTTTGGAGAATTGATGGCTCACAGAGCACATTGGACGGTCAATTGTAGGGCTGAGCCGTCTAATGCGATGACATGCAAAGCAACCCTACACCACAGTCACCAACACCCACAACCTTTCTTTTTTGTTGATCCACCAGGTCAGCATAAGAACCACTTTCAGAATCAGCCCTGCTCCACACAGATAACTAAAGTATTGCCCTGATGGGTGTCACCTATTTCGCTTCAGAGCAACAGCAGTACAACCCCACTGCATTTTGCCAAGTGCAGACTCAATAGATTTCCTCTCTCCCTGACACAGTTGCCTAGTTGTCTTCACATTTTATTGAAAATTAACTTTCAGCACTCTAACACTGACATAACATAGAGTAATATTTCTTTTGACTGGAGTGGTACAAAGTTGACCAGTCACTGGGCATCTGATTACGCCCAGTGCTTGCCAGTGGCAAGTGTGAACCCACGGCTAATTTTTGTTCCAACTTGGTTTAGCCTGTGGAAAGTAACTCTAGCTGAATTAGAATGTCACGTCTGTGGAATAAATATTGCATACATGTGAGGTAAATATTACATCGCTCTCTTGCCTACCTATGTCGGGAAGAGAGCCACAACCACTTTTACCTCCCACTTTAATGCTACGTTCTTTTGTTTCCTCTTCATCTGTGTTGAATTGAATGGTTTAAAATGAATATCTTCTTTCCTTCAAATGTCAGACAGAGGATTAAACAACTCTTAACATTTTTGTTCACTACATATGCTATTAATTATCAACGATTTACCGAAAAACCAGTTGCTCTGAAAAATATGGATCCACTTAATGTGGACATCATTTGATGGAGCAACTGCTTCCATCTGCAGACAGGCTTGCTTTCTGTGGTGAAGGTTTCAGCTGAGAAGTTACACGCTTTCACCTCTGCATTTTGCTTAACTCTTTTTGGGGTTGACCAGCCCCCTGCAGTCATGTGAATAAAAAGCAAGATTTTACTTTGGGATTAAATCTCACAAGCATTTGATGTGCTTTCTCCCCAACCCATGCTGTTTCTTCAGTTTTCTCCTGTTCTAGTCAATATATTCTTTCATGGGACGTGAGCATCACTGGCATTTGCTGCCCATCCCTAATTGCTCTTGGACTGAGTGTGTTGCGGAGGCCATTTCAGAGAGCAGTTAAGAGTCAACCACATTCCTGTGGGTCTGGAGTCAGATATAGGCCAGACCGGGTAAGGACAGCAGATTTCCTTCCCGAAAGGACATTCGTGAATCAGATGGGTTTTTGCAATAATTGGTGATGGTTTCATAGTTTTCATTTTTATTCATTTGAATTAAAATTTCACCGGCTGCCAGGATGGGATTTGGACCCATGTCCCCAGAGAATTTTTCTAGGCATCTGGATTACTAGCCCAGTGGCATTTACCACTGCATCACTGTCTTCCCATGGATACGGTGCCTCCCCGCTCCAGGAACCTGGGTTCGATTCCGACCTCAGGTGACTGTGTGGAGATTGCATATTCTCTCCTTGTCTGCGTGGGTCTCCTCCGGCTCCAGTTTCCTCCCACAGTCCAAAGATGTGTAGGTTAGGTGGATTGGCAATGATAAATTGTCCCTTAGTGTCCAAAGGTTAGGTGGGGTTACAGGGATAGCCGGGGGATTGGGCCTCGGTAGGGTGCTCTTTCGGAGGGTTGGTGCAGACTCTATGGGCTGAATGGTCTCCTTCTGTACTGTAGGGATTCTATGGTTATAGGTTACTCAGCTGAGGTGTGGTTCCACATGTCACCCAAGTGGTCCCTTTTGTTGGAAAATCAGGAGGACTTTTTGGCTTTGGAAGGCATCACCTCAACTGAATTATCTAATTCCCAACATTCCCAATCAATGATGGAAACTTGGACTGATTTATTTTCATTGCCCAGCCACGTCAACATGGGAGAGAAAACTATTTTTGGTCCTTCCCTGATTTGTATGAGACAGTGAATTGTCTAAGAGTCTTGCAACGAGCTCTCTGTCCCTTTCAATAGCATTGCCAATGGAAGCCCAAAAGACCACATGACCTCCTCTTCCAGATCTAAATTACAACAAACTGTTTGGAGATAAGCCCAATGAGAGGCAACATAAGGTGGATGTAGCCAACTATCCCGGTTTCTGCTTTGCAATTCTCCATCTGAAGATCACCTGACTTGATTGGCGGGATATTTTGCAAAGGCAAAGTCTCACCTTCCTTCACCGTGCTGCCCACAAGATCAGATTTCGAAATAGGAAACAAAGTTCGATTTTTCAACCAATTTATTTTCAAAAAGCAGGTCTAATCACAAGGAACTACAAAGGAAGCAGCTCTTTAATCCTTACAATTATCCAAACTGTTTGAAATAAGTAAAATAAAGTCAGTTGAAAGCAATACTTCTCCAGATACTTTGTCATGGCAGAATGTAATATTCACAGTGCACTTAGATCAATAAAAGCAACACATTTAAATCTTTAAGCTTTGTGTCTACGGCCTTTAATCATCATAACTTTTAAGTAAGTAAACTAATTAAAACAGATGAAAATAAATCAGTGTGATACAGAAACACCATTGTTTTACTGAGCAAATGTAAATCTGTAAAAAAAAAAAAATTGATTATAAAAGCACAAAAGAATAAACAATAGAAATAAAAAAACTGCTGTTATTTGATTGTAATTTACAAAACTATTCTGTTCCGGTATGAAAATCATCTTGTGGCAAACGCTAACAGCAATGAAGCTCTACTTTAAAAAGCGTGCAATGTATTAAAGATCAGCCATGATCTCATTGAATGGTGGAGCAGGCCTGACGGGCCAGATGGCCTACTGCTCCTAGTTCTTACGTTCTTATAACATTCCTAACTCTTGTTCTCAAACCTACCAAGGACAAAACTTAGTTCTCACCGATTCTGCTCCCAAGTTTTCTAATTTTATCCATTTCAAAAGGCTACTTTTTCTTCCCCAAATTACTTCTTAATGCTGGGTGAATATGGAGCAGTTCAAAGCTGTCAGACTGTAAAATATGAAGCTGCAGTGCCAGAAAGAGATGGGGGTCTTGGGCAGTGATCCAATTCCTACAGCACGTGAGATTCGATAAGCCTTTCAAGGAGTTTTGAATCTTACAATTGTGCTGAGGGACAAAGTGATGATCAGATGATAATTCTAACCTGCAACAATGAACATTTTCGGTTCAGCATTGTGGACAGAAGCCCAGTGGTCTTCTGGAGACACTGTGCACGTCCAGAGTCCTTGAGCAGATCTGGAATTCCCAGGGGAACCCAGAGCCCAGTAATCCTGGCCAATTACTCACTTGTGCGGACAAGAATGTAACGATCAGTAAAATTCTCAAGGCTGTGCTTTTTTTGTCACTTGTGGTTCTCTGAAGAACATTCAGGAATCAGTTGTGGGGGTGGCCAAGGCTAAATCAGTTTTTGTAATGTTCCAAATATCATTCCTAACTCTAAATTCAATCTGCTCACACTTTTGAAGGATTTTAATTATGACTCCCTTGCTATCTGTCTGAACAGTTTTGGGTGCCATTTAATTAACATAAAAGTCACAGAATATATCCTAACACCTCCCTTTTAAATTTCTTGTTCTCTCTCTCTGGCTTAATAATCTATGCTATTGAATTGATTAACAGAAAGAAATAAAGAATCATTTTCATAACACACAGGTTCTAAATAAAAGTGGAAAATCATACTTCAAAAAGGTCATCCTATTTTATAGAAAAGAAAAGTTGAATTTTTTTTTTAAAGCATGTGCAAGTTCAACCGTTGTCATTTGATTAAAGAACAAGGCAGACAATCATTTGAAGACACCCTGGAATGTTGGACAAACATGAGTCTTCATTTTCTTCACAGCTTTTTTGACTTCCTTGCTCTTTTTATCCCACCTGTGGATAACCGTCAGGAGGTTCTGTTTGTTCACCTTTCGGCCCATAATGAGGAAGTTACTGTTGAGATTGTCCAGCTGGTGGCAAGGGCAGTCTGCCCCGTTCTTAATGTACAAGGTTAACTTCTTCAGGTCCTTTTTCTTGAGTGGTCCGAGTTTCAGAGGCTTTTTCTTTTTCTGTGGTATGATTTTTCGATCGCCGTTCTCCTTCTTGACTTCCTTTATCTTCATTTTTAGAGCTTGAATAAAATAGGAAAATTGTTAGTTGAAGGTTGACAACAAGTGATACCATTATTAGTAATGGGCAGCATTTTTATTAATCTTCCTTCAATAGCTGGAGACTCTGTAGAGTTTGTGCTTGGCAACGTGGATGGACATTTGCTTTCATTGCAATATGCAACCTTGCTTAATTGTTTAAAACTTTTGGGATATTTGTACAGGTGAGGTTCAGGTTTAGTTTCTGACTATAAACATATTCCAGGAGAAAGCAAGAGATTTTGAAACAACCAGGTTTGCAGGGTCCACTTTGGCTTTTTTTGGCGGCAATCTAAATTATAATGTTTATAAAATGTTTGAATGGATGGAGGCTATAGCGTAACATGTTTTTGAGAGGGGACCGAATTACATAGAATTTATGCTGGTCTTTGTGCTCCACGTGCTGACTTCATCAAAACGTGTCCACATATTTTTTCCCTTCTTTTCTCCCTCACTTACTCCCGATAAATGCATCCCTGCTATTCACCTTCACAACATTATGTGGAAGCAGGATCCACCCTCGAACCGCGCTCTGGGAAAATAAACTTCTGCTGCATTTGTCATTGGATTTGTTCATAGCTCTTCTACAATTTCAGTCTCCCCCCATGGGCAGAAACGTAGCTCGACATCTAGTTAAAAGATGTTGGCGTGCTGCCTGGGCTCAGTTATACTGGGGTTTGAGCGCACGATGCTCATCTTTTTAAAAGCAGGAAAAAAAAATTCTCCAGCGTGCTTAGTAAAATTCGTTCTCGGATTACATGTCATCTGGTGAACCTTTACTACACCGGATTCTTAAGACAACATGCATGTTGAACAGCTGCAATCCTGCGGGTGTGAATGTGGCATTGCCAGATGAAGCCCTCAGGCATTAAGTCAGTTTCCTCACAATGCTCAGGAGGTTTCCATATTTTTAACCCCCTTCATACATCTTGGAGAGTATATGACAGATTTTGTAATATGTTATCCCCATCCTCATTAATCTCAAATAGAGTGAAATATTTCAACTGATTTTTTTTTTAGGATGACTCACAATGGATGTCTTTGCTTGAGTTAAGGGCATCTAACCTAAAAAGTGTCCATAGGTTCATAAACTTGAAGGTCCGCTGTCAGGCTTCAGGTGTCCAAAGACAATTTAGTTCCAAAGTAAAAACAAATTGCTGGAAATACTCAGCAGCTCAAGCAGCATATGTGGAAAGAGAAATAGAGTTGTTGGCCCCGTAACTCGGGGTAGCAATCTCTGGCGGATTGCTACTCTCGACGGACTTACCCACATTGGGATTCCAAGCCTGACTCACCCAACCTTTCTCACTCAGGCTGGGTGAGACAGGGGCAGCGAAACGTGCCCCCGGCTGCATCGGTGTGGGATAACTGGGGTGCAGAGAGGCAAAAGAAAAATCTTTTTATGGCACCAGCTGCCTGAAGGAGGTGTTTTAATGGACAATTAAAAGGTAAGTGGTTCACACAACAGGGTAAAGGTTGGTCGGGTTGGACCAGTCTGGAGAGGGCGAAGGGGTGAGACAGGAGGTAGGGAGGGTAGGCAGGGTCAGGTTGTGCAGCACCCGAGAGAGTGGGGAGTTGGATTGGTCCAGAGAGTCGGGGCGGGGGGAGGGTTGGACTGGTAAGAGTGGGGGGGGGGGTCGGACCTTGGACTGTTAGGTTGGGGGAGGGGAGTGTGGTTTCCCAGGCTGGTTCTGGGTTTTCTTAAATAGTTACTCTGGAGTTAGAAGTATTTTTTTCCCTCTATCTCTTTCAGAGTAACTACCAGGGTAAAACTGGCAGAACCATCCGAAGTTAACGATTTAAATTGTTTCTGTCAGATGGTTCCCATCCCAGCGCAACTATTCAAAGGAAGTTTGCTGAGTAAACCCTTACGTGGGAACTTCCTAGAGGGATTCCCCAGCGCATCATTGGGGCAACCCCTAAATGCGCCGCTGGGGAACCAGGATGTTTGGGGTTTCAGGCTGTTGTCACCATTGCTGCCTGATAGGCCAAATATCTCTCGTACTTTCTTCTTGATTTCAGATTTACAACATCTGCATTCCAAGGTCAAGCGGAAGATCCAAGCTCAGGCCATGGGACTGGTGTCTTAGAATCTTCCGAATCTAATCTTTTGCTCAACCTTCCTGTCATCGGTTCTGTCTGACTTTGAAAACGACTTTCTATTTTTTCTCTGACTACATGCAGGGAACTTATTCTCAGTATGATCACTGGGCAAAACCAGACACCCGTTTCTTTTTTGTTGACCATTATTCTCACATGACTACTGCCAAAGAAACAGAAAACTTCCACTTTCAGGAGGTTCCCAAGTGTTTCCCAGCCCAAGGATTATTTTGCAGTCCAGTGAAATATTAGAGCCAATTTGCCGAGTGTAAAGTTCACCCCCAGCAAATGACCGGTTCAGTCATCTCTTGTTGGTGGTGCTAGTTGAAAGGGCAACATCAGTCAGGATACTACTGGACCTCTCAATCAGCAAGAGCTCTCACAACACCGAATTATTGCAAGGAGAACAAGGTACTACAAATCCATCAGGGTAAACTTCAAAGTCTATTTTGCATTTGAATACATTATTTTTGGCATCTATTTTCTCAGTGGAATGCTAAACTGTTAGATCCACAGGGGATGAAGAATGATTTGGAAGAGCAACTGAGCCCAAGACTCTGAATGAGCTTAATTAACATTGATGAAAATAGTAATTAATCTGAAGGACTTCAGAAGTGTTGTAATTTCAAATGTATTTAATGTTAATGCCAGGAATCTGAGTTTGCAGGGACATCCTTTTTGCAGCAGGTAATCAAAATATTGAACAGAAATGGATACAAAAAATGTCCCTCAGATAAAATTTGATGTTAAGTATTAAAATATTAAGTTTCTTTGATATGATGCTGAATTCCAGCTGCAGTGAAGTTATCTTTGACATCTGAAAACTCACTTTACAAGGTTAATTGATTTATATTACTTTCATGAATTTCTATCCTTGAGGGAGGTAGCTGGAGTTGGGAGAATTTCTGACTCGGCCTGCCTACCTTAGGAGCAAGTACCAAGAAAGACTGGATTTTCACGCTGTAGGTGGGGTAACAGCTGGAGTCTACCCAGATAACCTGGGGAAAAGTTCAGAGGCTGGTAATAAAGCGGGCTATTTAAGAGGAGTACTTTGGTGCTATGAGACTTCATCCCAGTTCTCATGAGAAAGGTGACGCCCTCTAGCTCTCACAGCTCACACACTTCCCATGCCCCATTCATGCCACTGCCTATTGCCATTTTATGCCTCCCCCCCCCCCCCATGTGAAGCTGTAGCACTTTCATGGCCATAATTGGGTTTGTCTGTGAGGCCAGAAATCCATTACAATGCTGAAACAGCTATGTCAAGGAAAAAGATTGCTTGACTGAAAGCTCTGGCTCTCGGATCTCTTCTGTCAATTGCACAGCATTAATTTACACTTGATCAAGGTTTCAACTCTAGCAGTTTCTGCTATTGATAATTTAAAAGGATGAATGACACCCCTTTATTGGCCGGCAGTAAAAAGGATTTTTTTTTTAAGAAAGTGGATATTTATCCATTGATTTTTTTTCTTTTCAAAAAAGCTTTTTTTTAATCCTGTTGATGTTATTGGGTTAATTGATTCTGTACAGTGTATAGTGGGTGAATGGATATGGAAATGCCATAAGCCTGGCATGGGGAGTGGGTAGGGGCATATCGAGGGATGGGAAGCATGAGGTGGATCTTTTGACCTTACCTTCAAAGGGTTCCCGCATGCAGACTATAGTCCACAATGCCTCGAGGTGGGAGTGACTGAAAAGCTGGGCCGATTTCCATGAAAAACGTTGAGCACTGGGTCATGCCTGTCCCCACAATGGGACCAGCTAATACCGGAATGCAAAATAAGGCGCCGGCCTCCATCTTGACCCATCGACAGAGTCTCTCTGTCTATGTGAAAATCCAGCCCCAGTCTTCATTTAAAATAAATATTTGATGTTGAATGTTGTGTAATTAATACAGCCGAAGGTACTAAAGGTAGAAATAACTGATTTTTCTTTTGTTCATTCTCATGTTATGAATGGCAAAGCCGGCTTTTATTGCCCATCTCTTTCGGCTTGAGGTGATTTTCCTGAAGTGCTGATAACATGGTGACACAATGCAGTGTCTTTCTCGGTCTCTTATTTCAACAAGAAATTGGGTCAGCTCCCCAATTTCTGAAATAGCAACCCATTCCCTCCCACTATCTATTCAGAAAGATTTTGTAAGTGCCTTTTGAAGCAATTTGTTCCAAAACCCTTCCTCGAAATCTATCTTACAGTAAGTGCTACATCAGCTGAGTAGCACAGTGGTACAGCGGTTAGCACTGTTGCTTCGCAGCACCAGGCCCCGGGTTCGATTCCCGGCCTGGGTCACTGTCTGTGCGGAGTCTACACGTTCTCCCCGTGTCTGCGTGGGTTTCCTTCGGATGCACTGGTTTCCTCCCACAAGTCCCAAAAGGCGTGCTGTTAGGTGAAATGGACATTCTGAATTCTCCCTTTATGGACCCAAACAGGCGCCGGAGTGTGGCGACTGGGGGCTTTTCACAGTAACGTAATTGCAATATTAATGTGAGCTTACTTGTGACAATAATAAAGATTATTATTCTCATAAGTAATAAATTGTCTTTAATTTAAAAAAAAGAAAAATTGTACAGAAACAATAAAACAATTGCGCTCATGATATGATCCACTCATCACAGATGAGGGTCTTGTTCATTTCGAAATAGCCAAGCTTTTGATGCTCTCTTAATCTTTCAAGAAATGTTGCTGTTGGCTACTTAGGATAAGTGCAGAGGACATCGCCGCAGGAATTGTCCAGGGCCCTGGCCAAAGCCCAACTGCATTCAGCTGCTGATTAATGACTTTGAGGTGGAAGGTTTGAGGTGAAACTATTTACTGATGATTGCAGCTTTCAGTTCCATTCATGATTCCTCACATCATAAAACAGTCCCTGCCCTCATGCAGCAAAACCTAGACAATCTGACTCTGGGCAAGTAAGTGACAAGTAATATTAGAGCCACCCAAGTGCCAGGCAATGAGCAGTTCCATCAAGTCCAGCCATCTCCCAGTGACATTCAGAGGCATTACCATCACCATTGCTTTTCCCAGGGCATCAGGGCAAGGACAAGAAATGCTGGCCTTGCCACTGATACCCATATCCCAAGAATAATTAAAAAGAATTCATGCTAAATACGTATAGTCAGGGTATAGCATGTAGCTTCTCATCCTTCTGTGTCTTGGTTTAGCTGTTGGTTCCATTTATTCTAAACCCAGTTGATGCCACAATCTGTATCAGACCTGTTTCAGGTTTTACTGCAAACTTGACAAATCTTTCTATGGAGGACTTGATTTTAAAGAAACTATAAACAACTTGATAGATTTGTTGAATGTCTTACTCTTCAAACTGAAAGGCTGACTTGGAGAAATATTTTGATGTTGTCAGTGATGCATGCTACAGTTTGCCATGGTTGATAAGTCACATGATCTCATAATGCTTCTTTTTTGCCTGACTGTGTTGGATGTATAAAATTTCTGGGGAGGCCCCCAGTGGCTCGCAAGGTAGATGCCTAATATGCAATGACCATGATCATACGAAGCAGACAGGAAGACAGGAGAAGTGCTGCATCAAATGGTATCCACTGAAGAGCTCTAATCATTGACCAGATGAAGTTTCAGCTTCATAATGGCCTCGATGGTGTCTTGCAATGGAGACAAATTACTAAACGCAAGAATATATCAAGCAGCATGTGATTTCAAACAATCCAAGAAGATTTTGCACAGTAAATAGCTTTCCATAAAAACAAAGCTTAGGTTCTGCAAAGCAAAATGTGCAACTCAAAATTGTGCTCACCACTCTACTTTTATGGCTGTGAAACCTGGAACTTGAATGCCTCTGGTACCACATGTCTTTGAAGGATTCTCAGCATACACTGGATGGATTTTGTTCCCAACACTGAACGTTCCCAACACTGAACTAATATAATGCTCAGAACAGCCTCCAGATTCATCTATCATCTGTTATAGACGGCTCAGCTGGCTGAGTCGTTGTCATCTGATCTCTGTCATTGTGGCCTGCCCACCAGTCCATACAATGGGCCCTTACTGGAGGAAGTGGTAAAGGATTATTCAAGATGAAACTGGTGCCAGACTGTCACAATGGAAATCTACAGCTGGTCGGTGGACACTGGCACTACACAAGAATATTGGCTGCGGAAAGGAGAGAATGAAGTTCTTCAGCTCCTTCGTGATCTTGAAGATGCAGGGACTATTAAGTCTAAGCAATTCACCATTATCTTTTTGGAATTAATCCTGCAATATAAAGAGGATGGATTCCATAGCACAGGAAAGCCTCCACTTTCACTGCACAATCGCTGTTGTCATATAGGTAGCCAGAAATGGCAGCCATGGTCCATGGTTCTTCCCCAAGTCAGAAGGCTGTAGGTTCAACTCCACTTGAGCACGAGCATACAAGTCCAGACTGAGACTTCAGCACAGTATTGAGGGAATGCTGCACTGATGGAGTTGGGAGTTTTTTTGATTATCAGATTAGCTGGTCAGTGAGCACAGATCCTTAAAGGGCCAAATGAATCCCACAAGGCTGTAATCATTGACCTGCATGACAACACCTCAACGGCACTGCACTGGACGTGACGCACCATGGGATGCCCAAGCTCAAAGACACGGTATAAATATCAGTCTTTATTTCCTTATTAAGTACACTCTGTGCAGATGTGACTCATGGAACACTCGAACCACAGCTTTTTAGGCCAGAAGTGTTATTTTAATGACACTGTGATTAGACCACCTCTTCAGTCAATTGCATTGTTGGTAATTGTGCATCATATTTCATACACTACCTGCAGAAGAATAAAAGGGAATTGTTTGGTGGAGACTGTGAAGCTATAATGAATGTTCATTTACATTAAATACTTCTTCTGTCTACTACTTCTGTGTATTTTGTTTGTTTTTTTAATTGCATGGCAGTTAGTCCTTGTGGCGTCTTTGGAGACAACTGACTGGAAAAAGATGGTGAAGACATACTCCAGGGATTGAATTAATCTCAGCAGGGCTGTAATCATTGACCAGATTAATCTCCAGATTCATTGTGGTCTCGATGGTGCCTTGCAATGAAGACTCCTCCAGACCAACATAGCTAACACCATCCACTACTTGCTATTTAAAGACAAAATGTATTTCAACACTGACAGAAGAGAAAACTGCAAAACAATGCACAGGCTGTTTCGGAAAAAAAATCCTATTCAGGTTTTTTGTCTTTTTGTTGCACACAGACCCAGTTAGTAATACCAGAGACCATAAGGCAGAATTACGGCTATTCATCTCATCGAGTCTGCACTACCTTTCAATCATGGCTGATGTGATGCTTTGTTTGCAACACTTCTCATGGTACTGTTGCTGTCATGTTTATTTGGTACTGTTCACAAAAAAATTACAAAAGATTACTGAGCTTTCTCGAGTATTCAGTGTTTCACGGTCCTATGTTTACACGTGGATTGTGTGAACACAAGAACTGAGCTTGCTGATTTATCAATTGTGTTCTCTTTAAAAATCGGTCTTCAATCTGTAAAGAAATGTACTTGAGCAGCATCAACTGCATTATTGATAGGTGGGATCATACTTTCAACAATCCTACAACTCCTGTACTCATAAGAATAGTTGTGACGTTCTAGTTCTAGAAATTGGGAAGCGATTGCTGCTGATTGCACACATAGAAAAAGAAAATAGGAGCAGGAGAAGGCCAGTTGGCCCCACTAGCCTGCTCTGCTATTCATTATGATCATCCAACTCAGTAACCTGTTCCTGCTTTCCCCTTCATATTCTTTGATCCTTTAGGCCTCAAGAGCTACACCTAAATCCTTCCTGTAAACATACTGGGCTGGATTCTTCCGCTCCGCCTGTCACAACATCGCCACAGGCGGGAGACGAACCATTGTAAAGGTTCCATCGGATGGGAATTTCAGGTCACGGCCGGAGAATGCCGACCACGATGTTTTGCCCGCAACTTCTTTCTGTGGTAGCAAATTCCCAGGCTCAAAACTCTCTGTGTGAAGAAAGTTCTCATCATCTCAGTTTGAAATGGTCTACATCGTATCCTCAGACTGTGACTCCTGGTCTGGACTCCCTTGGCATTGGGAACATCCTTCCTGCACCATGTTAGAATTTTATAGGTTTCTAGACATCCCCCATCATCCTTTTAAATTCCAGCGAATCTAATCCTAACTGACTCAATCTCTCCTCAGACATCAAACCCGCCATCCCAGGAAGTCTGGTCAACCTTTGCAACACTCCCTCTGGAGCAAGAACATCTTCAGATCCCAAGCTGCTTGCAAATGATACTTCTTCCAACACTCCCAATTCCCTATGTCTCTACAAGTTATGTCGCCCCGTCCTGACATCATTGGTATTTGTTCAAATTTGAAGAAAAGTTTGTTGAATCCTGTGTCACTTTGGTCATCTCTGCATCTTACTATGACAATCACATGCATCCATCTGAATACCAGAGATTACTGCTTGGTTTCTGGGCCATTAACAAGGCAGATAATTTACAATACATTCCTATAATTCCCAAACAAAGGATTTTTACTTTTGCATCGGGAAATAATCAATGCCGCAAACAACTTGTATTTGGATGATGCCTTGAATGTGGTGAAGTCCTCCAAGGCCACAAGCACATAATTGGATAAACATTGACAACAAGCCAAAGAAGCAAATATTCAGATAGGTGACCAAAAGCTGAGTCAAGACAGATCGGTTTTATGGAGGGTCGTAATGGAGGAAAGGAAGGTGGCGAAGATGAGGATCATGATGACATGAAATGTTTCCCGACTGAGTCTGTTTCAATGCACACTTGATGTCATCTCTGCTCATGCAAAAATGTAGATTTTGTGGAACCATTTACCAGACAGGAATTAAAAACCTCTTAACCGTCTGCCTATAATCACCGACATTTGTGCTTGGCATCTCTATTTTGTCAGAAAACACAGTTATGCACCTCATTGCAAGTTCTCCAAGTTGTTTGAAAGATGTCATCTGTAAAAAGAGTTCATGTTTAAATTATGACTTCAATAAACAAAATGAATGGAAAAACAGAGGGATTCTTAGCAGAACATAATTGTGAAAAAGCAGTTGGTGAAAGTTTCTGTTTCCGAGCAGGTAAACTAACCACTCTGTAAGACTTGCCAGGTGAGACTGTGGCATTAACACTGAGGCATAACCCTTCCACAATCACAAAGGGAAAGTCGTTTGCCAAATTGTTTAAAATGAATATAAACATTCAATATAAATTTGTGGTCTCCACAAATCTCTGTCTTCCAAGTATTGATTTATGGAATCTGGAACTAATTACTGCAATGAAATAGTTCCATTTTCTGTGGTTGTCCGCAGTTTTTTTTTTCATGAGTATTACATTTCCCTGGCCTTAATTTTTACCTGATTACACTCTGTGAAGAACCTTGGGACACTATAAAGATGCTGAGTAAAAGCCAGTTGATATTACATTATTCACTTGTTACAATTCTAGCAGCACAGAAAGTCACGTTGTGGTCAGTGAGACATAGGAGAAGTAGGCCATTCAGCCCATCGAGCCTGCTACGCCATTCGATGAGATTATGACTAAACTGATGTAATAATCTTCAACTCCATTTTCCCACCTTATCCCAATAACCCTCGATTCCCTTACTCATTAAAAACCTCTCTATCTAGTATTGAACTTTTTAGCATTGTGGATTCCTTTCCATGGTTGAAATCAAAACTCAAAACTCTTGAGCAAAGCGACATGTCCAAGTCTAGCTCTGCAGCAACTGACCCTCCATAGATGTGAGGGGAGTCACCATAACTTCTCAATTACATTTGTTTCACTTTTATCAACAGAGTTGACATATCTAAAAATGTAAAGAACCCAAGCTTTAGACATTTTGCTTTTATGTTATTTTTCCCCCAATCTTATTTCCCTTCAAGCAGATGCTCCTCTTGGGGTAAGGTCCCACAAAGACTGGAAATCCTGGTAATAGCCTGCACAAGTTTCTTCTGCACGGTGCCAGAGGCAAGTGAGTGTTGGCAGGCTGTTGGTGGAACTAGATGACCCCGATCCCACCCTCAGCCAATTTTCAACAGGCGTCACTACATAGCAAAGAGGTGAATGGGGCGGCACGGTGGCACAGTGCACAATCTCCTGGGAGGCAACCTGCACCTCAGCTGGTGCGCTAAAGGGTGACTGGCTTTATCTCCATGTTCACAGAATGTCTCCCTTGAGCGTTGCAGCTGGCTCACCGCCTCACCCATTGAGAGTAACTCAAATTGTTTCTGCAACTGCTCGCCAGCAACTTTGATGTGGGGGTAACTGATGGCCCACCTCAAGGATGGAATCCACCAGCCTCTGCTGCTCCACCTTCCCAGTATTTTTCTGGTGTGCCTTGCAGGAGTTATCTCCCCACTAATGACCACCTTCAGGACCTCCCACAACATAGAAATCAGTCACTTGGTAATAGCAGCCATCTCATCCCAATTTGGCGCACACACATTAACTAGAACCTCCAAGTTTCCCCCCAGAGAACCACTGACAATCACATGTCTCCCATTTGGGTCTGCTAAGATCTTAGCCGCCAAAAAAGGAGCCCTTTTATTCATCAAAAATAACCTCCCCCGCCCCCCCCTTCCTCCCGCCTCTCCCGGGCCATACCATTGAACCCCAAGTGGAATACCTGTCCTCGCCACCCCTTCCGTAACCTTGTCTGGTCCCTGACCCCCAGAAACACGACTTCAGCATTCAAACTTTTCAGGTGAGCAAATATCCTCCACGTTTTCACTGGGCCGTTCAATTCTCTTACACTCCAAGTGACTAACCGAATTGGGGGTCTTCTACACCTGCCCCCCCCCTCCCCCCAACTCCCCGTGACATTGCCTCAGCCATTTCCACCAAACGGGGCAATCCAACAACTGCTAAAGAGTAGAGGCACCAGGCCCACCCGAGATGGTCACCAAACTCACCCCTACCAAGACAAAACAAAGAAAAAACTGGAGTCACCGTCAGAAAACTATCCCTACCCTCCCTCCCCGCCTCCCAACAATACCACACCCCCAAAAAAATCAAATGGCAAACAAAGACCCCGAGCCCCTACCTCAATTACCCCTAACCCCAAACAAAACAAAAGCACTAAGCTCATTCTCTAAAACTCCACTAAAATAATGAGCTGCAGTTACCCCTACCACCCTGCTCCGTGAGCTAACTCTTCAGCTAGCAGGGTGACCCCCTCCCAGAGCGGAATTGTAAATAGCCACAACCACTAGCCCCCCCACCCAAATCCAACTTTAACGATCAAAGAAAAAACACCCATCCCACACAAGAACAAGAAAATACAAACTTGCCCAAGAAATCCCAACAAATCCCCATAACCATATGTCCTCCCCCACATACAAAGACCTCGTGAAAATTACAGTTAACTCACCCCCAGGCCATGCTTCTTAACAAAAGCATCTGCCTCCTCCAGCACACTGAAATATTCGCCCTTTGCATCAAACGTCATTCTGAGACATGCAGGGTATACCACTCCAACTCGAACTCCACTCTTGTACAATGCAGCCTTGGACTTGTTAAACACTCCCCGCTTTTTAGCCAGCTCCGCGCCCATATCTTGATACAGCCTGATAGCGTGGCCCTCCCATTTATAGTCCCGATGATCCTTCGCCCATCTCCTCCTGATAGCTATGGAACCTCATGATGATTGCCCGTAGTGGTTCGCCAGGACAGGGCCTCTGCCTCAGAGACCGGTGGGCTCGATCCAGCTTGGGAGGGAACGTCAATCTGTCCTTCCCCACTATCGTCCGAAACATCTTTGAGACCTAGTCCGTCAGATTTGGGTCTTTTTTCTTTCCGGCAGCCCCACAATTCTAAGATTCCGTCTCCTGGAGCGATTCTCCAGATCACCCACATTGACCCTCAGTGCTTTACCATCATCGGCCAACAGTGCCATCTCAGCTTCCAAAGATGGCTCTGCCTCGAGAGAGCCGCCTCCACACCCTGTATCGCCACGCCATACACCTTTACCGCCTCCTCAGTCTTCTGCAGTACTGACCAAATAGGAGCTAGGGCCTCTTCTATTGACTTGTGGAGGTCCTTGGAGACAGCGTGCCACTGCTTCTGCTATTCTGTTTCCAAGATGCCTGTATGCATCACGGCCGTCAGTGGAGTGGCCAGAGCCGCGGTAGTGGCCTCGCCATTCGAAAAACCTTGGGAGGGTTCCGAATCTACCGATGAATTTTTATTTGCAGCCTTCCTTGTCCTGAACTTGATGGGCATATCTCTTATGGGAACCTCTTATCCCATCAAAATAATGACTTTTTAGCCGACAACAGCCTCAAACAATTGGGCAAAAAGGGCAAAGATATTCTACCCTGGTGGGAGCCACTTCGTGTGCAACTACTTATGTGTTGCACAAAAGTCAATACCGATGTGTGGGTGGGTGGCCCAGGAATGTTTGCCGGATTGTTTCATGGCTAGCATTTTATTACATAGAACATATTTAGATTTTTCTGTAACTAGCAGAACATCTTGTGCCATAGGAGCAGCCTGGGACACTCCTTTTGCACCTTTTGTGCTTGATATTGAGAGAAGTTTTGTTGGCTTCAAATATATTCACTTGAGCATTCATGAAAAACACAAGGGGCGGGATTCTCCCCTACCCAGCGGGGCGGGGGTCCCGGCGTGATGGAGTGGCGGGAACCACTCCGGCGTCAGGCCGCCCCAAAGGTACGGAAGTCTCCGCACCTTTAGGGGCCAAGCCCTCACCTTGAGGGGCTAGGCCCTCGCTGGAGCGGTTTCCGCTCCACCGGCTGGCGTTGAAGGCCTTTGGCGCCACGCCAGACAGGGCCGAAAGGACTTTGTCGGCCTGAGTAAGTCCACGCATGCGCGGACGTCATCCCCGCGCATGCGCAGGGGAGGGGGTCTCTTCCGCCTCCGCCATGGTAAAGACCATGGTGAAGGCAGAAGAAAAAGAGTGCCCCCACAGCACAGGCCCGCCTGCGGATCGATGGGTCCCGATCGCGAGCCATGCCACCGTGGGGGCGCCCCCCGGGGCCAGATCGCCCCCCCCAGGACCCCGGAGCCCGCCCTCGCCGCCTGCTCCCGCCGGTAAGGTAGGTGGTTTAATCCACGCCGGCGGGAGAGGGTTGACAGCGGCGGGACTTCGGCCCATCGCGGGCCGGAGAATCGGCGGGGGTGGGCCCGCCAACCGGCGCGGCGCGATTCCCGCCCCCGCCGAATCTCTGGTGGCGGAGAATTCGGGACAAGGCGGGGGCGGGATTCACGCCAGCCCCCAGCGATTCTCTGACCCGGCAGGGGGTCGGAGAATCCCGCCCAGGGTAAGAGTAGCCAAAACATATGTTTACTCTCACGTCTAAGTCAAAACTTCATAGGTGCTAGAGCCGTGCCAACATCGTTCAGTGTTGTGCTAAGCGAATGTTGCATTGGATCCTCCCCCCGACCCGCTCCCTCCCCCCTAGACATCATTATGTTAAAACAAACCCCTACCTGCCTGTTTGGATGGACACACAAGACATGAAATGCGCTAATTAAAGAGAAGCAGGGAGTTTTCCTGGTCTCTGTCGTGTTGGGTGTCCTGATACACAAATGAGCCAACACGGCTGTAGACGGTACAACTTGATTTTATTATGTTAACTAACAGATGCAACTAACTATAGACTTGGGGACGTTCACTACCAGCTAACCTATGGACCGAGCCCTATCACTAATGTTGGTGAGGCACTCAGCACATGGTCTATGTCTGAGTGTCAGGCTGCAAGCTCTGTGTCCCGAGCTGTCTCCTACCAGAATGAGCGGGACCTCTCGTGTTCCCCCTTTTATAGTGCGTGTGCTCTTACCAGTGATTGGCTGTGATGTGTGTGTGCTGGTTGGTCCAAATGCCTGTCCATCAGTGTGTGTGTTATTGCACCACGATATGCTATCTGGATATCATGACAGTCTCCTTTTTATTCCCTTCAGTCGATCAACGCAATCAAAAAACTGGTCATTCTCCTCACTTAATGTTTGTGGGATACTGATGCAAGAACATTCTGACATAATAATCACAAACTTCCAGGAGTGCTTTGCAATATCCTGTGGAAACTACACTTGTTCATTTCATTCAGTTTTCAGATTCCATTGAATGTTGTATTTTTAAAACCCTCTTGTTACTGAGCATGATTTGCTTTGGAAACGCAAATGATGCCTTACAAATCTTGGTTACAATATATTTAAAGTATTATGTTTCTATATCCATTTATTTCTCATAATATATATTCTGGAGGCGTGCTGGAACACTTATTGAGAAGAGCCAATATTCGGCATCGAATCATTATTTCCATCAAGATTCGCACGCATTTCAATGAACAGTTTAAATGTTTTGAATTAGAAAGTAGTAAAATGGAGTTTGCACATCAAACAATGGGAACTTGCTAAGGCGACATCCGCCCCCCCCCCCCCCCCCCCCCCACCTCTTTGCCCCCTCACCCACACTAAGCTCAGGGTTGGTAGTGCTGGCAAGCAATTTTTTATGAAGTCTCTTGAGTGAATTCATGAGGCCAAGACAATCACTCACACATTAATTAAGCTTTTGACTCTCCTCTGCTGAAAATCAATTGTTCGCTACTATAGTCCGATTTCTTGGCAACATCATGAATTCATATAATGTTTCATAGACACATGAATGCAACTCATCAACTTTCATTTGCACTCTGATCCCATCCCTCCACCTCACTTTTTAAGGCACACCTCTACAACCCCCTATTCTGGGCTGGTTTAGCACAGTGGGTTAAACAGCTGGCTTGTAATGCAGAACAATGCCAGCAGCGTGGGTTCAATTCCCGTACCAGCCTCCCCGAACAGGCGCTGGAATGTTGCGACTGGGGGCTTTTCACAGTAACTTAATTGAAGCCTACTTGTGACAATAAGCGATTATTATTATTATCTTGTGGGTTCTGTTGTGTCCTGAAGCAATGCTCAACATGGACAAGGCGTCTGGCCCCAGCCCTTAACGGGCACCACCAGGAGTTGTACAAGATCGGTTCAGAGACGGCTGTATGAATAAACCTGTCAAGGAAATATCCAATTCCGCACTCTGCTTTCCGAAGCACTTATGCTACAATTGGGAACGCAAGAGATTATGGGGAGGGTCCTTACCCTAAGCACTTGAGCAGCTCCACCATCATGTCACTTCACCAAAACACCTAGTTACATGAAGTTTGACTGAGGAATAACTAAGTAGCAGTTACTCAAAGTGACATATGCGAAAGTCATAGTTAAGGAAAAATAGTGTTACGCTTGAGAAGAATCTGTACCTAATGGCTGAATAATGCGCATTCCTGGAGCTTCCAATGTCCAATGAGTCATGACTTACTTTATACACATTCTTGAATTGATTCCACAAAGGAAAAGTGTTTGATAGGAGAGTGAAGCAATCTTTTTAAAATGTTGTAATGACTTTGGAGTCTGGTCAATTTCTTAAGCAGCAGGTCCCTTTGATGTATTTCTCAACAAAATGGTATTAAAAATAAGTTGAAGCAAGCTGCTCTATAGCCACACCATGGATGATTTTTGTTTAAATAAAAAGCATCAGGAATGATTCTCTTCCAGAAAATAGATGGTTTCAACAAAGGGCAGATTATTAGAGTTTTGTGTTATGGGCGGCACAGTGGCACAGTGGTCAGCACTGCTGCCTCCCAACACCAGGGACCCGAGTTCGATTCTGACCTCGGGTGCTTCTCTGTGTGGAGTTTGCACATTCTCCTCGTGTCTGCATGTGTTTCCTCCGGGTGCTCCAGTTTCCTCCCACAGTCCAAAGATGTGCAGGTTTGGTGGATTGGCCACGATGAATGCGCGGGGTTGCGGGAATAGAGCGGGGGAATGGGCCGAGGTAAAGTGCTCCTTTGGAAAGTTGGTGCACTCTTGATGGGCCGAGTGGCCTCATTCTACACTGTAGGGATTCGATGAACAAATTTAAATCGCACTTTATTTTTTGATCCGCCTCATACACTGTGTCCTTAATTAAGTTTCAAATGGTTTTGAAGATATAAAACAGATTTTGGAAAGCAGAAACAAAGCATAGTCTTACAAATGAACAAATAAACACAGCTGCACAGCAAATAACTCTGGTGCCTAGTTCGTTGTTCCAAAACGTTTTCGTTTGTTATGCATCTATTGGAATTGTGCATTCTGCTGCCACATGTATTTATTCTCAAAAGCAAACATGCAAAATTTGCACGTATGTCTGGTTTCCATCATTTGTGTCAGCACACAACTCAAGCACTTCAGATAATTCTCAGTTGGCAATGTAAGCTGTTCCTATTCAACTTGCATAGAGGACTTAATCTGCATTAAATCTGAATTTAAATACACGCATATGGATACCTTTTATTCGATTTGATCCTCCAATGCAGTTTTGGAAGCAAAGAAAATGAAATGGAATGTCTATTTTTTTTGTCACTGATACATTAGAGAGAGCGCACGGGAAATTCATGGGAGTGTCGCCAGGACTGAAAAATTGCAGCTATGAGGAAAAACTCATAGAGCGGTTCTCCTCTTTAGAACAGAGGAGCCTGAAGAGAGATTATATTGATGTTATAACCAGCCTGCTTACCACTGGCTGGGGACTAATGGCAATCCCACAATCCTTTGGAGGTATGAGCTTCCCCAATGAGGGGGGCGGAGAAATCATTAGCAGATTCCCTGCATAAATAAAGCTGGCCAGTTTGGAACCAGCTAGAGAGGAGTGAGCAGCAAGGCAGTTGCTGCTGCTGCTGCTGCTGCTGCTGCTGCTGCTGTTGTTGCTGTTGTGTAGATATGTTATTGAACATAAATGTTATTTCTTTCTATCCTTCAACTCGTGCTGGATTCTTCACAAAACTGGCGACGAGGGTTAAAGAGGATAGCTGTCTACGCTGCTGAAGCCACCTCCCTGGATTTTTGTTCGATACAGGTTGGAAGTTGTTTTTCTGTTACACCATGCCTCTGTATGGACGTTTGGATGTTTTTGATGCTGCGCTGGAAAGTTGGAAACAGTACGCACAACGGATGCGTTACTATTTCCGGGCAAGCAACATTGCCAAAAACGAGCGGCAGGAGGTAATTTTGCTCACTGCCTGTGGCCCGCATATATTGGATTAGGAGCCTTACACACCCAGCTGCGCCGGACACCAAAACGTTTGATGAACTTGTGAACTTAGTGGGGCAACATTTTAACGCACGATAGTCCAGTGTTATCAGTTTAATACCGAAGAGAGGACCCCAGGAGAATCCCTTGCAGAGTTTCTATCCAGGCTACGCAGGATCGCGGAATATTGTGACTATGGTGAGACCTTGTCAGAAAGGTTACGCGACCGTTTGGTTTGCGGTGTTAACAATGCGGCCACCCAGAGAAAGTTGTTAGCTGAGCCAACATTGACTTTACAACAGGCCATTCAAATAGTATTGTCCCGAGAGAGCGCAGAACGGGGAGTCCAGGAGCTACAGGGAATGGAGGTGCACGCCTTGGGGCGCACCATCTTCCGTCCAACAGCGCCTCCCCGCACCCCTGTGGTACCTTGGGTGAGGCGACGTCCGGATCGACGCCAGTGGCCGTCGGACGTTCCTCCCCGAAGGGAGCCTTCCCCAGAACCAATGGATGAGGAGCCATGTCCGTGTCGGAATTGTGGGCGCCGACCCCGTCAAGGACACCGGTCCTGGGGGCGCCAGAGGCGCCGTCATTCTGGCCGAAACTGGGACCAGCCCAGGGGCCGTACCTTCCATTTGGGTGAACCTGTGGCGACTATTCCCGAGGACGTGGAGATGGAGGACGACTGCCTGCAGCTGCATTGTGTGGCAGCTCCCCGTGTGGCCCCCATTAAGGTGACAGTACGGGTCAATGGCCACCCGCTTGAGATGGAGTTGGACACTGGCGCAGCGGTCTCCGTGATCGCCCAGAGGACATTCGACCACATCAAGCAGGGTATACAGACGCTTACATTAACCGACACTCAGGCCAGGTTGGCCACCTACACGGGGGAAGCATTGGACATTGCAGAAACTACAATGACCCCTGTTGTTTATGGACGCCAGGAGGGGAGTTTCCCACTTGTCGTGGTGCGCAGCCATGGGCCCAGCCTGTTGGGTCGGGACTGGTTGCGCCATTTGCGGCTGCAGTGGCAGCACATCCTCCAAACAGGTTCCGGAGGGTTGACTGAGGTGCTAGGATGGTACCCAGATGTATTCCAGCCCGGTTTGGGGAAAATAAAAGGGGCCGTAGCCCGCATCCAAGTCGAACCAGGAGCCACGCCGCGTTATTTTCGGGCACGCCCGGTGCTTTACACCTTGCTCGAGAAGGTAGATGGGGAGCTCACTCGTTTGTAGACCTTGGGTATTATCAGGCCCGTCTGTTTCGCTGACTGGGCAGCACCAATTCTACCTGTAATGAAGCCAGATGCCACAGTTCGCTTGTGCGGCGACGAGAAACTTACAGTGAATACGGCTTTCCGGCTCGACAGATATCCAATGCCTTGCATAGAGGATCTCTACGCGAATCTTGCAGGCGGACTCTTGTTCACAAAATTAGATATGAATCATGGCTACCTACAGTTAGAGCTGGACCTTGCCTTCCAGCCATATGTAACGATTAATACACACCAGGGCCTGTATGAATATACACGGTTGCCCTTTGGGGTACCCTCTGCCTGCGCTATTTTTCAACGTGTCATGGAGGGCATCTTGAGAGGTTTACCGCGTGTCGCTGTCTACTTAGACGACGTTTTGATTGCAAGGACGTCGCAGCAGGAACATTTGAAAAATTTGGAGGCTGTCCTTAGACGCTTTTCAGAGGCTGGAGTCCATTTACGTCACACAAAGTGCGTCTTTCAGGCGAAGAAAGTAGTCTACCTGGGTTATCGGGTGGACTGCGAAGGTTTGCACCCCGTTGCTGAGAAGGTGCGCGCAATTCAACAGGCCCCCGCCCCGACTGACACTTCACATCTTCGTTCTTTTCTCGGTCTCGTTAACTATTACGGGAAGTTCCTGCCTGATCTGGCAACTACGCTCGCCCCGTTGCAACTTCTGCAAAAGAAGAATCAGACCTGGATTTGGGGTCAGCCGTAAGAATCCGCTTTCCGGCGGGTAAAACAACAATTGTCGTCATCTGGGTTACTAACCCACTGTGATCCTGAAAAGCCTTTGCTCATCACGTGTGATGCATCCCCGAAAGGTATTGGGGCCATCCTGTTCCACAAGATGGAGAATGGGGCCGAGCGGCCGATAGCTTTCGCCTCCCGCACATTGACTGCAGCGGAAAAGAAGTGTGCGCAGATCGAGAAGGAGGGCCTGGCGGTGGTCTTTGCAGTGAAACGCTTCCACCAGTATGTGTATGGCCACCACTTCACTATCGTGACTGATCATAAGGCTCTGCTGGGACTTTTCCGAGAGGATAAGCCAATACCGCCCATTGCTTCCGCACGGATCCAGCGCTGGGCTTTGTTGCTCGCTGCCTACGAGTATTCTCTGGAGCACAAACCAGGAACCCAGATAGCGAATGCTGACACAATGAGCCGATTACCTTTATCGACCGGCCCCTTGTCGACCCCCACGACCGGTGAGGTGGTTACAACCCTAAATTTTAAGACTCCTTGCCTGTCACGGCATCACAGACCCGTGAGTGGACCCAGACGGAGCCAGTCCTGTCAAAGGTTTGGCACATAGTCCTGTATGGTGGGCAGCATAGACAGCTCCCAGGCGAGTTGCGGACATTTTCCTCCAAGCAGTCAGAATTTAGTGTGGAAGACGGTATCTTCTTATGGGGGACGCGTGTGATTGTCCCGGAAAAAGGACAGGAGCTGATACTAAGGGACTTGCACAATGGGCATCCGGGTGTGACCAAAGTGAAACTGTTGGCCCGGAGTTATGTCTGGTGGCCAGACCTCGACACCGACATTGAGAAGGTGGCCCAAAACGGCTCCATTTGCCAGGAGCATCAGAAGCTTCCGCCGGCCGCGCCCCTATATCACTGGGAATGGCCAGGGCGGCCTTGGGCATGCTTGCATGCAGATTTTGCCGGCCCTTTTCAAGGATCCATGTTCCTTCCATTAACCAATGCCCAGTCTAAATGGTTAGAGTTGCATCAGATGCAGGGGACAACGTCCTGCGCAACAATCGAGAAGATGCGTTTGTCTTTCAGTTCGCATGGCCTCCCGAGGTGCTGGTCACGGACAACGGCACTCCATTCACAAAGTGAGGAGTTTGCGAGGTTCATGAAGATGAACGGCATACGCCATGTCTGCACTGCCCCTTACCACCCGGCTTCAAATGGGTTGGAGGAGCGCACAGTGCAGACATTCAAACGAGGCCTAAAGAAGCAGTCTTCCGGGTCTATGGACACGAGACTGGCTCGTTTTTTGTTTTCATATAGGACCACTCCACATGCGGTGACTGGGGTATCGCCCGTGGAACTCCTAATGGGCCGGAGACTTCGCACCCACCTTAGCGTGGTTTTCCCGGACATTGGCGCAAAAGTACGCCGCACTCAAGAAAAGCAGGGACATGGTCTTTCTCGGCATCAGCCGATTTGGCAGTTTGCGCCTGGTGACCCAGTGTTAGTTTGAAATTTTGCTGGTGGTGGCCAGTGGGTCCCTGGCATTATCTTTCACCGAACGGTTCCTATCACTTATCAGGTGCAAGCCAAGTGTCATCTCCAGCGCAAGCATGTAGACTACGTTTGGTCCAGAAGACCATCTCTTCCAAAGATTCCCCGCCCCTGGAGCTCATTTCTACAGCCAAACACAGTGGAGAGTATTCCTTACAATCTTCCTCTGGTGCCGCACTCAAAGTCTGTGCAAGTCGTTGCTGAACCACATGGAGATAGAGACGCCAAGATGACGGAGGCAGCGGACTCCGACTCCGAGATGGAGACACAGGACGCATCAGAGGGGGAATCCTCGGGTCCACGGGCCGTGGATGTACAACCGTTATACCATTCATCACGGAAGCGTCATTCTCCGTCCCGTTACACGCCACCTGATCCAGCGCCTCGAGCAAATGGTGTCCGGCCTGCGGCAAAACGAGTCCGACGCCCTCCTTCACCAGGGTCTTTTGTGGATTCCTTGGACTTTGTGGGGGAGGGATGTTATAACCTGCCTGCTTACCACTGGCTGGGTACTAATGGCAATCCCACAATCCTTTGGGAGTATGAACTTCCCCAATGAGGGGGGCGGAGAAATCATTTGCAGATTCCCTGTATAAATAAAGCTGGCCAGTTTGGAACCAGCTAGAGAGGAGTGAGCAGCAAGGGAGTTACTGCTGCTGTTGTGTATATATGTTATTGTAAATAAATGTTATTTCTTTCTATCCTTCAACTCGTGCTGGATTCTTCCTGGCCCTCACAAAAATTGACATGCACAAAATTGAGGGGCCTGGATAGAATGGCTGTGAATGGCGCATCTACATTGTAGAGAGGTCAATGGCTAGAGAAAAGAGACTTAAAGTGATTGGTACAAAGATGAAAGGGGAGATAAGGTCTGGAACTTACTGCCTGACAAGGTTATTGCAGGAAAAAACCCTCAACCCATTTAAAACATTTCTAGATATACACCTTAAGCGCTGTAACCTTTTTTTTGTTCTTGGGATGTGGTTGGGAGATATGGGGCGAGATTCTCCACTCCCACGCCGGTTGGGAGAATTGCCTGGGCTGCCAAAATTTCCCGGGACGCCGGTCCGACGCCCTCTCGCGATTCTCCTAAGAGGCGGGAACGGCCTGGTCGAGTTTCGCAGGCTGGAGAATCGCCGGAGACACCCAAAATGGCGATTCTCCGGCACCCCCGCTATTCTCAGGCCCGGATGGGCCGAGCGGCCAGGCCAAAACGGCTGGTTCCCCCGGCGCCATCCACTTCGGCACGGGAGTGGAGAATCCTGCCCATGGTTCAGCCAGCGTTTGTTGCCCATCCCTAATTGCCCTTACTACGGGAGGTGGAGGGGAAGTTAAGAGTCAACTGCAATATTGTGTGGGTCTGGAGTCACATGTAGGCCAGGCCGGGTAAGGACAGTAAATTTCCTTCCATTAGTGAACCAGGTGGTTTTTTACGACAATCTACAATGGTTTCATCATCATTATTCTTTTAATTCCAAATTTTTATTGAGTTCAAATTTTACCATAAGACCATAAGACACATGAGCAGAATTAGGCCATTCGGCCCATCGAGTCTGCTCTGCCATTCAATCAGGGCGTGGTGGGATTGAAACCCGGGAACCCATTACCCTGGGTCTCCGGAGTACCAGTCTAATGACAATACCACTATGTCACCGCCTTCCTGCAGGGCTATGGACCAGGTGCAGCAAATGGGGTTAGGCTGGATGGTTCGTTGTTCAGCTGATGCAAAGTGGCCTCATCTTGTGCTATAAACGTACCATGATTCTAATCCATGATTGAACTGAATAAGCATTATTGCCAAAGCACAGACTGCTGCAGGAAGAATCCAGTGGTATTTTGTAATTTACCAAATTCCTGCCTCAGTTAATCCCCCCTCAAGGTACGAACAGGGACGCAAGAATTTTGTAAGAGGGTGTGGAAGGGAGGATGTAACCAGTGTTTGTGTCATCACGACCCAGTGGAAGCAGTCTCTGTTCTGAGTCACAACAGTGCGTTTAGCTCCTGCTGTGGAGTCTTCAGCACAAAGATCTCCAGGGCAACACAGTGTGAGTGCTGCACTGTTGGTATTGCTCTTTCAGATGAGACATCACGGCAAAACTCTTCTGTCTCAGGGTGATTGTAAAAGATTCCATGTCTCTATTTCGGGGAATAGGAATAGGTGGGGTGTGTCCACCCCCATCCCCGCCCCGACACAACCCTGAGCGACCTGGCCAACATTTATCCTTCAGCCAACATGTGCTTGCTGTGCATAAATATGCTGCTGCATTTCATACATTGCAATTGGTTTCTGCTCTTCAAAAAGTGCTTCATTGGCTGTAAAGCTCTTTGGGATGTCCTGAGGTTGTTCAAGGTGCTGGAATTTCTTTATAGTGGACAACTCGAGCAGAACTTTGAAGTCGAAGAGTAACAGTTAATCTCCTAGAATGCAAACCCATTCACTCCATGTGTAAATTTATGAGATTTGGATGATGAGGTGTGGGTGTGTGTTTGATGTTTGTGCGTGAATAAAGAGACAGCTTGAGTCATGACATCCCCATTTAAGTAGCAGAGAAGAAATTTCTGACAAAGAACTTGGACGTTTCTGGGCTAATATTCCCACAGAGTAATTTCAAGACCGAATTGTCACTTACACCCACTTTTTAAAAAACCAATTGTGCAGGGCAGTGTAAAATTGAGCTCATCGGCATCAGCCACAATAATATACTGTCTCTTCTGAGAGTAAAAATTGAAATGAGAAGCTTAACTAGTGGAAAATTGCTCCAAAGAGCCACATCCCAGCACCATTGATGATATGAATTGCTGACGTCTGGAGTACAACTGAGATGTTTTTATATTTTAAATTTAATTCTAAAGTTATTTCTGAAGTCACCCAAACTTGAAAGGAATAATAAATTATTTCCCATTTCTTCTTAATTACTAACTGACAACTTCAAAGCTAAACAGATGCAAATGCTGCACTACTGTAATCTCAGTAATTGAAAGAGAATTAGAGGATTAGTTTTTGTTTGTTCAATGAATTCAAGGGTGATGCACGATCAATGACCACTAAAGCGAGGTTGTAGTCTAACTGAAGGCTTTAATAAGCTAGATATTTCCCCCAGCAGCTCAGGTGTAGAATGAAGGCTGCTGGGGTGGCACAGGCTCTTATACCCTGCCTTTCAGGGCGGAGCTACCATACAGCTTGACCAATAGGAAGCATACAATATCTACCAATAGTGCTCCAGCTTCTACACAGACTACCACATTCACCCCCTGTTAAAATAGAGTCCAGCAGGGGTGGTGGCTTGATATTACAACATGGTAATGTGGTAGAAATTATAGTTATGGAGGTACCGTAATACCTCCGTACAGCGTTTTGTAACTATTTACAATTCTATTTACAATTTACAATTTATGATTCATAATTAACTATCCACTTTAAAATGAAGCAATCAGTCGATCGGGGGTCCTGGTCGTCCTCTGTGATCGTCGAAGCTTCGGTGGTGACTCCGGTGGAGGCTCGGGCATCTGTGACTCCGGGGGCGTGGCCGCGATCTCTGTGGCAGCTTCGACACCCCTAGATGGCGCTGGTGGGGAAAACGGTTGACCTGGGAAGGGAGCGTCTGCGGGGTGCGTCGGTGGGTGGGGGGGCTTAGACGGGACCGGCGGAAGGACCGATCCTCCTGTAAGGTGCACTGGTGGGAGGGAGGGTGAGACTGGTGGCTGGGCTGTGTGTGGGGCTCCGGCAGGTACCAGATCTCGTAGGGAGACCGTATCTTGTCGGCCGTCGGGGTACACCACATTGGCGTACTGGGGGTTAGTGTGGAGAAGGTGGACCCTTTCGACCAACGGTTCCGACTTGTGCGCCTGCACATGTTTTCGGAGCAGGATGGGTCCGGGAGCTGCCAGCCAGGTTGGGAGCAAGGTTCCAGAGGAGGACTTCCTGGGGAAGACAAGGAGACGTTCATGAGGTGTCTGGTTGGTTGTGGTACAAAGCAGTGACCGGATGGAGTGGAGGGCATCCGGGAGGACTTCCTGCCAGCGGGAGACTGGGAGATTCCTGAACCGTAGGGCCAGTAGGACGGTCTTCCAGACCGTTCCGTTCTCCCTCTCTACCTGTCCGTTACCCCGGGGGTTATAACGGGTCGTCCTGCTCGAGGCGATGCCCTTGCTGAGCAGGAATTGACGCAGTTCGTCGCTCATAAAGGAGAACCCCCTATCACTATGTATGTAAGTGGGGAACCCGAACAGTGCAAAGATACTATGGAGGGCCTTGATGACGGTGGTTGCGGTCATGTTGGGGCAGGGGATGGCGAATGGGAACCAGGAGTACTCGTCAATCACGTTCAGGAAGTACGTGTTGCGGTCGGTGGAGGGGAGGGGGCCTTTGAAGTCCATGCTGAGGCGTTCAAAGGGACGGGAAGCCTTTATCATGTGCGCTTTCTCTGGCTGGTAGAAGTGCGGTTTGCACTCCGCGCACATTTGGCAGTCCTTGGGAGCTGTCCTGACCTCCTCGATGGAGCAGGGCAGGTTGCGGGTCTTGATAAAGTGGAAAAAGCCAGTGAAATTCAGGTGGCAGAGGTCCTCGTGGAGGGCTCGGAGGCGGTCCACGTGTGCGTTGGCACATGTGCTCGTTTAGCTTCCCGGGACGATACAAGATCTCGTAATTGTAGGTAGGAGAGTTCGATCCTCCACCGCAAGATCTTATCGTTTTTTATCTTGCCTCGCTGTGCATTATCGAACATGAAAGCAACCGACCGTTGATCAGTGAGGAGAGTGAATCTTCTGCCGGCCAGGTAATGCCTCCAATGTCGCACAGCTTCTACTATGGCATGGGCCTCCTTTTCGACAGAGGAGCGGCGGATTTTGGAAGCATGGAGGGTACGCGAGAAGAAGGCCACGGGCCTGCCCGCTTGGTTGAGGGTGGCCGCCAGAGCTACGTCAGACGCGTCGCTCTCGACCTGGAAGGGGAGGGACTCGTCGATGGCGTGCATCGTGGCCTTTGCAATGTCTGCTTTGATGCGGCTGAAGGCCTGGCGGGCCTCTATCGACAGGGGAAAAGCTGTGGATTGGATCAGGGGACGGGCCTTGTCCACATAGTTAGGGACCCACTAGGCATAGTAAGAGAAAAACCCTAGGCAGCGTTTCAGGGCCTTGGAGCAGTGAGGGAGGGGGAACTCCATAAGGGGGCGGATGCGTTCAGGGTCGGGGCCTTTAACTCCATTTCGCACTACGTAGCCGAGGATGGCTAGGCGGTCGGTGCTAAACACGCATTTATCCTTGTCACATGTAAGGTTAAGGATCTTTGCGGTCTGGAGGAATTTTCGGATGTTGGTGATGTGATCCTGCTGGTCGTGGCCGCAGATGGTGACATTATCGAGATACGGGAATGTTGCCCATAAACCGTACCGGTCAACCGTTCGGCCCATCTCGCGCTGGAAGACCGAGACCCCGTTGGTGACACCGAAGGGAACCCTTAAGAAGTGACAGAGCCGCCCATCTGCCTCGAAGGCAGTGTATATGCGGTCACTAGTGCGGATGGGGAGCTGGTGGTAGGCGGACATAAGATCCACCGTGGACAAGACCTTATAATGCACAATCCTGTTTACCAGGTCGGATATGCGAAGGAGAGGGTATGCGTCCAGCTGCGTAAACCTGTTGATGGTCTGGCTGTAGTCGATGACCATCCTATGCTTCTCCCTGGTCTTTACCACCACTACTTGAGCTCTCCAGGGACTGTTGCTGGCTTTAATGACTCCTTCCCTCAGTAGCCTTTGGACCTCTGACCTAATAAAGATCCGATCCTGGGCACTGTACCGTCTGCACCTGGTGGCGACGGCTTTGCAATCCGGGGTGAGGTTCGCAAACAGGGAAGGCGGTTCGACCTTGAGGGTCGCGAGACCCAGACAGTGAGGGGGGTATAGGGCCGCTGAATTTGAAAGTTAGACTTTGGAGATTACACTGGAAGTCTAAACCTAGGAGTGTGGCCGCGCAGAGGTGGGGAAGGACGTAGAGCCGGTAATTTTTAAACTCCCTTCCCTGGACTGTGAGGTTTACGACACAAAACCCCTTTATCTCTACTGAGATGGAACCGGAGGCCAGGGAGACTTTTTGATTAACGGGGTGGACGAGGAGAGAACAGCGCCTTGCCGTGTCGGGGTGTATGAAGCTCTCCGTGCTCCCAGAGTCGATTAAGCAGGACGTCTCGTGCCCGTTGATTAGTACTGTTGTTGTAGCAGTTGAGAGTGTTCGAAGCCGGGACTGATCCAGGGTCACCGAGGCTAATCCCAGCAGTTGAGTGTTCTCTTCGGGCGGTGTGTGGTTAGCCGAGCTGGGGTCCTGGGAGTCCATCCAAGATGGCGACTCTCATTGGTCGCACATGGCTGGGGGTGCACAAAATGGCGGCACCCATCCATCGAACGTGGCGTCCGTGGGACAAGATGGCTGCGCCCGGGGGCCACACGTGGCCCTGGAGTAGGAAGATGGCGGTGCCCACTGGCCGCACGGGGACCGTGGAGAGGTTTGTGGTGGCGGTCCGCATTCGCCGCCGGAGACCGTGGCGGCCGCACGGGCCTGGCATACCACCACAAAGTGGCTTTTTTTACCGCATCTCTTGGAGGTCGAAGCGCGGGCCGGGCAGCGCTGCCGGGGATGCTTGGCCTGCTGGCAAACATAGCAGAGGGGCGCCTCGGGGTTGCAAGGCCGCCTTGCAGCACAAGCTTGTGGGGGGATGGGGGATGTCTCGGGGATGGCTGCGGAGGGGTTCCATGCTGCCCAGAGGGCTGCCGCGCAGTCGGGAGCGTAAGCGCGGGCGTTTCTGGAGGCCACATCCAGGGAGCCTGCAAGGGCCTGTGCCTCCTTGAGGCCCAGGGTGTCTTTTTCCAGCAATCTCTGGCGGATTTGGGAGGACAGCATACCTGCCACGAAAGCGTCCTGGATCAAGAGATCTGTGTGGTCGCTCGCCGAAATTTGCGGGCAGCTGCAGTTTCTCCCCAACACCAGGAGCGCACAGTAGAATTCTTCCAGCGATTCCCCAGGTATTTGTCGCCTCGTTGCTGGCAGATGTCGGGCGTAGACCTGGTTTACCGAGCGAATATAATATCCTTTTACCAGCTCTATTGCTGCATCAAAGTCTTCCGCGTCCTCGATGAGGGTGTAAATTCCCGGGCTCGCCCTCAAGTGCAGGAGTTGCATTTTCTGTTCTCCCGTGGGTGTGTTTTCGTCCGTTCCGAGATATCCTTTAAAACTCGCCAGCCAGTGCTTAAAGATTTCCGCTGAGTTCACCGCTTGGGGGCTGAGTTGCAGACACTCCGGCTCAGTTCGGAGCTCCATCCTTTTAAATCTAGCTTATTAAATTGATGCACGATCAATGACCACTAAAGCGAGGTTGTCGTCCAACTGAAGGCTTTAATAAGCTAGATGTTTCCCCCAGCAGCTCAGGTACAAAATGAAGGCTGCTGGGTGGCATGGGTTCTTAAACCCCGCCTTGCAGGGCGGAGCTACCATACAGCTTGATCAATAGGAAACATACAATATCTACCAATGGTGTTCCAGCATTACCAGGTACCGTAATACCTCTACACAGACTGCCACAAAGGGAAGATCATTTTTCTCAGTATTTTACAATTGAAGTGGTTCTGCTTCATAGATAGATAGAATTTACAGTGCAGAAGGAGGTCATTCGGCCCATCGAGTCTGCACCGGCTCTTTGAAAGAGCACCCTACCCAAGCCCACACATCCACCCTATCCCCATAACCCAGTAACTCCACCCAACACTAAGGGCAATTTTAGACACTGAGGGCAATTTAGCATGGCCAATCCACCTAACCTGCACATCTTTGGACTGTGGGAGGAAACCGGAGCACCTGGAGGAAACCCACGCACACGCAGGGAGAACATGCAGACTCCGCACAGACAGTGACCCAAGCCGGGAATCGAACCTGGGACCCTGGAGCTGTGAAGCAATTGTGCTACCCACCATGCCACCGTGCTTCCAGCATGGATTACTGACTCAGTGAATGAGGTGGCGTGAGGAGGAGGGAAGGGGGGACAGAGAGCATCGCTGGAGTGGCAATCTAGAGACCCAGGCTATTGCTCTGAGGATTTGGGTTCAAATCCCACAGCAACTGGTAGAATTTGAAATCAATGAATAGATTTGGAATTTAAAAAGCCATTGTAAAAACCATCTGGTTCACGAATGCCCTTTAGGGAAGGAAATCTGCCGTTCTTACCTGGTCTGGCCAACATGTTACTCCAGACCCACAGCAATGTGATGGACTCTTGAATGCCTGCTGAAGCGGCCAAGAAAGTGATTCAGTTTTATCAAACCGCTATGAAGTGTAAAAGGGATCAAACTGATCAGACCACCTGGCATCGGCCTCAGCACATGAGCCGACAGTGGCAGTCGAGCCCGGTCAACATGACCAAAAGTCCTCAGTAACATTGGGCTTGTGCCAAAATTAGGAGGTCACTCCTACAGACTCTAAAGAATTATTCCATGAGTACAATTATGTCACTGACACCACCTTCACTGTCGGTGGGGTCATACACAATAGAGGTGGCGGCAAAGTGATATCTAGTCACGAGGGGGTTGTCCTGGGAGTCTCTGGACTCCATGAAGATTTATGCCATCAGGTCAAACATGGGCAAGGAGACCTCCTGTCTGATATCACCTATTTCCGCATCCCCACTCCCTCAGCTCATGAATCAGTGCTCCTCCATGTGGAAGAAGAACAGAGGGTGACAAGGGCACAGAACATACTCTGGGTGGGGGAAAAAAGTATCTCGAATGCGAAATCTTGATGGGACTAGCAGCCAGTAGGCAGCATTGCTCATTGCTGTAGTCACAGAAGTAACTAAAAAAAGCATAATATTTGCCTTCATAGAATAGATTTCATAGAATTTACAGTGCAGGAGGAGGCCATTTGGCCCATCGAGTCTGCACCAGCTCTTGGAAAGAGCACCCGACCCAAGCCCACACCTCCACCCTCTCCCCATAACCCAGCAACCTCAATTTTGGACACTAAGGGCAATTTAGCATGGCCAATCCATCTAACCTGCACATCTTTGGACTGTGGGAGGAAACCGGAGCACCCGGAGGAAACCCACGTAGACACGGGGAGAACGTGCAGACTCCGCACAGACAGTGACCCAAGCCAGGAATCGAACCTGGGACCCTGGAGCTGTGAAGCAATTGTGCTAAGCACTGTGTTATCGTGCTGCCCAACTAGTTATCTCTGACTAGTGATCTTAAGTAGTAAGATGAGGCAATTAAAAAGACAATTTTTTCACTGAACGCCCTTCCATTTATAACATTCAGAAACTGACAGTGCATGTCCGTCATTGAAAAATGATTGGATTCATTAAGACTGCTCAGCCTTTCCACAGAATTATTTTCTGCCTGTTCAGTAATTCCTTTCACTCATCCAAAGTGGAATATTGTCTGCTATTTCAAACTCATATTTCAGCTCTACTGATGATCTAATTTGGAAGGACACAGTCTGGACATGAACATTTCGGTCCAAAATCCCAACGCTCAATTCCCAGTATGTGCTACACATTTGATACCATGGCTCTGTGGTCCTGAGAAACAGATTCTCTGAGCTGGATTCTCCGTTTTGCCGGCAGTACACCCACACCCGGGGATTTCCTGACGGTGTAGGGCTGCCCACGTTTGGAAAACCATTGGCCGGCCGGCGGGACGGGGAATCCCGCTGCCAGTGGGGGGCATGCGATTCGGGGTGTCGGAGAATTTTACTCCATTTATCTGCACTGACCACACACAACACTGTAGGTGCTGCTGGTGGAGAGAAACGTATCATCAGTGTTACGTTTTTTATTATATTTACAAGACTGACTTTTACATAATTTCTGTTTTCTTCAATTAGAATGTCGAATAGCCACCAGACACTTCAATATATGGATAAGTTGAGCAAACAAAGATTCGATTGATCATTCTGAACTATTCAAATGACTGGAGACCAGAATGTACATCTATTGTTCCAGCTATTGTTTACATAAATGAAATGAAATATTTCTCAGGAGCTTTTTCTCATTAAATGCTAACTTTAAAGCAGATCTGACTGTGCCAACTGGTTAAGGTCGTGAGTCACAGCCGGGCAGACCAAGACAGTCCAACATTTGATCACGGATTTTGTTGGATTAGCTGTGTTTAGCTGCGGTAGGGCGAAAAGCTTAAATCGCCTACTGGCTCTGAAAATTTAGAATCGCCCAGGGGGTCCCACTGCTAATCTCTGCCCAGCAACCCTTTGTGTGGGTGTGAGATCAGGATAGGAAAGGCTGGCTTGTGATTGCACTGTCACCCATTGTCAAACACTTCACTCATTCTAGCCCCCCTCGCGTGAAGAATGTCACTTGGACTAAGTATTGGGAGGCGCTCTGGTCGTGCATTATTTGATAAGCCTAGGAGCAGGGATCATAGAACTTATATCATAGAATTTACAGTGCAGAAGGAGGCCATTCGACCCATCGGGTCTGCACCGATCCATTGGAAAGATCACCCTATCTAAGCCCACATCTCCGCCCTATCCCCGTAACCCAGTAACCCCATAAGGGGGAGGTGGGGAAACAAAAACAGCAATGCAGCCAAGGGAAGTGAACAGAAGTGTGCTTCAGATGTTTGGATATTCTTCTCGAGTTTTCTTTTTTCAGTTGTAATCTGGTCATTGCAATAATGTTCGCATTGCAAAACATCAAAGGGGCAGAGTCATGGGCCAGGCTGCAGTTAACGTTCTCCAATCGTACTCACATCCCAAGCTGCATTGCCCCTTCCAAATTTGCAGCCAGGTGGCCCCCATACTGCTGTTGGCTCCCTTCCCCTTCACACCCTCGCAGACTAATTCCCTAGTCAATGAGCTAAAATGTTCCCAGAAGGAAAAGATATATTTTTCAGCAGATATTTTTAATCCACGCTCTCCTCTTCCTTGCTATCTGTAATAAATGTGTTGGAAGGCTATGAGAAATATCAAAAGGGGATGAAGCTTCCTCTCAACTACATGCTCAGATAATTTAAGCTGATTTGAATTCAGATTTTCGCTTTCTGCTCACCAGCTCCATTACCTATTTGGAAAACATTCAACCCCTTTAGTCAAATACGTTTCAAACTAGTGTCCATAGACACTCATGAGTGAGATATCTCAGTAATTAGATGGGTGGGGCAGCACGGTGGAACAGTGGTTAGCACTGCTACCTCGCAGCACCGAGGTCCCGGGTTCGATCCTGGTCCCGGGTCACTGTCCGTGTGGAGTTTCCACATTCTCCCCGTGTTTGTGTGGGTTTAACCCCCACAACCCAAAGATGTGCAGGGTAGTGGATTGGCCATGCTAACTTGCCCCTTAATTTGAAAAAAATGAATTGAGTACTTTAAATTTATATGTATTTTTTTAAATTATTCATAAAAGTAATTAGATGTGTAGACTTAGTTTATTACACGGCCATAACAATAGAAGACGGCTATCACTTTCTGGAAACATGATTAAAAGATCAATAACAAACTCTTTTATTTTGTGAAAATGGGATTACGGGAACTAAGCAAACTGCACGTTATCCCCAGTCAAAAGTCCAAATCATTCCTTTTGGGTTTTTTTTAACACGCTCAGATCGTTCAGACAGATGGGTTAGCTTCAGACAATATTGTAACTCAGTCCAAATTTTAATTTCGCTGCAACAGAACAAAAGTCAAACTGAGCATGTTTCAACCAGTCGAATATGGATCCTCATGCGAAGGTTGATCTTTCACCACACAGAAAGTAAAAGCAACATGATGTATTGCCAAAACACTTCTCCCTTTGTAGTCTGGCAGCAGCTAAAGCAATAATCAGATTTTCCCAAGCAATGAGACATTATTAAGGCAGAACGGATTGATCTGCTGGAAATCAAAAAAGGTCTCCAACAAAGCCCAGCCTACTTGCATCTCGTTCATTGGTCAGTTCTACATTGACAGCACTGAATGAGTTGTGGTGTTGGATGGTAGGAGTTACAGCATGCTTTACCTTTCAACTGAAACAATGCAGGTGATTGAAGACAAGGCAACATGTAACTGCTGAGAATACTGTCCTGTTCTGAGAGCCAACATTGAGGAATATAATTCCATGTCTTGTTATCTGTTACAGAGAGGGGTGTGTGTGTGTGTGTGTTGCAAAGAGGGGTGTGTGTGTCTATGTTTATCATTGCGATCCAGGGTTAATTTGTATAACAGCTCTTTGAATTTTAAACTTAACCAGTAGGAGCAGCAACAGAAAAAAAATGATTCTTGGTGAGCAGGGCCACCCGGTCTCTGAATCCAGGTTGCGATTTCCCCCCCCCCCCCCCCCCCCCACCCCGGCCCAGTCCGTTTGGTCCAGAGCAGATCTTATATGCAGCAAATGAATAATGACGAACATTTTTTTTAAAGTTCAAAACGCAAGAGAGATCACTCACTTACCTGAGCAATGTTCTTTTGAATAGGTGGCACGATACATAGCCGGTGCAGAGTGCTATCACCTGGCATTTTGTGTATTGGTTCAATTCCTAACCTAGATTGACCCAAATATTTAGCTCTGTTCTCTTGTTAGCAGCTCCCAAGGTAAATTTGTGTCAAGGCAGATATAACACCAATCAATTACTGTAATTGAGAACACATTTTTCCTCATTTACATTGAAATACATTCATGCTGTTGGTATGCCCCATCACTTTTAGATTTAAGTGATTCTCCTTTTTGCAAGCATCTGGTATAAATAAGACTTCTGTTTGTATGGAAAAGAAAAATCATGTGACGACCTTCAAATGGATAAAATATTGGTTTTCCAGTAGATTTTAAAAAAAGAACTGTGAACTCTAGCTTCCGAAAACTACCCCACCTTTGCAAGCAGGGATTATTTGTTTTTTTAATTGCTATTGTTATGAGATAATACCGAGAAATATTAAAATTAAGCTTTAACAATTGAAGGGAGCACATTGGTGGACTTCCGGTTGCGGCGATGACTAGCTAAGCCACACGTTTCGGCGGCTCCAGCTCCAACGGACCTTCGGGCTCTTTTAAGAGCCCCAAAGGGAAATTTTCGCGCGACGAAACCCGGTGTGGGGTGAGTGAATAGGGAGTCCCCCCCCCCAACGAAAGAGGAAAATATCAGCGGCGGCGGCTGCAGCGCGACGAATCCTCGACGATAGGGACAGAAAGGGAGAAGACACAAGATGGCGGCGGAGAAAGCCCAGGCGACATGGGGGCCCGAGCAAGACGAATTCTTGAGATGGTGTGTGGAGCTACTAAAGAGGGAGGTGCTGACCCTGATGCTACAGGCAATTGAGGGGCTCAAGGAGGCACAAAGGACCCAGGAGACAGAGCTCTACGTGGTGGAGCAGAAGGTGACGGATAATGAGGATGAGATCCTGGGCCTGGCGGTCAAAACACAGACGCACGAGGCGCTCCACAAAAAGTGCATTGAAAGGATTGAGGCCCTAGAAAACAGAGCGCGAAGGAAGAACCTTCGGATACTGGGTCTCCCTGAGGGAGTGGAAGGAGCGGATTGCGGGGCTTATGGAAGCACGATGCTCAGCTCGTTGATGGGAGCTGAGGCCCCTGCGGGCCCCTTAGAGGTGGAGGGGGCACATCGGATCCCGGCGAGAAGACCAAAAGCGGGAGAACCACCTAGGGCGACAATCGTGCGATTTCACCGCCTTAAGGATAGAGAAGAGGTCCTGAGATGGGCTAAAAAAGTACGGAGTAGCAGATGGGAGAATGCAGTGGTACGGGTGTACCAGGATTGGAGTGCGGAAGTGGCGAGAAGGAGGGCGAGTTTTAACCGAGCCAAGGAGGTGTTACACAAAAAGAAGGTGAAGTTCGGGATGCTGCAGCCGGCATGACTATGGGTCACGTACCAAGAGAGACATCACTATTTCGATACGGCGGAAGAAGCATGGACCTTTATTAAAGAGGAGAAATTGGATCGGAACTGAGGGACTGATACTGTAGGGAATGTTATTGTCGATGTAAATAGAGAAGTAAATTGGGATGGGGGAGACACTAAGAAATGTGGGCGCCGGTGAGGGGGGAAAGAAGGGACATAGGCGGAGAATGAGGAGTGGGAGGGGAAAAGGAGCTGCGCCACAAGAGGCGGGTCAGATGAAGGGATGTTCCCGCGCCAGAAAGATAATGGCGGGAAGACAGGCGCAAGGCAGATGGGAGTTCCCCACACGGGGGGGTCAAGGAGGGAGCAGGAGTAGCCGGGGTCAGTTGAAGTCAGCTGACTTGCGGAAGTAATATGGGGGGAGCAATCACGCTCGAAGGGGATCTAGCGGGGGGGGGGGGGGCGGTGAGGGGGGGGGATAACTGGGTCGCTGCTGCGGAAATCAAAGAGGAAATGGCTAAAGAGTGGGTGGACGGGGATGGAATGCGACGCCTGGAGAGCGAGTGGGAGCGCGGAGGCGGGATACGGGACTGGCCTAGAGAAGGTGATGGCTAATCGACACAGGAAGGGGGCAGGTAGCCCCCTAGTGAGGCTGATCACGTGGAACGTGAGAGGCCTGAATGGACCGATTAAAAGGGCCCGAGTGCTCGCGCACTTGAAAGGACTAAGGGCAGACGTGGCTATGCTCCAGGAGACGCACCTGAAGGTGGCGGACCAAGTTAGGCTAAGGAAAGAATGGGTGGGACAGGTGTTCCACTCAGGACTAGATGCAAAGAATAGAGGGGTGGCCATATTGGTGGGGAAACGGGTAGCATTTGAAGCAAGGAGCATTGTAGCAGATAGCGGAGGTAGATATGTAATGGTGAGTGGCAGGCTGGAGGGAATGGAGGTCGTGCTGGTTAATGTATATGCCCCGAATTGGGACGATGCGGGATTTATGAGACGGATGTTGGGTCGTATACCGGACCTGGAGGTAGGAAACTTGATATTGGGAGGGGACTTCAACACCGTGCTGGACCCAGGGTTAGATAGATCCAGATCGAAGACCGGAAGAAGGCCGGCAGCAGCCAAGGTGCTCAAGGGGTTTATGGACCAAATGGGGGGAGTGGATCCATGGCGATTTCTTAGACCGAGGGCCAGGGAGTTCTCCTTCTTCTCCCATATCCATAAAGTGTACTCCCGGATAGATTTTTTTGTTCTGGGAAGGTCGTTGATCTCAAGGGTGGAAGAAGCTGAGTATTCAGCCATAGCGGTTTCGGACCATGCCCCACACTGGGTGGACCTGGAACTAGGAGAGGAAAGGGAGCAGCGAGCACTCTGGCGATTAGATGTGGGATTGATGGCGGATGAGGGAGTGTGTGGAAGAGTGCGGGGATGTATTGAGAGGTACCTGGAGGCCAATGACGATGGGGAGGTCCGAGTGGGAGTGGTTTGGGAAGCACTAAAAGCGGTGGTCAGAGGAGAGCTGATCTCCATTAGGGCCCACAAAGGGAAAACAGAGACCAAGGAAAGGGAAAGATTACTGGGGGAGATTTTAAGGGTGGACAGGGAATTTGCGGAGACCCCGGAGGAGGGACTGTACAGGGAGAGAAGACGACTCCAGACGGAGTTCGACCTTTTGACCACCAGAAGGGCGGAGGTGCTGTGGAGGAAGGCACAGGGGAGGAGGTATGAATATGGGGAAAAGGCTAGTCGCCTGCTGGCCCATCAGCTGCGAAAGAGGACAGCGGCGAGGGAGATGGGGGAATTAGAGACGAAAAGGGAGCTACGGTGCGGAGAGCAGGGAAGATAAACGAGGTGTTCAAGACCTTTTATGAAGGACTGTATAGGTCCCAACCCCCGGAGGGAGAGGAGGGGATGCGGCAGTTCCTGGATCAATTGAGGTTCCCGAGGGTGGAGGAGCAGGAGGTGGAAGGATTGGGGGCACCGATTGGGGTGGACGAGGTTATTAAGGGGCTGGGGAATATGCAAGCAGGGAAGGCTCCGGGACCAGACGGGTTCCCGGTGGAATTTTATAGAAAATACGTGGACTTGTTGGCCCCGCTGTTGGTGAGGACTTTTAATGAGGCCAGGGAAGGAGGGACTTTACCCCCGACAATGTCGGAGGCGACGATATCGCTAATTCTGAAGCGGGATAAACATCCGTTGCAGTGCGGGTCCTATAGACCTATTTCATTATTGAATGTGGACGCCAAATTGTTGGCAAAGGTACTGGCATCGAGGATAGAGGACTGTATCCCGGGGGTGGTGCACGAAGACCAGACAGGGTTCGTAAAGGGGAGACAACTGAGTGTCAACGTGCGACGACTGTTAGGGGTGATAATGATGCCCCCAGTGGAGGGGGAGGCAGAGATAGTGGCGGCAATGGATGCAGAGAAGGCATTTGATAGGGTGGAGTGGGAGTACTTATGGGAGGTGCTAAGGAGCTTTGGGTTCGGGAACGGGTTTATTAGCTGGGTCAAACTCCTTTATGGGGCCCCAACGGTAAGTGTAGTCACGGGTCGGCAAAGATCGAAGTATTTCCGACTATATAGGGGAACAAGACAGGGATGCTCGCTATCTCCATTGTTGTTCGCGTTGGCAATTGAACCTCTGGCCATGGCGTTGAGAGACTCCAGGAAATGGAGAGGGGTGATTAGAGGGGGAGAAGAACACCGAGTGTCGCTATACGCGGGTGACCTACTGTTGAATGTGACGGACCCAGTGGGGGGGATGACAGAGATCATGCAGATATTGAGGGAGTTCGGAGATTTCTCGGGATATAGGCTTAACATGGGGAAGAGTGAACTATTCGTGATACACCCTGGGGACCAGAGTAGAGAGATAGAAGGCCTGCCTCTAAGGAAAGTGGAAAGAAACTTCCGATACCTGGGGATTCAGATCGCTAGGAGCTGGGGAACCTTACACAGACTTAATCTGACAAGATTGGTAGAACAAATGGAGGAGGACTTCAAGAGGTGGGACATGCAGCCTCTGTCGTTGGCGGGCAGAGTGCAGGCAATTAGGATGATGGTCCTCCCGAGGTTCTTGTTTGTATTTCAATGTCTCCCTATACTAATCACTAAGACCTTTTTTTAAAAAATAGACAGGAGCATCACGAGCTTCGTGTGGGCAGGGAAAGTCCCGAGGGTAAGGAGGGGGTTCCTACAATGTAGCAGAGACAGAGGAGGATTGGCACTACCGAATTTGGGCGACTACTATTGGGCCGCCAATGTGGCGATGATTTGTAAATGGATGATGGAGGGAGAGGGAGCGGCGTGGAAAAGACTGGAGAGAAAGTCCTGTAAAGGGACGAGCCTAGAGGCGCTGGTGACGGCGCCGCTACCGCTCTCACCAAAAAGGTTTACCACGAACCCAGTGGTGGCGGCAACATTGAATATTTGGGGACAATGGAGGCTACAGAGAGGTGCGCAGGGAGCCCTGGTGGGGTCCCCAATCAGGAACAACCACAGGTTTGCCCCAGGAAGGATGGATGGAGGATTTCAGAGCTGGCACCAGTTGGGAATTCGGAGGGTGGGAGATTGATTTATAGATGGGACGTTTGCGAGCTTGGGAGCATTGGAGGAAAAGTATAAGTTGCCCCGGGGAAACTTCCTTAGATATATGCAGGTGAGGGCGTTCACAAGACAACAGGTGAGGGAATTTCCGCTGCTCCCAGCACAGGGGATCCAGGACAGAGTGCTTTCGGGGGTGTGGGTCGGGGAGGGCAAGGTGTCAGAGATATACCGAGAGATGAGGGAAGAGGGGGAGGAGCTGGTGGGCGAATTAAAAGGAAAGTGGGAAGAAGAGCTAGGGGACGAGATAGAGGAGGGTATGTGGGCTGATGCCCTAAGCAGAGTAAATTCCTCTTCCTCGTGCGCCAGGCTTAGCCTGATTCAATTCAAGGTGCTACATAGAGCACACATAACGGGAGAAAGATTGAGCAGGTTCTTTGGAGTGGAGGACAAGTGTGGGAGGTGCGGCGGAAGCCCGGCGAACCACACACATATGTTTTGGTCGTGCCCGGCACTGGAGGGGTATTGGAAGGGAGTGACGGGAGTGATTTCGAAGGTGGTGAAGGTCTGGGTCAAACCAGGCTGGGGGCTAGCTTTATTTGGAGTTGCGGATGAGCCGGGAGTGCAGGAGGCGAAAGAGGCCGACGTTGTGGCCTTTGCGTCCCTGGTAGCCCGGCGTAGGATTTTACTCATGTGGAAGGAAGTGAAACCCCCCGGACTGGAGGCCTGGATAAACGATATGGCGGGGTTCATAAAACTGGAGCAGATTAAGTTTGCGCTGAGAGGATCGGCTCAAGGGTTCACCAGGCGGTGGCAGCCATTCCTCGACTACCTAGGGGAACGTTAGAGGGAAGACAGATGACCAGCAGCAGCAACCCAGGGGGGAGGGGGGAGGAGGTGGAAAGTTTTAGTTTATGTTAAATGATTAGTTTACCATGTTGATTAGCTATTTGTTCACTGTTAAATTTTCTTTTTTGTTATGTTTGATGTGTAAGGGGAAAAAATTGTGATCGAAAAATTTTCAATAAAATATATATTTTTTTTTAAAAAGAAGAAAGGAGCACATTGACAGTGCCAATTTGTTTGAATCTGTGCAGCCCTTCCATCCAAAGCTGAATGAAGCTGTGCAGCAGAAAGGATGGACCCTTCTCCAGTGCTCTTTTCACTGCTCATTTGGTTATGAAACAGTAACAATAGCCTGGGGAGGGGACGTGGGTGCATGTCCTAATGTCCTATGTCATCAAGACTCTGGACGCGATCTTCCCAAAACGGAACAAAGACCCCGAGTGAGCCCTCGCCGGAACTCCCCTGGTAGCGAGAGATCGGGACGCTAATTTTAAATGGCGTCCCGATCTCCAAGGCCCCGAAAAATATCCCGACCTCCCCCCACCTAGCCCAAACGCAAAATGGGAGGATAATTTCAAGAAGAAATTAGATCTAGCTCTTGGGGCTAATGTGATAAAGGGATATGGGGGGAAGACGTGATCAGGGTTTTGAACTTGTTGATCAGCCATAACCATAATGAATAACGGAGCAGGCTCAAAGGGCCAAATGGACTCCTCCTGTTTCTATTTTCTTTGTTTCTAAACTATCTGGGTGAAACAAGTGCCATCATCAGCCAGTTCTTTCTGTTGACGTGGAAAACAGTTTCTTTACCAGTCGGAGACATTTGGGGAAAATCCAGTCAAACATTTGAATACCAGCCAGTGCTGATGTCCAAGCCTCCTTCTAATCTTGGAAACATTTCTCTTTTGGATTACAACTGGATTCCTGTCTCAATGTTCTGCCAACCACCCACCACCCTATTTGCATTCAATTGTCACAAATTTGGCGAGCAGGAAAGAAAATACATTGTGATTTGTGTATTTTTAGTGCCTGTGTTTTGGGCATAATCAGAGTGCGTCGAGTTCCAAAATTCCTCTCCGCAGTGCCAATACACTTGTGGGGCAAACCATTCTGGATGTCACACGTTGATGAGACAGCTTTAGTGCTCACATTGGATGTTCACTAGAAGGATACAGAGCAGGGAATTCATTTCATTAATTTTTGATATCAGCATTCTATTTTGGAACCCCACACTCCAACTAACACCTTTTGTTGTTCCTCTACAAGGAGTGGTATAGCACAGGGCTTTTCAAATTGCATGTCATGGTGGGTCGCGGGCAGGTGCCGAAAGGATCACAGTGCAATTGCGGGAGAAGCGCCCAATGGCGACCAGCTTTTAAATTAAGGATGCCAGCCGTGACCGTCTTTTAAATAGAATGATGCAGTCTTCCAGCCAGAAGCGGTGGCAGAGAGCAGGTCATGTGTCTGGCACATACACTGACGTCACGCCCCCTGTACATCCAGGCTTTTGGGGCAAAATCACGGAGGAGAGATTTCTCCATTTTCTAGCTGTGAGCAAACAAGGCAGCAGGACAGTGAAGAACTGAAGGTGGGTCGTTTTAAACAAAGAAAAAAATGAAATCTGGAACAAAGCAGTGTAAAGATGATTTATTGAGGTATGGCTTTGTCAATTGTGCCAGTTCCAATCAGGATGCATAAGACCATAAGACCATAAGACATAGGAGCGGAAGTAAGGCCATTCGGCCCATCGAGTCCACTCCGCCATTCAATCATGGCTGATTTCAACTCCATTTACCCGCTCTCTCTCCATAGCCCTTAATTCCTCGAGAAATCAAGAATTTATCAACTTCTGTCTTAAAGACACTCAACGTCCCGGCCTCCACCGCCCTCTGTGGCAATGAATTCCACAGACCCACCACTCTCTGGCTGAAGAAATTTCTCCTCATCTCTGTTCTAAAGTGACTCCCTTTTATTCTAATGCTGTGCCCCTGGGTCCTAGTCTCCCCTGCTAATGGAAACAACTTCCCTACATCCACCCTATCTAAGCCATTCATTATCTTGTAAGTTTCTATTAGATCTCCCCTCAACCTCCTAAACTCCAATGAATATAATCCCAGGATCCTCAGACGTTTATCGTATGTTAGGCCTACCATTCCTGGGATCATCCGTGTGAATCTCCGCTGGACCCGCTCCAGTGCCAGTATGTCCTTCCTGAGGTGTGGGGCCCAAAATTGCTCACAGTATTTTAAATGGGGCCTAACTAATGCTTTATAAAGCTTCAGAAGTACATCCCTGCTTTTATATTCCAAGCCTCTTGAGATGAATGACAACATTGCATTTGCTGTCTTAATTACGGACTCAACCTGCAAGTTTACCTTTAGAGAATCCTGGACTAGGACTCACAAGTCCCTTTGCACTTCAGCATTTTGAATTTTGTCGCCGTTTAGAAAATAGTCCATGCCTCTATTCTTTTTTCCAAAGTGCAAGACCTCGCACTTGCCCACGTTGAATTTCATCAGCCATTTCTTGGACCACTCTCCTAAACTGTCTAAATCTTTCTGCAGCCTCCCCACCTCCTCCATACTACCTGCCCCTCCACCTATCTTTGTATCATCGGCAAACTTAGCCAGAATGCCCCCAGTCCCGTCATCTAGATCGTTAATATATAAAGAGAACAGCTGTGGCCCCAACACTGAACCCTGCGGGACACCACTCGTCACCGGTTGCCATTCCGAAAAAGAACCTTTTATCCCAACTCTCTGCCTTCTGCCTGACAGCCAACCGTCAATCCATGTTAGTACCTTGCCTCGAATACCATGGGCCCTTATTTTACTCAGCAGTCTCCCGTGAGGCACCTTATCAAAGGCCTTTTGGAAGTCAAGATAGATAACATCCATTGGCTCTCCTTGGTCTAACCTATTTGTTATCTCTTCAAAGAACTCTAACAGGTTTGTCAGGCACGACCTCCCCTTACTAAATCCATGCTGACTTGTCCTAATCCGACCCTGCACTTCCAAGAATTTAGAAATCTCATCCTTAACAATGGATTCTAGAATCTTGCCAACAACCGAGGTTAGGCTAATTGGCCTATAATTTTCCATCTTTTTCCTTGTTCCCTTCTTGAACAGGGGGGTTACAACAGCGATTTTCCAATCCTCTGGGACTTTCCCTGACTCCAGTGACTTTTGAACGATCATAACTAACGCCTCCACTATTTCTTCAGCTATCTCCTTTAGAACTCTAGGATGTAGCCCATCTGGGCCCGGAGATTTATCAATTTTTAGACCTCTTAGTTTCTCTAGCACTTTCTCCTTTGTGATGGCTACCATATTCAACTCTGCCCCCTGACTCTCCGGAATTGGTGGGATATTACTCATGTCTTCTACTGTGAAGACTGACGCAAAGTACTTATTTAGTTCCTCAGCTATTTCCTTGTCTCCCATCACAAAATTACCAGCGTCATTTTGGAGCGGCCCAATGTCAACTTTTGCCTCCCGTTTGTTTTTAATGTATTTAAATAAACTTTTACTATCATTCCTAATGTTACTGGCTAGCCTACCTTCATATTTGATCCTCTCTTTCCTTATTTCTCTCTTTGTTATCCTCTGTTTGTTTTTGTAGCCTTCCCAATCTTCTGACTTCCCACTACTCTTTGCCACATTATAGGCTTTCTCTTTTGCTTTGATGCATTCCCTAACTTCCTTTGTCAGCCATGGCTGCCTAATCCCCCCTCTGATAACCTTTCTTTTCTTTGGGATGAACCTCTGCACTGTGTCCTCAATTACTCCCAGAAACTCCTGCCATTGCTGTTCTACTGTCTTTCCCACTAGGCTCTGCTCCCAGTCGATTTTCATCAGTTCCTCCCTCATGCCCCTGTAGTTACCTTTATTTAACTGTAACACCTTTACATCTGATTCTACCTTTTTTCTTTCAAATTGGAGATTGAATTCTACCATATTATGATCACTGCCTCCTAAGTGCTCCCTTACTTTAAGATCTTTAATCAAGTCTGGCTCATTACATAACACTAAGTCCAGAATGGCCTGTTCCCTCGTGGGCTCCATCACAAGCTGTTCCAAAAAGCCCTCCTGTAAACATTCAATGAATTCCCTTTCCTTGGGTCCACTGGCAGCATTATTTACCCAGTCCACCTGCATATTGAAGTCCCCCATGATCACTGTGACCTTGCCTTTCTGACATGCACTTTCTATTTCGTGGTGCATTTTGTGCCCCCAGTCCTGACCACTGTTAGGAGGCCTGTACATAACTCCATTATGGTTTTTTTGCCTTTGTGGTTCCTCAACTCTACCCACACAGACTCCACATCATCTGACCCTGTGTCGTTTAGTGCTATTGATTTAATTTCATTCCTAATTAACAAGGCAACCCCGCCCCCTCTGCCCACCTCCCTGTCTTTTCGATAGGTTGTGAATCCCTGGATGTTTAAATGCCAGTCCTGAACCCCCTGCAACCATGTCTCTGTGATGCCTACCACATCATACCTGCCAGTCACAATCTGGGCCACAAGCTCATCTACCTTGTTCTTTACACTGCGCGCATTTAAATATAGCACCTTTAATTCTCTATTGACCATCCCTTTTTGTTTTCTTAGTGTGGTGGACCTTGGTTTACTGAGCCTTTCCATACACTGTGTCATATTTTGTGGGATGGGGACTATCGTAACCTCTCCTGAGTTTTGTCTTTTCGTGCTTTTTTGTATTCCTAAGCAGCTACGCTTCCCACTGATTACTTCACCTCTTGATTCCTTGACTTTCCCTTCCCCCCCAATCTTTAGTTTAAAGTCCTCTTGACCACCCTATTTATGCAAAGCTCATGTGTGTTATATGCAGGGAAGTACTGACAAATTAAAGTTGAAAACTCTCAAAACATCGAAGACATTTGAAGACTATGCACAGCGAGTTAGAGGACAAACCTCTTGATTTTTTTCAAAGGATGCAGCAAGGACTTAAACCATCAGCTGAAGTCCATAGCAGAAATGTAACATTGAATGACAAAGCAAGTGAGATCCTGAGGACCAAGCAGGCCCACCTTTCGCATAAAAGGTAAGCGAAAATGGTGTGTAGCGAAGGTCGGCCAGTTGGTAAACATGGTTCCCAGGAAAAAAAGTCTGAAACATACCGTTGTAGCAAGTGCAAGACTTCCTTTTTTGCTGATTTCAGCGGTCCTGTACAAACCAGCTGCCCCCTAGACATGGGTGAACTTGTAGGCATCACCTTTGGAATATAGCATGATTTGGAGAATGAACAGAGATTAAACACAAAGCAGGATAAGCTGCTGGAAGAGGAAAGAGGACAATATTTCTCAACAGGAAACCATTTCTGCCCAGTGTGTTCAGGGAGCAATCCTCCAAGCTGACACCTCAACGTGGAATAATAGGTGAGAAGTCCCTGGTTCCTCACCAAAACCTGCTATCTGCTGTCGTCACAACTGCAATCTGACAGCAGGACAAGAACCACATTACCAAGGGCTGCGAAAATGACCCCTGCAATTAATTCCAGACTGAAGCTGTAGACACTTGTGACATGTCACACTTGTGTCAGGGAAATCACTGAAGCTCTCTACATTGAGAACTAATTACATTTCTTTCTCTCTTGCCCAAGAGAAACAGGCAGAGTGAGCATGTTGCTTTGCTCAGATTGTCGGTTTCCCTATGGTGTGGGGTTACATTAATTGCGTATATATTGTGTTTTCAGGGAACCACGTTTCAACTCTGCTCCACACATGGAGACTAAAGGATCTCTGTCTCAATGTCCAGCTGGCATATGAACATAGACAGAGAATCATGAAGGCAATGCTCAATATTGTGGAAGCCTTAAATTCCTTCATTTTGTAGCAGTCTGCTGTGCCATCTATCTTTTCAGCCACAACAACAAAGCAAAGGGCATCGACTGAAGATCTGATTCAAGTGAGGCCATGAAACCTCTTATGCCCTGGCATCCTGATCCCTGGGGCTTGACTCCTGGCATTGAATTCCATGGCTGTGCGTTCCCACTGCCTTCTGAGCTTGTGGAGGGCCTCTGGGCCTCTTACAGATGCAGGACATCACTCCTGCCCCTAGGCCTCCACTGCAGTGCCTGAAAAGCTTGGAGCCTGTACTTTCCTACGTTGTACCATTCTTCAATATTTTGCAGACTGGAGTCACCTGCTGTAGCCACAATGCACCGTCTCTTTAAGAGGGTAGCTTTACACAATTTAGACTACCTTCAAGTGCCAACCGCTTGCGATATTGGCCAGGGGCCAATCAGCAGTATAGTTGGTGCTGGCGGGAGGCCGAAATCACAGAAATAAACAGGCGGCACCAAGTCTGCATGTTGTCTGCATCACAATCAATTGGCATGGGTTAACCACACCCATTTTCAGGCATGGATGAATTTAGCTGCACAATCTGTGTGCTGCAACCTGCAAGGTAGAAGAACTTTCACACCTGCTCGTTATCTTATGAATAACACTTGGACCGAATTTGGGTGCCCCAAACCTTTTCCACACATTTTGACTGCTTCCTATAACTAGGAATAGTTATCAGTTGCATATTGCGAGTGATGAGAACTGTTTCTAAGTTGTCACATCATCAATAGGTGACTTTCAAAACATGGCTTCGAAAGGCCAGTTGCCTGTCAACCTAATTAAAAGATGCACAATCAATTTGAACTATTGTAACAGGGTTGGGGAAGAAGCAGTGTTTCTGTAGCTTGCATAGTGGCAAGGTTGACTCCTGTGCTTAGAATCATAGAATCCCTACAGTGCAGAAGGAGGCCATTCGGCCCATCAAGTCTACACCAACCCTGCGAAAGAGCACTCTACCTAGTCCCCCGCCCTATCCCCATAACCCCATCTGACCTTTTTAGGCACTGAGGGGCAATTTAGCATGGCCAATTCCCCTAGCTCATGGAACTCCTTTTTGCAAAGAATCACTTGACATTCTCCTCATCCTTGTGAGCATTGGCATAACTTTATACATTTACCTGATCCTTTTTGTGGAACAGTGGAGAAGCTGAAGAATAGCATTAACTATGAGGAGCGGTTGAATAAACTCTGTTTGTTCTCACTGGAACGATGGAGGTTGAGGGGCGACCTGATAGAGGTCTACAAAATTATGAGGGGCATAGACAGAGTGGATAGTCAGAGGCTTTTCCCCAGGGTAGAGGGGTCAATTACTAGGGGGCATAGGTTTAAGGTGAGAGGGGCAAGGTTTAGAGTAAATGTACGAAGCAAGTTTTTTACACAGAGGGTAGTGAGTGGGTGCCTGGAACTCGCTACCGGAGGAGGTGGTGGAAGCAGGGACGATAGTGACATTTAAGGGGCATCTTGACAAATACATGAATAGGATGGGAATAGATGGATACAGACCCAGGAAGTGTAGAAGATTGTAGTTTAGTCGGGCAGCATGGTCGGCACGGGCTTGGAGGGCCGAAGGGCCTATTCCTGTGCTGTACATTTCTTTGTTCTTTGTTCTTTGAATGCTTTCCCCCACTGTCTCGTAGCTGCAACAATGCCTTGCTGAGATGATTAATCCATTAAACTGGCTCCAGTTCTAAATTGTGGCAAGATTCCTTCTGTCCGAAAATTGTTCAACATTTCCCTGTCTCCACAGATTACAAAGCAAGCCACAGGGTGTCACAAGCCTGGAGCTGGAAAAACATTGGGCCAGTTTGGGTTGTGAAAATAATGGTGAGACTCTCAGTCTGAATTGTCATTCATGCGTAAATTGGATAGTAACTCCTAGTGACCACCCATAAGCAGTTAAGCACTGAAAAATCCAGGATGTAACATTCCTTCACAAGCTGAGTGAGGATTCAGTGCAGATTAACCAGAAGGATACCAGTTACATCAATGTTTTTTTTCTCCCAGAGAAACAAGTTCCATTTATTCACCCTTGTGAAGTATAGAATATTCTTTGCTGTCTTGTTCATTTTTTTTAAGAATGAGCTGTGTAGAAAGAGACTGGCAGGTCTATGCTGTGGAGTGTTTAGACTCCACACGAGCTTGCCCCAATACCTCTTTCCTCTTTCTCCTGAATCCCTCTATTCCTTTGTCCTTCAGATATGCAATGATCCTCAGCTTAGACATTTTGTTCGATAAGATGCCAGTAAAATGATGTTCCAGTAAAGAACGAACAACATAAATATAGAATCAGCAGACTATCATACAAATATCAGTGTGTTAGAATCTGTCAGAGTTACCATGGAGCCACAAATCCTGGCAGTATGACCATGTCAATGTAATGGGTTATGCAATGAAATGTTACAAGGAACATGTTTTGCAGCTTTTCAAGTCTGTTTTTCAAAACAAAAATACGCAAAACCAAACTTTAATTTGGAGCTTGACCATATTTTGGTTCACAGATTTGTAGTGTTACTGTTTTGTTTTATTCAATTAACCTCGACATGGGTTCTAGCAAAGCCTCTAAATACGATTCTTGAGGCGTCACCAGCACCCTTCACCTCCCAAGATAGCTCTGCAGCACTGAGGTATAACTTCAGCGAAGTGAGTTGCTTCGACCAACTCGTGCATCAATCCGTGTTAAGAATGTGCCAGTGGGTTGCAGGAGATTTACCTGGACAGCAAAAGTTCTGTGTAACAGCTGAGCAGGTGCGAGGTGGGGAAAGGTAATTCTTATAGTGCAACAGAAGCGGAGAAACCTTGACATTGAGCCCCCATCTCAGTTCGTATACCGCTGAAACAATCATCCACACCGTTATTATCTCTAAGCTTGACTATTTCTGTCAGTTTTCCCATGTTCTACCCTCTGTAATCTTGAGGGAATTGTCGTTATTCGCACCAAGTTCTGTTCACCGATCAGCCCTGTGACCCCTTATCTGGACTGGCTCTCGATTGAGCAACAATTTTAAAATTTTCATCCTTGTTTTCGATTCACTCCCCTGACCTCATCCGCAACTCCCCCACTTTCTCTACTTCCTCCCCCACTTCCAGTCCCCCAACTCTCCAAAATACCTGTGCTCATTTAATTTGGCGCATTGCACCCGACCCCCCCCCCCCAATTTTAATTGCTGCTCCATTGGTGGCCGTGCCTTCAACTGTTGAAGCCCCGAGCTCTGGAATTCCCTCTCTAAAACTCTCTGCCTCACTTCAGCTATCATCTTTCATTCTCACTCCACAGTATAAATAGTTCCCACTTTCTCTGTCTGTTAGCTTTGACAAAGAGTCATTGGACTCAAAACGTTAGTTCTTTTCTCTCCCTGCAGATGCTGCCAGACCTGCTGAGATTTTCCAGCATTTTCTTTTTGGTCTCTGCCTCACTTTCCTCCTTCAAGACATTCCTTAAAACCTATCTAACCGTTACCAAGCTTTTAGCCACCTGACCCAATATCTCGTTACGTGGCTCAACGTTCAATTTTGTTTTCGCAAGCTTCCACAAAGTACCACGGGATGTTCTGTGAAGATGAAGCTGCCATACAGTACAAGTGTTGTGCGGATAATGGCAATGGGGAAAATAGAAACGTTAAATCAGGAAAAAAACGACTAAAAAAGACAGAAAGGAAAAAAAAGGGAGCAACCAATTTGCACACAGCAAACTCCCAGAGGCAGCAATATAAGAATGGGCAGACACGTCAGGACCCCATGCTATATATATATTTATCATAGTGCAAATATTGTGAGATTCAGATGAAAAGGAGCCTCAAATATTCTCATTCAAAAAAACTGATATTACAGCAAATATTTATTAATTTAGACAGTTTGAAGCACCCAATTTGGATTCTGAAGCAAAGCTGGGGTGCGGCGAAATGTTGAAACAAAATTGGATTGTTTGTTAAGTTGCCAAAATCTTTGATCTTCAAAGTATCGTAGGTTAGCATACAACTCGCGCATGGGAGTTATTCCAAATTTTGGAAGATAAGAGAGAACAGGAATCAGAATTAAAAATATGAATTGCGAGTCACATGTTCCCTACATCACACTGTGGGCAGTAGAATGCAAGCTCCAAGTTAACCCTTTGTGTGTCAGACCCTCATACTGCACATCTAGGGGTCAGTGTCGTCCTGGACAGAGCCGTGTGTAGAAGCAAGCATGGAGGTAGCTCCCAGTTTGGATCTTTACTGTACACATGTACTTTCTTGTCATTAATCAAAACTTACTGTTGAACTACGGAAGACACTGAACACCTTAATGAGACCTACTATGCCGAATATGTTATAACACTGTCATCTGAAAATACAAGACCATTTCTCATTTGCTGATGAAAATTATATCCAATATATAGTAGTAAGAAAAATGCATTTCGGGATAAAGTCGGACCTCAACATGGGTGCAAAAGAGGCAGTTGTGGATTTTGTGCCCGTTATGTACATCGCATAAATTTTCTGTCCATTGATATGGAAAAACAAATTGGGCAAGATGTATAATCGGCTACTGCCTGCTCTGTGCCCCTTGAAGTTGAATTTACTTCCATACTGCTGCCATCTCCTTCTCTGGAATAAACCTTTCTGTGGCTTTCTCAAATGGAATCATCTTGTGTCCAAGAAACGCAGTTATAAATTCATCCAAACCTCCCAGAACTCAAATTATGGCCTCTCATTTGTTTGTAGTTGGGGTGGGTGTTTGGAGGAAACACCACAACAAAAAAAGAACAGTGATTTCAAAAGAAATCTTGACAAAATGCCAAATAAGTGGTTATTCAATCAACAAAAAAAATGAGGTGGAACTGTGAGTTGATGGAAAACAGTGCTATTTGCAACAAAATGGGCTGGATTCTCCAATTTGAAGACTAAGCGCTGATGCGTGGGAACAGTAGCATTTTACGTCAGAAAAAACAGCGCAAAAGCTCCACCAATCCTCCATCTGGTGGGGGGCTAGCGGGCATGCAATGTAAAGCACCTGGCTTTACCTGCGGATACGGTAAAGCATACGGGGCAGCACGGTAGCATTGTGGATAGCACAATTGCTTCACAGCTTCAGGGTCCCAGGTTCGATTCCAGCTTGGGCCACTGTCTGTGCGGAGTCTGCACATCGTTCCCGTGTGTGCGTGGGTTTCCTCCGGGTGCTCTGGTTTCCTCCCACAGTCCAAAGATATGCAGGTTAGGTGGATTGGCCATGATAAATTGCCCTTAGTGTCCAAAATTGCCCTGAGTGTCGGGTGGGGTTACTGGGTTATGGGGATAGGGTGGAGGTGTTGACCTTGGGTAGGGTGCTCTTTCCAAGAGCTGGTGCAGACTCGATGGGCCGAATGGCCTCCTTCTGCACTGTAAATTCTATGATAATCTATGATACGGCCAGAGAATTGCCGGGTATATACAACATTGTATATGTTGTGTTGCCCTATTATGTATTTTCTTTTATTCACTTTTCTCACGTACTTAATGATCTGTTGAGCTGCTCGAAGAAAAATACTTTTCACTGTACCTCGGTACACGTGACAATAAACAAATCCAATCCAATCCAATCCGTGGCTGTGCATGCGTAAGGTTGTGGCCTGCAGCGGCCGTGCCGTGCAACATGTCGCCGGCTGCATGCGGACCCTAGTAACCCCTCCTTGCCCTCCCGGACTACCCCCACCTGTGCCCCCAGCCCCCGCCAAAGACCCCCTGCCAGCCGAACGGCTCTCCCTTCCTCTGACTGTGGCAGTGCTGGACTCAGTCCGCAGCCGCCATGCCGGGTTCATGAACAAAAATAGCATGAGTGACCCACGCCGTCGGGAACTCGGCCCATCGGGGGCAAAGCATCGGGTAGGGCCTCAGGTGACATCCTGAGGCCATCCAGATGGCATGCAGCGTAATGACATTGCTAACCAGCTCCTGGAGTCATGCAATCCTGAAGCACAGAAAAGGCCCTTCGGCCCATTGCATCTATGCCGGTCAAAATCATTCATTTACATTTACGAGGTATCTGGATGGATACATGAATAGGTAGGAAATAGAGGGATATGGACCAAGTAAAGGCAGAAGGTTTGTTTAATTAGGGCATCATTATCGGCACAGGCTTGGAGGGCCGAAGGCCTGTTCCTGTGCTGTCATTTTCTTTGTTCTTTGGTCTTACCCATTCTAATCCCATTTTCCAGCACTTGTCCCATCGCCTTGTATGCCTTGGGATCGCAAGTACACATCTAAATACATCTTAAATGTCATGAGGGTCTCTGCCTCCACCACCCTTTCAGGCAGCGAATTCCAAATTCCCACCACCCTCTGGCTAAAAAGGTTTTCCTCACATCCCCTCTAAACCTCCTACCTGTTATCTTAAATCTGGTCATTGATCCCTGCAGCAAGAGGAAAAGTTTGGTCCTGTCTACTTTATCTATGCCCCTCATCATTTTATACATCTCAATCATGTACCCCTTCAGTCTCCTCTGCTCCAAGGAAAACAGCCCAGTCTATCCAATCTCTCTTCATAACTGTAACACTCCACCCCAGGCAACATCCTGGTAAATCTCCTCTGTACCCTTTCCAGTGCTATCACAACCCTCCTGTACTGTGAATTTCTGAACAGCACACAATACTCTAACTAACCAACGTTTCTACAATTCCAGCATAAGCTTCCTGCTCTTAAATTCTAAGCCTCGGCTAATAAAGCCAAGTATACCATATGCCTTTTTAACCACTGTTTCCACCTGCTCTGCTACCTTAAGGGACCAGTGTACATGCACACCAAGATCCCGCTGATCCTCGGTGCTTATTTGTCCTGCCCAAGTGCATCACCTCACACTTATCCAGATGGAATTCCATTTCCTGGGAGTGAATTGTCTGTCCTCCCTTTATCCAGCCACTGCTAAATCCAAATAATAATAATCGTTATTACTGTCACAAGTAGGCTTACATTAACACTGCAATGAAGTTACTGTGAGAATCCCCTAGTCGCCACATTCCGGCGCCTGTTCTGGTCACGGAGGGAGAATTCGGAATGTCCATTTCACCAACAGCACGTCTTTCAGGACTTATGGACGAAACCAGAGCACCCGGAGGAAACCCACGCAGACACAGGGAGAACGTGCAGACTCTGCACAGACAGTGACCCAAGCCGGGATTTGAACCTGCGACCCTGGCGCTGTGAAGTAACAGTGCTAACCACTGTGCTACCAGGCAGTTTAGAGGTAGCTTGATATCAGGGTTCAGGAATTTTACATTTTTAACATCTGACCTGACCCCCAAACTTGCTAGCTTCTGGATGTTAAAATTTGCCCCATGAAGTCCCTGGCTTATTGATTAATGCCAGAAATCCACAGGAGAGATTTCCTTTAGGCATTTATACAATAAGCCTGATATGAATCCTCTTCATCCAAACAAATGGGTAGCAATAGACAAGTAATTTCTGGTGCATAGGATATTTATGCACATATCTCTGTGAAGGGAATGTAAATGTATTTCAGAATAGATTTCAAAGCCTTGGTAAAAACATTGAGGGAGGCATTGAATGTAAGGAAATAATTAGAGATAAAATCTTGGCATCAGGACCTCTTTTCAAAATAAAAAAAATCAATTATTCCACAAATTCTGAATAATTTTAACATCTTTCTTTAATTCCCACCCTTGTTTGCTCTCTCCTTGGTCCACAAGCAGTGACTCATGTTGGAGTTTGATTTAATAGGTGCTATTCACACTCCAATGTCGAGTGGCTTATGCTCCATGTTGAACAATCAGTTGGTTTGCTATTCAGCAACTGGGGCTTCACAGCCAAGTACAATCATGTCATCAGCTGGGATCCATGCAGAAGCATTTTCTAGCAAGGAGGAACTGGATAGCCATCAGGCGGGGAATTTGATTAATTTGAGTAACCGACTTGAAAGCTTTACCTAGGTTAACTGTAGCCGAACTATCATTTTTTAAAATACAGTCAGTCATCGAAAGCATTTAATTCAGCAACAGCACATGGTGATACAAACTCCTCACACAGTCACACCAAATAACCCCTCCCCACCTTCATGGTCCCAAAGACGTTACTCTTCAAGTACATATTTAAAGGGGTTATTTTCCTCACAGCAAGTGGAATCATTTTACTTCCTGCTTTGTTTGCACCAGAGAACAACTTATTTCACTATTTTACTGAGGTGACTACAACAGGTTGAGGGGCATAGACAGGGTGGATCGGAAGGAATGATCCCCCTCAGCGCAGGGGTGAATTACCAATGGGTATAGATTTAAGATAAGGGGCAGGAGGTTTAAAGGGGATGTGAGGAAAGACTTTAGCACCCACTTTAGAGGGTGGTTGGATTCTGGAACTCGCTGCCTGAAAGGATGGTGGAGGCAGGAACCCTCACAACATTTAATAAGTATTTGGATGAGCACATGGAATGCCATAGCATACAACGCTACGGAGCAAGTGCTGGAAAATGGGAGTAGAGTAGATGGGTGTTTGCTGGCTGGCATGATAGGCTGAAGGGCCTCTTTCTGTGCTGTAAAAGCTCTACAGCAGTCACAGGAATTTAATACAGAGGCAACAAGCTGTACTCTGGCACACAGAAAGAATGACAGCCACATTGCTCCACGGAGCTAAATGTTGCTGCCTGAACTTCCCCTGCCCTCTTATTTTGATCTCGGATATCAACCCATTTAACATCAACCAGGTAAAGCCTTTGTTCTGGTAGCAGATATAGAAATTTCATATCCCCTGGTTTGTTGCCAATGATGCACAATGCATTTTCAACCCAATTGAGTTCAGTGTGATACCCAGCTCAAGTCTCTGCAAGCAAGTAAGGTAATTTGCCAGATTTGTTTTTCAAGCGTGTCCCTTTAAAATATGACTGAAACATCAAGGATAAATAGAACAGGATGTCAGAATTCATCCTACATTCCTTGCAATGTTTTTTTAAATTTGGGCCATGACAGCAAGATGTCGTGTGGTTTCTTTAGCCCTTGCCCATCTCAGAAGGGGGTCTGTAAACTCTTTCCTGCATGACAGAAATAAATTCTGTCCTGCAATGGGAATCATCTAATCATCCTCAGTATAATTGTGCTGGAGGCCATTGGTTTTCATTGAAGTTGGGCTACCGCTTTCGATATTCAGCCTACTGCGTTTTTTGTACTATATCACTGCGAGTAGAATCTGATTGCTATCTCTCTCGTGCCTGTCTTTTTAAAAATCAGCAAACTCTAACATTCCAGCATGCTAGGAAAGGGCAGTGTGTGGCTTCATTCTCAGTGAGCAGAAGCAGTCAGATCCACACGCAAATCAGCAATGATTGACGGCTTTATTTTTTCACTTTCCAACCCACAGACTGGTCCATTTGATGTGAGACAATTATGTCCAGAAGCAGATAATCCCACCGGGGCCTTTCAGGGTTTTTCTCTGCTTTTGTTTCTGTCATGCAGGAAAGAGATTGCAGAACCCTTTCTGAGATGGGCAAGGGTTAAAGAAACCTGATAACACGACATCACGCTGTCATGGCCCAATTTTGTTTCTGCTTTCATTTTTCTACTGACTACAGTTTAAATGAAAGACAGAGTTTAGATTCAGGTTGGAAATGTCCTCCTACCTGATCAACAGCAGCAACTTCATTTGCCAAATTAGCAAGCAAATTGAATACAAACCCCCTCCCCTGCCCCCATGACTAACGCTCATTTGTTCTCACGCCAACCCTTCTATTTGATTTTCCCAATTCTCTCTTTCTGGTTTCATCCCTTTTTCCCCTGTCAGGTCTCTGTCACCACAACTCTCAATCGTGTTCATTGGCTGCCCCTGCTGCCTCACTCGACTGCAAGAGGCATCATGGCTGTTCATGACTCTGACGCCACTGGTAACACAACTCACCGGCAACCCTGACCCACTCCCCGCCCCTCCCAATTACCACTCGCTGACCCCCAACAGCCCAAAGCAAACTTTGTATTTTTTTGGATGTTAACTAACTCAGCCTGTGAAGGAACCTTGGGTCTTGAAAGTCAATGATGCACAAATTTACAAAACCACAGGAGGGATTTTTATCATTATTTGCTCTGCTCCCCAATTCCCTTATTTCTCCTGATTCATCTAAAAGATCAACACCAAGCTCCCCTTCTTAATTATGATTAATTATGATAATCTTTATTGTCACAAGTAGGCTTACATTAACACTACAATTAAGTTACTGTGAAAATCCCTCATTGTCACACCATGGTGCCTGCCCGGGTACACTGAGGGAGAATTCAGAATCTCCAATTCACCTAACAGCACGTCTATCAGGACTTGTGGGAGGAAACCGGAGCACTCGAAGAAAACCCACGCAGACACGGGGAGAACATGCAGTTTCCACACAGACAGTGACCCAAGTCGGAAATCGAACCTGGGACCCAGAAGCTGTGAAGCAACTGTGCTAACAACTGTACTACCAGCCTCCCGTACCAGCCTCCCCGAACAGGCGCCGGAATGTGGTGACTAGGGGCTTTTCACAGTAACTTCATTTGAAGCCTACTTGTGACAATAAGCGATTTTCATTTCATTCATTTCCATGCCGCCCACTGTGCTACCATGCTGTTTCCAGATCTGATGGGCTGCTTTGACCTCCAACAGCACCCACACGCAACTCTCCCTGTCCAGCTCCCCCTGCAATGCCAGCGACCTGGAACACTTTTAAGGGGAGGCCATTTGTACAGGTTCACGCTCAGCATCCACCACTGACTCAACCTCCTCAAAGTCTAGTGTTCCCCCAATCTTACCAAGGATATTCTTAAACTTCGATCTGAACTTACCCCACCAGTTCTCACAATTGGAGCTTCTCAAAAGGGATAAACATCGACTCCCCCTCATGCAAGATTGTTCACTCACCTCCTCAGGTGATCCCCATCCTCAGAGACACCTGCTCTCTTTCCTGCCTTTCCACCTCTGAAACATTCTGACACCAACACACCACTAGGTTCAGCAATGGTTAATTCATTTTAAAAAGCACCCTAGATGGAGAGGGTCAAATATAATTTAAATCTGCACTCATTGTTCAGCTGATTTTGAAGAGGAAATTTCTCACAAGCAATTGTGATATGATTCATTTTCACCGACAGGAACAAAGCATTCTTTGTGTCAAATGTACAACATGAATGTGAAAGGATTCTAAAGCTGAATGGCACAGCCATATTGCACTTTTCAGCCATTGATAAGGGCCAGGGATTTTGAACCGTGAAAGGTTGCTTCTTGCGCAATTAAGACAATGAACAGCAGAGAATTGTTTGTGAAAAATGCATTTATATTCAAAACCTGGCTTTTGGAATGCGGAATTTAAAAAAACTATTTGATGGTGTTTTGTACCGAGTCATCTTGAGCAGTATTTCAAAATGAAGATTTTCCAACAAATGCCTTTGAAATTGGCTGGTGTTTGAGAATTGAAAGTACTCCTATTTGTATCAGTGGAATAAATGTTAGCATTAAACTAATACACAATGCAACAAAGCAGCAGTTTGCAGAATCGTAATGATTATAATTTTCTTTAATATCCAAACACTTCCAACTTCACATCCCAAAGACATGTATCTCCTTTAACCTTGGAGTTATCAATATTCATTTCTTCGCTCGAATGCGCATTGTGTATGTTGTGTTCATTATAACATGCATTCCCAAATGTGATCAGCATCACACATCTAGAGTAGCTGACCTGTCAGTTGTTAGTTCATTCCTTTGTGTGTGAGCTGCCACTGGGATTAGCGTCACGGTCGGTCAGGGTTGACCAATGGACACTGAGTCATTTTAGGGCCCCACGAACCTATTACTTGAGACAGGTTGAGACCAGGAGTTTCAGGCGTCACATATTTCCGTGCAACAGGATATGTCTATAAAATGGGCCTCGCAGAATTTTTGTTGGACTGGGCTGTTGAAGCTTTTACATGCTCCACAGCTGGATAAACTAAATATTTGCCCTTTTGTTTTCCTGGTCTTGTGCCAGTTGCTGAGGCTGACAAGCTGAAGGAGCCAAATTAACTTGTGCAGTTGAAATAAAATAGCTTTTATGAACCCCCAAAGTTAATGGGCTGTATCTGTGCTGTTCATTCCCCCCCCCCCATACACGTTTGCATCATTAACATCAGTTTGTTCCTCCTTCAAGTTTGCCCTAATTTGGTTTTTATCACTCGTTAATCAAAATAAAATATTCAAAATGAAAATGAGTCAAAACATGACTGATAATTTGAAAATGTCAACAATTGATGTTGTGCCAATTGCCAGGAAGAATATGCTGAAATATTAGCACAAACCGGTAGCACAGTGATTAGCACTGTTGCTTCACAGCTCCAGGGTCCTTGGTTCAATTCCCGGCTTGGGTCACTGTTTGTGCGGAGTCTGGTTGGAGAATCGCCGGGGGCGAATCCCACCCCCGCTGGCTGCCGAATTCTCCGGGACTGGGATTTTGGCGGGGGCGGCAATCGCGGTGCGCCGGTCAGCGGCTGCTTTCAGCGGTCCCCCCAGCGATTGTCCGGCCCGCGATGGGCCGAGTGGCCGCCCGTTTTCGGCGGGTCCCACCGGCGTAAATCACAACAGGTCCTTACTGGCGGGACCTGGCTATACGGGCGGCCTGCAGAGTCCTCAGAGGGCGCAGGGGGATCTGGCCCCGGGGGGTGCCCCCACGGTGGCCTGGCCCGCGATCGGGGCCCACCGATCCACGGGCAGGCCTGTGCCATGGGGGCACTCTTTCCCTCCGCACCGGCCGCTGCCAACCTTCGCCATGGCCGGTGCGGAGAAGAACCCCCTGCACATGCGCTGGGATGACGCCAGCACACGCTGGTGCTCCCGCGCATGCGCCAACACGTGCCGGCTGGCAGAGGCTCTTCCGTGTCAACTGGCCTAACACTCCAGTGCCGGCCTAGCCCCTGAAGGTGAGGAGGAGTCCTCACTTTCGGGGCGGCCCGACGTCGGAGTGGTTCACGTCACTCCTCGGCGTCCTAGTGGTGGAGAATCCCGCCCGTGCTGTCAGGTGAATTGGATATTCTGAATTCTCCCTCAGTGTACCCGAACAGGCGCCGGAAAGTGGTGACTAGCGTCTTTTCACAGTAACTTCATTGCAGTGTTAAGGTAAGCATATTAGTGACAATAAAGATTATTTATTAAAAAACATACAAAATGGAAATTGTTGTTCATGCAATTTGTTACAAATCAAGCAGAATATAATGGGGAGGAGATAGTTTTTAATGTGCTGATGGGCTAGGAGCAGATGGCGGTGGGAATGGCAAACTGCGGAACAGGAAACTTGAAAGTCATGTTTTCCCACAGGCCAACGGGATTTAACTCCACATGCAATTTGTATCCCTTTTCTCCAACCAGATATCACCTTGAATGGCAGGCTTGGCATCTAGTTAGGCACAGAGCTCTCTAGAGAAGCTGAGGAACAGCTAAAGCAGTCCCATCTCCATAAAAACCTGGAAGTCAGCTTCCAGACGAACTTGGAATAAATGCCCAAAACACCTCACCTCATCTAACCCTAACCGGTACCCAGTCCCAACCACTCCCTCGTGATAAAACTCCTCCCCGCCACCATTGTCTGTGACACATGAAATCAGGTGGTTGTATGGTGCTCTTTTGTTTTTGAGTATGTCAATTTTCCTGCTTTTCCCACCTCACTCTAATTTGACATTGAAAGGGATGGGGACCGCAAAAGCATGGGAAACAGGGGATAAGCTAAATTTCTCTTTGCAGAGAGCTGACAAGGTCTTGACAGGCCAAAACGCCTTACTATGTGCTGCAAGGATTCTATGATAATGATGGTGTGGTGCACACAGATTCGCGCCTTTTTGCCCTTTTTAGATTCCTCACAATTCTGGACAAATAATGCTGTTGGATATTAATTCAGCCAATCCATCTAATCAACACAATATCTCCCTCAATATTGCAACCAAGTGTCTCAAATGATATCGTGTCGTTTGCAGTCATTGCAGCATCACCAAGTCTATTTGAAATGTTGATCACACCTCGCAGGGGGAAAACACCTCAAACATTCCTTTCAAGTAACTGGGTTGAATCAATATCCTCCCCTGCATTGCCGCAAATCCTGGAAACATTTCTTCAGATTTTAATGCCTTTAAGCATTCCTTTCTCAACAGTTTAATTTTGAAGGAAGGGGCAGGAGGTTCAGAAGGGATTTGAGGAAAAACATTTTATCCATCGGATGATGGGAGTCTGGAATGCACTTCCTGGGAGGGGAATAGAGGTGGGAAACGTCACAACCTTTGAAAAAAGTACGTGGACGAGCACTTGATCATAACATTCAAGGCTATGGGCCAAGCGCTGGAAAGTGGGATTGGTGTAGATCTAGTGGTTTTGTTGGTGCAGACTCGAAGGGCCTCTTCTGTTCTGTGTGACTATGAATGACACAGAGCTGGACTTCATTTTATAGGTCAGATTCAAAAAAGCAAAATCAATAAGAGACAGCCAAGGATGGCACTGAGAACAGACACAAAGACTTGAGTGTCAATCCCCACTTCAGCACAATCTGGGCTGACACAATTCTGAAAGGTGGGAGAGCTATCCCCAGTCGCTTGGCCAACACTTCTCCCCATACAAACATCTTGAAGACAGAAAACCCAGAGTACCTGGTCATTACCAAGTTCATCTTTGTTGGTCATGCGAACCAATTGGCTGACATGTTTCCTACATGACAATACTGACTGCACTTCAAAGGTACTTCATTGGCTGTCAAGTGCTTCCTGACATCACAAAATCAAGAAAGGTGCATAAATGCAAGCCTTGCTTTCTTTCTGATTCCACGGTGTGAAACAAAGCTGAAAAAAGGCACCATTCCTCCCCCACCCCCCTCCCTCATTTAGGCAAAGTTTATTTTCACTGGATTCAATCACTTACTCATGAAAGTTCTCAAACAGCAGCTGATAAACATTGTTTATTTTCCATTAGAGAAAAACGGTATGCTGATACATTGCATTTGGGAGTTGATATTTGTAATGACATACTGAATTAAAAACCTATCTGCAGTACAAGTCCTTTCTGAGGGAACAGGGACGAATGTCGGTTGCAACAATAAGAATGAGTTAGCGCCACGATATTCTTCAATATTTAATTGATATTGATTTATATTCCACACCTTCAATTTATGTGAGGAAAGGCTCATTGGAACAGCAAGGCTTTGCTTTGTTTGGTGGTTCAGTATCCCCCCTGCAGCCATGTATCTTAACCTGTGTGCTTTCTTACTGTGCCATCACTTAGTTTATCAATGTAATTCCTCCCAATAGACTATTCTGCAGCATGCTACAAAGGCCAGGCTATTTCCTTGTGTGTTCCTGCTCAGAGAATTCCACTCCTCATTTCTGGAAATTGATGGGCTGATATCAGGACTTCAAGCTTCCATTAAAAAGCAATATCAGGCTGACATTTTTACTGCTCTCGCTGCCTGGGGGGGAAGGGGGGTTGGGGGGGGGGGGGGGTGTGGAGAGAGAGGACGAGATGCTAAGAACATTTTTGTATTAGAATAAAGACTATTGTGATTGTTCAGGGAAATAGGAAAACAAGGTGTTTTTCCCAGCTCTGCGTTTTGCTTAAATATTGCACTTCATTTCTCAGTCTCGAAAGGCTGTGTGGTGTTGGGTGTTCTAACACACAGAAGAGCCAACACAGTTGCATATGGTACAACACTTGTTTATTTAAACTCACTATTCACAACTTGGTCTTTGCACTCTGCACGTGGGGGGCTCCCTGCTTGTGGTGTTTCAACAGCTCTTTCATGCTTCCTTCTCCCCAGACCTACTGACCTCCAGGTGTCGTGCTCGTGCTTTTTATGTGGTTGGTGTTCTTGTCTGTGATTGGTTGTGGTGTTGTGTACTCTGATTTGCCTGTTAGTGTGTCCATCATGATGTGTGTGTTTGAATATCATGACATCCCCCCTTTTTACAAAGATATGTGCCTACGTGGTAATAAATATGATCGTGACGTGAGTGCATCTAAGAGTGTGTGTGTGTCGTGTGCAGCATGTGTCTATGACGGAACTATGTACATGGGGCGATGTCGAGTGCGTCACATGAATCCAGTTGTACCATAACATAACAGAAATTCGAACGAGAGAAGAAGAAAAAAAATTTTGAACAGTTGTCCAGTCAGACGACATCTGGAACGATAAACAACAACAGGTTATCATGTAAAATTGTCCAACTTATTAAACATATGAACTGTATTATAAGTCCATTCTAATGGGTTTGCGACGAATTCGGGTTGACCGTCTTAAGGGTGGATCAAGAACCACCGGCTGCTGTGCAGGCATGGCCATGGGTGGCGATGGAAAGGGCGTGATGTGCGGCAGCTCCACAAAGTCATCCTCGGAAGCCTGTTGAGGATCTGGCGTGTTGTGTGGCTGTGAACGTGGAAGTCGGCGAAGGGCGCGCCGATTGCGGCGACGCACGGAACCATCCGGCATGCGAACCAGGAACGAGCGGGGAGCCACTTGTCGGAGGACTTCGGCCGGTGCTGACCAGCCACCATACGGTTGATGGACGCGTACTTTGTCTCCGGAGGACAGGGGGGGCAGGTCCGTCGCTCGTGTGTCGTACCGACCTTTCTGGCGATCACGCTGCAGTTGCATGTCCCGAAGAACCGCCTCATGGTCTGTTGTCGGTGCCAGGACGGAAGGTACCGTCGTCCTGAGGGAGCGACCCATTAGTAGCTGCGCTGGCGAGAGGCCCGTGGATAACGGGGCCGATCGATAGGCCAGCAAGGCAAGGTTAAAGTCCGATCCGGCATCAGCCGCCTTGCACAGGAGCCGCTTTGCGATGTGGACACCCTTTTCAGCCTTCCCGTTCGATTGTGGATGCAGAGGGCTGGATGTCACATGAGTGAAACCATATGCTGCGGCAAAGGACGACCATTCACGGCTGGCAAAACAAGGTCCATTGTCTGACATGACAGTCCTTGGAATGCCATGGCGAGCAAACGTTTCCTTGCAGGCCCCAATGACTGCGGACGACGTCAGATCATGGAGAGGCATGACTTCCGGGTAGTTTGAGAAGTAGTCTATAATAACAATGTAATCTCTGCCGAGCGCGTGAAATAGGTCAACACCCACCTTCGCCCAGGGGGACGTCACCATCTCGTGTGGTAGAAGTGTTTCCGGAGGTTGCGCCGGCTGAAACCTCTGACAGGTTGTGCAGTTGAGCACCATGTTGGCTATGTCTTCATTAATACCCGGCCAATATACCGCCGCCCGGGCCCTTCGTCTGCATTTTTCGACACCCAGGTGGCCTTCGTGTAGTTGACGAAGAATCATCTGGCGCACACTGTGTGGAATGACGATCCTATGCGATTTCATAAGGACCCCGTCTATATTGGTGAGATCATCTCGCACATTGTAAAACTGGGGGCACTGCCCTTTTAGCCACCCTTCCGTCATGTGGCGCATCACTCGCTGCAGCAGAGGGTCAGTCGCCGTCTCTGCGCGTATGTGGGCCAGACAAGGATCATCAGCTGGCATATTTGCTGCTGTCAGAGTCACGTGTGCCTCAATTTGACGCACGAACCCCTCCGCATCTGGTGGTGTGCTCACTGCTCGGGAAAGAGTGTCCGCCACTATGAGTTCCTTCCCCAGAGTGTAGATCAGTTCAAAATCGTACCTCCTGAGTTTGAGTAAGATGCGCTGGAGGCGAGGAGTCATGTCGTTCAGGTCTTTGTTAATGATGTTGACCAGGGGGCGGTGGTCAGTTTCGACCGTGAATCGTGGCAGGCCATACACATAGTCGTGAAACTTGTCCAGTCCAGTTAACAAGCCCAGGCATTCTTTTTCGATTTGCGCGTAGCGCTGTTCGGTAGGGGTCATGGCTCGTGAGGCATACGCAACCGGGGCCCATGATGACGTGCTGTCTTTTTGCAGGAGTACCGCTCCAATACCAGATTGGCTGGCGTCTGTTGAGATCTTTGTAGGGCGAGTCGCGTCAAAGAAGGCCAGCACTGGTGCCGTGACCAGTTTGTGCTTGAGCTCCTCCCATTCCTGCTGATGCGACTGGTGCCAGTTGAATTCCGTCGATTTTTTTACGAGATGGCGCATGTTTGTTGTATGAGAAGCCAGGTTGGGAATGAACTTCCCAAGGAAGTTGACCATGCCCAGGAATCTTAAGACAGCCTTCTTGTCAGCCGGTCGTGGCATGGCTGTGATGGCGCTAACCTTGTCTGCATCGGGACGGACCCCGGACCTTGAGATGTGGTCCCCGAGGAATTTCAGCTCCGTCTGGCCGAAAGCACACTTCGCACGGTTGAGACGCAGGCCATTTTGCCGTATGCGGGTGAAGACACGTCGAAGACGATGCATGTGTTCCTGCGGAGTGGTGGACCAAATGATGATATCGTCCACATATACACGTACCCCTTCGATGCCTTCCATCATCTGCTCCATAATGCGGTGGAATACTTCAGATGCCGAAATGATGCCGAATGGCATCCGGTTGTAGCAGAATCTGCCAAAAGGGGTGTTGAATGTGCATAGTCTTCGGCTGGCCGGGTCCAGTTGGATCTGCCAGAATCCTTTGGACGCATCCAATTTAGTGAATATGTTGGCTCGCGCCATCTCGCTGGTGAGGTCTTCTCGTTTTGGGATGGGATAGTGTTCCCGCATGATGTTGTTGTTCAGATCTTTTGGATCTATACATATACGGAGCTCGCCAGAGGGCTTCTTTACACAGACCATGGAGCTGACCCATGGCGTGGGCTCCGTGACCTTGGATAGGACCCCTTGGTCCTGAAGAATCTGCAGTTGTGCCTTGAGGCGGTCTTTGAGAGGCGCAGGAACCCTGCGAGGTGCGTGAACGACAGGGATGGCGTCCGGTCTGAGTCGAATCTTGTACGTGTGTGGCAATGTCCCCATGCCTTCAAAAACCTCCTGGTTGTGAGCGAGGAGGGAATGGAGATTCGCGTGGAACTCAGCATCCGGGAAGTCGGATATCTCATCTGGAGAGAGAGACATGATGCGCTGTACCAGGTGAAGGACCTTACACGCTTGTGCGCCCAGTAACGAGTCCTTTGATGAGCCCACAACTTCGAAGGGGAGTGTGGCCGTGTACCCCTTGTGAGTCACCTGTAGCTGGCAAGATCCTACGGACGGGATAACGTTCCCGTTATAGTCAACCATCTTAAGCCGGGATGGTGTGATGAGTGGTTTGACCTTCATGGCCTGGACTGCAGAGTAAGCAATCAGGTTGGCGGATGCGCCGGTGTCCAGACGGAAGGCGACGCGCGATCGGTTGACCGTCAGGGTGGCACACCACTCATCGTCTGGATTGATGGCATTGACCTTGTTGACATCAATGACGGCAACTCTGAAGTCATCCTGGTCATCTGCATCACTTAACTGGAAGTCTTGATGCGTGGGCTGGACGGTCCTGACTCGTGTGCGAGGTTGTCGAGGATGCGCCGGATCCATGGGTTGAGCCGCACGACAGCGGGCTGCGTAGTGGCCTATCATGGCACATCTGTTGCACTGTTGGTATTTTGCAGGACATTGCCCTTTTAAGTGTAGACCTCCACACTTGCTGCACGTCATGACGTCACGGCGTTCGTTGCGCCACTGCGCATGCGCAGTGCGATCTTGCGGTGGGCGCGCCTGCGCAGTGCGTCCCTCGTTGTGGCCGTTATTCTTGGCGCGCACCTGCGCGGGAGACCGCGAAAAGCGCGGGAAGCGGCCGCTGTCGTCCGGGCCGTGGGGCGGGAAGAAATCGACGGCCTGGATGCGTTCAACGTCGTGGGCGGCCTGGCTTGCCGATTCGACGGCTGGGGACCCCCTCCGTGCCAACTCGGACGCCTGAAATCGGGCAAAACGGCAGGTCGCATTTTCATGGAGGACACAGGCTTCCACAGCAGACGCTAAGGTGAGGCTCTTTATTTTAAGAAGCTGCTGGCGTAGGCCACTGGAGGCAACGCCAAAAACAATCTGGTCCCTGATCATGGACTCTGTGGTGGTGCCGTAACCGCAGGACTGCGCTAGAATCCGGAGGTGCGTCAAAAAGGGTTGAAAAAGCTCCTCCTTACCTTGCAGGCGTTGCTGAAAGATGTATCTTTCGAAAGTTTCGTTTACTTCAGTTTGAAAGTGCTGGTCCATTTTGAGGATGACCGTGTCATATTTGGCCTGGTTTTCGCCTTCCTCGAACACCAGTGAATTAAAGACATCATTTGGGTGGGGGCCTGCGTAGAAGAGGAGCATTGCAATCTTCGAATCATCCGAGACATTCTGTTTTTCGGTGGCACGGATGTACAGGTCAAATCGCTGCCTGTAGAGCTTCCAGTTGGTGCCTAGGTTCCCCGTGACTTGCATCGGCTGCGGTTTGCCGGTGTGGTCCATGTCCAGAATGGCAGGTTGGTAGGCAGGTATCGATCCACTCCTGTACCATGTGGTGTTGGGTGTTCTAACACACAGAAGAGCCAACACAGTTGCATATGGTACAACACTTGTTTATTTAAACTCACTATTCACAACTTGGTCTTTGCACTCTGCACGTGGGGGGCTCCCTGCTTGTGGTGTTTCAACAGCTCTTTCATGCTTCCTTCTCCCCAGACCTACTGACCTCCAGGTGTCGTGCTCGTGCTTTTTATGTGGTTGGTGTTCTTGTCTGTGATTGGTTGTGGTGTTGTGTACTCTGATTTGCCTGTTAGTGTGTCCATCATGATGTGTGTGTTTGAATATCATGACAGGCTGCAGTGCATATTCGATTGTGAGGGATGACATTTTTCTTTCCTCTGAAGATAGTTTGGGATGAGGGGAGGTGATTATATTGTGGCTATTTCTCTGAGGAGGTGAGTCACCAGGCATAACTTTTTTTATCAGAATTGGAGAAGTGGGGGGGAGTCGTAATTCCCAAAGCCCTTTTCTTCCCCAATAATTTTTTTAAAATGAACCTGATGGTTTTTTTTAAGTGCCTGCAGAGCAATTAAAACTATCAAATAAAACGCTTGAGGGATTTGGTTGCTTCATTTTGTGGAGGGAATAAAGAGAGCAGGTTTAAGGATTTATTAAAAGGATTGGTTTTGTGCTAAACTGTGCCTCTGGCGACATCTCTGGCTCTTGAAAACCCCCACAAATACGCATAGCTGTGGTTTAGAGCAAAGCCATTTGAAATACAGGTGGTGGTTTGTGGTACTTAAAGCACCATTGTAGCCTGTCTTCCATGAGCTTATCACCCAACTAGGAGGGAGAAATATTTTCACCATTGGTTGAAGTGAGATGGGACAGTCAAGGACAACCCACTCAGTCAAGCATAAGGCCCCGAATGGCCTCCTTCTGTACGGTAATGACTATATGACTCATTCACTTCTAACTTGATGCTTACAGCAAAAGATCTCCATTTCCTTGAGAGTTCCAAAGATATTTGTCCATGAGGCTTGAGGCCTTGCACGATGAACAAAAATATTTCTACCCCCCACCATTTAGAGCAGACTGCCTAAAATTCCAACACCTCTTCAGTCACAAAGAGAATGATTGGCAGAGTAAGCATTTTGTGGTGCTCATTGACAGAAGTGCTCATTGTTAGGCAGGACACACAAGAGCTCCTCGATGCTATTTGAAGAATGCTGTGCGAGTCTCAGAATTGTAAATGTTTCATTAAAATTCTTCAAGTGTGCAAGACTGCCTTTTCCTCCCGCCGCCCAACAATGCCCCCCCTCCCCTCCTCCCGTCGGCCTCGCTTCAGAGAAAGATTAAAAGAGTTTCTTCCCCTTGCTCTTGATTGAAAAATGAAAGGAGGATGTTACCTCCAACAATCCCGTCATATACTAAACCAGCAAATTATTTCAACTTTCAAATACGTGGTCAGCTGTAAACAAAAGCGCACAAGGGGAAAGATTGCCTCGGTCACTGTGACTCAACATGCTGCTCGAACTGCTAAACCTGTTTTAGCTTTTACAGACCTTATACTTAAAACTTACAGTCCAACTGGGTATTCAGATGAAAAGCTGCACCATAATATTAAATAGGCAACTTGTTGAAAGTCTCATAAATCTTTAAATCCTCATAAATATTCAGCAAAGGAATTACATAAAAGTTTACAGCACTGAATCAGACCATTTGGCCCAACAGTCTCCCTGCGCCTGTGTTTATGCTCCAATTTATATGGAAGATTAAAGAGAAAAGAGAAAACAATTTTTAAAGATAATTAATTGTCCTTGCCACAAGGTTGATTGCAACTGGAAAACAATTAGTTGGCACAGTAAGTCATTTAGTTGGCCGCAAAAACTTGAAGAACGTTGACAGATTAAGTGAGTGGCAGTACTGTAGCAGATGGAGTTCAGTGTGGCAAAGTGTGAGATTATCCGAAGATAGATCAGAAGCTAGGAACTACAGAGGAGGAGAGAGATTAAGGGATCCATGTTCAGAAATCACTTGTCGCTCACGGGCACCGACAACATATTGTTCAAAACACTTATGGATGTTAACCTTTATGTTAAAGGGATGGAGTAAAAATAGGGTGGAAGTTGGGTTACAGCTTTATAGATCTCGGATTATGCTCCATTGAGAACGCTGCATTCAGTTCTGAGCAGCAAGCTGTAGGAAGGATAGACTGGTCATGGAAGGAGTACACCATAGACTCACTAGAATGATACATGGACGAAATAAGTTATATGATGATAAATTGACAAGTCTAGGCTTGTGTTCCCTTGATTACACAAAATAAAGGCTTGATCTGATTGAGTTGCTCAATGTGACAAAATGAGTTGATCGCGTAAAGAAAGACAGTACAGGCCCCAGAACAAGGAAAATTAAAACAAGGTCATTCAGGGCTGATCAGCAGGGTGCAATTCTTCACCTTCGGGGAAATTTAGTCGGGGCTCGAGGGCTGAATGTCCTACATATTGTCCTCTGTTTTGAATCTTCCAATCAGAACAGTATTGAAAAGTTTCAGAATGTTTGGGCTGCTCTGAAGAATGGGCGTGTTAAAGAATCAACTGATGCAACACTGAGATAACGGGAGGTTCAGCTCCAGTTCTGGGCAGAATTCATTAATCTCAGATAGCAGAGTACAAGGAACCCGTCACTGCTCCAGGAAGGAAAGAGTTCAAATAAAGCATTCCATTTTCTGACTCCAGATTGCTGTGTGTGTGTGTCTGAAAAGGAAATGCGATCGGATTCAGGTGTGATATCCCTCATGATCAAACATCCTGTGCCACTGAAATAACAGACTGCACACACAAAGGATGGCAAACCAGGGGCGTCATTCTCCGACCCCCCGCTGGCTCGGAGAATGGCCGTTGGCCGCCGTGAATCCCGCCCCTGCCCCCGCCGAAGTCTCCGGTACCGGAGATTGGGCGGGGGCGGGAATCGGGCCGCGCCGGTTGGCGGGACCCCCCGTTCAATTCTCCGGCAAGGATGGGCCGAAGTCCCGCCCAGAAATTGCCTGTCCCGCCGACGTAAATCAAAGCTGATATTTACTGGCGGGACCAGGCGGCGTGGGCGGGCTCTGGGGTCCTGGGGGGGGCGCGGGGCGATCTAACCCCAGGGGGTGCCCCCACGGTGGCCTGGCCCGCAATCGGGGCCCGCCGATCCGCGGGCGGGCCTGTGCCGTGGGGGCACTCTTTCCCGTCCGCCTCCGCCACGGCCTCCACCATGGCGGAGGTGGAAGAGACTCGCCCCACTGCGTTTGCGTGGGAAACTGTCGGCGGCCGCTGACGCTCCCGCGCATGTGCCGCATTTCCGCGCCAGCTGGCGGGGCAACAAACGCCATTTCCGCCAGCTGGCGGGGCGGAAATCCCTCCGGCGCCGGCCTAGCCCCTCAATGTTGGGGCTCGGCCCCCCAAAGATGCGGAGCATTCCGCACCTTTGGGCCGGCGCGATGCCCGTCTGATTGGCGCCGTTTTTGGCGCCAGTCGGCGGACATCGCGCCGTTGGGGGAGAATTTCGCCCCAGGTCTCTATACACAAGCGAGTCGCATAGTTTTGTCTTGGGCAATTTTAAGGTAAACACTTCACGTGTTGAATGGGATGTGCTCATCTTCTGTTTTTTGCTTTATTCAAAAATTACCATATCACTTGGTAATTACCCCCACCACCAAACAGTGATAGCAGTGTGTACAATTGACAAGATGTACTGCAGGAACTCACTAAGGCTCCTTTGGCAGCACCATCCAAACCCATAACTGCTCCCATCTAGGCCGACAAGGGCAGCAGAGGCATGGGAACTTACCCTCAGAACATAAGAACTAGAAGCAGAGGAGGCAATTCAGGCCCTCTAGTCGGCTCCGCCATTCAGTGTGATCATGGCTGATCTAATCTTAGGGCAGCACGGTGGCGCACTGCTGTCTCACGGCCAGGTTCGATCCCGGCTCTGGATCACTGTCCGTGTGGAGTTGGCACATTCTTCCTGTGTTTGCGTGGATTTTGCCCCCACAACCCAAAAGATGTGCAGGGTAGGTGGATTCGCCACACTAAATTGGCCCTTAATTGGAAAAAATGAATTGGGTACTCTAAATTTTAAAAAAATGGCTGATCTAATCATGGCCTCAACTTCATTTTCCTGCCCGTTCTTCATAACCCTTCAACCCATTACTGATTAAAAATTTGCCCATTGCTTCCTTGAATTTACTCAATATCCCAGCATCCACAATGCTCTGGAATAGTGGATTCCACAGATTCACCACCCTTTGAGAGAAGTAATTTCTCCTCATCTCGGTTTTGAATCTTCTGTCCCTTATCCTAAAACTATGACCTCTCGTTCTAGATTGTCCACTCTATGTCGACTTTGTCAATTCATTTTATTATCTTTCATACCTCAATTAGCTTTCCTCTCATTCAGAGGCAACTCCATTTCATTCTGTCCTGCCAGAGACAAGCAGGCGATGTTAGTATGTGTCTTTGCAGGCTTCATCATGCTGCAGGAGAGCAGTAAGTGTGCACACATTACTTTTGTGGTCACCAGATGCTCAATCTGCCCACTATCAGAAAGAATAGGGTTTCCACTTCTCAATATGCTGCCAGTATATGACCATGGACAGAGAACCGTGCAGGTCAATAATCGATATCATGGCAGAAAACACAATGGGTGGGATTCTCCCAGCCCTGGGCCGGAGAATCCCCGTGACCGGACCACGCCGCCCTGATGCCGGCACCGGATGGGCCAAGCTGCCGTAAGACAAAAACTGAGTCCCGCCAGCGGCGTTCTATCCTGCTCTGAGCCGGCGGGATCTCGGCGTTGAAGGGTCGGGTGTCGGCCTGTGGAGGGGGAGGGTTGAGGGGGCTCCGACCCTGGCAGGGGGCCTCCGATGTGGCCTGGCCCGCGATCTGGGCCTACCGATCAGCAGGCCGGCCTCTCTGACTGGGGGCCTCCTTTCCTCTGCGCCGGCCCCTGTAGCCCTGCGCCATGTTGCGTCGGGGCCGGCGCGTTGAAGGAGGCCACCGCGCATGCACGCGTTGGCGCCGGCGCCACTGTGCATGCGCGGATCCCGCGGCGCCCAGTTCGCGCCGGGTTCAGCAGCTGGAGCAGCGTGAACCACTCCAGCGCCGTGCTGGCCCTCTATAGGGGCCAGAATTACTCCTGGCAGCGGCCCATTCACGCCATCGTAAAACGTGACGGCGTGGACACTCTGCAGCGGGATTGGAGAATCCCGCCTCCTGTCTTCATTCTGCAGAAAACACACAATGTCTTAATTCTGCAGCAAGCCACTCGAATCTATACTTGCAGCATTGGTATCCATGCCAGCCAGTAAACTGGGAAGAACTCCCCAGCTCTTCTTTGACAAATGCCATGGGACCTAGTATGCCCACATGAAGGTGCACATGTTGTACCTGAAAGGTAACATCTCTGACAGTGGAGCTCTCCCTTGGTACGGCACTGGAATGCCAGCTGAGATTAAATGCTCAAGTCTCCAAGTCTGGGACTTGAATCCGTGGCATTCTGAGGGAGAGGGGAAAGTGAGCCCTGCATATGAACTTACCAGAATGGGTCTTGACAAGAGTGTGATTGGGGAAGGGTATGTTGGCCAATTTTCCCTACCCCTCCCCCTCTCCCAGACTGGGGCTGCCATTGCCAAATGTTGACTTGACTAAGATCAGCTGAGGCAACAAGATGGGTTTTTTTTAGAAAAAGCTCCCTGGAGTTTTGTCCAAAGCATACATTGAAGTTGCAGTTCAACTGGAATGGAAAGGAGCTTTCTCTAAAACCTATACCTCACACACACCCTGAATTGGTTTCTATTCTGCCCTCTGTTGATTCTGTTACTTTAGCCTTTGGGAAACAAATTCATTTCTTTTATTCGAGCTTGCCCTTCTGGCACTGAAATTTATGTAAAGCACGTTTCAAAAATAAAACAAGTAACTATTGAACTCACCCCTCAAGGCACAGTTATAGAAAAAATTGGCAACAAAATAATGACTTCTTTCAAAGATCTTTACGTAAACATATAAAGGGGTTATTGCCCTGAATGTATTTCTAATGGCAGAACATAGGCCAAAATGCATTCAAAAGGCAGTATCTCATGTTCTGGGATAAATATTTAAGAATTAATAAAGTCTGCAGAGGTCTCTTCGATTCCAATTGGGAGTATGCAATGGTAGGCGAGGGTGATCTGGAAGGATGTTGAATAATTACATTTTAGTTGAATATAGAAAGATCACTCAGATTTAACTGCAGGTCAGCCGTTTGTGCAATCTGTCAGCAAAGCACACTGAAATGGTTAACAAGCAGCCACTTTGAAAAAGGGACTGGAGGTACATAGGAGATGGAGTAGTCTGTTTGGCCCCTTGAGCCTGCTCTGCCATTTAACTGGATTACACCTAATCTTCTACCTTGTCATCTTCCTACACTATCCCCGTATCCCATGCTGTCTTTGGAATCTAGAAATTTATCGACCTTTACATTGAAATACTCAAAGACTCAGCCTCCGCAACCCTCTGGAGTAGAGAATTCCCAAAGATTCACCAACCTCTGACTAAAGAAATTCCCCATCATCTCGCCGATAAATGACTTACCTCTTATTCTGAGACTATGTCCCCTGGTTCTGGAACCCCCCCCCCCCCTCCCCCGACCCTCCCTTCTCCCCCAGCCAGGGAAACATCCTTCCTGCACCAATTATGTGGGGGGCTAGAAAAGTTGGGATCGTCCACTTCAGAGAAGAGAAGATTAAGTTTTCAAGATGATCAAGGGTTTTGCTCGAGGAAGTAAGGAAAAATACTGGAGGAGGAGGAAAATGGCGAGGGCCCTTTTCTCCACAGACCAAATACATTTTCTTGTTCTTCAGGGGGAAAACAACTTCGGCTGATATATTAACAAAGGTCTTAACCTATTGACTTTGCACCTTTATGTAAATCAGGGCTGGTAAACAATGTCTCACACTCATACCTCACAATGCAAATTTTATTCCCAAAACACTGCACAATGTTGTCTTTTTGGAAACCATTTTCCCATCTGTTTTGCAAAGCTGTCATCAGCTTAACTCTCAAAGAAAGTATGTAGATGACCACAGGCACAGACTCTCTCTAGCTTATCTAGGTTTTCAGAAAATCTGTTCCTGATAAAGGCTGTTTAATGTACAGGATGTAGAAAATTGCATTACACTGAATCACAGAGCTCAAAGCCACACAATAGTTTCTTGGCTAAGCATAGCCAACTAAATGCTATTGAAGCCATCACTTCTAGCATCCTGCCATAGAATCACCTTCCAATGTACAGATTCCATCCCTCTCTCCCAGTTATTTGCTGTGGATAAATTGGCTTTCTGATAATTTCTTAGGTCATTGATTTCCGCATTGAGTTCTCCAATTCCTGAGGAATGATAAAGAGATAGACTGCGCTGTCTTAATGCAATCAAACCCATGATATATTTCAAACTTGTGTGCGCTGACATGCCGGGCAGGGCTGACTGTTGGCCAAGCACGTCTCAACAACAGAAGATTGCTGTTTGCCGTTCATTATGAATTTTACCTGGGCACATTTAAACTGTTGCCGAAGTTTGGCATGCTATTAAAAAGCACCAGAGAGAGAGAAGGAAAAAATAAGCACCCACTTGGGTGCAAACGCTTTTTATGCAATGAGCTCAAAACTTCACGAAAATGGTGTACCAATACTGGCTGCCATTATTTTGTCTATTTTCCCCCGCTTCACCATTTAAAGTTTGTGACTCAAATTGACGAACAGTTCTATGGTGTCAACTTCCTTCTCCTGCCTCCCCAAGTTGTTTTTCATTATTTCCTGCCATGTGGATGTCACTGGCAAGGCCAGCATTTGCTGCCCATCGCTTGAACTGGGGCCTTGCTGGGGCAGTTCAGAGTCAACCAAATGGATCTGAAGTCACACATAGGCCAGATTGTGAAGGATGAGAGATTTCCTTCCATGTGTAAGATTAGTGAACAATTGTTGTTTCATGCTAACCGTTACTGAGACTGGTTTTCAATTCTAAATTTATTAACTGACTTTAAATTCCACCAGCTGCCACAGTGGGATCTCAACCTGTCTCCTCAGAACATTAGCCTGGGCCTCTGGTTTATGAGTCCAGTGACAGACCATAACACACCACCTCCCCGGTCCTCCAAGTGGTCAGTCTTTACACGTGTGTATAGGCAGTTGGTTCAGGTTGGCTGTTTGATCGTGAGGATTATCATAGTCAAGTTCTACTCTGTGCACTCGGTGTTTGCATGCCTCTATTCCCCCACGAGAACCTGGGGCGAGATTCTCCGACCCCCCCTGCCGGGTTGGAGAATCGCCGGGGGCTGGCGTGAATCCCGCCCCCGCCAGTTGCCAAATTCTCCGGCACCGGATATTCGGCGGGGGCGGGAATCGCGCCGCGCCGGTTGGCGGCCCCCCCCCCCCCCCCCCGCGATTCTCCGGCCGGATGGGCCGAAGTCCCGCTGCTAAAATGCGTGTCCCGCCGGCGTAGATTAAACCACCTACCTTACCGGCGGGACAAGGCGGCGCGGGCGGGCTCCGGGGTCCTTGGGGGGGGGCACGGGGCGATCTGGCCTCGGGGGGGGTGCCCCCACGGTGGCCTGGCCCGCGATCGGGGCCCACCGATCCGCGGGTGGGCCTGTGCCGTGGGGGCACTCTTTTCCTTCCGCCTTCACTACGGTCTCCACCATGGCGGAGGCGGAAGAGACTCCCTCCACTGCGCATGTGCGGGAATGCCGTCAGCGGCCGCTAACGCTTCCGCGCCTGCGCCACCCGGAGATGTCATTTCCACGCCAGCTGGCGGGACACCAAAGGCCTTTTCCGCCAGCTGGCGAGGCGGAAATCCGTCCGGCGCGGGCCTAGCCCCTTAAGGTTGGGGCTCGGCCCCCAAAATGCAGAGCATTCCGCACCTTTGGGGCGGCGCGATGCCCAACTAATCTGCGCCGTTTTGGGCGCCAGTCGGCGGACATCGCGCCGATACCGGAGAATTTTGCCCCTGATGTCTCATGATCAGGGAAGTTAGCTGAGTGACTAGAAATGTGTACATCCCCATCAGCCAGGCAGGTTAGAATTCAAGCCTTCAAATCTAGACATGAAAAAGGTATGGAACTGGTGCCCAAAACTACATTAAACATATTGCACACATGGCCAAGCCATCACTTTGCAATAATTCAGCATTACCTGCTGCTTTGTATTCTCAACTCTTACAGATACAAAACTCTGAATCTCATTCACTTAGCGTTATCTGTCTGTGATCTGTCTTGAGAGATTTGAGTAATTCTGTTCAACTAGATATTTCTGTTACTTCACTGCATAGAGTCTTTTTCCATTCAAAGAAATGAGGTGGCCATTTGGCCCATCATATTTGTGCTGACCCGTTTTTCAATTTGCCCAACTCCATTGCTCTATCCCTAAAGCCATGCAGTTTTTTTGGCCATCAAATATTTATCCTACTCGTTTTCAAATCAAAATTGGGCGCGATTCACCCATAAATATGACTCATGGCGCGATTCAATGCCTCTCACAAGGTTTGCGACGCTCGGAACGCCTCGCAAGGTCAAACAAAATCTCATGAGATGCCGCGATCTGGATCTCGTCCTCACTGGGCGGGATCCAGATCCAGATATTTCAGTGCACTGTTCGCCTCACTTAAATATTACAGCACCCGATGTTCCCGAGGCCCGGGATCGAACACCCATGGAGATCTCACCGTGGTGCCATTGGATACTGGTTCACACAAACGTGGACCAGGTGGAATAGCACCAGGGGGGGCCTCCCAGCCATCGGAGGCTCCCGGGTGGTCGGGCTCTGGGCAGGGAACAATTCCTGGTTTTGAAACCTCCATTCTCTTTGCATTTCTGCCAAATCATACGACTTCCTATGTATTTACGTTGAGCTGCATTTATTTCAATATGACCATGTTCCTCATCTGTGCTCTCCTGTAATTTCCAGTATCATTATTGACTATTTACTGCACCATCATAAAATACTCCATAATTTGATTGAGCATTAATCTGGTCCATGTACGCATGACAACGGTATTACTGCAGAGTACCACGACATAGTATGTGCAGAGTTGTTGGTCCGGAATTCCAGCTAATAACATTCAGTTAATGATTCTGGCATCTAGTTCCAACACAGAATTCATTGGGTCCTATTCTGGGCTCACAATCTAATCCTGACACTTCAGAGTGACATTGAACAGCAGAAATAACTCTGTGCATCAGTTCAAATCTACTTGTTGCTTATTTACTGATGAACATCTAGATTTGGAAGCAATACTGATTGTTTTTTTAAAATAAATTTAGAGTACCCAATTATTTTTTTCCAATTAAGGGGCAATTTTTGTTTTAGTGTGGCCAATCCACCTAACCAACATATCTTTGGGTTGTGGGAGTGAAACCCACGCAGACATGGGGAGAATGTGCAAACTCCACATGGCCAGTGACCCAGGGCCGGGATTTGAACAAGGGTCCTCAGTGCCACAGTCCCATTGCTAACCACTGTGCCACATGCCGCCCAAGCAATACTGATTATTGACATTCATAAGTAATAAACTGCAATTGTATATAAAGCACTGTTCATCATGCTTTATATATATTTTTTAAATTATTCATTCATGGAATGTAGGCATGTCTAGCTCGACCAGCATTTATTGCACACCCCTAATTGCCCTTGAGAGGGTGGTGGTGAGCTACCTTCTTGAATCGCTGCTGTCCATGTGTTGCAGGAACACCCACAGTGCTGTTCGGGAGGGAGTTTTACCCATGGACAGTGAAGGAACAACGATTTATTTCCAAGTCAGGATGGTGAGTGGCTTGGAAGGAAACATGCAGTTGGTGTTGTTCCCACGCATCTGCTGCTCTTGTCTTTCCATATGGTAAATGGCGTGGGTTTGGATGTTAAAGGAGCCTTGTTGAATTGCTACAGTGCATCTTGTAGATGGTACACATGGCTGCCACTGTGTCGTGATGCAGGGAATGAATGTTGAAGGTGGTGGATGGGGTGCCAATGTAACAGCTGCTTTGTCTTAGATGGTATCAAAATTCTTGTGTTGTTGGAGCCACACACCGCGAAAGTGGAGCGTATTCCACCACACTCCTGACATGGGCCTTGTAGATAACGGACAAGCTTTAGGGAATCAGGAGTCGATTACTCGCTGCAGAATTCCCAACCTCTGACCTGCTTTTGCAGCCACACTATTTACATAACAGTGTTTACATACAAACAGCACCCTGTTGTCATGAAGGTACAATCTCTGTCTACGAACACTCTGGCCTCACCTAGTGTGCACACCAGGTGCTTTAATCTCATTGAAAACATTGTTATCTGCCCTCCAATTCTTTAACTTAGCAACAACAACTTGCATTCATCTGGTGCCTTTAACGGATCTGACATCAAGCTGCAGTAGGCACTATTATGGCAGATGACCAAAGCTCATTTGAGGAGCGTCTTAAAGGAGAAGAATGAGGTAGAGATGTATTGCTACACAGTGCCGGGGACACGGGGTATATTCCCAGCTTGGGCCACTGTCTGTGCGGAGTCTGCACGTTCTCCCAATGTCTGCGTGGGTTTCCTCCGGGTGCTCCGGTTTCCTCCCACAAGTCCCGACAGACGTGCTTGTTAGGTGAATTGGATATTCTGAATTCTCCCTATGTGTACCTGAACAGGAGCCGGAATGTGGCGACTAGGAGCTTTCCACAGTAACTTCATTGTAGTGTGAATGTAAACTTACTTGTGACACTAATAAAGATGATTATTAGTATTCTGAAACACCCCGCTATTCAACGGCACTTTGCTGGGTTTGTTCGGCCTCCGGGACTTTCTCTCCGCCGAGGGTACACATAGAGTCACTTCCTGCTGGTGAGCTCCCCCCCCGCAGGTTTTGAGAACCCCCCCTCCAACCTCGGAGGCCCCCGGGAACACCGCCCTTCCACCTGATAAAGCACCCAAGGTCCAATCCATAACAGCGCCAACTAGGAAGCCGGACAGTGTGACACTGCTACCTTGGCTGTGCCCCTGCCAGGGTACCAGGCTGGCAGTTCCAAGGTGGCTGGGTGTCAGAGGGAGTGCCAGGGTGCCACCCATTCCTGTACCTGGCCACTCAGGAGTCACCAACGACCTGGAATACCCCCCCCCTCCACCCTAGGTGCCATTGCAACTGGCCAACATTCGTGGAAAGCAGTGCTTAATGGTGTCCTGGCATGGTCCCCCAGACACCACCATTAGTTCCAGGCACTGGAGAATGCCACAAACTTAATGGCTCATTCAAATATCCTGATCTAAATCTCACCAGTGAGGGCGAGTTCCAGATTGCAGTGTCTCGCGAGAATTTTGAGCGTCGCAAATCTCGCAAGAGGCTTCTCGCAAGATTCAACGACCTCGTCCAAACACCAAGTCGGGCACGATGAGGCTGTTAAACTACTCCCCATGGCCGATCGTGGGCTGCAGCTAAACTAGAACATAGAACATACAGTGCAGAAGGAGGCCATTTGGCCCATTGAGTCTGCACCGATCCACTTAAGCCCTCCCTTCCACCCTATCCCCGTAACCCAATAACCCCTCCTAACCTTTTTTGGTCACTAAGGGCAATTTATCATGGCCAATCCACCTAACCTGCACTTCTTTGGACTGTGGGAGGAAACCGGAGCACCCGGAGGAAAACCACGCAGACACGGGGAGAAAGTGCAGACTCCGCATAGACAGTGACCCAGCAGGGAATCAAACCTGGCACCCTGGAGCTGTGAAGCCACAGTGCTATCCACTTGTGCTACTGTGCTGCCCTAAACTATCCTGCTTGCTCCCTACGTCTCTCTCTCCCCTTCGAGACCAACAGTCTGTGTAGCTCAGCCTGAAGTATATTGAATGATGACATATTTACAACGCCCTGGGGTAGAGAATTCCAAAGATTCACAACCCTTTGAAGAAAATAATTCCTCCTCCTCTCAATTCTGAGTGATCGACCCCTTTGCCTGACACGGTGCTGCCTTGTACTCGACTCCCCAGTTAGGGAAAAGAACATCTCAGTGACTACCCTGTCAATCTCTTTTACAATCTTGAATGCTTTATGAAGATTACCTCTCGCTCGAAGCTCCAGAGAATATTAGATCCAATTCACTCGATCTCTCATCATCGGTCAACCATCTCATCGCAGTGTCCAATCCAGTGAAGCTTCACTGTACTCCCTCCAATACAATATATCCTTCCTCAAATACAGACACCACATGATGGATTTCAGTCTGATCATCATCTGATATCGTTATCTGAAGAAACCTGAATTTGTGCCATTTTATCTGACTGTTATTGTGCTTTGTTATGTGCTAGACTGACGACCAGGCCCAGGACACTTAGAATTCCAGGTAGCAACATTTCTGTTGAAGATATTTCAAGCAATGTACCTTCTTCTAATCAATCAACAGTGACCTGGTATTATTACAGGTCCTGTAACAAAATACTATTAAGTACAAATCATAAAAGTCAATAATAACCATTATCCTGCTTCATATGATTTCCTTTCAGCATCACCAAAATTGGAAAATTATATTCCAAGCTAACAGGTTGACAGACGGAGTGGCACACCAGCATAAAGTGATGATCAATATGACTAAACAAGCTGAAAGCATTAATCCAATCTCAGAATTCTCAACCAAAGGGCAGTACGGTGGCACAGTGGTTAGCACTGCAGTCTCACGGCACCGAGGTCCCAGGTTCGATCCCGGCTCTGGGTCATTGTCCGTGAGGAGTTTGCACATTCTCCCCGTGTTTGCGGGGCTTTTGCCCCCGCAACCCAAAGATATGCAGGCCAGGTGGATTGGCCACGCTAAATTGCCACTTCATTGGAAAAGATGAATTGGGTACTCCAAATTTACTTATTAAAAAAGAATTCTCAATCATGTTAAAAAGCTGCTTCTTTACGAAATTTCATGAACAGCCTTTGCAGCGAGGTTCCTGCTTTCTTGTTCAGTACCCAAAATATTCTGACACGCAAGATGGAGTTTGTTCAGACTCATCACCTGCAGAATGCATTTCTTGCAGTGCTGCATTTCCATGGTTGGCAGGAGGATTAGAGGGGAGATCAGGAAGAAAACGCATTCACCCAAATTTTGGAATTAATTGCCCGAAAGGCAGTCGAGGTAGAAGAAGGTGTCTGGAATGCACCGTAATATCTCGCGAGCATTTTGAGCGTCGCAAATCTCGCAAGAGGCTTCTCGCAAGATTCAACGACCTCGTCCAAACACCTGTAACCTGCGGGACCACTGACCAAATGCTGAGAAAGTGGCTGGGTGGCGCATTTTTCAGATGGACCAAGTGGCCCCTTTCTGGCACAAACTTTGTGTTTTTCAGGAAGCTTCTAGACTGATACCACTATGAGTTTCAGTGGGTGAGATTTCTCTCTTCAGAAAGTGAAAGTACTTGAGTGATCTTGACTCTTTGTGGGGACCGCTTGCATTGGGTTTGAAGTGGTCTTTTCACCCCTTGTCATTGGGGAAATGATGCGGGCAGCTGGAAGAAAAATGGTGTTCAACAACACAAAAAATAAGTCACACTTTCATTTTTTTAAAAATATTTTTATTCTCCTCCTTTTTCACATTTTCTCCCAAATTTACACCAAACAATAAACAATATTCAGTAACGAATGTAATGTCAATCCCCATATCAATAACAAGAGCCCATCCTCCCACCAAACCCCAGACATTAGCCCGCATGTTAACATAAACAAATGACAAAAAGGAATCAGGAATCACCCATAGTCACCATTAGCACATAGCCCCTCTCCCCCCAACCCTCCCAGTCCCCTCCCCCACTAATGTTTGATATAATCCAATTCTCGAAAGTGCATAATGAATAACGCCCATGAATTGTAGAACTCCTCCATCCTTCTCCTCTGTTCAAATTTGACCTTTTCAAGCGTTAAGAATTCCAGCAGGTCCCCCCGCCACGCCAGGGCACAGAGGTTGATCTCCATCCTAACAGGATCCGCCTTCGGGCGATCAACGAGGTGAAGGCTACAACATCTGCCTCCGCGCCCGTTTCCAACCCCGGCTGGTCCGACACCCCGAATATGGCCTCCCGAGGGCCCGGGTCCAGTTTCATGTGCACCACTTTAGAGATTACCCTGAACACCTCCTTCCAGTAATCCTCCAGCTTTGGACAGGACCAAATCATATGAACTTGGTTTGCGCCCCCCCCCTACCCCCCTCCTCCGCAACGTTCACATACATCTTCTACCCCCTCAAAGAGCCGGTTCATCCTCGCCCTTGTAAGGTGTGCTCAATACACCACCTTCAGCTGTATCAGCCCCAACCTCGAACACAGGATGGTGGCATTCACCCTCTGGAGCACCTCACACCAGAACCCCTCCTCCATACCCTCTCCCAACTCTTCCTCCCACTTTGCCTTGATCCCTTCCAGCAGCGCCTTCTCCTCCTCCAAAATACAAGTCACACTTTCATAATGGAATGGAAAAAAAAAGATGTCTCGTGTAAATCATTTTCAGCTTTGCAAACACGCACGGGAGCAGTCAGGAGGTTTAAATTCACCAAGTGTCCAGCAAGTTTTATTTACCCAGACACCCGCCCCCACAACAGTAATGCAGATTTATACAGCGCCTTTCACAAAATGCTGCACAATCGGGGTCAGACCTGAACTGGAGTAGGAGAGAGAGACCAAGTAACATTGGCCAATCTGTCATGGATTAATATGCACCATTTGTTGGTGCCTTCATCGTCATAGAATCCCTACAGTGCAGGAGGAGGCCAATCAGCCCATCAACACTGCATCAACCATCGAAAGAGTACTCGACCTAAGCCAACTTCCCCGCTCTATCCCTGTAACCCCCACCTAACCTTTGGACACTAAGGGGCAATTTCACATGGCCAATCCACCTAACCCACACATCTTTGGACTGGGTGAGGAAACTGGAGCACCTGGAGGAAACCAACACGGACATGGGGAGAATGCGCAAACTCCACACAGTTACCCGAGGTTGGAGGTGAACCCAGGTCCCTGACGCAGCGCTTACCACTGTAACACCGTGCCGCCCAGTCTCATTCATGTCACTGTCTCTTGATGGCCTGACATGAAATGTAGTCCCCCAACACAAGCACTTTTCAAAAGATTGAAATGATCTCCTTGTAGCAGCATTCACAATGATGGTGTCCTCAGTTGTAACTCAGATTTGCGTTGGCCTCTCTCAGGAACTCAGCAATAGAATAAGAAAGCAGGCACTGGCCCAAACAACACAATATGAGAGTCAGCAGGATTCTTCCCACTGAAATGCTCTGGGAAGAAGTGTCACTTCCATTATTGGGATCGTATGCATTTGAGTTTCAAAGTGCAAAGAAAACTCAGACCACAGTGAGAATCATTTTATTGCAGAATATATTTTACAGTGTAAGAGCAGATTCCCTCGAAACTCAATGTTCCCCTAATTCTATGCCCAATATTTCCTCCATTTATATCATGGAGAGATCGTGGCACAGTGTTATGGTCACTGTACATACGGGGTGAGCTGTGAGGAGGATACAGAGATCCTGCAGTGTAATTTGGACAAGTTGAGCGAGTGGGCAAATGCATGGCAGATGCAGTATAATGTGGATAAATGAGGTTATCCACTTTTGTAGCAGAAACAAGAGGACGGATTATCTGAATTGAGCCGGGCGGCACGGTGGGGCAGCGGTTAACACTGCTGCCTCATGCCACCGAGGACTCAGTTCGATCCCGGCCCCTGGTAACTCTCCATGTGAATTTTGCACATTCTCCCGTATCTGTGTGGGTTCCACCCTCACAACACAAAGATGTGCAGGGTAGGTGGATTGGCCACACTAAATTGCCCCTTAATTGGAAAAAGAGAATAACATTTTTTTTTAATGATCTGAACTAAGGGAGGGAAATGTGCAATGAGACCTGGGTGGCCTAGTACACCAGTTGTTGAAAGTAAGCGTGCAGGTGCAGCAGGCAGTAAAGAAGGCAAATGCTATGGTCACCTTCAATTGTGAGAGGATTTAAGTACAGGAGCAGGGATGTCTTGCTGCAAACATATAGGGTCTTTGTGAGACCACACCTGGAATATTGTGTGCAGTTTTGATCTCCTTAATGGAGAAAGGATGTTCTTGGGAGTGCAACAAAGATTTACCAGACTTCCTGGGATAGCAGGACTGACATATGAAGAGAGATTGAATATGATTATATTTGTTGGAGTTTAGAAAAATGAGGGGGATCTCATAGAAACCTATAAAATTCTAACAGGACTAGACAGGGTAGATGTACTCTGTAGCAGGAAGGATGTTCCTGATAGTGGGGTTTCCAGAACCAGGGGTCACAGTCTGAGGATACGAGGTGGACCATTTAGGACTGAGTTTAGGAGAAATTTCTTCACCCAGAGAGTGGTCAGCCTGTGGAATTCGCTACCACAGAAAGCAGTTGATGCCAAAACATTGTATATTTTCAAGAAGGACTTCGAGATAACTCTTGGAGCTGGGATCAAAGAAAATGGTTTGAATGGGGGAACAGGATATTGAGTTCGACGATCAGCCAAGATCATAATGAATGCTGGAGCCGGCTCGAACGCCAAATGGCCTCCTCCTGCTCCTCTTTTCTATGTTTCTGTGCATCAATTTTTCAAAATCTCAAAGCAATCATGCAGTCAATTACTGTTTGCAGCAACTAATTTAAGGCACACAGTATGGTCTCGAAAGTAGCACTGACAAAAGCACAAACTGAGACTATCACTGCAATCATAGCCCACACTTGATATTCCACCAGTGAAATGGAATGAATACTGGGTAGGATATATTACACTGGTCTGCAAAATACTGGCTGTTTCACATAGCTGCCAAAATGAATTTCTACCAGTATGAAGTGGTTACACTCTCCTTACAAGGGAATCGGTGGATGTATGGACCTGAAAGGAAATCATTCCATCATGTTCATGGAGTATGGTGTCTCCCTTCTAATTTCATTTTGAAAGTCTACAGTATGACCCCACAGGCATTCATGTGTACTGACGGGGAGTATTGACCATGGTAGTTTTACATCGCATTCAAACGTGAGCTAGTCTTCAACTTATGGTTCAACATACTGTCGGTCAGTGAAGGCTGCAATATGACTTTCGGAATCTGGCCAATTTTACTTCGTGTTCCAGGAGACACAAGAGGAAAATTTGTTCGCAGTCTCTCCACTTCTTGTGCTGAAGTTTTTTAAATTACTTATTCATGGGTTATCGACATTGCTGGCTGGGCCAATATCTATTGCATATCTCTGAGGGCATTTTAAGAGTCAACCACATTGCTGTGGATCTGGAGTCACATGTAGGCCAGACCAGGTAAGGACGGCAGATTTCCTTCCCTGAAGGACATTAGTGAACCAATTGGGTTTTTACAACAATTGACAGTGTTTTCATGGTCATCATTAGACTTCAGATTTTTTAAAATTAAATTCAAGTTTCACCATTTGCCGTGGAGGGATTCAAAAACCAAATCCCAAGACTATTATGAAAAATGAAAATCGCTTATTGTCACGAGTAGGCTTCAATGAAGTTACTGTGAAAAGCCCCTAGTCGCCACATTCCAGTGCCTGTTTGGGGAGGCTCGTACGGGAATCGAACCATGCTTGCTGCTGGCCTGCCTTGGTCTGCTTTAAAAGCCTGCGATTTAGCCTAATGTGCTAAACCAGCCCCGTGATTATCCTGGGTCTCTGGGTTACTGGTCCAATGATAATATCATTGTGCCATTGCCTCCCCTTAAAGTCAATGTGCTCACATCAGGCCCTCTGCTACATCAATGAAATGGTTATGCTGGGTGAATATGTTGAGACTCTGCTCCTCCAATGCTGGCCTCCTGCACATCGTCCAGTTTCCTCACCTCACCAGTAGCGGCCATGCCTTCCCCCAGTTCTTGTAAACCCCCATCAACTCTCCTCCTCCAAGAAGCTGCTTAAAATCTTCCCCTCTGATCTTCCTCGGTCGTCCCACTATTCCGCTGTTAAATTCTGTGTGATGTTGCTCCTGTCCAGTGCTTTGGGATGTTTTACTGTTAAAGGTGCTTCTGTGAAGGACCAGACAGCGTGATGCCTTTACCCACTAAAGGTGAGGAGCAACAATATGTAGAGTGTTGGATAGAAGGTGGGGGGATGAATATAAGTGTTGCATAAGAGCAGGAAAATTATCACCATTACTCACTGACCCTCATCTGTCAGGTTGCCAACTATGATTGAATGTATTCCTGGAGGTTTCATCACATGACTTTCCCACACTCCAGCCATTCGGCAGCCAACACATCCATTTTTGTGACACCAAGTGGGAAATGCGTGGCTGACAGCCAAACAGCCTTCATTCCCCATATTTAATATCTGGTAAAAAGAAAAATGTTCAAAGAAAATCACAAAGAAAAACTTTTTTTGTTCCCATGTCCTGATGATTTGCAGACAGTGGTGTCCTGGAGATGGATAATTCCTGGAGACTCCAGGCTAATCTTGGGAAGGTTGGCAATCGATAACCATCCCTCCACTTATTCCCCCCACTGGAATTGGTGTTGCTCATGACATGAAAAAAAGTTATTGAAAAAGGAGAACAGTAGTAAATTTGCACAGTTTGAACATACTTAATCTCTGGGAGGTTTAGGTATAACCTGCTGTAACTAATTCTACTTAAGCACTGCGTTTAGCACAAGCAAAGAAGCAAGGGAGCATACTCTGTACCAACAGTGCCACCTCAGGCTAGCCAATGACATATACAGCTGTTGAACTGAGCAGCTGTTAACAGAGCAAAGCTACCAAAATGCTGTCAGGCTTCGGTCAGTAGAGAATTTCCTAAACTGGAGCTCTAAGCTGGAGCTTCTCACTCAAGAGATAGGAACGCTATGCAATGTCACCAAGACCTCCACCATTTTGAATTTCAACATTACTGAGTTAGCTGATCCATGTCAGGACTGGCACAAGTTATTTTTATCAGGGGATAGCTGTTCTCTCAAAGTTGCAGCTGCTGTCCAGTGGTACCCACCCACCCTCATTTAATAAACCCCATGTGCAAACACTAGGTGTGCACAGGACAGAGCAGGTCAGGGATGCCACAACTGTTGAACTGCGTGAAGATGCTCACTGTTGTCACATAAAAAGTGCCTAACTGGTCTGCAAAATCATCTATCAGTGGTTAGCACTGCTGCCTCACAGTGCCAGGGACCTGGGTTCAATTAAAGCCTTGGTAATGTGTGGAGTTTTAACATTCTCCCACTTTCTGTGTGGGCTTCCTCCGCGTGCTCTTTACTTGGTACTATATTTTTGTGTGTGCCAAAATGTTCCAGACGCATGCTGTTTTCAAAACTGTATCTTCTGGGACTTCCGGGTGCGGCTATGCAGAGCTAGGTCGCATATTCGGTAGCTCCCGCTTGGAATGGACTTTTGGGCTCTTTTACAGGGCCCCCACGGCATTTGTTTGACATTTCCCGGTGTGGCAAGAAGACTGCAACATTCCCCTGACAGTGTCCCCCAGGAATGTTATGTCTCTTGGTTGCCAGACCCGGCAGAAACAGTAAAAGATTTGGCTGCAACAGGATAAACAGGGCCTCTTCCAGCATGCAGGCGGGGGAAGGGCAAGCTTAAAGCTGCAAGCTGACCTGAGGGCCTTTATCAAAGGTGAATTCTAGCAGCAGAGGGAACAACTGTGAAAAGATCTCACCAAGGCCACTGAAGAAGCGGGGACGAGGCTTCCGGTGGCGGCTATGGAGGAGTAGGTCGCGCATTCGGCAGCTCCTGTCTGGAATGGACTCTTAGACCTTTTTCAGGAGTTTCCACAGACATTTTGGGGCAGATTGGTGAAGCGAACACTGCCAAAAGGATTCCCTCTCGAGACTTCCGGTTGCGGCTATGCGGAGATAAGTCGCAAATTCGGCGGCTCCCACAAAAACTGACTTTTGGGCTCTTTTCAGGGCCCCCAAGGGCACTTTTTCGACGTTTCCCGGTGTGGGAAGGAGTTAATAATAGCTCCATGTCAGTATATGGCTTTAACTAGGAGCGGGGCAACAAAAAAGGTGGTGGTGGACCAGAAGAAGGGAGGGAAGAAGGACAAAATGGCGGCGGGCGGAGACCAGGCAGCGTGGAGGCAGTGGGCGGAGGAGCAATAGGAGGGTATCCAGCGCTGCCTCAGAGAGATTAAAACGGACCTGCTAGAGCCGATGAAGGCTTCTATTGATAAGCTGCTGGAGACACAGACGGCCCAGGGGGTGGCGATCCGAGAGGCTCAACAAAAGATCTCTGACAATGAGGACGAGATCTTAGTCCTGGCGGTAAAGGTGGAGGCGCACGAGGCGCTCCACAAGAAATGGCAGGAGCGGTTCGAGGAGATGGAGAATCGGTCGAGGCGGAAGAATCTGCGGATTCTGGGCCTCCCGGAGGGGCAGGAGGGGTCGGACGTGGGGGCCTATGTGGTCACCATGTTGAACTCGCTGATGGGAGCGGGGTCCTTCCAGGGGCCCCTGGAGCTGGAAGGGGCCCATAGAGTGTTGGTGAGGCAGCCCAAGGCTAACAAGCCTCCGCGGGCGGTGCTGGTGCGGGTCCATCGGTTTGCTGATCGGGAGTGTGTGCTCAGGTGGGCCAAGAAGGAGAGGAGCAGCAGGTGGGAGAACGCGGAGGTTCGGATATATCAGGACTGGAGTGCGGAGGTGGCGAAGAGGAGGGCCGGGTACAATCGAGCGAAGGCGGTGCTGCACAGGAAGGGGGTGAAGTTTGGCATGTTGCAGCCAGCGCGACTGTGGGTTACCTACAAGGACCGGCGCCATTATTTTGAGTCTCCGGAGGAGGCGTGGGCCTTTGTTCAGGCCGAGAAGCTGGACACAGACTGAGGGTCGGGATGGGCGATTGGGGACTGCGGTGGATATGTTATGCCTATTTTTGGTTCGGGGGGGGGGCGTTTGCAATGTTTTGGGTTTCTTTTTCTCTGTGTTTTTCTCTTTCGGGTTGGGGAGGGTGGATGGGGCGGGTTGGGCACTGTTTTGGTTGGTGGAGGGGCCTGGTAGGTGGAGAGCGCGGGCTTTTTTCCCGCGCCGAAGACTGGGGGGGTGGGACCGGGGCGGGGAAGCGAGGATTGTTTCCCGCGCTTAGAACGGAGGGGGAGAGCCTGTGAATGGGGAGCGGGAGAGGAGGGTGTGCCACACAATCACACAATGGGAGGAGTCGAAGGGGAGGCGGGGGTGGCTGGGGTCAGCAGGAGTCAGCTGACGTGCGGAAGTGCAATGGGGGACTAAACCAGCTAGGATGGGTCCTAGCCGGGGGGGGGGGGGGGGTCGAATTGCTGCTGCTAAGATCAAGGGGGAGCTGGAGCGAGTGGGGTGGGTCGAGACAGGGGTATGCCGCTGTGGGGAACGGGCCGGGTGTGGGGTGCGGGTGCGTGGATGGCTGAGGAGGGGTCATGGCTAGTCGGCGGGGAGGGTAGCCCCCTGATCCGGCTGATAACCTGGAATGTAAGGGGACTGAATGGGCCGGTTAAGCGGGCCCACATGTTCGAGCACCTGGAGGGGCTCAAGGCGGATGTGGTTATGCTCCAGGAGACACACCTGAAGGTGGCAGACCAGGTAAGACTGAGGAAAGGGTGGGTAGGTCAGGTGTTTCACTCGGGGCTAGACACCAAAAATCGAGGGGTGGCGATCTTGGTGGGAAAGAAGGTGTTATTCGAGGTGTCGAGCATTGTGGCAGATAATGGCGGTAGGTACGTTATGGTAAGTGGTAAGTTGCAGGGAGAGAGGGTGGTACTGGTCAATGTGTCTGCTCCAAACTGGGACGATGCGGGTTTTATGCGGCGTATGTTGGGTCGGATCCCAGACTTGGAAGTGGAGGGCCTGATAATGGGGGGAGACTTTAACACGGTGTTGGATCCTGCACTGGATCGTCCCAGGTCTAGGACGGGTAGGAGGACGGGTAGGAAGCCGGCGGCGGCTAGAGTGTTGAGGGGATTTATTATTAACCAAATGGGAGGGGTGGACCCTTGGAGATTTGCAAGGCCGGGGGCTAGGGAATTTTCATTCTTCTCACATGTCCATAAGGCTGATTCTCGAATCGACTTTTTCATTTTGAGTAGGGTGCTGATAGCGAGAGTAGAGGATACCGAGTATTCGGCAATAGCCATTTCGGACCACGCCCCGCATTGGGTGGACTTGGAGATGGGGGCGGAGAGGGACCAGCGCCCGCTGTGGCACTTGGAGCTGGGGCTGTTGGCGGACGAGGAGGTGAGCGAGCGGGTCCGAGGAAGTATAGAGAGGTACTTGGAGACCAACGACAACGGGGAGGTCCGAGTGGGGATGGTATGGGAGGCACTGAAGGTGGTGGTGAGGGGAGAGCTGATCTCCATCAGGGCCCACAAGGAGCGGAGGGAGCGGGCGGGTAGAGGGAGAGGCTGGTGGGGGAGATGGTGAGGGTAGACAGGAGGTATGCGGAAGAACCCGAGGAAGGATTGTTGAGGAAGAGGCGCAGCCTCCAGGCCGAATTCGACCTGGTGACCACCAGGAAGGCGGAGATGCAGTGGAGGAAGGCCCAGGGGGCGGTCTACGAGTATGGGGAAAAGGCAAGCCGGATGCTGGCGCATCAGCTTCGGAAGCGGGATGCAGCTAGGGAGATTGGGGGAGTTAAGGACAGGGGAGGGAGCGTGGTGAGGAGTGGGGTTGGCATCAATGGGGTCTTCAGGGACTTCTACGAGGAATTGCACCGATCCGAGCCCCCACGGGAGGAGGGGGGGATGGGCCATTTCCTGGACCAATTGAGGTTTCCAAAGGTGGAAGAGGGACTGGTGGTGGGACTGGGGGCCCCGATTGGGCTGGAGGAGCTGATCAAAGGGATAGGAAGCATGCAGGCGGGGAAGGCACCGGGGCCGGACGGTTTCCCGGTCAAGTTCTATCAAAAATATATGGACCTGTTGGGCCCGCTGTTAGTTAGGACCTTCAATGAGGCAAGGGAGGGGGGGGGCGTTACCCCTGACGATGTCCCGGGCACTGACCGATTACAGACCGATTTCCTTGCTAAATGTAGATGCCAAGGTGCTGGCGAAGGTCTTAGCCACGAGGATTGAGGATTGTGTGCCGCAGATCATCCATGAAGACCAGACGGGGTTTGTGAAGGGGAGACAGTTGAACGCGAATGTCCGGAGGCTTTTGAACGTTATCCTGATGCCGGCGAGGGAGGGGGAGGCGGAGATAGTGGTGGCGATGAACGCTGAGAAAGCCTTCGATAGGGTAGAGTGGGGGTAACTGTGGGAGGTGCTGAAGAGGTTCGGGTTTGGAGAGGGGTTTGTCAGTTGGGTTAGGCTGTTGTATGAGGTCCCGATGGCGAGTGTGGCCACAAATAGGAGGAGGTCCGAGTACTTTCGGTTGCACCGAGGGACGAGACAGGGGTGTCCCCTGTCCCCCCTGCTCTTCGCACTGGCGATTGAACCCCTGGCTATGGCACTGAGAGAGTCGAGGAACTGGAGGGGGTTGGTGCGGGATGGGGAGGAGCATAGGGTGTCGCTTTATGCGGACGACCTGCTGCTGTATGTGGCGGACCCGGTGGGAGGAATGCCAGAGGTAATGAAGATCCTTAGGGAATTCGGGACTTTTCGGGATACAAGCTCAATATGGGGAAGAGCGAACTGTTCGTAGTTCATCCAGGGGACCAGGAGAGGGGATTGGCAAGCTCCCACTAAAAAGGACGGAGAGGAGCTTCAGATATTTGGGGGTCCAGGTGGCCAGGAGCTGGGGGGCCCTGCATAGGCTTAACTTTACAAGGCTGGTGGAGCAAATGGAGGAGGAGTTCAAGAGGTGGGACGCGTTGCTGCTGTCCCTGGCGGGTAGAGTGCAGTCAATCAAAATGACGGTGCTCCCAAGGTTTTTGTTCCTGTTCCAGTGCCTCCCCGTGTTTATCAAAAGGCTTTTTTCAGGCGGGTTAACAGGAGTATAATGGGGTTTGTGTGGGCGCGAGGGACTCCGAGGGTGAGAAGGGTGTTCCTGGAGCGGAGTAGGGATGGGGGGGCTGGCGCTGCCAAACCTCTGTGGGTACTACTGGGCCGCCAATGCGACAATGGTGTGCAAATGGGCGATGGAGGGGGAGGGGGCTGCATGGAAGAGGCTGGAGACAGCGTCCTGTGTGGGTACGGGTCTGGGGGACGCTGGCAACGGCGCCGCTGCCGCTCCCTCCAAGGAGGTATACCACGAGCCCGGTGGTGGTGGCGGCCCTCAAAATTTGGGGGCAGTGGAGGCGGCATAGGGGGGAAGTTAGGCCCTCGGTGCGGACCCCAATACGGGGGAACCACCGGTTCGCCCCAGGAAGAACAGGTGGAGGGTTTTCGGGGTGGCACAGGGCAGGGATACGAAAGTTGGGGGGACCTGTTTGTGGACGGGAAGTTCGCGAGCTTGGGTGAGCTGGAGAAGTATGGGCTCCCCCCCGGGGAACACCTTCAGGTACTTACAGGGAAGGGCGTTTGCCAGACGGCAGGTGGTGGAATTCCCATGGCTACTGCCACACACAGTACAGGACAGGGTGCTCTCGGGGGGGTGGGTGGGAGTGGGGAAGATCTCGGAAACTTACCAGGTGATGCAGGAGGAGGAGGAGGCCTTGGTGGTGGAGTTGAAAGGTAAGTGGGAGGAGGAGTTGGGAGAGGAGATTGAAGAGGGGACGTGGGCAGATGCCCTAGGGAGGGTGAACTCTTCCTCTTCGTGCGCGAGGCTCGGCCTCATACAGTTTAAGGTACTGCACAGGGCACACATGACCGGGACAAGGATGAGCCGGTTCTTTAGGGTTGAGGACAGGTGTGTTAGGTGCTCAGGGAGCCCAGCAAATCACACATATGTTCTGGGCATGCCCAGTGCTGGAGGAATTTTGGAAAGGCGTAGCGAGGACGGTGTGTCGAGGGTGGTAGGATCCAGGGTCAGACCGGGCTGGGGGCTCGCAATATTTGGGGTGGCAGAGGAGCCGGGAGTGCAGGAGGCGAAAGAGGCCGGAATTCTGGCCTTTGCATCCCTGGTAGCCCGGCGAAGAATTCTCCTTCAGTGGAAAGATACGAGGCCCCCAAGCGTGGAATCCTGGATCAGCGATATGGCAGGGTTCATTAAATTGGAGAGGGTGAAATTCGCCTTGAGAGGGTCGGTACGCGGGTTCTTTAGGCGGTGGCAACCGTTCTTAGACTTTCTGGCAGAACGATAGACATTGGTCAATGGCAGCAGCAGCTCGGGGGGTGGGGGGGGGGGTTTACTTTATTTTTGTTTATGTTATTTACACTGGAAGGGTCTGAGGGGGTGTATACACCTGTTGTCTTAAGTCGGGGTGTTAATGTTAATTTATTATTTAGGTACAGGGGAGAGGGGTTTGGGGGTTTCTTTTTTAGATTGTGTTTTGTACTTAACCCTGTTGGGTTCTTTTTTCTTTCTCATTTTGTTCTTGATATTTTATGAAAACTTTTAATAAAAATAATTTTTTTTTAAAAACTGTATCTTCTATGCCTTGTGTTTCCAAGCCCCCCAACATGTTCCAAATGTACTTCCCAGGTTCAGAAACAATGGCATGGCCTCTCTCTTTGTGACCAAGAGGTGTCAACCTGTTCAAAAACTACAACCGTATGCCTCAGCCGTGGCTCGTGGTACGAGTGAAAAGGTTGTCGGTTCAAGTCCGGCTCAGACTTGAGCAGAAATTCCATATTGAAGGTTAGTGCCAGCATTGAGGGAACACAGCATTGTCAGGGGTGCCGTCTTTTGGGAGATACATTAAACAGAGGTCCCATCTGCCTTCTCAGGTGAAGAAAAAAGATACAGCAGCAAAATTTCAAACAAGAGCAGAGGAGTTTGCTCCATTGTGCCAGCCAATTTTCAAAGTTTAATCAACATCTGGAAAATTGATCGTTAGTCACTATTTGTGGGACATTGCTGTGAATACATTTGCTGCTTTCATTCTTACAGGACAAGTGACAGCAGCACTTCAAAAGCATTTCATTGAGTACAAGGTGCTTTGTGAAATTCTAAAGCTGTGGAAGGAACCATATAAATGCATGTTGTTCTTTTTCATTTTATGACATGCGACAAACGAGGCAAAATTTCATCTGCAAAAGTTGGCACAGCCACTCAGCCTTGAGTGAGTTCTGGCTTGTAACCAAAGTTAGAGGAGCTAAAGAAGTGGTGTCAGTCACGAAGAAGCCAGTGAAAACAGATCGGGTTCCAAGTTGATACTGTTTCAATGCTGGAAAAACAAATATAGCCCTTACTTATCCCCCTCCCCACCAAAAATAAATAAATAAAGTAGGACAATCCTTGGGTCAATTCAGCTGAAACGAATACATTCAGATGTCGCAACGTCAGCTCAATAAGTGCATGGAACCAGTTGCATATTTCTTAATTAGTCATGAAAAGGCAAGTCTTTGCAAAACCATTCCCCAGGGGTGGAGTAAACATGAGAAGGACCGGAGGGGGGATGGGGGGGCAGGGGGAGAACGGTGGTGGAAAGAGAAGATTAATAGCTCAATGTATGCAATTCCTCTGCGAACAAAGTTGTGTATTTTTTCCAGTCGCCAAAGATGACCCAATATTTCGTGGAGGGGAAAATGCTTCTGTTGGTTACAGGCTTGATTCAACTAAATGGGAACAAAATCTCATAGCGAGCGCATTTAGCAACCCGCGTTGTACAAGGGGCCTCAGCGGGGAATGCACATCCAAGGCCGCAAATAGACCCATTTTGTGCACTGGGGAGCTAGGAGGCCCCTCCGAGGCCCCCGAAGCAATCCCGGACACCCCCTCCCCAGCCCAAACGCACTCGCGAGGTCTCTGAGGCGAAGGGGATGAATCCCCCCGCCTCAGGTATCTTGGGAACCTGCACATTAACATGAGACTAGCTGTCTCGTCCTAATATGCAGATTTGCCTAAAAGTGATCTTACATCACACCGACCCGCGAAATCACATTGCATCGCGCGAGCTGCTTTTCTGGCTCTGTGTGGCCATTGGATCGTGCCCAACATTTTAAATTCGGTCAACGGGACTAGATGTTTTGTGAAGCCTTAAAAATAGGGCCAATTTCTACAGAAAAGTAGCCATTTTCTACAGTTACTGAGGCCAAGCAACATGATGAAAAGGTTTTGGTTCCCAGAATGTTTGCAGGATTCTCGGGAGCTTGCAAACAAACTGAAAACAATTCAACATCCTATCTGCTCAACTTGCTTCTTTCAATCTTTCTCCCGTCAGCAATGAATTGGACAACAAAGAGATGTTTGACCTTTTCAAAAGAGGTGCCAGAGGGGCAACATTGTTCTCAAGTGAGAAACAAGCCAGCCTGCCCATTCGGGTGTACCTTCTTGTATCCAGTCACTGAGCTGCCTGTGTGCAAGTCGTCAGGGAATAATGCAGTGAGGGATGCAAAGGGGGGAACGACATTGCCACAGAAGGCAATGAGATTATGGTAAACATATTGCAAAATTGCAATTGTGCATGTGCTGTGGGAAGGACTGAAGGGTTTGTAAATCATGGCTTTGGCCTGCAGCTCCGCATGGACTACATTTGCACACATTTTTAATTGGCACAATTCAGACTTTTCAGCATACTCTTGCTGAAGTTCTTTCTTGTATTTGTCAAGCTTTAAGTGCACCTCTTAGATTTGGCTTCCCGGTCCTTTGTGGGAACAAGACTTTGTTGCACCATGGTCCCAGTCCACCATAACAGCAACTTAAAACCCCTGGCATCAGTGAGGCACTACTTTTAGATTTACTGCCTCTTCTTCCACTACCTTGGCCAAGTTCTGCACCATGGGTTTTAACCAGTCACAGAGGTTCCTTTCCAAAATAAAACTGTAGCAATCACAATCTCTCTCCGGGGTTCAGCGTCCTTTAAAAAGGCAGTAAATTCAAGATGTGGAACTGCATTGTGTTAAATCTGAGCAAGGCAGTGTGTTTAGACTCCTGGTATGTTTGACGGAAAAAGAGTGAGACAAGTAATAAACTAGCTGACAAGAACACTCATCACGAGCGAGACTGTGGCAGGAACAAAAGTGGTTTTATTATGTGCTTGCGCAGTTTAACTGAGTGCTCTTTTCAAACTACATACAAACAGCACCTTCATTTTCACTGCATAGTGTTTCACTTTTGAGTGTCTGGAAAAAGTGCTGAATTACCAAGTTACCAGCCTTATCAGTCTACTGTTCAAAAAAAGATTCAGTTGCAATGTGAAATAGCAATGAAATAAAATATTTGTTTTTTTTAATCCAAAATGGATTGTTAAAATATTTCACTCGCAGCTGTGTGCCATATTGGCAGGATTTATTGTTTTCTGTTCCAATTGTATCTGTGGTATGAATACAAATGCCTGGTGGCTTAAAGCAATGTTTTTCAAACATTTTTTCCTGGAATCCACATTGCAACACACCATTTTTGTTTAACTTTAATACGACAGGTGAGCCTACTTGGTCCTCGTGATCTCAGTTGCTTTGTCATTCAGTGTTAAATCATGATATAAGTTCTTGCTGCATCCCTTGAAAAAAATCTAGAGGTTTATTCTCTGACTGGCCAGTCTTCAAAGGCCTTTAAAGTTTTGAGGATTTATAACTTTTATTAGCCAGTACTTCCCTGCATGAACACACATGGGCTTTACATCCTGATTTGCATTGGCACAATTAACAAAAATCATCTTTATGCAGCTTTGTTCATGATTTCAGTTTTTTTTTCTTTAAAAGGATGTGCAGAGTAGATGGATTGGCCATGCTAAATTGCCACTTAATTGGAAAAAATTATTTGGGCTCTCTAAATTTTTTTTTTATATGTGATTCGATGGGGAAGTAAATTTTTTCCTGATTGACCCTGTGAAGTGTGTGTCAGATTCTCACCCACATCTGGTGATTCCACTTGAAAGTTGCTTTGATTCCTTATCGTTTCATTTGTTTTGCAGGAATGGCGACCAACGAATTAGTAATAGTAGTTTGCATTGATGTAACCCTTGCCGCAGGCAGTCACAGTGAATGCAAGACCCTTCCCCACAAAAAAAATATATTTTTTTAATATAAATTTATAGTACCCAATTCATTTTTCTCCAATTCAGGGGCAATTTAGCATGTCCAATCCACCTACCTTGCACATCTTTGTGTTGTGTGGGCGAAACCCACACAAACACAGGGAGAATGTGCAAACTCCACACGGACAATGACCCAGATCGTAACTGGGACCTCAGCGCCGTGAGGCAGCAGTGCTAACCACTGCGCCATCATGCTGTCCTTCCACAAAGAAAATATATATAAGGCCACTTTCTCCTGGGCAGAGTCAGCTGAGCATTAGTAAAATCTTGCTGGCTAATCTCAGGCAAATAATGGGAGTCCCAAAGATAATGAGAGTGGAGACCATTTCCTGAAAACAAAGATGTCACAGGCTCTCAGTGAGACATTTGGCAATGCTCCATGGTGACATAGAGACAAGGAAACTTCAACATTGATTACCCACTTTGGGTTAGCACTGCTGCCTCACGACACTGAGGACCTGGGTTCGATCCTGGTCCTGGGTCACTGTCCGTGTGGAGTTTGCACATTCTCCCCGTGTCTGCGTGGGTTTCACCTCCACAACCCACAGTTAGGTGGATTGTCTCTTAATTGGAAAAAAAAAGAATTGGGAACTCTAAATTTAATTTTTAAAAGTTGATTTTAACTTTGTGCTCAGTTAGACAGCATGTTACTGGGTCATAGGCATAACAATTGGTTGTCAGCTTTCGCAAGCCAGCCATGACCTTTATTGGTTGAGGTAGGGTAGGATTGACCTCGGCTGAATGATCTGGTGGTACTGCCTGTGCCCAAGCAAGATTGGCCACCAACAGTAATGTGGCAGTGACCTGTCAATTGAGGCCTGTTTGGACAAAGACAAGACAGAAGAGGATGGCAGTGAAAAAGGGAACTTCGGACTGCTGCCATGGAAAGTACAATTTGTTCCAAATTAAATATATGCTGATGCTGGTGAAAAGGCCAAGAGTGACTTATTTAAAATGTTTCTGAAGTGTCTCAGGTAACTAAAACATTGTGGGTTTTGTGTTGAATTTTTCTCATTTTCTTTTCAAAACCCAACACATGTGGAGGAACAGAAGGAGCAGTGTTCAGTGTGAAAAGGTTTTCATGGGTCACAAACCACATGCAGCAAAATCGATCCAGACTAATTCATCAAAAGTGTGGCCACTTGCTTAGATTGCATTTAATTGCTCGACTATAGCGAGACTACTGCTACACCTCTGATTTAACTCTTTCACCAGGTCCCACTCCAAAAACTGAGAACTTCCCAGTGCAGACCTTGAAAGGTTGCACTCATTCGACTTTCTCTGCTTCATTCCCTTAATAAAAGAACAAACTGGCTCACTTGTATGTGCAGTTCCACAGTTGATGGCCACCTTGATTTGACTTGGATCCCAGCCCAGCTGGATTCTCCTCACACCACCACAGCTGATCCTCCATCGAGATCCCATGGGCCCAAAACAATTATAGTTTTCAGATATTTGAACACAAGGGTGATCCAGCACCTCTGTCCTATCAAAGATCAGATAAAAGGGCAGACCAGACATCAAGGAGCTTTCTGGTTTGGATAGAGTTACTCTGCCATGGCGTTGGAATTCGATCACACCACACATACGCACAGACACACGCACACTCCTCAGTGTCCAATATCACAGATAACCATGCACACTTGTTCCGCACCAGTTGTGTGCTGCCACCATATTGGATAATGCTCCTCTAATATGTGTATAAAGCAAGAAACTGATCTGTGACCCACTTAAATTGTAGCTTAAAATTCTTTCTCAGATCCCTTTACAAATGTTCTTCTGAAATCAGATGCAGTCCTTGCTTGGCAGATTACCTGAGGTTCACTGATAGACAGTAGTGCTTAAACCAATTGTTTGAAGCTGCCACCTACAAAGCAAGGATTACGGCTTTTCCTTTCACTTATTGTTAAGCCAGTCTCGATATGAAATGACCCAACATTGTGCACATTGAGCCATTTACCACACCTGTTTTTAACATAAGGTGGCTATTTCTGAAACAAGTGTAGCCAAACCCCTGCCACAAAACTGTGCATTTCTCATTCAAATTGCTGTGAATTAGGTGCTGCTTGCTGGTCTATAATCTGAAGAATAGTCACATCAGCAGTGGGAAGAGCCTTTTGTGGGGGCAAAAGGGAGGAAAGCGAATGTTTATAGGATGTTTGCCAGGCTACTTAAAACAGCACCATACCACAATCAAAACAGATTTCCAGTCTGATATTTGCACTTTTGAATCTCCGCCCACCCCCCCCCCCCCCCCACCAGTGTACAGCACCACCCTCCCTGACATCCCTTCACCCACCCATCAGTCCTTCAACTCTCATTCAGTGTGCATCTCCCCTCATCTCACTTCACCATTGTCAACAGAGATTTCAGTTGACTTGACCACGCTCACTCAAACTCCTCAATGCACACCCCAACACACTCAATCATTTCCTTATTTCTTCACCACCCATTTCTCTGATCTTTAGTCACTTCCCCACAGTTCAGCATTTAATTCCTTTCATTATTTTTCAGTAAAGCTTTGTGGAATCTTATGCATTAAAAGCGCTATATAAATCATTGTCATCTGAGCTTGGCTCAGATGTATAGCCACTTGAACAAGACACTGGATATTGGTAAAAGCCTGGACATCACACTCCGTTCTGAAGGAGAAAGGAAGAAAACCGACTGTGATGAGTAAAAATCAGGAGTGAAACTTCAATTAGTATCAGTATATCTGCCGCCAAAAGAAGTTTTAAAGACATAAAATAGACAGAATTTAAGACAGTGAATATTTGAAAATAGTGCGAGGAGCTAACAGGCAGTATCTGCAGAATCTTCACTGTCAGTGAATAAGGAGGAGCAGGGCCAAAATAAATGGCAATTTGCCTGACACACACTGTTCCTAAGCTGTTAAAATCACACTTTAATAAGCTTTAGTCTTTGAGAGTCTGTCAAACAGAAGTGGTTTATAGTTGGACAGATGTGATTCCTGCTGTAGCATTTTAATTGAAGTGACACTTCTGATCACTGTGTATAAACATTTAGCTCTGTTAAATACCACTTTAAACACCAAAAATACTATTTAGGAATCTCGGGCGAAATTCTCCCCCAACGGCGGGATGCCCGCCGACTGGCGCCAAAGCTGGCGCAAATCAGACGGGCATCGCGCCGGCAAAAAGGTGCGGAAGTCTCCGCATCTTTGGCGGCCTAGCCCCAACATTGAGGGGCTAGGCCGACGCCGGAGGGATTTCCGCCCCGCCAGCTGGCGGAAATGGCGTTTGTTGCCCCGCCAGCTGGCGCGGAAATGCGGCGCATGCGCGGGAGCGTCAGCGGCCGCCGAAAGTTTCCCGCGCATGCGCAGTGGGGAGAGTCTCTTCCGCCTCCGCCATGGTGGAGGCCGTAGCGGAGGCGGAAGGGAAAGAGTGCCCCCACGGCACAGGCCCGCCCGCGGATCGGTGGGCCCCGATCGCGGGCCAGGCCACCGTGGGGGCACCCCCCGGGGTCAGATCGCCCCGCGCCCCCCCCCCAGGACCCCGGAGCCCGCCCACGCCGCCTGGTCCCGCCGGTAAATACCAGGTTTGATTTACGCCGGCGGGACAGGCAGTTTCTGGGCGGGACTTCGGCCCATCCGGGCCGGAGAATCCAGCGGGGGGTCCCGCCAACCGGCGCGGCTGGATTCCCGCCCCCGCCCAATCTCCGGGAGCGGAGACTTCGGCGGGGGCGGGGGCGGGATTCACGGCGGCCAACGGCCATTCTCCGACCCGGCGGGGGGTCGGAGAATGACGCCCATGTTGTCAGTGTGATAGTTTTAAACACATTGGCCATTTAGACTAAAAAGAGATAAAGAAGCCTATAATTTAGGCCCATGTTACTTTTTGTATTATTACTGAATGACAGTAACAGGAAGAGGCCATCCAGCCCCTCGAGCCTGTTCCACCATTCAATGGAACCATATCTAATCTGCAAACCTTCTCCCATATCTCTTCATATCTTTCGTTAACAAAACTCTTCTGGGTTGGCAAATCTGTCAAGTTTATTGCAGACCACATTGGAGATATGATAAATTAGTTTGAACAGCATGACTGAAAGATAACAGGGGTTAATTCTGACTTTGAGTGGCATTTTTGGATGAGATCGATACAGTAACTTCAATGGAAATGAAAATCCTATCGACAGCTGAATTGATATTGCCCGCTTCATATATCATATGTACAGAGTCACCAATATTTGATGGTCAATTTGTGGGTCAGCGAGCTTTGCCCACAGGTCTCATGAATGGCAGGTCTACAATTTACCATCATGTGCTACCTGCAGACAAAGCTCTTGGCTATCAACTCAAATTTCAAAAAACAGGAGTGGTTTCACGGATACGTCCATGCCCTTAACATACCGGTGATCGTCTTAATGAAAGCAGATGCTTCACAAGGAAATAAAATATCTTCCTGAAAACAAGTCTGACATTTATATTGAGTGCCTACCATTTGACAATGTTCTTATTAGTTCAATTGCTGTGTTTTTGTCTTTTCCAATTTGCCACTTTACTGTACTCATCATTTTGCACAGAAAATGGTCAGCACTGTGGCGCAGTGGTTAGCACTGCGGCCTCACGGCGCCGAGGTCCCAGGTTTGATCCCTGCTCTAGGTCACTGTCCGTGTGGAGTTTGCACATTCGCCCCGTGTTTGTGTGGCTTTCACCCCCACAACCCAAAAGATGTGTAGGTTCGGTGGATTGGCCATGCTAAATTGCCCCTTAATTGGAAAAAATGAATTGGATACTCTGAATTTTTTTTTTTTAATTTGCACAGAAAAAACAGGCTCTGCCCAATCACGTTGCAACAAAACAATCATTCTCATTGCATATCAGCAAATTGGGAATTTCTGTAGGATACTGCTTCTGTGACAGAAAGCATAATGACTATGTAAGAATTAAATGTGTAATAATATGAAATAACTTGATCTGTACATACTGAAATATTATCCCCCCCCCCCCCCAACACATTCTGAAAATCAACAGATTTTACACCCATATTCATTCCTAGGCAATAACAGGTGCACGGGAACATCATCATCTCCAAGTCACACACTAGCCTGATTTGGGACCACATTGCCGTTGCTTCACTGTCGCTGGGTTAAAATCCAAGAACTCCTCCCGCTTGGGGTGTACCTTCAGCACATGGACTGCAGCAGTTCAAGAAGGCAACTCACCAACATCTTCTCAAGGGCAACAATGACCCAGCCACTGATGCCCATATGCCACGAACAAATTCTTCAAAATCCCGCAAATGAAGTAAATAAACAACAACTACATGCCTACCAGCACCCCTTTCCATCAAGCTTATGCAGGGGGACCAAAGGTGTTTACGTGCCAACTAGCCCCATTCCCTCTTGCTACCCTCCCATTCTCCCCATTCCCATGGCTTTCCAATGAGATGAGGATCTGGTTCCGTTGGCAAAGAGAGCTGGATGAAAAGACAGTGGCAAGTTCCTGAAGGAAAGAAGTGCGGGTTGGCGAGAGATTTCTCGAGACAGAAGCTGAGGGAGATGTACAGCACAAATTGGAAACATTAGACACAGGAAGAAAGCAGCAAGGAGAAAAGGCTGACAATGTAATAGATAAGAGAAAGCTCAGAGCACCTCCATCATGGAACTCATCAATCTCTTGATGCAACCATGAATCTTTCAAAACTGACATATGAGCTCCAGGAGTAAATATTTCCTGATCCTCAACCATCCCGCATCGAGAGAGCAACATAAATGGAACTTGTCTCAGCTTTTCGGCCTCCAAGCCATACTCTCTGTGCTCCTCATTCCCACACCTGCCCAAGAAGGAACAAATGACTTCCTCTCAGTACTTGGCTAGGTGTTGCTTTGACTCATTTGGGCGTACACTTGTGTCCAAGTCAAGTCCTTGTGAGTTTAAATCTCACCTCAGGATCAGAGCGCTTTACCCCTTGCTGAGGGTGTGCTGCATTATCAGCAGCATTAACCAAGGCTCAGATCCCATATTCAAACGTTATTCTCCAAGATGGAAAGGTTCGGCACACCCCCTTACAGTCTCCCAGTCTTAATGAATCCAGGTTGCTGGCACTGCAATATCTATTAACACATGTAAGAACATGTAAGAATAGCTGTACCAAGGCTCTGACTGGTGAACCTCTGATGATGTGGTTTAGATTCTATCAAAGTCTCCCTAAAGGTAGCACAGTTTGGAACACAGGGTCTTCTGACAGGTGCATCAGCTGGCAGCAAGGCAGTTGCAACAAGGGATCTTCTGTCACCTCAGCTCTCCTGGGAAAGCCTGGGAAACTACAGCCACAGCCCCTGAGCTTCTGAGATGAAATAGACAAACTCCCCTTCATCTACTGGAAATACCATTAGCAACATGGTACAGAAGGCTGAAATTCATCCCACCACCCACCAAAAACAAAATTGAACTCAGAGGGTTCCCCCACACATTTCAAAACCCTCAGTGTCGGCAATTAAGTTGACAGAATAAAACGTATCTGGGAAAAGAGGTTAAACACAGGCTTGATTGGGTCCGTTAATGGTGAACGCAACTTACCAAATTCGCTTGCACAGAGGTGATCCAGAATAATGTCTGTATTCATCTCATTGTCACATGGTGGACATACATCCAATTCTGCTGGAAAGAAGCAGGCAAACAAGGTGGTGAGAAACAGCAACAACTGTTTATTGTCAAGCTAGTTACAACTACAGAATCAATACCTGCACTTAGTGTTTTGAAAGTAGGAAAATGTTCCCATGCTGAACAGAAGTATAAATCGAACAATTAATCAGACTACAAAAGTTGACGCTGAATGAAAAAAAGGAATTCTCCAGAGGAAATAATAGCTTCTTCAAAGAGGTCAAATTAAAGATAGAGTAAATTCTGAAACAGGAGATTACGTAGACTAGGTGAAAGACAACATCAAACCAATCATCCACTGGTTGGATGTGAGCATTACGAATGCTCACATTATTTTATTACTTAGAAAATAGGTTCACCCCGTTTCCAGAGGTCCTCGGTCCCGGTCTGGAGTTCCGAGTGGCAACACCTTACCAAATCTCCAGCTGCTCTTGTCTGCCCAAATGTCGCAGGTTAGCAAGCTATGTGAGCACCAAGGACTACTCTATGTTTAGCCTGTCCAATTCTCAGGGTTTACTGGATAATCACTAGGAGTGACCTCCCTTCCACACCATTCGGGAAGATGACCAACCAACAAATGCAGACAGGGATCTTCGTAATATTTATGGTTTAGGACACCAGGGTGATGTATTTATCCAGCAGACCAACAGAAATGCCTGCATTTATGTAGTGTCTTTAATGATCTTAGGACATCTCAAAGCACTTTGCAGCCAATGAAGTACTATTGATTAGTCACCATTGGTAATGTAGGAAATACGGCCATGACTTTATAATCTGGTTTAATTTACATGGATTGAGGGGCAAATATTGGCCAAGGTACTGGGAAAGCTCTCCTGTGAGGAGGCGAGATGCGGCCTTGGTTTAACTTTTAATGCAAAACATAATACCTCCAATACTGCAAACCTCTCCCAGCACTGCACAAGAATGTCAGCCTAGATTTTCACCCTGTGGTGGGATTGGAAACCGCACACACTTATGACTCAAGCAGGAGTGCTAACTCACGGAACCACATTTCCTCACTGCGAATAGACCAGCAAATTGGGTGAAGCTGAGAGCCCGACATCCGGACTTGGCTCAGACTCAGTGGAACCACACTGTTTGACTGGTATGACAACTTGTGTACACAGGTGGCTCATGCAAGACACTGTTTAATGGTTCCATCAGCTGGAGTGCAGTGAAAGATTGATTGTGCTGCAGTGCTGGATTACAGTTCTCCTGACAGACACTGCTCAGAGCTATTTACGTCACATGCTGATTCAGCAGACGCCAGCCTCTTACTGCACAGTTATTTATTTTACTTGTCGTGTGCAATTTCACAGTGAAAAAGAAGCAAGCCTTGCTTTAATGCTCCCCCACAACCCCCATTGTACCCTCCAGGTGATTACCAGAACACTTTTCTCAACTGACAGAAAAGGTTTTTTATTTTTGGTTCTTCTTTTCAAACCAAAACTTTGGACTTTCTAAAGATTAAGCTTGCCTTTTTTCCCCCTCTAGGTACAGAGGAGGAACATTTCAAATCAGAATGTTCAAAAGACCATTTTAACATGGCTGAACGGAGTGGGATTGGGTGCAGATGGAGAGTCAATGGACAAAATAATTGAAAGTATTTTGGGAAGATGGCCCCAATCCATTGATTTTGGGGTGAACTCAACCCACTCCCAAGAGGGAGGTTGGCATTTCAAGTGCGTCAATGAAGCTGGACGCCTTGGACTTTGTGGATTTAACTTGCTTTGCAGACTGAGAAAAGGCCCCGGCTGAATTCTCCGTTAACTCAGCAGAGGGCAGGCAACAGTCTTGTGCTGGCTGCTACCTTCACCAACTGCACCAGCAGGGATCTGTCAGCATCGTTAATTTTCTAACTAAATTTCCTGAATTTCCATCTAGAAAACCAGACATGATTGACCAGTCCTTCATTCCTCTGTCCTGTAACTGCTCCAAAGTCTCTTTCCCAATCTTCCCTAGACTGCACAAGGAAACCTCCAAGCGCTTGCAATAAGCAAGAGCAGAAACTAATCCAAACCAGCAACTGGATTACCTTGGTGAACATTTGAGTAAGGATCTGTGACGAATGGAGAATTTTAGGAATAGTGGATTACAACTATTGGGCAATGAAAGGGTTAAAAGCCTGGGGTTAGAATGTGTTTGACTGCAGTGGTCATCTTTAAAAAGGAATCCTGTTTTACAGGTCCTGGGAGTTTTTAGGAGCCAGTAGGTGAAATTGACCAAGAGGACTGTGTTTTTCAGTCTTGGCTAATGCACTGTGGTTTGACTGGAGACAGTCCCTGGAGAGTTCATGTCCTTTTAATCCCTGGGGAGGTAATATTTTTTTGGGTTGTGAAGTTAAAGAGTTTAATATTGTATCCATAATAGATTTGTGTTTTAAAATACCAAATCCCTATATTTCGTGCAATCACTCTTGGAATAAAAGATTATTTCCGTACAGTCTTAAAAAATAAACTAAAATATTGCGCTTTTGGTCCGGTATCCTAGCCACTGTTGGGATCGTGGATGGGATTCTCCCGTACCCGGTGGGTTGGGGGTCCCGGCGGGACGGAGTGGCGTGAACCACTCCAGCATCGGGTCGCCCCAAAGGTGTGGAATCCTCCACACCTTTAGTGGCTAGGCCCGCACCTTTAGGGGCTAGGCCCGTCGCGGAGTGGTTGGCGTCCCGCTGGCTGGCGTGGAAGGACTTTGGCACCACGCCAGCCGGGGCCGAAGGGACTCCACCGGCGCGGGTCCACGCATGCACAGGAGCATCAGCGGCTGCTAACGTCATCCCTGCGCATGCTGGGGGGGGGGGTGTCACCTGTGCGTCGGCCATGGCGGAGGCTGATGGTCGGCGTGTAGGAAAAGAATGCCCCCATGGCACAGACCCGCCCGCGGATCGGTGGGCCCCGATCGCAGGCCAGGCCACCGTGGGGGCACCCCTGGGGGTCAGATCGCCCCGCGTGCCCCTCCCAGCCCCCCAAGGATCCCGGTGCTCACCCGCGCTGCCAGGTCCCGAGTTCCATTGATGCCGGCGGGACTGGCATAGAAGCAGCGGGACTTCGGCCCATCGCGGGCCGGAGAATCGCTGGGGTGGGCCCGCCGACCGGTGCGGCGCAATTCCCGCCCCCGCCGAATCTCCGGTGCCGGAGAATTCGGTGGCCGGTGGGGGCGGGATTCACGCCGCACCCCAGCGATTCTCCGACCTGGCGGGGGGTTGGAGAAACCCGCCCCTTGTCTGGGATCCTAATAGATCCAAATCATGTATTTGCTTTATAGGTTTATCTGAAAAGGGCAGCAGGTACAAGCTATTTAATCATAAGCTTACACAGAAATTTGCTTGCTAGAACCACTCGCGGCATCCATCACCAAAACATGTTAGAGGGGAGAGAATGTCCATCATGCCAAGGTATAGCAAGCTGCTTATCCAGGCGTGGGCTGACAAGTGGCAAATTACCTTTGTGCCATACAAGTGTCAGGCAATGACCATCTCCTACAAAAGGATATAACCATCGCCCCATGACATTCAATGGCATTACCATTGCGGACTCCTCTACAACTCAACATCCTGGTGGTTACCATTGATCAGAAACTGAACTGGACTATCCATATTAATATTGTCGCTACCAGGGCAGGTCAAAGGCTAAGAATCCTACGGTAATGCCATTGAATGTCAAGGGGCGATGGTTATATCCTTTTGTAGGAGATGGCCATTGCCTGACACTTGTATGGCACAAAGGTAATTTGCCAATTGTCAGCCCAAGCCTGGATATTGTCCAGGTTTGCTGCATTGGGACATGGACTGCGTCACTATCTGATGAGTTGCGAATGGTGCTGAATAATGTGCAATCATCAGTGAACGTCCCCACTTCTGACCTTATGATGGAAGGGAGGTTATTGATGAAGCAGCTGAAGATGGTTGGGCAAATTCCTGGAACTCCTTTCCTAACAGCACTGTGGGTGTACCACAGTACAAGACCCTGTTTGCTTTCTCATAAGGACAAATATTATCCCATTATGTCATTTGAGAATGAGGAGAGTTCTGCCTGGTGTCCTAGCCAAGATTTAATCCATTGACAACACCTCAAACACACAATATGGTCATTTATCTCACTGCTGTGTGTGGAAGCTTGCTGTCCACCATCTTAATAGTTCTTCAGGCTGTCTGAACTCTGCCAAGCTCACATTTCTTGCTTTGTGAGATTAGGCCAGATTCTGTGGTGGAGGAATCCAGCGTTATCACATTTAGGGATTAAATCAGAAAGCACACACAATTGGAAATCCAGAACTCTCCCTTTCTGCAAGGATACCAAAATTTGTGAAATTAAAAGTTGAGATTTTTGTTATCAATGGTGCGAACATGTGTGAGATTGTGCACTGTGCACATTGGCTGCCACATTTGCAGCAACTATTTAATGAGCTGCTAAATTCTGTGTGGCATTCAGAGGATATGAAAGGTGCTATGTAAATGCAGGATGCTTTCCTTTACATCACACTGTTAGATCATATTCACTAGCATCATCCCCTATACAAAATAACAAGTCCGATGGTGCAGTTTCGAAAATGAAAGGCTGCACCATCTGCTGGCAAGTAAATGGGAACAGGAGGATTTGCAGTAAAGTAAAATCTGTGTGCATATTGGAATCCGCGTCACATTCCCTGAATGATTGGTTTGGTTTCTGACACCTTTACAGAGTTTACGGAGTCACCTTAAAATTTGCATTGCATTTCAAATGACCAGTTTTCCAATGTGGAGGTTGCAATTGTCGATGGCAAAGTGAGATTTTCTTTTTTTTTCCAAATTAGGGGACAATTCATTGTGGCCAATCCACCTGCCCTGCACATCTTTGGGTTGTGGGGCTGAGACCCATGCAAACACGGGGAGAACATGCAAATTCCACACGGCGTGTGACCCGGGGCCAGGATCGAACCCGGGTTCTTGGCGCTGTGAGGCAGCAGTGGTAACCACTGTGCCGCCCCGAAGTGAGATTTTCTTACATTACAACAGTGACTACATATCAGAAACACTTCATTAACTGTGAAGTGCTTTACAATATTCTGAAATTACTGAAGAAGGGGCTGTGCATATGTAAGACGTGCGAAGAGTTCAACGGCCATTTCACACACAATCGAGTTACGAAGCAAAGATATAGGGCTGGATTCTCCGTCGGTGGTATGCACTGTTTCGCCGGCAGCGCACTCTTGCCCACGGATTCCCAATGGTGTGGGGGTGCGCACAATGAGAAACCCCATTGGGTGACTGCCGGGACGGAGAACCCCACTGCCGATGGGGGATGCGCCGCACCAGAAAACGGGTGCAGTGGGACGGAGAATCCCGCCCATTGAATCTGAAAACTATGAACTGTGACCAAACTTGAATCCAATTGAGGCATTCAAAGGCCATTATAATCCACAAGCGTGCAGATTGGTTGGGAATCAGTATTTGAACCTAGAGATCAAACTGGTGATTGGACATGTCCTCCCAGTATCTGATTTACTCATTCATCGTTCAGATGGTGAGTTATTTTGTACAAATGGTGTATTATAATACAGACCCCAACAATCTATATCATTAACACTGGTTGATATTCATCATGCATAATAGTTGCAATATCATTTACCAAAATCTTAACAAAGAAATCTACAAAGTGAAGATCCACGTCAATTATTTACGCATGGTTTAAGTTCCTTCTGATTTAATTCCATTATTCATCAATGATTTTGATGAGGGAACCAAATGTAGTCTTTCCAAATTTGCTGACAATATGAAACTTTTGGTGATGTGTGTGGTGAGGAGAATGTTAAGAGACTTCAAGGTGATTTAGAGAATTTGCGTGGGCAAATACCTGGCAGATGCAATATAACGTGGATAATCGTGAGGCTATCCTTTTCAGATGGAGAAACAGAATGGCAGAGTATTATTAAAATATTGACACACAAGGGACCTGGATGCCCTTGTGCACCAATCACAAAAGCAATTGTGCAGCAAGCAGTTAGGAAGGCAAGTGGTATGTTGGCCTTCATTGCAAGAGAACTTTGAGTAGAGGGGCAAGGATATATAAGTGCAGTTGTTCAGGGTCTTGGTGAGACCACACTTGGGAGTATTGTGTGTAGATTTGGTCTCCTGACCTATAGAAAGGCTGTACTTGCCATAGAGGGAGTGCAGCGACGGTTCACCAGACTGATTCCTGAGATGGCAGGATTGTCATACGAGGACAAATTGGGATTGGTATAGAATGAGAGGACATCTCATTGAAACATACAGAATTCTGACAGGGCTGGATGTTTTATTCTCTGGCTGGGGGAGTGGGGGGGGGGGGGGGGGGGGGGGGCGGGGGCATCTGGAATAAAGGGTCACAGTGTAGGCCATTTAGGACTAAAAGGAGAATAATATTCATAAAGAGGGTGATGAACCTGTGGAACTCTCTACCACTGAAGGTTGTGGAGGCCAAGTCACTGAATGTATTTAAGAAGGAAATAGATCGATTTCTGGACTCTAAAGGTTTCAATGGGCCTGGCGGAAGCAGGGAAGTATGGTGTTGAGATAGATGATCAACCATAATCAAACTGAATGGCAAAACAAGCTTGAATGGCTGCACAGCCTACTGATCCGCCTATCTTCTGTGTTTCTATGATGGGAGAGGAAGTTCCCCACTTCAGAATATTCTGTATCCCTGTGATACGAGGCTATGTTTGAATTTAAATACCAGCCTCATTTCACATCCACTCACTTGCATATTCTGCCCATTACAGCGATCCATCTCTATGCAACAACTCATTAAATGTCATCCACATATCTGCTTCGTACACTACATGAAACAGATGGTTCCCATTGGATTACACAACACATACTATGCCAAAAACAGAGCATGAGTGCATATGTTATCTGAGGCACAACTCCTCGGTGCAACTTTTTTCTCCTCCCGATAAAAGCACCATCTATGGCACACACAAGTGAGGAGAACTGGTATGCAGGCAGAGGACTGAAAAGTAAAAGTATAAGTTTAAATGGCTCCACCCTGCTTGCTGAGTCCATGGTTTCAGGAATCAGAATCCTGTTTCAGGGGTTTTGCTGGTTGTAAACTGCATCAGCACAAAAGGCACACAGTGGCCTTGGGAAGATTTGTTTCTGCATTTGAAGATTGGCAGCCCAAGGGGTGTCCTTGCTGCCTCCCTATATGTTCATCAGTATCTGACAGTGTAGAAGTGGCCACTTGGCCGACAGACCTGTCCAATTATTCCCGCTCCCCTATTCTTTCTCCCCGTTCATGTATTTACTCAATTGTCTTTTGAAAGTTGCCACTGAATCTGTTTCTGCCACCCTTTCAGGCAGAGCATTCTATATCCTACCTCAGTTTGTGCAAAAGACATTTAATCTGGTATCAAAGTTTGGAAAGGATTAATTACTACATTTACTGGTGATGGAATTAATACCAAAGTCGTCACAGTGCTTTCTCCTTGGCTCTCATTGCACTGCTGACTCGGAATCAGAAAAGTGGTGGTTTCAATCCCCCTTCAGAGACTGGAGCCTGTAATATCGGCCGTCACCTCAGTGCAACAGGCCAGAAGACCAGTCTGAGGTGCCATCTTTCAGAGAAGCCGGAAAACCAAGTGTTCTCATGTGGATGTGGGGGGAGTGAAGTAGAGAAGGGAGTAAATACTCTGCTCCTCATTGACCATGAACAGTGTTGGAAAGCCACTTCACCTTCTTACTGAAGATGTCCTCACCTCTCTTCAATTGTCCTCTGTTCGAGTATAATGGCAGAGGCTCCTACAGTGACTGCAGGCACTCCGATAATGACAAATATGCTTCCCGGTGTGCTATCAATGGAGTTTGATAAGCAGTGGAGAGCAATGTCAGAGGGCCTCCGAAAGTCCTGGGTCTTATCAGATCGAAATTGGAAAAGACCTAAGATGGTGAAGGAGCATGGCGAGGTGTTAGCGGGAGTGGAGAAACTTTGACGAGGCATAGTGAGCAAATTGCCGCGTTGGAGGCCGAGATCAAAATCGTAGCCAGCAAGACTAAGTTGTTGAGGGCCAAATCAATGATATTGAGAACCGTTCAAGGAGGTAGAACCTCGGAGTTGTGGGATTATCGCAGGCTCGGCTCCCACTGCGTATTTTTTGCAGATGTTTGGGACGATAATGTGGTGAGGGTAGACAGAAGTTGCCTCCGGAGCTGGACAGGGCTCATAGGACACTCGGGCAGAAGCCCCGACTGAACAAAACCACGGGCAGCTATCATTTGGTTTCACAGCTTTCAGAAGAAGGAATGGCTCCTGGGGTGGGCATCTAGACTGGAAATGGGATGGTAACCTCATTCGGATCTACCAAGATGTTGGAGTTGAGCTGGCAAGAAAGCGGGCGGCCTTCAACAAGGCCAAAACAGTCTTACAGAAGAAGGGAATTGGGGATACAAGAAGGGAGTTTGGTTCAGGGTGGTGTACCCAGCGCAGCTATGTATTACCTACTAGTTGAAAGACTATTATTTTGATGTGTCAGAGGAGTCAGATATATTTGTAAAAAAGCATGGACTTGGTTCAAGTTAACAGCGCTCTGTGAGGTCTTTGATTGTTGTGCGTGAGGAAGGGTGTTGGGACATGCATATATCTGGGATTTTTTGTTCTTGAATGGGATGCGTTTTTTCACAGGATGTTTGTTTATTGGATGAGGTCTAACTGGTACGAGGAGTGTTGTGTTCTTTAATTTTGTTGGAAATATAGGGCTCCCCAGTGGGAATTTGGTTTTTAAAAGGGGACTGGTTTATGTTATGTAAATCCCCGGGATGGAAGCAATGTTTTCCCTTTTTCTTTACCCTGGCTTCCCCCCCTAGCAGTAAAGTTATCACATTAACGGGAGTGTGGTGTGGAGAGGAGCTGCGGTTTTTCAGACCAGGGGCGGGATTCTGCGACTCCCCCGCCGGGTCGGAGAATCGCCGGGGGGGGGGGGGTCGACGTGAATCCCGACCCCGCCGGCTGCCGAATTCTCCGGCACCGGAGATTCGCCGGGGGCGGGAATCGCGTTGCACCGGTCAGCGCCCCCCCCCCCCCCCCCCCCCCCCCAGTGATTCTCCGGCCCGCGATGGGCCGAAGTCCCGCTGCTGTAATGCCGGTCCCACCGGCGTGAATTAAACCACCTCCCTTACCGGCAGGACCAGGCGGCGCAAGCGGGCTCCGGGGTCCTGGCGGGGAGCGGGACGATCTGGCCCCCGGGGGGTGCCCCCACGGTTGCCTGGCCCGCGATCGGGGCCCACCGATCCATGGGCGGGCCTGTGCCGTGTGGGCACTCTTTCCCCTCTGCATCGGCCATAGCCTCCGCGATTGACGACGCGGAGGTGACCCCCCTGCGCATGCATCGGAATGACGTCAGCAGCCGCTGACACACCCGTGCATGTGCAGACTTCCGCCGGCGGAGTCCCTTAGGCCCCGACTGGCGTGGCGCCAAGGCCTTCCACGCCAGTCGGCGGGACTGCAAACACTCCGGCGCGGGCCTAGTCCCTAAAGGTGAGGAATTGGGCCCTAAAGGTGCGGATTTCTCTGCACCTTTTGGGCGGCCTGACGCCGGAGTGGTTCACACCACTCCATCCCGCTGGGACCCCCGCCCAGCCGGGTAGGGGGAATCCCGCTTAGTTTTGTTTTTTTGGGGGTTGGAATTTTCATGTTGTTAATATGTACATTTGGGAGGGGTGTTTGGTCGGGCAGTGGGGGGGGGGGGGGGGGGGGGGGGGGGGGGCGGTTGGCGGGGGGTGATGGTGAAGTGGTGTTAGTTTACTGACTTGTACTTTCTGTGGCTATATTTTCTGGGCAGTTACTTGATGATATCTTTCGGTGGAAATGGCAGACTCTAGGATGAGGCGGGGAGGAGGGACGATTTGGTTGATCACCTGAAATATAAGGGGGTTTGGGGGCCCAGTGAAAAAGTCAAGAGTATTTGTTCACTTACAAGAATCTGTGGGCTGATTTGGTGTTTTTGCAGGAGACCCATTTGCAGCTAAGGGATCAGACCAGATTGCGGAAGAGGTAGGTGAGCCAGGTATTTCATTCAGGTTTTGATTCAGGGGCGGCGATTTTGCTCAACAAATGGGTTCCTTTTTCAGATACCAACACCATGGCGACACCAACGGCAAGTATGTAATGGTCAGCGGGTCCTTTGCGGGAAGGTTGGTAGTATTGGTCAATGTCTATGCTCCATATTGGGACGATATTGGACGGTTGGGGCTGGTTTAGCACAGGGCTAAATAGCTGGCTTTTAAAGCAGACCAAGGCAGGCCAGCAGCACGGTACAATTCCCGTACCAGCCTCCCCAAACAGGCGCCAGAATGTGGCGACTAGGGGCTTTTCACAGTAACTTCATTTGAAGCCTACTTGTGACAATAAGCGATTTTCATTTCATTTCATTTTCATACAGCATTTGTGAGGAGGCTGTTGGCTTCCGTTCCTGATCTGGACATGTATCAACTGGTTTTTGGAGGGGATTTAAACTGTACTTAATCCAAAGTTGGATCGATGTAGACCAAAGTTGTTGGGGCCATTGGGGTAGCTAAGGAGCTGTTAGCTTTTACGGAGCAGGTGGGGGGTGGGGGTGGCAGATCCATGGCAACTTTTACACTGAAGAGATAAGGAATTTTCATTTTTGTCTCAGGTCCACAGGTTTATTCGACGATATATGTTTTTCTGATGGGTAGGTCTCTTTTCCCATGGGTGAGGAAGACTGAGTACTCAGCTCGTCTAATTTTGGACTATGCTCCTCGTTTGTTGGAACTGGTTCTGGAGTTGGGCTTCATTCAATGCCCACTGTGGACGTTGGATGCAGTGCTGTGAGCGGACAAGGGGCTTTGTGGGCATATGTCTTTTGCCATTGAGGAATGTGTTAGGTTCAACATGAGTCTGTCTCATCCTCCACGTTGTGGGAAGCCCTTAGAGTGGTTAATAGAGGGGAGATAATCTCCTATCAGGCGAATCTAGACAGGACTGCAAGGACGGAGTGGCAGAGGCTGGTGGGGGCTGTCCTCGAGGGAGACTACCAGTACTCATGTGATCCTACCCCAGAGCTGCTGGCGAGCAGGAAGAAGCTCCAGATGCAGTTTGGCAGTTTTTTGCCTACAGGAAAGACAGTGAACCAATGCAGCGCTCAAGGAGGGTATGTTACGAATATGGGGAGAACACCAGCAGTCTTTTAGCCCACCAGCTGAGGTGGCAGACAGCTTCTTGGAGGATTTGATTTGATTTATTATTGTCACATGTATTAGTATACAGTGAAAAGTGTTGTTTCTTGCATGCTGTACAAACAACGCATACTGAGATCATTCATACTCGGGATTCGGGTGGCAGCTTGGTCTCCGTCCTGGTTATAGTTAATGTGGCTTTTGAGGCATTGCATGAGAGTCTTTACAGGTCAGGAGGGGAGTTCGGACATGTTGATATTCTTAAATGTGTCCTCCTTTCCGGTGGTGGAGAGGGAGAGAGTTGGAGGCCCTATTAAGTCCTGAGGGGATACTAAAAGGTATTGGAATAATGCAAACAGGTAAAGCTCCCATTTTGATGGGTTTCCTATTGAGTTTAATAAGAGGTTTGCTGGCCAGTTGACACCATTGATGGTGGACATGCTCAATGACTCCTTATCCCGTGATTCGTTGCCCGCCACGCCTTCACAGTCTATCTCTCTTTTTCCGAGGAAGAACAAGGAATGCACAGAATGTGGATCATATCAACCCATATCGCTGTTAAACGCAGACACGAAGCTATTTGCCAAAGTGTTGACCCTGCAACTGGAGCTTGGTCTCCTGAAGGTGATGCGGAAGACCATATAGGCTTCGTTAAAGGTCAGCAATTGTCAGCCAATATATGATGGTTGTTGAATATTGTTCCTTTCCTCTCTCCTGTGCCCGAGCCAGAGATGATTGTATCCAAGGATGCCGCGAAAGCATTTGAAAGGATGGAGTGGGGTTATCTCTTTGGGATACATTTTGTGGGTTAGGTTATTGTCTCGGGCCCGACGGCTAATGTTGGTACTAATGCCTTGAGATCCGGGTACTTTTCTTTGAATAGGTGTACAAGACAGGGGTGTCCACTGTCTCGTTTTTTGTTTGCTTTAGCGATTAAGACTTTGGCCGCTGTGTTGCGGTCTTCCGTTAAGTGGAAAGTGGATGAGGATAAGGCGGTGGGGAGGGGTGCTCATGTGTGATGGTGCATGGGGTGCCTTCATACCCTGACGACCTGCTGATATATTTCACAGATCCAGTCTCCGCTATGGATGAATTAATGAAGCTACTGAGGAGATTTGGATCCTTCTCCGGGTACAAGTTGAATCTGGAAAAGAGAGAATACTTTCCGACAATCCCCTGGGGAGGGGAACCAATCTGGGGCGGGTGTTACCTTTTCATCATGCCAGGTCTAGCTTCTGTTATCTGGGTATCCAGGTGGCCCACGACTAGGCCCTGCTCCACAAATAGATCTGTGCTAGTCTGGTGAGCAAGGCTAAATCCGACTTGTAAAAGTGGAATAGCCTGCCCTTGTCCTTAGCGGGCAGTGTCCAGAGTTTAGGTGCAGCTAAGGTCTCGTTGCCGTTTTCTCCGGCAAGGTTAACGGCCTAGCTGCTGTTTTCATGGCACGGTTTTCTTCGAACCTGGTGTTTGTTTCTGCTCTGAGGACATGAAAGCAATTTAGGCAGCATTTTAGGCTTAGATCCATGTCATTGTTGGCCCCTATCTGTGATAACCACCTATTTATGACGTTGAGCTTAGACTGAACATTAAGGTCATGGGGTCTTGAGAGTTTTGACTCTCTGGAATGGATTTGTTCAGATACCTGCAGATTCGTAATTTTGTGCTGAAGGCCTTTCCGTCATTTCCCTTGGCACCTCCGTCATCCCTGCTGAGGAGGATTCTATCTTTAGGCAGAGTCTGGTGGGGGGAATATTTCAGGTAACTATGGGCAGATCCTGTCAGTGGAGGTGGTCCCGATGGATGGAGTGAAGGCAAAATGGGAGGAGGAACTGAGACCCATTTTGGATGAGGTGTGGTGTGAAGCTCTTCATAGGGTGAGCTCCATGTCCTCCTTTGCATGGCTCAGCCTGATCCAGCTTAAGGTGATACATCGGACTCACTCAAGGCTAGGATCAGTGGTTTCTTTCTGGGGGGTTGATGATAAGTGTGAGCAGTGTTCTCGAGGGCTGGCTAATCACACCCATATGTTCTGGTCGTGTCCCAAGCTGGAAAGCTTTTGGATTTCTTTCTTTAACACCATGTCAGCAATTCTTAACACCGATTTGCAGCTTTGTCCTTTGGTGGCCATTTTTGGGGTGTCGGACTCGCCAGGGCCGAAGGCGGATGCCCTTGTGTTTGCCTTCTTAACATCCCAAAGGAGAGTTCTGCTGGGGTGGAGGTCCTCTATTCCGCCCAGCGCCTTGGAATGGTTTGGTGATCTTATGGAATTTGTGCATCTGGACAATGTCAGGGAGTCGGTTGAGGGGTTCTACCTGAGATGGCAGCCATTGATATCCTTCTTTAAAGAGTTAGTCTCTGTCAGTTGTTGTGGGGTGGGGGGTTAGCTTAGTTTATTGGGACGGGGAGGAAAAGAGGTGTTTTTCGCTTTGGATGGGGTTTATATGGTTGGTTCAGTTTTGGTTACATTGCATTTTTTAACATCTGTCTTTTGTGTTGTTAGTTTGTTATAAATTAAAACCTTTGTAAAAATATTTTTGAAAAAACGAGACCTGGGCAGCCCAAACGACTAGTGTTAAACCTGAAAAGCATGTTCACCTCGAGACTGCAACCATTGAAATGTTTAAATTGCCAATCCCACCTCCTCTATCTGCCCCATTGACCTATCTTCATTAAACTCTGTTCACACTTGGGTTCGGTCTAAGTCCTCTGTTCTTGTGTGTTCGGCCCAAGCTCTCTCTTCCTGTGTGTTAAAATGGAACACGTGGCTTCCCGCCTTATCTAACTTCCAAATGTCTGACAATAATAATGAGACACTTTCTTCCCGAGTTTGATGAGCTGTTAGATTAGCCGCCTTCAATCCTTTATTAAGTACATGCTGCTTATTCTGCATGTCAGCAATCATTAAGCCTTCCTAACGAGACCTTGAAGAAACCCATGGGAGGCTGATGAATATAAACTGACAAGAGTGATGCTGAGGGGTGATTATAGCATTGTTCTCCAAGGACAAGCTGCAAGGTTAAAAGATTAGCAGTTAAGACAGTGGTAGTTTCACAAAGAGTAAGTGGAGCTGAGAGAGAAGGGTTTGTGTAAAGGTGCATTATTGTGTTCGTCACTCAAACCCTTCAGCAGTTGTGCACAAAAATAACAATCCTTGTTCAAAAAATATCGGTCGGAGCTCTCAAGTATATCGGAGTGCATTTAAAATTTAATACTGCACTGCCAAATATAACTTCAAAAAATTGTGTGTGAACAGACAGCACAGAACAGAGCTGTCCCAGTCTGTGTCCGGGTGGCTTCAGAACAGACTTAACAACATAGGGGACTCAGCTGATGGGAAAATAGCACTACAGATTGGTGATGGAGCCTAAACTTCACTTGCTTCTCTTGATGACTTTTCAATACCTAGGGTACGACGATGAACTTGCATTTACATCTTGTCTTTAATGCTGTATGCCCTGCAGCTTTCCCTCCAACACAAAAGGACCCCATGCCCCCCCTTTCTGCCCTATTATCCTTCTTTCACTCTCTCTGTCCTCACTAGTATGACCCTCCCACTCCCTTTTTCCTCCTCATTTTGTGTTGTCATCACATATGGGGCAGGGAAAGGCAGTCAGTGTGTTGTGGATTGTTTGAATGAAGAGGCAGTGACTTTCCTCTGGACTGTAAAACTCCACGATCCAAAGGTTCTCGATGTTCCACCCAAAAGATACCCTCTGCAGGCCCACAACAGATAGGCTCTTCTCACCCCCTCTTGACCCCACCTCTCCCTACCTCTACCCAAAGCCCAAACTGGCAATGTAGCAGCATTTGGAACAGAATGGGTCATTCAGTCCCTCAGGTTGGCGTTGTCATGGCCGATACGCTGTATCTTCCTACCTTTGCCCCATATCCTCAAATACCTTTACCTGACAAAATCTATCCATCTCGGTCTTGAAAGCGCTAATTGTTCCAGCATCCAGAACCTTTTGATAGAGCGTGTGTTCCAGATTTCCACTACTGTGCAATAATAAAGCTGGCTCAGTTCGCATCTGTTCATCTCCTTTTCACATGCTGTCACAATTCAACCCCCTTTGTAACCCTCCCAAACGAACAGACCACAGCCGGAAAACTCTTATCAAAATAAAAAAGGACCAACATTTTTACTTTTCTAACCAGCCTCTCTCTTTTCTTTTAATTTGCAGCTCCATTCGCATTTCGACAGCTGCTTTTATTCCAAACCATACACTTGTCATTACAATGAGACTGTTTTATATACCTCAAGGCAGGTCACTTGATGAACAGAACATTCACTCACTGCACTGTGATTAAAACCAGAGCCCTACTACTTTCTATGGCACTGCTCTAAGACTCGGCTTTCTCTATAAAAATTGAACATAACCATTACCGCCCCCCCCCCTCCCCAAAACCAACGTTATAGGTCATTTAGAAAATACAAAAGAGGAATATACAAAGCATTCACTGCTGAAACAGAAACATAAGAATGTCAGGGAATAGAAAAAGTGTCCTGTGTTGGTACATCTCTCTTCTGGTGCATATGAAATCTGTTAGTTGTATGCATCAGTGTGTGGAGCCGTCTGTCTAAAGTGTGCATGTGTGTACAATGAATGTACCATTGTGTTTGTGCTGCATCTATGCGGGCACAAAGTTAAGCCTTCAGACATAAACTGCTGTCCTGGTCAGGTAAAGAGGCTCACAAAACAACTTAAATGAGGTTATGAAGCAAGAAGGTGCAATTCATTCACCTTGCCCCATTTGAAATCTACATTCACAGTTTGAAAAACAAATCCTAACTTTCATATTTCACGATTGGTTAGGGACAGAGACTGTATCCAAGAATTTAGTGACGCCTCCAAGTGGCGCCTGTAACAAAGCTTTCTTTGATGGCCGAGCCTGTTTGTGGTTTTGCATTGGTAACTGAGATCTGCAAATGGCCCAGTAAGATGACAGTCCCCTTTTATCATATTTTCAGGCAGAATTCATTTCTTGTTCGAAAACTGCTGACAGTGCTCAGTCAGATGGGTCTCACACCATGGGCGCGATTCTCCACTCCCACGCCGGTTGGGAGAATTGCCTGGGCCTCCGAAATTTCCGGGGACGCCGGTCCAACGCCCTCCCGCGATTCTCCCAAGCGGCGGGAACGGGCCGGTCGAGTTTCACAGGCCGGAGGATCGCCGGAGATACCCAAAATGGCGATTCTCCGGCACCCCCGCTATTCTGAGGCCCGGATGGGCCGAGCGGCCAGGCCAAAACGGCGGGTTCCCCCCGGCGCCGTACACACCTGGTCGCTGCAGTCGTGGGCGGTGCGTGAACGCTGGGGGGGCGGCTTGTGGGGGGGCGAGGGGGGATCCTGCACCGGGCTTCACCTGGAATGTGGGGTGGCCCGCGATCGGTGCCCACCGATCGTCGGGCCTTCCTCTCTGAAGGAGGACCTCCTTCCTTCCGCGGCCCCGCAAGACCCGTCCCCCATCTTCTTGCGGGGTGGATTTGGACAGGACGGCAACCACGCATGCGCGGATGACGTCCGTTATGCGGTGCCGGCCGCGTCGTCTATTCGGCGCCGCTTTTACGCGGGCAACAAGGCCTGGCGCGGGTAGATGACGCGGCCCCGATACTGGCCTATTGTCAGGGCCTGAATCGGTCGGGACCGGGGCCGTTCCGCGCCGTCGTGAACGCCGTCGAGGTTCACGACGGCGCGGCCACTTTGGCGTGGGGGTGGAGAATCCCGCCTCATGTGTTTCTGACACACACATTGAGCACAAGCAGCTGCCACCAACAGGTAAACCAGCTGGATTGGGTCAGATCATATGTCAACAAGTAGCAGGTGTCAAACAAAAACACTGCCTTTGTTATTCACCACAAATTGCAGCCAGCAATTGTGCATGGAACCAACCTTTTTGTGGCAGCAACTGAGAACATTGTGAGCAAGGAAACCTTCGTAGCGAAGTAATAACAGTGTTCTATCCAATGTGAAACTATCTCACAGATTAGGAAAAGTCAAAGTTTGCTCCATGGTTAATGCTGAGTTGAATGATCTCAACTGGAATGGAGCTCAGTTTGTCTCAAGACCCACAGACAGTTGAAAGATCAACAAGTCAAACATGATTCCCTCTTCTAATTGTGAATCAGTAATCACTCCATTAATGTAATGTGTGTGTATGAAGCAAAGACAGGACCAAACTGAGATGTCCCATACAGTCAAATTGCTTCCAAAGCTCAGCCATTAGAGTGAGTGCCTGTGGAACAGTAACCGAACACCCGTCTGTGCAAGGGTGTGTGGAGAATAGCAGCAAAGTGCCTGAACGCCGCTGGAGTTTCTTCTTCTCCAGCATTGGAGGGACTTCTAACTGCATTAACAGATGGGTTTATGTCAAGAGGAAGGCTCCAAGTGTTAAAAATGCATCGTGTTAGATGCTGAACACAGCCCAGAAAACTGGCTCCCACCCAGGATAAACTAATAACCATTCTGTTTGCTCCAAATATTCATCTTCTGGTGCAAGGAACCAATAGCTATGTTTTAAAAGGTTTTTGCTATGTATTTTCGTAAATTTACAAGAAACTAACTGTGCTCCAATGTCATCAGTAAATACTTTGGTGTCCCTTTTAGGAGGCATTTTCAGGAGTTTAAAAGGAGGCTTTTTTGTGATAAATTAATTCAGTTGAAAATGGGTTTAACTTAACTGGGTTGTCACTCAAATATATCAAGTGTTACTTAATGCAGCCTGAATGCTTTGATTCACAGCAGATTTTCCATTCGATGATATGCAAATGAGTTTGAACAGGAATTCTATGGACAAAACACTTTATCGAATGGGCACAAATTGCATCCATTTGGAAAACTCTATCCACCAGTTCCTTTCATTAATGTTGATGGAAGTTTTTTTTGTGAAGCAAGCAGCAATAAAGGCACTGTTTAATTTACAGCTATCACTCCCATTCACAAGACTCAAATGCTAATCTGTTCATAATTATTCATCAGTGCTTCATAATCTCTGGCCAAGATCAACATTGCAGACTTGCGAAGCAGTTCAGACTGTCACTTTGTTCGAAATATAAACACCATTCTTCTAACTACATGGCAATCTTGTCCCATTGCATTCTTCATCACTACACTCAGTCTATATTCCACTTCATAAGCAGGGAACATTGATATAGGCCTGCAAAGAGAACCTTTTGGTTAAAAATAAATGTTATGTTTCAAATGAACTAAACTGGTGTGATCAAGCCCAGACTTGGATTGTTTTAAATCAAGCGCCAGCCAATATGGGGTCAAAGCCCTCACCACTTAAATCCCAGCCTTCAGACTGCACAGTCAAATAGAACGAGCTGATATAGAGACCAGTGTAACACCATTCAAATGACAAGTTCATGCAGTAAGTAACAGACCAAGACAACAGCTTGCCTTTATATAACAAAAAAAACACATAAGGAGTGATTGGAACAGGTTTGGTCAAAGAGCTCGATTTTAAAACACATCAGAAGGAGAGAGAGGTACAAAGGCAGGAATTCCAAAGCACATGGAGATATGGCTGCCAATGTGGAATAGCCTACATACATGTTACCAAGTCTCAAAATGGGCATTTGGCTCGGTAGAATGAGATTTGCATCCATATCTTTACAAGAAGTCAATGCTTTAAAGAGAGGGAAGAGAGATTTGTGAACTATCAAATAGCAATTATTCAACTCCATTCACACACAGGCCAAACAAAAACAAAGATTTCTTTGGATGTTTGCTCAGGATCAGATAGGTTTGTCTCAGCTCTGCTGTATTAGTTTCATAAGGCCAATACGACAATTGTCCATTGAAGACATATGGGGTTCCACTCATCATACATTTGCTGAAAATGTTGCAGAACGGAAGCATTAAAAGCAAGTGTTGTCACTAGCCAGCAGGGGGGCTGATTTGAGGGCCAACAACGGTTCCATTGCCAATGAAGTTCACTTAAATATTCAGTGTAACCATAGCCATTTCTCTCTTACCTGCAAATTATGGATTGTTACTGGACTGTCATTTCATGGGTATCCCTACCTTCCAGTGCCTAGGTTCTTTAGGCTCTTCAGCCTTTGGGGAGGGAGAGTGGCGGGGGGGGGGGGGGGGGGGAGAGAGAGAGAGAGAGAGAGAGAGAGCACGACCCTTGTCTGATGACCAAGAATATGCAAACAGGAACAGACAGGCCTCAACTGTCTCTATCTCTCACAACCTTGCCCAAAAGTTCATTTCAGGAACATCTGTTCAACTTTGCAATGAATGCGACCATCAGTGTGCATCTCTTGTGAAAATGCCCCAGTGAAAGATTATTGAGGGGCATGTTGCCAAATACTTCAGTCAGTAAATATTGCCCTGATTGAAAGCTGCAATCTCAGAACAGGATTGAAAAAACAAAAGCACACATTCGGACTTTGTACATCCAATCTATCATCCTCATAAAAAATAGGATGCTGTAATTATGAGTATCCGGCGCAAATATAACCTTGCTTCAATGTAACAGAGTAACTGACAGGTAAATCCTCTCGAGCACAAATATAGAAGTGCCTTCCCCAGAAAACTTACAATGATGTAGACATCGTCAGGTATCAAGCCAATAGCATGAGAAGGTCCTGCAGACATGGAAATATATTGATTCAGATCACTTTGATTCGATTACTTTGAAACCACTCCCAGATTATCTATTAATTTATTTCACCATTGCCAATACTTATTCACAGTTAAGGGGGATGCATTTCACAAACTGTAGTTTAGTTGGAGGGGACCACAAGGAAGTTCATGGTAGGCTGCTGCTCCACCGCTGCCTGGAAACATGGGCACAACAGTTTCAGACAACTGCAGGGTTAAAGTTTCCCTTAATAACTAGCAGACTGGGAAAGGGATGTTTAACAGCAGCTCCTGTGCTTGACCTACCTTTGTGACCAACCCCCAGCAAATCGCAGCCGTTCAAATCCACTTGGATCCAGACACAGAAACGTGGCCCCGCTCACTAGCAGATTGGCTCAAAATAAACTCTTCAAGCGAAAGGGAAGGAGTAAGTGAACACTGGACATTCAGAAGCAAAGCAGAGAGACACATCGCGGACAAAGCTAGACACCAGAGAGTGGGGCTGCGACCATTGTTTTAACCCCAAATTTCCCAGTCACAACCAGGACAATTAATTTCTCTCTCGCCCAACTGTTGCCCACACACCCACCCATTGGCATCGCCGTTTGAAAGAGTCGGATTGGGAGAAATGACAAATGGTTAAGTATGAACCTTGATCTGCAGGAAAGTTACATAGAATTTACTTCGGCACTGTAAATTCGATGTGAATTCTATGTAACTTTCCTGCACCCCGTTTTTCAACTGGGTGAAACGTCCAGCTAAACATAGCGCTGGGGAGAAGAATTCGGCACAAACCACTTGAAGCTTCCTCACATGAACTTCAGCAATGGGATAAAGCAGGGGTCACCTCTGAGCCGTCATGAAAGCTATCTATCTCTTTTCGGTATTTGGCCTCTTTTAGACCGCAGTGAAAACTGCCAATCTTACCTTGCGAGCTGGTCGACTGAGTGGCATTGGGGTTTGGAAGGGCGATGCACAAGTCATTGTCAAGTGGGAATTTGTCGCATTTCAGCATGTCCGGCCAGGGGAAGCCAAAGAACTCCATGACAGGTGTGCAGGCATCTCGGACTGCTGTGCAGAGAGAGCGGCAAGGGTAGATGGGTCTGTCCAGGCAGATAGGGGCGTACAGGGAACACAGGAAGAGCTTGGTGTTGGGGTGACAGTTCTTATTGAGCAGCGGCACCCAGCTGCTGGCCTGTTGCTGTACCTCCTCCATGGTCTCGTGGTCCAACAGGTTGGGCAGGCTCATTTTGTGGTAGCCCACGTTATTGCACAGTCTCAGGGCAAAGGGAATGTCCACGCAGTGCGGAGGCTTGATGTAAAAGCGACTGTCTGCTTGCCAGCTCGATTCGTCCAATTCCATCGCGGCACAACAGGCAACAAGCCCTATGCTCAGTGGGAGAAAGGCTGTGTAAAAGTTCCAGCAAGTCTTCCTGGAAATGCTTCTTCCTCCCATTTTCCTTGTTGCTGGAGAGCCCTGTGTGCCGATGGCCAAGTCACGCTTCTCTGTTTTGCGCTGTTGGACTTTAAGCTTCACTCTCCAGGATCAGCCTTTCGAGAAAGCAGCAGTGTTTGGTCTTATTGTGCGCCCGGCTTTGAAACAGCACCGCCTCGAAGAGATCAGTACCTGCCTCTTTTTTCATCATCCAGTCTAGCCAGGCTCTCTGTGTCTCTTTTAATCCCCCCCTTTTTTCAGCCCTCTGTGCACCGAATGTGTGTACAAGCAGTGTGGGTTGATGAAAAGCCTGCCCCACTGATCCCAACATCCAGCTTTTCTCAGCATCAAGTTTGTACTGCCTGGAATGTGCAGCTTCCTGTCTTCCCATTCCAGCCTCTGCGTCTCGCAAAGCAACCAATCAGCCTGGAGCCATCCCCCCAGATTCCTCCCCTCTGGAAGTGTCAATTACAGCCCTGACTTACCAATCAGTGACAGGCAGCACCCCCCCCCCCCCCCCCTCCCTCTCTCCAACTCTCTCTCCCCCCCCCCCCCCCCCCCCCAGCTTTCATTTATTCTTTCACTTCTGGCCAATTGTCGTAACACACCGAAATGAAAAATAGGACATGTTTCTTTCTGACGAAGCTTCTGACTCCCAGCGGTTCAAAGCAACAACTCCGACACGTTTAATCCCTGAGTTTACTTGAATTTATAGAAAGTGCTGGCATGCGTTTTCCCAGTGACCTCCTTGTCAGCTCCGGGTCAATTTCCTCAATGCAGCAACAGAGGAAGAGCCCACCCCGGCATTCCCTGGTCTAATGTCAGCTGCCCCCATCTCACACTCTTCACCGCAGCTGACTCGGAAACTTCCTGGCAGCCAGGGAAACTTTCCACAACACGCCTTCACCTTCCTCTGCCAGCTGACTTATTCCAAGAAAGTTTCTCTTTTTACAGATTTTGTGTTTTTTTGTCTCAGCCTACTTGGCAGAAGTTGAAGCGAGGCCAAGCTACTGGATTTGACGAGGAAAAGTGAGTTGGGGGAACTTTGCAAGCAGCGAGTGCTCCAGCGTGGTGCCCGAAACGCCATTTACCTTGGCAGCACCTTTTCATCAAGTCTGCATTCTGATGCATGGCAATATTCTTCCCCTTTTGTGCTTTTCTCCCTCCTCTGTTTCTGCGTGACTTTGGTGGCGAGAAGATCATTCGCCCTGGGTGGGAATGGGACGTTCAATTCGCATCGCCAATATCATTGAAGCAACTTACTGTCACCACTCATAACTGTTTTAACCCTGTTCGTGCCCACCGGGGTTAACAGATTGGCCCCACATAACGATCCCGATCTCTGCTGATTAAGATTCATCAGTAAAACAGATATATATAATTGCACATTAATTCCACTCCCCCGGTAGGATGGTGGCTTAAATCCTACACTAAACCGGAGTCCCAAACGAAATAGTGCGAAAACCCGCCTCATGGTCTGTTCAGGGTGAGTCGATGTCAGCTCAGGCAGCAGGGGGCAGTACAATCGGTTCATGCCAATCCAAGGCGAGAATGAGAACCGGTGCTGACTGGCTATTCGTGACATTTACTAGAATGGTAAATTTATCAAAAAAGACAATGGTTTTCCAATGGTTGAACAGACTGCTGACACTCCCTGTTTAGGTTCAAAATGTGAAATGGCCAGTTGTAAAGGTGATGCCGCTAGGTGGGCATCAACGATGTGGCCAGTATGTGTTGCCCATCCCTAATTTCCCTTGAGAAGACAGTGGTGGCCAGCTTGAGTGATGAAGGTGTTCATACAGTGCCAGGACCCTTGGCCAGTGATGGTGAGGAGACTCCATTTGGATGAGTGCTCCAATGCTAACCCATCATTCACACGGTCTTGAAAGTAGACAGATGACCATTCAGCGAAGAGAAAAGGCCATTTGGTCAGTCATTGCTTCTTGGGGTTGACTCACCTCAATACAACTTCAATCAGCTTTGTTGGACCAAAGATTATTTTGCCTCTGGTATCCATCAGAGTGTTCCAAAGAAAGACCTGCATTCCTGTACACTTTTCACAATCAGCACATACCTCACTGCATTTTACAGCCAATTAAATACTTTTGAAAGTCCCCTGACTGATGTAATATAGGAAATGAAGCTGTTAATTTCACACAAACAGCACTATGATAATGGCCAGTTAATATGATGTTGATTGAGAGATACATACTGGCCAGGATACTGGGGATAACTCCTCTTCTGTTCAATATTGCCATGGAATCGTTTACATCAACCCAAGTAGATAGATGGTGGCCTTGGTTCTACATTTCATTTAGAGATTGGTCCCCCCGACAATGCAGCACTTGCATCAGCCTTGGTTTTCTCAATCCAGGAGAGGGACGTGAACCCAGAGATTTAGAGGCAAGCATATTACCAACTCAGCCACAGCTTACACAGAAGCTATTTCTAATACTTTGATGTGATATTCATGATTTATCTAATCTGTCAGATTTAATATTTATCTATCTTAATGATCTGCCTCTCTTGTTCATAAAATGCTGATCAGTTGGATTCCTTTTTCAAGTCTGATGTAAATCACGCCTGTTGTTAAATGCATGCTCTTACTTCTTAAAAGCCACAGTTATAGGTTGATGCATACAGACTCTGGACATTTGTGCGACAGGACAGGTCAACTGTACACATGACAGATTGTCTTCCAAAAAATGTGAATGACACTGATATCAAACTGTTTACTGTGGAAAATTGTTTAAATGGCAGGAAAGCCCCATTTAAAAAGTAAGTGTTGAGGAAGAATCCTTTGCATTTTCACCTAAATGACAGGAAATTTGTTGAATAACTGAGTGAGTTATTAGTGAGGTCACGAAAGTGAACAGTGCAAATGAGTTCAAGAAACAACCCAATGCTTTTAGAGAGAGCGTGAGGCAAAGAGAGAAAGGATTGAGGGAATGCTCAGGTGCTGACAAAAGATTCCTGTCTTTCCGTTGGTGGTGCCATCTTCCACTGTTACATTAGTTGAAGTGTCTTGCTCGATCAAAGCTCCATTAAGAACCTTAATAGATACAAAGTTTTGTACAAAACACACTCTTCATTTAACTGTTACATTTGCATGTCTCACTTTAGCTGTCACACTTCAGATGTGATACATCTGATTCCGGTGTGGAAGACCACAGCGATAGCTAACACGTACTGGACTGTAGTTCAGTGTATCATTAGGGAGCACAAAGAAGTAGAAAGCAATTGAAAAAATCCTGAAAAATCAAAGCATACTTGCATATTTTGGTCTCTATTTAATGTAGAGCAATTGCATTCATCTGGAAAGATTTCTTTTTTTTAAATAAATATTTTTATTGTCCTCGTTTTTCACATTTTCATCCAAATTTACACCCACCAACAAACAATCAACAGTAACAAATACAATGTCAATCCCCAGGCCAACAATTCCTCCCTCCCACCAACCCCCAAACAACCCACAACATTTTAAATACAAACATTTAAAAAAAGGATTCAGGAATCCACCATCCACCCCAGACATAGTCACCAACAACATGCACAGTCCAACCCCCCCCCCCCCCCCACCACCCCAACACCCCACTACCACCCCAACCCCCCCCCCCCCCAAATGTTCACTGTCATCCAATTTTTGAAAGTGCATAATAAACAAAGCCCATGAATTGTAGAAACCTTCCATTCTTCCCCTCAACTCAAACTTTACCTTCTCGTGTGTTAAAAACTCCAACAGATGCCCCTGCCCTCCAGGGCACAGGGTGGAGAATCTGACCATCACCCCAACAGGACCGCCCTTTGTCGATCAACGAGGCGAAGGTTAAAACCTCTGCCTCCGCACTCGCTTCCAAACCCGTCCGATCTGATACCCCGAATATGGCTTCCAGGGGACCTGGTTCAAGCTTCATATGTACCACCTTCGAGACTACCCTGAAGACCTCCTTCCAATACCCCTCCAGTGTTGGACAGGACCAAAACATATGAATGCACTTTGCTGCCCCCCTCCCTTCACCCCCCCCCCCGCAATATTCACAAACACCCTCTACCCCCTCCAAGAGTCAGCTCATCCTCGCCTTCGTGAGGTGCACTCTATACACCTTCAACTGTATCAGCCACAACCTCGTGCTGAAATTTGAGGCATTTACCCTCCAGTGCACCTCACACCGTAACCCCTCCTCTATGCACTCTCCCAACTCTTCCTCCCACTTTGCCTTAATCCATTCCAGCAGTGCCTTCTCTTCCAGAATCGCTCCATAAATCTCCGACATCACCTCCCCTCTCCACTCCCCCTTTCGTCAGCATCTCCTACAACAGTGTGGGGGCCAGCACCACCGGAAAGCTCTGTATCTCTTTCTTAGCAAAATCTCAGACCTGCATATACTTAAACATTTCCCCTTGACCCAACCCTATTTTGCCCCTAGCTCCTCCAGTCCTGCAAATTGGCTTCCCAGAAACAAATCCTTTAATGCCCTGGCTCCCTTCTCCTCCCATCTCCGAAAACTCCCATTCCACTTCCCTGGCTCAAATCTGTGATTCCCCCGAAAAGTGCTGGCGCAACTGCCTCCAGATTTTCAATGTCACTACTACTACCGGACTCCCTGAGTATTTCCCGAGGCCATCGGGAGTGGTGCTGGTGCCAACGCCCTCAGCCCCGACCCACTACACAGACTCTCCTCCCTCCTAACCCACTGGGAGTCCCCCCCATCTAACCCAGCTCCTCACCTTCTCCGCGTTCGCCGCCCAGTAATAAAATAGTAAATTCGGAAGACATAACCCCCTGACTGCTGTCCTCTCTGCAACAGCACCTTCCTAATCCTAGCCACCTTCCCCCCCCCCTACATAAATGAGGTAATCATCTTTTCAACTTCCTTGAAAAATGCCTTTGGCAGGAAGATCGGCAGACACCGAAAAATAAACAAGAATCGTGGCAACACGTTCATTTTAATTGCCTGTACCCAACCTGCCAGCGACAGAGGGAGACCATCCCACCTTGCCAGATCCGCTTTCACCCTTCCCACCAGACTAGTAATGTTATACCTACGGAACCCGCCCCCAATCCCGTGCCACCTGCACCCCCAGATATCTAAAGTGAGTCCCCGCCCTACGGAATGGGAGTCCCCAACCCCTGGCCGAAACACCACAAAATATTCACTTTTATCTCAATTTAAAATATAGTGACTTGAGCATCTACGGTGGTTGGAGTGAGGACTGCGAGTTGGAAACCCAAAGACATTGCTGCTAAACTCTGCTGTCTGTACCACAATTCACGCAAACTTCTGTTCACTCATCACTGCTGTGCTCGACGACTGGCAGTGGCTACTGGTCCAACAACACCCTGATTTTAAAATTCTTCTCCTTGTTTTCAAATTTCTCCAAATTTCTCTAAAAAAATTAATTTAGAGTACCCAATTAATTTTTATTTTCCAATTAAGGGACAATTTAGCGTGGCTTGTGGGGGTGAGACCTACGAAGATATGGGGAGAATGTGCAAGCTCCACATGGACAGTGATCCGAGGCTGGGAATTGGGTATTTTAATTTAAAAAAAATAAGTTCCTCTTCAGTCCTCTCCCTATCTCTTTAACAAATCTGCCCCCCACACATTCTCCATTTTGCTGTCAGGCTCCTTTTATCCCTGCACACTTTGCCTCAGCACTGCCAGCTATTCCTTCAATGGCCTAGGTCACGCTGAGTGGAATTCCCTTCTGAAACCCATTGCATACCTTGTGTGAAAGTTCCCTTAAAACCCATCTCTTTGATCATCCCTCCCAACATCCCCTTTTTAAATTCATGATCTTTTCCCCACAGGAATCTGTGGTGTCTTTTTTATGCCAAAGTTTGTGCCATGCTGTTTTCCCTTGGAAACTGAGGCATGTTTGAACATGGTTTGAACACGGTGTTCCCAAGCCGCGTTTGTCAAATTGGAATGTTTCTCTGGCCAGAAATCCTGAGTTTTCAATCAAAACCTGTATTGGTTTTGAATTGAAGCCCGTGCCCCTCATGCAGCAAATACTTACATGCATATTGCACCATTAACATGGGAAAAATCCCCACAACAGCATTCAGTATGGCGCTAAAAAGTGTGTTTGAAAATAGCTGAAGCAATATTGGCAGCCAAGCTTCTGTGTCACAGAGTCATGGACTCACAGAATTGTGCAGGAGGCCATTCGGCCCATCATCTCTGCACCGGCTCTCCTATCGAGCATCGTGACTTCGGGCCATTCCCCTGCCTTTCCTGCAAATTGTTTCTGACAGGTTTGGCTTATCTGAGCTTTAGAAGAGACACTAGAAAAGTTGTGGACTGGTAGCATATTGCACAATAATGATCACTGAGGCAGCTCTGTACTTTCATCACAACTGCATGCTACAGAGTTAAAGAGTTGCAGCAGGGATCAGCTACTGTGTAGTTTTCTATTCCAACCTGTGCCGGCAAGCTCCCTGCTTTCCTCCATAATCCCTGGTCTCCCCCCACTACATCTTGTCGGTGGTTGACAGAATGAGAAAATTGCCTGGTCCAAGGACCGTGAGTGAACAGTTTAAAAAACATGTGATGTTTCATCGAAAATCAACTACCACTCTCATTTAAAAACTTGTAAAATACATGGTTATTTGGAACACAAACAAGGGTTAAGGTTGAAGAATGATGTTGGACAAGATAAGAAGATTTGCCACAACAGTACCAACAATGAGGAACAAGGGGAGTTTTTGTTGTTCAGCTTGGAGCAGATAAAGTTTAAGGGAGATGTAACAGAGATATTCAAAATTATGAAGTGTTTTGATAGAGTAAATAAGCATAAACTGTTCCCAATGGCAGGAGATTCAGTAACCAAAAAGCCACAGATTTCAGATGATGAGCAAAGATGCCAGAGGGAAGATGAGAATTTTTTAATGTAGCAGTTTTTTGTGAGCTGGAATGACTCCCTTTTCTAAAATAAATTTAGAATACCCAATTTTCTTTTCCAATTAAGTGGCAATTCAGCGTGCCCAATCCACCTACCCTGCACATCTTTGGGTGAGACCCACTCAGACACGCGGAGAATGTGCAAACTCCACACGGACAGTGACTCGGGGCCGGGATCGAACCACTGCGCCACCGTGCCGCCCTCGGAATGACTGCCTGATTGTGTGGGAGAAGCAGATTTATGAGTAACATTCAAAATGAAATTGGGTATAGACTTGATAAAGAAACATTTTCAGAGAGCTAGGAGTTGGACATATTGGAGAGATTTTACAAAGAACCAGCAAGCGTAGGTAGGCAAAATGATCTTCTTCTGTATTGTCTATGGTTCTAATTGCACTGTCACAGAACAAATAGTCTACTTCAGATTCTGTGCTCCAGATGTTATTAAATCAGATTCAATACAGAAATAGAAGGTAACCAGGAAAGAAAGCTCCAGTCTCTGGTTCTTGGTGAATGAAACTAAGCCTGTTATCCCAACTGACATCAGCATTTCCACAAGCCAATCAGCATTATCACACTGAAAATTAATATTGGTTATCTGGACTTGGCAGTCTGAAACAGTGGAGGGTTTGTGAAAGCAACAGAGAGGCAGCATTGTATGGCCCACATCATGGGATGATGCTTCTCAGCAATCTGATGATATAAGGAGCCTCTATAGAAAAAGGAGGGTTGTACTTTCTTGTGGGGGGGGGGGGGGGGGGGGACATGACTCAGCAGCCTCTTTTGTTTCAGGTCTGAGTGGCTCAGGATGGTAACTCTGTAAGCCCTTGGGAGCTGAATGCCAAGTCACTTTAGCTGCACAGGGGAAATTATGCCAACACAGTGCTGATTGCAAAACAGCTCAAAACAAAACCCAATGGCCAAAGAAAGAGACATTATTGAAGCTTGATTTTGATGCCGATTTTTTATTTGAAAGCGTGGAAAAAGCAGCCATTACATGGAACTCTTGCACTTCACCCTCATCAATCTTTTAAATCTATGGATGGATTTTGACTAAACTTAAAACAGATTTAAAACTTTCACCACAAATCACATTGCAAGCAGACATAATCCCCATTTTATATCACAAATAAATCTTTCTGAATGAACCCTGCTTCAGAAAGAAGTAAATTCTCTTTTTAGAAGTTTTGTTAAGTGCATGAATCCATGAATGAGACCTAAAACCAACAGGAGAACTGCTCAGAAGTCAGCTAGATTGCATTTTGAAGGAATAATCGAAAATAAATGGAAGGTTCCCTGCAAAGGAATGCTCAAAAGCTGCCAAAGCCTGCAATAACTTTTTTCCATTTTCAAAAATAAATGATTTCACCAAAATGATTAATCGTTGCTTTGTGCTGAGGGATTGGATAGTTAATGTCAGGCTGGTAAAAGCCCCTTTTGTACTAATTGACCAGGGAGATGGTTAATGGAGAGGTTGATGTTATCACCACATTTGCCTTTCTGTGGAGTTAATTCTGATTGAAAGGAGCAAATAGATATTGCAGGCACATCTTCATGGACTGGTAGTTTGCAGAATATAAGTGCAGGCCTGTGAAGTGTGACAATCATGCGAGTTGCCATTTACACAGAGACCTTGCATTCTGCCAGTTTTTTTCTGTCAATGTTCTCAACTTTATAAATTTCACAGGAGGCCTCTCGCGACCATGCCACGCTCTGAGTCGGGTGGGGCAATGATAAACAGGTCCAGCCTTTGAATTTCCAGTTTTCCCACCACTGTTCCCCTCCTCCCTACATAACAATCTCCTGCCACCCAAATCCTGCTTCCGATGCCACCTTCCTCATTCCTACCAGGTGAGGATGGACATCCACCTTGGAAAATAGTGGAGAGACCCCAGTGGTTTAAATGGCTCATTCCTCTCGGCCATGCAATTTTTTCCCTCCTTTATACCCTGAAAGCTGGGAAAGACATAATCCAGAACATTACATTTTGCCGAGCACAGTGCCCAAACATAGTGAAGTCCCGTGAGACAGATATATAAGGAATTGTCTTTAAACCATTACTGTTATGGAAGGTGTTCTAAAAAGTGAACCCTTTCATCTGGATGTTGATTTTAATTTCCCGAAATGTGGCAGATTGCAGGTGATCACGCAACATGTTTTACAGAACACTACTTGTGCTCTGCCTAAAAGCCCAGTAATATGTGCAAATCGTCTTCACTGAAGCACTTCAGAAATTTGATAATCTGGTAAGGACAGAGAATATGAATTTTACAGATTGTTTCAGCTCGAATCACTAACTCTCAACCCTAACCAAGAATTTAACCTGAAACCTTCTTACTGTGTGCGGCAAAGTACTATGTTGTGCACGTCTTGTGCCCGTATCTATTGGGAGAACATTCAGCATTAATTAGAAAGGGACATTACTCTCGGGAAAAGATGGGGAGTAGGTGTTTTAACATAACTGTATGACTCAGGGCATTTCGAGTGCAGAAGCTGGACAAAGCAAATTCCTCTGAGTGTATTAATGAGACTGAAGGCATACATACAAGGACCTGCCAATTCCCGAGCTGATGAGGCTTCAGCCAGTGGTAGAGGTGTGCGGCTGCAGGTTTGCCTCAAACCGGTGATATCCAAGTAAGGAGCGTGCAACCACAAAGCAAATTGAGGACATTATCAATAAAAATAGAGCTGAGGAGAGAAGGGAAATCACAACAAACGTCATTCTCGCTGGGAAAATAGTTTGTTTCAGTCACCTATAATTTAACCCATTGCAGTAATCAATTCTTGCAAAGACAGATCTAAAGATACGACTCCAGCGTGCCTTTCATTTTGTACTGAAATGCACAACCTCAAGTGTTGATCATACCCCATGTTAGGGATAGAGAGACATCAGCCAAGGATATCAGCGATAGATGGGCCACACCCCATGAATTCAATGTTGGTGATAGATTATATCATAATAATGGACAACAGCAATGATATAATAACATACAGATCCGTCCAAATTGTTCACCTTCTGCCCACACCTGGCCATGTACATGTTCTGTCCGTGCCGGTGTAAATGGTGTGCATCTATCTAAACTCCTCTATTCATAACTAAAACAGACCAAACTGTCAAGGTTGATACACAATAACAAAAATTCCTTTAAATAAATAAGCAAGGTTTTTCTTAACAGCACAAAAATAGGACAATTAAAAAAAATAATTCTTAATTATGTTCGAACAAATTAAAATGTATCCCTAAATGGACAAAGCTAAACCCAGTGCAAAGAGTTACATTATTCAGTTCTGCCTCGTCACCAATGCTACAGTTGATAAATTGGCCCTGATTTAACAAAATAGCCTTTGCCACTGAAACAAACTGAAACTTGACTGGATTTTCTAATTTCATATCAGTTATTAACACATTTTGATGATGTGACTAGGAGTGATTACTAGGATATGTTGCCCTAGATGTTATGGTGTAAGGTCACTAACGGGACCATTGGAATGCACAGTGGCAAAATAACAAACTGGGGTAAGGGAACATTTTTTTAAAAACCTGCTTCTTTCATCGCAACTTCAAAAATGGATGTTGTTTGTTGTAAATTTTACCTTAAATAGCAAATGTAGTATTGCCAGTTCTGACTGAATGTTTATTTCTGGTGGTTTCACTACTTGACCTCTGTAGCCACCTGGGTTGGCCACTTCCCGACTTAAAATGGAGAACCGCAAAGACTACAGGGAAATTCAGCCAACACAGGCAAAAACTAGCAAGTGCAGAAATCCTGTGTATTAGAACTTGCAAAAGCCCAGACAGCACGGAAACTAGCAGCCATCTGCATATTAATGAGCGATCCCCGGGCACAATTGAAACACTTAAGGTGTATAAGGCCAAGCCAGACTCCTCGGCGTCAGCAGGAGCCAAGACAAAGGAAGGCCAACGGACCGCCCAGCGATCAGGGAACCGCTCCAGTATTGGAGAAATCGATCCAAGTGATCGGAACGCAGTCCAATCACTTGGAACCAGGTACGGAGTCCGCCCCGAAGGGCGGGAAGCCCCTGGGGACTATAAAGTAAAGCCCCCAAGTTCAATTTGTCCTTCACTCAGCAACTCTAATCAACCCGTGAGAGTGAACTGTCTAACCTGCCGCATCAACCAAGTAAGTCTCCAGTCAACGCAAGCTACGAGATAGGCGCTCGTAGCTACCAGTCCATACCAGCTTTTGAATCCTGCAGACTCAGATCGAACGAAAGGCCATTTGTTCCCCTGACCTGGTGGGCCAATTCCGAAGCTAAGTATAGGCCTTTTAGTGATAGAGAATAGTCTAGAAAGTAGAGTTTATGCATGAGTAGTGATTTACTGTGTATAATAAATGTGTTTTGATTTGAATCTTAATAATTGGTGTGCTGAGTTATTGATCAGTACTTGAACTTGAACCTCGTGGCGGTATCATAAAGATACCTGGCGACTCTAGAGCAAAGGTTATAGAAACAGAGCAAATTAAGTAAAGATACAACGGGCAACATTTAAGAACCAACCAAAAGTTAGCAACACCTCCCACCTCTCAAAGGTCTGAAGCTCACCTCTCCCAGGTTCCCGCATACCCCCACTATTAGTCACGTGACATGTCCATCTTCACAGCGTCCACTTTCTCACATCAATTGGATAGCAAACAGACTCTTCAATACCAGATTGGAAGATTCTCAACTAGCAGTCAAAGAAGCATTTGTCCTTACTTGTATTTTCAGAAGTAATGAACTTTTCAAAGAAAATGTTCTTTGTCGGCGGGATCACCTGCTTCACCTACAGCGCACACACACATTTGCAGGTTTCCTGATGGCATGGGATGGACACAATGGGAAATCCTATTGGCTGGCTGCCGGAACGGAGGATCCTGCTGCCGGTGGAGGCACGCCGGAGTGGAAAATAGGGTTGGTGGAAAAAGAATCCCACTCCATGATGTTTCTCGAACACCCCTGTTGTTTTCTCATCTCTAATTCTGGGATTTCCTGGGGTGCATTAAGTGTTTGTACATTGACTACAGTGGTTAGCTCTGCTGCCTAACAGCGCAGGAACCCGGGTTCGATTATGGCCTGAGTAACTGTGTGGAGTTTGCACATTCGGCCCGTATCTGCGTGGGTTTCCTCCCACAGTCCAAAGATGTGCAAGTTAGGTGGGGTTGGGGTTGGACCGGAGGTGGGCCTAGCTCAGATACTCTTTCAGAGGGTTATTGCAGACTTTTTTTAAAAAATATTTTTTTTAAGAGATTTTCCATTTTTCAATTTTACAATAAATGTTCCTGCAAAACCCATATTACCAATAGCAGATGATGCACAAAAACCAGCAGAACAAAAACCCCAGCCAACTACACTCACCCCATCCACCAAGATAAAGACGATCAAAAAAACAAACCAAACCCCAAACTGCACTCCACCCCCCAGCCCCACCATCCCCAGCAACTGACGGTGACTAATACCGTAAAGTAGGCAATGAATTGCTGCCATCTCTGGTAAAAACCTTCTACCGACCCTCTTAATAGTGTACCTGACGTTCTTCAGGTCCAGCAACCATACCAGGCACTGGGTGGAGAAGAAGTCCTCCACTCCAGCGCAATCCACCTCCGGACAATCAGCGAGATTAAGGCAAGGACATCTGCCTTCACTCCCGTCTGCAGCCTCGGCGAGTCTAACACTCCAAAAATGGCCACCAGAGGACAAGGCTCCAGATCAATATTCAGAATGGCCAACATGGTTGAAGAAGGAGACACAAAAGTTTACCAGTTTGGGGCAAGACCAGAACATGTGTGTGTGATTGGCCAGCCCCCCAGAACACCACTCGCACCTGTCTTCTACCTCCGGACAAAAACACTCATTCTAGGTTTGGTCAAGGGCGGCATGGCGGGGCAGGAGTTAGCATTGCTGCCTCATGGCACAGAGAACCCAGGTTCAATCCCGGTCCCGGCTCAATGTTAATGTGGAGTTTTTTCTGTTCAAACTATTCCAATTAAGAGACAATTTAGCATGGTCAATGTGGTGAACCACTGTAACAGGAGATGTAAGGTAGGACCTGCACTACAGGTTCGCCAGTAGCTCCTGCTAGCTGGCTCCACCCACGGAGAACTGTATAAATATGCATTACCTCCAGTGCCCTGCCATTTCGCCAGCTGCAGCAGGAGGCCACACATCTGACTGTAATAAAGCCACAGTTGTATCCAACTTTAATCTTTGTGCAATTGATCGTGTATCAGTCAATCCCCCTACCCTGCACTTTATTGGGTGGGGGTGAGACCCATGCAGACAAGGGGAGAATGTGTAAACTCCTCGCGGACAGTGACTAGCACTGTTGACCATACCTTCCATCACAAGGGTCTTTGAGTGATATGGGAGAATTCTGGAACTGCTCCACCACAGTTCAGCTACAGAGGAACATAGTTACTGCATCAGCCAAGATGATAAGGAACAGTTCAGGACCCGATTGTTACAAGTGTATAAATAATAACCTTCCAGTGTGTCTTCTAATGAGAGTTTTAACATGACAAATTTATTGAATAAGCAGCGTTATTCAGACCAGTAAATTACACAGTTTACATTGATATTTTTAAAGGCTTTTTGCAAGTGATTTTCTATCTACAGACTAGTTATGTTATCAATAAACACAGGGAATTGAGGAATCAGGTTGTTTTAATCATTGAAACTGCCAAGACAGGCTGCAACACATGAACATTTCAAACCATCACAAAGAAGGTGTTCAGACAAGAAATGTGAGAGAGCAAAGTGATGTATTTAAATCCTCATGAATATAGTTACAGGACAACTATTATTTGCAATTGAAACTAAGTTAAATGTTCATTTTTCTCTCCACTCATAGCTCAGTGCTTAGCCTTTGAATCAGAAGGTTGTGGATCAAGACCCTCACTCTTGAGACCAGAGCACGACATTTTAGTTGACACTGCAGTGCAGTACTGAGGTGGTGTGGCACTGTTCGAGGTGCCCTGAATTGTCGCTCTGACTTGACCACGTATAGTGTTGAGCAGAATTCGCAATACTGACAGCAGAGCAGAAATAAACTATAAAAACAAAAGTATCTACAAGCGGTGACCAGATGATCTGTTTTTGTGACGTTAATTGAGTGAAAAATATTGGCTCGGGCACTGGAGGTAACCCTTCCTCCTGTCCTTTAGTGAAATAATGCATTGTTATGTTCTTCTGTTTACTGGAGAGGGCAGACAGAACCTCGTTTTAAAGTCTCAAGCAAAAGACAACTCCTTTGAGAACGCTGAGCTGTGGGCTAAACAGACTATGGGCGCAGAGAGTTTCAGCATTTTTGTGGGAAATGTCTGATCAAGTTTTTTTATTTCAAGTGGGATTTCATGAGATCTGTGAAAATAGCACAGCCCAATTCCCCTGATTGTGCTCACATCTTACATACAGTCACAAAGCTGCCCTACAAAGAAATATTTCACACTTTAAACACATTAGAATTGAACATCTTTTCAATTATAGGCAATTTCTGGCCAGAGAATGCTTGCATTTATCTCGCAATTTAGCACAGCCTCAGGATGTCTCAACACTTCACAACCAACAGCACCACCAGCAATAACAATCGGCACTTATTTAACATCTTTCATGTATTAAAACATCCCGATGCACTCTACATCAGTGTTATCAAATACGAAGTGACAAAGAAAGAATTGATTGTACTTTGGTCCCAGTCTCTGACTTTGCAGTGAGTTGGGATGGGTGGTTATTGAGCCCGAGTATGTCTCATTCTCCTGTGCTAAATCTGGGTTCTCAGCAAACAAGGTAGGGGCTGGGGAGGGGGAGGTGGGGAGGAGGTCAGACAGGTCTTCTGACCTTCGCCCTTTCGTTTCACTGCTCACCATAATTGCCGAATACTGCCCTCTTGGCAAAAGACAATTAAACAATTTGTCACTTCGATTGTCTGTCAGTCAACACTGACCCTTTTCAGCAAGTCTTCACATGTTTTTTTTTAGACTGCTTGTCTAGCCACATTAGCAGAGAAAATGGCACCTTTGTTATCCTTCCCATGGCAAAGTGCACCAAGCCTTCCTATTCAGCTGCCTGTTGCACTAATTAAGGAGCCTGTAAGTAGACTGCAGAAAAGATTGATGATTATTGCGAGTGGTATTCACATGAAAAATAATTAGAATATATTCTGTTTTCTTTCTGTGTGTTCAAATTCCCATCAATGTGATCTTTCTGGTTCCTAAATGTTGCGACGTGGACGAGTGAAGTCGTACAAGCACAACACTGAGATCGCAACTTCCAACATTCCTACGAACAGGCTGCATCAAACTATTCAGCAGAGAAGGAGCCCATTTGGTCCATTGTGCGTCTGCCAGCTCCTTAAAGGACTTGCCCTATTAGTCCCTAATCCCCTGCTCCATTTGCCATCCAAGGCATTATTTTTCATTTTTGGGTATTTATCCAATTTCCTTTTGAAAGTTGATACTGAATCTGCTTCCAGCATTCTTTCACGCAGTGTATTCCAGAGCGTAACAACCCATTGCATCTTACCTTCTACTTACTTTGCCAATTGTTGTAAACCTGTGTCCTCTGGTTGCTGATCAGCCCTCATGTACCTGATGTAGATTGCAATTATCCACATGAACACAGTGAGTGTCGATAGGGCACTCAACAAAGTGACCTGTCACAGCTAAGCAGGATTGTATCATGACCCTGCTGCCAAACATACACACACACACACACACACAAATATCCATGCTTACTTGAAATCACTGTCAGGAATTATTTGACCCTTTCTCAGGTACAGTTAATCCTCTGTATCGTTCCTCTGTCAACTTGGCTCAGTTGGGAACACTTTTCCCATCCAAATGGCCCAGGCAGTGAGTCTGCTTCTGAAGGCAGGTGATAAGCAGTGGGAATCCTGCCTCACTTTCCTTCTCCCTGCAACACATAAGATAGCAGAGCCTGCTGTGCCTGATAAGAATGTAATATGTTGATGCATTGAGATGATGTCAAGCATCAGAATGTATTCTGCCTTAGATCACTCTGCAGAGTATGTTGCTCATTTTCATGTGGAAATGCATCACTTTCTTATCACTTACCATGTTCAATTTACCATTTTCCTGCCTTTATAATAGAGGAATGGGAGGAAGTAATGAAATCCATCTATTCCTGTGTCCTTGTGTGCTCAGATTGCAGACTATGGAGATTATAACATGAAAGATACAGGATGTTCCACTGCTTGTTACATTTGTTCTGCTTAGTAACAAGGACCGGACCTTCTTTGTGTGCTTTGATAGGTCACCAGATCAGTTCAAGCATCAGTGAACAGTCAGTTCGAGTCAGTTGGTGAGTTCATTTCAATCCAAAGATAATTTTCCATGAGGGAGGAACAAGGGAGGGGGACAGGGAGTGATTCCAAAAGGAAGTGCCAGGCAAGGAACAAAGATAGGGAACAGAAACAGAACCAAGTTAAGTTAAGAAAAAGATAGGGGGAGAGAAACAGGCACCAATTAGAAAAAGGGCTGTGGGGGGGCAGGCATGAGAGACACCCTGAAGATATGAGGAAGCAGCCAAAGGTTGATGACTGTGTGCTGCAGGCCATTGGAGAAAACATACCTTTTGGAGCAGTGGTGGGGTGCTTGGCACAGCTGAAGAGCTGAAGTTATGCTTGTAAGTTGATGCTTGAGTGTACTCGGGAATCTAGGAGAACGGAATCGCGGAGGCCAAAATTGAAACCGTGCAAGGTCGGCTGTCATTGAAGCCATCTGAGCTGTGGCGACGTTTGGAGAGAATTCCAATGCAAGATTTTTGGGCGTGAAGATTGGAAGTCCTCAGGAGAGAGACAGAGGGCGCGATTCTCCACTCCAACGCCGGTTGGGAGAATCGCCTGGGCTGCCGAAATTTCCGGGGACGCCGGTCCGATGCCCTCCCGCGATTCTCCCGAGCGGCGGGAACGGGCCGGTCGAGTTTCGCGAGCCGCAGGCCGGTGAATCGCCGGAGATACCCAAAATAACGATTCTCCGGCACCCCCGCGATTCTGAGGCCCGGATGGGCCGAGCGGCCAGGCCAAAATGGCAGGTTCCCCCCAGCGCCGTCCATACCTCGTCGCTGCAGTCGTGGGCGGTGCGTGAACGCTGGGGGGGTGGCCTGTGGGGGGGCGAGGGGGGATCCTGCACCGGGCTTCACCTTGAATGTGGCATGGCCCGCGATCGGTGCCCACCGATCGTCGGGCCTTCCTCTCTGAAGGAGGACCTCCTTCCTTCCACGGCCCCACAAGATCCGGCCCCCATCTTCTTGCGGGACGGATTTTGACAGGACGGCAACCACGCATGCGCGGGTTGCCGTCGGCCAACCCGCGCATGCGTGGATGACGTCCGTTATGCAGCGCCGGCCGCGTCATCTATTCGGCGCCGCTTTTACACGGGCGACAAGGCCTGGCACGGGTAGATGACGCGGCCCCGATACTGGCCCATTGTCAGAGCCTGAATCAGTCGGGACCGGGGCCGTTCCGCGCCGTCGTGAACCTCGACGGCGTTCATGACGGCGCGGCCAATTCGGCGTGGGGGTGGAGAATCCCGCCCAGAGTTTCTGTGAAATTGATCGACTCAAAGTGTGACTCACATCTGGGTCGGTTGCTGAGAAATCCATGGAATCTGTTTGGTCGCATATGTCATTTATTGTGCAGTGTGGTGTGTTCGACCACTGTGTACTTTTAACTCACATATGCCTCATACTTTCTCTGAATGTTACAGTGTAAGATAGATATTGCAAATTGTGTTAATTTTCTGACTTTGCACAGTGAGGTTTAGTTTTGATTGTTTAAAACCTGTATAATCTTTTGGCTTTATTCAACTGAGCAAGTGTAGTAAATGTCAAACTTTGTACTTTAAACAAAATTTTATTAGTCTTTAACCGGATTTTACCAACAACTTGGGTGTTTGGCCAAGGATCATAACAAGGACAAAAACACACATGTTATTCCTTGTAAATCATTTGTTTGGCCCCAGCTGCAGCATTGTGTTGAAATCTGGGCACCACACTTTGGGAAGGATATCAGGGGTTTGCAGAGGATGACAACCAGCAAGTAAATATTTCTCATCCCTTGCACATAATCAATATAATTCAGCAGACTCAGGCTCGAATTCCTGCTCTCAAGCTGATTTTAAAAAATTGACATCATACATATTTCTCTTCCCATTTTCTCCGTCACTTGTCTCTCCCTCCCCTCCTTTGTGGGTTCAGTCAGTGTGCCGTCCCACAGGCTATGACTGCCTTCCAGTAACGCATGAGGTCAGTCTTGACATTAGCAGACTGTTTGACTGCAGAGTGCTTCACGGTCAAGTCGAGTGTTGACCAGATTTGACATCCATGCACGCACTTGCAATAAAGCTTATTGCTGGCACCCCTGCGAGGACAGGTTGCTAACCAGTGCCAGTGTGCCCCAATTGCCAACCCAGCTGATGTGAGAGGGCACAGCCTGGCAATTTCATGCAGCTCACCAACTTTGGCATAGAACGCTGCCCGTGTCTCTATTCATATCAGGATGTAGATATAGCTTTACAGTTATTTTATGCGGGGTTTATACACAGGAGTTAGTGTTTCAATTGGTCCATATGCATATGAGGGAAACTAATGACTCTCTACTAGTGCCACAAAGAAGGAAAGAATAGTTTTGTTTCACTTTTATACAGTCATCCCACTGTTCTGAAGATTCAGGGAATGTAACCTTGGATCATCTGTTGTGCAATCCCACCCTCCTCTGCAGAATCACGGAGATTTAACAGCCACCTAGCCTATTGATTGCAATGATCCATGTTAATGCCATCAATTTCACCAGATTCTTTGAAGTAACAGTCCCTTGTCACTCTCGTCACGTTCTGCCAAAGCTCACTGGTAAATTATTGTTCTCATTCTTCTGATCTCTGCTGAAGGAAACAGATTCCTGGATTAAAACCATATTTTCATTGTCATGTATGTGTCTGTGTGTAACTGTGTGTGAGTTCATAACTGTGTGTGCATGTATGATTGTGGTCATGTATGACTATGTTTGTGTGTGTGTAACTGTGTGCATGTGTGATTGTGTTCATGTGTGACTGTGTGAATGTGTTTGTGTGTGTGTGTATGTGTGATTGTGTTCATGTGAGACTGTATGTGTGGGTGTATGGGTGGGTGTTTGAGTGTGTGTTTGTGTGTAACTGTGAGTATATATGTGTGTGCATGTGTGTAACTGTGTGTGTATTTGTAAGGCTGTTTTCCTGGAGTCCTGCACAATTGCTCAAGAGAAGAAAGGACCATCTGACCTCACTCAAATGCTCCAGTGTGCCAACACCTGCATGTGACTGTCAATGGACAATTCAAACCTAATGTGCATCACAACCAAACTTGAATCTTTTAGCCAGCCAAAGCCCAAAATCATAGGTTCTCTCCAAAAACTGAGGATCCTCTCTTTGACTCATTTCTCCTTTGTAAAGGATGGTGAATTGAGTGTTTCTGTCCCCCCCATTGCTGTCTGAACGGAGGTGCATTTTTTAATTCAAAGAGAGGGCTTTTCTGCTTAGTACCAAACTGTGTCATCTATTTACCTTCGAAACAATCAAAGGAGGGGTTACCAACTGTTTATCATCCTCTCTCCCCCAGCAAGTTCCTTGCTTATTTTTCAACTCAGGATTCTTGCAAGATAATCATTAAACTGTCACTAAGCTAATAACAGCAATTACACTCAAGGAATTGAGTTTACTGACAGTTATCTCTTGTGTAAATATGTTTTTAAGATAATTCTCTTGACATCCTTTAACATTTTTGGAGTAATCCCTTTAACCACAAAACTAATAACGAGGATTGTTTGTTTTGGGGTGTAGTGCTGAGTGAGATTGTTTATGGAATTTGAGTGCTATAATCTTTCAAGCTTTAGACTTGGCTACAATAAACTTTAGACTTTGATGTGGGAGGGGAAGGATGCATCTGTGAACAAATAGGCACAGAGGTTCACAGTTGAAGTGCCAATACCACATTGAGGAAAAAAAGCAAATCAAATGATTGGATAATGATAATTATCATTGTCAGAGTGCAGTGAAGAACAATAATTACATCCTTCTGTTCCTTCCAAATTTCAACCCAACGATTCAGCTATTAAACTGCTGTACAAGTTCATCATGTGCTTATTAACTGGTAGTTTGCCATTTGGTGTGTTAAACAATAATTGCACGAAACAGGCACTTTGAGGGCCAGTAGGAAGTGATTCCAAGTGCTTCTTCTGTCCCTTACACACAGTTGGCAAGTTAACCTGCTGGAAGACTGTGAAAGCATCCTCAAACTGAAAACATGAGTAAATTGGAACTGAATGAAATGTGTTGCCCTTTTATTTGCTGGCGAGCCTAATTATATTTTGACCTCCGCAAATACTGACTTGCTTCTTGCCCAACCTTCACCCCATTTTCCTGACTCACAAAGTTGCAGACAAAGCCTATGTAGTCAGACAGAGGCAGCATCTGGAGCAGAGATAATGTCCCATCAAAGACAGAAAGGAAGGATGGGCTGCTCTATCCTGGACTCTCATAGTTGATTTAGGAGCTCCCTTAAGGAGAGGCCTGAGAACTTTGTTTGGAGCAATTCTTAGTGGCACAAAGGAAAATGGTGGTGGACATCACTGCAGGGGTTCTTCAGCGCGGTGTCCTCACCCTTCTTCATCGTCAGCTCCTTCGTCAATGACCTTCCCTCCATCGTGAGGTTAGTGGTGGGAAGGTTCACTGATGATTGCACAATGTTCAGCACCAGTCACAACTCTCCAGGTACTGAAGCAGTTCATGTCTTTATTCAGAAAGGCCTGGGTAACATTGAGGCTTGGGCTGATAAGTGACCAATAATATTCATGACAGATAAGTGCCAGACAATGGTCATCTCCATAAGGCAACCATCTAAACTTCTCCTCTCAAGAGCTTAACCATTGCTGAACCACTCTCCATCAACTACCTGAGAGTTACCCATTGACCAGAAACTGAACTGGCCAAGCCATATAAATTCTATTGCGACAAGAGCAGGTCAGAGGCTGGGAATTCTACGGTGAGTAGCTCACCTCCTGACTCACCAAATATTGTTCACCATCCACAAGACACAAGTGAAATGGAATGCTATCCATTTCCCTGAATGGGTTAAGTTGCAACAGCACTCACAAAGTTCAACACAGTCCAGGATAAAACATCTCTTTCCCCATGCACCACCTTCAACATTCACTTGCTTCACCTTGGTGTGTTCCTGTGTGTGTGCACATATACAGCAAGAATGGGACCCAACACAATTATGTTGTATCCCCCTGCTTATACTTGTAATAATGAATGTAATAAAGAGCATTTGAGGTCCAGGATCTCAAACTCATGGTCAGCAGTGATCCCCATTTCCTCCATGTTTTGGATGCTTGGACCACCTAAAGTTGGCACCTCAAAACACTGAAGAAGGACCATCAGTGGTGCCTTTGCAAGATCCCACAAACCCAAATGCAAGAAATCTAGTCCCACAGCAACATCCTCTCACAAGCCAACACATCAAGGATCAAGAGAGTGATCATACAAAGCCAACTCTGCTGGGCAGGACAGGTTATTCATATGCCTGGCACTTGAATCCGGAAGCAACTGTTCCACTCAGTACTCGGCCATGGCAGGAGACTCTCAGGAGGACAGCGGAAAGAGTTTAGGAATGTTTTCAAAGCATCCATGAGGAGGTCAAAAATTCCCACTGACTCAGGTCAGGCGTTCCTGGCCCTGTGATTAAACAAAACTGGGAAGGTTAATTTGTGAAGACATAGAAACTTTGTCAGAAAAATGCAGAGGTGAAGTCATGATGTCGGAGAGAGTACACAAACCTCCAAACAACTCATCCACCTGATCGATCCTTCAAGCACCTCCGGTCCTGCCATGTGGCTGAGTCTGCAGATGACTGACTAGGATTATCAGCCAGCTCAGAACCCACTGACCTGGAGGAGAAGCGAGACATCCTCAATCCCGAGGGACTGCCTGACAATGATAATAAAATGAATGCAGGGCAGGACACATTGTACAATCTGATAGGATAACCCAGCTGTAACTTACTGGTCAATGAACTGTTACATGTGCTCTGTAATAGAGCTGTTCAAAATATGATTTATATAAATTGCCAGACTAAAACATCAACAAATAGGTTTAAATGCATCTGCTGCTGTTGTTAAAAGCAGAAAAGTTAATCCACAAAACACTGCTCTGAAGTAGGAACATTGCCAGAGAGAGAGTGTCCTAGAGGAAGTCATGTTGCAAACATGGCAACATTTCTGTGTCTGTGAATCTCTCACAGAGATTACAACTGGGTGGTTTTGACTATTCTACTTGCTCAGTGACTCAGTGCATTCCATATGCTGTCCGGCTAGCATGCAATACAGTCACTGCATTTAAATGTAACATTATAACTCACACAGAATGCAGATCAAACACCGTCATAAAAGTGGAGAAGATGCTGGTATAATGTATATTGGCTCGATTCTTCTTGTGAGGAAGAACTACTGCCAGTTACCAATTCACTCTCAAAATATCTTGTCCAAAGGCCACTCAACTGTTCCCCTTTGTTCATTCCTGCTCAACATTAAACTCCTTTTTCGGATTCTCTACCACATGGCTGGACAAAATAAAAACAGGACAATGCTCTGGAAAGTCATTTGTATATTTTATCTATGGTACGGAGCTGAATCTATGTGCTGTATATCGTCCTCGCACTCCTTCGAAGTAAACAAATAGCAGGCCATGTTGTCATTTCAAGCCTCTCTCAGATCCTGGGGTTCCGATGTCAAACCGCAGTCCCTCAGAAGGATCCGGAGTCCCTACAGAGTTCACTGTATCATAAACACCGAGGTCAGATGCAATAATTGTGTTGTGAGCTGAATACTTCTCGTCCATATATTATATCTTTGAGTTTGCCAGAAAGACCAAAGGCATGGAGGTGCCGCATTCTTACAGGCACAATGGGAGGTTTTATTAGGGATGTTCATACAATCACAGATGGAGAACTGAAGCGCCCAAAAACACTCACTGCTAACGTCACTGCAGATCATGTGTCACTTCACCGGTATATATACACAACTCAATAACACAGTCTCTCAGGTGGACATCTATTCCTTTTGTGTTGTATTCAACGTTCTGAAACCTGGCCATTCGAGACCTTGGAAGTGTCCTCTTTTCCTTCAGTAGGTGGTACTTCTTGGGAAATTACTCCAATGTCCATCTCTAAAGGTATTGGGATGTCCTCAGAAACAAAACCTGAACTTGTCTCTGCATTTGGCCTCTGTTCCAAAGTATCACGATTTAAGTTTTCCAAGGAAGGATTCCCCGATTTCACTCAGTGAAGCTGGTAGCTGATCAGCATGACGTTGTCAAACTCTTTCATCATCCGTCTGTACGGAGTATGATATTGGACCTGTCTTTGTTCAGATCACAGCAGGTACATCCCCCATTGGTTGTGTAGCTTCTGGTTTGCACTTGCTCCCCTTGATTGAATACTCACATTTTCGTGTTTTGTTCCCTCCTATCAAATTGTGGTATCAACAATTCAAACAGTGTTCTCAGTTTCCTTTTGATCAGCAGCATTGCTAGTGAACGCTGTTTTGTGACGTGTGTGTTGTTCCTGTAAGACATTCAGAATTTCTTCACTCTTCTTGCCAATGTACCTTGGTCTTTCGATGCCTTGATGGAATGCTTCAATGATTGGATGAAACGTTCAGCCAATCCATTTGTTGCAGGATGGTACGGAGCTGAATCTATGTGCTGTATATCGTCCTCGCACTCCTTCAAAGTAAACTGAATACCATTCCCACTTACGACCTGCTCCAAATCTTGCAAATATTTAGCCTAGCTTCTCAATGGTTTGTTCTATCATCATGGATTTCATGATCATGACTTCTGGACATTTGGAGTGTGCACCCACAATCACTAGGAACATGTGACCCTCCACTGGACCAGCATAGTCGATGTGTATTCTCTGCCATGGCTGTGTCGGACATTCCAATGGATGTAATGGTTGCAGTGGTGGAGTTTTTCTTAGTTTTGCACAGGACAACATTGCTCCACTGTCTTTTTGATTTGAGCATCTAATCCTGTACACCAAAAATAACTGCAAGCTAGTTCCTTCATCCTCACCACACCAGGATATCCCTCATCCAGCCAGTTAACGACTTTACTATGCAAGCATAGAGGAACAATTACTCAGAATCCCCACAACAAAACTCCATTCTGGACTCTCAACTCAGGTTTTCGTGAGATGTCGGGCTTGAGGTTTGGATTTTCATATGAACATCTGTCAGCACTCCTGTTTGGTTCATGTCCATCACCTTCCCCATCACTGGATCGTTTTTGTGTATCTCTGTAGTTGAGATGAAGGCACAGGTGCATTATCCACGAGTGAGAAATACAGTTGACAAAATGTTCTTCAAGTTCTTGCTTTACTTGTAACAGCAATCTTGACAAAGCATCAGCATTTGCATGTTGCTCTGACTTACGATATTGGATATCGTACGCGCGTGCCGATAATATAAAAGACCATCATTATAACTGTTAAAGAAAGAATACCTTTATACGGCCCAAAGATTGTCATCAAGGGTAAATGATCCATCAAAAGGGTAAAATGAAGGGACTTCCGGGTGCGGCGATGACCAGCTGAGTCGCACGTTTCGGCACCTCCCGTTGGAACGGACTTTTGGGCTCTTATTAGGAGCCCCAACGGCAATTTTTGACGGCTAAAACCATTGTGCGGTGAAATAGAAGGGAATCCCCCCCGGATATATATGGAGAAAGAAGAGAGTAGTGGCTGGATTGCAGAGGATCCTCAGGAGCAGCGGCAAGGAAGGGAAGCACGAAGCAAGATGGCGGCGGAAGGAGGCCGTTCGGTGTGGGGCCCGGAACAGCAAGAGTTCCTGCGGCGCTGTGTGGAGGAGCTGAAGAAGGAGGTGTTGGCCCCGATGCTACAGGCGATTGAAGGGCTAAAGGAGGCACAGAAGACCCAGGAGTTGGAGCTTCGTGATGTGAAGGCAAAGGCTGCTGAGAATGAGGATGAAATACAGGGCCTGGTGGTGAAGACAGAGACGCACGAGGCACTGCATAAAAGGTGTGTAGAGAGGCTGGAAGCCCTGGAGAATAACTCGAGGAGGAAGAACTTAAGAGTTTTGGGTCTTCCCGAAGGTGCAGAGGGGGCGGACGTCGGGGCATATGTGAGCACGATGCTTCACTCGCTAATGGGTTCGGAGGCCCCGACGGGCCCTTTGGAGGTGGAGGGAGCTTATCGAGTTATGGCGCGAAGACCAAGGGCAGGAGAAATACCTCGAGCCATAGTGGTGAGGTTTCACCGCTATAAGGACAGGGAGATGGTCCTGAGATGGGCGAAAAAGACACGGAGCTGCAGGTGGGAGAATGCGGTGATCCGCGTGTACCAGGATTGGAGTGCGGAGGTGGCGAGAAGGAGGGCGAGTTTCAATCGGGCCAAGGCGGTGCTCCATAGAAAGAAAGTTAAATTTGGAATGCTGCAGCCAGCGAGACTGTGGGTTACACACCAAGGGAAACATCACTACTTCGAGACGGCAGAAGAGGCGTGGACATTTATTGTAGAGGAGAAGTTGGACTAGACTAGAGAGAGAAAGAGTTTCTGTAATAAAGTAGTGGGGGGATTGTATGGGACTGGGAGGGGGAAGGGGGGGGGGAAATTTTCTCTATTCCCCTCGTTGTGGGGGGGGGGGGGGTATGGTGAACTGTGGGCGCCGGTGGGGAAGGAGAGGGGGAAGGAGAGAGGGAGCTGCACCATTAGGGGCGGGGCCGAGTGGGAAACGCGGGCTTTGTTCCCGCGCTATGGTAATTGCGGCAGGAAAGGGAGCGCAGGAAGGACGGGGCCTTACACAATGGGGGGCCAAGGATAAACGGGGGAAGCCGAGGTCAGCCAGAGTTTGCTGACTTCTGGGAGTAACATGGGGGGAGCAATTACGCTAGAAAGGGATCTAGCGGAGGGGGGTTAACTGGGTTGCTGCTGCTAAGGGAAAGGGGGAGCTGTTATGGGGCGGGGTGGTCGGGACGGGAGGACACCGTCAGGGGGATATACGGGTACGTGGGAACCGGGTGAGGAGCTGGTCTAAAAAAGGGGATGGCGAGTCAACATGGGGGGGTGGGGTAAAGAGCCCCCCGACCCGGTTGATCACGTGGAATGTGAGAGGGCTGAATGGGCTGATTAAGAGGGCAAGGGTACTCGCGTACCTAAAGAAATTAAAGGCAGATGTGGTCATGCTACAGGAGACGCATCTGAAACTGGCGGATCAGGTCAGATTACGTAAAGGATAGGTGGGACAGGTATTTCATTCGGGCTTGGATGCGAAAAATAGAGGGGTGGCTATATTAGTGGGGAAACGGGTCGTGTTTGAAGCGAGGACCATAGTAGCGGACAGTGGGGGTAGATACGTGATGGTGAATGGCAGATTACAAGGGGAAAGCGGTGGTTCTGGTGAACGTATATGCCCCGAACTGGGATGATGCAAACTTCATGAAGCGTATGCTGGGGCGTATCCCGGACCTGGAGGTGGGAAAGTTGGTAATGGGGGGAGATTTCAACACGGTGCAGGATCCAGGGCTGGACCGGTCCAGGTCCAGGACCGGGAGGAGGCCGGCAGCAGCCAAGGTGCTTAAGGACTTCATGGAGCATATGGGAGGAGTAGACCCCTGGAGATTCACTAGGCCCAGGAGTAGGGAGTTTTCCTTCTTCTCCCATGTCCACAAGGTGTATTCTCGGATAGACTTCTTTGTCCTGGGAAGGGCACTGATCCCGAAGGTGACAGGGACGGAGTATTCGGCCATAACCATCTCGGACCATGCCCCACATTGGGTAGATCTGGTAGTAGGAGAGGAAAAGGAACGGCACCCACTCTGGAGATTAGATATGGGACTGTTGGCGGATGAGGGGGTATGTGTAAGGGTGAGGGGATGTATCGAAAGGTACCTGGAGATTAACGATGATGGAGAGGTTCAGGCGGGAGTGGTCTGGGAGGCACTGAAGGCGGTGGTCAGAGGGGAACTGATTTCCATGAAGGCCCATAAGGGGAAACAAGAGAGTAAAGAGAGGGAGCGATTGTTGAGAGAAATTTTGAGGGTGGATAGGCAATATGCAGAGGCTCCGGATGAGGGACTGTACAGGGAAAGACGAAGGTTGCATACGGAATTTGACTTGCTGACCACGGGCAGGGCAGAGGCACAATGGGGGAAGGCACAGGGAGTACAGTATGAGTACGGAGAGAAGGCGAGCCGGTTACTGGCCCAACAATTGAGGAAGAGAGGGGCGGCGAGGGAGATAGGTGGGATGAGGGACGAGGAGGGTGAGATGGAACGGGGAGCAGAGAGGGTGAACGGGGTGTTTAAGGCATTTTATCAGAGGCTGTATAAGGCTCAACCCCCGGAATGGAAGGAGGGAATGATGCACTTCCTGGATCAGCTGGAATTCCCGAAGGTGGAGGAGCAGGAGAGGACAGGATTGGGGGCACAGATTGAGGTGGAGGAGGTGGCAAAAGGGATTGGGAGCATGCAGGCAGGGAAGGCCCCGGGACCAGATGGGTTCCCGGTGGAATTTTATCGGAAATACAGGGACCTACTAGCCCCACTTCTGACGAGAATCTTTAACGAGGCCAGGGAAGGGGGGATGTTGCCCCCGACGATGTCGGAGGCGACGATATCGTTGCTCCTGAAGAGGGACAAAGACCCGCTGCAGTGCGGGTCTGACAGGCCTATCTCCCTTCTGAATGTAGATGCCAAGCTCTTGGCCAAGGTGATGGCGACGAGGATCGAGGATTATGTTCCAGGGGTGGTTCACGAGGATCAAACTGGGTTTGTTAAGGGGAGACAGTTGAACACTAATATACGGAGGCTGCTAGGTGTGATGATGATGGCCCCGCCGGAGGGAGAGGCGGAGATAGTAGTGGCGATGGACGCTGAGAAAGCATTTGATAGAGTGGAGTGGGATTACCTGTGGGAAGTGTTGAGGAGATTTGGATTTGGAGAGGGGTTTATTGGGTGGGTTCAGCTTTTATACAGGGTCCCGGTGGCAAGTGTGATCACAAACAGGCAGAGATCTGACTACCTCCGTCTATTTAGAGGGACAAGACAGGGGTGTCTCCTGTCCCCGATACTGTTTGCGTTGCCAATTGAGCCACTGGCCATAGTGCTGAGGGGCTCTAGGAAGTGGAGGGGAGTACTTAGGGGAGGAGAAGAGCACCGGGTGTCATTATACGCGGATGACTTGTTGTTGTATGTCGCGGACCCAGTGGAGGGGATGCCCGAGATAATGCAGACACTCAGGGAGTTTGGGAAATTTTCGGAATATAAACTGAATATGGGGAAGAGTGAGCTGTTTGTGATGCACCCTGGGGAACAGAGCAGGGGAATAGATGATTTGCCGCTGAGGAGAGTAACAAGGGATTTTCGGTACCTAGGGATCCAGATAGCCAGGAACTGGGGAACCTTGCATAAGCTTAATTTAGGAAGATTGGTGGAGCAGATGGAAGAGGATTTTAGGAGATGGGACATGGTGCCCCTGTCACTGGCAGGCAGGGTGCAGGTAGTTAAAATGGTGGTCCTTCCGCGGTTTCGTTTTGTGTTCCAGTGCCTCCCTGTGATGATTGCCAAGGCTTTTTTCAAAAAAGTGGATAAGAGCGTTATGAACTTTGTGTGGGCTGGGAAGACCCCAAGAGTGAAGAGGGGGTTTCTGCAGCGTAGCAGGGATAGGGGGGACTGGCACTGCCGAGCTTAAGTGACTATTATTGGGCCGCCAATATATCAATGGTATGCAAGTGGATGGGGGAAGGGGAGGGAGCGGCGTGGAAAAGACTAGAGATGGCGTCCTGTAGGGGAACCTGTCTGCAAGCATTAGCGACGGCCCCTTTACCGTTCTCCCCGAAAAAGTACACCACAAGTCCAGTGGTGGTGGCAACACTGAAAGTTTGGGGGCAGTGGAGACGACATAAGGGAGTGACGGGTGCCTCAGTGTGGTCCCCGATAAGGAACAACCATAGGTTCGTCCCGGGAAGGATAGATGGGGGATTTAAATCTTGGCAGCGAGCAGGAATTGCGAAATTGAAGGACTTGTTCTTAGACGGGACGTTCGCGAGTCTGGGAGCACTGACAGAAAAATATGGGTTGCCACCTGGGAATGCATTTCGCTATATGCAAGTGAGGGCATTTGTGAGGCAACAGGTGAGGGAATTTCCGCAGCTCCCGGCGCAAGAGATCCAGGACAGAGTGATTTCGGGGCATGGGTAATGGTAGGGTGTCAGATATATATAGGGAAATGAAAGATGAGGGGGAGACGATGGTAGAGGAGCTGAAGGGAAAATGGGAGGAGGAGCTGGGGGAAGAGATTGAGGAGGGGCGGTGGGCAGATGCCCTAAGTAGGGTAAACTCTTCGTCCTCGTGTGCCAGGCTCAGCCTGATACAATTCAAGGTTCTACACAGGGCGCATATGACGGGAGCAAGGCTGAGTAGATTTTTTGGAGTGGAGGATAGGTGCGGGAGATGCGCGGGAAGCCCGGCGAACCACACCCACATGTTTTGGTCATGTCTGGTATTGCATGGGTTCTGGGTGGGTGTGGCAAAAGTGATTTCAAAGGTGGTGGGGGTCCGGGTTGAACCAGGCTGGGGGTTGGCTATATTTGGGGTTGCAGATGAGCCGGGAGTGCAGGAGGCGAGAGAGGTCGATGTTTTGGCCTTTGCGTCCCTAGTAGCCCGGCGAAGGATTCTACTTATGTGGAAAGAAGCCAAACCCCCGGGTGTGGAGGCCTGGATAAACGATATGGCAGGGTTTATAAAATTGGAGCGGATAAAGTACGCACTAAGAGGTTCGGCTCAAGGGTTCACCAGGCGGTGGCAACCGTTCCTTGACTTCCTCGCAGAACGATAAGGGAAATGGAGAAGGTAGCAGCAGCAACCCGGGGGTGTGGGGGTGGGGTGGGGGGGGGAGGGGGTGGGTGGGGGTGTGGGGGGGGGGGGCGGTGGGGGGTGGGGGGGGGCCCAAGTGGGCCCTCAGGGGTTTCCTATAGTTGTTTGTATATTAGTTATTTATACTGGTGTGTGGGCCTTTATTGTCTTGGAGAGTTATTATTTTGTTGTTGGCAGTTGCCGTTTAGTTAATATATTATTTATTTGTGAAAAAAAACGGTCATTATTATTTATATTGTTTTAAAGTTGTAAAAAGGGGAAAATCCTGTACTGTTCTTGTTTGACCGAAAAAAATTTGAATAAAATATATATATTTTTTTTAAAGGGTAAAATGGCGTCCATAAAGGTAGTGGTCAAACTTTCTTACTCCGAATATGGTGCTCAGAGCCACTTTTTCAAGATTCCTCATCAGTCGGGAGGATAGCTGTACCAACACCAGTTTCCTTGAAGAAGCCAAGAGCACCAACATTGAGGCCATGAGTCCCAACTGCCAAACTTCACCCAGCTCAAGAAAGGCTTCTGAACAAGGGGACAAAGGAAATGCTTCAATGACACCCTGAAGGCTTATCTCAAGAAATGCAACATTGACATCTGCTCAAAAGACACTACTGCTCAAAAGAGACCTACTTGGAGTAACCTCCTGATCAAAGGGCACAATTCTTCGAGGACACCCAATGGCAAGAGGAGGCCAGGAAAATGAGCCTGAGAAATGAATACGAGTGATCTAGAGTCCAAGGATTAATCCCACCTCCAGGAAACTCCTGCCAACTGTGCAGTTGAATATACAACTCCAGTTTCTGGCTCATCAGCCACGCAAGAACCCACAGAATCCATGACAAGTAACATGAAGTATCTTAGGTGGGCATCAGACTCCTTAGTTCGGTGTTTTTCAAACTTTCTTTCCCGGGACCCATTTTTAGTTACTGGTTGACCTTCAGGACCCACGCTGGCCGACTTTCGCGACACTCCATTTTTTCTTACCTTTAATACAACAGGTGAACCTGTTTGGTCCTCAGGATCTCACTTGCTTTGTCATTCAATGTTACATTTCTGCTCAGGACTTCTGCTGATGATTTAAGTTCTTGCTGCATCTGTTGAAAAAAAATCAAGAGATATGTCCTGGAACTCACAATGCTTAGCCTTCAAATGCCATTTTATTTTGAGGGTATGAAACTTTAATTTGTCAGTATTTCCTGCACATAACAGACATGGACTTTGCATTCTGATTTTCAGTGGCACAATTAATAAAGCCAAACCTCAAGAAATCATCCTCATACTGCTTTGTTCCCGATTTCAGATTCTTCTTCATGAGTTGTTCATCAGAGGTCCTGGAGCTCACAGCAGCACTGCTTTGTTCTGCTCTGGACTCTCTTGAGAAGCGCTCTCCAGCAGATGTGAGATCCTGGCCTGTTTGTATCTCTGGCCCTCTCTTCCTTATTTCACAATGATCCTTCAGTTCTTTACAGCCTTGTTGCTTGCTTGCTGACAGCTACAAAATGGAGGAATCTCTCCTCTGTGATTTTGCGGCCAGAGCAAGTGATGTCAGTGTACAGGATGCATGACCTGCTCTCTGCCACTACATCTGGCGGGAAGACTCCATCAATTGTTTTTAAAATCTGGTCTCGGGACCCGCTGGGCCCTGCTAGATCTGGCTGAGGGGGCATGCATGCATATCCGGCACGCTTGAAAGGCGGTCGCAGCGGACATATTTAAAAGCCAATTGTGGCCATTGGGCACTTCTTCCCATGAACAGGAACACCACGACCAATTGGTCTGTGACCCGCCCAACACCCGCCCACGACCCACCCGCGGATCGTGACTTTGAGTTTGAAAATGACTGCCTTAGCGAGTGATTGCCGAAGAAGAAGGAAGTGATCTGCACATAATACCAGGCTAATGGTTGTTTTAAAATCTCCACATATTCTCAGTAAGCCATCTCGTTTCAGTACAGGAAGTGTTAGTGTTGGCCAATCAGTTGTAGCAACTGATTTAATGACTCCTGTTCGAACTAGCCTTTCTCGTTCTTCTTTGACTTTTGGCCTGATGATGTATTGTACGGTTTTAGCTTTGAGATATTTTGGTGTGCTGTTTGGCTTGATCTTTAGTTGTACTTCTACTCTGGTTGTGATCATTGAGCCTGGCGACTCTTCAAACACCTTCTCATACTCCTTCAGAAGTGGTTGTAGGTTGCTCTTTGAATGCACTAGTTGATTTACTGTCCCCCAGTTAAGTTTAAGCCTTGTCAGCAACGCTGTACCAAATAAAACAGGAACATTTCCACGGACAATGTAACAAGACAACTCTGCAGTTTGTCCATTTACTTCTACTTTCACCATAATGCATCCTTTCTGTATCCTCTGATATATAACACCTCTCATATCCATTAAAGAAACAATTTCAAGCGATCATGAGTGGAACAGGCACTTGACCTCTTCAGTGTACATTCTTTGGATCACATTTGATAGTTTTAAACGCCTCAACTTTTGTTTATAAATTGTCTCAGATATTAACAGTGCAGCTGTGCCCGAATCCACTTCCATTTTACTTTGGTGACCATCAAGTTTTGGAAATGCCCGGAAACATAGTTGATCGCCCTGCATCGTCCAGCTCCTGAAGTTGCTCAGGTATGTCGCCTTCTGATTGGCCTTGAATTTCATCGACTAATTTGTAGACACCACTTGTATGCTTAGATGTGTTTTGTTTTTCTGACACCTCCTTGGTGTTGGTGAGGTTTTCTGAACCCAAAGGGCAATATAGCCCTTTTTGCTACTGTTCATGCACTTATTTTGTCTATGTCAGCATTCCCCCATTGTGTGTCCAAGCTGTGTGCATCAGTAACACGTCTGAACTTTTGTAACTTTGTTTCTTGTATTATATATCGGAGCACCTCACTTGTGTGGGCAGTTGAACAATTCAATTAAAATAAATATATTTTTTTAGGGCAGTACGGTGACGCAGTGGTAGCACTGCAGTCTCACAGTGCCGAGGTCCCAGGTTCAATCTTGGCTCTGGGTCACTGTCCGTGTGGAGTTTGCACATTCTCCCCGTGTTTGTGTGGGTTTCCCCCCCCACAACCTAAAGATGTGCAGGCTAGGTGGATTGGCCACACTAAATTGTCTCTTAATTGGAAAAAATGAATTGGGGAATCTAAATTTTTTTTTAAAATAAATGTTTTTAAGAAAAACAATTATTATGCATTCTTCCAAAGCCTGTTAGCTTAAAATAGAGGTGAAAATTTATACTTAGGCATCTAGTAGAACATAAAATGAAGACTAAAACAAAATACTGCGGATGTTGATAGAACGACAGAAAATGTTGGAAACACAGCATGATCAGAGGAAATTAAATTGCTTTATGTCCCTTTGAATAGAGAGCCTCTGTGACTCCCTTATGTAGCAATGGACTTCAAACTGCAAGATATTGCAAAGTTCATCACTATGGCTACCTGCGCAACCACTGGCAACACTAGGAAGCTAAAGTTGTTGCTGCAGTAGGTGGCAAATTTCACAGTGGATCTTCTTGGTGAAGTGCTGGCATTTGAAATATTTGTCAGCGCTGAGGTTCAGGTCGGAGAATTGCTCTCTGAACCTCCTGCACAGACATGGCCTCCTGCTGAGACTGCTCCCTCCCCTCCTCCTCCTCCTTCCAGCAGTTTGTCCTACTCTGTGTGATCTCTGATCATTCTCCAAGTCACGTTGTATTCAAAGGGGAATGTCTACTAGTGCATCCATGTCTTGAAGCAGCTTGTCCTTGCGGAAGCCTTGAGGTCACCAAAACCTCCTTCAGGAGCCGCCGCACTATTCGCTGTGGATTTTTGGAACTTGAAAGCATGAGAAACGTAAAATTATAGCAACAAGCAGAAACCTGTAAGTAACGCTGCTGAGGAAATCCTTCCTACCGACTGTTTGTTCAGCTCTCTGAGGTTAAGAGAGTGCAGTGGCAGAGCATCGAGTTCCACAATGATAGAGCCAGTGTCAAATCAGCATAAGAGGCTGACTGATATCATGATCTGCCTGCTCTGCATGCTCACTCACTCCACGCACCTTTAGTCAGAATCACACTTGCAAATGCCATGGATTCCATGTTGGGATGCTAAGAAAGCTATTCCGGAACCCAAAGAGAAAACCGCGGCTCATTAACCCATCTTTCCCCTCCCTGCTGTCCTGAAATGAAGGAAGTGGTGAATATTGGGTCACAAAGCATTCTAACCGTTTTGGGTCAAATTGTACTGTTTATGCAGCTTCACTTTAGTCAAACAAGATGTAAGAAAACAGATCCAGCACCATGTTGGCCCTGTGCTGGGAAGAAAGAGACAGCCACAAATACAGAGTAACCCTACAGAAGAACAAGCTGCACTCCCTTATCCAGAGCGTGCTCCAAGTCTGTCTGCGGACCTGCAAGCACACAGCACGAGGAGATTTCCAGCTGGTCCCTGAGGCTGAGCGAAGGGCTTCACATACCAAGACTTTTCAAATCACCACAATCAACAGAGGAAAGGCAAGGCTAATCAGCTTGTTTTCACTTCCCCAGACAGACTCATTTAGGGTTTCATGGAAGTAACTACCCCAGATTCAGCAACCCTCTAATTGCTCGTCATAAAACGTAAATACTGACCGACTAGAGACTGCAATCATTGAAGGAATCCCATTGTTATAGTTTATATTTTTTTCAATTCTTGCCCTTTTGGACTCAGTCCCAATCGTGGCAATCCCGCCAAAGCTATCACAGAGTAGTGCATGGTTGATGCTTGTGGTTCTGTCAACAGATGGCACCATTTTAGAAAGGAGAATGAAAAATGTAGAGTCCTGGGCTCCTACAGAAACTTAAATACAGATGTGGGATGCAATAGACCGGCACCATCCTTCTAAAATAACGATGGTGCTGGCCAGAGAGCAGTCATTCAGCAGTGAATCAGGAGGTACTTCTGCACACAAAGAGGATTGGAAACCTGGAACTCTCTCCCAAAAGGCTATGGATGTTGGGACAAGTGGAGCTTTCAAGATTGACATCCACGAGTTTTTATTGGGTAACGAGAGAGCAAAGTAGGCAATGTTGAGGTACAGATCAGCCACAGTGTGACAGGCTAGCAGAGGACTCTTGATGGGCTGGATGGCCAGCTCCTGTTCCCATGCATTGCTCTCCTGAAATTGATCGCTGTCAGAAACACAAGTTTCTTCAAATCTAAACTTAACTGGGACTACTTCAAATGCCTGAGATGAAGAAGCCCTTCTGCTAAGCTGTGGGAAACTGGACACTAAATGAAATCCTTTCCCCTCACAGCCTGAAGTCATTAACCCCCCCTCCCCCTCCAGCACACTCGAATGAATGATAATTTCAAAAAGAAGTCATGTTTGGTTTGGGAAACAAGCACTGACAGACTTCAGGAATCTAAATGAATAAACAGCTTTAAAATAAACAGTGGCTGAAGCACAAACACGAGAGCACTAATTCCGACAATGAATAATGACTTTGAACATATGGCCATTCCCAGCATCCAGCCGACGGCACCCCAAGGCTAAGAAAGTGCAACCTCAACGCTTTGCCCCTGAGTGCTGTTCCTTCAGCTGGCAATTAAAAGCTGCATTATGTGACTCAGCCAGATAATAAACAGGATGCGTGCCAGCATGTTCCAAGTGAGAATTTGTCTTTCTTTGTCTTTCTGCAAATCATAATTACTTTCCTCGCGGCTGCTTCCACAAGTTTAAACGTTTAAATAACTTTTCGGCCTGCTGGGTTTATTTTATTTGCTCGCCTTCTCGGTTTTTTTTGCTCCCATCCCCACCTCCCCTCCCCCCGGCCCCCACAAGCCTGCTCAGCTCCTTCCCTGCAAACTAATTGCTGTGACTCAGTGGAAACTACCACTGAAAAATATCTGTGTGAAGCTTAATGCGCTGATAATTGCAGAGGTGGGTGCAAAAATGGAGGCAGGTATCTCCATCGAGCAGTTGTTGCCTTGAATCTCAGAGCTGTCATAACTCACGTTTACTGGTTGGTGCTGGGAAAAATATGGCACCAGAGCCTTTGGTTTAAAACTTTTTATTTGCATTTTGTAAACTGGGAGCCAGTTGCAGAACTGTTTTCACGTCAAGGGACTCAAATGTCGAACAGTTTGTCAATACTGTAATCATACATGGCGAAGAGTTTAAGCCAGCTCATCCCTCCTGCTCTATGAGCTGTTGAAGGGATTCATTGCTACTCTGTGGGGATAATCGGTCTCAGACAGTGGGCGCGGAATGGACAACAGCAAATGGACATGCCTGTTTCACTCTCTCTGTCTCATATTGTACCTCAGTGAAGAAAATTGGAGGGAATGTACAGCAGGAAGCATTTTTCATCTGCTTCCACTATTCAAGATCCATCTCACCTCAATTCATTCATTTGTTTTTAGCAGGGCTGCTGGTTTGGGGAACAAAAACCTCCTCTTATCAATGCCTTCTCACTTCTGGCATTGTGTCTACAAGATAAGTGGTGAGGACAGACCATTACAATCAATTGCAGTCAGATGGAGCTCGGGAAGCATGGAGCCACACAATGGGTAACTGTTGATTTTACAGTTATAAGCTGTCTCTGACACAGCATCAATTTACCCTCTTCGCCATGGGAATGTGATATAGATCAGGAGGCCACATAATTAGTTGTGCTAAAAGGATATCTTTAATCTTTATTGTCACAAGTAGCTTACATTAACACTGCAATGAAGTTACTGTGAAAAGCCCCTAGTCGCCACACTCCGGCGCCTGTTCGGGTACACAGAGGGAGAATTCAAAATGTCCAAATTACCTAACGGCATGTCTTTCGGGACTTATGGGAGGAAACCAGAGCACCCGGAGCAAATCCACGCAGACACAGGGAGAACGTGCAGACTCCGCACAGACAGTGACCCAAGCCAGCAATTGAACCTGGGACCGTGGTGCTGTGAAGCAACAGTGCTAACCACTGTGCTGCCCAGACAAGGTTACATGAAGGAAGGTGGTAGGAGGTTTGAGTGGAATATAAACAACAGCGTAAACCCAAGTGGGCCGAATGGCCTGTTTCGATGCTGTAAATTCTATGTGGCAGCAACATAACCACAGCGGAAAGCAGGAAGGTTTCTCAGGCCAGATAACAAGAGTTTGTGAACACTTTTGCATTACCTTGTTTTTATGTGACATCTGCTATTGGGCTCCTCCTGTTTTCATTGATTATGTGTCTTCATTTCTCAGCACTTTTCCTCAGCAAATGTCAGGAATGAGAGTGTAATGGTGGATTGGGACTTTGGGCCTGTAGATTTTCAGATCCATCCAGTTTGTTCAGGTCCTGTCTGGGCATCTGCAAGAAGACACCAATCAGATATGCAGTCAGAAGAGAAGGTGCTTGGCCGAATGGATGTCAACACTTAATTAAACTGTACAAATAAGCAGATTCAGGACTGAATGATCTGCGCTGCCTTTATTTAAGGCCTTTGAAATAAAAATGGGGACATAGGGGTTTGATTTCAAGTAGATTCCCCAAAACAGTTTCACTTTTTCCAATAATAGAACCATTTCACAGGTTCTATGCCACTTTCTGTCACTGGTCAAGTTGTCAAACATTTCATTGACCACTTCAGGCAGGATTTTCTGGTATTTCCCGCTGGTGCGACTTTCCAAAGGCAACCCCCCCCCCCTCCAAACCCCATGGTGGGTTCCCCAGCAGTGGGATGGGCAATCCACAAAATGCCAAGGACTTCGGCAGTTGTGGAAGATCTGCCGGCATACGTCACGAGAGGGGCTGGAAAATCCCATCCTTATTGGAATGACTCAAAGATGTCCGAGTTATTTTAACATCCTGGGTGATTCATCCTCAAATTGAGGTGACTCAGAAGTTCATTAAGAAAGGGAGAGATTGAAACCTTCTGAGAATGGAACAATGAGGCCCAGTTTCAAACACTGAAAGGCATGTTTTGAATGCTCGTCAGTCAATAGTTCACATCCAACCTGATCAACAAGTACAAAAAGCTGTTTGGCTGGATTCAATCAAGACAGAGATGACGGTGGTACATTGTCAAGTCTGTCAGGAAGGGTGGGTTTAGATGGGCTGAATGGCCTTTCCTCATGCTGCACCCATCTTGTGAAAACTCTACTGAAGCAAAGCAAAATTTCTGAAGAATCATTTCTCATTTGAATATTTATTCACTTCTTTCTTTCTGAAGATGAGGGGTGGAATTCTCCAGTCTGGGGATTAAGTCCCATGGCAGGGCGGGGAAGTGGAGTCTTTCCTACAATGGAAGCTGGAGGGAAAACGCACCAAATCCTCCCGCCCCGACCTCATAAATGACATAACTGGCGGTCTTGCGCTGTAATCCGTGACGGGTAAGTCTAATGGCATGTAGCCCGCGGTCGCATCAGGGTGCAATATTGAAAATACCCCCAACGTCACTGACCCATGACCGAGGAAAGACGGTGGACCTCCAGGAAATGAAGGTGGACCTCCTGAGAAAGCAGTTGGATCTGAAGGAACATCCTGAGACTAGAAGGCGGATCTCCGCCCGGTGACTGAATCTGGAAGACCCACCTGCAGATGCTCTCCCACCCACCCACTGCTTTGGTGTTCCAGAGTCCAGGATTGCTGTTAGCATCAATTCTGAACTCTGGGGGCAGCCTCAGGCATTGTTCAGGTGAATCCCGACATATGCACACCACGTTGTTCCAGACGGGTTTTGCACCGGTGTGGGGTGCAAATCAGTTTTGCACTGGCCTCTAGCAGGCTTCCATGGCGGGCACCAGCAAAATGTGTAGAACTGATTTCTGTGCTTCCCACCAACCTCTCCCCCCCCCCCCCCCAATTGCCATTGCATCCGTCGACTGGGATATGGGAGAATTCTATATTGGCCTGAAAGCAAGTACAAGATAACGGTTTTCAGAAGAAGAAGGCTTCATTTTCTGAAGGGAGTTGTATCTCATCATAAATTCTATCCCAAGCATCACTTGAGGCAGGTGGTAGCCCTTCCTCCTTTGTGTCAGAGCATTTGTATGGTGATGATGCCCCCTTCCAGGCCATCGTCACCATAATCTAGGCTGAAGGCGCAGTACCAGGGAAGTGCCACACTGTCAGAGGTACCATATTTCACAGAACATATTGAACCAGAGCCTTACTCACATGTTTCCAGTATTGATGATCCCATGGCCTTATAGGAAAGAGAATATTTGATTCTCTTGGTGTTCTAGTCCTGAAGCAATACCACCCAAAACCAACTAACCGGTTTTATCTCATTACTGTTTGTGGGATTTCCTGATGCGCAGATGCATTTTACCAGAAACTGTTGATGCATTTCAAAACTAGGTCAGTAAGTGTGAAATGCCTCAAGATGTCTATGAGAGGGGACATGGCGTGACAGAATTCCGAGTCTTTCTGCAAGACAGGCTCAGTAATGAACAGGTTAAGTATCGGTATACAATTCCATTTTCAACCCACTGCACAACTGAAAGAGGTGGGTTTGATTTGTTGCTTTCTGAAAATCAAAACCAGACCATGTCTCAAAGGCTCCTTCAGCTTGGCTTGTCTCAAATGCCGATGTTATTGGAAAGCAGCATGGCCAGTTATGCTTCTCACAGCAGGCTTACTGACTTGCATCATGTCAGCACTCTGGGAGCTCATCAGTCTCCTCCCTAATACCATGGCGAGGAAGTAGTGCCCGCAAATCAAGCTGTCCTAAATGGCATGTCGCTTGCTGTGCAATAATGATCCAAGTAGCAACTGATTGTAATGTGAAACTGCAGTCACTGCATGGCCCAGGCAAATGAATCAAACCCCGTAACAGACATGGTTTCTATTCTGTGCAAGTACTAATCAGGAACAGGAACCAAATATGATGCCTTTCCTCCTCTCCAATCTACTCACCCTGAGGCTAGTTGTAGATCCACTCCCATAGCCTGAGCTGAGGTCAGATGGGAGATCTATCTTGAGACCTTCCTTATCTATATAGCCAATCAACACAAAGGCAGTTGTAGACTCCTAAAATTATAAGAGCACAGAAGGAGGACACTCAGTCCATTATGTCTATGATGGCTCTCTGCAGAGCAATCCAGTCAGTCTAATTATCCCTCTCTATCCTCTCAGCCTTCAAACTGTATATCCCTCAAGTCCCTATCCAATTTCCTTTTGAGACCATCGGCTGTCTCTGCTTCCGCCACCCTCGGAGCCCGTGCATTTCCCATGTGCACAAACGATGTGTGAAATATCCTTCATCTGTTCCTGCTGCATCCCTGGCCCAAAACCTTGAATCTGTGTTCCCTCGAGTTGTACCACCAGCTCATGGAAACAGCTTTTCATTGCCTACCTGAACTAACCCTGTTATAACTCCCAACAAATCTCCCCGCAGCCCTCTTTGTTCCAAATAGAAAAATCCCAGTTTCTCTCACCTAACGTAGCTCTCAGCCCCACAACCAATCTGTTAAAATCTCCTCTTGCTTTTACTAACCGAGGCACCACGGGATGCAGAGTGTCACTGGTTCTGCCGAGACAGGGTGGTTGTACGCTTATTGACATCTGCCAGTATTATTTCCGGTACTGATGTACATGCGACCAAAAATAACTATAACATGTAGCTTCAACTGAAATATTAATTTGCCTTCATAGCTCCATTTGTCAATAGCTTGTTCTCTACAGTGTCTTGTGATTTTACTGTGATAATATTAGGATGTGAATGCTCAACCTATTTGCAGAAAATGTGTTTATCAATAGCTCATTCCCTTTAATGTTAGGCCTCTGTTGAAATAACAGGCAAAGTAACTGATTATAATCATTGTACAGCATATGAGGAGGGTTATTTTCTCCATTTCTAGGTTTTTCAGTGGCAGTTCCACAGCAATAGGTTCCTCCACCATCTTAACATGTCAACAACATGTAACTAATTAACCGTTCCGTCATACGTGAGTGAGCAGCTGACATATGATTGGCTGAAAGGACTTGTCATAACATTTGACAGTAAGTGATTAAGGGGACCCCTCACTTTAACAGCGTTTTCATGGATTTAAACAGTCGGGGGGCCAAGAGGCCCAGTGTGAGCAGGCCACTCTTTGGGAAGTTCATTAAAAATAAATAAATTAGGCTCCTCTCAGTCGTGCAACCACCAGCAAAGTGAAACTTGTGATGTGGGGCGCCCTGCCATTCTCTCTGTGCCGCTCTACTTTTTATTTGCAATGTGTTTTTAAACATTCCACTGACCGATTGATTTAAAATGTCTCAAAAATCCATCATGTGTCTACATTGAGCTGTATTTTGTCGGCAATGTTCTGCTGCTCTTGAGGAATATTTTCTGAACCTAACTTCAAGATGCGCTAAATGTTTGTGACCATTTATTATTGCCGCTTATTATCATCACAGCTGTAATTGACCTTTCTTCATTCCTTGCGCTTTGCTCTGAACATTGGCTGATTGCCAATGAATGGATTGAGACACTTTGGTACTTTATTTCCTCATCAATACAGCAAAAACAGTTTTACCTTTATTACGTACATCCTCAGAGCAATGAAAGGTCTTGCACAGATGAATTACTTTTGAACGAGAGTTGCTCTTGTGCGAGGAAGTAAATGTGAGGGTTAGTTTGGTCTCCAAGTACCTCTCTATACTTCCTCGGACCCGCTCGCTCACCTCCTCGTCCGCCAACAGCCCCACCTCCAAGCGCCACAGCGGGCGCTGGTCCCTCTCCTCCCCCATCTCCAAGTCCACCCAATGCGGGGCATGGTCCGAAATGGCTATTGCCGAATACTCGGTATCCTCTACTCTCGCTATCAGCGCCCTACTCAAAATGAAAAAGTCGATGCGAGAATAAGCCTTATGGACATGTGAGAAGAATGAAAATTCCCTAGCCCCCGGCCTTGCAAATCCCCAAGGGTCCACCCCTCCCATTTGGTCCATAAATCCCCTCAGCACTCTAGCCGCCGCCGGCTTCCTACCCATCCTAGACCTGGGACGATCCAGTGCAGGATCCAACACCGTGTTAAAGTCTCCCCCCATTATCAGGCCCCCCACTTCCAAGTCTGGGATCCGACCCAACATACGCCACATAAAACCCGCATCGTCCCAGTTCGGAGCATACACATTGACCAGTACCACCCTCTCTCCCTGCAACTTACCATTTACCATTACGTACCTACCGCCATTATCTGCCACAATGCTCGACGCCTCGAATGACACCTTCTTTCCCACCAAGATCGCCACCCCTCGATTTTTGGTGTCTAGCCCCGAGTGAAACACCTGACCTACCCACCCCTTCCTCAGTCTTACCTGGTCTGCCACCTTCAGGTGTGTCTCCTGGAGCATAACCACATCCACCTTGAGCCCCTTCAGGTGCGCGAACACGTGGGCCCACTTAACCGGCCCATTCAGTCCCCTTACATTCCAGGTTATCAGCCGGATCAGGGGGCTACCCGCCCCCCTCCCCCACCGACTAGCCATGACCCCCTCCTCGGCCAGCCACGCGCCCGCACCCCACACCCGGCCCGTTCCCCATAGCGGCATACCCTCGTCTTGACCCCCCCCCCCCCCGCACTCGCTCCAGCTCCTCCTTGACCTTAGCAGCAGCAACTTGATTCCCCCCCCCCCTGCCCCCCCCCCCCCCCCCCCCCCCGGGCTAGGACCCATCCGAGCTGGTTTACTCCCCCCAATGCACTTCCGCAAGTCAGCTGACTCCTGCTGACCCCGGCCACTCCCGCCTCCCCTTCGACTCCTCCCATTGTGTGGCACACCCTCCTCTCCGGCTCCCCATTCACAGGCTCTCCCCCTCCCCCCTCCGTTCTCAGCGCGGGAAACAGTCCTCGCTTCCCCGCCCAAATTCCTAGGGGTGCACATCTCCAAAAATCTGTCCTGGTCCACCCACGTCGACGCTACCACCAAGAAAGCACAACAGCGCCTATACTTCCTCAGGAAACTAAGGAAATTCGGCATGTCCACATTGACTCTTACCAACTTTTACAGATGTACCATAGAAAGCATCCTATCGGGCTGCATCACAGCCTGGTATGGCAACTGCTCGGCCCAGGACCGCAAGAAACTTCAGAGAGTCGTGAACACCGCCCAGTCCATCGCACAAACCTGCCTCCCATCCATTGACTCCATCTACACCTCCCGCTGCCTGGGGAAAGCGGGCAATATAATCAAAGATCCCTCCCACCCGGCTTACTCACTCTTCCAACTTCTTCCATCGGGCAGGAGATACAGAAGTCTGAGAACACGCACGAACAGACTCAAAAACAGCTTCTTCCCCACGTCACCAGACTCCTAAATGACCCTCTTATGGGCTGACTTCATGAACACTACACCCTGTATGCTTCATCCGATGCCAGTGCTTATGTAGTTACATTGTATACGTTGTGTTGCCCTATTATCTATTTTCTTTTATTCCCTTTTTTTCTCATGTACTTAATGATCTGTTGAGCTGCTCGCAGAAAAATACTTTTCACTGTACCTCGGAACACGTGACAATAAACAAATCCAATCCAATCCAATTCAATCCCTCCCCAGTCTTCGACACGGGAAAAAAGCCCAACTCTCCACCTGCCAGGCCCCGCCACCAACCAAAACAGTGCCCAACCCGCCCCATCCACCCTCCCCAACCCGAAAGAGAAAACGAAACCCAAAACAATGCAAAGTCCCCCACCCCCGAACAAAAAATAGGCATAACATATCCACCGCAGTCCCCAATCGCCCAGCCCGACCCTCAGTCTGTGTCCAGCTTCTCGGCCTGAACAAAGGCTCACGCCTTCTCCGGAGACTCAAAGTAATGGTGCCGGTCCTTGTAGGTAACCCACAGTCACGCCAGCTGCAACATGCCAAACTTCACCCCCTTCCTGTGCAGCACCGCCTTCACTCGATTGTACCCGGCCCTGCTCTTCGCCACCTCCGCACTCCAGTCCAGGTATATTCGAACATCTGCGTTCTCCCACCTGCTGCTCCTCTCCTTCTTGGCCCACCTGAGCACACACTCCCGATCGACGAACCGATGGACCCGCACCAGCACCGCCCGCGGAGGCTCGTTAGCCTTGGGCCTCCTCACCAACACTCTATGGGCCCCTTCCAGCTCCAGGGGCCCCTGGAAGGACCCCGCTCCCATCAGCGAGTTCAACATGGTGACCACATAGGCCCCCACGTCCGGCCCCTCCAGCCACTCTGGGAGGCCCAGAATCCGCAGATTCTTCCGCCTCGACCGATTCTCCATCTCCTCGAACCGTTCCTGCCATTTCTTGTGGAGCGCCTCATGCACCTCCACCTTTACTGCCAGGCCTAAGATCTCGTCCTCATTGTCAGAGATCTTTGCTGCCAGGCCTAAGATCTCGTCCTCATTGTCAGAGATCTCCGCCCACTGCCTCCACGCTGCCTGGTCTCGGCCCGCCGCCATTTTGTCCTTCTTCCCTCCCGTCTTCGGGTCCACCACCACCTTTTTTGTCGTCCCGCTCCGAGTTAAAGCCAAAAACTGATGGGGAGCTATTATTAACTCCTTCCCACACCGGGAAACGTCGAAAAAGTGCCGTTGGGGGCCCTGAAAAGAGCCCAAAAGTCAGTTTTTGAGGGAGCCGCCAAATGTGCGACTTAACTCCGCATAGCTACAACCGGAAGTCTCGAGGGGGGATCCTTTTGGCAGTGTTCGCTTCACCAATCTGCCCCAAAATGTCTGTGGAAACTCCTGAAAAAGGTCTGAGAGTCAGTTCCAGACGGGAGCTGCCGAATGCGCGACCTACTCCTCCATGGCCACCACCGGAAGCCTCGTCCCCGCTTCTTCAATGGCCTTGGTGAGATCTTTCACAGTTGTTCCCTCTGCTGCTAGAATTCACCTTTAACAAAGGCCCTCAAGTCAGCTTGAAGCCTTTAAGCTTGCCCTTCCCCTGCCTGCATGCTGGAAGAGGCTTTTGTCTTTCCAGCCAAATCCTTTACTGTTTCAGCCGGGTCTGGTAACCAAGAGACATACCATTCCTGGGGGACACTGTCAGGGGAATGTTGCAGTCTTCTTCCCACACCGGGAAATGTCGAAAAAATTCCGTTGGGGGCCCTGTAAAGAGCCCAAAAGTCTGTTCCAAGCGGGAGCTGCCGAACATGCGACTTAGCTCTGCATAGCCGCACCCGGAAGTCCGTGAGGATTAGTTTATATGCAGAGATGTCCCCGAAACAGAAATCTGTTTTTCACAGTGTGGCAGTGTGGCCCCTTTAAGGGGATGGGCTCGAAGGACCACGTGACCGGCAAAAGGCAAACCCAAACCCCAGGAAGGTTTGCGCAGGCACTCGATTAGCCTCCCTTTGTAAACGACTAGAAGCCTCCACTGCACGTCTCGAGCCACCACCCACACAGTATTGCTTGAGTGAAAACATATTGGACACTCAATCACTTTTTTCTGTGCTTCGCATGGCAAAAGCCTATTTAACCCATTATGCAAATATTTGGAAGAGTATCAATTAGTCCTGCTGACTACTTCCACCACCCTTCCTGAAAACAAAAACAATGCAACCATATTTATTTGAGGAACATAGTGGCAGGAAACCCACACTGTGCTCCTGATTTAATTCCAGCGTATTCACTGCTGAAAGATAACCCCAGATGCTATTGATTCTCTTACAATAACCCCATCTTCAGTGAATCCCATTACTCTCTCACATGCTCGTATTGCTCAGCATATTATTCTTTTGTTAGAAATACAGATCCGGAGTCTTAAATAAGCAAGCACAGGAAAATCTTTACGATAAAAAGCCTTGTAAACTTTGCGACATTCCTAATCCAGATGGAATTCATAAAGGTTCTGTTCTTCATCCTGCTGCAACGGGATGTTTACTGCGAGGCATGTTTTCTCCCCACCTCTCATAAAAGTGTTGACTCCTTGATGGGTTGTAGTTCCACGGCCATCGAGTGCTCTGCTATTGGTGGTGAGTGCAGACAAGCTTTCCTGCCGCAGCGGCATCAGACTTCAACCCTGGAGTGCCAACAAAAAAGGCCCTCGAGTGTAGCAGTGGATCCAACACCTGCAGAGATTGAGCAGAGGCCATCACAATGACAAACTGGTAATAATAATCTTTATTCGTGCCACGAGTAAGGGCAGCACGGTGGTGCAGTGGGTTAGCCCTGCAGCCTCACGGCGCCGAGGTCCCAGGTTCGATCCCGGCTCTGGGTCACTGTCCGTGTGGAGTTTGCACGTTCTCCCCGTGTTTGCGTGGGTTTCGCCCCCCACAACCCAAAGATGTGCAAGGTAGGTGGATTGGCCACGCTAAATTGCCCCTTAATTGGAAAAAATGAATTTTTTAATTCCAGATTTTTTATTGATCTGCAGCAGCGAAATTTGAACCTGGGACCCCCACGCAGTAAACTGGGTCTCTGGATTACTAGTCCAGTGACAATACCACTGTGGTAGTACCAGGTATTGCGGTACCTGAGAGGCTGATGACCATTGGTCAGACCCAGGAGTCTACCATTGGCTGTATTGCGTAGCTCCGCCCTGAAGGCGGGGTATAAGAGATGGTGCCGTCCCAGCAGCCTTCACTTTCTGTATCGAAGCTGCTGGGAAAAGGTTCGAGCAGATTAAAGCCTTCAGTTATGGAATCACTGCGTCTTGAGTGTAATTGATTGCGCATCAATTTAATCTGCTACAACTTCAGTTGGAAGGATTGATCTCCACATCAAACCAGAGTGCCTCCAGCTCAGCCCCCACGCGGATAACTCTGCTGCTATTTTTGAACACTGGCTGGCGTGCTTTAAGGGCTACCTCGACACGGCCGTAGGCACCCCCACGGAAGGACAGAAGTTGCATCTCCTGCACTCCCGGGTCAGCCCTGGGATCTACCCCCTTATCGAGGAGGCGGAGAACTATGCTGCCGCTATTGAACTGCCAGAAGGACATTATATCCGCCCGGTAAACCAGTTCTACGCTCGTCACCTGCTTGCGACTAGGCGGCAAAGCCCCAAGGAAACGTTGGAAGATTTCTACCGGGCGCTACTGCTGCTGGGCCGAAACTGTGGCTGTCCGCAAGTTTCGGGGAGCGAGCAAATGGAACATTTAATCAGGGATGCTTTCGTTGCAGGTATGAGCTCCCCCGATATCCGCCGAAGACTCCTAGAACGGGACGCTCTGGGACTTACAGAGGCACGGGCCCTGGCAGGGTCCATGGACGTTGCCTATAAAAATGCGCTGTCCTTTGCACCCGATCGCGTGGCACCCCGCAGCGACAGCCCCTCAGACCTTCCCCCTGACCCCGCAATCCTGCTCTGCGAGACGGCCCGTTAACGCCGCCGGGCCCCGCTGTTTCTTCTGCGGGCAGGCAAATCATCCCCGCCCGCGCTGCCCGGCCTGCACCGCCACCTGCAAAGGGTGCGGCAAGAAGGGCCACTTTGTGGGGGTCTGCCAGGCCCGCGCCGTGGCCGCGGTCTCCAGTGACTATGGACTGCCGCGGCAACCCTCCCTTCAGGCCCCGACCGGCCAGTGCTCACCATCACCCCCCCTATCCTAACGCCACGTGCGACCCACGGGCGCGGCTATCTTGCCCCCCGGACTCCACGCTGGACGGGTGGGCGCCGCCATTTTGTCCATCGCCAACGCCATCTTCTTCATCCCCGGACACCATGTGCGACCCATGGGTGACACCATCTTGGATGGGGCCCCAGGCCCTTAGCTCGGTCGACTACACGCTGCCCAATCAGAATTCGCAACTGCTTCATCTGGCCTCAGTGACACTGGACCAAAGTTGACCCCGGACACTCGCAACGGCTACGACAACGGTCCTCATTAACGGCCATGAGACGTCGTGCCTGATTGACTCTGGGAGCATGGAAAGCTTTGTTCACCCCGACATAGTAAGGCAGTGTTCACTTGTAACCCAACCTGTAAATCAAAGGATCTCCCTGGCCTCCGGGTCACACTCGGTGGAGATACAGGGGTTCTGCCCAGCGAATCTCACTGTCCAAGGTAGGAAATGCAACAATTTCCGCCTGTACGTCCTGCCGCACCTTTGCACGGCTACCCTCCTGGGGCTGGACTTCTAATGTCATTTGCAAAGCCTGACTTTTAAATTCGGCGGCCCTATACCTCCCCTTACTGTCTGCGGCCTCGCGACCCTTAAGGTCGACCCGCCTTCCCTGTTTGCAAACCCGTCGCCACCAGGAGCAGACGGTACAGTGCCCAGGACCGGACCTTCATCAGGTCAGAGGTCCAAAGGCTGCTGGGGGAAGGGGTCATCGAAGCGAGCAACAGTCCCTGGAGAGCTCAAGTAGTGGTGGTAAAGACCTGGGGGGAAGCATAGCATGGTCATAGACTACAACCAGACCATCAACAGGTTTACTCAGCTGGATGCGTACCCTCTCCCCCGTATAGCCGACCTGGTAAAAAGGATCGCACAATACAAGGTCTTCTCCACGGTGGACCTCAAGTCCGCCTACCACCAGCTACCCCTCCGCACTAGTGACCGCAAGTACACTGCCTTCGAAGCAGATGGGTGGCTCTATCAATTTTTAAGAGTTTCCTTTGGTGTCACTAATGGGGTCTCGGACTTCCAGCGAGAGATGGACCGAATGGTTGACCGGTACGGCTTACGCGCAACGTTCCCGTATCTGGATAATGTCACCATCTGCGGCCATGACCAGTAGGACCACGACACCAACCTTCGCAAATTTCTCCAGACCGCGAAAATCCTTAATCTGACCTACAATAAGGATAAATGCGTGTTTAGCACTGACCGTCTAGCCATTCTAGGCTACGTAGTGCGAAGTGGAGTCATAGGCCCTGACCCTGAGCGCATGCACCCCCTTATGGAATTCCCCCTCCTTCACTGCCCCAAGGCCCTGAAGCGCTGCCTCGGGTTCTTCAGCTATTATGCACAGTGGGTCCCCAATTACGCAGACAAAGCTGACCCCTGATCCAGTCCACAACCTTCCCCCTATCGACGGAAGCCCGCCAGGCTTTCAGCCGCATCAAAGCAGAAATTGCAAAGGCCACGATGCGCGCCATCGACGAGTCCCTCCCCTTCCAGGTCGAGAGCGATGCATCCGACATAGCTCTGGCCGCCACCCTCAATCAAGTGGGCAGGCCCGTGGCTTTCTTCTCCCGAACCCTCCATGCTTCCGAAATTCACCACTCCTCGGTCGAAAAAGAAGCACAAGCCATAGTTGAAGCTGTGAGACATTGGAGGCATTACCTGGCTGACAGGAGATTCACTCTCCTCACGGATCAACGGTCGGTTGCCTTCATGTTCAATAATGCACAGCAGGGCAAGATAAAAACAACAAGATCTTGCGGTGGAGGATAAAACTCTCCACCTACAACTACGAGATCTTGTATCGTCCGGGGAAGCTGAACGAGCCTTCTGGTGCCCTGTCCCGCGGCACTTGTGCCACTGCACAAGCGGACCGCCTCCGAGCCCTCCACGAGGACCTCTGCCACCTGGGGGTTACTCGCTTTTTCCATTTTATCAAGGCCCGCAACCTGCCCTACTCCATCGAGGAGGTCAGGACAGTCACCAGGGACTGCCAAATCTGCGCAGAGTGCAAACCGCACTTCTACCGGCCCGAGAGGGTGCACCTGATAAAGGCTTCCCGTCCCTTTGAACACCTCAGCATGGACTTCAAAGGCCCCCTCCCCTCCACCGACCGCAACACGTACTTCCTGAACGTGATTGATGAGTACTCCCGGTTCCCATTCGCCATCCCCTGCCCAGACATGACCACAACCACCGTCATCAAGGCCCGCCAGGGTATCTTTACACTGCTCGGTTTCCCCGCGTACATACACAGTGATAGGGGGTCCTCCTTTATGAGCGACGAACTGCGTCAATTCCTGCTCAACAAGGGCATTGCCTCGAGTTACAACCCCCGGGGAAACGTGCAGGTAGAGAGGGAGAACGGAGCGGTCTGGAAGACTGTTCTACTTGCCCTACGGTCCAGGAATCTCCCGGTCTCCCGCTGGCAAGAGGTCCTCCCGATGGCCCTCCACGCCATCCGGCCACTGCTCTGTACAACCACAAATCAGACACCTCATGAATGCCTCTTTGTTTTCCCCAGGAAGTCCTCCTCCGGGACCTCGCTCCCAACCTGGCAAGCGACACACGGACCCATCCTGCTTCGGAAGCACGTGTGGGCGCACAAGTCGGACGCGTTGGTCGAGAGGGTCCACCTGCTGCACGCTAACCCCCAGTACGACTACGTGGCGTTCCCTGACGGCCGGCAAGACACAGTCTCCCTTCGGGACCTGGCGCCCGCCGGAACCCCACGCGTACCCGAGCCATTGCCCCCCCCCCCCCCCCCACAACACCTGACTGGAGGGTCAGTACTCCCGCCGGTCCTGCCTTGGCCTGACCACCCACCGACGCCCCCTACAGGCGCCTCCCCTCCCTGGCAATCTTTTGCCGCCTAGGGGTGACGAAGCTGCCAGGGAGGACAACACCACGCTCCGGGAGTCGCAACCGCCAGGACCCGCGTCAGAATCACCGCTGAAGCCCAGATGCTCCAGAAGGACGACCAGGCCGCCCGATCGACAGATTGCTGCACTATGAACACTTTGTACCTCGACATCACGGTACCTCTATACCTGGTCATACCATGCTAAAGGCGATTATTAACGCTGGCCACCACCCGCCGGGCTCTTTTTAACAGGGGGTGAATGTGGTAGTACCAGGTATTGTGGTACCTGAGAGGATGATGACCATTGGTCAGACCCAGGAGTCTACCATTGGCGCGTAGCTCCACCCTGAAGGCGGAGTATAAGGACCGGTGCCGTCCCAGCAGCCTTCACTTTCTGTATCGAAGCTGCTGGGAAAAGGTTCGAGCAGATTAAAGCCTTCAGTTACGAATCACTTCGTCTTGAGTGTAATTGATTGCGCATCAACCACCACAGTGCCACCTCCCCATATCGTCACCCTGAGACTACCAGGGTGACTGGTGTGAGGCTCAAACGTCTCCCGGTTGTCTGGTATTGCAACAAAGAAGAAAATTGGACTCAGCTAACTGGAGAAGTGAATTGTCAAGTTGTAGGGCCAGGTGTGCAGTGGTTCCAGGCACTGTGAGCACTGAAGCAACTCGTTGGGCACTCAAATACTTTACACAGTAAAATGCTTTGAAGATATTTAAAATGCTCTGATTTAAATTGACTGATGCTCCGGCTGCTCTGGGAAACCAGGAATCAAACTGAACCCAAGCTAATTAAAAAATGATTCAAGATTACATTGAAATGTATGCCTCAGGCTTGCTGAACTGTTTTGAAACAGTTTACGAAAAGCTCAGCTTTTGAGTGCCAGTCCTATTTTCTGTGATACCAGCCATTTAACACCAATCTGTTTTACATGACTGATCAGCCAATGAGATGTTAACGGACAAATAACCCCAGGTTTGCTGTTCAGTCCAAATGCTGTCAGTTCACATCACAAAAACACAAGGGATTCAATCTTCTAATTCCTCTTTGGCTTTCATCTCAATAACCTCCATGTGGTTCACCTCTTGCAGACCTTGGCTCTCTCTCTTCATCTCTCCGCCCATCCGACCACAGTCAACCAACATTGAGATGTGGCCGTTAGCTTTTCACCTGACCCTCCCCAATGTCTTAATATATGCTCAAGGAGGACTTTCACCCTGTCATCAAGGAGTGAATGTAGTTTTCTGGACTCCAGCTCACACCATAGACAGATGTCTCTGCCCCCCAGTAGCTCTGGCAGTGCAGCGCTACTGCACTGGGAGCGTCAGCCAACATTTTGTGCTTAAGACACCAGACTGGGCTGAACACAGACCCTGCAGATTCAGAGTGAGTGCCATTGCAGACACCGATGCATAAAGTGGGTGGGCGTTATTCTCCCTCCCCCCCCCCCACGCCAGGTGGGAGAATCGCTGGGGCGCTGCGCGAACCGCGCCACGCCGCCCCGACCCCCGCACGCGATTCTCCCACCCGCCGGAAACCAGCGGCGCGCGATTCTCACCGGGCCGCTCGGAGAACAGGCGAGCGGCGATTCTCCGGCCGGGCCGAACGGCTGCTACGACACGAAAGGTTCCCGCCGGCGCCGTCCACGCCTGGTCGCTGCCGGTGGGAACTCTGTGGGAACGCTGGGGAGGGGGGGCTCCTTCACCTGGCTGGCCGCTGATGGGGTCTGGCCCGCGATCGGGGCCCACCGATTGGCAGGCCGGCCTCTCCCCCCCCCGGGCTTACCTCCTTCCGCACGTGGTTGGTGAGGGGCCGGCATGCGTAAGACATTCCCCGTGCATGCGCAGGATGGCGCGGCCCAACTGCACATGCGCAGGATTGGGCTGCCCTAATTGCACATGCGCGGATTGGCGTGGCGCCCATTTGGCGCCGCGTAAGCACGCTGGAGCGGTGTGAACCGCTTCAGCGCCGTGCTGGCCCCCAATGGGGGCCAGAATAGGTTGTGTCCGGGCCCTGTTTGCGTTCACGACAGCGCGAACACTTGGCCTCAATATCGGAGAATCGCCCCCGGTATTTTTGCTCTCAGCTTAACTATCTGTATTGTGATAGCTGCACCAGACTAACTACATAATGAAATGAAAAACATGTTTGGAAAAGACGCAGTCCACTGCTGCTCGACTTCAATAGTCATTTCATCTTGCTTAGTCCACACTGCACTGTTACTGCAGCTCATGATGCAGCCCACTCAACTCACTCATCTGGTCTGCGGAACCCGTGGATGATTAGGTGAGTGCTTATGAAAGGGCAAAGATGGACAAGGGTTGGAGTGGAGTGAACAGTAGTAACAACTGTCAATGAAAAATGTGTGCATAATGGCTAAAGCTCCCCTGTCCGTCTATCCTCAATTGGCTGTAACAAAATACACTGACTTCTGTCTGCACTGCTCGGAAAATTGGTGCAGAATCCTTAAACTAACAGCCTGACTGACAGCTCAAAAGAGCCTCTTTGCCTTTCCCTCACAATGAAGACAGTCAGGACTAGAGTTATGGATAGAGATGCACAAAACACCCAATCTGCATTGAATCAACACTCACATAACATGATAGCACCTTAGATCAATCAGCATTTATGGAATTGATATATGCTACTTGGTTCAAATTGGTTTTCTCCCATTAGCACTATTCTCTCTCAAGCACTCTGTTGGCAATGTTAACAGTTACGAAGTGCTGGAAAAACAAGAAATTGGAGAGCGCTCTGTGTATATCTTTTCTCTTTTGCATTGTTAAAACAGCCATGATCCTCATCTGTAATGGCAGAACCCGACTGTGTGAGAACATATTGTAAATAAAGCAGATATGTTGAGATCCTTGTTGGATTCCATATTCCAATCAGCAAACTCAGTAAAACAACATACACAGATACTGAATCACAAAGGCTTTTATCAATTTGGATCCACTTGATGCAGCTCATTTCTGATATCCCCAGAAGGTGTTTGTGGAAAAGGTTGTGGGGAGGTATCTTGTGCTCCATGTTTGTTAGGTCACTTAAACTATACTTGTAATGGAATGCTCGCACCTTGTTGAAGTGAAGTTTATGGCAGAAACACTACTATCCAGTCAGTCAGTCAGGAGATCCAGAAAACAGTCTTATTACCTTTGGAGACTGATTATCGTTGAACATTCCTAGATTGTGAGCGGGCAGCATGGTGGCGCAGTGGTTAGCACTGCTGACTCACGGCGCCGAGGTCCCAGGTTTGATCCTGGCCCCGGGTCACTGTCCGTGTGGAGTTTGCACATTCTCCCCGTGTGTGCGTGGGTTTTGCCCCCACAACCCAAAGATGTGTAGGGTAGGTGGATTGGCCACACTAAATTGACCCTTAATTGGAAAAAATTAATTGGGTACTCTAAATTTGTAAATAACAATATCTTAGATTGTGACATTTTCAGTAAAATTTACTTTATTTCAGCCTGTGGGTATTGCAGGTCAGCCTGGAATACTGCAATTTGCTATGACCATATTACTTTGCAAGTTGGTTTTGGACTGACTTATTAAGACATTTAACCCTCAGCCTGACTCTGTCATATGGTGTAGGGAAGACTTCCTCCTCTGGTTTTGGAACTGGAGGCCTCGAGGCAGAGGTATTAATTGGAGTGTGGTTTTAAGATGAGTTTGGTAGTCAACTTGCTGTTGGTGACCATGTGTAGTTAATCATTTTGAGTTATGAGTTTATCTCAATTCCATGATGCTGTTTGGAAGCTGTACCTGTTCCGATTCCTTTGGATGTAGCTTGGTTTGCGAAGAGGAGAGAGTCCTGCTTACCCTTTCAGGACAACCACATTGCCACATATCGTTGCACTGTTTGGAAGCTTCTGAAGGACAATGTAACGTCACAGAAAAATAACTGGAACTGTACAAAATCCAGAAATTTACCTTCAATGTTGTTGTCAGCCAACACCACCATTAATTTCACTGGATAAAAATCAAGGGCATTCTTCCCAGGGGGTGTCTGCAAAACCCTAACCTCTGACCTCAAGTCCCACGACTGATTTGGTATGAAAGCAGGGCTGTAGGAGAGCTGTGTTGTCAGCGTAGCTGTCTCTCAGGTCATACTTCAAAGTACCTGGCTGTGCTCAGGTTAGTGTGTAAGGTCAAGTGCCACTTTTCAAAGAGGTCAGGCACCTGTCCAAGCCTCAAAGCAAACAAAACCTCTTCAATCACAGGCAACAAAAACAGTCCAACTGCAGGCATTCATCTCATGTGCTGTTTGCTATACCTTGCTGTGTGCAAACTGGCTCTTACCTTTGACAACACAATGCACTTCAAATGTAAATCAATTGGTAGTAAAGCATTTCCCAATTTCCTAAGCATGTGCCAAATTGCAATGTAAACAGCTTATTTCTTATATATGCACTGATGGTGCAGAGACTGCAGAATAATTCCTGTCCAGCCTGTGTGAAATTTTAATATATTTGGGGTAATTCTGACTTTTGCTGATGGTGTGAAACAGGCCATTTTGCTTTGAACACCAATTATAAACCTCTTCCAGTTTTTGTTTCCAGTTCGGTCAGTCAGAATAAAAACAGGGCTGAACAGACTATCTTCCAAAACCAGAACTGCCACCATGGACTTAAGACCAGAAGACATAGGAGCAGAATAATAATAATAGTTTAGTGTCACAAGTAGGCTTCAATGAAGTTACTGTGAAGAAACCCTAGTCGCCACATTCCGGCGCCTGCCCAGGGAGGCTGGTACGGGAATTGAACCTGCGCCGCTGGTCTTGTTCTGCATTACAAGCCAGCTGTTTAGCCTACTGTGCTAAACCAGCCCTTAGGCCATTCGGCCCATCGAGTCTGTTCTGCCATTCAATCATGGTTGATATGTTTCTCATCCTCACTCTCCTGCCTCCTCCCCTGAACCCCGTATTCCTGTGGGCAGCAGTGTAACATAGTGGTTAGCACTATGGCTTCACAGCGCCAGGGTCCCAGGTTTGATTCTCGGCTTGGGTCACTGTCTGTGTGGAGTCTGCACATTTCCCCGTGTCTGCGTGGGTTTGCACATTTCCCCGTGTCTGCGTGGGTTTCCTCCGGGTGCTCCGGTTTCCTCCCGCAAGTCCCGAAAGACTTGTATTCGGTAATTTGGACATTCTGAATTCTCCCTCTGTGTACCCGAACAGGCGCCGGAATGTGGCCACTAGGGGCTTTTCACAGTAACTTCATTGCAATGTTAATGTGAGTCTACTCGTGACAATAAAGATTGTAATAATCGAGAACCTGTCTAAATCTGTCTTAATTTGGTAATTTGGCCGCCACAGCCTTCTGCAACAAAGAGTTCCACAGATTCACCACCCTCTGGCTGAAGAAATTCCTCCTCATCTCTGTTTTAAAAGATCGTCCCTTCAGTCTGAGGCTGTGTCCACAGGTTCTAGTTTCTCCTACTGGTGGAAACATCCTCTCCTCGGCCACTCTATCCAGGCCTCTCAGAATCCTGTAAGTTTCAATAACATTGCCCTTCATCCTTCCTTGAGGGAATCAAAAGATGATAGTTTGGGACAAGCTGGAAGGCATACCTTTTAGAAATTATTATAGTGCAGGATTAAAACCTTGACACTGAACACAATGACAGTTCAAGGGCCACTGGACTATTGTAAGATTTGGGAGTCAGAGGACCTCTTTAACACCCCCAGGGATTGAAATTCTTGTTCATTACTTATGGCATGGCATCAGATTCCTGTCTGAGCTCTTTTAATGAAGTTGTTAGCCCATTTAAAATAAACTTTGCTGTAACAGGACACAGAGAAATGCGACTCAGGCAAGTCAGCCAGTGAAGTGCAAAATGTCAATGAAACAAATGAATTCTGACTGCGAGATGGAATGACAATAGGGGTGAAATGTTTTAATGAAAACCAGGAGAATGGCCGTATTTCTTTGTAATTAAGACCTGCTAACAAAACCACATTCTCAGAAATGACATTGCGAGCCGGTGCATTCCTGCGATTTCATCAGTGGCTCATTAATTACAAGTCAGACATTCTCACAATTTCTTTCAGTCAAAAGAAGAATTTGGCCCATGCCACTTGAAACATTTTTGGAATAGGGGATCAAAACTACTGAAATGTGAGAGAAAATTACTAATAGATCTTACAGGTAGAAAGATGGTACAGCAGTAAATTTAACGGGAAGCCCTGTTGAAAAGAAACAAGCCTCAAAAGAAAAAATATAGCAAATGTTCCGGGAGACTGTAACACACTTCTGATTTAACCATGAATGGAATACTCAGTCATGTGCTCCACATTTGCCCATAATCAGAGCCTGTGAATGATGTTGGTAATATATTTTACAAAGTTGTATTTGTGTGAAATGTTTCTCTCTGTTAATTAAAGGTGGCCCCCTCTATTTGAAGCACATTTACCTCAACATTTCCAGGTCCACACTGATAGTGAAGTGGCTCACCCGCAGTCAATGCATGTTGTAAAGCTGTTGGGGGGAGCTGAGGTGAGGCAGGGGGGTGTACTCTGCTGATGGCTGGTGACATCGAGGAGAAATTCATCCCATTGAAGTATTCATCAATCCCAGTCTCACCCTTCCTCCTTCATCTCATTGAAGTATTAATGCAACAATGTCACCGGACAGTGCAGCAGTCAGCTTCTTTCTCACCTACCTTCCCTTCACCCTGAGGCCAAGAGTGGGTTCTATTTGCTGATAATTGCAGAGGGTAGCTCCATTCACAACTCTTCTCAGGGCAGGGTGGAGAACATGGTAGCGTGCCGTGACAAGTGTCAAGTAATAATAACAGTGTCACATCCAGCTAGGTAACGGGTAACATGAACAAGACAAAGCCTAATTATGCACCCTAAGCTTCCACAAATGACATCAAAACTCCCACTTTCAAAAGCAGGGGTACAGTCTTTACCAGAAGCCTTACGGGAAGAAATACATGACCACCCTGGCTGCAAGAACAAAGCAGAACTGGGTATTCAGTTATTATTAGCTCTCCTCTTGTTGCCTCTCAGTCACTTACTATACAGACGTGTCGACAACCCTCATCTCCTGCATCAATGGCTGCAGCAAAAAGATCAGCACAAGAGAGCATGTTTGCTTGATGCGCTTCTGTGCAACCGGACTGAGAATCCACCCGTCCAGCACTGGAATATGTGCAGTCTACAACATTCTCTGCAGCAACCCAGTGAATTTATTCTGTTGTGGGATTGTTAGAAAGTATGCCAACTCTCCCAGTGGCTCAGTGGCTGAAGGCAAGCAGGTGAAAGGGATCAGCTCCCTGTTCCTGATTGCAACCACAGAATGAGTTGTGGTGCTACCAATGACCCTTGACCTCTGGGTCAGCAAGAGAAAATGCTGCTTGTACCCAATCCTCAATGCTTTCGCAAGGAGGAAGGGTGAGACTGGGGTTGGTTTTGACAGTGATGCTCTCTTCGACCATCAGCATCTGCTTACAGATGGAAAACAACCAGGTGTCAGTGGGCTGCTGGCACTGGTGTTGCCTAGCAAGAGTCAGGGTAGAGGGTACATTTGGTGGCTGGGTGGCACAAAAGGGCGGTGACGGATCAGCCACCCTTTGTACTCTGGGCTGTGCAATCGAGTTTAGAAGGATGAGAGGGGATCTTATTGAAACGTACAAGATACTGCGAGGCCTGGATAGAGTGGATGTGGAGAGGATGTTTCCACTTGTCGGAAAAACTAGAAGCAGAGGCCACCATCTCAGATTAAAGGGACGATCCTTTAAAACAGAGATGAGGAGGCATTTATTCAGCCAGAGGTTGGTGAATCTGTGGAACTCTTTGCCGCAGAAGGCTGTGGAGGCCAATTCACTGAGTGTCTTTGAGACAAAGATAAATAGGTTCTTGATGAATAAGGGGATCGGCGTTATGGGGAGAAGGCAGGAGATGAGAAAATATCAGCCATGATTGAATGGCGGAGCAGACTCGATGGGCCAAGTGGCCAATTCTGCTCCTATGTCCTATGGTCTTATGGTCTTATGGGTTGGCTTTGCTTTTTGTTGAAGTCGATGGAGTGAAAATCTAATTGAGGTGTACACATATGAAGGAAATGGGGGGGGACAGAAATCGGCTATTGGTAATTTTATAGCTCCCGGCCAGAGTCAGATTTTAATCCCAGTCTTTTTGTGAGAAAGTCAAAACAAGAAAAAAAAATGTGCTCCACTCTGGAATGTGCAGAGAATGCTCCATCTGAGAGAGAGAGAAAAGGTTAAGCACTTCCATATTAAAATACTGCGGTGAGCAGAAGTCTCTGGGAATAATTTAATAAGAGCGTGCCATTTCCTTAATATAATATCTGTGCTCCAGAAAAAATCCGGAGACTTTCAAAATATGTGCCATAATTATGTAAAAATGTGAAAATATAGCCGAATCCAAGCAAAACATTAGAACCTTATGAAAATAATAGTAAATCCTCTGATTAATCCCAGAATAATATCTTAATACAATTACTATAATACTGTATTTAAGTTAATTCTTGGCCCATGGTGACATCAGTTCTGTAAAGCATATATGTTCAGCTTTTGATTAATATCTTGTGGATTGCTGAAATTGGCGGAAATGTCATTGCTGTCATTATTATTTTAATTTTTCATACCCCTGCATGTGGTGAAGTTAAATAACACTGGTATTATGTAGCTCAGCTCAGTTATGTATCTTTACACTCCTGACTTAATTTGCTTTTCTCAAGAAAATACTGAAGGTTTTTCTTCACAAAAAAATACTTTCATCATAAAGCTTCTTGAAGGGCGGCACGGTTGCGCAGTGGTTAGCACTGCTGCCTACAGCGCCGAGGGCCCGGATTCTATCCCGGCCCCAGGTCACCCACCTGTATGGAGTTTGCACATTCTCCCCGTGTCTGCGTGGGTCTCACCCCCACCACCCAAAGATATGCAGGGTAGGTGGATTGGCCACACTAAATTGCCCCTTAATTGGAAAAACAATTATTGCATACTCTAAATTTATAAAAAAGTAAATAAATAAAATCTCCTGAAAGCATATTGCACAACAGTTCAGATTTGACATTGCACAGAGTGCGATGCTGTTCCCTATCTTTCCCTGCAGATTGTGGCATTCTGCATTGCCCCATTGCACTTACAGTTAGAGGTAACATTTGGAGTATACATTTAAATTTCATGTCCAGCATTCTCCGGTGCGTACAGCCCTGAGGGGCTTTACATGAGTTCTCGCACACACACACCCTCCTCCCCCCGTGCCCCCTCCTTTGGCTGGAGGGCCTTCGACTTTGGCCTTTGCCTCAGTAGCTTTAGTGCATCCTGTAGAATGTAGTGTTGGACCTCGGAATGTGCCAGTTCACGATTCTTGGTCATGGACAATTTCTTTCCCTGGACAAAAAGTGTCTTTCACCGAATGAAGATCCAGCAGCAATTGATGATTTTCTCAGTTTTCAAAAATTGATTGATGCAACATGGGCATCCATCCCAATAGATCTTAAGGGAGCAGTTAAGAGTCAACCACATTGGGCGGCACGGTGGTGCAGTGGTTAGCACTGCTGCTTCGCAGCGCCTAAGACCTAAGGGTTTTATCCTGGCCCAGGGTAACTGCTCATGTGGAGTTGCACATTCTCCCCTTGTCTGCATGGGTCTCGTCCCCACAATCAAAAGATGTGTAGGGTACAAAGAACAATACAGCACAGGAACAGGCCCATGGGTCCTCCAAGCCTGCGCCGATTACATGTCCTATCTAGACCAACGGCCTGTATCCTTCTATAACCCGTCTATTCATGTGCCTATCCAGATAAGTCTTAAAGGTCTCTAACGTATCTGCCCCAACCACCTCATTTGGCAGTGCATTCCAGGCCACCACCACCCTCTGTGTAAAAAAACATCCCCCGCACATCTCCGGTGAACCTTTCCCCCCTCACCTTGAACTTGTGCCCCCTTCTAATTGTCATTTCTGCCCTGGGCAAAAGCCTCCAACTGTTCATCCTACCTATATCCCTCATAATTTTATAAACTTCTATCAGGTCGCCACTCAGCCTCCGTCTCTCTCATAGATCATAGAACGATACAGCGCAGTACAGGCCCTTCGGCCCACGATGTTACACCGAAACAAAAGCCATCTAACCTACACTATGCCATTATCATCCATATGCTTATCCAATAAACTTTTAAATGCCCTCAATGTTGGCGAGTTCACTACTGTAGCAGGTAGGGCATTCCACGGCCTCACTACTCTTTGCGTAAAGAACCTACCTCTGACCTCTGTCCTATATCTATTACCCCTCAGTTTAAAGCTATGTCCCCTCGTGCTAGCCATTTCCATCCGCGGGAGAAGGCTCTCACTGTCCACCCTATCTAACCCCCTGATCATTTTGTATGCCTCTATTAAGTCTCCTCTTAACCTTCTTCTCTCTAACGAAAACAACCTCTCAAGTCCATCAGCCTTTCCTCATAAGATTTTCCCTCCATACCAGGCAACATCCTGGTAAATCTCCTCTGCACCCGCTCCAAAGCCTCCACGTCCTTCCTATAATGCGGTGACCAGAACTGTACGCAATACTCCAAATGCGGCCGTACCAGAGTTCTGTACAGCTGCAACATGACCTCCCGACTCCGGAACTCAATCCCTCTACCAATAAAGGCCAACACTCCATAGGCCTTCTTCACAACCCTATCAACCTGGGTGGCAACTTTCAGGGATCTATGTACATGGACACCTAGATCCCTCTGCTCATCCACACTTCCAAGAACTTTACCATGAGAATAACTCTCGGGAGAACAATCCCAGTTTATTCAATATCTCCTCACAGCTAATATTCTCCATACCAGGCAACATCCTGGTAAACATTTTCTGTACTCTCCCCAAACATCCTTCTGGTAGTGCGGTGACCAGAATTGGAACCAACGTTCTATATAACAAACATAATTTTTGAGCTTTTATACTCGATACCCCGTCCTATGAAGGCAAGCATGCCATATGCTTTCTTTACCACCATTTCCACCTGTGCTGCCACTTTTAAGGATCTGTGGATTTGCATGCCCAGATCTCTCTGTGTCTCTATGCTCCTGATGGTTGTTTTATAGCTCCCAAATGAATTGGATCTACCAAAATGCATCACCTCGCATTTGTCTGGGTTAAATTCCATCTGCCATTTCTCTGCCCAATTTTGCAGCCTTGGTAGGTGGATTGGCCATGCTACATTGCCCTGAATTGGAAAAAAAAAGAATTGGGTACTCTAATTTTTTTTCAAAAGGAATCAGGAAGCAGGCCACTACCAACCTTCTCGGGGCTGCTGGGGATAGGCGAGAAATTATGGCCTTGCCAGCAATCCCCAACTCATTGCTACATTCAATATGCACTACCTTTCTGTCCATGAAACCAATACTTGGCCTGGGAGTATGTAATAACCCTCACAAGTCCTGTAGGGACACCACAATTGATCTCTCCATGAGCCTCGTGGAATATGAGCTCCCCCATGAGTGGGCAGTGGCCCACAAGCTGCGGCTTGTAAAACCGCTCCATAAAAGACTGTCCGAACTGGGACCGGCGTAATCGGTAGTCCCGATTGGGACCTTTGGACTTTAAGCCATGTTGTGGCTTTTGCTTTCATTGCTAAATTAAACTCCTGAGCTTTTATCGAGTGGATGGGTTCACTTTCAGTGTTCTCGTTCATTTTTTGTATCTGGAAGGAACAAAAAGTTTGTAAACACAGACAAATGCGAAGAGGCCATGTTTCCCTTTGATTTAACATATTTTATTTTATTAACACTTCTCGCCTCGAAATGGGGGCTTGCAGTATCACTGCCGGGAGAGTGGCAGCAATCCCTCGAAGGCCTGACTTCTCCATTCCTTATTCTTCATTCTGACACAAAGCTCTCACAGTAACAGGAAAACAAATCTGTCTCAAATGACACCTGGCAGAGAGCAAAATGATGAGCTGCTAAGTATATTTGTGGAGTACTTTCCTGCAAATCTCACATCTGTGCATCACAATGGCCTTTAGGAATGTTCAGCAGGCTGGATAGATTCCAGCCGTGTCTGCGGAATATGAAAGGTGAGATTTATTTGATAATTCTGTCACCTGAATTTCTAAATTCAGTCTCGGGTTGCTTCTGTCAGCTCATTACTGAAACATTAGAACCACTTTGTTGCATGTTAATATATCATCAGAAGAGATTGGCTTTTATCCGTTATCTGACGATATATCTCTCTTGTACATCCAAAGACACCTCAGACACAGTGAATTGGCTTTGAAGTGCAGAGAAGATTATTTGAGTAGATAATTATGTGATTAAATGCTGTAGCAAACAGAAAAGTGACAAATGACTAATCCGCTGTTTATTATGCTGCTGATCGAGGGAGGAATGTTGTCCGGGAGAACTTTGCACCTTCATTTAAAAAAAATTAAATTTAGAGTACCCAATTCTTTTTTCCAATTAAGGGGCAATTTAGCGTGGCCGATCCACCTGACCTGCACATCTTTGGGTTGTGGGGGTGAAACACACAAAGACACGGGGAGAATGTGCAAACTCCACATGGACAGTTATCTGGGGCTGGGATCGAACCCTGGTCCTCGGTGCTGTGAGGCAGTGCTAACTACTGCGTCACCGTACCCCTTACTTTGCACCTTCCTGAATAGCGCTGTGTGATCTTTTTCATCCATCCAACACAAGCTGATGGGGCCCTGGGTTTAACAGCTCAGCCAGCGGGTCAGCCTCGCTCGGACAATGCAGTATTGGCGTAGCTTCCATGCTGAAGTTGTGGAACAAGACTAACTCCCACAGCCCTCAGACTCGGGCAAGAATACTTTCAGCTAAGGTGGACTGTTTTAGAGGGGCAGTGAAATAGGTGAGCAAGGGATGAAAGGTATACTGAAGCTGGCTTGCCTGGGTTTTCAAGGCGATGTCTTTTGTCATTAATGGCTTCCCAGATGAGGAAAGGACCTCCCTAAATCCAGTTCTTCAGTCACCTTGCCACAACTGCCAGTTCATTTTTGGGTATTCATTTCGATAGGTATCTGACCGTCTCTGTCAATCATGTTGCGCAGACATCTATTTTGCATGCCGGATGACTCCAGCTGCAGACACTCTCATTATTTATCCTTTCAATAATACCACTCATGGCTTTGGAAGGACTTACACTTTGGTTGAAAGTTAGAATAACTCTTAGGGAATCAATCAGGTCAGTTTATTTCAGGGCCAACTTATTTTGTTTGAAGACAAGTTTTTATTTCATGGCGGGGCTGTGTCTAACTGGGACAAAGAAAGTGAATCAAGGAACCTGCAGTGCACAAATTGGCCTCCGTATTTTTCTGCAAATCTGCAGTCAAAAAGCATCAAAAGTAATCCATTGGCCACAGAGGGTTTCGGAATGTGGTGTATAAATTTAGATTGTTTCTTTCAGAACAAATTCCATGTTGACCACTCTATGTATGGCTCTGTGTGGAGAGATCTACTTGTGATGAGATTTGAAAGTTGTTTGTAAGCACAGCTGATGTGAAGATTGTTTCTGTGTAATATAGATTCATCGAGTTGCCAACCACATATCCTGGACATTGATTAATCCTTCCTTTCCTCTTCTGGGAGAAAAAAGAGTTGCAACTTCGTTCAAATCTATTAATGGCTTGATGTGTGAAATGATGAATAATACTGGTCTCTTGCATGTTTTGATTCCCATTGCTTTACAATACATCTCTTCTGTTATGCTCTCTTTGTAGAAATCGATGCAGATTTGAATCTATTGTTCTCTTCCTCTTGATCAATTCAGCAAAAAAAATAGCATGACTATGAAATGGAAAATTATGGCGAGCTCAAATTTAATTCAATAGATCTCACCACAATATGTACCATCTCATTCAAGAGGTTGGTGATATTGTCCCTGTACCATCATCCCTGTACCAAAATAAAGGCAAGCAGCCAATGACTATCGTCCAGTGGCTCTGACATCCATCATCATGAAGTGCTTCGAAAGGTTAGTCATGGCACGAATCAACTCCAGCCTCCCAGATTGCCTTGATCCACTACAGTTCGCCTACCGGCTGCAACAGGTCCACAGCAGACACCATCTCCATGGCCCTGCAATCTACCCTGGCACACCTAGATAACAAAGACACCTGTGTCAGACTCTTATTTATCGACTACTGCTCGGCCTCCAAAACTATCATTTCTACGAAACCCATCTCCAAACTCCGTGGCCTTGGCCTCGGCTCCTCCCTCTGCGACTGGATCCTGAACTTTCTAACCCACAGGCCACAATCAGTAAGGATAGGCAACAACACCTCCTCCACGATCATCCTCAACACCGATGCCCCACAAGGCTTTGTCCTCAGCCCTCTACTATACTCCTTGTACACCTATGACTGTGTGGCCAAATTCCCCTCCAACTTGATTTTCAAATTTGCTGATGACACCACAGTAGTGGGTCGGATTTCATACAATGACGAGACAGAGTATAGGAATGAGATAGAGAATCTGGTGAACTGGTGTGATGACATTAATCTCTCCCTCAATGTCAACAAAACGAAGGAGATTGTCATCGACTTCAGGAAACGTAGTGGAGAACATGCAATGGGAATGAAGTAGAAAAGGTCGAGAGCTTCAAGTGTTTAGGTGTCCAGATCACCAACAACCTGTCCTGGTCCCCCCATGCTGACACTATAGTTAAGAAAGCCCACCAATGACTCTACTTTCTCAGAAGACTAAGGAAATTTGGCATGTCAGCTACGACCAACTTCTACAGATACACCAGAGAAAGCATTCTTTCTGGTTGTATCACAGCTTGGTATGGTTCCTGCTCTGCCCAAGGGCATGTCTCCATGCTGTAAAGTCTATGATTCTTAGTACCTCAGGTTAACTATAGGGCAGTGTTAGATGTAGCCTGGGACAAGATTTGATTTGATTTATTATTGTCACATGTATTGGTATACAGTGAAAAGTATTGTTTCTTGCATGTTGTACAAACAATGCATACCATACATAGGGAAGGAAGGAGAGGCTGCAGAATATAATGTCACAGTGATAGCAAGGTGTAGAGGAAGGATCAACTTAATACGAGGTAGGTCCATTCAAAAGTCTGATGGCAGTAGGAAAGAAGCTATTTTTGAGTCGGTTGGTACCTGACCTCAAATTTTGGTATCTTTTTCCTGACGGAAGAAGATGGAAGAGAGTATGTCCGGGGTGCATGGGGTCCTGAATTATGCTGGTTGCCTTTCTGAGGCAGCGGGAATTATAGATAGAGTCAATGGATGGGAGGCTGGTTTGCGTGATGGTCTGGGCTACATTCACGACCTTTTGTAGTTTCCTGCGGTCTTGGTCAGAGCAGGCTCCATACCAAGCTGTGATACAACCAGAAAGAATGCTTTCTTTGGTGCATCCGTAGAAGTTGGTGAGGGTCGTAGCTCTCATGCCAAATTTCCTTAGTCTTCTGAGAAAGTAGAGTCATTGGTGGGCTTTCTTAATTATAGTGTCGGCATGGGGGGGACCAGGACAGGTTGTTGGTGATCTGGACACCTAAACACTTGAAGCTCTTGATCCTTTCTACTTCGTTCCCATTGATGTAGACAGGGTCATGTTCTCCACTACGCTTCTTGAAGTCGATGACAATCTCCTTCGTTTTGTTGACATTAAGGGAGAGATTATTGCCTTTGCACCAGTTCACCAGATTCTCTATCTCATTCCTGTCTCATCATTGTTTGAAATCCGACCCACGACGGTGGTGTCATCAGCAAATTTGAAAATCAAGTTGGAGGGGAATTTGGCCACACAGTCTAGTCGGGGGCTGAGGACACAGCCTTGTGGGGCACCGGTGTTGAGGATGATCGTGGAGGAGGTGTTATTGCCGATCTTTACTGATTGTGGCCTGTGGGTTAGAAAGTTCAAGATCCAGTCGCAGAGGGAGGAGCCGAGGCCATGGCCACGGAGCTTGGAGATGAGATTCGTAGGAGTGATGGTGTTCAAGGCTGAGCTGTAGTCGATAAATAGGAGTCTGACAGAGGTGTTTTTGCTATCTAGGTGTTCCAGGGTAGAGTGCAGGGCCATGGAGATGGTGTCTGCTGTGGACCTGTTGCAGTGCTAGGCGAACTGTAGTGGATCAAGGCATTCCGGGAGGCTGGAATTTATTTGTGCCTTTACTAACCTTTCAAAGCACTTCATGATGGTGGATGTCAGAGCCACTGGACGATAGTCATTAAAGCACGCTGCTTGACCTTTTTTGGACCAGATTGAATGATTTGGACCAGATAGGAGGTCAAGCTTGATTAGTGTGCCGCACTGGTTCTGCTTGTGTCAGCCAGTAACGCTCAACCTTCCTGAGCCAAGGGGAGGAAAGATCAACCAGGGTTGCAACTCCTGAACCCTAGCCAGTGGGGAACCCCCGATGGAAACTCTGCACACTTGGGGAAAATAAAGTAAGGAAGAGCTTGCACTTACAAATCACATTTCACATTCTCAGTGCATGCTTAAGTAGTCACACCCAATGGTTTGCTTTCTGAGTACTGTTCCCTACAGGGAACTCCCCCCTCCCTCACTGACCTCCCCAATGGAAGACCCCCTCCCCAGCAATGGCTGGCACTGCCCCCTGACAATGCCGGGCACTGGCCCCCTCTGTCAGAGGGCACTCAGGGAGGTGGACATTTGCTTTGTGGCTCACCAGTGGCCGGGGTGGGATCTCCTGATTCCGCCCTTGTCAATGGGGTTTCCCGTCAAACTCATCCTTCGCCGCCGTGAAACCCAGGAGGGGGGGGGGGGTGCCGTCGGCGGGATCGTGAGATCCCGCCCGTGTGAACGTCTAGAAAACCCCACCCAGCATAAATGTTAAAGGATAGCAGCACTGTGGGTTCACCTGAACCACCATCTTCTCAAGGGCAATTAGAGATGGGCAATAAACTTGGCCTTGCCAGCCAGGCTCACAGTGCAGGAAAGAATCGAAAGAGAAGCAGCAGAAGAATAATCAAACATCATTCTTTGCAATGACAATGATGTAATTGCAAAGTAGTGGTCTCATTCTAATGCCCAGGTGCAGAGATTTATCCGCCATCAAAACCCTCAGGTCAGATTACTACCTCAGCACCAGTTGTTTCCGATGACCTGCATTAAGAAGCTGCAGGGCAGTTTTATTGTGTTCTCGTTGCCGGTGGCAGTTGTCAGGAGATGATTCCAATTGACGCACAATGACACCCACACAAAGGTTTAACAATCATTATGTGTTCAGCCAGTGATAATCTGCTGTTGATTATGGGGACACTGGGGGAGGAGGGAGGGAGGGGGAAGGGGGCTTGTTTGGGGGGTATTTGAGCAAGAAAATACATGAAGGACCTGGAAAACTGACATGTATGGGAGGAATCCACTGTACAAAGCTCTGTATTATATCGATTTACCTTGCTATGTCTTGCTATGTGCGCTTTCTTTCTTTTTGTTACAGGGGGGGGTTTGTTTGTAAGGGTGAAAAACTGTTAAAATTCTGAATAAATATATATATTTTTTTAAAGATTATGGGGACACTGTTCTGAAGCTCCTCACACACATACCTACAGAGAGCTGTATATATATTTTTTAAAAGATTATGGGGACACTGTTCTGAAGCTCCTCACACACATACCTACAGAGAGCTGTATTCCACATGTCTTTTTTTTTCTAACTCTAATGTTCATAAATTGCAGGGGTTTGTTCTCGTCACTTGCCAATCCTTGTCTGGAGTCTTGGGTGGGAGAATCGCCGGGGGCTGGCGTGAATCCCGCCCCCGCCGGTTGCCGAAGTCTCCGGCACCGGATATTCGGCGGGGGCGAGAATCGCGCCGCGCCGGTTGGCGGGGCCCCCCGCTCAATTCTCCGGCCCGGATGGGCCGAAGTCCCGCCGCTAAAATGCCTGTCCCGCCGGCGTAAATTAAATCACCTACCTTATCGGCGGGACAAGGCAGCGCGGGCGGGCTCCGGAGTCCTGGGGGGGGGCGCGGGGCGATCTGGCCCCGGGGGGTGCCACCACGGTGGCCTGGCCTGCGATCGAGGCCCACCGATCCGCGGGCGGGCCTGTGCCGTGGGGGCACTCTTTCCCTTCCGCCTCCGCCACGGTCTCCACCATGGCGGAGGCAGAAGAGACTCCCTCCACTGCGCATGCGCGGGAATGCCGTCAGCGGCCGCTAACGCTCCTGCGCATGCGCCACCCGGAGATGTCATTTCCGCGCCGCCAGCTGGCGGGGCACCAAAGGCCTTTTCCGCCAGCTGGCGGGGCGGAAATTCGTCCGGCGCCGACCTAGCCCCTTGAGGTTGGGGCTCGGCCCCCAAAGATGTGGAGCATTCCGCACCTTTGGGGCGGCGCGATGCCCGTCTGATTTGCGCCGTTTTGGGTGCCAGTCGGCGGACATCGCACCGTTTCCGGAGAATTTCGCCCGTGATCTGTAAATAAAACCTGTCTTCGCACTACATGAAGCTGGATCCAGAAATGCTTTTGTGCAGCAGGAGGGATATTGCAAATCACTCCTGTTCTCCTGGGCGGAAGGATACATAATTATTGAGGGTTCCTGCTCTTTATTACTGTCCGTTGACCCTTGCTGAAAGTTGGGAGATCAGGTGAGAATGGGATTGGACTTTGTTGTAAAGTCTCCCATAGTTAAATAGCCTTTGGCCTTCGTCATTATTCATATCCTTGATTGATTATCCATTACAGATAAGATCCATAGGTGCTGGACACCCTCAAATTCTCACCTATACTGTTTTTGTATGTGCAGCGTGCAAGAAGGCCATTCAGCCCATTGCGTATTTGGTAGAACGACCCCCTGCTTTCCCCCATCACTCTGTAAATTATCTTCTGTCATTTATTTACCCAGTGCTCTTTTAAACATTTTTGCTGAATCTGTTTCCACACCCTTTCAGGCAGTGCATCCACATCATAACAAGCTGCTGGGTAAAAAATGTTTGCTGTGATTTTGTATCTGGTTCCTTTCCAATCACTTTAAATCTGTATGCGCTCCCACCATCCCTTTGCCAGTTAAAACAGTTTCTCCTTTTTTACTCTCTCAAAACCATTCATGATTTTGAACACCTCAACCAAACCCCTGCTTAAGGTGTCAGGTCCAGCCACTCAGCACTCGGAGCTTATCTAACCAGAAGCAGGCACTTTGGCCAATCCCGATCTCACCTCACCTAATGTGCAGGAAGGTCCATGAGACAGATCAACCTGAAATAGATTATTCGCTGGGCTCAGTGGGTAACACTTGCTTCAGAGTCAGATGGTCATTGGTTCGAGCCATACCCCAAAGAGGACAGAAGTTCGGCTGACATTCTAGAGCAGTGCTGAGAGAGTACTACATTGTCACAGCTGCCATCTTTCAGATGTGGAGAAATTAAAGCTGTGTCTTCCTTGCTTCCTTGTCGGGAGGACTTCTCCATCCTTAGGACATCTGGGCCTATCTTGGTGGCTTATCTGAATTGCACAACTGCAAGAAGTTTGTAGTTCTGTTGTAAAACTGATACTATTCCAAAGAATCATAGAATCTCTACAGTGCAGAAGGAGGCCATTCAGCCCATCAAGTCTGCATCGACTCTTCAAAAGACCACCCCACCTAGGTCCAATCCCCTGCCCTGTTCCTGCAACCTCCACCGTAAGGGGCAATTTAGCATGGCCAATCCACCTAACCCGCACATCTTTGGACTGTGGGAGGAAACCCACGCAGACACAGGGTGAAGATGCAGACTCCAAACAGAGAGTCACCCAAGGCTGGAATTTAACCCGGGTCCCTGGAGCTGTGAGGCAGCAGTGCTAACCACTGTGACACCGTGCCGCACATAAAGGAGAGGAGGGGAATTCTCCCTGATATCCTGGCTAATATTTATCTCTCCCCCAACATCAGTACAAAGTATTTTATCTGCTTATTATCACATTGGTGTTGCTGGGAGTTTGGAGGATGCAAACTGTCTGCTGTCTTTTCAACATTACTACACTGTTAGCTGGAAATTGCTTTGGGATATCCCAAGGTCCTGAAATTCACTGTTTTTCATTGTTCATCTTTTTTCAAAACCACAGAACTACGAAATTGATGAGAAGGTGCAAACAACAATCGTCTGACTCAATGTTTATTTTGGGAAATTCCTCTAATTTTCCTTCCAGGTTGTTTGTCGCAATGTCCTGATTATTGATTTTCAGTTTCTGGTGGAGCCAGGGTGCTTTGAGAAACTTGCTGGACCTAATCCCACAGCCCTGCCAAACAGAGGGTGTGACGTGACTCCAGATCAATGGTGAATACATTCACACAGGTTTTCCAGGCAGATGTGCAGGAAAACACACACCGACGTGTACCCCTAATGTCACAGTGTTCTCAACGTGTCAACAAAGCAGTGTTTTCCCAAACCGTTTACTGCCACTGACACACTTCCTGAGCGGATTGACCTCTGACCCCTTTTCAAACTCTTGGCACCAGCAGAAGCCGCGGAGTCAGGAAGTTAATGAGTTAGTGCTGATGATATGTTTATCCTCCAAATAAATCGTTGGTAAAATACCTGACAAGGGTCAACCAATTTTCACTGAATCAGATTTCTAAACTTAGGGGAGATTGGGAGATTACCAGAGAAGGAGATGAAGGAGAAAATATCAGAGAATGGGGAAAATAAAAATCACCCAGCTACTCTGGATTTTTAACACCCTCAATCAAAGGACATATTGTAATAACCCTCACGAGATTGACGGGGACAACCCGATCCATCTGTGGAATACAAACTCCCCCACGAATGGACGGAGGCCCATCAGCTCGAGCTCCCAGAATCATCTCAGAAAAGAGATTGGGAGTGGTATGCTGAGTAGTCCTGGTTGGGACCTATGTGCTGTACGCCACATTGCGGTCTTTCTCTTCAGACTGAAAATAAACGGTTGTTGTGATTAACCTTCTCGGGTCTCCTGAGCTTTTATACAGATCAAAGGGTTGGGAGATCACAGTTTAACGGGTAGAAAATCACCTGGGATCATTTCCAAGCGCAGACCAGATTTTAGTGATGGTTATGTTCAAAGATGGGTAGATTTCTAACTGCATGGTCCATGAGTCGGAGGATGTGCTGTTTTATAACAGGTCTGTTGCACCCATAAACACCTTGGAGTAAGGCTTATCTTTGTGAAAGAAGGGATGAGCACAGTTGATATCCTTTCTGATTTTTATTTCCACTGACAGGTGTCAGACATGGGTGAATTGATTGCACTTTCACCTCTGAATCAAAGGTTAATGTTGCACTCCAAAGAATTGTGCCCGGAATCCAGGTTGGCACTCCAGTGATGTACTCTCCCCTGTCATAAGTGCATCATTTGGATAAGTTTAACCGAGTCCTCATTCTCTCAGGCACTGCAAGAGATCCCGTGGCACTATTTTGAAGTGGAGTTATTCCTGGTGTGCTCGACAATATTTATCCCTCATGTCATAAAAACAGATGATTTGACTATTATCACATTGCTATTTGTGGGAGCTTGCTTTGTGCAAATTGGCTATCGTGTTTCCTGTATTGCAACAATGGCTACACTTCGAAAGTATTTAATTGGCTGTAAAGTTTGGGATGTCCTGATGTCATGAAAAGCAAGTATTCCTTTCAGTCAAAGTAAGGATGAGATCATAGATCATAGAATTTACAGTGCAGAAGGAGGTCATTCGGCCCATCAAGCCTGCACCGGCCCTTGGAAAGAGCACCCTACTCACGCCCACGCCTCCACCCTATCCCCGTGACCCAGTAACCTTACTTAACTGATTTATTTGGAGGATCATAAACAGGTCACCAACACTGGAAGTGGTGCAACTCTATTTTATTATAAGGTTAACTATATTAACATTAGGGCAGCACGGTAGCATTGTGGATAGCACAATTGCTTCACAGCTCCAGGGTCCCAGGTTCGATTCCGGCTTGGGTCACTGTCTGTGCGGAGTCTGCACATCCTCCCCGTGTCTGCGTGGGTTTCCTCGGGTGCTCCGGTTTCCTCCCACAGTCCAAAGATGTGCAGGTAAGGTGGATTGGCCTTGATAAATTGCCCTTAGTGTCCAAAATTGCCCTTAGTGTTGGGTGGGGTTACTGGGTTATGGGGATAGGGTGGAGGTGTTGACCTTGGGTAGGGTGCTCTTTCCAAGAGCCGGTGCAGACTCGAGGGGCCGAATGGCCTAATTCTGCACTGTAAATTCTATGATAATATCTATGCTAACATACTTGAACTGTGGGTAAATGCAATACCAGCTTTAACTGCTGACTCTTGCCTAGTCCTAACCAGGTGATGCACTCAGCACATGGTGAATGTCTGTGTTGCAGGCTGTGAGCTCTGTGCTCCGAGCTGGCTGCTACTAGAATGAGCTCTCCTGTCCCCTGTCTTTATAATGCGTGTGCTCTCACTGGTGATTGGCTGCGGTGTTGAGTATGCTGATTGGTCCCACTGCATGTCCATCAGTGTGTGTGTGTCTGCACCATGATATACTGGTGTATATTATGACATCCTCCCTTTTATATAAAGAACATGTGCCTGCGTGACAATAAATATTGTGTAATAAATGTACCTGACCATGTGTGTGCGTGTTATTTACATGACTATGTACATGAGGCTAATCTATTTACACCAGGAAGGTGCCTGGTGCAGAGAAATAGGGTGTCACACCAACAATGAAATGAACATTATATACAAACTACAGGAACGATGAAACAGGATAACAGAACAGATCAAGAGTCCAACATCGTAAAACTCATAAGTCAAGTCTCTGAGGTGGACGACGAATTCTGGTTGACCGCCTCAAGGGTGGGTCAGGAGCCACCGGCTGAGGAACAGGCTGGGCCACGGCAGAGTGAGGAGGATGCAGAGTATTCAGAATCTCCACATAGTCCAGGTTGGGGACAACAGGAGGGCGTGGCACCGGTGGAGGATCACATAGCGAGCGTGGAACGAGACAAAGGCCACGCCGATTGCGGAGGTGAATGGAACCATCTGGCAGATGAACCAGGAACGAGCGGGGAGACACCTGCCCAAGAACCACAGCAGTTGCAGACCAGCCACCCTCCAGAAGATGGATGCGGACGTTGTCATCCGGCACCAGAGCAGGGAGATCAGTCGCCCGAGCGTCATGCGCCGCCTTGTGTTGTGCACGAGACTGTTGCATCCGCTGAAGGACCGGAACGTGGTCGAGGTCTGGGATGTGAATGGGCGGCACCGTGGTCCTGAGGGTGCGACCCATGAGCAGCTGGGCTGGCGACAGGCCCGTGGAGAGTGGGGCCGAACGATAGGCCAGCAAGGCGAGGTAGAAGTCGGATCCTGCATTGGCAGCCTTGCAGAGGAGCCGTTTGATGATGTGGACGCCCTTTTCCACTTTGCCATTGGATTGGGGGTGCAGCGGACTGGATGTCACATGCACAAAGTTGTACCTGCTGGCAAAGTTGGACCATTCCTGGCTCGCGAAGCAGGGACTATTGTTCGACATCACAGTGAGTGGGATGCCGTGACAAGCAAAGGTCTCCTTGCAGGCACGGATGACCACCGAAGATGTGATGTCGTACAGGCGTACGACCTTCGGGTAGTTCGAAAAATAGTCTACAATCAGAACATAGTCCCTGCCGAGCGCATGGAACAGGTCAACGCCTACCTTAGACCAAGGGGACGTGACCAACTCATGGGGCTGTAGGGTCTCACGTGGTTGGGCCGGCTGGAACCACTGACAGGTGGGGCAGTTGAGCACTGTGTTGGCGATGTCCTCATTAATGCTGGGCCAGTACACTGCCTCTCGGGCCCTCCGTCGGCACTTCTCCACACCAAGATGGCCCTCGTGTAGCTGTTCCAAAACGAGCTGGCGCATGCTGTGCGGGATCACGATGCGATCCAGCTTCAGGAGGACACCATCGATTACTGCCAGATCGTCTCTGATATTGTAGAACTGCGGGCATTGGATCTTGAGCCACTCGTCCGCCATGTGATGCATGACACGCTGTAGTAGGGAGTCAGCCGCAGTTTCGCGGCGAATGTGGATAAGGCGTTCATCCGTGGCCAGCAGATTGGTTGCTGTGAAGGCCACATGGGCATCAACCTGGCAGACGAACCCTTCTTGGTCACACGGGGTGTTGACTGCTCTGGACAGAACGTCGGCTATGATCAGGTCCTTGCCCGGGGTGTATAGGAGCTGGAAATCGTACCGCCGGAGTTTAAGCAGAATGCGCTGGAGGCGAGGGGTCATATCATTCAAGTCTTTTTGTATAATGTTGACCAACGGGCGATGGTCGGTCTCGACAGTGAATTGGGGGAGGCCCTCCACGTAATCATGAAATTTGTCGACCCCAGTCAACAGGCCCAGGCACTCCTTTTCTGCGTAGTGCTGTTCCGTGGGGGTCATGGCACGTGACGCATATGCAACGGGGGCCCATGATGAGGCCTCATCGGGTTGCAGGAGCACCGCCCCAATGCCGGATTGGCAATTTTTGCTTCCGTTGAAATTTTTGTTTCCTTCGTGGGATCAAAAATGCCAATACCAGGGCCGTGGTAAGCTTGGTCTTAAGCTCCTCCCATTCGCGCTCATGGGCGGGAAGCCATTGGTAGTCTGTCGTCTTCCTGACCAGGTTCCGGAGAGCTGTGGTATGGGAGGCGAGGTTGGGGATGAACTTCCCCAGTAAGTTGACCATGCCCAAAAATCGGAGGACCGCCTTCTTATCCGCTGGCTTCTGCATGGCCGTGATGGCTGCCACCTTGTCCGCATCCGGCCGCACATCCAACCGGGAGATGTGGTCCCCTAGGAGTTCCGTCTGGCCGAAGGAACATTTGGCTCTGTTGAGGCGAAGGCCTTGGTCCCGTATTCGTTTGAAAACGCGCTGGAGGCGACTGATATGCTCCTGCAGGGTGGTGGACCAAATGATGATGTCGTCAACATAGACGCGCACACCCTCAATGCCCTCCATCATTTGCTCCATGATCCGGTGGAATACTTCTGATGCCGATAAAATCCCAAACGGCATCCTGTTGTAGCAGTATCTGCCAAACGGGGTATTAAAGGTACACAGCTTTCTGCTGGACCTGTCGAGTTGAATTTGCCAGAATCCTTTCGAGGCGTCAAGTTTGGTGAAGATGTTGGCCCGAGCCATCTCGCACGTGATCTCCTCGCGCTTGGGGATAGGGTAATGCTCCCTCATTATGTTGCGATTCAGATCCTTTGGGTCAATGCAGATCCGGAGCTCGCTGGAAGGCTTCTTTACGCACACCATGGAACTGACCCAGTCAGTTGGTTCCGTCACTCTGGAGAGCACTCCTTGGTCCTGGAGGTCCTGCAGCTGCTGCTTGAGGCGGTCCTTGAGGGGTGCTGGGACTCTGCGAGGTGCATGAACCACAGGCGTGGCGTCTTGTTTGAGCAGGATTTTGTAAGTGTATGGAAGCGTGCCCATACCTTCGAAAATGTCGCGGTGCTGGTCGCTGATGGCAGTGAGTTGCGCCCTGGAGTCCGCATCCTGGAAGGCAGACGTGTCCTCTGGAGAGAGAGAGTGTACTCGTTGAACGAGGTTTAGAAGTTTGCACGCCTGTGCGCCTAGCAGAGTCCTTCGAGGAGCCCACGATCTCGAAGGGAAGGATGGCTTTTCGCAACCCACGGGTCTGAAAGTCTGACCATGCTAGGAGATTAGCGGAAGCACCAGTATCCAGGCGGAATCGTATCTGGGATCGGTTGACCGTCAGGGTGGCACACCACTCGTCGTCAGGATCAATGCTGTGCACCGACAGAGGCTGGTGGTTTTGATTCGGGGACAGCCTGTTCTTTGTTATAATAGCGACTCGAAAAGGCTCCCTCGGGTCCTCGGATCTGCGGGAAGTCGGAATCGGACTCGGTGAACGTGGATTGAATTGCCTGAATGTTCCTGCGAGTCTGGCTGAAGCGATGGGAGTTGGCAGGCTGAGCTGCTCGAGAGCAGGCAGCATAGTGGCCAAGCCTGCCACATCGTAGGCATTGTCGTGATTTTGCAGGACATTGCCGCTTTAAATGGGCGGAGCCACAGTTGCCGCACGTCGTGACGTCAGTACGATCGTTGCGCCACCGTGAATGCGCAGTGCGGTCCTGCGTGGGGCGCGCCTGCGCATCACGTTCCTCCACATCACCGTCCCCTCGTTTGGTGCGTACAAGCGCGGGAGGCCGCGAAAAGCGCGCAAAATGGCCGCCCTCATCCAGACTGCAGCCTTGGAGGTGTTCAATTGTTTGGACCCGTTCCGCCTCGTGGGGACCTTGCCGCGCCGTTTCAGCTGCCTGTATGTGGGAGTACCGGCTGTGGAATTTTCATGCAGGACACAGGTCTCGATGGCAGTCGCTAGGGTGAGTTGCTTAATTTTGAGGATCTGCTGACGCAGGGAGTCCGACAGAGCACCAAATACGATCTGGTCGCGTATCATGGAGTCGGAGGTGGGCCCGTAGCCGCAGGACTGTGCAAGGATGCGGAGGTATGATAAAAAGGATTGGAAAGGCTCGTCCTTACCCTGCAAGCGCTGCTTGAACAGGTATCTTTCGAGGCTTTCATTGACCTCTATGCTGAAGTGGGTATCGAATTTGAGGAGAACCGTCTTGTACTTTGTCTTGTCCTCGTCGTCTGCGAATGTGAGGGAGTTGAAGATGTGGATGGCGTGTTGCCAGGCCGTGGAGAGGAGCAGAGCAATCTTCCTGGTGTCCGAGGCGTTCTCCCTGTCCGTGGCTTCGAGGAAGAGCTGGAAGCGTTGTTTAAAAATCTTCCAATTGACCCCGAGATTGCCGGCGATGCGGAGTGGTGGCGGCGGGTTGATGTTCTCCATACTTCAGGATGCCGGAATGCTGATTAGTTGCAGGTGGGTCTGAGAAGTGCTCGTATGCAACCACTCCTTGTACCATGAATTTGGAAATTTGCTAATGCTCTTCGGGAGGGGGAGGGTTTAAACTAGTTCAGCAGGGGCTTGGGAACCTAAATTGTAGCTCCAGTATACAGGAGGTTGAGAGTAGTGAGGTCAGGAGTAAGGTTTAAAAGTTGCAGGAGTGCACCGGCAGGCAGGAAGGTGGTTTAAAGTGTGTCTTCTTCAATGCCAGGAGCATCCGGAATAAGGTGGGTTAACTTGCGGCATGGGTTGGAACCTGGGACTTCGATGTTGTGGCCATTTCAGAGACATGGATAGAGCAGGGACAGGAATGGTTGTTCTGGGTGCCGGGGTTTAGATATTTCAGGAAGCTCAGGGAAGGTGGTAAAAGAGGGGGAGGGGTGGCATTGTTAGTCAAGGACAGTATTACGGTGGCAGAAAGGATGTTTGATGAGGACTCGTCTACTGAGGTAGTATGGGCTGAGGTTAGAAACAGGAAAGGAGAGGTCACCATGTTAAGGGTTTTCTATAGGCCTCCAAAAAGTTCCAGAGATGTAGAGGAAAGGATTGCAAATATGATTCTGGATAGGAGCGAAAGCAACAGGGTAGTTGTTATGGGGGACTTTAACTTTCCAAATATTGACTGGAAACGCTATAGTTCGAGTACTTTAGATGGGTCCGTTTTTGTCCAATGTGTGCAGGAGGGTTTCCTGACACAGTATGTAGATAGGCCAATGAGAGGCGAGGCCATATTGGATTTGGTACTGGGTAATGAACCAGGACAGGTGTTAGATTTGGGGGTAGGTGAGCACTTTGATGATAGTGACCACAATTCGATTACGTTTACTTTAGTGATGGAAAGGGATAGGTATATACTGCAGGGCAAGAGTTATATCTAGGGGAAAAGCAATTATGATGCGATGAGGCAAGACTTAGGATGCATCGGATGGAGAGGAAAACTGCAGGGGATGGGCGCAATGGAAATGTGGAGCTTGTTCAAGGAACAGCTACTGCGTGTCCTTGATAAGTATGTACCTGTCAGGCAGGGAGGAAGTGGTCGAGCGAGGGAACCGTGATTTACTAAAGCAGTCGAAACACTTGTCAAGAGGAAGAAGGAGGCTTATGTAAACATGAGACATGAAGGTTCAGTTAGGGCGCTCGAAAGTTACAAGTTAGCTAGGAAGGACCTAAAGAGAGAGCTAAGAAGAGCCAGGAGGGGGCATGAGAAGTCTTTGGCGGGTAGGATCGAGGATAACCCTAAAGCTTTCTATAGATATATCAGGAATAAAAGAATGACTAGGGTAAGAGTAGGGCCAGTCAAGGGTAGTAGTGGGAAGTTGTGCTTGGAGTCCGAGGAGATAGGAGAGGTGCTAAATGAATATTTTTCGTCAGTATTCACACAGGAAAAAGACAATGTTGTCGAGGAGAATACTGAGATTCAGGCTACTAGACTAGAAGGGCTTGAGGTTCATAAGGAGGAGGTGTTAGCAATTCTGGAAAGTGTGAAAATAAATACGTCCCCTGGGCCGGATGGGATTTATCCTAGGATTCTCTGGGAAGCTAGGGAGGAGATTGCTGAGCTTTTGGCTTTGATCTTTAAGTCATCTTTGTCTACAGGAATAGTGCCAGAAGACTGGAGGATAGCAAATGTTGTCCCCTTGTTCAAGAAGGGGAGTAGAGACAACCCCGGTAACTATAGACCAGTGAGCCTTACTTCTGTTGTGGGCAAAATCTTGGAAAGGTTTATAAGAGATAGGATGTAAAATCATCTGGAAAGGAATAATTTGATTAGAGATAGTCAACACGGTTTTGTGAAGTGTAGGTCGTGCCTCACAAACCTCATTGAGTTCTTTGAGAAGGTGACCAAACAGGTGGACGAGGGTGAAGCAGTTGATGTGGTGTATATGGATTTCAGTAAAGCGTTTGATAAGGTTCCCACTGTAGGCTACTGCAGAAAATACGGAGGCATGGGATTCAGGGTGATTTAGTAGTTTGGATCAGAAATTGGCTAGCTGTAAGAAGACAGAGGGTGGTGGTTGATGGGAAATTTCAGACTGGAGTCCAGTTACTAGTGGTGTACCACAAGGATCTGTTTTGAGGCCACTGCTGTTTGTCATTTTTATAAATGACCTGGAGGAGGGCGTAGAAGGATGGGTGAGTAAATTTGCAGATGACACTAAAGTCGGTGGAGTTGTGGACAGTGTGGAAGGATGTTACAAGTTACAGAGGGACATAGATAAGCTGCAGCACTGGGCTGAGAGGTGGCAAATGGAGTTTAATGCAGAAAAGTGTGAGGTGATTCATTTTGGAAGGAATAACAGGAAGACAGAGTACTGGGCTAATGGTAAGATTCTTGGCAGCATGGATGAGCAGAGAGATCTCAGTGTCCATGTACATAGATCCCTGAAAGTTGCCACCCAGGTTGAGAGGATTGTTAAAAGGCGTACGGTGTGTTAGCTTTTATTGGTAGAGGGATTGAGTTTCGGAGCCATGAGGTCATGTTGCAGCTGTACAAAACTCTGGTGCGGCCGCATTTGGAGTATTGCGTGCAATTCTGGTCGCCGCATTATAGGAAGGATGTGGAAGCATTGGAAAGAGTGCAGAGGAGATTTACTAGAATGTTGCCTGGTATGGAAGGAAGATCTTATGATGAAAGGCTGAGGGACTTGAGGCTGTTTTTGTTAGAGAGAAGAAGGTTAAGAGGTGACTTAATTGTGGCATACAAGATGATCAGAGGATTGGATAGGGTGGACAGTGAGAGCCTTTTTCCTCGGATGGTGATGTCTAGCACGAGGGGACATAGCTTTAAATTGAGGGGAGATAGATATAAGACAGATGTCAGAGGTAGGTTCTTTACTCGGAGAGTAGTAAGGGCGTGGAATGCCCTGCCTGCAACAGTAATGGACTCGCCAACACGAAGGGCATTCAGATGGTCATTGGATAGACATATGGACGATAAGGGAATAGTGTAGATGGGCTTTAGAGTGGTTTCACAGGTCCGTGCAACATCGAGGGCCGAAGGGCCTATACTGCGCTGTAATGTTCTATGTTCTATGATGTGTTGGGCGTTCTGGATCACAAACAGGTCACCAACACTGGAAGTGGTGCAACTCTATTTTATTATAAGGTTAACTATATTAACATACTTGAACTGTGGGTAAATGCAATACCAGCTTTAACTGTTGACCCTTGCCTAGTCCTAACCAGGTGATGCACTCAGCACATGGTGAATGTCTGTGTTGCAGGCTGTGAGCTCTGTGCTCCGAGCTGGCTGCTACTAGAATGAGCCGGAACTCTCCTGTCTTTATAGTGCGTGTGCTCTCACTGGTGATTGGCTGCGGTGTTGTGTATGCTGATTGGTCCCACTGCGTGTCCATCAGTGTGTATGTGTGTGTCTGCACCATAATATACTGGTGTATATTGTGACATTAACCTTTTTGGACACTAAGATAATTTAGCATGGCCAATCCAACATAGGTTGCTGATTCACTATTACCCACTTTACACAGTCACACAAAGTTAAAATAGTCATACAATTTCATCTTTTTAAGCTTTATTCTGTGCTAACGATTCTTGATGCAGAGCAATGTTAAAATGTTGTTTGATAATTGCTCCTGTGAAGGGCTTTGCAACGCTTTGCTGTTTTATAGGTGCTATATAATTGGAACTTGTTGTTGCTGTTGAGGCCTCGAGTTGCACACAGAAGAAATTGTGTTCCCTCCTGCACCCCCACACTCCCTAGTTCCCTGTTATTTTTTATATGCTTCTCTAGTCCTTAGACTCACCGGTAAGTGAACAGTTTTGACTGCGCGGATGTGAGGAACAGATTTAAATGATCAGCTGCAAAGCATAACTTTTTTTGTTGAAATTGAGATGTGCGGTAACCTCAACCTTGTTGAAAAAAGATGTAAAAATATAGATAGACTCAGGAAAGCAGACAGTGCAACATATGCTCTGCAGCCATAGCCCCATGGGAGGCGTGGGAACTGCTGAGTCCTGACTACCAGGGTCAGTCAAGCCCTTAGTCACTTGGTGAATAGACAGTGGGGGCATGGGTCATCGAGGCTTTTTTTCTCTGAGTGTGGATGGCTTCTCTGAATTGCACAACTGCAAGAAGTCCTTAGTGCTGCTGGAAAACTGGGTTGATCCTTTAGAGAGGAGAATAATAATAACAAACGCAAATGCTGATGGAAGAGTTTTCACAATGAATTATGACGCTATTTGAAGCCATCAATGCCCCTTTGTCAGCGAGTTTAATCGTCACTTGCGACTTGCCTGGTCTGACAACTATCAGCTCTTTATTGCTCTTTATTTTCAGCCTGCCTGATTAACAGCGTCTCCCATTTAACTTGAAAAGTTTAAACCTCAGGGTGTAAAGTAAGACATTTATTTTCATGAAAAGAGCTTTAATTAGGACTTGTGAGGTTTTAGCTTCTGCGCTTGGGATAGGTGTGTTAAACAGAACCTCGGAATCTGCATCCAGACCCTGGTCTTAGGCCATGGGAGGATGCCGGGGTGGTGGTGGGGTTGGGGGGGGGGGGGGGGGGGGGGAGGTGGTGTGGTTGTGAGTGACAAATGTGTACACCAGGGCCTGGAGAGATTTTGACTCCAGGGGCTCATTTCCATATCCAGACTTTGACACACTTCCCCACACTCAAACCCTGCTACCAGCTGGACCCAGCAGGAATCAGTGCTTCTCATCGGGTGGGAGGAAGTGGGAATTCCAAGGATTTAAGGAATTCAGCGCAGCTATCCAGTAAGTCTCGCAGAGAGGGGTTGGAAGACTTGGGGCGGTGGGGGAGCGGGCATGATTTCATTCCAGGGCCCACAATTTAAAAGGAAATATACATTATTGAGCTGGCCTGGCCCCCTAATTGACTTGAATGAGCCTCTTCTGACCCACATTTCAGCTCCTGACGGGTTTGGCCTGGCTGGGAAGAAGCTGCTGAGGCCTTGGGATAAATATGCAGATTAGACCATGCTGTTATCATTGGAGCTCCCTCTGCATTTAAAAAAAAAACATTCATGGGATTTGGCATTTCTGGCACGCCCAGCATTTGTTACACATCCATAATTGCCATTGGCACGGTGGCACAATGGTTAACACTGCTGCCTCACAGCACTAGGGACCCACGTTCAATTTCGGCCTTGCTTGACTGTCTGTGTGGAGTTTGCACATTCTCCCTATACCTGCGTGGGTTTCCTCCCACAGTCCAATGATGTGCGGGTTAGATGATTTAGCCATGCTAAATTGCCCCTTAGTGCCCAAAAGATTTGGAGGGGTTACGGGGATAGGGTAGGGTGTGGACCTAGGTAGGGTGCTCTTTCGGAGGGTGGGTGCACACTTGATGGGCTGACTGGCCTCCTTCTATAGTTTAGGGTTTCTAAGATAAACCAATTGGCTTGATCGGCCACTTCTGAGTCAACCACATTGCCATGGGTCCAGGAAGGATGGAAGATTTCCTTCCCTGAAACAAATCAGTGAACCAGCTTTACTAATTTAATTTAAATTCCACCAGATGCTATGAACGGGATTTGATCCCGGTCCCCAGAGCATCTGGCTGCTTCTGGATTACTACCACTACACCACCACCTTTTTATGGGTTTAAGGAGGACCACACAGGATCATGTGGAGTGAGTGGCTATGCTGCCTTAAACTTAATGGGTGTGATTCTCTTGCCCTCCAGAGGACCTCCCAATAAGCCTCCAAGCCTCGCGGGATTTACCCAAGTGCTGCAAGAAGTTGGAGTCGGAATTCTGCCAAAAAGTGCGGGACCTAATGACACACGTGGAAGTATGTCTTAAACCTACTTACAACCTACCTGCCTGGATCCACCAGCACCCCTCAATAATCCGGTCACCCCAGGGGGGCTGCAGCCGGGCACCAATCAGTGCTGGCCCACACAAACGTGGACCAGGCAGAATGGCACTGGGGAGGGGGGTCTGCCAGGCCATTGGAGTTGCCTGGGTGGTCAGGGTAAGTGCAGGGTGGTTCCCTGGCCCTCCCCCTGGAATGTGGGCAAATTGGCACTGCTCAGCTGGCACCTTGGCACTGCCAAGATGCCTGCGTGGCACTGCCAAGTCGGCAGAAGCACTGCCTGGGTACCAGTGTGGCGGTGCAAGGGTGCTCAAGTGCCAGGGTGGCAATGCCAAGGGTCAGGGGCCGAGGGGGCCATGCCCATGAAAAGAGGGTGGGGGAGTGCTGGGCAGATAAGTAGGGGCCTCCGGGAGGTTGGGGGTGATGGGTGGGACTTATGGAAGGGAGGGAGTACTGTTAGGGGTTTGGGGAGCCTGAAGGGGGCCCCAAAGACCCCATAATGGGGTGTACTCACTTGGGGGTTGTGGGGCAGTGTCCATGTGTTTGGGGGGATAACATTGATGGGGAGTGTGGGGGACCCACAAGCTGACTTGGAGATCGGGGCACCCTTTCAAAATGGTGGCCCAATCTTTGAGTTCAGCAACCCAGTGCTAAAACATATTCTGGGCTGGATTCTTCCAGCCGCCCGCTGCAAGATCGCCACAGGCAAGACGCAGACAATGGAAAAGTCCATTGACCTCGGTCGCCGGAGGATCCCGCCCTCTAAGTGTGGGCTAAACCAGTGAGAAACTCCCAAGGACCCAAAAAAGTGACTGAGTGTCATTGAATAGCGGTGGGGAATTCCCTGAAAAATCCACCACAAATTAAGTTCAACATTTTGGGGTAGAATTGCACAGATTGCACCCACCCACCATTATGCCCATTAGTCTGCACCATTCTCCAACAAGCCTGTGAAGTTAAAATCAAAGCCACAAAACATTAACTTTTTTGTTCTAAATAAGTAAAGTACCCAATTATTTTTTTTTTCATTGAAGGGGCAATTTAGCATGGACAATCCACTTCCCGTGCACATCTTTGGGTTGTGGGGGTGAGACCCACGCAGATACGGGGAGAATGTGCAAACTCCACACCGACAGTGTCCCAGGGCCGGGATCGAACCAGGGACCTCGGCGCCATGAGCCAGCAGTGCTAACCACTGCATCACCGTACCACCCTCACAAAACCTTTACTAATCTCAGTCTTAACCAAAGTATATATTTTTTGCACATTTTAAGTCATAGCGGGTTTTGATGGAATAAATAAAGAGGGACGGTTTCCAATGACTGAATATTCTATACAGATTTACGGAGATTGGCAAAAGAAGCAGAGGGATCATGAGGAAATGTTAAAGGACCGAATGGCCTCATTCTGTGTTGTGCGATTCTAGAATTCCATAATTTTAAAGGTTGTACATTTACCCTGGCAGTACACAGAGAGCCCTTCCCAAAGCTCCACGAAATTCAAACAGAATAAAGCAGTGGTTAAAAAATAGAGCCACAAACTGGATAGAGTTGTGTCAGAGGAGGGCACAAAGATCAGAATGAACATTTCTCATTTATCTTCTATGTCATGTCAGACATACGTAAAGAAATTGGGGTCTAGTTCTGTGGAACAGCCTGGTTATCCCACACAGTATCAGAGCAATTCACTCTTTGTAATCCTTTCATAAGCACAATTGAACTATCTGTTCTTATTTATCTCTGAGAATCTGCTGGGGCTGGCTCTCGATACATCCCCACTGTCTGCTCCCACCAGGAGTCAAAGTGGCTCTGGAGAATATGCTGCTTTTCAACAATAGGGGTATTATGTCAGGTCACATGCAATGTATTATCAGAAGTACTGGTTCATGGTGGCTGAACAAGACATTTGTAATTTTATTACATTCACCCAGGAATTTGTCTTAATGGCCAGGGAATCAAGTTCCATGAATTTTAAGTTGTCCCATAAAATCTATAAACTGATGTAAGTTAATACTAATATATGCTTCTTTATGTAGTTGGAAAGACGTGGATCTATTGAACACCTTTCATAAATGAAGAACACCCAAAAGGGCTTTATAGCCAATTAAGTTCTTTTCCAAGTGTTGTTGTGGAATCATACTGCACAAAAGGAGGACATTCAGCCCATCATGCCTGTGACAGCTCTTGATTATTTAGTCCCACTCCCTTACTTTTTCCCCATAGCAAGTCTCGATCCTGTTGTAAGGTAGAAACCGTATATTGTATCTGTTTTTGTTAACCACCCAGAGGACGCAGCATGAAGGTGAGTGACGTGTATCAGGTTGCAGTTGGGTATTTGGCTTCAACTTAAATGAGGTGTGGATTTGGGGGAGGTGTATTCTGAGCGTCTCTAGTGTTTGCAGATGGCCCTGGGATATTTGCTGCATGATGGAACCAAAATGTTTGATTTATTCTTTCATGAGATGCGGGTGTCGCTGGCAAAGCCAGTATTTGTTGCCCAACCCAAATTGCCGTTGAACTCAGTGGCCCGCTCGGCCATTTCAGAGGGCAGCGAAGAGGCAACCACCTTACTGTTTGCCGGGTGTCACATGTCGGCCAGACCGGGTAAGGATGGCAGATTTCCTTCTCCGAAGGACTGGAGTAAAGCAGAAGGGTTTTTAATGACAATCAGGGTTGAAGTTCCATCTCGAGAGATCAAAGGCCGGCAGCTCTTGCGCTCAGCATCACCACTGAGGAGGCTGTGGTATCTGCCGGAAGTCCCTGGATCAAGGAGTGAGCCAGATCACAGGGTGAGTAATATGGTGATGTGAGGTTGTGGGAGGGGTGGGCTCACAACGTGGGGGCTGCAGGGAGAAGGGAGGGGGGTCGGTAAGAAGCAAGGGGGAAAGTGTGACTCTCAGCATCTCCCACCCCCTGACGCCAAACACACCTTTCAGGATCCTGAATCCAGCAGTTACACTCTGCTGTCAGATTTGACAGTGTAAATCTCTGCAGAATGAGTCTTTGCACCTTAATTAGGAGGTCAGTTTTAAAACCGAGGCCTTTTGCAACCCATCACATATTTGATCAAAGATATTGCTTTCCAAACTCTGTGTGAGGGAGGAAGGGAGAGGGTATTTTCTTGTCAGGATGTCTGTCTTTGTCCATTGTCACAAGGTGCATGATTGCAGAAGATAAGAATGATCAGACTGACCCCAGCAGCAATATAGTCAGACATTTTCAGACTGTGAATTGTTCTCAAGACTGGTGTCTGTACCCTTGGGTTATTGTGCTCAGTTAGAGGCTTTGTGACCATTTTAAATTCAGACCATAAAGTATTTTTTTACACCATGTAATCAGTCAGCCCAGCACAGATTAATGGACCATAAATCTGACAGGCTCAAGAACCATCCTGAGATATGTTTGAAACATGGAACCAGATATATAAATATATGTCTCTTCATACACACAGGGACAGGAATAGGCCATTCAGCCCCTCAAGCCGCTCCATGAGATCATGACTAATCTGGAATTTAACTCCGTCCTTACGCCTTGGCTCTGTGTCCTTCATTTCCTTACCTTGCCAAATCTAACATGAATAAAACAGAGAATGCGAGCAAACCTCAGCAGGACTAGCAGCAGCGGTGGAAAGGGAACAGGAGGTGGGGTATTCCCTGTGACGTGGGGTGGATTCAATGGGAAATCCCATCAGTGCGCTTCGCGCCAGTACTGACGGTGCAATTCCGATTGCGATTTTCCCACTGAGTGAAGTGAATGCTCCCCCACCTGAAACACGTGTGATTCGCCCGTCCCGGGGTACAGCTGCGTACTGCTATCTACGGGGATCCGTCCCTAAACGGTTTCTCAGCACACACTCCTCAGGATGGCCACAAGGAGAGCAGCCCCGTGATTTTTGGAGGGTGATCTAAAGCGGTCCACCATCTACCTGCAGGAGACACACTGTAACGTTACCATCCCAGCCTGGGAGGCGGTGGAAGCTGCAGTAAATGCCGGCAACATGACCAGGAGGATGGGCTCCAATGCCGGAAGCAGATGGAGGACCTCCTATGCTCTATACGGATGAGCGACCAAGTGTCTCTCCCTGGCATCGCTCCCGTCAGTCACCCCCGGCATATCACCATCAATCCACCTCGCAGCCACCCAATATTCGACATCCCAGCATCTTCCTCCAGATGCCCCCAGATCTCCACATCACCACCCCTAGAGTCTCGGCGTGGTGCTAGTTGTTATTGACCCGACTTGCTTGGCGTCCGGCTCACAATGTCCTCTTTGTGACCCCGCAGGAGAAGGTTCCCCTTTAGTAAAAGGGAGAGGAAGTAGACAGGATGGGGGGGGATTCCCAAGCTCAGAATCCTTACCCCCTATGTACAAAGGGCGGAGGGGGGGGGGGGTTACTTGTAGGGGAGGGTGAGGAGTGAGTCTTTACTGTCAGCGAAGTTGTCCTGCACCTTAGAACTAAGGATCCACTGAGCCTCCATCCAGATGATCTGTCTCAAGTAAGTTGTTAACTGCACATACTTTTGTCTTTCCCATTCATTGAAAGCATGTTCCTTGTCTTGCAGGATCACCATCGGATAAGACTGGACCATCCAAAGGCACAGTCCCTGCCCCTGCAGCACTCGACAGCATCCTGGAGGGGATAATCAAGGAGGACACCAAAGAGGCGTCCCAGCTATCACCCACACCATCCACCATCGCAGAGCCACACACCTCAGTGGCTGGACATAGAAGGCAGGCTTCTGGGTCACTATCTGGGGAGCATCACACAGCTGCTGATGCACATCAGGTGAGGCAGGAATGTCCCATGGATTGGGCAATCGGAAAACTGATGTCCCCCAACCAGATGCTGTGCCTCTGCACGTTCCTCCCAGAGCTGCTGGAGATGCAAAGGTGGAAGCGGGAAACCCAGGAGGGGTTGGCAGCAACATTCCTGAAACTGTTGAGGAGTCCCAAAGTCTTCAGTTACAGATGTTGCCAGCATTGCATTGGACCCAGGCCAACACAGCAAGGATATCATCTGGAGTGGAGAGCCTGGGCAGGACCTCAGAGCCATGTGTGGTGGAACTCAAGACATACAGCAGTGTCTTAGGACCATGGCCAACGGCCTCGCGGGCATGGCCCAGTCACAGAGTGCCATTGCTGAGAAGTTCCAGAGCTTGGCACAGACACAGTACGCCATCGTTGTGGGCTTCAACGCCATGGTACAGACAATGGCAGGCCTCCAACATTGGCAGTACCAGGTGATGCAGAGGCTTCTGGAGCTGACTCCATCTGCCCCTCAGTCCCATGAGTAGCCCAGGGGCTCATGAGCACCCTGACGGAGAAGGAAGCACAGGTGCCCATTCTCCAAGAAGACTTTGGCAGTGCCCAGCCCTTCGCAATCCCCTCTTCCTGCTACTGACAGATCCCAGGGTAGTGGGCAGAACAGGGTGATGCGGCAGCACTAATGAAACCCGAAGGTTGGCCAGGTCCCTCCAGGTTCAGGCCCTTCAGAGGACACCCGCCAAGGGCATCTCGGGCCACGGAGTGGAAGGCCACAGGGAACAGAAGGCAGCAAGCTGCCTTCATATCTGATGTGTATCCTGGGATAATGCCTGGACGTAGTGATAAGCCACGGAGGATAAATCAGTTGTCGGTGCACAGAGTGGGCATGGGTGAAGTTAGACGCGGTTAGTGAGGGCGACGATAATGTTGCACTGCCACAAATCACTGTATTAAATGATATTGAACCTCAAAGCCATAACACCTCCGCCTTGGTCCCCTCCAACAAGAATGGTTCATCTCCCCATCTAAACTGGGAAACTCCTGCAGACCCTCCAGCAATCACAATAGTTATACCCCTGTGAAACTGTGTGGTACCCCAATCAGACCCTCAGTGACAAACATCCAGCTCAGACCGCCTCATCACTCAGTGCACCCTTACCATTGCCATCTCCCCCCTTGGAGCTGTGGGACAAAGGAATGAGGCCTGCACCCTCACTCAGGCATGAGCCGGTGGGTCAGACAGAAGCAGCTTCTGAGGAGCATCACAGCTTTCCTCACATCGAGTCGTCATCACCCTTCTGCTTTGACTCACTCACAGTGCCAATCCAGGCCCATCACCCTGATGATATGTCAATAAGAATTTCAGAGGGCAGCACGGTGGCGCAGTGGTTAGCACGGTTGCCACGCGGCGCCGAGGTTCCAGGTTCGATCCCGGCTCTGGTTCACTGTCCGCGTGGTGTTTGCGTGGGTCTCGCCCCCACAACCCAAACGATGTGCAGGGTAGGTGGATTGGTCACACTAAAATTGCCCCTTAATTGGAAAAAATGAATTGGATACTCTAAATTTATAAAAGAATTTTAAAAATAAAAAATATAAGAATTTCAGAGGGGAGGGGAGATGAGGGGTGGAGTTGGGGTGTGTGCGAAAGTTTGTGGATAGGGTGTGGGGGTGTTTAAAGAGTGGGAAGGCTTTGGGGATCAGGCGATGAGGAGCTGCCAGACACCAGGCCTCCTAGTGAGTTAATGTGGAGGCTGTGAGGACATCGCTGGTCTTCCTGGCCTCGTGCACCCCGGCCATCGCTTGTCCTCCATCCTTCAGGTCCTCCTCAGGCTCTTCCTCCACTCCCTCCTGGTCCTCCTTCTCATCAGAGGAAACAACGTGTTCCTCCTCCTCCACCTCCAGCATGTCAACCCACTGCCGCACCAGGTAGTGAAGGGCACAACAGATGACGCCAATGCAGGGCACCCTCTGGGGGTTATACCGAAGAGCACAGCTGGACCGGTCGAGGCCAATGCAGGGCACCGTCAGGGGGTTATACCGAAGAGCACAGCTGGACCGGTCGATCAATGCAGGGCACCCTCAGTGGGTTATACCGAAGAGGACAGCTGGACGGGTCAGGGCCAATGCAGGGCACCCTCAGGGGGTTATCCCGAAGAGCACAGCTGGGCCGGTCGAGGCCAATGCAGGGCACCCTCAGGGGGTTATACCGAAGAGCACAGCTGGACCGGTCAAGGCCAATGAAGGGCACCCTCAGGGGGTTATACCAAAGAGCACAGCTGGACGGGTCAGGGCCAATGCAGGGCACCCTCAGGGGGTTATACCGAAGAGCACAGCTGGACCGGTCGAGGCCAATGCAGGGCACCCTCAGGGGGTTATACCAAAGAGCACAGCTGGACGGGTCAGGGCCAATGCAGGGCACCCTCAGGGGGTTATACCGAAGAGCACAGCTGGACCGGTCGAGACCAGTGCAGGGCACACTCGGGGTTATACTGAAGAGCACAGCTGGACCGGTCGAGGCCAATGCAGGGCACCCTCAGAGGGTTATACTGAAGAGCACAGCTGGACCGGTCGAGGCCAATGCAGAGCACCCTCAGGGGGTTATCCCGAAGAGCACAGCTGGACCGGTCGAGGCCAATGCAGGGCACCCTCAGGAGTTCATACCGAAGAGCACAACTGGACCGGTCGAGGCCAATGCAGGGCACCCTCAGGGGGTTATACCGAAGAGCACAGCTGGGCCGGTCGAGGCCAATGCAGGGCACACTCAGGGGGTTATACTGAAGAGCACAGCTGGACCGGTCGAGGCCAGTGCAGGGCACACTCAGGGGGTTATACTGAAGAGCACAGCTGGACCGGTCGAGGCCAATGCAGGGCACCCTCAGTGGGTTATACCGAAGAGCACAGCTGGACCGGAAACTCATCTTCACAACCCCTATACACCATTCAATCACTGAGTGGGTGGTACCGTGAGCCTCATTACAATGGGACTCTAATTTGGTCTTTGGTGTCCATACTGGAATTGTCAACCTCAATGATTCATCCCGGCATCCTGGGGTGGTCCTTGGAGACTCTGAGGATCTGCGAATGCCCCAGTATGAACGTTCCAGTGAAGTGTGCACACACATGCATAATGTTCATCTCGTGGTTGCACCATAGTTGGACATTCCAGGGATGGAACCCCTTATGATTGATGAAGGGCTCTCACTCCTTGATGCCATGGTGCTCGCAAGGTCACCTGTGAACCATCTATGGCTCCCCTGGACCTGAGGCATTCCGGTGATTGCAGCGAATAGTGCAGCTCCGGCAGCACGGTAGCATTGTGGATAGCACAATTGCTTCACAGCTCCAGGATCCCAGGTTCGATTCCGGCTTGGGTCGCTGTCTGTGCAGAGTCTGCACGTTCTCCCTGTGTGTGCGTGGGTTTCCTCCGGGTGCTCCGGTTTCCTCCCACAGTCCAAAGGTGTGCAGGTTAGGTGGATTGGCCATGATAAATTGCCCTTAGTGTCCAAAATTGCCCTTAGGGTTGGGTGGGGTTACTGGGTTATGGGGATGGGGTGGAGGTGTGGACCTTGGGTGGGGGTGCTCTTTCCAAGAGCCGGTGCAGACTCAATGGGCCGAATGGCCTCCTTCTGCACTGTAAATTCTATGATAATCTTGGTGGATCTGTTTGAGGTCAAATTGGATGAAGTTGGATGACAAAGTTTCCAGCGCATCTGTAACCACTCGGATGCATTTGTGAGTTGATGATTGTGATATCCCTCAGAATGAGCGGACGAGCTTTGGAATGAGTAGGTGGTGAAGTGGTTCAGGGCTGCCGTGACCTTCACAGGGAGAGGGTGCCAGGACATAGCAGAGTTGCCGCATCGTCTCTTTGCACAGAAGGAGTCTTCGGCAACACATGGGGCGGGATTCTCCGACCACCCGGCGAGTCGGAGAATAGCCGGGGGAGGGGCGGCATGAATCCTGCCCCGCCACTCTGCTGGCTGCCGAATTTTCCGACGCCAGTTTTCGGGCGGGGATCACGCCGCACTGGTCGGGGGCCATTAGCAGCGGGACCCCCCGGCAATTTTCCGGGCCCTGATGGGCTGAGCAGCTGCCCGTCTTTGGCCAGATCCGCCGGCGTGAAATGGACATGGTTCATCCCGGCGGGACCTGGCTTGGAGGGCGGCTAGCGGAGTCTTCGGGGCGACGCGCAGGGATCCGGCCCCGGAGGGGCCCCCGTGGTGGCCTGGCCGGCGATCGGGGCCCACCGATCAGCGGGAGGGCCTGTGCCGTGGGGGCACTCTTTCCCTCAGCGACGGCCTCTGTAGGGCTCTGCCATGGCCGGCGCAGAGAAGAAACCCCCTGCGCATGCGCAGGAAACACTCCGGCGGTTCTGCGCATGCGCCAACTTGTGCTGGCCCACGGCGGCCGTTCGGCACCGGTTGGCATGGCGCCAGCACCGGCCTAGCCCCCGGAAGTGCAGAGGTTTCCGCAACTTCCGGGTGGCCCAACGCCAGAGTGGTTCACGCCGCTCTTGGTGCTGGCGTCGGGCCATCCCGCCAATTGCGGGAGAATCCCAGCCCATGGTGTCCGACAACTCTCGATATAAATCTTGTTTTTGAACTCTCGTTCGATTTTGTGGCCATTACAGGATTTGCTCCTACTACAAACGGACCCACAAAATCGCACCCAGAGTTTTTTGTTTATAAATTTAGAGTACCCAGTCCACTTGCATTTCTATTGTGGAGGTTTGATGAGGTCTCTACTTATATCAATCAAATTAACCAGAAGAAGACAGACTTGCAGTTATATCAGACTTTTCATTACCAACAGATGTCTCCAGTTGCATTATTTCCATATATGTTAATTGAGGGATAAATATTATCCATAACATAATAACTTCCATGGGTTCTTCAATATAATGGGCATGGTGTTAGCAAAACAAATGTCATTTAAAAAACAAATTTAGAGTACCCAAACAATGCTAACCACTGCACCACCGTGCTGCCCTAACTCACACCCAGAGTTAATGTTTCAAGTTCATATAAGTCTTCTTCAGAGCTTACATTAATAAATGCCTTTTGTGAAAGAGAGTTTTCACAAATCGGCCACCCTCCAATTGTGTGAGAAACAATAATTTTTTAAAATAAATTTAGAGTACCCAATTAATTTTGTCCAATTAAGGGGTGAATTCGGACGCTGGAGAATTCGGCGTTGGAGCGGCGGGGCAGCATTTACGCTAAAATGCATGGCCAATCCACCTGGTCGGCACATCTTTTTGGGTTATGGGGGCAAAACCCACGCGGACACAGGGAGAATGTGGAAACTCCACACAGACAGTGACCCAGAGCCGGGATTGAACCTGAAACCTCGGTGCCGTGAGGCAGCAGGGCTAACCCACTGTGCCACTGTGCTGCCCTATGAGAAACAATAATAATGGTGACCATGAGAGATTGATTTTAAAATCCATCTGGTTCACTCATGTTCTTTCATAAAGGACATTTTCCATTTTTATCCAGTGTTATTAAAAAATCCTTTCATTGCATGTAGACGTAGCTGGCGAGGCCAGCATTTTTATTGCCTACCCTTAAATTTTGCTTAGGAAGGAGGTGGTGAGTTCCCTTCTTGAACTGCTGCAGTCCATGTGGTGCTGGTACTCCCACAGTGCTGTTGGGAGGGAGTTCCAGGATTTTGACCCAGCGACAGTGAAGGAACAGTCTGATGTCTCACTCCAGACGTACAGCAACCTACAGGTGGTTGTCTCAGGTGTCCTCCAAATGTGTATAAAGCAACTCAAAAAGGTATTCAAAAAGCTGCCTCAATACCACCTACACAAGGGGAAATCATGGCTGAGCAATAAATGTTGCCCTTGCCAGCTAAGTTCAATTTTTAAAAATTCATTCATGGGATGAGTCCAGCATTTATTGTCCATTAAAAATTACCCTTGAACTGAGTAGCTTGCTTGGTCAGTTCAGAGCGGTAGTTAAGAGTCAACCACATTGCTGTGTGTCTGGAGTAACATATAGGCTAGGCCGGGTAAGGGCTCCAGATTTCGTTCTCGAAATTACATTAGTGAACCAGATAGGATTTTACGAAGTCAACAATAATTTCATGGCCATCATTAGATTTCTAACACCAGATTTTTATTGATTTCAAATTTCATCATCTGCCGTGGTGGGATTCGAATCCGGGTCTCCTGAGAATTACTAGTCCAATGACAATACCACAAGACAAAAAGAAAACTTAAGCACACAAGATTAAAGTTACACAGTCTTGCAAAACCTCCCAGGACGCCACTGCCTGAGAATGAAAAAGGAGTTCTGCTACAAAGAAAAAGCAGACTTGTTTTTGCCGCGTTCAATCCAATTTGGTACAGTAAGACTTCAGAATTCAAACATGCTCTTGCAGGTCCAAGTCTCCTGTAGAGCGCACTATGCTGGAAAGGATCTCTATGAATTGCCATTCAAAAGACTGCAAAAAGCTTCATCACAAACTGCAAAATCTGGGATTTTAATAGCAAAGCTGCTTCATTTTCTATCATTTCCGTGAAGTGATTTTTCTCTACATTAAGGGTGTGAGACAAAGGCTTGCAGTGGTCATAACTTAGTTCAAGATTAGGATCGAGAGAGACAAATGTCGAGAACATAGGTTATAGATTGGAAAAGAGAAAATGCAATCAAGCTGGAAAGACAATCTTGGAAAACAGAAACAGGAAAAAATTGAATACTTAAATTGGGTAATCAACAGAAGGCAAGATTCTTCAAAAAGCTGAAAACCAGCAAGCGAACGAGTGTAAAAGGAAAACTAAAGAAAACAACATATAAGAAGTAGTTGGGTACGAAACCAGAGGGACATAAAAGGGAATATACAGAACTGAGGAGATATTTTCTTGAAAAATAAGAAAGGTAAAAAAAGACAAAACAAAATCATCAAAGAAATAAAAACAAATAATATGTTGTACAGACACATAAATGACAAAATGAATAGTAAAAACAGATTATCATAGAATTTACAGTGCAGAAGGAGGCCATTCGGCCCATCGAGTCTGCACTGGCTCTTGGAAAGAGCACCCTACCCAAGGTCCACACCTCCACCCTATCCCCATAACCCAGTAACCCCATCCAACACTAAGGGCAATTTCGGACACTAAGGGCAATTTATCATGGCCAATCCACCTAACGTGCACATCTTTGGACTGTGGGAGGAAACCGGAGCACCCGGAGGAAACCCACGCACACACGGGGAGGATGTACAGACTCCGCACAGACAGTGACCCAAGCCGGAATAGAACCTGGGACCCTGGAGTTGTGATGCAATTGTGCTAACCACAATGCTACCGTGCTGCCCATGAGAAAGATCAACTCATGGGTAATGACGGAAAGACTGCATCCCTGAAAAACTACTTGACCAGTTTTTAGTAAAGGCAATTGAATAGATGTTTAAGTAGAGGATAGGCTTAAAAAGAATATAGTTGGCACAGAAAGGGAAATAATCAGCAAAGGGAAATAAGTCAGATGGGAAAGATTAGGGCCTGCAGTCGGGACAAATTTTTGATTGGATTGCAAATTTGCTGAAAGTTAAAGTAAAGTCAGAGTAAAGGGCTGCCTCACAGCCTTGTGAAATTGCATATGATGAAAATCATTTGCCTCACAGTGCCAGGGACCGGGGTTCGATTCTGGCCTCGGGTGACTATCGATATGGAATTTGCACACTCTCCCCTGTGTCTACATGGGTTTCCTCCCACAGTCCAAAGGTGTGCATGTTAGGTGGATTGGCCATGGTTGATGCGCGGGGTCACGGGGGATAGGACGGGTAAAGTGGGTTAAGTTAGAGTGCTCATTCAGATGGTGCAGAGTCATTGGGCTGAACAACTTCCTTCTGCACTGTGGGTGGGATCCATGGATTTCCTGGGCTGAGATTGGAGTTTTTTTTGCTTTAATCCTGCTCCAAACTACTGTCCTGATGTAATAAATACAAATGCATCATATCAAGAAAGCAACTTTCAATCTGAACAATATAAAGAGGAGCGAGAACTTCCGGTTGCGGCGATGACCAGCTAAGCCGCACGTTTCGGCACCTCCCGTTTCAACGGACTTTTGGGCTCTTATCGGGAGCCCCAACGGACATTTTTTGCGGCCAAACCCAGTGTGAGGTGACAAAGGAAGGAGTACCCCCCGGGTGTGGATGGAAAGAAGCAGTAGGAGTGGCCAGATTGCGGAGGATCCTTTGGAGCAGCGGCAGAGAAGAGAAGGGAGAAGCAAGATGGCGGCCGAGGGAGACCAGATGGTATGGGGCCCGGAACAGCAGGAGTTCCTACGACGTTGTGTGGAGGAGCTCAAGAAAGAGGTGCTGGCGCCGATGTTACTGGCAATCGAGGGACTAAAGGAAACACAAAAGGTCCAGGCGATGGAACTCTGTGGAGTGAAGGCAAAGGCAGCCGAGAACGAAGACGAGATACAGGGCCTGGTGGTAAAAACGGAGATGCACGAGGCACTACACAAGAGGTGTATAGAAAGGCTGGAAGCCCTGGAGAACAGCTCGAGGAGGAAGAACCTACGGATTTTAGGTCTCCCCAAAGGAACAGAGGGAGCTGATGCTGGGGCATATGTGAGTACGATGCTCCATACTCTAATGGGAGCTGAGGCCCCAACGGGCCCCCTGGAAGTGGAGGGAGCGTACCGGGTCCTCGTGAGAAGACCAAAGGCAGGGGAAACACCAAGAGCAATAGTGGTGAAGTTCCATCGCTACATGGACAGAGAGATGGTCCTGAGCTGGGCTAAGAAGACACGGAGCAGCAAGTGGGAGAACGCGGTGATACGCGTGTATCAAGACTGGAGTGCGGAGGTGGCGAGAAGGAGGGCGAGTTTCAACCGGGCCAAGGCGGTGCTCCATAGGAAGAAAGTCAAATTTGGGATGCTGCAGCCGGCGAGATTGTGGGTCACACATCAGGGCAAACACCACTACTTCGAGACGGCGGAGGAGGCATGGACATTTATTCAGGAAGAGAAATTGGACTAGACTTGAGAAATTGCCCGGAGAGGGGTAGCGAGGTGGTGGCACAGAAATGTAAAGTGGGGAGAGGGGAGGGCTAATGTATAATAATGTTGGCGGGGAATTGTTCTCCCCCCGATGTGAGGGACATGAAGAAATGTGGGCGCCGGTGGAAAAGGGGACAGGGCAGGGGAATGAGGGAACTGCGCCATTAGGGGCGGGGCCGAGAGGAAGGCGTGGGTATTTTCCCGCGCTATGGAAACTATGGCGGGAAAAAGGGCGCAGGAAGGAAGGGAGCCTCACACGCAGGGAGGTCAAAGGATGAACGGGGGAAGCCGAGGTCAGCCAGAGTTAGCTGACTTCCGGAAGCAATATGGGGGGAGTAATCAAGCTAGAGGGGGATCTGGGGGAGAGGGGGGGGGGATTAACTGGGTTGCTGCTGCTGAGATTAAGGGGGAGCTGATACGAGACGAGGTGGTCGGGACGGGAGGGCGCCGTCTGGGGGGCAGACGGGTGCGTGAGACCTGGGTGGGGAGATGGTTTAAAAAAGGGGATGGCTAGTCGACGAGGTGGGGGAGGTAAATGGCCCCCCAACCCGGCTGATCACGTGGAATGTGAGAGGTTTAAATGGGCCGATTAAGAGGGCAAGGGTGTTTGCGCACTTAAAGAGACTGAAGGCGGACGCAGTTATGCTCCAGGAGACGCACCTGAAGTTGGCGGATCAGGTTAGACTAAGAAAAGGATGGGTGGGACAGGTATTCCACTCAGGGTTGGACGCGAAAAACAGAGGGGTGGCAATACTGGTGGGGAAGCGTGTATCGTTCGAAGCTAAGACCACAGTGGTGGATAGTGGGGGCAGGTATGTGATGGTGAGTGGCAGTCTGCAGGGTGAGGCGGTTGTGCTGGTGAACATGTATGCCCCGAACTGGAATGACGCGGGATTCATGAAGCGAATGCTGGGACGTATCCCGGACCTGGAGGTGGGAAACTTGTTAATGGGGGGGGGGGACTTTAACACAGTGCTTGACCCAGGGCTGGACCGGTCCAGATCCAGGACCTGGAGAAGGCCGGCAGCGGCCAAGGTGCTTAAGGGGTTCATGGAGCAAATGGGGGGAGTAGATCCGTGGAGATTCGCCAGACCGATGGGTAAAGAGTTTTCCTTTTTCTCCCACGTCCACAAGGTATATTCCCGGATAGACTTTTTTGTTTTGGGAAGGGCACTGATCCCGAAGGTGGCAGGAACGGAGTACTCGGCCATAGCCGTTTCAGATCACGCCCCGCATTGGGTGGAGCTGGAACTCGGAGAGGAAAGGGACCAGCGCCCACTCTGGCGATTAGACATGGGACTACTGGCGGACGAGGGGGTATGCGGAAGGGTGAGGGGATGTATCGAAAGATACCTGGAGGTCAATGACGATGGGGAGGTCCAGGTGGGAGTAGTATGGGAAGCGCTGAAGGCGGTGGTTAGAGGAGAGCTGATTTCCATCAGAGCCCACAAGGGGAAACAAGAGGGTAAAGAAAGAGAGAGATTAGTAGGGGAAATTTTGAGGGTGGATAGGAAGTATGCGGAGGCCCCAGACGAAGGGCTATACAGGGAAAGACGAAGATTACAGACGGAGTTTGACCTGCTGACCATGGGAAAGGCAGAGACACAGTGGAGGAAGGCACAGGGGATACAACATGAATATGGGGAAAAGGCGAGCCGGCTGCTGACCCAACAACTTCGGAAGAGGGAGATTGGAGGAGTTAAGGACGAAAGGGGAAAGATGGAGCAGAGAGCAGGGAAAGTGAACGAGGTGTTCAAGACATTCTATGAGAGGCTGTACAAGTCCCAACCCCCGGAGGGGAAAGAGGGAATGATACACTTTTTGGACCAGCTAGAGTTCCCGAGGGTGGAGGGGCAGGAGGTGGCAGGTCTGGGGGTGCAGATTGAGGTGGATGAGGTGATCAAAGGAATTGGGAGCATGCAAGCAGGGAAGGCCCCGGGACCAGATGGGTTCCCGGTGGAATTTTATAGGAAATATATGGACCTGTTGGCCCCGCTTTTGGCGAGCACCTTTAATGAGGCTAAGGAAAGGGGGACATTACCCCCGACAATGTCGGAGGCGACGATATCGCTAATCCTGAAACGAGACAAAGACCCGCTGCAGTGCGGGTCATACAGGCCCATCTCCCTCCTAAACGTAGACGCCAAACTGCTGGCCAAAGTGATGGCGGCAAGGATAGAGGATTGCGTCCCAGGGGTGGTACATGACGACCAGCCAGGGTTTGTTCAGGGGAGACAATTGAATGCCAATGTACGAAGGTTGCTGGGGGTGATGATGATGCCCCCACCGGAGGGGGAGGCAGAGATAGTAGTGGCGATGGATGCAGAGAAGGCATTCGATAGGGTGGAGTGGGACTATTTGTGGGAGGTGCTGAAGAGATTTGGGTTCGGGGAGGGGTTCATTAGATGGGTTAGACTCTTGTACGCGGCCCCGGTGGCAAGCGTCGTTATAAACAGGCAAAGATCGGGATACTTTCGATTACATAGGGGTACAAGACAAGGGTGCCCCCTGTCCCCGTTACTGTTCACGTTGGCAATTGAACCATTGGCCATAGCGCTGAGGGACTCTAAGAAGTGGAGGGGGGTGCTTAGAGGAGGAGAGGAACATCGAGTGTCACTATATGTGGACGATTTGCTGCTATATGTGGCGGACCCGGTAGAGGGGATGCCAGTGGTAATGCAGATACTCACGGAGTTTGGAGAGTTCTCGGGATACAAATTAAACATGGGAAAGAGTGAACTTTTTGTGATGCACCCCGGGGAACAGGGCAGGGGGATAGATGCTCTGCCGCTGAGGAGAGTAGCAAGGAATTTTCGATACCTGGGGATTCAGGTGGCCAGGAACTGGGGAACCCTACATAAACTTAACCTGACGCGATTGGTAGAGCAGACGGTGGAGGACTTTAAGAGGTGGGATATGGTGCCCCTGTCATTGGCGGGCAGAGTACAGGTGGTTAAAATGGTGGTCCTCCCGAGGTTTCTTTTCGTGTTTCAGTGCCTCCCCATCCTGATTACAAAGGCCTTCTTCAAAAAAATAGACAGGAGCATTATGAGCTTTGTGTGGGTGGGAAAGACCCCGAGGGTAAAGAGGGGGTTCCTGCAGCGCAGTAGGTACAGAGGGGGATTGGCACTGCCGAGTCTGAGTGACTACTGTTGGGCCGCCAATGTGTCGATGGTCTGTAAGTGGATGAGGGAAGAAGAAGGTGCGACGTGGAAAAGGTTGGAGACGGCGTCCTGTAAGGGAACGAGCCTAAAAGCGCTGGCGACAGCGCCACTACCGTTCTCCCCGAATAGGTACACCACAACCCCAGTGGTGATGGCGACCTTGAAGATCTGGGGGCAGTGGAGACGACATAGGGGAGTGACGAGTGCCTCGGTGTGGTCCCCGATAAGGAATAACCACAGGTTCATCCCGGGGAGGAGAGATGGGGGATTTCAATGTTGGCAGCGAGCAGGAATTAGAAAGCTGAAGGACCTGTTTGTGGACGGGACGTTTGCGAGTTTGGGAGCATTGGAAGAAAAATATAAGTTGCCACCAGGGAATGCTTTTCGATACATGCAAGTGAGGGCATTTACGAGGCAACAGGTGAGGGAATTTCCGCGGCTCCCGACGCAAGGGATCCAGGTTAGAGTGATTTCAGGGGCATGGGTGGGTGATGGTAGGGTGTCAGATATATATAGGGGTAAAGTGTCCGAAATATACAGGGAGATGAGAGACGAGGGGGAGGCGTTGGTAGAGGAGCTGAAGGGAAAATGGGAAGAGGAGCTGGGGGAAGAGATTGAGGAGGGGCTGTGGGCAGATGCCCTAAGTAGTGTAAATTCCTCGTCCTCGTGTGCCAGGCTTAGCCTGATTCAATTTAAGGTTCTACACAGAGCGCATATGACGGGAGCAAGACTGAGCAGGTTTTTTGGGGTGGAGGACAGGTGTGGGAGGTGCTCAGGAAGCTCGGCGAACCATACTCACATGTTCTGGTTGTGTCCGGCACTGCATGAGTACTGGGAGGGTGTGGCAAGAGTGATCTCAAAGGTGATGGGGGTCCGGGTCAAACCAAGCTGGGGGTTGGCTATATTTGGGGTTGCAGAAGAACCGGGAGTGCAGGAGGCGAAAGAGGCCGGCGTCTTGGCCTTTGCGTCCCTAGTAGCCCGGCGAAGGATTCTAATTATGTGGAAAGAAGCGAAGCCCCCGGGCGTGGAGGCCTGGATAAACAACATGGCAGGGTTCATAAGACTGGAACGAATAAAATATGCGTTAAGAGGATCGGCTCAGGGGTTCACCAGGCGGTGGCAACCGTTCCTTGACTATCTCGCGGAACGATAATGAACAGATAGATAAGACAGCAGCAGCAACCCGGGGGGCGGGGGGGGAGGATTATTCCGTGTTCTTGCTTTTTCTTAGTTGTTGATATTTGCTTTTTGTTTATTTTTTTTCCATCTGTTAGTTTAATATATTATTTAAATAACGTTTAATGTATACTCCTTTATTAAGTTGTAAAAACGGAAAATCTTTGTTTGAAAAACTTAAATAAAATATATTTTAAAAAAAAATAAAGAGCGAGGTGAAAGATGTAAAGAGTATGAAAGGCGATTTGAGGTGGCAATGTTGTCTTGTGCACCCTTTGGAGAGTGGCCCTTTTGTTTCAGGCGGAACTCGGAACGTGGGAGCCAGCTACCCGGAAGTAGGCGGAACTCCGAGCGGACGACCCAGCAACCCGGAAGCAGGGGGCGGCTCAAGATGGCGGAGGTAAGGAGAGAAAGGGTGTGGAACTGACGGGAGCCCAATGGCTGGGCTGAATGCGGCGTCGGGAAACCCGCTGGCGGAGGGTGTGCAGCCGCTCCGAGGCCCCAGGATCGGCCTCTCGGCGAAGGCCCACACTGGGCGGCGGCTGTCGGGTGGTGTCCCCGGGAAAGCGCTCCGCCCCCTTCACTCCCAGGCCCGGGTGGTGAATCTCAGTCACCCTCTGGGACGCTGCTGGCCAAACAACCCATCACAAAACCACCGGCAGTGGTCAAAGTCTTTCGGTTCAGGCTTCAACCAGAGGTCTGCCCCGGTCGAAAATCCTTCTTGGCTATTTCGATGGAAAAGAGCCAGCTGCCCCCCTCACCCCAGAGTCCTGGACAACATGCATTCCTCCCTCAACCAACATTATTTTCAAAAGCAAATGTCTTGCATTTGAGTCACCCAGACTCGAAACATTAGCTCTGTTTCCCCTCCACAGATGCCTGTCAGACCTGATGAGATGTTTTTGTTCAGATTCCAGCATCTGCAATAATTTATTTTCTATTATTATAGAAAACTTATTAATTGTAAGAAGGGAATCTCAGGTTGCCGATATTTAATCCCGTGCTTCTATGTGAGAAAGAGATGTTTTCTCCTACTTTTTTCCACCTTCCATGTGTGTGGTATATTTGGCAAGTAACATTGTGTGTAACAAAGTTATTTATCTGAGGATACTGGACTTTGTTTTGGATAGTGTACTTTTAGTAGTGATTGCTCTTTTAATGGATTAGACTTGTGTACTATTGGGACCAACTGCTGTCTTGGCTTCTCCTTTTGAGTGATCTATTTAGTTGCTACTCGATCCCTTACTGCAAATCTGATGCCCCCTGTCCGCAATTCTCCGGTCATCAGATTCACTTTTCCTTCTGGCAGCGCACCCCTGCCAGTGGGTTTCCATGGGAAATCCCATTGAACAAGCAATGGGAGGTTCGAATTCCACCGGCAGTGAACAGCACATGGCCGAGAAACGTGCGGCTGGGGAACCGGAGAACCCTGCCCCCTGTTTTGAAGAGTGCCTGTTGCAATTGGCAATTGAAAGACACATTGCAATCTGCGCAGGGAACATGAGATTGCAACTGCACAGGTCAACAATTTTATTCCCTTTTCCCTCTCCAGCCTCCACTCACTGCCAAACCTACAACACCCATTTTCTTCACAGATTTGTGCTGGAAGCATGTCAACATCTTACTGTATTGGTTTTTTGGGGGAAAACAAAAAGCTCTTTAATTTTGTTGCTGATGTATTGAAGATATGGTTGCCAGCAAGTATATTTCGCTTCTCAGAACTTGACATGATGCTGAAGCTTCTGTGATAGGAGATTGATTTTGGTTTCTTTCTGTGGGAGTGAATGAGTGGTTCAGCTGACCTCATGAATTGTTTCTCAGCATTTGAAAATGTGATTTCATTATAAACATGCAAATACTTCTGAATTCCCCTCCCCTTCACTTCTGCTGCTTAAAACTCTTATATGCTGTTCACACCTTCAGACATGAAGATGATTTCTATATTATGTTCACCTTGCTACATCTTTAGGTGCTGTGCATGTCAGTAGTTCTGTTTCGCCAGACTTGCAAATGATGCTTGGAATTTGTGAAAATGTTTGGTGTCAGATTTGCAAGATGGGAGAGGCTATAACTGTTGAGCTATTGTTTAATATTGGAACAATTGATGACATTATGCCGTAAAACAGTACCTGTGACTGATTAAGAGGATTCATTCTCAACTTGTCGTGCAGATTTATTTTATTATCTGCTAAATTCTGGTGATGAAAACGAGTTGTTTCACCCTCCGCTCTCTGAGCTACCTGTGTCCCTCCACATTGTCCTCTATTTTCATCACTCCATTCACTATTGATGCCTGTGCTTTAAGCTCGCAGGGCCTGAAGCTCTGCAGTTCCCCTCCCATATATCTCTTCCCTTAAGACAACTCCAAAAACCTGCCACCTCCACCAAGCTGTTAGTTATCTGTTCTGATATCTGCTAATGTGGCTTGGTGATAAAGTTGGACCTTTCTGTGAAGCATCAGGATTTTACTATTTTAAAATATATAAATTGTATTAATTATGTATTAGTGGGTAGCACAGTTGTTTCACAGTTCCAGGGTCCCAGGTTCGATTCCCGACTTCGGTGACTGTCTGCGCGGAGTCTGCTCGTTCTCCCCGTGTCTGCATGGGCTTGCTCCGGGTGCTCCGGTTTCAGCCCACAGTCCAAAGATGTGCAGGTTAGGTGGATTGGCCATACTAAATTGTCATTAGTTTCCAAATTGGTTGGTGGGGTTACTGGGATAGGTTGGAAGTGTGGCCTTAAGTGGGGTGCTCTTTCCAAGGGCCGGAGCAGACTTAATGGGCTGAATGGCCTCCTTCTGCACTGTAAATTATATGATCTATGAGCTCTGTTGCCTCTCCTACAATATAACATGAAAATCTGGTACTACTTCAAGGCGTCTGACATCATTTCAGTTTATTTTAATGAGAGATTTAATCACGGGCTCTTTAAAATGAAGCCTCAGGTCAGTACCCACATTCCATTTTGAAATTGTCAATTGAAGAAAGGGGAAACATGCTTTGAAGTCATGTATCCTTGGAATGATGCTAATCAATGGCTTGTTTAGTGTCCCATCTTCTGATGCCATTTTGAACCACTGTCGGTCAATACTTTTTAAAAAATAAATTTAGAATACCCAATTCATTTTTCCAATTGAGCGTGGCCAATTCTTTTTTTTCCAAATAATTTTTATTAAGGTTTTCTATACACCTCCTCAGACCCTCCAGTGCAAATAATGAAAACAAAAATAAGAATAAAGTAAAGTTAAACCCCCCCCCCCCCGCCCACGTCCCTTCCTCAATCTCCTCTCCCAACTCCTCCTCCCACTTGCCTTTCACCTCCACCATCGAGGCCTCCTCCTCCTGCATCACCTGGCAAGTTTCCGAGATCTTCCCCGCTCCAACCCACCCCCCCCGAGAGCACCCTGTCCTGTACTGTGTGTGGCAGCAGTCGCGGGAATTCCACCACCTGCCGCCTGGCAAACGCCCTTACCTGTAAGTACCTGAAGGTGTTCCCCGGGGGGGAGCCCGTACTTCTTCTCCAGCTCACTGAAGCTCGCGAACTTCCCGTCCACAAACAGGTCCCCCAACCTTCGTATCCCTGCCCTGTGCTACCCCGAAAACCCGCCACCTGTTCTCCCTGGGACGAACCGGTGGTTCCCCCGTATTGGAGTCCGCACCGAGGCCCCAACCCCCCTCCCCCCCCCCCCCACCCCCCGCCCCCCCATGCCGCCTCCACTGCCCCCAGATTTTGAGGGCAGCCGCCACCACCGGACTTGTGGTATACCTCCTTGGAGGGAACTGCAGCTGCGCCGTTGCCAGCGCCCCCAGACTCGTACCCACACAAGATGCCGTCTCCAGCCTCTTCCATGCAGCCCCCTCCCCCTCCATCACTCACTTGCGCACCATCGTCGCATTGGCGGCCCAGTAGTACCCACAGAGGTTGGGCAGCGGCAGCCCCCCCCCCTATCTCTACTCCGTTCCAGGAACACCCTTCTCACCCTCGGAGTCGCTCGCGCCCACACAAACCCCATTATACTCCTGTTGACCCGACTAAAAAAGGCCTTCGGGATAAACACGGGGAGGCACTGGAACATGAACAAAAACCTTGGGAGCACCGTCATTTTGATTGACTGCTCTTGAACTCCTCCTCCATTTGCTCCGTCAGCCTTGTGAAATTAAGCCTATGCAGGGCCCCCAGCTCCTGGCCACCTGGACACCCAAATACCTGAAGCTCCTCTCCGCCCTTTTTAATGGGAGCTCACCAATCACCCTCTCCTGGTCCCCTGGGTGAACCACGAACAGCTCGCTCTTCCCCATGTTGAGCTTGTACCCCGTGAAATCCCCAAATTCCCTAAGGATCCTCATTACCACCGGCATTCCCCCCACCGGGTCCACCACATATAGCAGCAAGTCGTCCGCAGAGAACGACACCCTATGCTCCTCCCCACCCCGCACCAACCCCCTTCAGTTCCTCGACTCTCTCAGTGCCACAGCCAGGAATTCAATCGCCAGTGCGAAGATCAGGGCGGACAGGGGACACCCCTGCCTCGTCCCTCGGTGCAACCGAAAGTACTCTGACCTCCTGTTTGTGGCCACACTTGCCAATGGGACCTCGTACAACAGCCTAACCCACCTGACAAACCCCTCCCCAAACCTCTTCAGCACCTCCCACAGGTACCCCCACTCGAAGTATCGAAGGCTTTGTCAGCGTCCATCGCCACCACTATCTCCGCCTCCCCATCCCTCGCCGGCATCATGATAACGTTCAAAAGCCTCCGCACATTCGCTTTCAGCTGCCTCCCCTACACGAACCCCATCTGGTCTTTGTGGATGATCTGCGGCACACGATCCTCAATCCTCGTGGCTAAGACCTTTGCCAGCACCTTGGCATCTACGTTTAGCAACAAAATTGGCCTGTAAGACCCACACTGCAGGGGATCCTTGACCCGCTTCATGATCAAGGAGATCAGTGCCCTGGACATCGTCGCCTCATTGAAGGTCCTAACTAGCAACGGGCCCAACAGGTCCATATATTTTTTATAGAATTCGACCGGGGAACCGTCCGGCCCCGGTGCCTTCCCTGCCTGCATGCTTCCTATTCCTTTAGTCAGCTCCTCCAGCCCAATCGGGGCCCCCAGTCCCGCCACCAGTCCCTCCTCCACCTTCGGGAACCTCAATTGGTCCAAGAAATGGCCCATCCCTCCCTCTTCCATTGGGGGCTCGGACCGGTACAATTCCTCATAGAAGTCCCTGAAGACCCCATTGATGCCAACCCCACTCTGCACTACACTCCCTCCCCTGTCCTTAACTCCCCCAATCTCCCTAGCTGCATTCCGCTTCCGAAGCTGATGCACTACACCTCCACCTTCCTGGTGGTTACCAGGTCGAATTTGGCCTAGAGGCTGCGCCTCTTCCTCAAAAATCCTTCCTCGGGCACCGCCACATACCTCCTGTCTACCCTCACCATCTCCCCCACCAGCCTCTCCCTCTCCGCCCCCCCCCCCCCCCCGCTCCCTCCTCTCCTTATGGGCCCTAATGGAGATCAGCTCTCCCCTCACCACCGCCTTCAGTGCCTCCCATACCATCCCCACTCGGACCTCCCTGTTGTCGTTGGTCTCCAAGTACCTCTCTATACTTCCTCGGACCCGCTCGCTCACCTCCTCGTCCGCCAACAGCCCCACCTCCAAGCGCCACAGCGGGCGCTGGTCCCTCTCCTCCCCCAGCTCTAAGTCCACCCAATGCGGGGCGTGGTCCAAAATGGCTATTGCCGAGTACTCGGTATCCTCTACTCTCGCTATCAGCGCCCTACTCAAAATAAAAAAGTCGATTCGAGATTAAGCCTTATGGACATGTGAGAAGAATGAAAATTCCCTAGCCCCCGGCCTTGCAAATCTCCAAGGGTCCACCCCTCCCATCTGGTCCATAAACCCCCTCAGCACTCTAGCCGCCGCCGGCTTCCTTACCTGTCCTAGACCTGGAGCGATCCAGTGCCGGATCCAGCACTGTGTTAAAGTCTCCCCCCATTATCAGGCCCCCCCACTTCCAAGTCTGTGATCCGACCCAACATGCGCCGCATAAAACCGGCATTGTCCCAGTTTGGGGCATACCCTCTCTTCCTTAAGCTTACCACTGACCATAACGTATCTACCGCCATTGTCTGCCACAATGCTTGATGCCTTGAATTTCACCTTTCCCACCAAGATCGCCACCCCTCGATTTTTGGCATCCAGCCCCGAATGGAACACCTGACCTACCCACCCTTTCCTCAGTCTTCCCTGGTCTGCCACCTTCAGGTGTGTCTCCTGGAGCATAAAACCACATCCGCCTTCAGCCCCTTCAGGTGCGCGAACACGCGGGCCCGCTTGACCAGCCCATTCAGTCCCCTTACATTCCAGGTTATCTGCCGGATCAGGGGGCTACCCGTCCCCGCTGACTAGCCATGACCCCTCCTTGGCCAGCCACGCGCCAGCACCCCCCCCCCAACCCCCCCCCCCCCACCACTCGCTCCAGCTCCCCTTTGACCATAGTAGCAGCAACTCGATTCCACCCCCCCCCCCCCCTTTGACCATAGTAGCAGCAACTCGATTCCACCCCCCCCCCCCCCCCCCCCCCCCCCCCCCCCCCCGGGCCTAGGAAGCATCCTAGCTGTATTACTCCCCCTATTGCACTTCCGCAAGTCTGCTGACCCCGGCCACTCCCGCCTCCTTTGACTCCTCCCATTGTGTGGCACACCCTCCTCTCCCGTTCCCCCTCCACAGGCTCTCCCCCTTCCCCTTCCATCCTAAACGCGGGAAACAACCCTCGCTTCCCCTCCCCGGCCCTGCCCCCACCAGTCTTCAGCGCGGGAAAAAGCCTGCGCTTTCCACCTCTGCCGCCGCTCCTTTGAGAGGCCCAGTCCCCTCACCCCCGACTCGGCCCTCCCCCTAGTGCCCAACCCGCCCTAACCACCCTCACCGACCAGAAAGAGGAAAAACACAAAAGAAAAAAAAGAAACCAAGAGCGAAGGACCCCCCCCTCCAAAAGTAACATATCAACCGCAATCCCCAAACGCCCATCCCGACCCTCAATCTGTGTCCAACTTCTCGGCCTGAACAAAGGCCCACGCCTCCTCCGGAGACTCAAATTAATGGTGCCGGTCCTTGTAGGTGACCCACAGTCGCGCCGGCTGCAACATGCCAAACTTTACCCCCTTCCTGTTGTTGCTAACTTTCCGTTTGGTTCAATTGCTCTGATTTATTACCTTTGCTCTCGAGTCGCCAGGTATCTTTATGATACCGCCACGAGGTTCAAGTCCAAGTAATGATCAATAACCCAATACACCGATTAGTAAGATTCAAATCAAAGCACATTTATTATACACAGTAATCGCTACTCATTCACAAATTCTATGTCTAAGCTACTTCTACAACTAACAGGCCTATACTTGACTTCGGACTGGCCCACCAGGTCAGGGGAACAAATGGCCTTTCGTTCGGGTTCTGAGTCTGCGGGATTCGAAGTTGGTACGGATTGGTAGCTCGGCGCGCCTATCTCGTAGCGAGTGTTGAATTAAGACTTACTTCTTTCGGTGGTCACTGCACCGGTCACTGTAAAGGTTGGTTCGCGTTGCTGGGTGACCCGGGCAGGACGAAGAGATGAAGAGAGCGATTTGAACTTGGGCTTAACTCTTATAGTCCCCAGGGGCTTCCCGCCTTTCGTGGCGGACCCTGTACCTGGTTCTAGGTGTTTGGACTTCGTTCCAATTGCTTGGTTCGATTTCTCCAATACTGGAGCGGTTCCCTGATCGATGGGCGGTCTTGAGGTGTTCGTTAACCTCTTTTGTGTTGGCTCCTGCTGGCGCCGGCGAGTCTGGCTTAGTTTTGAGTGTCCCAAATGTTGCCATTGTTCCGAGGGATTGCTCATCAGTATGTAGATGGCTGCTACGTTATTATGCTGATGGTCGCTGGTATCAATGCTGTCTGGGCTTTTGCAGAGTTAAATACACAGCAAACCTGCACCTGCTGGTTTCTGCCTGTGTTGGCTCACTTTCCCATCAGCCTTTGCCGTTCGCCATTTTAAATCGGGAGTTGGCCAGTTTAGGTGGCTACACTTCCTCCTTGTGATCCTAATGTGAAGCGTGAAGGATCACATAACTGCGTTGTTTTCATTCCCTGACCCGGTGAGCACTTCTTTCATGGCCTCTACACTGACCATAACTATGCAAAACATTTTTAGCTGACAATTCTAAGGGGCGCTATGTCAAACGGGGGCATTTCAAAACAAGAAAATGGGAACCTCTAACTGTCCTTAATACACTACACTCACTTAAACATTTCATCACTTAACTTCCTCAACCATACAAACAAAATCATAGCAGTTTATACACATGTTTTCTGGCTTGGCAGTCAAGCTCAGGATCGTACAATTGCTCGTGAACATTTCTTTATTTACAACAAAAACGCAAACGAATGCTCTTTATTATAGATCGTGGGGGTCGGGGGTCTGGTCGTATCCGAAAATAGGGGATCTGATCCTATATACCGGGGTGCGAGCGCGGTAAGCTCTCCTTCTCCATTTTCTCAGACGCATAGTCTGTACGATGCAGCAGAGTATCGCCAATACCAATAAGGATTCTATCAAGTAGGACAGGGAGTACCAGGTTATAAACCTGGCACACCAAGATGGTGTGGTGTTGCTGGTGACTGGGCTCTGAGTACTGTGGGGATGTGAATCATTAACGACTGGGGGGGTTGAGGTCAGGGGGTTCACGTTCGCGCACCACCAAATGTCCATTATCACGATGAACCACGCGGAGGATGTCCTCATGGTTCTTCTTCTTTCACTTCTCTTCTCTTCTCCGGTCCTGGAGCTTCTGGAGTTCTGTGTGATAAAGATAAAGCATAGTGTCTGTTACTATCTTGGTTTAAGATCTGGTATGATAGCCTGTCTGTCCTTTCGTGGTAATTACTCCCTTTATAATTGGTCACTATGTGTGACTCCCTCATTTTTTCTTTCAAAAACCGAATTTCAGGACAAGACACACTTACAAATAATGAACCAGTGTGAGCCGTCTCGCAGACTGTGCGGTTTACCATCCAAATGTTTCAGGATGTAAATGGCATACGGTTGGCAACCTAAGGGTTACCTGAAACAAAACAAAACGTTTTGAACTAAAGCTTTCCAAAATGTGGTGGGTATGGGCCGCGACGGGTAAGAGTTGGATGGAGTCCCCGGGTAGGATGGCGACCAATGTGTCTCCCCTACCCGAGCGTAGCTGACCAGAGGGGGGGGGTTCCCAGGCAGGGTGGGTCCCAAGCCGTTTCTCCACTGTTGAGCAACCAACAAGAACGGGCAAGAAATGTAGTCATTGTGGGGGGTTGCTGTATTGGTTCTACCTTCGAACCAGAAGGGCAGTTACGAACGGGCGTGTGGTATCTGTCAACAGACGAGTTCCGCTGAACTGGTGTGTGGGACCTTACAAGTCTCTGCAGACAAACTAGTTCCTCTGAAGTAGCGTCTGGCCAATAGCAAGTCTCTGTGGGCAAGTCCTCGGAGGTTTCGGCTGAGAAGGCGTCGGGCCGTGAAATTTTTTTTCCCCGGTCTAACATACAACATTTAACAAAACACTACAAACAACATAAAACGTGCTGCAGGTTCCATCAGAAAGGACACCGTTTCTCCCAAGCGGTTCCTTTTAAAATATCATCTGGACACCTCAGTTATCGGTTGCGAACAGGGTCGCAAAGGGGTTCTCGTTTTGGGAGTCAGACTCAAGGTCGTCCTCGTCTCCCGGATGCCAAACTCTTGAATGTATCAGGGCTGATAGGGCTGCTTGGTATGATTTTGGATCGCTCTCGTCATTCCGGACGAGTCTGAACGAATTGTCTCTGTGCCAATAGGTGGTGTCTAGTTGTGTGGGGACGGAATCGGGGTCGTCATTGTAGGTCGGTGGTGGGGTTTGTTTAGGAAAGTGATCATGAAGGGATCACCTGAATCGTGGTCAGATTCGCTGGGTGTGGGTTCAGTGGCATGGGGATAGTAGGGAGGCGTGCTGTGGCTATCGTCCGAGTCACAGTCGCTGTCTCTGCTGCAGTCTGGACGTTCCGGGGCGGAGTGTATATTCGGGGGTGGAGTCGGCGTTGAGTCCGTGTCTGGGCAGGACGTGTTGGGGGATGGTAGGGTTACGTTGGCTGTGGGCTGGGTGTGGTGTGCTGCGTCGAGCATGACGTGGTTAGACTGTGTTCCATATGCCTTCAGCTGGTTGATATGGAACCACACAGTCTTTCCATTGGGATACTTTATCTTGTAGACGGAAGGGCTTACTTTGTCCGCAATGGAGTATGGACCCGAGTACTTTGGTGACAGGAATGTGCTGGGGTTGTATACGGAGAGCATGACTTGCTGTCCTACATTGAACTCAGTCGCATGCATTGTCTGGTCGAAACAAGCCTTGCTCTGTTTCTTTCTTGTGCCCAATTTCACTGTGGCTGCTAGCTGAGCCGTTTTAACTTTCGCCACTAATTGTTCCACTGCTTTCTCATGTGTGAGGGCCGTCACTTCGGGGCTGGTCAAGTCTAAACCTAATAAAAATTCTGTGCCTTTCATGGGGTGTCCGGTCATGAGAGCGTGTGGGGTGTAACCTGTAGAAGTTGGAACTCTATTTTGCAAAAACATCAGCGCAAAAGGGAGGAGTCCCAAGTGGTGTTGTTTTGCTGGATCATTTTTCTGAGGGTGGATTTTAGGGTCCGATTCATGCGCTCCACGATACCACTCGACTGTGGGTGGTATGCAATGTGGTATTTTTGGGTAATACCAAATATCGTGAGGACGTTCTTCATGACGTCCTGTAAAATGGAAACCTTAGTCGGATTCAATGCTGCGGGGATGTCCCCATCTTGTAAAGATGTGGTGGGTCAAAATCTTGGCTGTGGTCTTTGCAGTGTTTGTCCTGGCTGGGAATGCTTCCACCCATTTGGTAAACGTGTCTATCACCATGAGTACATATTTATAACCATTCCTGCAAGAGGGCAATGGTCCTATAAAATCAATCTGGAAGTTAGCCCTTTTTGGCATATCTGTCTGGATTATTCTGGGCACAGATAAGACTATTCCCGATGTAGTGATTTACATCACCCTTTAAATTCGGCCACCAACAGAGCTGCCTGAGGTGGGCTGTAGTGGGATCAATTCCCTGATGTCCATGACCGTCATGGAACAAATAAATCAGTTGATTCCTGTCCTGTTCAGGAACCACATAAAGGGTGTATTTTAACACCACACCATCATGTGTGGTCAGAGCATTTTTAAACCTCTCATAGGGTGCTGGATAGTTTCCTTTTAAAATCTCCCTGAGATTGCTGTCCTGCTTCTGGGCCTGCACAAATCCTCGATCATAGTCTGCGAGACCTGAACTGCATTCACTGGTGCGCTTTCGGGGGGTGTCCAAAAATATCCATGCCTGGAACCTGCTTTAGCCAGTGCGTCGGATTTTACATTTCCAGGGGGGGAGGACGATGGTGACTACGAACTTTGACTATCCCAAAAGTCCTGTTCTGTGCTCTCTCTAAAATGTGACGGAGCAATGGGGCTGAGGGGAGGGGTTTTCCATCTGCGGAAACAAATCCTCTTGCATTCCACAGGGGCTGGAATTCCGTCAGGCTGTTGCAGTTGCCACAGAAAAAGGACAAAAAGCTTGCGCCAATTATGATCCCTCAGGAGGAGGCTCACAACGAGAAGTTGGTAGTAAAAAGATTGTCCCGCGCCGGGGAGCAGTCTGTACAAAGCAAACCCGCAGTTAGAAATCCCGAGGAAAAGCAGGCGGACGCAGATATACAGGCAGTTACAACACACCAGAACCCCGCCTGGGTAAATGAAGGAAAGAACAGCCCCCCCACCCAAGTCACAGGAGCGTTACAACTGTGGCCATTTAGGACACTTTGCAAGAGAGTACAATGCCCCACGAAAGAGAGTACAATGCCCCACGAAAGAGAGTGCAACGCCCCACGAAAGCCACAGAGAGCCCAGCAAATGGACACTCTGAGTAAGAAGAAGACAGAGCCCATTCATAGTGTTAGCGCCCGTTGCCAATGTTCCCGGGGATTGCTCATCAGTATGTAGATGGCTGCTACATTGTTATGCTGATGGCCGCTGGTATCAATGCTGTCTGGGCTTTTGCAGAGTTAAATACACAGCAAACCTGCACCTGCTGTTTCTGCCTGTGTTGGCTGACTTTCCCATCAGCCTTTGCCGTTCGCCATTTTAAATCGGGAGTTGGCCAATTTAGGTGGCTACACTGTACAGCACCGACTTCGCTCGATTGTACCCATCCCTCCTCTTTGCCACCTCCGCACTCCAGTCCTGGTATATTCGAACTTCCGCGTTCTCCCACCTGCTGCTCCTCTCCTTCTTGGCCCACCTGAGCACACACACCCGATCAGCAAACCGATGAAACCGCACCAGCACCGCCCGCGGAGGCTCGTTAGCCTTGGGCCTCCTCGCCAACACTCTATGGGCCCCTTCCAGCTCCAGGGGCCCCTGGAAGGACCCCGCTCCCATCAGCGAGTTCAACATGGTGACCACATAGGCCCCCACGTCCGGCCCCTCCGGGAGGCCCAGAGTCCGCAGATTCTTCCGCCTTGACCGATTCTCCATCTCCTCGAACCGCTCCTGCCATTTCTTGTGGAGCGCCTCGTGCGCCTCCACCTTTACCGCTAGGCCTAAGATCTCGTCCTCGTTGTCGGAGATCTTTTGTCCGGCCTCGCGGATCGCCACCTCCTGGGCCGTCTGTGTCTCCAGCAGCTTATCAATGGATAAGCTTCATCGGCTCAAGCAGGCCCGTTTTAATCTCTCTGAAGCAGCGCTGGATACCCTCCTGCTGCTCCTCCGCCCACTGCATCCACACTGCCTGGTCTCTGCCAGCCGCCATTTTGTTGTTCTTCCCTCCCTTCTTCTGGTCCACCACCACCTTTTTAGTCGCCCCGCTCCTAGTTAAAGCCATATACTGTCGGGGAATTGTTGTAATCTCCTTCCCACACCGGGAAACGTCGAAAAAGTGCCATTACGGGCCATGAAAAGAGCCCAAAAGTCTTTTTTTTGCGGGAGCCGCCGAATGTGCGACTTAGCTCCGCATACCAGAAGTCGAGCCTGGCCAATTTTCCTATCCTGCACATCTTTGGATTGTGGGGGCGAAACCCACGCAAACACGGGGAGAATGTGCAAACTCCACACAGACAGTGACCCAGAGCCGGGATTCACCCTGGGACCTTGGTGCCGTGAGGCAGCAGTGCTAACCCACTGCGCCACCGTGCTGCCTGTCAGTCAATACTTGACACTTTGGTGATGGTGTTGTGCTGCATCTGATGTCAAGTGTCCTTTCCCTCAACTTTCAGTTTACCCACAGCTATGTTTCCTTGCTTAACATCGAGAAGAGTAAGGAAACCCTGATTCAAAGCATGGCTTGTTTTATAAAGCTTACTCTTTGGCACATTACAGGAAGTGAGTCAGTCTCTTGTGTTCCTTGGACATTGACAAACTGTTTCAGTTTCACTGTGAAATGGTGCGATGTCATGTGACGGGCTTGAGTGACTTGCATCAACTATCAGCCTTAAATATCTACAGAAAGCTGAAGAGCCGGCTTTGGAATAACTTACCTGCCAAGTCACAGGGGGAGAAGTAGCTACACGGGTGTAGTTTTAACACATATGAATACTTGAACCACTTTTTATTGCACATTGACGGTGCAACTGACCGCCAAGATAAAGCAGTTTAGAACCTGCAAAGTACTTTCGATTTGTGTTCACCTTTTGTTCTTGGAGGAAATGAAGCAACTAATTTGTGTCCAGTTTTCCCACAGCGAGTAAAGGAGCAAAATAACCTTGTTGTTCGAGTTGATTGAGGGATGTATGTTGGCCAGCGCACAGTGAGCACTCCTTTCCTCCCTCTTGGGATAGTGCCAAGGGATCTTATTCGGTTTACTGAACAGGCAGGCAAGACCTTGATTCAGTCATCGCGACAATCCCAAATTCACTTAATATTGCACTGCGGTGTTCGCCTAGGTTATGTGGTAAAGGATGGTGCTGGGGTTCGAACCCACAAGCTTTGGCTTGGAGGGTAGAAATCTTTCACTGATTTGGCTGGCCTGGGGCGGGAGGAAACATTTTGCTATATTTCAAGCTGCTGCTCCTTGCTGGGGTATTTTCTTGTTCTTTATGTTCCTGTAAAGTCACTTTGGGTCAAGATAACAACTGCTGGCTAAATCATAGATTCATAGAATTTACAGTGCAGAAAGTTTGTAGGAAGGGGAGAGATTGGAAAAGGGGGGAAATATCGAGCCAAGAATGGATCCGTTGAGATGTGAAAAACAAATGGAAAACCAAGGCGTACAGTTGCAACAGGATACACAATAACCTCTTTAAACTGAACGATTTTTTGAGTTGATTGTATTCAAAGAAGAGTGCTCTTTATTTGTTTGCCTCATGATCTCCTCGGTAGTGAATGGTTAGGAGGAAAACCCTCTGTTGTCGATGAAAGTGAAATTCATCTTCACAGTTCTCTGTTGACTCTCTGTTGAGGAAATAACAATTCCTGCACTGGGGCCTACCCACAGAATGAAAGATAATGTTTGAGAGCAAACATATTTTTCCGCTCCTCTTCCTTTTCAGAATTCCAAAGGACCTATTCTTTCTTCAATACCCGATTTAATCACTCCCAATAATCACTTCTCTCCCTTCCTCCCTACCTTGCAAGCAAAGGAGATGTACCACCTGCCATTTTATTTCCAATTTGAGCACCCCCAAAATACTCCTTCAGCTGAAACAGCAATTTACCTGTGCTTCTGTTTACAGTCGTAGCTGCTGTAGCAGTAGTCTTCTCTACACCAGGGAGACGGCTGCAGATTTGCCCACCAGTGTGACCCTCAGCTCCTGGTTACCGGCCACTTTGACTTGCCACCCTCTCCCACACTGCCCTCTACCTCCTGCACTGTTCATTGAATGAATGAAGTTTGACGGAAACTCCAGTGACGCCTCATCTTTCCACCTGGCACCTCCAGCTTCTGGATTCAACATTTGAGTTCAAATGTTTTGGATCATAACCTCTGCTCCCATTTCTTTGGCCACCAGCCATTGCTGATTCTGTAGTTCCTATTTAGACCTCCTGGAGCCCTCTTTTTGTTCATTTACTTGCCTCATTGCCATCTCCTTTGGCCTTGCAATATTATCCCCTTTTGTCGTTCACTCTCCTCGCATAGGTTATAGACTTGGCCTTTTGTGCTTTCCCTACCTCTGAAATTGTCTAAATCTCTGATATATTTTCTGTTCCAGTGAAAGGTCGCCTGTTTGTCTTCCTGTAGATGCTGCCTGATTTGCTGAGTATTTCAATCATTTTCTATTTCTTCTATTGCAGTGTAATGTATCTCTATGTCACTATAGTGCGAAAATAGGGACAAGAAGAATAAACCGCCCTCAGTGGAGTGGTGAAGCACTCGTTTTAGAGCGGAGAAAATAAAGTCATGTGGGTGGATTCAATGCTCATGCCTTTTTGAAAAATAAAGCCAAGAAATATTTGTCTTGGCTTGAACTCCCAGGATGTTGAATTTGGCAAAAAAGCAGGATGTGATCCAGCTATACAGAATGGAAGGCCCCAGGCTTGATTCTTATCTTGAACTGAAGCAGGGCAGCAGATGGAACGGGACAGTCAGAGTTCAAAGTAAGCCAAAGATGGGATTCCTGATCACCAGCCAGTGACCAGGCAGAAAATGTCAAGTAGAGGCACCATTGTCTGTGAGCTTCCCACCCCACCATGTTCCAGCAGTCTGCCAACACATTCCTGTGGTTACCTGCGTGCACATCTGGCTTTGGACTCCACCATGTTTGGAAGCATTCATGGCAAGAAGCACAGAAATTGTCTGGATGAGTGACAATGTTGGCCTGTTATTTTCATGCTATCATTGTGCAACCTGTATAATGTGGACATCTCAATGGAAACTATTTCCCCAAATCTGCTTAGAGGGCACACAGCAAGCCAGTTGAAACTGGAGCTCTTCAATTGGCCGTGGAACAGAATCAGCTCACCTTAAACCTTGTTTCACCATGGTGGGTTCAACCTTTCTGTCTGGTGATTTCTGTCACTGTCATTTTGGGGTTTTAGCCCAGGTAACATAGTTTTGTTGTGAAAAGATTGTCAGTACTTGTATATGGGACCACAGAATGTTTTCTTTCCACTCCTTGTGTACTTCACTGATTGTGTTTTGGGTGTGTGAGGAGGGTGGTGGATATTGTAAGGATACACAGGGGCTGGGATATTAATTTAATGGCAGAGATTGACCTGATTTTGCCGTCGCAGCCAATCAGATTGACTGTTGACTGGGAAGACCTGTGGCAGCAGGCCACAGCCAGGAAGAGATGGTGTATCTCGGTCTGAGCAATGGGGTTGGGGGTGTGGAAGATCTTGTAGAATTGGGTTGGTGGGAGACTGTGGCTAGGCTTGTCGTTGCTTGATTATGGGACGAGGAGGCAGGAACCAAGGTGCTCAGTTTCACTGTCAGGTTTACTGAGGCCCATGAAACATGATTGGCGCAGGTGAAATTAAAATGGAGGTCCAATCAGAGGCATGCAGCCTTCTAATACTTTAATGACCAAAGTGCTGTCGTCCTGCCTCCATGAAAACTGTAAGTGGGTGGGTTAGGATCGAATGTCATCTTTTGAAACATTCTTCACATCCCCCCCCCCCCCAAACTATTTTCTGAGAGTTGAAATCCCCCTCCCACTGCCCCCCAAAAGTATTCGCAGGCGATTCCATTTTATTTCTGCACGTAAAGTTGTGAAGTTTAAATTTAATGTGACATTGTAGGAGAAGTGTCATAGAAAGCAGGCTGCATTGTGCAATTTGCACAATGCGCTTAGATTTATTTATTGACAAAAGATACAGAATTGCAGGAGGATATATGACTTAATGGGTCTTGCCTAATATATCAGTTGTGCTCATAAGGAATGAGCTTGTGGCGTGTCAGGTTATCATGCTGATGTTTTCTATATCATCTGTTTGGATATACTCAACTTACACCAGCCAATATCTTGTGACTTCCAGCTCTTGTGACATGCTTAGCGTATTCATGTGATTGGAAATTAATTTTCCTGTGAGCATTTGTTTGAAGATACTTGGCCACATCACACAGCAGTCACCTTGGTTAGCATTTATTGCAACGGCACACTTCGACCTGATTGAACGGTGCACTTTGTGTTGTATATTTTGATCCTTACCCAGCCTCCCTTCACAGACCAAGCGGTCCCAAAGAGACAGCAGAATCATAGAATGCACAGTGCAGAAGGAGGCCATTCGGCCCATAGAGTCTGCACCGGCCCACGGAAAGAGCATCCTACTTAAGTCCATCCCTCCATCCTATCCCTGTAACCCAGTAACCCCACCTAACCTTTGGGGCACCAAGGGACAATTCAGCATGACCAATCTACCTAAGCTGCACATCTTTGGACTGTGGGAGGAAACCGGAGAAAACCCATGCAGACATCGGGAGAAAGTGCAAAGTCCACACAAGTAGTCACCCGAGGCCGGAATTGAACTGGGGACCCTGGAGCTGTAAGGCAGCAGTGCTAGCCACTGTGTCAGAATTGTTGCTAGATCTGCTAGTTCAAATTTCCATGTGCTCACTGACTGCACTGAGAACACTTGTCTTTGAGAACACAAGGCTGCAATGCGTCTGGGATTTCATTTTCCAAGGTGAAGCATTTGGCAGTCAGCTGGTACAACAAAAATGTTTGCCATATCATGAAAAAAAAAGAGTAATTCTTGTGGCGATGCATTGGTTCATTGTTCCAACTCTCCCTACATTTGAGTGAAATGATGGACTGAAAATGTTGTCAAGATTGCAAGAATCTATTATGTGGGTGGCATGTGGCGCAGTGGTTAGCACTGGAACTACGTCGCTGAGGACCCGGGTTCGAATCCCAGCCCTGGGTCATGTCCATATGGAGTTTGCACATTCTCCCCGAATTTGCACGGGTTTCACCCCCACAACCAAAGATGTGCTGGTTAGGTCGATTGGCCACGCTAAATTGCCCCTTGGAAAAAATATTGTGGAAGAATCTGTAGCTGTAAACCAATTTCAAGAGGGTGCAAGTTTCCCGTAGATTTGGTGATTTTGCACAAAGTATGGATGCACTGAAATTCAAATTGTGTAGTTGTGGAGAGGGAGATGAAGGTATTTTGGTAATGCGCCACCAAGTTAATTTAGCTTCTGGTGATGCCATTATTTGTCAATATGTTTGCTGTCGACTCTGCATATGAAAAGTGGGCACGAATTCCGTACTCCCAGTATGATCATCACGGCTTGTTGACCACAGAAATTCAGCCCCCTTTCCCTGTCTGATGCAAAAAGAAATGCGCTCAAATTTACCTCCTCTTTCCGTTGTATTCTGTCTATGTCTAAATGCGCAAAATGGTCTTTTTCCCATAATATTGCAAGATGATGGTGATCACCAACCCCCTCCACAAATTGTGCAAGAGTTTAGACATGTATATAATATTCAAGTCGACAAATATTTCTTCCAAGAATTGCATGTGCATAATTTGTGGTGTGGTATGTGTGACACCTTCTCGGAAGTTTATCCTTTGGTTCTGCCAAATTTGCTGGGATGGAATTGGCTTCATGTTTTGCCTTTTCATACATCCGCTTACATCAATTGGAGAAAAGTCAATTATTTTCCATGTTTCCCCTTCTTGTGACACCGTATGTGCTTGTGACCATCTCAGTCATCAGGTTACCCAGCACACCACCCTTTACTGCCACCACCCGGTCTCCAGTCACAACTTGTGAAGCAAAACTGCATATCTATGCTGGGGAAGATCCTTCTTATTTCAGTTCCTGTACTATATTGTCGAGAATGATATCTGGCATTATAATCACTTTTTTTGTGGCAGCACTGTGAATGAGTAATTTGTCCTATTTTAGATGTGACTAACATTTGGGACTTTTCTTTCATGTTTGCTGCTTTGTAGACACACTGCTTGCAAGACCTGAGGCAGAACACAGCATTGGCATCTAAAGTCTTCATACAGAGAGACTACTCAGGTGGAACTGTGTGCCAGTTTCAGACTAAATTCCCTTCTGAGTTGGAGACTAGGGTAAGATGAAACTTACAGTATTGTTTGAGGATACAGCAATGTTTGGGAATGGGTCATTGCCACATTAAACCCCACACCTGTTAGTGTGTCAACCCCACACCTTTGCTTTTGTAGTCTTATTTCTCTCTTGTCTCTTTCATTCTTTTGCAATGTGTGTTGTAGCTGTGTTTCCTGTCAACTTGCATTGCAAGTCCTTTTTTTTTTCACGAGTACCCAATTTTTTTTCCAATTAAGGGGCAATTTAGCGTGGCCAATCCACCTACCCTACACTTCTTTTGGGTTGTGGGGGTGAGACCCACGCAGACACTGGGAGAATGTGCAAACTCCACATGGACAGTGACCCGGTGCCGGGATCAAACCCGGCTCCTCAGCTCAGTGAGGCAGCAGTGCTAACCACTGTGCCACCATGCCGCAGTTTTGTGTTCTTTGTTCTGCCTCAATAATCTTCCGCTGACCTGTCTACTCGGGTACCCAAGTCTTTTCTCATTGTGACTGAGACATCTTTTACAAGTTCACCCCGTTATTCAAACGAAATGTTTTTCCCCTTGGTGCCTGCTGTGTGTGAAGGCTGAAAAGCATCTTAATTAGCAGAAAGGTGGATGTAGAATGTGCCTAATCACAAGGCGAGGACATTGTAGGTATTTAAATCTGGTAAGTGTGGTGTGTGTTGTGTGGCTCCAAAGACGCTTCCTTTTCCCCCTCAGACGTGCACAGTTACAACTGATTAGACCAATGGGGTTGGCTTTCGGTTGTAACATCCTTTAATTTGACTTTCAATTACTGCTCAATATGAGCTTTGGTACAGTCCATGCAAGCAATTCTACAATGGGTGACAATTTAATGAGAAATGTGGTACAAATGACAAAAATAATTCATTTAAATGGCCATTGTCTATTACTTGTGTGGTCCTCAATTGCTGGAAACTTTCTATGCCAGACTGTAGTAAGAGCCATTTAAGCTGACCATGTCTGTTAGAGGAAAGATTTCTGTGGACTGACCCTGCGGTGACCAAATCTTGCCCATCCGCTCGAAAGGGCGGATTGCTGCCAGCAATTGGACCCTTCAGTCCGATGAGAAACTCTGATATAAACAGCGAAGACTCAGTTGACCGTTTTGCTTGCGTTTCCCCACTCATTTCCATAGCTCCCTGAACCTTCTCAGTCAGTTGTAAAATCAGAGAATGCTGGAACACCTCAGCAGGTCTGGCAGCATCTGTGGAGAGAGTTCCAGTTAGTGCTCCAGCTCTGGGAACTTTGATCAGAACTCCTGCTGACTATTTCCAGCATTTGCTGTGAATTCCGATTTCTTGCCTCTGCAGTTTTTTGACTTTGTTTTTTCAGTCAATTATTGTACCTGTGAATGAAGATGTTTCTCGCAGCTGGCTGAAGTATCATTCGGTGGGGGGGGGGGGGGAGACTGAAGTCAGCTGTCCTCTCTGTGGGGGTGGGGGGAGGGGAGGAGGAGGGGATCATTGCTGTGACCTGCCTTGTACTGATGAGGAAGCCAAATGGCAGCATTTGGAGCTTGGCAAATCTCGCATTCGTCAGCAATAACATGATGGTTCTGCCACAAAACCCTTGGTGCAGATTAGTCCAAGCACGGACTTTGATGATGTGGGAGCACATTCTGTTCTCGCGTATGTGGGCCCTCTTTTGTGCTGCTCCCTTCCGATGCTGTCTAATCTTGGCTCCCTCATCGCAGTTATGGAAAATTCTGCCCAGACTGGTGATTGCAAACTGTTGAGCTAGTTTGGGATTTTAATTTTCCTCCACTTGCTCCTTGGACCACACCCCAAAAAAGCCAGGGAAGTATTCGGGAACCATGATTGGTTTTGATTTTCTTGGTTATTTTCTATATCAGGACTTTACTGGATCTCCCACCCAGCCACTTATAGTTGAGTTTTAATTTGGGAGGTAAGTTTTAGGCAATAAACTGTGAACTTACTTTCGTTCATTCCAAGTGAACAATAGTCTGTCCGTTTGGGAGCTGTGCTTGGAGAAAAGTTGCCTTTTTGTATTTCTTACGATTCCTGTGTGAATACTGTACTCTCTGCAGATTGACAGGCAGCAGTTTGAAGAAACCATCAGGGTACTAAACAACCTTTATGCGGAGGCTGAGAAGGTTGGGGGGCAGTCCTATGTGGAGGGCTGCTTGGCATGCTTGACCGCTTACACCATTTTCTTGTGCATGGAGACCCACTACGAGAAGGTGAGTAGATTTTCAGTATGGATATCATGTCAGTGGTTAGGACTACTCCAAGCTAAATGGTCTACTTTGTTTCTCCAGAAATTGGAATGGCAATAGGACAGTTGCAACCCCGAACCTTTCCCACCTAACCATCTGAAAATGGTTGTAAATCTGTAAAGAGGGAAGGTGGCAGCTTGTATTTGGGGTAGATTAGAACCATCATCCAATCTCCTCCTCTACAGATTCGGACTAACTAACCTGCTGAACATTTTCTCCTCCCATTTTCAGCATTTGTGTTTTCTGCCAGTTCTTGTTTGCAGAACCTTGGTGGTGGTGTTCTGGCGCACTCTGAATTGTTAGTTTATGTTAACTTTGTCTTGTGTAGACCAGTATTATGAATACAGGGTGAATGGGCAACATGTTCCCAAACGTCTGTCCGTGCTTCTATGCGAGGCCTGTGGCACATGACCTGAATGAAGTCATTCCATGTTGCTCTCTCCAAATGCACAAAGAAGAAGAAATCAGCCATTTTTTTAGCTGTGAAAATTGTTTCCCTTGCCAGTGCTCTACTGGCCCCCTTATTACTAATCTTCTGCCTATAATGTGAGTTTTGAATGACTCCCATTGGTTTTTTTTCTGGAAAATGTTGCATTAGTCACTTAAAGTCTTTCTGACATTACCCCATTAATGGAAGCTCTGTGGAAAAGATAGCCTTTTAAAGGAAATGCCTTGCTAAATATGTGGAAATTGTTCGCCTTCCACAGATTGTGATGGAAACTTGAATTCATACTACAGGGATTGACTGACCAGTATCAAATCTGACTGCCGATGATTGTTTTGTGCCTTTCTTTCTTGTGACCTGAAATAGTATGCATGAGCTAATTAAACTATGAAGGCTCCCTTTGATAAGCAGGCAAGAGAGAACTGGGCACATTTTCTACTCGGTGAGAATATCTGTCACAAATTATTGATTGTGAAAAACGATCCGGCTTCTCCCATTTCAATTTTGGCTTGTCAGAGATCTGGAGAATAGCGGAGTTGAAGTGACTTCAGACTGCAGTTTGCTCGCCTTTCTGTCATTCATTGCCAGAGTGACTGACGAGCAGCATTGATGAATAGATAATGCAAATTGCACATTCCATGCTTGCAGAGGCATGCTTCGTCCTTGCATTTAAAGAAACCCCCTTCTGCGCCCCTCATGTTCACAGACAACGTCCCCTGCCCCCCAAGAATAGATGCAGCGAGCCAGGTTGGTTTCATTGATTTGTGATGTCCGTTATATTGTGTTTTGAAGAGTAAACAGGACCTCTTAAAGAAAATACAACTTTTTTTCAGCAAATGTCTGGACAGACAATGCGTCATCGGACTTAAATTGAGTATTTTGCTTTCTCCCTCACCCCACCATTCAATTTGACGTGAACGTGATACTCTTCTGTGGTGGCGAGGATGGTCCCGATAACCTTGTCCCAGCTCTTTATTTCACCCGAATCCGAGAGCGCGTCTCGCCCGATCTTCGTCTTAAACCCTTAATGTGCTCGCTACCACCATCTCGAGGGAAATTGGTGTTGGGAATCAATTGCTGGGCTTGCCAGCAACATCCAAATTTCATGAAAGAATGGAAAAAATGTATGTGGTTGTAAAATTATGCACCGGTGGTCAGCTACAACCCCATTTTTGGTAATAAGTTATACTTAAACAGATCAAATTGATTTTTAAAATTTATTTCCTGCGTTTATGTTGTTGATCCTTTTTATTTTTTGGCTACAGGTGTTGAAAAAGATCGCCAAATACATCCAGGAACAAAACGAGAAGATGTATGCACCGCGAGGCCTCATCATAGTCGATCCAATTGAAAGAGGATTGAGAGTTGTATCCTTTTCTGGTTACTGGTTCGCATCTGCTGTTCCTTAATCCACTTGCTGACCTGTTCTGAACATTGTCGCTCTTCCTTCCATAGCTGTATATAAGATTTCCCAATGTTATTATGGTGGCACATGATTTAAGCGCAAAAGTATTGCATTTTCTATTCTGATTTAAACTTGACAAAATCTGGGCTTGAATAAAAGACGCCTTTTTGTATTTCTTTCAGTTCCTGTATGAATACTGTACTCTCTGCAGATTGACGGGCAGCAGTTTACATGTAATCAACAAGGTTGAAGTTTCTTTATAAAAATCAACTCTGAATCTCCAGAAATGATTTTCTTTTTTTTTTTACACAGAGGGTAGTGGGTGCCTGGAACTCACTGCCGGAGGAGGTGGTGGAAGCAGGGACTCTCGTGACGTTTAAGGGAGTGACAAATAGGTGAATAGGATGGGAATAGAGGGATACGGACCCCGGAAGTGTCAAAGATTGTGGTTTCGACGGGCAGCATGGTCGGCGCAGGCTTGGTCGGCGCAGGCTTGGAGGGCCGAAGGGCCTGTTCCTGTGCTGGACTTTTCTTCGTTCTTTCTTTGATATAATCAGCTTCTGTTTTTGAAAAGGGAAACTGCAGATTTTAGAAGCTGTTGTTATTTTGCCAGTTATTTTTCCTGCTGCTCAGTTTTTTTTAACCTGATTCCCTTCATCGTCCGTTTTGTTGTGTGGAGAGGACAGTTGGACAGCCTCCTGCAGAACCACAGCATTGTCGCTCACTTTGAGTGAGCTGTTTCCCCTGGCTGAGGAGGATCTAGAACTTGGGATCTTTGCTCCAGGCTAAGAGTTTGAATTCAGGGTTGAGATGAGGAGAAATTTCTTCATTTGGAAGGGTGAAAATCTTTTGAATTCTCTGCCACAGCGGTCTGAGTATGATTGAGATTGGTAGATTTTCAGACACCAATCGGGTAGAGTGGGCAAGTTAAGGTGGAAGTTTGGTTATAATGTTGAATAGCGGAACAGATTTGAGGAGTCCTATAGCCTCCACCTTTTTTTGTTCTGTTGTTTTAACGGGCTTTCTTCTTCCCCCGTCCTGGACCTCCTGCGCTGTTGAACTGCAGTTTAAAGATTTTGGAGAGTTCTTTATTTAACTCTCAATGCATCCTTTGTGTAAAACGATGTAAAATTGACTGCAGCGCCTTTTCAAGAGTAGTGAGGTGCTTTGCAAGGTATCTGAGGCCAATGAGCAGCGCGTGAGTGAGGTTAATTGGTCCAGTTGAAGATAGTGCAAGTAGAAGATTATCCGACTCCTTCATGTGCAGACAGCGGTTACCATGTAAACCAGATTGTCGAGTGTCATGCTACGTGTTCTGCGAGCAACAACTGAACAGAAATAAGGAATAGTTGAAAGTATATTTGGGTCAAGTCAGAAGTGAGAGACATCTGAACTAATTTGGAAATTTTTGGGGGTGCAGATGGCCACAAAATCATGAAACTAAAATATGACTTTTTGAGCAAATAGCCGGACAGAGAGGAGGCAGTGAATTTGGGAAGAATGAAAATTGCTTATTGTCACAAGTAGGCTTCAATGAAGTTACTGTGAAAAGCCCCTAGTCGCCACATTCCGGCACCTGCTCGGGGAGGCTGGTACGGGAATTGAACCGTGCTGCTGGCCTGCCTTGGTCTGCTTTCAAAGCCAGCGATTTAGCCCAGTGTGCTAAACAGCCCATGTTGTATGGCGAAGGGTTGAAGAGGTTTGTGAGGATGAGATGAGTCTTTGGGACTTCATACAGAATGGGATACAAACACCTGAGTTCTGGATGAGATTGGGTGGAGTTTGGGGAGACTGCTGATTAGGATGTTAAAGATATCAAGCCTTTTGTTGAAATGGGATTGCAGTTGGATGAGGCTGAACTTGGCCATTGTACACATTGTCTTAGGTTATATTTGCTTTCAGTCACTGGCCGAGGTTCTCTGTTCTCCCCACGCTGGTGGGGAAACCCACGGCGGGAGTGTGTTGTCGGGAGATCTCGCCCACAGGATCTACTCAAATTCCTTGTATTGGTCTGTTCTGTTTGGAATTTGCTTTTTGTTTTCATCAGTAAGCAGAAAACCCAAGATTTATACCTCAACAGTCCAGATATTAGGCAGTAATGCATAGCTCTGAAAAGAGGCTGCTCCATCTACTGTCTGGGAAGTTCATTGAAGTGACAAAGCAATGCTCAAAAACTTGGCATCTACTGAAGGAATTGTGTGTGAAACTTTCAGGCTGATCCATTTTTAAACTCTTGAAGTCCTGTGTAATAATTGGAGAATCAGCTTAGCTTCCTGGCAGCCTTTAAATAATAAATGTTCAAATTCCTTTTAATGGCACGGTAGCACAGTGGTTAGTACTGTTGCTTCACAGCTCCAGGGTCCCAGGTTCGATTCCCGGCTCGGGTCACTGTCTGTGTGGAGTCTGCACGTTCTGCCCATGTCTGCGTAGGCTTCCTCCGGGTGCTCCGGTTTCTTCCCACAAGTCCCGAAAGATGTGCTATCAGGTAACTTGGACATTCTGAGTTCTCCCTCTGCATACCCGAACAGGTGCCGGAGTGTAGCGACAAGGGGATTTTCACAGTAACTTCATTGCAGTGTTAATGGGAGCCTACTTTTGACAATAAAGATTATTATTATTATGTGCCTAAACATAATGGCTCATTTCTTAGCTAGATCTCAGTCAGAGACCATCTGCTTGTCTCACGAGCAACCTTGGTTTGATAAGTGATCAGAAAATTCTGTCTGAGCACTCGTCCCGTTTGGTCACCTGGTCAAATTCCTTCTGGATAATTGGATGGAAAAAAGATCCGCCTTGAGAAATATTTGTACTGACTTTATTTTCACTTGAATTAAGGACAGGTGGAATTTACCCGATTGTGTGGTGTCGCAAGTATTGGTTCCCTGTGTGGGTGCAATCCTGGGTGGTATTGGGAGTTGTACAGTGCGCTGCTTTTATAAGGTAACGCCAAAGCACAGGCGCCTGTAATGATTCCACTTGCCAGAATGTAAGCCTACACCTCTGACAGGCTCCCGCATCCATCTTTCTACGTAGCCATGTGATAATTTAATGTCAAAGATCTCAGCTGGTCTCCTGTATTTGATGTTATTGAGTGTCAACAGGTAGTTGTTGCTGATTAAAATGGAAGTTGTGTGGCAAAAGCCTGTACGGTGCCTGATTTACCACGGAGATGCATTGCTTCTCTAAAGGAGCTGTCAGCACTGTTGGCTGCTAGTTCATTAATAAAAGAGTAGCACTCATGATGTTTCACAGAGGGAGGTGCATCCTTGGATCCCTGGCAATCTGGGATCTGAGACTGTGTACAGATTATGATGTTGTACAGTAACAGGATGGCCTCTAAATCATGTGGAAGAAGTTCAGACCCCCCAGGATTAGGGAACAGTTGTGCAGTCATTCACCGTAAATACATGTTTAAAAATCCACCACACCAGTGAAGGCAGTAAAACAGTTGCATAGTTCAATTCTTTTCAATGTTGATCAAGCTTAATAAAAACAAAACGTCTTTCTGCCACAGAGCACATGGTGTCATTCCTGTCACTGAGTATGGAGAACAAGCAGCAGTATGTAAATACTTACCTTATGTGTTTAAAAAAAATAAAAAAAATTCCTATATGTATATTCCATAGCAGACGGGCTTAGAAGATGGGGCTCATGTTCACTGACTCTATATTTTCTCTTCCATTCCTGTGCCCCATGTATAGTGGAGTCTCTGGGGAATATAGGTTCCTTGCGGACCAGCAGTGTGACTTCTGCGCTTCCTTAAATAAAAGTTATAATCTTTGCATTTAATTTATTCCTGAGAATATTACAGAAAATAAGCTTTTTTAAAGAAATTCCTTAGTTGGAAAGTAATTTCTTTTTGTATTTGCATAAGCAGCACGGTAGGACAGTGGTTAGCACTGTTGCTTCACAGCTCCAGGGTCCCAGGTTCAATTCCCGGCATGGGCCACTGTCTGTGGGGAGTCTGCACAGGGATGGAGGGGGATTGCAAAGCACAGGGATGTGGGAAAGAGCTCCATAGTGCAGGGTCAGAATGGCCAATGGCTCTGCTGACTGACTTCTTGAGCTGCAAGTTCTTTTGCATGGTAGAACTTGCCTTTTGGGAAAATCAGCTTGGCAGATCACATTCTGCGTTCTTTCCCAGCACCAGCCCCCATGCCGCCCTCCCTGCTCCCATCAGCTGATCTCTCTGAAGATAGTGAAAGGTGCTTCTCTGTCTTGACCAGTAGGGCTCTCGGACTCCTGCCAAATCGCCATTTGTTTTTGTCATGAGTGCATCAGCAAGTTTTTTGAACCATGGAGGGCATTTGTGCCATGCTTGATCCTGCCTTCAGAATGTCCATGTGCGTTTGCTTATCTCCCTGCTGTTGTGAAGCCTCTGTTGTGATCAGCTACCTAAATGGTATGATGGACGTTTCCTAATCTACTTCGTTCAGGAATGAGCGATTCGTGCATTTGGCTCACCCCCTGACAATCCAGGTGAATTGTTTTAATAAATGGCAGATTTCTGTGAATGCGTTTTAAATGTTGCCAGTGGAATTGACTTGCTGTGTTTCGTATGGTTAGTTACCTCTGTAACCCCTGCCGGTCTTGGCGAAATATTCCAATTACTTACTGGAACTACAGCAATTTAAATTTTCTTGGACCATGGATTAGACATGGTGAGGAAAGTGACTGAAGCAATTGGAGCATCTTGTGATTCATATTCAAGTAGCTGCCTTGTGCTGTGGGAAAATAAGAAGGTGTTGTGTTTGCCTGTATGTCATACAGATGTTCACACAGGATGGTTGATGCTTGGGACACATTCAACACATTGTACTTATTTAATATTTGACGAAAATACCACAGCAATTTCACAGTCTCTGCTCTTTCACGTAGTGTGTTTTAAATTATGGGTGTGTTCTGCAAGGCATAGGAGAAGAATATGAGATGGACTAGCAGAAAGGCTGTGTAATTTGAAAGAAGAGCACAGTAGACTGATTTTATTGATGTTGGCAGGAGGTGCACTTTATGTAAAGGGGGGGGTACAGTAGCGAGTGTGTACGAACCGGCTGAGGTCGGGGTATTTTGAACTACACCGAGGGGTGAGGCAAGGGTGCCCCCTCTCCCCATTACTGTTTGCTCTGGCCATAGAGCCATTGGCCATGGCATTAAGAGCCTTGAGGAACTGGAAAGGGCTGGTTCGGCAGGGGGGGGGGAGGGGGGCTGGAGCACCGGGTCTCGCCCTACGCAGATGACCTGCTCTTGTACATTTCAGACCCATTGGAGGGGATGGGGGAAGTAATGCGAATCTTGGGGGAATTTGGTAATTTTTCGGGGTATAAATTGATCATGGGGAAAAGCGAGGTGTTTGCAATCCAGGCAAGAGGACCGGAGAAGAGACTGGGAGAGCTGCTGCTTCGAATGGTGGGGAAGAGCTTTCGATATCTGGGAATCCAGGTGGCCTGGACATGGGAGGTACTACACAAGTTAAACCTATGCCGGTTGGTAGAACAAATGGGGGACATTAAGAGATGGGACATGCTCCCGCTATCACTGGCAGGGAGGGTACAGACCATGAAAATGACAGTCCTCCCTCTGTTTGTCTTTCAGTGCCTCCCCATCTTCATCCCTGAGGCCTTTTTCAAGCGGGTGAATAAGATTATTTCGGGCTTTGTGTGGGCACGAGTGAAGAAGGTGTTGCTCCAGCGCAGTCGGGGGGGGGGGGGGTTACCCCGAAAAATTACCAAATTCCCCCAAGATTCGCATTACTTCCCCCATCCCCTCCAATGGGTCTGAAATGTACAAGAGCAGGTCACCTGCGTAGGGCGAGACCCGGTGCTCCAGCCCCCCTCCCCCCCCCACCCCCCTCTCCCACCCCCTGCCGAACCAGCCCTTTCCAGTTCCTCAAGGCTCTTAATGCCATGGCCAATTGGGGGCTGCCGAACTTCTGCAATTACTACCGGGCGGTTAATATAGCCATGATCAGGAAGTGGGTAGTGGGGGAGGGATCGGCATGGGAGCAGATGATGGAGGCAGCGTCATGTAAAGATACCAGTCTGGGAGCATTGGTAAAGGCACCTCTGCTGTGCTCGCCGGCACGATACTCCACAGATCCGGTGGTAGTGGTGGCGGCTCTGAGGATCGGGGGCAGTGGAGGAGATATAACAGAGTGGAGGGAGCATCGATTTATAACAACCACAGGTTTGTGCCGGGTGGGCTAGATGGCAGGTTCCGGAGTTGGCAGAGGGCAGGATGTGAAGGATGGGGGATCTATTTGTAGGTGGGAGCTTTCCCAGCTTGAAAGCTTTGGGGGATAAATTTAAATTGCCAGCCGGGAATGGTTTTAGGTATTTGCAGGTGCGCGATTTCCTGAGAAAACAGGTGCTGGCCTTTCCGCTGCTGCCAAGGGGGATACAGGATAGAGTAGTTTCCAGTACCTGGGTGGGAGAGGGGAAGGTTTCAGATATTTACCAGGAGCTTTCGGAGGCGGAGGAAACTCCGGTGGAGGAGCTCAAGGGCAAGTGGGAGGACGAGCAAGGAGGAGAGATAGAGGCGGGGCTATGGGCGGGTGCCCTAAGCAGGTTTAATACCTCATCGTGCGCCTGATACAATTTAAGGTAGTCCACCGGGCACACATGGCAGTGGCTAGGATGAGTAAGTTTTTCGGGGTAGAGGATAGGTGTGCGAGGTGCGCAGGAAGCCCAGCAAATCATGTCCACATGTTTTGGGAATGCCCGAAGCTTAGAGGGTTTTGGCAGGGTTTCGCTAAGGCAATGTCCACGGTACTCAAAACACGGGTGGTGCCGAGTCCGGAGGTAGTGATCTTTGGAGTGTCGGAAGATCCGGGAGTTCAGGGGGTGAAAGAGACCGACATTCTGGCCTTCACCTCCCCAGTAGCCCGGAGACAGATCTTATTAATGTGGAGGGACTGGAAGCCCCCGAGTGTGGAGACCTGGGTTAGTGACATGGCGGGGTTTCTCAGACTCGAGAAAATAGAATTTGCCTTCAGAGGGTCAATATTAGGGTTCTCCCGGAGGTGGCAGCCGTTCGTCAACTTTCTCGGGGAATATTAAAAATGTCAGCAGATGCAGTATTCCAAGGGTGGGGTGAGGCAGGCGGATTGTTGTTGTATGGTTGAGCTGTGTGAAGATTGGGCTGGGGGTGGAAATGTTTATTTTACCATGTTGATGTCATTGTTTTTGTTACTGTTATAAACATTTTCAAATACCTGAATAAAATATTTTTTAAACAAGTACTACAAGTACTTGCATCTTTATTCATAGAATCCCGACAATGCAGAAGGAGGCAATTCGGCCCATCGAGTCTGCACTGGCCCTTGGAAAGAGCACACGACTTGGGCCCAAGCCTCCACTCTATCCGTAACCCCATCTAACCTTTTGGACACTAAGGGCAATTTATCATGGCCAATCCACCTAACCTGCACATCTTTGGACTGTGGGAGGAAACCGGAGCACCCGGAGGAAACCTGCTTTGTCACAAGATCGGTGCAGACTTGATGGGCAGATTGGCTTCCTTCTACACTGTAGGAATTCTGTTCCATTGTGCACCTGTATATGCGGAGTGTGTTGGTTGGATTTAGTGGTTTCCCTTCCTTTTTTACTTTTCCTCCCTGCTGAAGATGCTGAATGAGCTGGGATGTGGTTACTTTGATATTTGAAGTTGTTGATGCTCCATTCAAATGTTGTGTCGATCATTGGGCAACATTACGATGGAAGTCTTCACAACAATCCTACATGTCACTTTCATAGCATTGGATGTTGTTCTGCTGCTAATATAATGGCATAACTGCAGTCTAACAGGCCATCAACTCACTCAGCATAGAATGTTTTCTGCTTATTTTCCTTGATTCACATTCTGCTTTATTGGTATATTTGCCTCCACAGGGATATATCTGGCCACATACCGCATACTAATAGATAGTCAGCAAGTATAAACAGTTACTATTGACAGACACCCTCCTCCAAGCCAAAGCTCTTGTTCGTGAGAACCTCCAGATATCTCCTGGGACTGGCTCCATGTCAACAGCATCGAAGCCCAGTGTGCCCTTTATCGTTTATTTTCTAAAGCCTATCCTCCAAAGCCCATCTCTGCAGAGACCCTACCTGTTTGTCCTTTGTTTGTGCGTGTGCGCTCGGGTATTCTTTAAAAAAAGGGGATCGATAGTTATACTTCCAGAGTACATTTGTGTCCGCCAGCTCTTGCAACTTATGAAAAAAAGTTTAGTTTAGTAATTCAATTATTCTGAGTTTATTGAAAGAAGTTTTGTTAAAGTCTCTTTTATAAGTGGCATTTTGATACTTTTAAACACGTGCGACCTGTGGAGTTGTAAGGTGAGATAAACTGAGCAGTCCTCCCATCCTGGTCATCACAGTTTACAGATCCCATTATTTTCAAATGACACCAAAGGAAGTCTGTGTCATATTATCTCCGAGATGCTTTGAATACTCCATTTGTTTCCTTAACTCTGGCTGCTGCAGATTGAAATCTCCATTTATGAAGATAGAAATTTCAGTAGTGGAAGATGAAGTGTGCAAAAACTAAGGTATGAACTTTCAGGATTGGTCACTGCTTTCTCTTAAACAGCAACACTGAAGATCTTAATGTGCCATCACTGTTGAATGATAGATTGGTGTTGGCAATGTTCAATCATGAAGTATGGAGTGTCTCTGCTCAAGCATTCCTGACATACGATCCTGAAAAGCAGCTTTGTTCAACGGGTCTGCAAGTGAAGTGAATCGGGGGTGCTTCACTTGTTGTTAAGCTTCTTTCCGTTCACTGGTTGGAAGTTATTCTGGCTGGTATCTGGCAGTTGTGAAGTAACATGAGGAATCTGCAGTGTACAGTTGTACAAAATAGACCCCCAGCATCTTAACAAAGTGTTTGTGTCTCGGTGAAATAGATGGTTTCACACCATTGTAGATGCGGAATGAAATTTGTTCAAAAGTTGCCGAATTGGAGACCATCCATATTTCAAAAATGATTTCCCCCCCCATTCTGTTTTTAATGCAGATTTGCTTTCAGGCAAGTGAGTGAACATGAAATTTACCCGATTATGAAGTTTGCACGACTGGAGATTTTAAACGTTTGCCCTCAGAGTACTTTTATGTTCATTACTATGATGGATGTTTGGGCCAGTTAAACAGTATTTACATTATTTCTCGAACATGGGATTTAAATGGGCTCAAGGCAAGTTAATATTTGGCTGTCCTCATTTAATTTTCCTTTTTGCTCTCCCTGTATCTGCTTCCCTCTCCCCAATCTCAGCCCCATGTACAGAAGGCTGGCAGTTCAAGCCATTCCTGTGACTTCTGAATGACAAGACTAGGTTGTGTGCAGTTGGATGCGATCACTTTAAGAGTTTATTGAAGAACCCATGTTACAAGCAAAGATGCCAAGTTTGTATCCCGTTAGTTTGTGGTGGATTGGCGATCAGGTTCTGGCGTTGAAAGATTGATTTTAAGACGGATGACGGGCGAGGCAGTGGCATAGTAAAATTGTCATTGCACTTGTGACCCAGGAAAATGCTCTTTGGACCCAGGTTTGAATCCCACCACGGTCTTATCGTGGCATTTGAATCCCAGGTTTTTTTAAAAATCTGGAATTAAAAGCATAATGGTGAACTTATTGTCGATCGTTGTTAAGAACCGATCTGCTTTGTTAGTGTACTCTGGAGAAGGAAATCAGTCATCCTACATGGGGCTCCGACCCACAACAATATGGTCAAGCAGACCGCTCCGGTCAAGGGCAATTAGGAACGGCAATAAATGTTGGCCCAACCAGCGACGCCCACATCCCATGAAAGAATTTTTAAAAATCCTTCTTCATCTCCGGACATTTTCCCTTCCTCAGCTTGCGAATTCACTATTCCTCGCCTTAACAAGTGCCAATATATCCTTGAGTTCAAAGCATTTCTGTTCTGTTGCACCATGAGGTTAGCCTGATGAAGTAATTTTAATTTTAAAATCTTGTTTGTAAAAAAAATGGGAAGATTCCGTGTTTTCCCGAGCATTGCTGTATCGTTTTGTATGTCAGAAATCTGCTTTTCATTTTGAACAGAGTAAATGTCACTGTCTGTGCGGAGTCTGCACATCCTCCCCGTGTGTGCGTGGGTTTCCTCCGGGTGCTCCGGTTTCCTCCCACAGTCCAAAGATGTGCAGGTTAGGTGGATTGGCCATGATAAATTGCTCTTAGTGTCCAAAATTGCCCTTACTGTTGGGTGGGGTTACTGGGTTATGGGGATAGGGTGGGGGTGTTGACGTTGGGTAGTGTGCTCTTTCCAAGGGCCGGTGCAGACTCGATGGGCCGAATGGCCTCCTTCTGCACTGTAAATTCTATGATCTAAATTCTATGATCTAAATGTGCAGTTTTAATTTGTAGCTTCACTTCACAGGACTGTTACAGATGAGGAAGGTCCTTCCTTCCACTGTAGTCCATCCATCCATTCCAATAAATCTCTGTTGTAACGTCCAGCTACTTCTTAACTTCAGTCCACGGTTCTTGTAGTCGTGCTTGGGTTTTACAGCACAGGCGTGTTTGATGTAATAAGTTTGTGCTCGCTTTAATGCTCCTTACAAATCTGCCCCTCCCAGAAGTACATGCTTTGATCATTATTTTATGTGCAGAGGAGGTTGCACCAATTAATGCAATTTGTTTGACTTGACAGTAACACTCTTCAGTTCTGCCTCTCTTTCCCTTCAAAACTAAATTCAAGAAGTCAAATCATGTGGTTCCGTTTTATCGTTCAGTCGCTGGAAAACAATGGCTTGAAATTCCCGAATTTGGAAGCATTGTTTCTGCCTGTCGACACGTTCTACATGATGCTGCCATGGGGTTTCAGAGAATTGAGTTGCAAGTTGGTCAAATTGTTGCCACACTTTGACTGCGTTGTTCCCTGTGTGAAATGATTTGACTTCAAATTACTTGCTGAGATTGGGGTGGGGACTTTTAAATACGAATGACTGCCTGGTAATTAAAATAGGATATCTGAGAATAGGTGGGGCAAGTAGAGAAAGAGAGCGAGCTATGCATTGAGAGTGTTGGGATATAATTTGAAAAGAAGCTGATGGCTTACCATGCAGGGTAGGATCAAAATTGTGGTCCTTTGTGGAAAGCTTTCCGAAATAAACATCACGCAGCAAAAGCTATCTGTTGTTCACAGCCATTGACAAATAGTCATAAACTAAATCATTCTTTTTAGATTATATTCCAACTTGCTTTCCTTCTCTATCTTTCCTTTGACATACTTTTATGTAGGGACTGGATGGCCTAGTGAGTCAGCTGTTCTTTGACCTTTCTGACTTTGGCTGAAGTTCATTGTGAGCATGATGAGTTTTTGTTATTTCTTGCCCCCCCCCCCCCCCCTCCCTCCCTGCCCCCCCCCCCCCCTCCCTGCCATCTCCAAAGGTGCTGTGTGAGCTGCATTTGGACAGTCTCTAAACCAGTGGGGAGTGGAGGAGGATAGCTAGGATTGTACAAAAGAAGCTGCAGTTTCTATCTGACTGCGGTGCACCTGACCTTGGGAGAAACCATTTAAATAAAGTATTAAGAAACATAGGTAAATGTTAAATTGTCTGACAATGACCTCGCTCACCCACTGTGATTGGAGTTGATGCCGATTGACAATTTTACATGGATAGGATGGGAATAGAGGGATACGGACCCAGGAAGTGTAGAATATTTTAGTTCAGGGCAGCATGGTCGGCACAGGCTTGGAAGGCCGAAGGGCCTGCTCCTGTGCTGTACTTGTCTTTGTTCTTTGACAAGGCGGAGTTGAGGCAACCTGAACTTTCTGGTCTGGATGCACTTGATGCTGAGGATTAAGTGCTGAAGGTGGAGCAGTAATCCATTCACTGAAATGCACACCGTTTGCTTTCAGCACTAGCGGTGATTTTATACTGAGCTGGATTATATTGTGACTGACATATCCTCATTTATTTCATTTCCTTTGTTCACCAGTGGGACCAAGGCTTCGAAGGATACGGGCCTCTTCTGCACCAAACACGTACCCTACCTCGTCTCTGGACTATCATTCCACAAATTCTTGACGGCCTTGGTGCCACTTTAAACATTGGATGTTTTGCAATCTGCTGTATCCTCGAATGATGTATACTATATGAGGGATAGGTGGGTGGGGGGAAGCAAATAACTATTGTGATCAAATTGTAATCTTTTCTGAATAGGTTTCTTTAACATCACTAGAAGACCAGAAGAAAATGTCTAAAGAAGTGTTTGATAGTACAGTGGTGATGCTCTCTCGTAGTGTAAGTTCATAGGTGTGCGAAGCCCTGGCTAGTCATCCAACAACTAATTGAAGATGTTTTTCTTTGAGTGTGTGCCAGTGCGATATAATTAACCCTAAGAGTACTGGAGGTTTTTGACACCTCAGTCATAGGTTTGACTGATTTTTAAAAAAATTCCGAGAAGACTGCACAAAGTTGTCTTGGCAGGGGAGGGCTCTACCAGGTATAAGATAATGCGATCAAAACTAGGTGATCCCAGCATAGCGAGCTTATCTCAGCGGAGCCTGCAGACCCAATGTCCCTAATATCAGGAGGCGAGAATTGGTTTGAGTTCCTCCAGCAGTATCCCAGATGGAGCTCGGTGTCGAACCTTTAGACAGAATCCTGCTGTGATTGGGTAAGTGATTGGGTATTGTATACCCTTTAACCAGTCACTAGCTAGCACACAGTGATGCTATGGGTAAGCATGAGTTATATAACCTGGAGGGAAGAAAAAGAGAGTGCTCTGAATGGAAAGAAGACCAAGAATCTGAGAGATTGGGAAAAGGTTATACAGTTGAGACAAAGAGAAGTCTTGGGTAGTAGAGGAGCTTTGCCACAGTGCATTGTTAAGTGAGAAATGAAGATTGGTGAGCAGCATACTTCAAAGCTGTGAAGACAGTTGGGGTGTTCAAGGGACATCCAAACCATGAAAATAAAAATGTTCAATGTCTTTGGTCGCCAATCTTGTTGTGTTGGCGCACACCCCATTTGTGGTTTCTTTTTTTAGTAACTTGGGCAATTCAAATTAAAACTAAATAACATTTCTGTGAGCTTTCTCGATCAAAGTTTCACTGTTGGCATTCCTGACTGATGTACAACTTCCACACTTAGCAAATGCTGCAGATACGACCACAAGGGGCAATTGCATTACGTTACTGAGATGGTAAAATAGGGGTAAAGAACATGGGAGGATGGATTTATAGAGAAAGAAGTTTAATCAAAGTTTGTGTGTGCGTGTGTGTTTTATTAAAGGTTGAATGTTTGTGCAAGATAGCTGATTCTTTTCCAGTTTTACATAACTGCACAAAAGCTTGGATTGTACTTTTACAATGCTGAGCTGGGAGTGGTAGTACACTGGCCTTGAGTGCTACTTTTTTCTATACATGTGACCACCAGCAGCACCCACCCTCCACCCCCACACACAGACATAGACCCATTGACCATATTCAAGCCACAACTAGCCAGGGATTCCAACAAGTCCCCACATCCTCAAAAAATGTGAGTTTTGAAATCCAAGAGCTAAAGCACATCATGCATTATGGAAGCCTTGGCGCAGTCAGTACTCTTAGTGGTTAATGACGTATTGATGCCCTGTTTAGCTCTACTTGGGTTTGTCCCTCTGGGAGCTTTATAGCTCGGTAAGAAGCTCACTTAAATGTTTGCTTATTTGTGTTTTCTCTTGTAACTTGTAATATGAAGCATAGTTTGTGACAACTTTAACACCAACTTGTCGACCTGCAAAATTCATAAACACTTTTGATATAATTGATTTTTTTTTTTAAAAAGCAGTCATTTAAGGTTTACAAAGAAATAAAATGTGGGAAATTGCTGGTTGTACTTTGTCACAAACCCAACTGTGTTCGGTGTTGTGCAGAGCTCTGAGCAGTTTTGCTGCTTGTTAGTGCATCGAAAGAAAAATACAAAGCCTGACCTTGATCCCCGGAAAATAATTTGAACAGAGTGCAAGACAATTGGCTGTCAATCATCTGACACTAAATCTAACCTTGTGTGACCTCGGGAGCACAAAAGGGAAAGGGCTTTGAGTTGTGCATTGGAGTAGAACGAACAGAACATTGACCTTTTCAATTCCACAAACCTGGGTTTCAATCCAGCCCACACTGGCAGACTGAAGGTCTCTTCAGGGCGACTGTGAAGGGGAAGCTGGGCCGAGTGTAGGGGGTTGAGGGCGGGGGGTTGGAGGGGGGGGGGGGTCAAGCCAGTTCCCAGTGGACACATGTCCACAGCACAAAACTGCCTGTAATTTGACTGGCACTAATTGGGCAATCTCACTCAGAGGCCACGAGCAGGGTCAGTACAAATCAACGGGAGATTTTTGTTTAAAAAATCTGCAGAACTTTTCAATTTACCTCTATTGGTGTGTGCTATTTCTCACATTCTCATTTTTTTCAAAAATCTTATATAACCTTTTAAAGGAACAAATGAGTTGATCCTTGGAAAAATACCGTACATTTTTCTACACCAATCAGATTACGTTGAATAGATTGAGGGTCTGAATTGCGTTTTGACTTTGGTAAAGGTTTGTACCGAACTCGAGACAGGAGTCTTCAAATATCTGGTGAGGTGACAAGTGCACACTCCCAATCCTAAAGTGTTTGTTTTTCTTGGGGTAGAACATTCTCAAGGCTCCAGAAACGGCACAGTTTTATTTTTTAAATGATTTGAAAGTTTTTGAACTACCAGTGTTGACTGGGGTGAATTTGATCCGTGACACAAGTTTATCTTGCTGTTGGCCCTGAGGGAATAAGAGGTGACGAGGAAAGTAGAAGTCTCTTCATTGCTGTTTAAATTAGTGGTAATTTGTTTGTGCTGAGTGTGTTGGAAGACTATATCCTGGGTCTTAACTGTGCATTACCTCACCTGGGAACATTTGGAGATGTATCTGGATGTCCGAAGATCAAATTCACTCTGAAGCTGCTGTCCTTTATGCATTTACACCTTTCTTATCACAGAAGAAAATTCACTTGAAAATAAAGCAATAATGACATGACAACTTCTGTCTTGTCAGTGTTTGAGGATGTTTATCTTGGGGCATAATTTTTTAAAGTAAGATATTTTTACTAAATCCATTTGAGAGTCTTGATGCATATCTAAATCTTTGGATGAGGGGGAAAAAAGTTCAGAAATGCAGAATCAGATTATGTGAAACTCTATTTGTTTTGCATTTCTGACGTGCTGAGGTATTTAAATAAAAATTAAAGGGCATCACAGTGATCATGTGGGCTGCCATGGAACATGAACAAGTTACGGTGCGGGTGGGTGTCTGTTAATATTTTTTGCCCTGCGACATGATGAAAGACAAACTGTCCGTCGTACTAAGAACACAAAAGAATTCTGACCACTTTCAACTCATTTCATCACAGTGGGATGGGGTGCTAGTGGCATTAAACATTGTCAGCAGTATCAATGCATCTGAAGCGACATTCAAACTTCTAATAGCTCCAGGAATGGCTGAGTTCACAATTATTTTCTGCTCGCGATGGGTAGAGTTTTGCAACATATTTGGCACTCAACTCTATTCTGATTTGTGTATTTCTAACTTTGAAGATAGTCGCCTAAGAATCCATTGTCTTGGCCTAATGGGAATAAATAATTGCTTTGACAAAGAGTCAACCGGACTCGAAATGTTAACTCCCTTCTCTCTCCACAGATGCTGTCAGAACTGCTGAGATTGTCAAGCATTTTCTGCTTTTATTTTTGCTGTCTAGTTTTTAAAGAAGTAGGCCATAAATCTTACTGTCTTGTCCTCCTTGTCGGGCACACCCTAACCCTTTTTCACCTGGAGGAGAAAAAGTCCTCTTCCTTAAATAGACCATACCACCTAGTTCATTTGTTTTGGTGCATGTGTGACCTTCACACATGTTAACATGATAAGAACTTGGAAGATCTGAGTTACACAACCAAACCAGGGATGCTAGTTGCATATTTTTTATATCCATTAAGTTACCAGTTGATGTGACGAGATTTCTCGGAGTTTTAATGAAATCCACAATGAAATAGGGGAGCAGATTTCTTGTGTGCAGTTGTCACTTGAGGTTTTGGTGGAGGTGCTGCAACAGAGGCAAGGTACATGACCGATGAAGCTTTTAAAAGAAAATAAATGAATGGAAACCTATATTTTTGAACAAAAGAAGTATGCAATGTAATCTGGATGACTACCAGTCCAATAGGCATTGTTTGATATTTAAGCAGAATTGTGTGTGAAAAGCACTCCTATCAGATCTTTGACAATTGTTCTGTGATTTGGAGTGAAATTAGTGCAGCACCTTCTGAAACGTACCTTAACTCAAAGAACCTCATTGTTTATATTGTGTGCCTGTCTCTGAGATGTTTTGATTCTATTTTATTTTCGTATGCTGTTTTTAAAAACCTGTCCTTTGATACAAGTTCTCTTGCTTGTTTTGTTTTCTATCTTTACTGATTAAAATAAATAAAATACTTCTACAAAAGTTAGTGCTTCCTGAAGGTGTTTTGCAGTTGATGTCTCCTAAGTGGGATGGGAAAATCTTGTGGTGGAAAAATCTTTCAGCTGTGCACTGTTCAATTTCAACTTGGTGTTAGAGGGTTGCTTGAATTCTTTGTGTGTGTGTGTTTGCGACATGTTTATCCCAGCCCAATTCTATCTGTTCAGGTCAGAATGGAAGACATGCATGGCCAGGTGAGAAAGACCGAGCCTTACGGTATGAGTTGACCGTAATCCTGGACAAGGGCTAAGGGACACTGCCATTTTCGTGCTGCTTTCTATTTCAATTTATTAGATACATGCACATTGATCATACCGAACCATTTCCATTCTTCTTTAAATTTTACTGTGCATGGGTGATTGCTGTGTGACTTTGGATAGCTTGTGAGAAGCCCAAACAAAATGCACAGAAAAGATGTAAGCAGTCAGGTTTTGTGTCAAACTTTGTACAACAAAAAGATTTGAGCAGTCATGAAAGGAGACCAAATTATTTTCAGTTGGCAAATGTCTGCGTGCCAGTTGTACGAGTTAGGATATTATGAGCAGTAATGTGTCAGATAATCTCAAGTATTACAGCCTGACCAGCCTCCTAATTCCTGAACTTCATAATCTTAAATCCAGTTGTAACAAAGATGTGGGTGAAGGTTTCAGCAACAGATGAGAGTTAAAGGATGTTGGGATGAAAAGACGTGGAAAAAAAGCAATTTTCGTGATGCGCCGACAGTGTAAATCAGACAACCCCATTATGAACAGTATGGTTCAGCCTGAATCTTCAGGGAGAAGTTTGGAGTTGGTGATTAGGCAGCAACATTGATGACAAGGCCCAAAATCAATCGCTTTGGTCCTCCCAAGGAAGAGGTTCCTCATCCAATACAAGATGTTGGAAAAGCAGTTGGTAGCATTGTGGATAGTACAATTGCTTCACAGCTCCAGGGTCCCAGGTTCGATTCCGGCTTGGGTCACAGTGCGGAGTCTGCACATCCTCCCCGTGTGTGCATGGGTTTCCTCCGGGTGCTCCGGTTTCCTCCCACAGTCCAAAGATGTGCAGGGTAGGTGGATTGGCCATGATAAATTGCCTTTAGTGTCCAAAATTGCCCTTAGTGTTGGGTGGGGTTACTGGGTTATGGGGATAGGGTGAAGGTGTTGACCTTGGGTAGGGTGCTCTTTCCAAGAGCCTGTGCAGACTCGATGGGCCGAATGGCCTCCTTCTGCACTGTAAATTCTATGATGATTTTAGTGATCTGGTCACTACCTCCAGTACTGTGTGAAAATTAGCTGCCCATATTCCTTGTATTCTAAGAACCATCAAAAGTACTTAAGTGGTTGTACATCAGTTGTAAAACACTTAATTTTGTATTAATGATAATTTGTTGCTGTGCCTGGCTATAGTGTGGCCTTCCCAGTCCCACCAACCTTGGGTACGTTGTGAATGATGGACCAGCAGGTGCAAGCAAAATGACACATTATCAAAAAAAAAGTGGCCATAATGATTCAGTCCACTTTTCCATACACAGAGCATTCTCACATGGCCGCATTTTCTATTGTGAAGCAAATTAAAATGCAATCTAAATTTAGGCTAGATTTCTTTTGCGCACCAGATTTCTCCTTCCTGACATCCCAAAATGAGTAAGCATGTCCCGCGCCTCCCAGTTTATTTTCACATGGTGTTATGGACGCATGGTCAGCTCTCAGCAGTGGCTTGGATACTGGACCAGAGCCGCAGCTTTTTAAAGTTTGAATGTGGTGTAGAAGATCGATTTGTTCCAAGAGTGATAATATCAGAAATAGGACTTGGTTATTTTATAAACCAACATTATTAAAACAAAAGAAAAACACGATTTAAACTTCAACCCTAACAATATTACATATCTTTTGTAAGTTTTAACACACAAGTTCCCACTAAACAGCATTTGAAATGAACATACAGCTTTCACTCCATTTACACAGACAGGCAAAGGCAATACTTGCATTTACGAAGCAATTTTTGTTCTGTCAGGAAAGTTCTTTCAGAACCCGTTTCCTCGGTGCCAACTTTGTTGACATCTCAGTTGCTTTCCTAAGCCGCCTCCTCTGTACCAGTTGAAAACAGGATGTTCTCGCACTTTTTTTTTTTTTTAATTTTTTTTCTTCCTCTCCTTTCTTTTTCTCTCTTTCTCTATGCTCTGCCCAGCCCCTCAAATAAAGGTTCTCTCTTGGGGTTTTCAGCCTTGAACCCATCATCGTGATCTTGGCTGTTTTTACCCACTCCCATTTAGACAAAAGAATACAGGCACACTATTGATGTGCAACTAATCTCCCATTAACGGACAAAGAGGCCACCAGACTCTGTAATGGGCTAATGGCTGGTCAGACAGGAGTGTCCCAAAGAACGATGGATATTAGTGACTTAGCTTGCTGAACAGGCATCCTGTGTATTCTCGCTAACGAATTTAAGCCTGAATGGGACCATGGAACACCAGCATGGTTTTGGCGTATCCCTCAGACTCCCTGCGAGCAGGTCTTTTTCCCCTTTGTCTGTTTAACCCCTAAATTGCCTGCTATGCTTTGATCCCATTTGTGGACCCAATTTCCTAATATCGCCCTCACATAAAAATGGTGTTTGTAAGGTATGAATTGATTGATGCAACAAAATGTTGCCTCTTTATCTCCGAGCAAATATTTGGGGATCAGTAACATTTGTGGATGGCTTTCAGTTGGAACTTTTATCTTCACAAAGCCCAGTCATTGAGAAAGTTTTCTTTATGCAATGTATTAGAACTACACAAGTGCCAGCAGTAGGTAACAGTATAATTTGACTTGACCAAGAGGGAGACATATGAGAAGTTTATGATTTTTGTTGCACTAAGAAATTCAATCTGCCCTTTCTTGAGAGCCAAGATTCGGTGGGAAGATTTTACTTTTCCCTGTGAACAAAAGCTGGAGTACTTCGCAACGCAAGCTGATCTTCCTTCAGCAGCACTCGTGCAACAAGTGAATTGGAGTGACCTTAGCATTTCGATTTTCAACAACACCCGTAAACTGTGAATTTGACAAAGTGTTCCCCTTTAAGTTGTGATATGGAGAGCACCAGGTTGGTCTGCCCAATCACCATGTTCCGAGGAAATCTTCCATTCACATTATATTATGGATTTGGGATCTTTTTCTTCCACTGGTTCGAAGAACGTGACGATGCAGTAGCTTGTTTGGAACTGTCAATGTTGGGTTTTCCTGTCTTTTCGAAAGAAAGAAAAATCTGCATTTGTAAAGCACCTTTCATGACTAGGGTGACCTCCCAAAATACTTCACAGCCAATGAAAAGCTTTTGAAGTGATGACACTGTTGGAAATGCAGGACACCGCAATCAAGTTGCAAGCAAATGATCTGTTTTCCTTGTGCAGTTAATTCAGGTATAAACATGGGCCAGGACACTAGGGGCAAAGACCCTCTCCTTTGAAACCGTGCCACCGGATCTGTTTGGTTTAATATCTTGACTGATAGATAGCACCTCTCACAGGTGGCACTAGCTCAGGAATGCCAGCCTATTTTTTTATATTCAAATCCCTGTGGAACTTGATCCCTCAACTTCCTGACTCAAGCACAGTGAGTCACAGCTAGCAGCAGCATAGATTGTCATAGAATTTACAGTGCAGAAGGAGGCCATTCGGCCCATCGAGTCTGCACCGGCTCTTGGAAAGAGCACCCTACCCAAGGTCAACACCTCCACCCTATCCCAGTAACCCCACCCAACACTAAGGGCAATTTTGGACACTAAGGGCAATTTATCATGGCCAATCCACCTAACCTGCACATCTTTGGACTGTGGGAGGAAACCGGAGCACCCGGAGGAAACCCACGCACACACGGGGAGGTTGTGCAGACTCCGCACAGACAGTGACCCAAGCCAGAATCGAACCTGGGACCCTGGAGCTGTGAAGCGATTGTGCTATCCACAATGCTACCGTGCTGCCCCCACTGCTGCATGCTGTACCACTCAGAAAATGAGCAAATGTTCAGCCCACCAATGCTGCTGAGAAACCCTTAGTATCTTGTGCTCCCAATGAAATCTGCTTCCATCTGGAGCACTTGCCAAAGTGCCCAGTTCATTTTAAACTGGGGCGCAATCTGACACTGTTGTGAAGTAAATTAAAATCAGACCTAAATTTATCAAGTGAATTTTCTGGAACAATTCATACTCTCAATGCAATTAATCAAAGTGTGCAAAAACATTTGTCGATCTTTGTGTAGAGGTATGATTACGATTAATGATGTGTAAAATTACTTCAGTTTGTGTAGAATGCATTAAACATCTGACTTGCCAATTCCCTTATTAGCCATCAGTTGTTAAGAGAACCTTCTTGTTAACTCAACACTTTGTGTCTCTGGAACCACATCCGCAAAGCAGTCCAATCCCATGTGTGTGCCCTTAGCTCATGACCCCAGAAACTTGGGACTGTCTTCCAGGTCGACCAATCCCAGTGTGAGGGTTAAGAATGTCAATCACCACAAACATCCTTTTGGGTTGATTTTATTTTGCTAAATTGTGAATTTGATAAAGTGTTCCCCTTTAAATGGTGATATGGAGAGTACCAGGTTTCCACCCTTTTCCAATTTGTTGCCCTCATCCGTAATTGTTGGGATCACCGGTTCAGAACATCTTCAACTGAGCAGGAATACTGACCCGTATTTGGCGATTTAGTGCAGTAACTGTGATTGGAGCACAATTCCTTAAAGTTCTGTTGTGAGATGTGCAAAAGTCCCCTGGGAATATTGCTGGTGTTTAAACTGCGAATACCACAGTTCCCATGCGTCCATTCGAGGCAAAGGATAAGATTGATCAAAGATCCTTGAGGATAAGTGTCCTGCTACCTCCTCGCCCTGTCTCCGGTCATCATGATTGATGTGTTAGGCAGGTAGGGTCGATGTGGACTGCACTCTATGCAGGGAAGCTGGAAACAGACGTCTAACACTGGAGAAGATCCAACACTGTTTTATTCAACGATAGAACTGATATACATAATTCAGCTGTGGGTCGACACTATACTGAACTGACTGGAGACCTTTTAGTAGCCTGAACAGACTTACTAGCTACCGCATGGTGTTTGCACTGTGCTAGCTCGTGGACTCTGACTGTCTCAGTGGCTGGGTCCCGAGAGAGCAGGAAACCTAGTGCCCTCTGGCTTTATAGTGGTAGTGTCCTGTCTGGTGATTGGCTACACTGTGTTGTGTGCCTGCTGGTCATCCTGTATGTCAATCACTGCCTGTCTGCATCTCATTATACACATGAGTGGATATTATGACATCTTCCCCCCCCCCTTTTTTCTTGGATAAATACTAAGGTGTGCGTGTGCATATATATATATATATATATCTGACTATATATAAATGAACGTATATACATAGGAAGGTGTCGATAGTGCAGATACATGGCAAACAAAACAATATTTACAGAGGTTAAATCGATGAAGTCACAATGTACAAAAGTTCAGTCTACAGATTCAGTCTTTGTGGTGGGCGACGAATTCTTGTCGATCGCCGCAGAGGTGGCTCAGGAGCCACCTGCACGTGGATAGGTGGGATCGCTGCCATCGCGCTGGTCGCATGGGCCGGCAGGATTGCTGGTAGATCGGTGGCCTCGTGCAGGGTACGTCCGGAGGAAGCATCGTAGGCGGCGGGGCACTTCGGTCAGGGAGCGGGCGTGGAACTCTTCGCAGTGCCCGTCTGTTGCGCCGTAGCAGGGAGCCATCAGCCATGCGGACAAGGAACGATCTTGGTTGATCACAACAGCTGCGACTGACTAGCCGCCCTCAGGCAACTGGACACAAGCATGATCAGTTGGGGCCAGCTCGGGTAGATCCGTGGCATGAGCGTCGTATGTGGCCTTCTGTTGAGCCCGTGACTGCCGCATTTTCTGTAAGACTGTGAGGTGGTCAAGGTCTGGAACATGGATGGCTGGAACTGTGGTCATCAGAGTGCGATTCATGAGCATCTGCGCTGGAGACAACCCAGTGGACAGTGGGGTTGCCCTGTATGCCAGCATCGCCAGGTTGAAGTCGGAGCCTGAGTCTGCAGCTTTGCACAGCAACCACTTTACAATATGGACCCCTTTCTCGGCCTTCCCATTTGACCGGGTAGTGGGGACTGGAGGTTGCGTGATGGAACTTGTAGGACTGTGCAAAATCAGACCATTCCTGGCTGTAAAAGCAAGGACCATTGTCGCTCATTACCGTGAGCGGAATCCCATGCCTGGCGAACGTTTCTTTGCAGGCTTTGATTGCCGCCTTCGACGTGAGGTCGGACAGTTTCACCACTTCTGGGTAACTGGAGAAGTAGTCGTCCAGGAGTACGTAGTCACGGCCCTTGGCGTGGAAAAGGTCTACACCTACTTTGGACCACGGAGAGGTCACGATCTCGTGCTGTTGCAGCGTTTTCTTGGGTTGAGCTGGTTGAAACTTCTGACAGGTAGGGTACTTGAGGACTGTGTCGGCAATGTCCTGGCTGATGCCCGGCCAATAGACCGCCTCCCTAGCTCTGCGTCGGCATTTCTCGACCCCAAGGTGTCCCTCATGGAGTTGGCCTACCACCATAGCCCGCATGCTCTGAGGAATTACGATCCTGTTGAGTTTCAGAAGGATTCCCTCCACCACCGTCAGGTTGTCTTTCATGTTATAGAACAAGGGACATTGTTCCTTCTGCCAGCCATTGGTAAGGTGCTGCATCACGTGCTGCAGCAGAGGATCCTTGGCCGTCTCCTCACGAATTTGGACTACCTGTTCGTCAGATGCCGGAAGGTTGGTGGCACACAACTGCACTTGGGCTTCTATGTGGCAGATGAAGTCACTTTGTTCACACGGTGTGGTAATGGACCTGGATAGGGCATCTGCAACGATCAGCTCTTTGCCTGGCGTGTAGACAAGTTCGAAGTCGTAGCGGCGTCGCTTCAGAAGACTTCGCTGAAACCGAGGTGTCATGTTGTTTAAATCCTTGTGGATTATATGGACTAGGGCCTGTGGTCCGTTTCTACCGTGAATTTTGGCAGGCCGTAGACGTAGTCGTGAAACTTTACTATCCCTGTGCTTCTCAATCTGAGCGTACCGTTGCTCAGTGGGCGTCATGGCCCTGGAGGCATATGCCACTGGAGCCCAGGACGAGGAGTCATCTCGCTGAAGGAGCACCGCCACAATGCCGTCCTGGCTTGCATCAGTCGATATCTTGGTTTCCTTGGTTGGGTCGAAGAACGCTAGAACCGGGGCTGTGGTGAGCTTTACTTTCAGCTCCCGCCATTCCTCTTCATGCGTGGGCAGACACTGGAATTCCATCGACTTCTTGACGAGATGGCGAAGGGCCGTGGTGTGGGATGCCATATTGGGAATGAATTTCCCGAGGAAGTTGACCATCCCGAGGAAGCGGAGGACCACCTTCTTGTCCTCCGGGGTCTTCATGGCGTTGATTGCCGAGACCTTGTCGGCATCTGGCCGCACACCCTGCTGCGAGATGTGATCACCCAGGAACTTAATATCCGATTGACCAAATGAGCACTTGGCCCTGTTGATATGGAGACCATGTTCATGAATTCTCTGGAATACTTTCTTGAGGCGAGCGATGAGTTCCTGGGGCGTTGTGAACCAGATAATTACGTCTTCAACGTATACTCGCACCCCCTCGATGCCCTCCATCATCTGCTCCATGATGCGGTAATACATCGGAGGCAGATATGATCCCAAAAGGCATCTGGTTGCATCAGTAGCGACCGAACGGGGTGTTGAACGTGCACAGCTTGCGACTGGACGCGTCCAGCTGTATTTGCCAAAAACCCTTGGAGGCGTCCAGCTTAGTAAAGAATCTGGCATGAGCCATCTCACTGATCAACTCTTTACGTTTTGGTATCGGGTAATGCTCCCGCATGATGTTGCGGTTTAGATACTTAGGGTCAATGCAAAAGCGAAGCTCCCCTGACGGCTTCTTTACGCAGACCATGGAGCTGACCCAGCCTGTTGGCTCTGTGACTTTCGAGATGATGCCCTGGTCTTGGAGGTCCTGTAATTGCTTCTTCAGACGATCCTTGAGGGGTGCCGGCACCCGGCGAGGTGCATGAATTACAGGGGTGGCATTCGGCTTGAGCAGGATTTTATATCGGTATGGGAGCGTGCCCATTCCATCGCATACGCTGTGCTACTGCGTGATAATGTCATCTATGTCGGCTTGCAAGTTTCCATCAGGCGAGGCCGTCGCCGGTGATGATGACATGGTGTGGACTCGCTGAACCAGGTTCAGGAGCTTGCAGGCTCGAGCACCGAGCAGGGACGCTCTGTCAGGCCCGACGATTTCAAACCGCAGGGTTGCCTTGATCGCTTTGTTGGATACCCCTAGTTGACAGGAGCCGCTGGCAGCTATGGCATTGCCATTGTAGTCAAGGAGCTGGCAGGCCGGTGGAAGAATGCTTGATCTGGCACGGATGGTGTCCAGGTCGGATTTTGAGATGAGGTTCGCTGATGCGCCAGTGTCCAGTTTAAATCGGATGTGAGCCTTGTTAACTGTGAGGATAGCACACCACTCGTCGTCGGGATCCATACTGAGCATCGAGAGGCATTTCGCCGTTGTGGTGGAAGGCAGAGCATGTGTAGTTATGATGCCCACCCGGTGTGGGGACTTGAGGCACTCAGCATCAGTGTCCGTTGGGCTGTCCGGATCATAATCTGGCATGCCTTGTTGTATTGAGCGGACACTTCTGCGCATCAGCTGGGGTCGCTGGCTGCTGAGCGGTGGAGTAGATCTGCAAAGGGCTGCGTGGTGGCCAAGCTTGCCACACTGTAGACACCGGCGTCCTTTTGCCGGACATTGACGCTTTAAATGGGCGGAGCCACAATTCGGACACGTCATGACGCCAACGTCAGCGTGTTCCGTGCGCCATCGCACATGCGCAGTGCGGTCGGTTGACGTACGCACCTGCGCAGTCAGGCTCGTCGTTCACTCAGTCGTAGCGCGCATGCGCAGGGACCTGGGGAAAGCACGCGAAACGGCCACTCTCCTCGATGCTCAGGCCCTGCATTTGTGCAACGGCCTGCACCCGTTCCGCCTCGTGGGAGGCCAGCTTTGCAGTTTCTGCCACCCTGATGTGGGAGCAACGATTCTTATCATGCTCATGGACAACGCACGTCTCGATAGCGACAGAGAGGGTCAACTGTTTGACTTTCAGGAGCTGCTGCCGAAGGGAGTCGGTGTGGACCCCGAAAACGATCTGATCCCGGATCATGGAATCAGCCGTCGAGTCATAGTTACATGACTGCACTAGGATGCGGAGATGGGTCACGAAGGACTGAAAAGGTTCATCCTTACCCTGAAGCCTCTGCTGGAAAACGTAGCGTTCAAAGCTCTCATTCACCTCAATGTTGCAGTGGTTGTCAAACTTCAGCAGGATTGTTTTGAATTTTGTTTTGTTTTCACCGTCAGCGAACCTAAGGGAGTTGTAGATTTGGATGGCGTGGTCCCCCGCGGTGGAGAGAAATAGCACGATCTTCCTGGCATCCGATGCTGCTTTGTGGTCGGAGATCTCGATGTACAAGAGGAACTTTTGCTTGAAGATTTTCCAATTGGTGCCGAGGTTGCCGGAGATGCGGAGCTGCAGAGGAGGCTGGATGTTTTCCATTTGACCGGATGGCTGCTTGCTGGTCAATGCTGATTCACTCGAGGTAGGTCCGTCAATATCAGTATCACTCTGGTACCATGATTGATGTGTTCGGCAGGTAGGTTCGATGTGGACTGCACTCGATGCAGGGAAGCTAGAAACAGACGTCTAACACTGGAGAAGATCCAACACTGTTTTATTCAATGATAGAACTGATATACATATTCAGCTGTGGGTCAACACTATACTGAACTGACTGGAGACATTTTAGTAGCCTGAACAGACTTACTAGCTACCGCATGGTGTTTGCACTGTGCTAGCTCGTGGACTCTGACTGTCTCAGTGGCTGGGTCCCGAGAGCGCGGGAAACCTAGTGCCCTCTGGCTTTATAGTGGTAGTGTCCTGTCTGGTGATTGGCTGCACTGAGTTGTGTGCTTACTTGTCATCCTGTGTGTCAATCACTGCCTGTCTGCATCTCATTATATCCTTGAGTGGATATTGTGACAATAATCATTCTGAGGACAATTGTGGTGGATGTTTTCACACAACAATAAGCTCCAATGCCATCATGGGCTTTACAACGCTGAGGTGTGCATTTAAACTTCTCAATGTGTTCTTCACAAAAGGGAGAGTCATAGGTTAAGTTAATACATCCATTTTAAAATTCTCATCCCTGTAAGTCCTCAATATGGATCGTGTCACCTACGTATCACTCTTTTCCTTTCCACACCGCAGATATTCGCTTGTGCCTTCTCTTTCCAGACTTCTCTTTAATCTGCTCTGGTGTTATCTTGCACTTGTGGTTTAGCCCTTGAGCCTGGCTGATTCGTTAAGCACAATCGCTCTCTGCTTGGGCCCAGCAATCTATCCATGGGGACAGCCCTGAAGTCTGGCCAGAGATGAATAAATGTAAAGAATTGAAATCTAAACAAAAATGATCTCTCAACCACTGGCCAAATCCAACAGGATCCCCAAATCAGCAGCTTGCCATCAATTTCTACAGAGCCCTGAATCAAACTCTGAGATTGCAACAAGGACAAGACAAGTTCTCCTGATAATCACATCTCTTCCATATCTATTTTGTTGGAAACATATTTAACAGCAATGCCTTTATCTTGGGTCCAAGTGAATAAACTGTTGCTTGCTGTCACACCTTCTGACTAATTACCATGTCGCATTTATTTTTCTTCCAAGATGTTTTCCTGACTAAAGCACAGATGACTCATGTTTACCACAGAAATGTGGAGAATTTGCTGCAGTTCCATTGTTTTTCTAAGGCTGTGTATTTTATGTAAAGGTTAAACGTAGAGTTCGACCCATCGATGTGTTGTGTTTGCCAACACAGGGAGGTCAATGTTTCACATAAATATGCCTAACGCTAACAGTTAAGTAGCGAATAAGTGTTTACCCTTAACTGGAAGACTTGCAACTGTGCGGGAAACGACTGGGGAAGGATTTTAACTGTTCGCATCCCTTTATCAAATGAAGTATTTCTTATTTTTACTATGTGCAAACTCATTCCTTTGATTTGGAAATGCCCCAGAGTTTTGTAGACTGCCTTGGCATCATGGTAGCGGAGTGGTTAGCACAGTTGCTTCACAGCTCCAGACTCCCACGTTCGTTTCCCAGCTTGGGTCACTGTCCGTGCGGAGTCTGCACTTTCTCCCTGTGTCTGCGTGGGTTTCCTCCCACAGTCCAGAGATGCGCAGGTTGGCCATGTTAAATTGCCCTTTGGTGAGGTGGGATTACTGGTTTATGGGGATAGGGTGGCGGTGAGGGCTTAAGTGGGGTGTGTTGTGTTGGGTGCTCTGCTGCACAGACGAACCAACACGGTTGCGGATGGTACAACTCAGTTTTATTCCTAACATATATTTACAATGGTAAACTGGTTATTGTGGTGCGATCATAACCCTAGAATCTGTGGACCTATTCCTAATACTATCTTGGAGTGGCACTCAGCACATGGTGGATATCTGAGTGGCTTGTTGTGAGCTCAGTGCCCTGAGCTGTCTCCTGCTGGAATGCACGGGAAGTGTCGTGTTCCCCGTTTTATAGTGTGTATGCTCTTGCCTGTGATTGGCTGTGGTGTTGTGTGTGTATTGATTGGTCCGTTGATCTGTCCATCAGTATGTATGTCTGTTTGCACCATGATGTTTACCTGAATATCATGACATCCCCCTTTTTTACAAGAACATGTGCCTATGTGGTTATAAATAGAGATGTGTACTGAGTGCAGCTGAATGTGTGTGTGCAATATTTACAGCATGTACATGAGGCTAAACTATATACAAGGGGTGATGTCGGGTGCGACATAGCAACGAGGTTGAACCATAAACAAAAGAAGTGGGAAATGTTGAATATCAAAACGAACTCCTGGAACGACAAGGAAAAATAGAAACATATTAACACAGTGGTATTATGCATCAGTGAGTTCAATGTTCAAACAGGCTCATAAGTCCAGTCTGGTCGGTGGGTGACGAATTCGGGTTGACCGCCTCAAGGATGGGTCAGGATCCACCGGCTGAGGAATGGGCCTGGCCACGGGCGACGACGGAATGGGCATGGTGGCAGGAAGCTCCACGAAGTCGACATCAGGAACAACAGGAGGGCGTGATACCAGTGTAAGTTCCCGTAGCGAGCGTGGAAGGAGGCGAAGAGCCCGGCGATTGCGCCGGTGAATGGAGCCATCAGGCATGCAAACCAGGAACGAGCGGGGAGCCACGCGTCGGAGAACTTCGGCAGGTGTTGACCTGCCACCTTCTGGTAGGTGGATGCGGATGTTGTCTCCAGGTTCCAGGGCAGGAAGATCAGTTGCCCATGTGTCATATGCCATCTTCTGGCGAACGTGCTGCTGTTGCATCCTGTGCAGTACCGGAGCATGGTTGGTTGTGGGGACCAGAATGGACGGCACAGTGGTCCTGAGGGCGTGACCCAACAACAGCTGGGCTGGTGAGAGGCCAGTGGCTAGTGGGGCCGAGCAATAGGCCAGCAGGGCTAAGCAGAAATCCGATCCGGCAGCAGCAGCCTTGCAGAGTAGCCGCTTGACGATGTGAACGCCCTTCTCCGCCTTGCCATTGGACTGGGGACGCAGAGGGCTGGACGTCACATGTGTGAAGCCATACGAAGCAGCAAAGGACGACCATTCCTGACTGGCAAAACAGGGCCCATTGTCCGACATGACAGCAATCGGAATGCCGTGTCGAGCGAAGGTGTCTTTGCAGGCCCTGATGACAGCAGACAACGTCAAATCGTGCAGGCGTATGACCTCTGGGTAGTTTGAAAAGTAATCAATGACGATCACATAGTCCCTGCCGAGCGCGTGAAAAAGGTCCACGCCCACCTTCACCCAGGGGGACGTCACCAACTCATGGGGCTGAAGCGTCTCAGGGGGTTGCGTCGGCTGAAACCTTTGGCAGGTTGTGCAGTTGAGCACCATGTTGGCAATGTCGTCGCCGATGCCCGGCCAGTATACCGCCTCTCGGGCCCTCCGCCTGCACTTCTCAACCCTGAGATGGCCTTTGTGTAGTTGTTCGAGGACAAGCCGGTGTATGCTGTGCAGAATTACAATCTGGTCCAGCTTTAGAAGGACACCATCAATGACGGCCAAGTCGTCCAGGACATTTTAGAATTGTGGGCACTGCCCTTTCAGCCACCCTCCCGTCATGTGGCACATCACACGTTGTAGAAGGGGGTCAGCCGCAGTCTCCCGGCGAATACGGGCCAGACTGGAGTCGTCAGCTGGCAGATTTGCCGATGTGAAGGCCACCTGCGCTTTGACCTGACAGACGAACCCCTCCGAGTCGGGTGGTGTGCTCACTGCTCTAGATAGGGCATCCGCAATGATAAGGTCCTTTCCCGGGGTGTAGACCAGTTGGAAGTCATACCTCCTGAGTTTAAGTAGGATGCGCTGGAGGCGAGGGGTCATTTCGTTCAGGTCCTTATGTATGATGCTGAGCAGGGGGCGATGGTCAGTCTCAACGGTAAACTGGGGGAGACCATACACGCAGTCATGGGACTTGTCTATTCCGGTTAGCAAACCCAGGCACTCCTTTTCGATCTGCGCGTAGCGCTGTTCTGTGGGGGTCATGGCCCATGAGGCATAGGCGACCGGGGCCCATGACACAGTGTCATCCCCTGTCGGAGTACCGCCCCAATGCCGGACTGCCTGGCATCAGTCAAAATTTTAGTGTCACGAGATGTGTCGAAAACGCCAATATCGGGGCTGTGGTGAGCTTAATTTTGAGCTCCTCCCATTCCTTCTGGTTTGCGGGCAGCCACTGGAACGCCATAGTCTTCTTCACTAGGTGGCAAAGAGCCTTTGTGTGGAAGGCAAGGTGTGTATGCTCTTGCCTGTGATTGGCTGTGGCGTTGTGTGTGTATTGATTGGTCCGTTGATCTGTCCATCCGTATGTATGTGTGTTTGCACCATGATGTTTACCTGAATATCATGACAGGGTGCTCTTTCCAAGAGCCGGTGCAGACCCGATGGGCCAAATGGCCTCCTTCTGCACTGTAAATTCTATGATCTATGATCTCTCTGATCTGAACACTTGAGTAGCAAATTGCTGCCGGGGCTGACACCGCATCGCATTTGTTCACTTTCTGCAGAGGAAGACTCCATCTGGAGTGCCACTGGTGCCACCTCCGTGCTGGATGAAGAATGTTGCCTTCTTCATTGTGAGAGTCTTTCTCATTGTTTTCGGTATTGCTCTTTGGAAGCAACTCTGCATTTCTGTGCTTGACGAGTCAATGTCTTCATTCCACACTATTCCTCAAGACTGAGGAAGGTTATTGAAACATCTGTCCAATGCACTCAGCCAGAATCTCTGAAAGAGAAGTCAGAATGTGCCTAAACATGCCCCAATAGCTACATATGTCACCTTCTCACTTCTCACTGATGAGATTGGGCAGTCTGATAGTTCATGGTTCACTTCAGCATGCACACTCGGTTACGATTTCTCTTTTCTCATTGATTATGAAGAGTTGAAAAGAATGTACAGTTTTGCTGATTCAATTACAATAGAAACGGTGAGAATTGTGACAGGAGTTTATCAGGAGTTATCATTGAACTGACAGCGCAAATACAATTAATGCCATGTCAAGGGGGGAAAGCTTTGATTACTGGATGTTACTGCAACCTAATACTGATTAGAAACCTTAACATTGTTATTGTCTGGCTGCAGTGTAGCCATCCTGATACAAGAACACCCTTGTGAATCATGTTATTGTCTGACATCTGACACATTGAGAGCCGAAAGCAAAGTAACAAGGCCAACTGCACTCATTTCTAATCACAAGTGGAGAACCTTGAACGGCAACACTGTGTTGAATACTGCCCTGCAGATAAAGGAAACCAAATATTGCATTTGATGTTGGAGTATGATTAATGGCAGCGATGTGAAGCAATGAATTGGCTGTTGGGAAAGCATCAGGGGTCATGGCTGAACAAGAAATGACAGAGAAACCTAATAGTTGTCGGAACACTTGCTGGGATTCTGGACCAGGGAGACATAAGCTGTTACCGCCCCCCCCCCCCCCCCCCCCCCTCTCCAGTCTTCAACTGCAGCTCCCTTTGCACAATAGGAGTTTGGAATAGTGGAAGAAAGGATGGGGGGGAGGGAGAGTACATTCCAGGTAGAGGAGACTGTAACACTTGGGCATGCTGGGTGTTGGTTAACCCAATTCAGCGTTCCTGGTCACATGGACACAAATGTTCCATTGGCACCACGATGAGCAGAGGAGCTCTCCTTGTGTGCTGGCCAATATTTAACCATTCTCCCAACACCATTGACACACATGAACTGCTCATTTAACATGTTGTTTATGGCACCTTGATCATGTGTATATTTCCTATTGATAGTTTGCTAATGAGTGCATTCTAAATACATGTTATAAGGTGTCGGTGGGAATGGGTCAGCACTGGAGAGAACTAGTTTGATTAAAATAGTGTTGGGAAACTGGGCTGTGGGCTTGATTCTGCGTAATGAGTAAGAACTGGGATTGTGTTACCGCCCGAACAAAGACACCAGGCGAAGTCACCCAAGGGACAGGCGGAGGGAGGGCTGAGGTTTGCACAGGACTGAAGAGGGATGGGAATGAAATGGAGAGGATAATGACTGGAGGGAGGTGAAGATTTGCTGCCCTGTTCAATTCTCAAGGGTGCAAAATAATGTTTGCACCAACTGTTTAGATTGAGGGGTCACACTGAGACCCTGAAAGCAAGGGGAATGATTTTCTGGTGTCAAGTAAGGCTCCCAAGTCCCTCTGAATCCATACATTTCAAAAAATACCTGGGGCGTCTTTCTAAGAAATGGTTT